>NC_044032.1:180394408-181726121 GCF_901765095.1 Microcaecilia unicolor | reverse complement strand
TTACTGCTGGTGGTATTTTATGTGATGGTACCTGTTAACTAGTAACACATGTTCATGGAATTAATATGTGCCCATGCAGTAGCTCAGTTTAGTAAATGTAACCTATGGATTGCAACATTTCACATTTCTTTCATTTCTGCTTTTTTTTTTAAATAAGCTATTTTTACAGTCACTGCACCTTTCTCTCAAGAGCTCTTATTTATGATATTCAGATGCTGTGTTCTCCTCATTGCACTCCTTATATTCTTGTTTTTACATTTCTGTATTATCCTTGCAAATTTCTTTGAAAAAGACTTGAATAAATTCTTTCAAGTGTGCTATTTGTCAGGTTACTGTATTATATATTTCATTGATTGTGTTATTATATAGAAAACATTTATATCACTACTACTACTACTACTTATTTCTATAGCACTACTAGACATGCGCAGCACTGTACACTTGAACATGAAGAGACCGTCCCTGCTCGATAGAGCTTAGAATCTAATTAGGCCAGACAAACAGGACAAACAAGAGATAAGGGAATATTAAAGTGAGGATGATAAAATAAGGGTTCTGAACAAATGAATAAGGGTTAGGAGTTAAAAGCAGCATCAAAAAGGTGGGCCTTTAGCTTAGATTTGAAGACTGCCAGAGATAGAGCTTGACGTACCGGCTCAGGAAGTTTATTCCAGGCATATGGTGCAGCAAGATAAAAGGAACGGAGTCTGGAGTTAGAAGTGGAGGAGAAGGGTGCAGATAAGAGAGATTTACCCAGTGAATGGAGTTAGGCCTGCTGTTGCTATTTTCATCATACTAGGTTTCACACTTTTCAGCAGGGGCCATTTTAGGAAGATGCACAGGCGCCTATGTGCATTCAACGCGTGCCAAATTGGAACTACTGCCTGGCTATCGCGTTCCGCAGGCAGTAATTCCATTTTTGACACATGCCCAAAACCCACAGTAAAAATATTTTCTATTTTCTACCACGTGGCACTTACCCAGCAGTAATCGGTAGTTTACGTGCGCTTGTCGCTTACTGTTTGGTTAGCAAGTGAGACCTTACTGCTAGATCAATGGGTGGCGGTAAGGTCTCAGGGCCAAAAAAGGATGCTCGCTGGTTTTAATTTTGCTGCATGTCCATTTTTGGCTACACAAAAAATGCCTTTTTTCCAGGCATGCTGAAAAATTGACCTGCATGTGTCCAAAACATGCGCCTACACCAGTGCAGGCCACTTTTAGGTGTGCCTTAGTAAAAGGGCCCCACAGTTTGCATGAAGCTCCTTATCCTTAATTAATGTGTGATTTTTTTGTTTGGTTATCAATAGAAATCAAACAAAATAAAACATGGAAAAGAAAATAAGATGATACCTTTTTTATTGGACATAATTTAATACATCTCTTAATTAGCTTTCGAAGGTTGCCCTTCTTCGTCAGATCGCAAATAAGCAAATGTGGTAGCTGATAGTATATATAAGTGAAACATCCAAGCATTTCATTGACTGTCTAGCAGGATGGGGGTGGGTAGGAGGTATGCATGGGGACATCAAAGCATTTCATTGATAGTCTAACAGGATGGGTGTGGGTAGGTGAGAGGAGGGTGATAAACAGAGAAATACAACTTTATGGTTTAGAATGGGCTAGAAAACCCAGATCCTTGTTAAGTCCTGTCTGTTGGGTGTCAAAATATTCAATCATTCTGACTTTTTTTTTTTTTGCATATTTTGTCTGAGGGCTGTTTTCCAAATTCAGAACTATTTTGCTGATAAAAACAGTATAAATCATTTTTTGTGTTAAGCATTGAAGCCCTCAGATTCAATCTTGGGGCATGCTTTGTTCAGTTCAAGCTTTTCATGAGCTAAACTAATCCAAAAATATGGAATCCTATCAGGCTTCTCACTCTCACTTTTTGTAGGTAGCCTGGAAAGAAAGGAAACACAGGGGAAGGAACAGCATCTCCAACTTTACCTCATAGATTATACATTTTCACTTATGTTTGATCATTTTGCTATTGTTATACTGTTAACAAAAATGGCAAGCTGTGCCTGCTGTATGCTACCTTGAGTGAATCTCTTCCTAAAGGTGCTTAACAAATCCTGATAAACAAAAACAGGGACAGCTAAGGAGAGGGGAAACAAAGGAAGGGTAACTACAGGCCAGAAGGAAAGTAGCGAATAAGGAGAAGGAGTAGGCTTTTGAACAGAGGAGGAAGAAAGGTAAGAGGCAGGCAGGGGTGAGGAAAAGATGCAAAAGAGATTGGCTGAGTAATGTTCAGGTGAAAGATGTTTTCAGACTTGTCTGGAAATGAAAGAAGACACAGGATAGCTTGGGTCAGATGTAGCAGGGAAGGTTGGGAACCAGGAAAGAAGGATGAGTGACATGTTGCTTGGGGTAAAAGAGAGTTTTGGAAAGGATGGTAAAAAGACAAATTGCATAAAAAGAGAGGATAACCCCCTCCTGCCCTCCCCCCCCCCCCCAAAAAAAATCCTTCTTCCACCAAAAATAAGATAATTGATCACCCTATGTTAGTCTCAATACATTCAAATGTTTTATGGGATTTGTGGTGTATGAAGCTTAAAAATCTGTTTTCTTATTTGCAAGAAACTAGATAGATGCAAAATTTTATAGAAAATTACTTCCCTAAGCCCCAATAAGTTGTTTCAGTGCTTCATTTGTTGCCTGAAGTTAGTCATATGCTTATACAGCAAATAGTCTGTTTTATCAAAAGCACCAGTGTTCATTTCATGCAAATCTTTCATTCACAATCAATATTCTTAAAATGTCATAGTTCAAAGTAAGCCTGTGACAATATTGCTCTTCAATATGATTAAATTTCCAGTAAATAATTTAAGGGGTATGTTTACTAAGTTGTGTTAGCATTTTTTAATGCACCTTTAAAGTTAAGGCGCATTAAACGCTGCTAATGTGCCAATACATTCCTTTAGGCGCATTAGAGTTTAACATGCCTTAGCATTTAATGCACATTAAAACCGCTAAAAAGCCTATAGTGTGCCTTTGTAAACACAGGCGTTAGGGTGAATGATATCATAAATCATTCCTGGTCTTTCAGAGGCAAGAAATACACCAGAAATTTGCTTAGATTCTATAACATAGGCGCTAAAACTACAGAGGTTTGAACCTTGCCTCTTAATTATTCCTCCCCCCCCCCCCCAACACATCTATTTTTACTTATCATTCCTAAACATACTGAACAAAATATCAACAGCTCAAAATACATGCAGGGAGAAGCTCAAAATAATGTTAAAAAGTCATTTAATTATGATACACTTTAAATCAAAGATAAGCAAAAAAAGGGGGAGAAAGAAGATCTCGGAGAAAAATACTTCATAATCCAAAAGGTTAGAACCTGCTTTCTTTCACCAATTAAAAAACTTTACTACTAGTATATAGGAAAATTCACAAATAATTTAAAGTACCTCAATGCTCATTAGAATTAATACATAACAGTGTTTAGATGAATGAGCTTCCGCCAGCACAATGAGAGCTCAATGTGAGTCCCTACAATTAAAATCAGCACAATAGCTTTAGAGTAATTTGCAAACTTCCCAACAGAGGGACCTGATAAGCTGACTCAGTAACTGACATTTGTAGAATGCAGGACTTGGCTTGAAAGGTAATCATGTTGGGTCCACTTGGCAATAGTGATCATAACATGATAAAACCTGAGGTAATAACCAGAGTAAAGAAACTATGGAAATTGACTGCATTAGCATTTAACTTTCAAAATGGTACCTATATTAAAATGAGAAAAATGGATAAAAAAATAAGCTGAAAGGAGCAGCAGCAAAGGTTAAGAGTTTAAATCAGGCATGCACATTGTTTTAAATTACCATCTTAGAAGCTCAGACCAGACAAACAATAACTTGCATGTGAAGTATGAGAGGCTAGTCTAATCAAAAGAACATCATTCATAAAAGGGAGTAGGAAGAGAAGCAATGAAAAGGCAGGGAAAATGAGATAGCTCCCCTCCTTCCCTTCACCTGACAGAAGAAAATTGAGAGATAAGACCTCAGAAAAGCAAGTCAATTATCATCAGTTACAGGCTGAGAAATGCTTGATTAATAAAAAAGCCACATCTTCAGGATGGCTTTAAATCTTTGTAAGAAGATTCCAAATGAAAACTGTCTGGCAAAGTTCCAATAAAAAGGAGCCAAATAACAGAAAGCAAAGCACCAAGACGAATCGTCTCAGCTTAGACAAAAATGGAATATCTAATAAATTTGCCAGAAAGCATCTAAGGACATGCTGTGGGCAGTAAGGAAAAATAGACTATTGGTGGCCTGGATTGGCTACTGTGGTCTACTGGAGTTGACAGACCTTTGGTCTGTATTTCCAATAAGAGCTCAATAGGATATTACCCAATTTAGCATATGACGATTCATCAAACTACAATATCCTAGGATTCTAATGATATTATTGAAAATTTTTTAAATATTTTTTAAAAAGGAGAAAAAGCCTCAATTATGAGGGATTATTCCGTCGTTGGTGCACCAACATAAGGGAGGTCCCTCATATCATCATGGGCAAAAAACTCCTTACTTAATCTAAAGCTACTGCTTAAAACATCTTCCAAAAAAAAAATATATATTTGTAAACATACGGCTGCTGCTCAGTTACAAATCCTGTGCACTTATCTTTTAAGTCTTTTAGACACCCTCCATGGCCCGACTTTGGCCCAAGTTTCGAATCCTTCCTCAGGGTCCGTGGTGTCTGACTATAAAGATCTAAACAAGAAACAAAAATGTGTAACAGTCCCAGTACAGCAATACTTAGGTACTTCTGGGAAATCATAAATAATAGAGTGAGCCAAGACAAGAATTTTAAACTTAATTCAACATCTACAAGAAACCAGTACTGTTCAGAGAGAAGAGAAACAGTACATTTGACATTATAGATTAACTGGTAAATGGGAATCCTTGCTAGCAGGGCATTACAATAATCCAACTGATTCACCACAAAAGCACACAAAAAGGTCTTAAGGGCTCTTCAACCAAGGTAGAGGTTTAAGTGATCATATTTTTCATAAGGAATAAAAAGATTTCTTCACCATTTTGGAGATGTATGCATCAAAGTTAAGATTTTGTCTAAATTAAACCCAGGAGTCTTACAAATTTGGGAAAGGAATGGAAGTGGTAATTTTCTCAATTAAAACCATTTTGCTTCTTACTTATGCAGAGTTAGAATAAGTCAAGAGGGGCATTTTCAATATGACTTCTAAATCTGAATTTGGACGTTTTGCTGAAAACCTCCAAAACTCAAGTGGCAAACATAGTCATTTTCAAACCAGAAAACCATCTATCTTTTTGTTCAAAAATGATCATTTGCTAGATGTTTTTTTGCTCAGTACATCTATTTTTTTGGATCAGTTTTGGAAAAAAAAACATCCAAGGGAAAAATGTACAAAAACAATCCATTGGGATGTATTGTGTGTGTGTGTGGGGGGGGGGGGGGGGGGGGGGGGGGGCAGCATTCTTAGTAATCTGGCCACACAGACATCCAAGCAGAGCAATGGGCACCCTAGGGGGCACTGCAGTGGACTTCACATAAAAGATCCCATCTCACCATTACCTCCTTATATTGTGTGGTGAGCCCTCTAAAACCCACCAAAAACCTACTCTACCCATAAATAGGTGATGCTTGCAGACATAAGGGCCCTTATATCTGCAAGCATCACCTATTTATGGGTATAGCAGGATTTTGGTGGGTTTTGGAGGGCTCACACTTTCCTCCACAAGTGTAACAGAGTGGAATATGGTCCTGGGTTCCCTTCTCTACAGTGCACTGCACCGACAACTAGGTTACTCCTTTAATAGGCCTGACCATAACATCTGAAGCTGTCATAGAGGCTGGTATGTACTGTTTCTTTTACATATTTCAGTGATCAGTGACCAATGGGAGAGTAAGGAAGATCATGCATTAATCCCTCCATTGATCATTTAGGGCACCTTTCTGTGACTTAGTTGTGATTGAAAGAAGTCTAGACCAAAACATTTAAGTTTTAGCCCTGAACATTTTTGCTTTGTTCCATTATGGCAGAAAAATGTCCAAGTTTTGGGAACACCCAAATCCCACCCCCAACATGCCCCCTTGTGATTTGGAAGCACTGCATATGAACTGCATAGAAAAACATCTTAAAATAGGTTTCAAAAATAGAAATTTGGACGTTTTAGCAAAAAAAAAAAAAAACCCTCTAAAAACCTAAATATGACCATCTGCTGTTTTGAGCCACATTTTGGATGTTTTTCTGTTTTGAAAATGAGCCTCATAGTGTATCTAGATTTTCAGAAAGTTTTTGACAAAGCTCCTCATAAGAGGCTCCTGAGGAGGCAATATACAGTTATGGATTGGAAGCTGGTTAAAAATTTGGAGAATAAAGAGTAGGGTTAAGGGAGAAATTCCATAACTGGGCATCTCCATTTTGGTGCCCTGAGGATGGGAAGTAGGAGTGTATTCCATAATGGAACACAGGCATCAAGGTTCCATTCTAGAATTTCTGGTGTAACCTGGTACCAATGCGCCTAACATTTAGATGGTTTCCTAAAGGACAAGTCCATAAACCACTACTAAATGGACTTGGGAAAAATCCACAATTCCAGGAATAACATGTTTAGAATGTTTGTACATTTGGGAAGCTCACCAGGTGCTCTTGGCCTGGATTGGCCGCTGTCGTGGACAGGATGCTGGGCTCGATGGACCCTTGGTCTTTCCCCAGTGTGGCATTACTTATGTATTTATGTATTAACACTAGTCATAGAGATGGCATAAGTTCAGGTTCTAAATGTGGCAGAGACAAGTTTAACTTACAGTATTTTGGGAGCTCCACCTATGTCACATCCATGCTTGGCCTGTGTGCACTCTCCACTTTGTAAAAAGGCACCATGCAAAATTGTTGTGTATTTACAGAAAAGTATGTACATGCTAGTATGCTGCCTAAGTGGGCACCTACTTCCATACATGCCAGCATTCTAAACATTTATGTGACGAATGGGGTCAATATTAGCACCTAGGTTTATGGAATTACCCATTAAATGGAAATAAAGAAAGGTGGATAGTGAGGTACCACAGGGAGCTGTATTGGGATCAGGGCTTTTATTTTTTTTAAACATATTTATAAATGATCTGGAAATGAGCAAGGTGAAACATTTGCAAATGATACTAAATTATTTAAAGTTATTTAATCGCTTGCAAATTGTGAGAAATTTCAGGAGGACCTTGGGAAACCAGTGGTGCACATGAGGTAGAAAACCCCAAATTATAGTTAAACAATGCTAGGTTCCACATTAGGAGTCACCACCCAGGAAAAGGACCTAGTTGTCATCATGGACAACATGTTGAAATCTTCTGCTCAGTGGGCAGTGATGAATAAAAAAGCAAATGGAATGTTAGGAAATATTATGAGATGAATAAAGAATAAAATAGAAATACCATAATGGTTCTCTCCCTGATGCAATGGCATCTTCAACACTGTGTGCAATTCAGGTTGCACATCTCAAAAAGCCCTATAGCAGAATTAGATAAAGCAAAGAGAAGTGTAACCAAAATGACTAAGGGAATCGAACAGCTCTCATATGAGGAAAAGCTAGGGAAGTTGGGACTCTTTATATTGGAGAAAAGACCGCTGAGGGGCGATATGGTAGAGTTCTACAAAATTCTGATTTGGAATAGAGTAGGTAAACACAAAGAATTGTTTACTTTTTTAGAAAGCATAAAGACTAAGGATCATGATGTTAAGTTACTAACTAGTACATTTAAAACAAATTGAAAAAAAGCTAAGTTACTTACTTGTAGCAGGTGTCCTCTGAGGACAGTGGGCATATATTATCACATATGGGTGATGTGTTCCACAGAGCCCTGTGTGGACTTTGTGAAGTGTACTTTCTCTAAATATTTGAGGCAGTGTCCCAATCGCGCATGTGCAGGTGCCTTCCCACCCGACGTTCAAGTACGGGACCAGCAGTACAGTGTTAAAGCTAAGAAGACAACTCCAAGGGGAGCCAGGAGGGATGTGAGAATATATGACTGCTGTCCTCAGAGAACACCTGCTACAGGTAAGTAACTTAGCTTTCTCCGAGGACAAGCAGGCGTAATATTCTCACAAAATGGACTCAGTAGCTACAGGCTCACAGGAAAGATGAATTTTTCTAACTAAGTAGATAAAGAGCCTGGTAAGCATTGATGCTTTAAACGTTTTTCTGCCAAACGATAGAAGGAGCAGAAGATGGATGGAACTGGAGGGTATGGGTGGGGGGTGGGAGGAGCAGAAGATGGACATGACTAGGGGCGTGGGGGGAAGGGGAACAGAGAACAAGATGAGTGGGACTTGGTGATTGAATCAGAAAAGAAGACAACAAGAGGAAGGAGAAGCAATGGAAAAGCCAACCTGGAAAAGAATTTAGAAGACTGATACATGGAAAGTGGAAGAGAGTGGGACCAGCCCAATCAGAAAAATAAAGTGCTCAAAGGTAGAAAAGAAAAACATTATTTTTATTTAATATTTTTTGAAGATTGCGATGTGCCTGCTTAGTGAAGTGTACATTTATTTAGATTTGTATTTTGCAGAGTACAGGAGAAAAAAATATTCTATTTCTCTCTTACTAGTATTGCCCTGCTTGTAGAGTCTGGCTTTCTTGGGTGGAGGGGAGGGAGGATCTCCATTTCAGTTTTTGTCTGAATAGCTTTTTGTGGTCCCCTATTTATATAAATAGGGGACCTCAAAAAAACATCCATATTCATTATAGATATTCAAAACACTATGAAGCCAGTGTATATATATGCTGGCTTCATAGTGTTTTGAATAACTATAATGAATATGTATAAGATGTATGTATACAAATGAATATGCTAATGTCCATGCCCCACCCTTTGCCCCTGCAAGTGAAACTGTCAAACTACGCCCAACATTCAACTTAGGGTGCTTTTATTGGATTAAAGATTTTATGACCCTTGATACAGGTGAGATGCTGATACATGGCAAAAAGGAATGGGTTATACACTAGTCTTTCATATATATATATATATATATATATATATATATATATATATATATATATATATATATATATATAATAAAGGTTTTATTCTTCAACTCTTCATTGATTTAGACATCTTGATCATTTGCTCTTTTGCTTTATCTGGTAATTTGTGAAGGAGACCCTCTCTATATTTTGTTCACTGTTTAGACCTTTGCTTCAAATTCAGTCTGTAAATCACAAACAGTTTGATTCATAAGTACATAAGTATTGCCATACTGGGAAAGACCAAAGGATCATCGAGCCCAGCATCCTGTTTCCAACAGTGGCCAATCCAGGTCACAAATACCTAGCAAGATCCCAAAAATGTACAAAACAAGTCCATTTAATAACGGTCTATGGACTTTTCCTTTAGGAAGCCGTCCAAACCTTTTTTAAACTCTGCTAAGCTAACCACCTTTACCACATTCTCTGGCAACAAATTCCAGAGTTTAATTAGACATTGAGTGAAGAAACATTTTCTCTGATTTGTTTTAAATTTACTACATTGTAGCTTCATCGCATGCCCCCTAGTCCTAGTATTTTTGGAAAGCGTAAACAGACGCTTCACATCTACCCGTTCAACTCCACTCATTATTTTATAGACCTCTATCATATCTCCCCTCAGCCGCCTTTTCTCCAAGCTGAAGAGCCATAGCCGCTTTAGCCTTTCCTCATAGGGAAGTCATCCCATCCCCCTTTATCGTTTTCGTCGTCCTTCTCTGCACCTTTTCTAATTCCACTATATCTTTTTTGAGATGCGGTGACCAGAATTGAACACAATATTTGAGGTGCGGTCACACCATGGAGCGATACAAAGGCATTATAACATCCTCATTTTTGTTTTCCATTCCTTTTCTGTGATGGGGAGCGCTTACTGCCACCCATTGAGGTGGCGGTAAGGGCTCCCACACTAACCCTGCAGTAACTGGGTAGCATGCGGCGCTGCCCAATTACAGTCGAGTTAGCGCTGCGCTGAAAATTGCAGCCCTATTTTCCCCAGCATGGGAAATGGCATGCGATGGGGCTGGAACTACCATCAGCGCCTGTGTTGGGCTGGCAGTAGCTTCAGATTAGCGTGCAGTAAGCCCCCATTGGGTTTACTGCTGCTTTGTAAAAGGGCTCCTTAATTAGGCAATTGTTTATTTTTCAGTTTGGAGCCCATAAGTTATTATAACAAGGAAATTATTGGAATACAGAGAAGCAAGGTTAACAGATAAGTAGTTTGCTGTCATGGAAATAACATGGTTTCACAGACCATTTTGAAAATTATACTGTGGACTTGAACTCTATAATCTATAATAGCATAAGAGATTAGCAAATATGGCCTTGATAAGCCAATCGTCATTTCCCTTCGGCATTGCCTCATTTCAGGCAAAGTAGCCTATGCTTAAAATTCAGTCTTCAACTACTGGCAGATGACTGTTGGCCTCAACCACAAAATTATTTGTTCCTTACCTCAGAACGTTGCAATCTAGCACTACCACAAACTTTTCATTATCATGTTCTGGGACATACCATATCATGAAAGAGCAGTGATTTCTTGAGGTGATTTCCATAAATAGTGTCAAGTGGAATTGAGAACAATCCCAGTTTTTTTTTAACCCACTTGTGATGCTTCCTTAAACCAGCTAGTAGTTTGTTTCTATAACCATACCAGATGCTGTTTTAGAAAGCAAGATAAATACATCCATCAAGATTGAAGGAGATAATATCATTATTATGTGATAGCCTTGTCCTCCCTGAGTGACCGTTTTAACATTTTTATTTATTTATTTTGCTTGCTTGTATGTCAAACTTCTTATCAAATTCTTTCTTGACCTGCCTTATGTTTTACATCTATATAGCATCTTGCAACTGAAGCTTTTTCATATCCAGCTACTTAAATATGTGACTCAAATGCATTAAAGTAGGAACTTATTTCAGTTATCTATACAGCACATGACATTTTTATTGGGAAAAACAATTATAGAAATATTCAAAAAGTAATTAAGAATAATAAACCTGTATTGATTGCATATATCTTCATGCTCCTTGCCATAACAAAACTAAAATAGCTCCATTTCGAAAAACAATCTTTAAAAGGCCCATCATAAGTTAGCCCACCTATGCCCAATCACAATAGAGGAACTGGTTCAAGTATTCCTAGCAGAAGAGTGCATTTTAAACAAATAGGAGGAAACATTTTTTTTAACTCAACGAATATTTAAGCTCTGGAACCCCTTGCCAGAGGCCTTGGCAACAGTGGTTAGCATGTCTGGATTTAAAAAAGGTTTGGACAAGTTCCTGGAGAAAAAGGCCATACTCTACTATTGAGATGGACATGGGGAAGCCACTGCTTGCCATGGGATTGTTAGCATGGAATGTTGCTACTGTTTGGGTTTCTGCCAGGTACTTGTGACCTGGATTGACCACTCTAAGCGAAAGGATACTGGATTGGATGGACCCTTGGTCTTACCCAGTATGGCTTTTCTTGTGTTCTAATAGACATGGTGTAGGTAGGTGTACCTAAATGCTGGTACACACATGCTGTTTTACACTATCTGAGCATCAAATGCCATTGTAGCATTTAGGCTCAGTGTACTCCACCTTTGCACTCTTTAAAGAATTACCCCCACAATGTTGATTCCATGCCATAATTTGCAACCGATATTTCATTCACTGCAACAGGATTTTACTCTCGTGCTGCTATGATAGTGTATGGAAGCACCATGATGGATACAGAAATGTCATGGCAGCCATATCGGAGAGAGCGTGTGCATATGAGAATCTTATCCTTTATGCAACTGAATCTGTAGTTGAGCGAACTTTGACTATTATTGCTTCCTGTGGGATTGAAATAAAGGAACTTTTTAGAGCACAAGGTTGTTTGACTTTTGTCTCCTTTGGTATATTTCATCACTATTTTGTTGCCCAGAAGACTCCGTGAGGACGTCTTCCTTCTTCTTTTGTCACCATATGTGAGACTTAACAGGGTATAAATGGCCAGAGATTTTTGCATCTGGAATATTCTTTATTCATTTAGAATGACATAAACCTTAATGCAATGTGCTATTAAATAGCTCTACCTGTTTCTAGGAATGTTGAAATACTGTTTGATTTGATGTATTTGTAAAATGTTATAATCATTGCTTTTATATAATTGCACATAATTTTGGGTGCCTGAAGCTCAATTTTTTTGAGGGCCTATTTTATATATCATTAGGTGATAAAGCATAAAACATTATTTTACAATGTTTCTGTACATTTAACCAGCACATAAATGCTCCTTGCTTGTAAATTCTACACAGGCTTCTTTTTTCTCAGAGGCAATGTCTCCAAATGACAGCAATGAATCTCACTTATATGCCAAGGATATGTGGAATATGACCTGTCTCTCAAATTTACTGCTAATTCTAATCGTAATAGTTTGATAGTGATAAGGTGGCTTCTTTCTGGAGTTCAAAAGACATAACTAGCATTGGCAATCAAGGTCTGTGGCACCCAATACAATGGGAAATATTTCTGCCACATTTTCTTCGTCTTACATTTCTTGATTGAAAAGGATCTTCTCCTCTCCACCTTATTCACTGAGGGGCCCTTTTACCAAGCTGCGGGAAAAAGGGCCCTGCGCTGGCTGTTTTTCCTGCATACCAGGGACATTTTTCCCACAGTGGGTAAGAAAGCGCCCAGCACATGTGGCCATGCAGTAAGAGAACTCTTGCTGCATGGCCATGCGACGGGGAGCCCTTATTGCCACTCATTGAGGTGGCACTAACGGCTCCTGAGCTAACCTGGAAGCAACTGGAAAGCACGGCTATGCCCAATTACTGCTGGGTTACCGCCACGCAAGTTTTCTTTCCCCCCCAGAAATGGCACGTGCTCAGGGTAACTGCCGCTCTCTAAAAGGCCTCCTGAATAGTCAACTGAAACTTACACCTCTATACATCAATGCTATACTGGTGTTTTCCTCCATTACCATTAATGTCCAGTTTTCTTGCATCAGCTTTATATCAGTTGGTATTAGAATGTCCGAGGCAATCACAACCTCGCCAGAATTCTCTTAGAGTTGTGATCCCTGTGATGTTTACAATGTTTCTAGTGGATGAGATGAGCCACTTTATTGTGCCTTTCAGTGTAGAAATGTTCACAGCCAGTTTTGAGCTCAGCAACTGTTGTAGCTTTTTTTAAGAATGTATGTCTGTCTGTTTTGGACAAAAAAAGCTGTTGATATTAAAGGCTTCCTGACATCCTCTTTGAGCTTTCCTCGCTTTTTTGTCCATTGCTTTTGTTGTACGTGAGGGTTTTCCGCCTCCTTTTTTGTTTTCTTGTGTGTCTGTTTTATCAGATTTTTTCAACATTTGCTCTGAACCATCTCATCTGTAAACCACTGTCCTGGGCTACATCTCTCTCTTAGCCTTTGGTTTCAGTTTACCTCTCATAAACCATTCAAGATTTTTGGGTTTGATCCACATCTGCTTCCCGGAGTAACACTTTGTATTTTCCACTGCATTTGGATTGTGAAGTTGCCTGATGATCTAATTCTTTAGTTTTATTTTGTTGCTTTCCAAATTCTGTTTTCTTTCCTATGTATAGAAGTGGATTCTCACTTATTCCTTCTGCTCATCTAAATGCTTGTCCATTCTCAATGATGGAAACAGATTCTGGATATTTACTTTTATACTTCCCACTGAAGCTAAGTAGGCCCAAAGGCCCATGAAGGTAGCTCATTGTATTTCTATGAGGCCCTTTCTTCCTTCAGCTCTAGAAATGTAGTCTGAGTATACACAATTCTCATACATGACTTCGTCAGCATGGAGCTTTCTTGTTCATACATCCACTTTTTCAAGGTATTTAAGAGGCCAGTCTACAGTTCCAAAGTTGTACAAGAGTGTGGGAATTGCAAACTTATTGATGGCTTGTATCTTATTCTATGATATTAAAACACTTTTTAGCATCAGTTTTAGGGGTCCTTTTACTAAGGTGCACTGAAAAATGGGCTGTGCTAGTGTAGGTGCGTGTTTTGGGTGTGCGCAGATCCATTTTTCAGTGCGCCTGTAAAAAAGGCCTTTTAAAAATCGTTTGCTGAAAATAGACGTGCAGCCAAATAAAAATTGGCGCATATCCATTTTGGTTCTGTTACCGCCAGCCATTGACTTAGTGGTAAGGTCTCACATGGTAACTGTGTGGTAATCGTCTACGCGCATAAAATGATTACCGCCCAGTTTCTGCCATGCACAGGAAAAAAAGTTATATTACGGCGCGCATTGCAGATTCACATAAAAAACAAAATTACTGCCCGGGCCTCAAGGTAGCTGGCCGGTGACTCCAAATTGACATGCATTGGGCACGTGTAGGCATAAGTACATAAGTATTGCCATACTGGGAAAGACCAAAGGTCCATCAAGCCCAGCATCCTGTTTCCAACAGTGGCCAAGCCAGGTCACAAATACCCGGCAAGATCTCAAAAAAGTACAAAACATTTTATACTGCTTATCCCAGAAACAGTGAATTTTCCCAAGTCCATTTAATAATGGTCTATGGACTTTTCCTTTAGGAAGCCGTCCAAACCTTTTTAAAACTCCGCTAAGCTAACCGCCTTTACCACATTCTCTGGCAACGAATTCCAGAGTTTAATTACATGTTGAGTGAAGAAAAATTTTCTCCGATTTGTTTTAAATTTACTACATTGTAGCTTCATCGCATGCCCCCAGTCCTAGTATTTTTAGAAAGCGTGAACAGACGCTTCACATCTACCCGTTCAACTCCACTCATTATTTTATAGACCTCTATCATATCTCCCCAAGCTGAAAAGCCCTAGCCTCTTTAGCCTTTCCTTTATCCCCTTTATCATTTTCGTCACCCTTCGCTGGACCTTTTATAATTCCACTATATCTTTTTTGAGATGTGGCAACCAGAATTGAACACAATATTTGAGGTGTGGTCGCATCATGGAGCGATACAAAGGCATTATAACATCCACATTTTTGTTTTCCATTCCTTTCCTAATAATACCTAACATTCTATTTGCTTTCTTAGTCGCAGCAGCACACTGTGCAGAACGTTTCAACGTATCATCGACGACACTTAGATCCCTTTCTTGGTCCGTGACTCCTAACGTGGAACCTTGCATGACATAGCTATAATTCGGATTCCTCTTTCCCACATGCATCACTTTGCACTTGCTCACATTAAACATCATCTGCCATTTAGACGCCCAGTCTCATAAGGTCCTCTTGTAAATTTTCACAATCCTCCCACGATTTAACGACTTTGAATAACTTTGTGTCATCAGCAAATTTAATTACCTCGCTAGTTACTTCCATCTCTAGGTCATTTATAAATATGTTAAAAAGCAGCAGTCCCAGCACAGACCCCTGGGGAACCCCACTAACTACCCTTCTCCATTGAGAATACTGACCATTTGACCCCATTCTCTGTTTTCTAACTTTTAACCAGTTTTTAATCCACAATAGAACACTACCTCCAATCCCATGACTCTCCAATTTCCTCTGGAGTCTTTCATGATGTACTTTGTCAAACGCCTATGCAGCTTAGTAAAAGGGCCCCTTAATCTCTTGTATTATTATTTACTGATCTTTTCTCAGTAATTTTTGCTGGATTGTTGCTCCGTTCTCTATTTCTAGATATTTATATACATTGCCTTTCAAATTCCTTTATGTCACAGTTATCAGTTTTTAGTTTTGCTCTATTTTCTTTTAAGGCAAGTTGCTTTAGCACATTTTTCCAGGTCAAAAGTCATCCTATCATTGGAAAAGCTTTTTACCACACAGATTTGTTCCACTAGGATCACTGGGACTGTTGAGGTTCAAGTCATCTACAAATATTATGTTAGTTCTGGATCTTTACTGTCTTTGGATTAATACTAAATACATAACCCAAAAATGAATGAGTATTTAAAAGATTAAGTGCTCAACAGAAGAGTGACAACCATTTCCCTGAAATATTCCTTACTGAATATTTGATTGTAGGAATCACAAATTATCCATCTTCATACTTCCAACGAAGCATGGTTTGCCATATTTTTCATGGTATGTTCATGACTTAGTTCAGAGTTCATTTTGCACATTTCAAGGATATTTATTATCCATGAGTGTGGAATGCTAAAGACTTTCTTATAATCAATTCACGATATACTGAGATTTTGGCTTTTCATGGCACTGGAACCAAAGGCCAGTTCATTCGGCATGAACTGGTCTTTGGTTCCATATGCTCCCTTATTACACTTCTGTTCTATTGCCATGATGTTACCAGGATCAATATGCTCAATATATTCTCTTTAAACAAAAAAAATAACCCACATGGGATAAATGAAAACAATGATAAGAAAAAAAAAAGAATCCCATAAGAAAATATCAATATCGCTTAGTATGAAACCTGGGACCTGTCCCACCAGATATTAATGGTGTATAAAAAGAAACCGGAAGAGAACATGAGAATTCAGTATAGGCTGAAGAATACAGCCAAGCTTTATTTCAGTGAGAATAGCTGCCAATACAACTCACTTAGGAAGCTCTATACGTCATTAGAACTCCTGCCAAAATTTCCCTCCCTTTTCTCCATAAATTTTACTTAATCAAAAATGAAAATTTTTAATTTTTATTATATAAAAGGTCCACAGTGATCTAATAAGCATTATACTACAATGTCCATAAGCTAGAAAAGTAATCAAAACAGGGAGCAGTTCATGAAAAAATGAAAGTATCGGCAGATGGAGAGATGTTTTTTTTTAATTTAATTTCCAGTGCTGGTTATACTAAATAATTTTGTGGACTTGTTTTGGCATGCGTCCGAAATTAAAAATTATTTTTTGGTCGTGTGCATTAAATTACCTCAAGAGCCACACAGTAACTCCATTTTGGAACGTGGACGCTTACGTGGCTTAGTAAAAGGGCCCCCTAAGTTCAGTTTTAGTAGTACCTCCC
The DNA here is from genome assembly GCF_901765095.1 of Microcaecilia unicolor. Lineage (NCBI taxonomy): Eukaryota > Metazoa > Chordata > Amphibia > Gymnophiona > Siphonopidae > Microcaecilia > Microcaecilia unicolor. The sequence continues at coordinate 181,709,188 of NC_044032.1, read as the reverse complement.
TATCCTGTGCCATTGTAGGCCAGGAGCCCCACTGTCAGTTCCCTCAAGCTTCCTATCCTACACCTTCTCACTGGTTACATTCTCTTGCATAGGTCCCCCTCTACCCCTGGCTCACTTCACACCTCCTTCTCATTCAGCTTCCCTCACAGTCCACACTTTCATCCATCAGAGATACCTTCCCCATTGTCCCATTCAAGTGCTGTGGCACTCCTTGTTGAAACCCTTTTCTCTCTAGTTCTTTCTCTGCTGTCCTGCTTACCTGTTTTAAGATGCCCTTACACAGGTACTTTTCTTTACTCTTTCCAATCAGAGATTTTTTTAATATTTCCATTAGATGTCTTTTGCAGTTTTTTTTTTATGAGCTCTTTGTGTACCTTCTATAATCATATATAGCATTTGTGGCATAATAGTAATAATACATTATCTCATTTTTATTTTCAGGTGTCCACCTAACAATTTTTAGTCCTGTGGTTTGTCTTCTGCTGCAGAGAGCCCATGAACACATTCACAGTGTTCTATTGCTGCACAAGGGATGTTATCATCTCCTTGATCTAAAGACTTCTTACATTGTTGTATCATAAAAATATCTGTACATATCTAAGAATATTGAAATACTGTTTAATGTATTGTATACAAAATAATAGCAGTTGCTTTTACATAATTGTGCATAAGTTTCTTTTTTTAAGCCTAGGGCCTATATTTTATACACAGCTAATTGAAAAAGCATACATAACTATTTTACAATGTTTCTGTACATTTAGATATCCACATAGATATATTAAGTGTTGCCCAGCTTTTACTCTTATTACCTTTTTACTGTCTGAAACTGCTCTAACATTGTCTTTATTTCAAATGTATGCTTTCCTGATCAGATTAAACTGCATATTAACCACAAACTGTTGGAGGATGCGGTCAAAAGAACACATTGGGATTCAAAAGAGGATTGGACAAATTCCTGGAAGAAAGATCCAGCAAACATTTTAGCAAGGTAGACTTGGGAGAGCCATTGTTCATTCCTAGAAGTGAAATATGGGGGGGGGGGGGGGGGGGGGGGGGATATAACTTGTGGCATCTGCTGGGTATTGAAAGCTGGACTGGCCATAAGGGGAGAGAGGAGGCTGGAGTTGATGAACCTTAGTCTAAACTCAGCATAATATTTCTTTATGTTCTTATGAAAGACCCACAGGAATTTATGAACTACCATTCACAAACAGGCCTACTGAGCCTGCAAGTGGATAGGTTCAATAATATAGGTGTCTTCTTCAATTCTTCATTGTTATGTCCAAGGAGCTTCTGAAAAGCTTTTGGTATGTAGGTTCACAAGTTTAGACAAAGAGAACACAAAAGTCATACAAAGTAAAATATCCTAATTTCCTCAAACAGTTAAACCACATAATTTCAAAATATGATGTGCGGTGCCACCCTTCATATCCTTTTTCTTATTCAGACTAGTTTACTTTAATTTCAGCATTTTTAAAGTTTTATTAGATTTATATGATACATTACTGTTATTATGTTTCATTCACAAAATTGTCAACTATGCATTTCTTTGAGCTATGACCAAGGAAAAAAGAAATATTTTACTAAAATTGGAATCCAGAAAATGTAAGGCAATATGACTTGTTCAGAAAACAAATACAACTAGCACAACAGGAAAAATGTACTGCATCCGCTTACTGGATATTTGCCAAATAATTTTTATAGAAGGATTTTGACTGAACTTTCTCCTCCATGTGTCATCATACTCTTGTAAAAATGTGGGTGCTGCCTCAAAGAAACATTCCATTTGTAGTGGAAGAGGAAGGTGGAAGAGGAAGGAGGAAGAACCTGAGCGATGTTGGCTACTCCCCTGGTTCCAAGATAATTCAGCCACATATTTTTGTAAAGCAACAATGAACAATGCAGTTTATTGCATTAATTACAGCAAGGGCTCTCTCACTGCAGAACAATTTGGTTCAAAGTCCAACATACATGTGTAGCATTATCTTTCCTCATCAGGTTATTTCTGGATAATATTTCAGTTAAATACAATCTATAGACTCTCTTATAATCTATAAAACACATGGTTTATATGGAGGAGTATTACAGTGTACAGTCACCTTGAGGGGGGTCTTGCACTTTTCAAAGATCAAATTCTTTAGCTTATACAAAAACATGAGTCGAGTTCTGAGTAAGCTGATGCTGGCCTCTGTGCAGTGCATTCCTTACACATGATTTCATTTGTTCAAACTAAATAAGGGTTTTCAGGAATGGAGCACATGAGTGCTGGTTTTTCGAACAAATGAGAGCACCACATAACTTACTGCACATCTTGTAGATATAGGGCCCCTTTTACTAAACCGCAATAGCTATTCCCAAAGCGGCAAGGCAGACAAGGCTTCGCTGGCATTGCCATGAGGGAACCATTAGTGTGGTTTGGTAAAAGAGGCCCATAGAATTATAAGAACAATGCAAGTTTGGGGATGAAATATACTAGCAGCTGCTGGACTCCACGGTTTAACACACATATTACACACTATAGGCCAAATTTTATAAATGGCACCTTAAAAATCAGCGCTGAAAAACCATGCTCATAGTGTGATTCTATAAACTATGCCTAAAGTTAGGAGTTTATAGAATATACTCATGCACTGTTCTTGTGACTAAAATTTAGGCGCACACATTGAAGCCACCTAAAACCAAGCCTAAATACCTGATCAGCGTATTCCATAATAGTGCGCATAGTTTTTTGAAACGCTCACAACCCGCCCATTCTAAGCCAATGGCCACACCCCCTTTTCAGCTGTGAACATTAGAATTTACGTGCACGTTAAAGAATATGCCCAGAAAGTTGTGCGTGTAAATTCTAATTATAGCCAATTAGTGCTGCTAATTTGTTAAGTACCAATTGTCAGCTCTGATTGGCTTGTTAATCAGTTAAGTTATACGCGCAATTTGGCTAAACAGCACAAGGTGCCATTTATAGAATTTGAGGGTATGGGGTAACCTGAGACTTGATGTGTGCAGATCATCATTTTACATGGTCAAGTGGATGCTTATAAGGTGACCCTGGTGTATGTTTGCATACAAATATATATATTTGCATCTACGTGACTATATATATATATTTATTGTTTTTATTTTTTTGTTACATTTGTACCCCGTGCTTTCCCACTCATGGCAGGCTCAATGCGGCAGGCAATGGAGGGTTAAGTGACTTGCCCAGAGTCACAAGGTGCCTGTGCCGGGAATCGAACTCAGTTCCTCAGGACCAAAGTCCCCCACCCTAACCACTAGGCCACTCCTCCACTATATATATATATATAACCACTTCTTACCTGCAGTTATATGCATAAAATGACACCCACCTTGATTAGAACAGGTGTAACTTTATGCATGCTGTGCCTCCCTGGCTCGGCACCAAAGATGGTTGCCTTGCTTGCCTTCCCCTTTGCCACAGTCATGTGTGTACTTTTTCCTGAACTGAGTGGAGGCATTCATGGGTATGAAGTTACTGCATTACTTGCCTTAAGTGAAAATACATACATGCTTTTGTTTTGAAAGCTGATATAAATGTACTGGTAAAACGTTCTAGCAGACTTTGCAACAACATAAGCAATATGAAAATTATCCTCTAAATAACAATAGCAAAAAGAGTAAGACATGACCAAAGCTGCTAAATCAATATTCTTCTTCTTACTCATTAAAACACTGCACAAATGATATAAAGTGTAAAAGGTTCATGGATACCTCTTACACTCAAGGAAGGTAATTCTATAAAAAAATCACCAAAATTCGGGCCCCAGATTTCCATGGGTTATCGAGCCTACTCTAAACAAACACTTATGCATAAGTTTTCTTACAGAACGCTAGTGTAAACCAGTACTGGTACGCCTAAATGTAGGCACGCAAATTGAAAAAACCTCAAGGAGTCTTTTGGGAACCAGAATAGTGCGAAAATATATCAATAGAGACAAGGTACATGAGGGCCTTCTAATCCAAGAAAAGCCTTAATTTAAGAGTCCAAATCAAATACACATGTGGATGGCACAAGGATCAGACTCGACATAGCCGTTTTTCGGCAATAATGTCTTCTTCAGGAGTCAAAATATCCGAGAAAAACACCTTCAAAACTTGTGATCAGCTATATATACAATGTTGCAAGCAGCAATCTACCTGATGGTCTTCACACACACACTCTAGAGCCCTAAGCTTGAGCCACACTGCTTCACTGGATCAAAGTCCACTGAACTAACCATTAGGACACTTCTCCACTCCAAGTCCTGCTCTTCTTTGGCTTTGGTGCATAGAAGTACTTCAACCTCTACAGCTTCCTTGGGTTTCTGCAGCCCCAAATGCATGACTGCAATTTTTAGCACTGAGTCTTAGGTGTCATACTTTAGACCATGCCTCAAGCTCTCCTAGATGCCTCCTCATGTCATCCACACTTTCCAGGGTGTACTCCCAGTTGCAGATTTTGGTTTTATCCACAAAGAGGCAAACCTTTCCCGATACTCTTCCACAATATCATGTACAGCCAATGACTGATCCCTGCAGTACATCAATGTTAACATCCCCATTCTCAGAATGAACTCCATTTATCACTACTCTTTGTTGTTTCCCACTTAACCAATTTCTGACCCAGGCAGTCACTTTTTGGCCCATACCAAAGGTGCTCAGTTTATGAGTCACCTATGTAAAGGCCTTGCTGAAATCTAAGTACACCACATCTAGCATTCTCCCCTGATCCAACTCTCAGGTCATCTGGTCAATGAAATTGACCCGATTTGTCTGACAAATCCTCTAATCCACTGGATTCCAGAACGGCACAGTTCCCCGATTTAGCACCGTTTCCATTAATTTACTCACAACACAGATTGAACTAGCCAGCTCATCCTGTAGTTCCCTTTTCAGTTTTCTAAACTTCTATCAAATCCCCTCTCAGTCGTCTTTTCAAAACTGAAGTACACTAAAGTTTCTTCATAAGAGCGGTGCTACACACCCTTTATCATCTTTGTAGCCTTTCTCTGAACCTGATCTAGTTCCACTATATCGAAGGATTATGTATTTGATATACTGCCTTTCTATGGTACAACCAATGTGGTTTACATATTACATACCTTTTTTGAGTTGGGGACAATCAGAGCTCCACAGCACTCAAGGTGAAGTCACACTAAGGCATTATGATATTCTCAATTTTGTTCTCTGTAACTCATGCTGTCCATAAAACACAATCTTATCATAAACCCTAGTCATAAAGAAATATTTTGAGTTAGGTACACTGGAACACTGACCTATAATGAACATTTCTGTGTGAGGAACCAGCCTGTGCTGTTCTATTCTGGGCAAATTTAGATTTGCAGTAATTTAGAGAAGAGATAACAGTTCAGCCTTAAGCCAATGCTTTCCCCCAGGCCAAAGAAAACAGACTGCATTGCAATATCAACCATTTATTTTACAAGTGTAATAAAAATAGACTCAGTCATCAGCAAATGTGATCTTTTTGCCTTGAAATACTGTAATTTGAGAAAGCTGTTCCTTGCGTCTCTTGCTTGCTTCCCACGAAGGATGGAGTGGCTGCTCTTTTCTCCTCTCTTGCTTTACGGCTGGACCTTTACTGGGTTGTTGCTTTGTAATCTGTGGCTTGCATTGCTGGAGAGAAGCTGGCCAGAAACAAAGGTGAACCGTTATTTTGTGAATATACTGAAACTCAGGACATGACAATGATAACCCCTTCATACACGATAGCCATACAAAGCCTGGGTAAAAGTATTTGAGAAATGCTACTTGGCACATACTTTTTACCCACATATAGAGCAAGCAACTTTACTAAAGGTGCATTACCTATGGAAATCAGCATTTTACCCATGGAAATGGCTTTGAAAATTTCTCCCAAATGTGTCCATTCCGACATCCAGGCAAGTAAAAAAAACAAAAACAAAACAAACAAAAAATACCCACAAGCAGCTTAAAGATTCTTAACTCCCAGCTTCATTTTCTTGCATTATACTAAAACAAATCAGCTTTAGATGTTGAATGGATCTTGTGTGATGCAAGAAGAAAAGTTCAAAAGTTAGGAATATTTGAGCAACTCATTTTTGATCTAATGTAAACATACGAAATTGCCTGGAATGCTACTTTTCCCCTCCAAAAAACTGCCATACTAGGTCAGACCAAAGGTCCATCGAATCCATTACCTTGTTACATAATAGGGAAACCAGCAGTTTGAAAATTTCATTTTTTTTTGTTAATTCAAACAATTTTGATTACTATTGAGCAGTGGTTCATAACATCTATTCAGCCGGGACACATCTGACGGACAATGCTCACATACGTGACACACTTCATATATGACCCTCATAGACCTTTAATCTGATACAGTATGGTAGTTCTTATGAATAAAATATAAATATGCCTTGCATCCCCCCCCCCAAACAGATACAGATCATAACCAGCACATTTTCTCCATAAAAGTTATCAGACAAAAAATTATATATATATTGATTCGCTTGTCATCTGAGTAATAGCAATATAAATCTCTCCACTACTGTATTTACACTGTTTCAATAGCTTTCGGGCTTGCAGGCGGTACATTAATACTACTACCAGGTACACTGTGAAGCAATACAAAATCTAAAAAAAAAATCCTAACATACACGAGGCAAACTTACGATATAAGAATACCATTAATTGCTATGATTTAAACAACATGAATCCTACCTATAACTAGGCAGCACTGCAATATTACATTGGGGTCCTAGAACATCAATAAACCTATTACTAGTAAAACTGAACAAATGGAACTGCTACAGAGTTCTACACAGAAACTATATGCAAACAGAATACCACACCTCCGTGATATACAAAAACACAGACAGACCCTCACCAAGTACAGAACAAGAGAGCCCAAGAAGTCAAACTAAGGATGTACCACAAGAAAAATTAAAACCAGAAATGCATTTCCAACAAAATACAAAGTCATCCGTGATGCAAATTTCCCAGCTCATATATTTTACCCAATAAATTCAAAATAAAACTTCTTTTTCTACCTTTGTTGTCTGTGTATTTTATTTTTCCAAACCTGTTGATGGTCTCAGTTGCTCTTTTCTGTTTTCTTGTGTGTCTTCAGCTCTCTTTCCAGTGGGTGCTGTCATTTGTCCTCTCTCCACTTTCTTCCTATCTTCTTCCATTCCGTGTCTTGGACATATTTCCTCTCTCTCTTTTCTGTCTGCCCACTCAAGTTGTACCCTCTCATTCTTCAGTCCTAAACCTATGTTTCACTTACCTATCAACTTTTCCATCCCTTCCTCTCACCGTCTAGCTCTTCTGTCTCCCTTCTCTGGCCTCCTATTCTGTCTTCTTTCACTCACTTTTACCCTCTGTACTCACCATCCTTTTCTCACTCATCTCCCTCCCTCTTCTTTCCTACATTCTTGTAGCTCATTTCCTCTCTCTTTCTCCACCCATACTTGTAGCCCATCTCCCTGTCCTGCCCACCCATCTCTCCTCTGTTCCTATGGTCCAGCATTTTCTTGCCCTCCCCCCATCCTTCCTCTTCACCCCTATGGTCCTGCAATTCCCTGTCCTTTCCCCTCTTGTACAACTAGATTCACATGAAAATCTATTTATATTTTTTTTAATATAAATGTAATATTCCTCCAAAAAGGTGTCCCTACAAGTCAGTATGCATAAATATATGCAGGTACTTTTCCTGGGATAGCTTTCGAAGTAAAGGTATGTGCATACTTTTACTTGAAAGTCTAGTAAAGTTCAAGAGCAAAATGAATGCACCTGTGGGCATTTGTAAAATTAGCATTACTCCCTTAAAAACTGTTGGAACTGGGAGATTGTACAGTTTTCATGTCAACAATTTTTACACAAAACAAGTCTAGGTTCAGCACCTACCTGTCTTTCTGTTTTTGGGGAGATGTCCTGAAACAGTTCTAAAAATAAAAGAATAAAAAGTTACCAGATGTAAAAAGAAAATAAGGATAGTAAACGTTACGGTATTTTTACGCATATAGCATGCACAATATATATATATGAGCACACTATACTAGTACTTTTACAATTGCATAACTAGCATGTTTGTTTTTAAGGTCTTTCATTTTTGGGGGGCAGGTTTTGTGCGCTAATAATGCTTGCAAAAACGTAAAAATAATCTCTTTAAAAAATGAATTTTGCAGTTAGCATGCTTTAGAAAAATGAACTGGTATAGTGCATGTTATCTGAGTTTATTTTCACAAAGACACGCAATTTGTGTGCATTGCACATTATCCCCCTAATTCTATATATAGCGCTCAAAATTGTGCATGCAAACATGGGCACAGCCCAAAGTGTGTGTGCAATTTAATTACTTAACAAGCCAATTAACACCAGGGCGTAGCCAAACACCCAAATTTGGGTGGGCCTGTACCCAAGATGAGTGGGCAGAAGAACCCCGCCCCGTCCCACAGGTGATTTCGTCTCTCCTTCTCTCGCCTGCAGGCCATATGGTCTCTGAAACATCCCCCATCTCCCGCATACCTTTTAAATGGCAGATTTTCACCTGCATCGAGCAGCAACTGATACATACTGCTTGCACTGGGCCCACAGCCTTCCCTCTGACATATTCCTGCCTATGCAGAAACAGGAAGTTGCATCAGTGGGAAGGCTGTAGGCCCAACATTAGCAGGCAAAGATCGGCTATTTACAAGGTATGCAAGAGGGACAGTTGTTGAAAGTTTTCAGCTGGTGGGGCTCGGGAATCCCTGCCAGCCACATCATAGGAGTGTTGCTACCAGGTGGGCCTGAGCCCAAGGTGGGTGGGCCTGGGCCCACCCTTGGCTATGCCACTGATTAACACCATAACTGGATATTAATAATCAATTTAATGGAGCTAAGTGGCAAAAATTGGAATTTATGCACACATCTTTATTGTCACTATTCTATAAAGATGTGCATGTAAATATTTCCATGCGGATCCCAGAGGAGCGTGGCCATGGGAGGGGCATGGGTGGGGCGGGTGCATTGCTAGGAGTTGCGCACAGTGTTATAGAATTCGGGAGGATCCGTGCCTAATTTAGGCACAGGTATTTAACACCAGGGTTCAGCTGGTGTAAATCCTCGCACCCAAAACTGGGCGAGGATTCTGGTGCTATTCTCTGAATGGCACCTACCTCGGAGTGCCCTTTATAGAATAGCTCTTAGCATGCATTTTTTGGGCACCATTTACGGAACTGAGTCCTATATGCATGGGCATGTAACATGCATAAAAATACAGTACTTGTTTGCAACCAAAGCAATACTAAATGATAGGCTGACTAAAACCTAACGGGTCAATATTGAGTTGCGGCAGTCAGCATCTTTTTTCAACATTGGCTGCTGCAGCTAAAAATAAAACATCCAGATTATTGAGGGCCAGTGACCAGATAGTGATTGGCGCAGAATATCTGGAGAGGGCGGTCAGAGGCAGTGCTACACGATTAGCGGTGATATAGATAACTGGATAAAACATGACAGCCTTTGTGCTGCTCTAACTTTATCCAGTTAGCCGGTGAGTGGTCTGAATATTGCCATTAACTCACTTGCCCATGGACCTTCCTGGAGCTCTATGGATAGTGACAGAGCAGTCTAATGATTTTCATGGCACTGTCTGGACCAGCGGTTCCCAAACTTGCCCTGGGGGAACCCCAGTCAGTCAGGTTTTCGGGATATCTGCAATGAATATTCATAAGATTGATTTGCACACACTGCTTCCACTTCATGCAAATTTCTCTCATGCATATTCAATGTGGGTATCCAGAAAACCTGACTGGCTGGGGTTCCCCCAGGACAGGCTTGCGAACCATTGGTCTGGACAATGCTGCTGAAAATCAATGAACAGCCCCAACCAATGGCACATATCTGGACAGCAGGTGCTGCTAGCTGGGTGAGCACATTAGAATAATTTGCCATAATTGTTTTATTTATTTAATAGGATTTATTTACCGCCTTTTAGAAAGAATTCACTCAAGGCGGTGCACATTAAGAATAGATCAAACATGACCAATAGGCAATTACAGCAGTAAAAAAAATAACAATATAAAGTATGGCATAGTATACTACTTATAATGTCAACACAATACGTAATAGAACATTTTAATTGATAGTGAAGGGTAAAGCAAAGATGGAACATATAGAAAGGTAAGAGAGTAAGAAGAGCTAGAAAGTAAGGTGACTAATTTAAAGAAAGTTGCACATTAGGTCAGAGAGATGGCCACATATCGGCCAAACTGTGTTCTGCTCAGCCCAAAATACTGACCGGGTTTTAACCGATTTACGATACAAAATACTGCTCCTTGTGACTCTGGGCAAGTCACTTAACCCTCCATTGCCCCAGGTACAAATAAGTACCTGTATATAATATGTAAGCCGCATTGAGCCTGCCTTGAGTGGGAAAGCGCGGGGTACAAATGTAACAAAAATAAAAAATAAAAATAAACAAAATACTGCAATGCCTAGCTGATATATGGCTGAAATCTTTGGCTTGAATTCAGTACCAAATGTCATGTCTGTCTGGAGGTAATTACTGCTAATAAAAACAATCAGATCTGACACGGTTTCAGACAAGAAGATATCCTCACCTTTGCTTGGATATAGACTTTTGCTTCGATACAGACAAGGAACTGCAAAATACTGATTCCAGTTTTGCTGCTTTACCACTAGCTTTGCTGTTTTCTGGCTCCTCACTGGGCATCCCCCGACAGTCAAAGTGTTTTACTTCATTTGTCAAGCATTTTAACATTTGGTCTCCTTTTCCTTGTGCTGAAGAAGCATTGCTATCTACCTTCTTTTTCTTGGTTCGCCTAACTCTACCTATGAAGAAGTCATCATTGCTGTCGCTGTCATCAGGGCCAGATGACTGCTTAAAAAATCTTTCCTCTGTGCTGTCATCAAAGTACTCTTGCTCTTCACCATCAGAATCTTCGCTGCCGCCCTCTGTTTTTTTCGATGTTTCTAATCTGCTTGATAAGGTAAGTTTCTGCTGCTTCTGAATAGCTGGTTCTTTCTCCTCCGTTTCAGTTTGAAGAGGCATCTGACTTTCAATAGTTTGTGCAGATATGTCATCTGGAGTGGAAGTTGTTTCTTTCTCTAGCAGCTTCTGGTCTTGAATGTCCATGTTTGGCATTTTATTATCCATGCTAATGACCCGTTGTGCATCCACTTTTGCTCTTTTATTGTCGTTTTGCTTGCTTTCTATCTGAATGTCACTGCTACAGTTTTGTGCCATCTCTTGCTGATCTGAAACTTTGGTGGAATTTGGCTCCCCGGACTGCTGAACTGTTGACTGCTTCCGTCTTGCATCTTTAAAGGCCTTTACAGCAGCTACAGGTATACAAGCAAAAAAAAAAAAAAAAAGAAAAATTAGATTATAAAGAAAGTGTCATGTCACTAATTATATTTTCTAAATTCCTAATCAATTAATTTACAAAACATGCTATAATTTTTATAGAAAGCATGATTCTTAACATAGATGCAGAAGATATAGTAACACACACCTAAATAGATCAGGGTAAAATTGAAAGGAAATGCTCACCTTTGTAAGTCAACGCAGCTTACTGACTAGGGGCGTGAATGTGTCAGACTTACTGGAAATTAACCACTTGCCTTTGCATTAAAATACTTATTATTGCTTAATATAAACATTAAATAAGTGGAAGACAATGTTTTGATAAACAGTTTAAATGCGTCAAAGTCACATAAATAAAATAACAAAACTATACTGATTAAAATAACATATAGTCAAACGCACTAAAAACATACAATAATCCATACAGTCAATTTTCAGAAGGTGGTTAAGCAAGGACTTGAATATAGAAAGGACTGACAGCTATCATAAACGTAATGAATTGCAAATAGTTGTAGCCAAATATCTTAAAATATTATTGGGTATCATAAAATTGAATTTATATGCCAAGAATCGAATAAGGGGGTCTTTTACTAAGCCATAGTAGTGTTTTTAGCTTGTGGTAGAAATCAGCTGGCAGTAAATGCTGAGATACCCATTATTTTCCTATGGGCGTCTCAGTGTTTACCACCAGTTGATTTCTACCATGAGCTAAAAACGCTACTGCGGCTTCGGAAAAGACCCCCTAAGTGTTTGAGTGTGTGTCAAAAGTTCTCCAGTACAATTTTCTTACTTTAACCTTCCTCATTTGAAATCACATGGGAAACAAGATAATTGCCTAAGTCTAAATATCAATTACCATGCACCTCATCTGTGTTGTGTCTCATAGAATTCCACTGTATGATACCCATTAATAGTTAAAAATATTTATGCTTTTGGCAATTAAATAAGAACTTACTAAGGGGTCCTTTTACCAAGCTGCACTATGCACTAGCGCGTGCTCACTGCAGCTTAAAAGAGTTTACTGAGGGGCACACTCAGGCGTCCTGCAGCAAGTTCCAGGTTGGCAAGTATACACCACACACTAAAAAAATTCGCTTTATTTTACTGTGGAGAGGGTGTGTCTGGGGGAGGAAGTGGACAGTGGGCGTTTCTGTGGTAATCAGTTGTGCACAGCTAAATTGTTGTGTACTAACCCATTAGCACGTGAGCCCTTACCGCCTACAAAATTCGTGGCCATTAATACAAAAATTGGAAATGTTACTGCTACGCTATGGCTTTAGCAATTGGGAAAGTCTCGTGTAATGGCATACTAAGGCCACATTTTAGCACTGCTTTGTAAAAGGACCCTTAAGCCCTTAAAGCACAGTTAGTGCATGCCACACGGCTACAGCAAAAATGTGTTAAACTGTTAGTGCATGGTAATCCACATATTAGTTATTTTTAAAAAATTATTTAGGGAGGGAATATGTCATGGGCAGAGAGTGGGCATTTCTGCATTAGCCAGCTCATGTATTGGGATTAGCGCACACTAACTGGATAACATAGGGTTAACGTAAAAGCCACTTACAGCTTCCCACATAGGAGGTGGTAAGGCCTCCCATGTTAATTTCTTGCAGGCACTACATGTTAATGTGAACGTTTGTGCGACCGCACCTTGAGTATTGTGTTCAATTCTGGTCGCCGCATCTCAAGAAAGATATAGTGGAATTGGAAAAGGTGCAGTGAAGGGCGACTAAAATGAAAGCGGGGATGGGACGACTTCCCTATGAAGAAAGACTAAGGAGGCTAGAGCTTTTCAGTTTGGAGAAGAGACGGCTGAGGGGAGACATGATAGAGGTATATAAAATAATGAGTGGAGTGAAACAGGTGGATGTGAAACGTCTGTTCACGCTTTCCAAAAATACTAGGACTAGGGGGCATGCGATGAAACTACAGTGTAGTAAATTTAAAACAAATCGGAGAAAATGTTTCTTCACCCAACGCGTAATTAAACTCTGGAATTTGTTGCCGGAGAACGTGGTGAAGGCGGTTAGCTTGGCAGAGTTTAAAAAAGGGTTAGACGGTTTCCTAAAGGACAAGTCCATAAACCGCTACTAAATGGACTTGGGAAAAATCCACAATTCCGGGAATAACATGTATAGAATGTTTGTACGTTTGGGAAGCTTGCCAGGTGCCTTTGGCCTGGAATGGCCGCTGTCGTGGACAGGATGCTGGGCTCGATGGACCCTTGGTCTTTTCCCAGTGTGGTATTACTTATGTACTTATGTAATTGAGTGGAGGAGTGGCCTAGTGGTTAGGGTGGTGGACTTTGGTCCTGGGGAACTGAGGAACTAAGTTCGATTCCCGGCACAGGCAGCTCCTTGTGACTCTGGGCAAGTCACTTAACCCTCCATTGCCTGCCGCATTGAGCCTGCCATGAGTGGAAAAGCGCGGGGTACAAATGTAACAAAAATAAAAAATAAATAAAAATAACCTTTAAAAAAAAAACCTTTAAAAAATATGCTATGGTAAATTTGGGATTAGTGTATGGGAAAGTCCTGCATTACAATGTGTTAGGCCAACATTTTATCACACTTTAGTAAAAGGGCCCCTTAGCTAGCCAGATCAAAACTTTCGAGACTGGGTAAAGTGACTACATTTAGCTACAAATATTCTGGGCGGGCAGGCAGGGGGAAAAGTTTAATTTGGGGGAGAGTGAGGGAGGGGGGAGAGAAAGAGAGAGAGGTGGCTAGAACTGCTTTTCAGTACTAGCAACTTAATTTGGCCAACCAAACTTAAGTGCTGCCATAGCAGGCCTAAATTTATTTGATCACCTTCCCAAAACATTACAGTTCAATTTATATTTTTCTTAGAAAAGGAATAGCAGATTTGGCTCTGCATTTCATACCTTTAAGGTCAGCAATTTTTTTCTTTAACAGTGGATGTGTTGCTAGCCTTGCAATAGCTCGATCATCTATGCTGCTATCTGGCTGCAGAAAAGAAATCGCAAAAGATGAACCCATTGCAAGCAAGACAGTGAACAAGCCAATCAACAGTGCTGAACTGCTACAAAAAGGCAGGTACAAATCAAGGTAAGGTATACACATATGAGTTTATCTTGTTGAGCAGACTGGATGGACCATGCAGGTCTTTTTCTGCCGTCATCTACTATGTTATGTTATGTTACTACTCATACAAATGAATCAGCAATGCTGAACTGCCACAACACTAATCATGTAAGTGGTGACGTGCCAGATTAAGTGAAATTAAACACAGTAGCTCCGATATAGATAGTATCATTACTGTACACAGAACTGTACAAGCCTATTCACTTTCTAGAAGAGCTTGAGATTGTGGTTTCAGGACGCTTGGCAAAATAAAAACCAGCGTCGTGTCCATTTTCGGCCTGAGACCTTACCGCCACCCGGGCGGTAGGCATGCAGCACGCGTACACTGCCATTTACCGCCAGGTTAGCACCACATGGTAGAAAATAGAATATTTTCTACCGCATGTTTTTTGTGCACGCCAAATTCAGAATTACTGACTGAGGTACGTGGTAGCAGGCGGTAATGCTGATTTGGCGCACGCTGGATGCGCATAGGCCCTTACACGCCTTTGTTAAAAGGGCCCCTCGTGCCATTTAGGAGGCTAAATTGTTCTGAAGGGGTAGGTGTGTGCTTAGCATATCCTGCATTAGGCCATTTTCCCTGTATTTAAGCATGTATTAGCATTTAATACAACTTTGTAAAAGGGCCCCATAGTAACATAGTAAATGACAGTAGATAAAGACCAAAATGTTCTATGTAATCTGCCCACAAAAATGGTGAGGGCTGTATCTGCGGCTCTGTTCAGGTTACTACCCATGCAACATCCTGACACAAAAGCAACCAAATAGCCCGTAATATAACTAGATTGCAAGTTTTGTGAGGATTAAAAAAAAAAGACATTAAATTTTGAATTGTATGCAAAATTTTATAGGGAACCAATGTTGCATTTCAAGGATCGGGAATTGGTCCTGCAACTGCATCTAGTTACAATGTGTGCAAAAGCATGCTGAAAAGGTTGACGGTTCTTCATACACTCTAACCGCTTGAGAAATATAGAATGCCCCAATCTATCCACCCTATCAGATTAACTGTTCACTCGTCCTCTAGATTGTTCTCTTGTCTTTTAGATTGTAAGCTCTTTGAGCAGGGACTGTCTTTCTATGTTTAAATTGTACAGCGCTGTGTAACCCTAGTAGCGCTTTAGAAATGTTAGTTAGTTAGTTAGTCTTTCAGAAGACTGAAGTTACTACTACTACTACTATTTAGCATTTCTATAGCGCTACAAGGCATACGCAGCGCTGCACAAACATAGAAGAAAGACAGTCCCTGCTCAGAGAGCTTACAATCTAATAGACAAAAAATAAAGTAAGCAAATCAAATCAATTATTGTGTACAGGAAGGAGGAGGGTAGGTGGAGGCAGGTGGTTACAAGTGGTTACGAGTCAAAAGCAATGTTAAAGAGGTGGGCTTTCAGTCTAGATTTAAAGGTGGCCAAGGAAGGGGAAGACGTAGGGGCTCAGGAAGTTTATTCCAGGCGTAGGGTGCAGCGAGACAGAAGGCGCGAAGTCTGGAGTTGGCAGTAGTGGAGAAGGGAACAGATAAGAAGGATTTATCCATGGAGCGGAGTGCACAGGAAGGGGAGTTATAATAATTTAGGGGCCCTTTTACAAAGGCATGCTGAAAAATGGTCTGCAGTAGTGTAGACGCGTGTTTTGGGCGCATGCAGAATCATTTTTTAGCACACCTGTAAAAAAATGCCTTTTAAAATGTTTTTCCAAAAATGGACGTGCAGCAAAATGAAAATTGCTGCGTGTCCATTTTGGGTCTGAGACCTTACCACCAGCCATTGACCTAGGGGTAAAGTCTCACTGGGTAATGACCTACGAGTGTCAAATGCCACTTGGCACGCACCCAATACGCAGGTCTGAAAATAAAAATGACTTTTGGGATGCGCACCAAAAATGAAATTACCGCAAGAGCCACGTGGTAGCTGGGTGGCAACTCCATTTTGGCGTGCACTGGGTGCGCGTAGATACTTATGCGGCTTAGTAAAAGGCCCCTTAATGATAGATGCATGCATCACTTTGATCAAATCATTTTTTTCTTAGGAAAGGAAGCAGCTGTCTAACAGCTTTAAATAGGTAAAGCAGGAAGAGACAAAAATGATTAGTGTATAGAACAACTTCAAGACCAATGGCCTGATATTCAAAATGACTTGTAAGAATTATAGGGATGACTTTTATCCAGTCACTGTGCCGTAGGAAGTCCTATAGAGAAAAAGTTTTCCATAAGATCAGAGGTGGGGTTTAGAAGAGGGCTATGAGCTACACAAAAGTTTATTTGTAGAGTGGCAAAGTACAGCTGCTTTCTAGACTATTTATCCACTTAAGCTAAGCCAGTGAAACAACAGGCCTAACTCAGGGGCCCTTTTACTAAAGCTTTGCGTGTGCTAACGACCATTAGTGTGTGCTAAGTGCCACATGACCCATACGCATAAAACAGAATATGCAGCATTTTGCATGCGCTAGGTTTTAGTAAAATGGCCTCGCAGTGCTACCTGCCACAACATATCATCAGCACTACTTAAATAATTAACACCATTAAATACACAAATAAAGAAATAAAACCTGACACATAGGCCCATATTCTTGTTCATTTATGTTAACAAAAACAGTTTAAAAAGATCTTACAGATGTACAGTGGAACCTAGATATAATGTGCTAAGCAATAACACAAATCTGCATATAACGCAATCATGTCTTGGCTCCCCTTTTTTTGCATACAGCTCTTTTTGCAACAGATCAATTTTTGGTTCAACAGTGTTCATATGTTCTATTGTCTCCACTATAATATGACCCCACGTTTAACGCAATAGCATTTTATGGATCCCAATCATAGCGTTATCTCTGGGTTCCACTGTACTAACAATTGACAGTGAAACTTTTCCTATTCCCATCTAACCAAGAGGAGTTATCTAAGGAAAATTTCCTTTTGGCCATCAGATAACAGACTACTATTGAAATCCAGAAAAGTAAGTAAGAAGAAGCCATGCAAATCATTGATGGAGACTGATGGAGAAAACCTTTGCCATGAAAAATAAATAGATTGTGCAGCATTAGTATATTCTGAATTTAATGTGCGATCTCACTCTAAAACCTGTTTTGTTTTCCCATTTAAGGCAATTGCAGCAGTTGAAATCTTTTCTGGGGACAAATGATTTGGCAACATTAATCAACTCTAAGTGCCAATAGACTAGATTATTATAACTTTCTATTCGTAGGATTGCCAAATAAATACTTTCTCTACATTTTAATACATACAGAACATGATGGTTCATATTTTGTTAGGACTATATTATTGAAATTATCTTCTACTAGAGTGAGGTAAATGTTTCTCATTTGTGCTTAAATTCTTCAGTGGGGCAATCCCAAGGTACTTATGGGAGCACCTTATATTGTTATGCACTGGATAGGTTGTCCTGCTCTCACAATCAGGTTTCATTGCCACCACTAATTCTTTTGGTGGCTGTCAGATTATGGAATTCATTACTGAAAGAAAAGAATTACAAATACTTTAACCAAACTAGCTAAGGAATTTCCCTTTTCATCTAATTTTAATTGAAGGGTTTGGGTTTGTGTATTTGGAAGCTCTCAGGCTTTATCATTATGCTGCATAAGAACACAGAATGAAATATGATCCAGAGCAGTGTGGGATTGGGGTTGGGGTTTCTGAAAATTGGCAAAAACATGTATGTGTGCACATAAATACACATACAAATTATGGAGGATTTCCTGAGGGTAGGGTTGGGGAAGAGAGCAACTTATATGCATACTTTTGCATTTCCAAAAGAATAAAGTCGCTTGTATGTAACTGATGATCTCTACCAGAGCTCAATACTAATGTAAATCTCTCCACGTATGTGGTCTTTCTTGTGCACGGTAGTCTTCTAGGTTTCCTCGATTAGTTACATAGCTCAAGAAGAATAACTCTTAAAGAGGTGGTTGGGACTGTGTGTTTGATTGACTCCGTTGCAGAGAGCACCCACTACAGGTAAGCAGCTCTGCTTTCTCCGTTGATCAACAGGACTGAATCAGACACACAAGCTCAGGGTTGCCCCAGTTTCCAGATATTCCTAGCTTTGAGGAACAGCCCAATCGGGTAATGCAAGAGTTGAATAGATTTCTCAGTACTGAGTGATCAAATGCACTCTCTAACTAACAGCGATATTGAAGTATCATTTGAAGACACAAAATAGATCCTGGCCATTACTAAAGCATTAGAGGGAAAAATTCTTTCCTTTGAATATGTATGACTGCCTCATGGAAGGTTTTGTCACCTTCACTAAGAATTCTTATATCAGAGGGGGTAGACCCAAGGAGGAAGCTAAGCAATGCTCAATTTCCATTGTCAGAACCAAGGACTTGAGGTTGGAATGTAGAATGGTGCCCCTGTCCTGTGTTATTAAGTTTGGAAAGATCTGAAGTACAGAAGAAGAACTTTTGAGAAAATGACCGGTTCCATTGCTGCCAGTACAAAGCTAGAAACAATGAACTGAGGGCCAGATGCAATAAACTTAACGAGCCAATAACGAGTAAGTTGTAAACCCTGGCATGCACTAAAGGCCATTTTCCGACCACGGTAGCAGCTAACGAAAACGGAATGCAGATGATCCAAAGGCTATTGTAAGGCTATTATGAGATGCACTACGGTTTTCAGATCCCCTTACCGTGAAAAACCTAACGGGAGGTCTACACCTCTCATTGGGGCAAATCGGAAGAAAAAAATGTCGTCAGGGACGTCCTTCATTTGAAAAAAAAAAAAAAACCCACTCCAAAGACGTTCTTTTTGGACGTCCTTCACTTAATAAAACCTGTGCCGCCCGAAAGGAAGACGTCCCGCCGCTCACCCCCCTCCACGGCCTGCTGCAGGAAGGCTCCGATGCGGCTCGATCCTAGCAGGAGAGTGCAGTTGAGGACGTCCATCCAAAAAGACGTCCTTTTTGGACGTTTCCCCCCCCCCTGCAATAATAAAAACGTCCTTTTTGGACGTGCTTCACTCAGCTGAGAGACCTGGAAGTCTCTGAGCCAATCACAGCGCGTTTAGCTCAGCTAAACGCATTGTGATTGGCTCAGACTTCAAGGTCTGTCAGATATCCTACAGGAAATACAAAGGACATCTTTACAGCTCGAGTCAACCCCAAAGCAAACTTATTCAAGCAAACATTAACCCGAATTGCAGCGCTGCTGCCTATTCCCTGGTGGTCTCCAAAAGACTGGGGGAATGGGAAGAACCGCTTGAAAGCCTGAAGCCATGATTTCCATCCTGGGGAACCCCTCCGCCCCCCCGGGCATATCCTGCAACCACAATTATTATAACAGCTACACTATAAGCAGCAAGCTTGGGATTTCCCAAGGCATGGATAGACGGCTAAATAAGGCGCATGCAGGGAGGCCATCACAACAGGTGCCAAGGGAAATGGGGGAGCAGCTGCATGTATACGGTAGCCCTTCCACCTGATCATCCCCAACCCCCTCCCCAAACATCAATTTCAAAGGCTGCAGGCTGGAACACCACAGGCTGTTATAGCGAAGCCGACCCCAGCCCAAACCCAATCAAGCTAAATCATTACACATCTATTGGAGGTTGCTTTTAGAAACGGACGAAAAATCCCTTTTATTTAAGCAAATAAAAAGTAAAGCCCAGGGTGTGTAGTTTAAGGGTGCTAACGCAGCAGATACAAAACCAGCTCTCTCTATTCTGCACATTTGGATCTGGTTTCTTTTGACATCACTGGTAGGGGGAAGGAAAGACACAAGAGCTGTGTTATTGGCCCTGCGAAGGGTTAGAGGGAGGCCGGCAGCCAGGGGGTCAGCAAAGCTCGGCATTTGTAAAAATCAATCAAGCAAAGGGAACAGAGCTCAGCTAAACGCGTTGTGATTGGCTCAGAGACTTCAAGGTCTCTCAGCTGAGTGAAGTACGTCTAAAAATTATTTGGGGGGAGGGGGGGGGGAGGACGTCCAAAAAGGACATCTTTTTGGATGGACGTCCTCAACTGCACTCTCCTGCTACGATTGAGCTACCTTCCTGCAGCAGGCCGTGGAGGGAGTGAGCGGCGCGGCGTCTTCCTTTCGGGCGGCACAGAGGCGTATTTGGCATGCGCACAGCAGCCAGCATAACGCTTGGCTGCTCTGCACATGCTCAACCGGCCGACTGTTTACCAATGGAATAGAGAATGCAAGTGAGCTACAACGAGCAGCTCATTTGCATTCCTTTTCCTTGATGCATGCCCGTTCCTTACCGATTCGCTAAGGGAATCGGTAAGGGAAGGGCTTTAACGATTTTTTAGTGCATCTTGGCCTGAGCCTCCTGCAAGTTTACAATCAACAGCCAGGAGAGATGAAGTGAATTGCCCAAGCTGATGGCAAACGCCAGCAGAAGGGGCAGAACTTGAATTCCATTCACAGCCTATATAGTATATCCAATTGCCAGGCCATATATTTTTTCCCTTTCTACTAAAATCCTGTGAGACTCCATGTTTGGATCAGAATTACAAACGAGCTTGCTGGGAATGATTCCAACCTAATTATACAGTGTATGATATTGTTTTGTCATTTCATCATGGTCAGCGTACATAAATTGAATCACAGGGCTAGTTATTACTTTCGTGCTAACTGAAATTCTCCTAGGAATGCAGGGGAACTGCAAAGCAACAGCTAATAATTCAAAAACATTAACTTGAGTGTCAAATTCGGGAGAGAGATGTTATTACTTGTCATGTGTTCTTATAAAACTGCATATGCACACAAGGTACATTTTGCTTTTAAGTTAAAAGCTGGTGGACTTGACTTTGATGTGTAAACTATACCATATCCAGGAAATATGCTTAGTCCCCAATCTGCTGGATGAAATTGAAGCCAGCATACAAAGCAGGCAATTTTAAACAGTCCACATGGTTTGTAACACATTTGGGCACTTTTAGTTTATGTACACTGAAGTTATTTTAAGGGAAACCATCCAAAGTTCCATTAGGATATTTGCAGTTTACATTTATGATTTGTGCAGGCAGCCACAAGGGTTTGAATCTCTGTGTGCTATTTTACTCCCCTGATATGCTCCCAGGAACACCCTCTTTTTGCATATTGTGAAAGCTAACATACACTTTTAGCAAAACAGAAAATGGCAATCTGCTGCCAAGTCATTCTACTCGGGCAAATTACTTTATCCTCGAAGTATAATCAACTAGCTTTGGTAACAAGAAAAAGAAGCAAAATAAAGCACATTGAAAACACAATGAACAGAGAATAAAGGGGAAAATGCTGCATGGTAAAAGTATTTGGAAAGAGGGGGGGGGGGGGGGGGAGAGATTAATTGCTAGTGTTTTAATTTCCTCTGGCTTCATTTTCTTCTTAGTCTATACATGCATATCATTGATTAACCAGTATTAATGAGTGTTTAAAAGGTGATTAGAAATTTAGCATCCAATTAGTAATTCAAAATAATAAAATCTTTCTTCGTTTTAACTAAAAGCAGGTCAAATGCTCCAAAATTCATCTTTTGCCAAAGAAAAAGTTTTAAAATGGACTTTAAGGGCCTAATTTTACAACAGAAGTCTCTGTGAAAAACTAAAAAAAATAAAAGCCTGTTTTATAAAAGCAACATACGCAACTATGTGCCTTTATAAAATAGATTCCCAGATCCAGTCCTTGTAGCATGCAAATGTAGGTGCACGCTTTTACAGCCACATGAAAGCAGGTGTAAATGTGGACATGTACTCTACTCTATGTACTTGTGTATTTTATAAAATACAAAGGTACATTGCAACTATGTCTCTGTTCACCCAATTGCAACTATGTCTCTGTTCACCCAAACTATGCCCTGGGAACACCAACATGTGGCACACATATAATGATGTATCATCTTGAGCCTTTGGTTATACATTTTTGAACACCAAAGAGATAAGCAACTTGTATTTGGGTGAGACTGATGATGACAAAGTCCCAAATTATTGCTGCTGCATGGGAAGAGGCAGAAGGATCCCATCTTTCCCTGATTGTTGACATAAAGCATGGCAACTTGGTTATCTGTCAGAATTAAATGAACAAAGGGAATGGATAGCAGTGGCCATATGCCCAACATCTGTAAGTAGGCCCTGGTCATGATCGCAGTGGAAACCTGAATGTTGTGGACATGTAAGATCAGTTATTGAAATCTGTCTATTGGAAGAAACCTTTTGGCTTGTACCGTGTCTGAAACTGCTCCTATAAATAAGATCCCATTTGTAGGAAGCAAGGCTGATTTATGAAAGCTGATGATGAAGTTTAAATTCTTGAGAAGGTGAAATGCTTTGTCCCTGAGGGCTGGAGTTAAGGCTTTCCAAAGAAGCTGCCAGGAGTCAGTCATCAAGGTATGGGAAAAACTAGATGACCTTGCTTGTTTAGATGGGCGGATGCCACCATCAGCAAAAAAAGATCAAAAAAAGGAGGAATTTGTACTGACAGTAGTCCACAGAAAGAAGGAGCCAGAGTTTCTGCAATAGGGATGGATCTGGATGTGTGTGTAAGTATCTCCGAGATCCTGTGCATGCAACCAGTCTTTCCTTTTTAAGGATGGCAGAATACAGGGAATATTCATAGTCCTCTGGAACACCTTCTTACCCAATGGTCCAATAGCTGTGGATCTTAACCAGAAGGAGGGCTGGAAAACTCTCTGCACTTCTCTGCTTTCTTCCAGGCTGCTTCAATCACAAAGACGTGTCAAAGTTGGACACTGTTGATACCAGGTGCTAGCTGGACCTTATATTTTACATCCATTTTCTTGGAAACAGGATGTATGGTAAGTGGAATTTGCCACATATGAAATTGTTGATTCTGCAGTAGCCCATGAATTACAACAGCGACAGTGGCCTTTACAGTCTCTAAAAAAAACTTTAGGCAGCCAACGGCCAAAAACATCACCTGTGGTTTCATTTCTTGCTGTAGCGGCCATGGGTTGAATAAATTTCAAATAAAAATACGTCTCTACAGGAGACTCAATTCTTGCCACCGTTGGGTATGATTGGAAAGTATTCCCACAGAATATTTGTCCATGTCTAGGGAAAATTCAGGAGGGATAAAGACCAGTGCCTAGAGAAGAAGGTGGCAATGAGTGTGCAGCCTCTGACTCAGAAGCCGGGTCACCAACTGTTGCACAGAGGACTATTCTACAAGTCGATGATACACCACAGTCCTGCTGAAGTGGAAATAAGTTCATGGATCCACTGCAGGAGGAGGTAAACCACTGAAGTTAATGAAAAAGTTCAGAAGATTAACTGCAAAGAGGAGATAATGTACTGTTGCCTTTACCCTGCCTTATGAGTGAGACTCGTTACTGTCATGGGGCTGATGCAGAGAGCCTCATGGTACAGCTGGCTCAACGTGTGGCTTCTACCGCAAAATTAGCAAGCAAAATCTACTGCAGCATGCTGTAAGTAACGTATGCAAATTACTGCTGCTTTCAAATCGTGGCATTAATCTGCAGCTCACTGCAAAATGTTTCTGATCCTGTTAGGGTGTGAATGGTGATGCATTGACAGCAACAGGGACATAAAAAAATACTGGCAAAATCCCTGGTAGTCTAGTGGTGCCCCCCCAACCCAAATCCCCACCCCCTTCAGTTGATTGCTGCATAGGCTTCCTGACATGAGTCCCTCCAAAGCCCTGGTAGTCTAGTGTAGCAAATCAAGGATTCGGATATTGCTTTAAAGATTGTTTATTCACACATCAATAGGCACACACATATTACCTAACACTCTTATGCAGTATACATACATCACCACAGTAAATAAACAATCTTTAAAGCAATATCCGAATCCTTGATTTGCTACATCTAGTGACCCCCTTCTTCCCCTTACTTAAAGAAGTAATATCCCTGGTGTCTAGGTTAACCTTCCATCCCATTACAACACCTCCAGGCCCCCTCAATGTGTACTTTAACAGAGGCAGGAGCAATGCCCGCTTGCTCCACTCTCTAGCACTGCCCTCTTGAAAAATGGTGGTGTCGGACCCTGCATGGTGCAGGTTGCGCTGAGTGGGTCTGCCAAATAAGAGTATTTTTCCTCTTAGTTGGTAGTCTCCACCCACAGTACCAAATAAGAGAAAAAAAATCTTTTATTTGGCACTCAACTCAGTGAATCCTAGCATGTACTGCATGAGGGTCAGGTGTTGCCATTTTTCAAGAAAGCGGTGCCAGATGCAGAAGCGAGAGGACATTGCTCCTGCTTTTGTTAAGGTACATCTTGGGGGGAGGGAATGGGAGGGTCGCAGCGGGTGGAAGGGTAACCTAC
The DNA here is from genome assembly GCF_901765095.1 of Microcaecilia unicolor. Taxonomy (NCBI): domain Eukaryota; kingdom Metazoa; phylum Chordata; class Amphibia; order Gymnophiona; family Siphonopidae; genus Microcaecilia; species Microcaecilia unicolor. Next base: position 181,684,490 of record NC_044032.1, on the reverse strand, counting down.
ACACCAGAGATTTAGGGATTTTGTTTTTTTTTTTTTGGGGGGGGGGGGGGGGGGGTTAGAGTAACCTACATACTGGAGATTTATTTATTTTTTCTTTTTTTTTGTGGTTGGGAGGGTAGACACCAGGTTTTTTATTTTTAAGTTGGAGGGTGGGGGAAGTCGCAAGACTAACTGGGATAATTATTGGAAATCATGGCTGGGGGGTTGGGAGTGAGGGAGCCACTAGATTACCAGTGCTTTTTGCTGCTCTTATGGGGGGGGGGGGGGGGCAGGGCCGCTAGACTACCAGGGAAAGGCTGGGGTCATTTAGAAAGCTATCAGGGGCAGTGGGGTCTGGTCAGGAGGGCTTTCCCTAACCCTTCTACATTGTATCAGACCTGATGATAGATATGTTTTGTACTGATGTCTATTACATGAGCCAAAATTTGAGCACTGAACCCCTTCCTGCATGGTGTGGCCCAAAATGAGAGCACAGACCATTCGTTACCCATGTACTTCTGCCCACGGTAGCTTTCTGCCCCATGGTGTGAGCAAATGAATCCATTTACAGACACTGCCCTGAATCCTGAATAGGTGAAGTAGAACAATCCTGTGCTGTAACTGATGCTTTTAGAAGTAACCTGCACTGGAAATAACTGCACAGGTCTGGCTCTTGGGAAATGGCACATGAACGCTGACCCCTCCTCTTTCCTGGAAATTCCTCTCCTCAGGTTGGTTGAATTTGTGTGCATACATACCATAAGAGAAATATCTATAATAGAAAGAGAGGTTTTTTAGGCCAATGATGAATAAGTCCAGCCCCTAACAGCAAAAATTTTGCTGGGGGCTTCTCGAGGCCTTTTCCTCTCTATATAAACATTATAGACATTATCATGCCTTTTATAGATCCCCTTAATATTATGTTTTGTACTATGTTTGTGCATACATAATAGGGTGATCTCCTCCTGTTGTTATTTATAGTTCATCATACATACTATGTGTCTGAGTTTATAACAGAATACCTAAGCTTTTATTTAATAGGCACCTAGAACCAGCACCCACAGCTCATAAACGCAGACGCACGCATTAGCACCTCCTTTGAAGTTGGTGTGAATACAGTATATACATGTACTTTTTTTTTTTTTAAACAAAACACACAGGTACATTATAACTTCACATATGCTCCACTCAAACTATGCCCTTGGGATGTATAAGTCTTGTCACCAGACATACTTAAATACAAATATACCAAACACAACTTTATAAAAAGTGTTTTACACAAAGAAAAACCTTTATAAAAATTACCTCACTACCATGTGCATAAGCTTGGCCATCTATAAAAGGCTACTGTCTTTTAAAATTGTCCTTTAAATGCCCTCAGATAATGGCACATTTGATGTGGAGAACAGCGGAGAGAACACAGACTGTTTTTCACCTTAATGTATACGCTTTAATTAGAAGTGACGTCAGAAGTATGAAAAACAGTTCTGAGAATTTTCTAGGGCAAACACTAAATGTTATCATGAAAAATATAACAAGCAGGTGTAAAATCTGTCTCCTTCTAATGAACTCTTCCTATAGAAGGTCTTGCTTTGTGTGCTTTAAAAACAGGATCACACTGGTGGCAAATTATTGTGTAACATAGGACAACCATGTGATCAGGAGTTAAATACCACAGATAAAGCAAGTTAATTGATTACAGCTCAGCTGTATAAAGGGCTGCAATTAAAGTATAAATATTACTACTGAAGAAAAAAAATATTTTAAGGCATCTACAGACCACTGGAGTTATTTTCTGAAAAACATCAGTACATGGTGACATTAATACAAACCTTTTGGCATACAATGAAAGGAAAAACTGTAGACATCACTGGTGCCAGTGTTTCAGATGCTCTTTCAATCTCTCAATTAAGTTACTGAGGAAGTGGTTGTAGTGGCAGTGGTGGTATCATCCTGCCAGATGTTTAGAATAAATCACCAATTCACCTTCTGCACTATTGTTTTTTTTTTTTGGGAAATCCATTTCTAACCTCAGTTTTTGGAAACATAATGTATCTGACTTGGCTGATACAGAAAGGCTACATTAGAGATAACACTAATTGATTTGTTCATATTTGGAGCCCTTACTAGATGTGGTGGGTAGAAATGGATGTTGACTAAATTACTATTCTGTTTAGTTGGTCATTATAATATTCCTTTAACAAAATTATTTGTAAAATACTTCTATAAACAGATGTAGTAGTTTTTTTTATCTGAGATGTACCAACATATGTAATACTATTAAAATAATTTGCTTGCAAGTAGTTATTAAAAGTGTATAAAATGAATATTTTCATCTTTTTTTCAGAAGGAACTCTAAATTAATTTCTTTGACTCATACAGCACAATGAAAGCAGCAAAACTCGACCAGTGTCCTGCTTGTACTTTTGGCATCTTCAAAAAATAATTTTCATTCACAAAACACAATCTTTCCTGTAATAATAATTTTCTGGAAAAATGCTTTGTGGTATTTTGTTACCTTTATCAAGTAAGACCTACAAATTACATAGCGGGTCTTTTACTAAGGCACGCTAGCATTTTTAACACGTGCTAAAAATAGGCGCACGCTAAATGCTAGAGACGCCCATAGGAATACGTTGGCGCCTCTAGCATTTAGCGTGCAATAAAAAGCTGTAACAAGATGAGAAGCTGCAATACAGAGTCAGATTCCGGCTACACTTTGCTCTTTAGTATGTTAAAACAAGCTTATTCACTAACAAGCTTGATTTACATATTTATTAGTCACGCTGTCTTCCAAAGAAAAAACTACCCGCGAAGAAGTACTCATGGATTTTGCACCAGATTTTCTGTGGGTACTATTTCCATGAAAACTATACAAGTTTTGCCTCTGTTATATGAGTTTTGCCTCTGTTAGTCCAATCTGTCCAATCTGCCCTGGAAAATGCGAATAGATGCTGTTATTATGCGTAAGGAGTTGCCTTTCTAGGCAACAGGAATACACATAAATGGCATTACTCTAGTCATTTACATAGTAACATAGTAGATGACGGCAGAAAAAGACCTGCACGGTCCATCCAGTCTGCCCAAGAAATGTGCCACTTTTTTGTGTATATCTTACCTTGATTTGTACCTGTCCTTTTCAGGGCACAGACCGTACAAGTCTGCCCAGCACTATCCCCACCTCCCACCATCGGCTCTGGCACAGACCATACAAGTCTGCCCAGCACTATCCCCGCCTCCCACTACGGCTCTGTTATCCAATCTCGGCTAAGCTCCTGAGGATCCATTTCTTCTGAACAGGATTCCTTTATGTTTATCCCACGCATGTTTGAATTCCGTTACCGTTTTCCTCTCCACCACCTTCCACGGGAGGGCATTCCAAGCATCCACCACTCTCTCCGTGAAAAAATACTTCCTGACATTTTTCTTGAGTCTGCCCCCTTCAATCTCATTCATGTCCTCTCGTTCTACCGCCTTCGTATCTCCGGAAAAGGTTCGTTTGCGGATTAATACCTTTCAAATATTTGAACGTCTGTATCATATCACCCCTGTTTCTCCTTTCCTCCAGGGTATACATGTTCAGGTCAGCAAGTCTCTCATACGTCTTGTAACGCAAATCCCATACCATTCTCGTAGCTTTTCTTTGCACCGCTTCGATTCTTTTTACATCCTTAGCAAGATACGGCCTCCAAAACTGAACACAATACTCCAGATGGGGCGTCACCAACGACTTATACAGGGGCATCAACACTCCCTTTCTTCTGCTGGTCACACCTCTCTCTATACAGCCCAACAACCTTCTAGATACAGCCACCGCCTTGTCACACTGTTTCGTCACCTTCAAATCCTCAGATACTATCATCCCAAGATCCCTCTCCCCGTCCGTACCTATCAGACTCTCGCCGCCTAACACATATGTGTTATTTATATGCATAAGTGGCCATTTATGCATGTAAATGAGATCTTATAGAATACCAACTAGTGGAAAAAGTATGCACTGTGATTTTATGGCACATACTTTGCTGGTGGGCGTGTGCATATGCTGGGAGCACAAATTTACATGCCAAGTCATGGAATACCATAATTTCCACATGTTATGTCCAACGTTGTTTTACATGAGATGGTTAAGTTGACTTAATGTTGTATATATGGTTATAGGCATCGAACAATTGTTGGGAAAAATTGTGTTGCTTTTGGATTTATATGTCTCTTTGGATCTTTATACATATGGGTTCCGGTATTTTACAGTTTTGATCTTGCACCAACTCATTTAAAATATCCTCTCTGAGATTAGTTTCTCTGTATCTCTCTCTAAGGCATATTATTTTCACTTTTTATTTTTATTTTCCTTTCATTATTTTGCTACCTTGTCTCCCTTTAAAAAAAAAAAATTCCTATTAGGATGTTCATTTTCATATATATTTTTTTATTTTGTCTTTAGTATATTATCATATTATTTTTCTAGATGTTTATTCTAACTTGTAGTAACAGTAATCTTATGAACGTACACAAGAGTTATTTTCTGTCAGTTTGGTCCATTCATATTTGCACACTTATTATATATTATTTAGTATTTTGTAATACATATTTCTATTTTATTTATTGATGTTTCCTTATTTTTATGTTTATTGAGTGACCCCTGAGCAGACGAGTGATTCCCGTCGAAACACAGCCCTTTGTCGGGTCTGATATTTGAATGGTGCCTAATAAAGATTTGCTTCTACCCATTTGGCTGCAATTGTCTACTTGGTTCACCCCTACTCCATGATCTGATAACATCTAGACATAGGCATTTACACTAGCTATAGGGCTGGTGGTCAAGCCTGAATTTATATGTGTTTTCAGTCAGTTACAATAGTATTCTATAAAGAAAAGTAGGCACCCATTTTTTATTTATAGAATAGGGACCTACTTACCTTGTTACAGAATTACCCACCAATATACATACTTTTACCTATGCACAAATCCCCGGATTCTATATAGTGAGCTTATGCACAAATCCCCGGATTCTATATAGTGAGCTTAGATTTAGGTGCCAAAATCGGCGCAGATTCTATAACACTGTATGCAATTTAGTTGGCACAAGTTAATGAGTGCTGATAACAGAACTTAACAAGCAATAATGAGCACTAATTGGCATTGATTAGAATTTATGCACACAACTCGCTAAGCATATTCTGTAACGATGTGCGCCGAACTTCTAACGCGCGGAGGCAAAAAGGGGCATGGTCATGGGTGGGGAAATGGGCGTTTCATGGGCGTTCCACAATTTAGGTGCCTAGTTATAGAATATGGCCCAATGCGCATAAGTCTACATGCTGATATTTACACCAGGTTTTTATTGGCGTAAATGGATGTGCACAGACATCGGCGCTGAAATATCAACTAAGCATTTTCTATAAACGGTACCTAAATCTAGGTGCCGATTATAGAATGTGCTTAGTTGGCACTGATTTCAGAGCCGATTTTTTTAACCGCCATATATAGAATCTCCTCTAAAGTGGGCAATTTTAAAATAACACTTTTAACTGTGTGTGTAGTCATTTATACAGGTAAACCTCTCCCTATGCCCCCCATCGGGTACTCCGTTCTGTGGATAAATCTCTCCTGTCTGTCCCCACCTCCTCTATTGCTAATTCCAGACTCTATTCCTTTTATCTCGCTGCACCTCACGCCTGGAATAGACTTCCCGAGCTTGTACATCTAGCCCCGTCTTTGGCCATTTTCAAATCCAGGCTGAAAGCCCACCTCTTTGACGCTGCTTTTGACTCCTAACCACTACTCACTTGCCCTATACCCTTTGTCCCTTACTTCTTAGTTGTTCTGTCTGTCTTCCTATTTAGATTGTGAGCTCTTTGAGCAGGGACTGTCTTTTCGTGTATGATGTACAGCGCTGCATATGCCTTGTAGCGCTATAGAAGTGATAAGTAGTAGTAATAGTAGTAAACCGCTTTAGAAAATTGCAAGGTACAAGACTACAGCATAAAGGTTTGTGAAATGTCTTGCAAATCAACATGAAAGAACCGGTTTGAATAATGGGTTATTTTTCCCGAGGAAGCTATATCAAATGAGACTGGGCAAAGTAGAAGAGATGCATGACCAAGCAAATACCACGCTGAAGTGGTGGCATAAACTCATGTGATTTGAAAGGATCCCTGCCAGAATGAAAGAGTGCACTCATCAAGACACTTGCAATAAGGTTTGAAGCAGAACTGATGTAGGAGTTTATTTAAGACAACACTTATGAATGAACTTGCGGAACAGCAGAGACCAGGAAAACCACAGGCATCAAAGCATGGCAAGAAGTAAATAGGAACATGCTTCTAGTGCAATAAGAGAATGTAAAGATAGAGACTGCTCTAGTAGCAGCAGAACTGTGAAAACAAACTACACAAGTAGCCAGGAAAAGGATTAAGGCCACAGTCAATAATACAGCCGTGAAACAGTGGAGGAAGTGTTTTATAGTAACACAAAATAACTTATTACAAGCGTGGTGAAATGGATAGAATCTTCTTCACACAGGTGGACCTAAGTAATAAAGATACATCTCACAGATAGTAGTATGACTACAGAGGGAACTGGACAAGGGCTTCTAAACAAGAACATCACATGTGGAGGTACATTAAGCATGTGCTATGCACACAATTAAAAAGGGGGAATCATACACGTTATATGCACACCAGCATGGAGAATCACACTCTGAATCCAGTATGATGCATATATAATTCAAAAGAGGGAAAGACTCTTAGCCAGTGCCTTTGAGAAAGGGCATCTGTAACACCTGAGCATAGTAAAGAATATAAGAAACTCTATACAAACAAGCAACATAATGACTGCCTTCATTATGACATCGACATTTTGATCAGACACCTGGAAAGTGTGAAGGAAGGCAATGCTGCTTATGTGTAATGGGTGTGCTCTCTGTAGACAGGAGGTTAAATCAGATATATAAGTGGATAACATCATCTAACAGCACTGAAACATAAAAAATATGTATATTTTTCTGAACATGTGTAGAGACTCTTCTGCCTAATACAGAGGTTAGGAGTAACCCCTCAGGAATATGTGTGTATTCATGTTTATTCTTGGTTATTTTATTATTTGTTAAGTTGTTAACAAAATTGTAAATTTTATGTTAAACTGTACCTGCTGTACACCACCTTGGGTGAATCTCTACATAAAGATGGTTAATAAATCCCAATAAAAGAAATATATATGCATGTCTTATCTAGACTGTTGTCTATGGAGAACCATCACCAACAAGAACGAAACAGTCACAGAAGTGGGGAATCCAAAGCTCAAGGTTGCCCTGTTTGAGGTTAGATTTTTATTTTTTTTTATGGCAATCTGAAACAGACTTCCATCGGGGGTGCTGCCTATTAACTAAAAAGGTCTTGCAAAACAACTTGCTCATATGTGCTGTCTCTTTGAGACATACAGTTGAGACAGCAGTTGGATGTTGCACATCTTCAAGAGAAAGTGATCAGAGTTGGTCAAAGAGCTACGGCTCTGAAGATGTGTTTATATTTAGTTGTAATCCAGCCAGGTTGCAGTAGAGGTATATGCAGTCTGTTAGCCAGACTGATAGTTATTTTAGCTACCATAGCACCTAATTTGCATGGATCGAAGTGATGGGGCCATGCCCTTTACATATAAGTATGTTAGAGCTCTATTATGGTCCAGGGTGCGCAGGCCTTGGAAAAAAAATGGGAAGTACTATTGATTGCCCAATGTCAAAGGCTGATATCTTTAGTAAAATCTTATTGTGATTTGAAAGGACTACACTATTATGGAAGAACGACAATATAGAGAATAACAAAACAAGTATGTACAGCTAACACAAAAGAAAGCAAACCTCCCAGAGTTAAGTACTTCAAATCTGGCACAAATGGGCCTCCCTCCTGAAGTACACAACAAGCCTCCACCCTCCCCCTCCATGTACATCCAAGAAGTGGAAGGTAACCTCTTACCAACAGAAATCCTCACCAACTAGGGGATGTCCTTTATGTGATAGGTTATGAATCAAGTATGCACTTTGTTGAAAGTAAAAACGCTTCAGCCCTCTGTATACCACGCCCAGAATGATGGCCTGGTTGAACGCTTCAACAAAACCCTTAAAGCAAATATTGAAAAAATTCATTGCTGCTGCTGATGGTAAAGAGTGTGACACCCTATTTCTCTATATATTATTCACCATCTGGAGAAGCCCTAGAGTTTAACTCAAAGGGAGAAAATCCTGCTGCTTTATGGCAGGTGAACCAGGGGAATCCTGGATATCAGAGAAACCTGGGAAGAACACAATCCAGGCTAAAATCTGGTGGACTATGTATTGCAAATGCAGGAAAGGCTGAAGAAAGAAGAGAAGGCTGCAAGACTCTGGCTGGAGAAGACCCAAGTGGGAAGCCCAAGCATATAATCCATGCATCAGTTCAAAGGAATTCTAGCCTGGAGACAGAATTCCAGTACTACTGCTTTCATCAGAGAGAAAGCTGCTATGCAAATGGCGAGGGCTCTACGAAGTACTTTAGAAAGTAGACCAGTCAACTACAAGATAGCTCAATCAGATAAACAAAATAAAGCAACGATCTTCCAGAGGTCTGAGCCCTTTCAAGTCCTATCATTTAGAGACCAGCTCTAAGCCATTCAGAAAATGGATTTGGAGCAACAGGTTTGCCTGAACATGGATGTCTTTTAGTATCCCAGGCCAGATGGACCTTGCGCCCCATGAAATTATCACAGACCCTGGAGTGTTGGTCTATCAGTATCCATATCAGATTCCAGAGGTCTGGTGACAGGCTGTGACTAAAGTGAAAGAGATGCTGGAACTTGGGGTCATACAGGAATCCACCAGCCACTGGTCATCCCCCATTGTACTGGTTCCTAAGGCAGATAGAAGTACAGTGCAATCCGCTTAAGTGCAAGGGTCTGGGACCAAAGAAATGCATGCAGTTAACCGGAGCATGCACTTAACCATTGTGACCCAAAGAAGCTTGACATCTGATAAACATATGTACAGTACTGTTTATTATTATACATACAGTATACAGTCTCCATTAACTGACTTTAGGCTTACTTGAAGTAATCAGTTATAGTCCTCTGTACACTATTGGGTCTGTGAGTTCCATAGATTACGTCTGCCAGATGGTAAAAACTGTCATAGCACTGACATCCAGTGGCTTCCAGATAGGCCCGCACGGTGTTGAGACTCTCCAGCGCTCTTGCAAAAGTGACAGAAGGAGGTTGTTGAATTTCATCAGCATGTGCCTCGCTGCTCATTTCATCATCTGTTCCATCATCAGCCGTTGTTGCCTGCGTGTAGGCGCATATCTCCACATCAGTGCTGTCTTCAGCTGTTTGTAGATCATAATTAACAGCTACCTAGCGATGAAACTCCTCTTCACTAACACCGGCTGGGATGTCAATAACCTGTTCATCTGATGCGTTTGCAACAGCTGCATCTGTTTTGTCCCTCTCCACATCCTTAACAAAGCTTGCCCGCTTGTAGCAGTTCACAAGACTGTGTAACATGATTCCAGGCTTCTTTCTGCATATGTAGGGAATCCAACAGTGATAGATTACGAGCCAGTTCAACAGCACGTTTATCCTTGCCAGTCAGTTAGTCCAAGACTTTCAGCTAGCTGGTTAGCTTTCTCCATAAGCAGTGGACCACTGACAGGAAACTGCTCCTGACTCGAGAAAACCACTGAAGAAGAGCATCTTCTACCTCCTCAGCTTTCCCCGCCCGTTTTCGTTTCCGTTGTGGATTTGTATTGTTTTGCCAGTCTTCCAGAAGCTGGTCTTTCTGTTTCAAGACACGTGAAATTTTACTGGAATTGACACCATATTCTTTAGCAATAGATGCTTGACTTTGTTTGTTTTCTAATTTTTTAAGAACTTCTATTCGTTCAGCCAGTTTTAAAGTCTTACAGTTCCGCTGCCGCGACGACGACCCCAGTGTACACTCTAACAGCATTCTTTCGCTTATTCTGCCCGTGGCAGTTAAAGGGGCGGTAAATATGAAATCTCGTTGGTTGTCACGCGTCAATCGGCTTCCATATTCCGTGAATGCTTTGTGGAGTCTTTCCTGCAGTGGAGTGGTCTTAAACCATGCATATAAGCGAATCTTGCACTTATCAGTGGTGCGCTAAACAGAAGTTTGTCCCCATAGAAATTGATAGTGCCAAAAATGTGACCGAAGTATGGCATGTAGTTAAACAGAGCATGCACTTATCCGACTAAATAGAGTGCACTGTATTCGGTTTTGCATTGACTTCTAGAAAGTGAATGCAATCTCCAAATTCGAAGCATATCAAATGCCAAGAGAGGATGAATTAACTGAAAGACTGGGAGGAGCCCAGTCTGTTTCACCTTTAGACCTAACCAAGGGGTACTGGCAGGTGTCCCTTTCTCTGGTTGACAAGGAGTAGACAGCTTTCTCAACACCTCAGGGTTTGTTCAGGTTTACAGTGTTGCCCTATGGACTACATCTAGCTCCTACTACTACTTATCATTTCTATAGCGCTACAAGGCATACGCAGCTGCTACATTTAAGAGCCTGGTTGACCACATGGTGGTTTATGTACCTGCACACCTGGATGACATTCCAGCTTATAATCGAAAAAGAAAAACGCCTATATTGCGACCCAAATCGGGAGATAGACGTTTATCTCACAAAAACGAATAAAACGGTATAATCGAAAGCCGATTTTGGACGTTTTCAACTGCACTCCGTCGCGGATGTGGACAAAGTTGATGGGGGCGTGTCAGAGGTGTGGCGAAGGTGGAACTGGGGCGTGGTTATCGGCCGAGGAGAGATGTACGCGTTAGGGCGATAATCGAAAAAATAAAGGCGTTTTTAGCGAACATTTAGGCCACTTTTGTTGAACCCTCTTTTCACACGAACAGGTCCCAAAAAAGTGCTCTATATGACCAGATGACCATCGGAGGGAATCGGGGATGACCTCCCCTGACTCCCCCAGTGGTCACTAACCCCCTCCCACCACAAAAAAATGATGTTTCACAACTTTTTATTTTCACCATCAAATGCCATACCCACCTCCCTGGCAGCAGTATGCAGGTCCCTGAAGCAGTTGTTAGGGGGTGCAGTGGACTTCAGACAGGTGGACCCAGGCCCATCCCCCCCTACCTGTTACAATTGTGCTGCTTAATGCTTATTAGTCGTCCAACCCCCCAAACCCACTGTACCCACATGTAGGTGCCCCCCTTCACCCCTTAGGGCTATAATAATGGTGTAGACTTGTGGGCAGTGGGTTTTGAGGGGAATTTGGGGGGCTCAACACACAAGGGAGGGGTGCTATGCACCTGTGAGCTCTTTTACCTTTTTTTTTGTTATTGTAAAAGTGCCCCCTAGGGTGCCCGGTTGGTGTCCTGGCATGTGAGGGGGACCAGTGCACTATGAATCCTGGCCCCTCCCACGAACAAATGCCTTGGATTTATTCGTTTTTGAGCTGGGCGCTTTCATTTTCCATTATTGCTGAAAAACAAAAACGCCCAGCTCACAAATTGTCGAATAAAACATGGACGTCTATTTTTTGCGAAAATACGGTTCGGTCCGCCCCTTCACGGACCTGTTCTTGGAGATAAACGCCCAAGGAGATAGATGTTTTCGTTCAATTATGCCCCTCATTGTAATTTACAATAAATACTGGAAGACTCGTTTGATCTAGGTAAATGTCCTGGACAGTCTAAGAGCAGCTGGGTTAACTGCAAACCTGAAGAAATGTTTTCTGAGCTGGACATTACCTTCCAAGGCTTGAAAAGTGCCCTCTGCTCTGAGACAGTATGGGTTAGCCCTGACTTCAATCGATCACTCATGGTGTAAACTGATGTATCTGACGTAGGCCTCTGTGCAGTCCTGGCCTAATAAGTTGATAGGGAAGAACACCCTATGCCTCCAAGCCCCTACTTTGAACCTTGGCTTGGAATACATGTACATCCATTGGGCCAAAAGCAGAAGGAACCCCTACAGAGGGGCTTATTGCTTTTCACTTATCCATTTCATTTTAATTGTTGAGGAAAACAGCTGAGCTGCACAAAGTCAGATTATGGCTGCTTTCTTGGAAGTCCACATCCCCCCCCCCCACTCCCCCTGTGCCTACTTTTCTTTATAAAATACTAATATAACCAGCCAAAAATGCAGCTTCATTTAAGGGCTGGTGTAAATGCTTATACCTAGATGGTAGCAAGAATGTACATAAAGGGCTATTCTATAACTAGGTACCTGAGGTTAGGCACCCCTTTGCACGTGTATATGTGCCAAAAAGTAGCATTTATGGATGTAAGTGCCATACGAGTTATAAGTGTGTGCATAAGTGCTACAGCATGCAAATGCAAGGGGAGTTTGCATATGAGCAGAGAATGGGTGGGATATAACCGTAACTCCCAGTAACATGCTTAACATAAAGGGTATTATAAGTTATTCACGGCATTGCAGCATTTAGGCACGCTCAGTTACTCCAGCTGTACCAGCTCTAAGGCTGGAATAACTGCGGGGTACCTAAATGTAAGGCACCCATATGCCATTATAGAATAGGCACCCCCTGCATGGCATCAGGGCATCTATAAGGAGTTATCCACTTATTCACACCATAAATCCTAGTATTCTAAGTTACGTGTGTACTTGTACATTCGGCGTATGCTCTGCACAAACTCTGCCTATGTGCCCGCCCACAGTAACAGTAAGCACCATGCAAGCAATGTGTCTACTTTTAAGCTGGTTGCTATTTTGTAAGATGCCATTTACACATGCAAACGGCTAGAATACCAACATCTGCATGTGCTGTTAGTAGCTAAAATTAAGTACCACCGTATCAAATTATTCCCAACATGCTTAATGGACAAGATGGACTTAACACTCATGTCTCTGAAAGAATGGCCTTCAGTTCAGACCGTGCTTAAGAAGAAAGAGTGGAGGGAAATTCCTATAGTCTTTCAAGAATGGTATGCTTATACTGCACCATGTACAACAAATGAGCTTTAGTTCTTGTAGATTATTATTATTTGTTGCATTTGTATCCCACATTTTCCCACCTATTTGCTGGCTCAATGTGGCTTACATTGTTCCCTGGAACACAGTTTTTCCCCAAGTGGTTTAGCAACCTAGGATCTTTTCCAGAAGACGTGTGGGAAAATTCTCTACATTTCTCAGCTTTTTAAAAAAAATTGTTGATTTAACTACCACAGAATTATGAGAAAGTTGTACTTTGCTAAAACTTGGAATTGAGTTGTACTTTGAATTTCAAATGTAACTTTTTACAGAGAGGCTGAATGGCAACTGAGTTTGCCACATGTGACGCTGCTTTTCATGTAATAGGCCCTTTATAGGGGCTGCCACTATGGCCTTTGGAGCTTCTATACACGTTAACAGATCAAAAATATCAAGCCTATGTTCTGAGTCTTGTTGTAAAGGAAAAGGAACTTCCCAGGTTAAGTGTTGAAGAAACCTCGGTTAAGAAATATCTTCATAAAGAGATACATTTCTCTGGAATGTAATATGGATCCAGGCCACTTTAAGAGAATGTTCTCTTTGCAGTTCTGAATCCAAAATGGAGAAAAGAGATACTATGGGATGCTGGGAAGAATGGGTCTCTCTCTGCACATGGGTAACACCCATAGATTGAGGCGCCTTGGCTACAGTCCAGTCCTGAAACGTTACACCTGGAGATCTTTGTAGTAACCCTTGACAAAGTAACAACATATTTTTGCAAGAATGGATATGGCTGCTCTAGCAGAGGAAAAGACACTGAAAGGCCTCATTTGCTATCCTTACTAGCATTGGAGTTGATGCCAAAGGCTTTTCCTTTTGAAGGTTGAATGAAGGATCATTGTGCAGGGGAGGATATTGTAGAGACCTGCACTATGATTGGTGAACAAGATGGTGTATATATTGGGCATACACTCGATAAGTCACTGTGTCAAATCCTAACTGATATGCGCTGGACTGGACTGAAGTATTTCCTACATCTATGCAGGAAGAAAGCTGAACCCTCTGTGTTGATGCCAAGGGGTCTATATCAGTGCTGTGATCTTGCTGAGGCTTTTTCCTCGGCATAGACAACGCTGTAGAGATCTGTGTTGCCACTGCTTTAAAGCATAGCTTTAACATTTTTTATGACAAGATCTGTGTGACCATGCTTTAGGTCAAGAAGTCTCAGCTGAGACTCACACCAGGTTGAAAGATCAGTGGTACTAACCCTTCATATCTGGAGTCTTGAAGTAACTGTGCAGGGGAGCAGAGATAAAATTGAGGAGGATCTAATTGAGTGTGCAGAGTCAGCTATCTCTGTTCAAAAGACAATCTTTGTTCTTTCTGTGTAAGCAATAGCCTCCTTTTTATCTTGTAATTAGTATCCTGTCGAGCTCTCAGAAGCATTCTAATGTAGAGGTTGCAGTTAGTTTGCCTATGATCTGTGGTGAAACAGATGACACAGCTGAAATGGGTGTTGAAGTACTATATCTTTCTTCTAAACTGAGTATATGCCCATACTCTAACCTTTGTCCCATATTTCACAAGATGGAGAGAACAATGAAAAAAAGAAAAATATAAAACCAAAATTATTTTTCTAACTTTTTTTCTCCTGAAGACAACAAAAGGCAAGTCAGAAGATTAAATATGATTAAACTTTAAAAACATATAAGAGAGCTTTTTTCTGTTAGTTTGACAGAGCGGAAAAAGCAAAATTGTTGGGAATGGAGAGACCAGTGTGCACAGGGAAGAACTGCAAAGCTCAGAACCTTACACTAGTTCATAGCTCAGGGACAAGCAGACAGAAAAAAAACCAGTTTGTTTACTCACAACCTGATGTAAGCGCAAAATAAGGCCATAAAACAAATACAGTTTGTATAAAACATATACACCTAAACTGCACTGACTTAAATGAGGAAAGGATAGATAAGGGGAAAATTATGTTCTACCTGGTAATTTTCTTTCCCTTAATCTCAACAGATCAGTCCAGATTTGTGGGATGTAGTAAAGCAGTACCCAACTAGAGTAGAAAAACTGAGCTGTAGGACAGACAAGATCATCAATAAAAGGCCATGAGATCAGAAACAAAGAAGGATCTATAAACATGAGGGGGACATAATATCAGCTATCGTAGGGCTGAGTTTCATACATGAAAGGAGAGTACAGAATATGACTTACAGAAGGACAAGTGTCCAACCTAGAAGGCAACCCACTCAGAAGCTGAAGATTAGCTAAGGCTTCTAGACTAAAATAGAGCAGAAGGTTCCAGGAGAAAGCCCACTATTATAGAAAGTACAATTTCCAGTAGGAATGAGATTCAAGAAACTAGAGGCCTTGAGGACCAGATGTTGCAAAATGCTGATGCCATCAAGCACTGCATAGAAAATTATACACACCAAGCTCCTAAAATTGGACCAGACCAAGCAAGGTGGATCATCCTGAGCATGAGCCCATGAAAGCGAGACAAAATAATCAGAAACAGTGTAGTGGTAAAACTGCTTATATTGTCGAGGCCAAGGTTGCTGGTCCCACGTAAGAAGAATGGACCCAGCAGGCCAATAAGTGAAGCTAAGTGTAACTGGCTTTGAAGTCTAGTTAGATGACCCCAGGTAATCTCTACCAGTGCAAAAGGCAAGGACATTGGTATCCTGAGAAATCCAGTATCTGGATAAATGCCCTCAGTTGGTATCTTCCTTTTATAGTGAGAGTAACCCAGATCAGCATATCCACAGAAATCCAACCTATACCAGAAAGCATAGCTCCTGTGCTATTGCAAAAATACAGCAAGCTGGATTTCTGAGGTTACTGTTAACCAAGGAACAGTTTTGTTGCATGCTGAGGGAAGGCACCATAGAGGCTGATAATGAGGGAGCAGAGGGTACAAAGAAGGACCTGTATCTGGGTCTCATTGCAGAAGTGCCTTGCCACCATATATGCTCTGTGTTCCCAGCTACACTTCCCGCAACTTAAATATCTTTTGCATGCTACAGAGAATACAACAAGCTCAGCATAGAGTGAGACTATGAGCTCAGCACAGAGTGAGACTATGCACTTGGAACAGACAGACAGTGACAGTATGATTTCAAAAGAGAGAGAGAGAGAGAGAGAGAGAGAGAGAGAGGGAGAGAGAGAGAGAGAGAGAGAGACTACAAGTTCAGCAGAGGTGTGACTCATGCACACACTAGAAGGTGTCTCTATAGTAGCAACAAAATGAATGACTGTGAGCCCCAGACAGCGTGAGACCAAAAGAGCATCTGAAAGCGCATCCATGAACCCAGCCTGGGAGAAAGTGGCTATGAGCTGAGCTGCTAGTGAGCAAAAGAGATGAACCGTAAATATGAACCTGGGCTCAGACGCCAGCGAGACTATGAACTCAGGCAACAGCCTGATTATAAGTTGAGTCAAGAGACTATAAACTCATCAGCAAGAGTGAGTGGGCTCTGGGCAAAGTGAGAGACAGAGAATGATCCCAAATTAGAGTGAGACCATAATCTCAGAGAGCAAGGTTACAGAAACAGAGAAAAATGAAGACAGATAAAGACCATATGGATATCCAGTCTGCCCATCCATGTCATCTACTCTCTCTTTCACTCCCTCAGAGATCCAATGTACTTGTCCCAAGTTTTCTTAAATTCAGATATAGTTTTTGTCTCTACCACCTCCACTGGGAGGCCATTCCACGAGTCCACCACTCTTTCAATGAAGAAGCATTTCCTCATGTTACTTCTGAGTCTGTCTCCTTTCACCTTCACTGTAAGACCCCCGATTCCAGAACTTCCTTTGAATTTAAAGAGAATTGCCTCTTGTGCTTTATGCCACGTAGGTATTTAAACGCCTCTATCATATCTCCCCTCTCCCGTATTTCTTCCAAAGTATACATATTGAGATCTTTAAATCTGTCCCCATATGCTCTATGTTGAAGACCACTAACCATTTTAATAGCCATCTGGACAGAATCCATCTGGGTTACATTTTTGTTGAAGATGCAGTCTCCAAAATTGTACAAAACATTCTAAATGAGGTCTCACCAGAGTCTTATACAGGGGCATCACCACCTTTTTCCTATTGGCCATTCCTCTTCCTTTGCACCCAAGCATGCTTCTAGCTTTCACCTTTTCTACCTGTTTGGCCACCTTATGATCATCACATAATATCACAATCAAGTCCTGCTCCTCTTTCATAGAAAAAAATTCTTCATCCCTTAAACTGTACCATTCCCTTGCTTTTTTTGTAGCCCAAATGCACTGGTAACATCCTTTTTCTCACAGTGAGCTCCATTTACCGCTACCCCTCTGTCACCTTCCACTCAACCAGTTCCTAAACCAGACAGTCACTTCAGAGCCCATAACGAGGGTACACAGTTTATTTATTAGTTGTCTATGCGGAACTGTGTCAACGGCTTTGCTAAAATCTAAATACATGACATCTAGTGCTATCCCTTGATCCAACTCTCTGGTCACCCTGTCAAGGAAATGAATCAAATTTGTTTGACAAGACCTGCCTCTAATGAAACCATGTTGTTTCAGATCACTGACCATTTTAGTAGCTGCCCTCTGGACCGACTCCATCCTGTTTATATTTTTTTGAAGGTGTGGTCTCCAGAATTGTACAAAACATTCTAGTTAAGATGGCAGAATCTGGGAAGAGGAAGAGTCACTTCAGTTGGCAGAAGCAAGGCAGCCAGCTAGTACTTAGGTCTGTGAAAATGCTAGATTACTGAAAATGGCAGACATGAGACAAACAAAGATCATATAGGGAAAATAAAAGTGCAGCTGAGAAGCTGAAAATTGTGAAAACAAGAGAGACACTCCGCTTAAAGAAGTGTAACCAATAGAAAGAAAGGGAATATAAGGAAATCAGACTCAGGGAAGGGTGTAGGGGAGAACCAATTAAATTCCAATGAACTACAGAGGTGACTAAATATACATAAAGTAGTATTTATTAACAGAGAAACGTTTGTAGTACACATGAAGACGTTGCCAGATTTCACACAGATCTGTGTTTTGGTAATAAATATCTAGCTCAAGAGCATAGGCGTCAGAACAGGGGGAGCCACGGGTGCTATGGCACCTCCAAAAATCCAGAGTGGGCAGAAGGCTGCAACCTCTCCACATGTGACTGCTGGCTTTGCTGGTCATGCTCCCTATGATGTCAATTTCCTGTTTCGGAGGGGGCGTGCTCAGCAGAGCCGGCAGTTGCACGTATGAAATCAGAGGTTCTACGCCTTACCGCCTTTTAAAAAAAAATTACTGTTGCAATTCTCAAGAGGCAGCAGCAAGCAGGGAGGAGGGGGTGTTGGAAAGAGAAGGCTGTGGGGGGGGGGGCAGAGAGAGACACAGACAGAACAGGAGATGAGAGACATTGGCTGTAAATAGGTGGTTTCAGAGAGAAGAGATGTTCGCTGCAAGGGGGTAGGAGGCAGAGAAAGGAAAGAGATGATGGCTAGAAGGAGGGGGGGGGGGAGAAAGATAGGAGAAACACTGGATATAAAGGGTGGAGAGAAAGAGGGAGATGCTGAATGGAAATGGGAGGAGATGGAGTTGGTGGCTGAAAGAAGAAAAAGAGAAGAAACTGGATGGGAAGGGGTAGAGAGGAGAAAACCCTGGTTGATAGGATAGGGGAGATGCTGCATGGAAAGGATACAGAGAAGGGGACATACTGCATTGAAAGGGGGTGAGGAGGAGTGCTGGAGGGTAGAGAACAGAAATGATGGCTAGAAGGGGGGGATGCTAGCTGGAAAGTGTGGAGAAGAGGGGGAGATGCTAGATGGAAAGGGGATAGAGAGGGCAGATGATGCATGGAAGGGGGAGAGCTGATTGGATTGGAAGGGGGAGTGAAGAGGACAGATGCTAGATTAAGGGGGAGAGGATAGAGTTAGTAAAAGACTGGGGAATAAGAGAAAGGGGAAGGGGAATGGGAGAGCCGGGGAGAAGGAAAGAGATGGAAAGCTGTAGGTAGATGCAGTAATAAAGAGGTAATCTGGACAGTAAGAATGAATGAAATCTGGATACAGAGTTATAAAAATAAATGGAAGACAGCTGAAAGGAAAAGATCAATGTTGGAGATGAAGTAGAGCAGATGAAGACAGAAAGATAGAGAAAAATGACAAATGAACAGGAGAGTTAAGAAAAAATAAAGGAAAGCAGAAAAACCAAAGGTTGGAACCAACACAATTAGAAAACTGAAATGATCAAAGGTAAAAAAATAATTTTATTTTAAATTTAGGATACAGTAGTGTGGTAGTTGTGTTAATCTAAAAAATAAAACATTTTAAAAAATACAAAAAATAAGTGATACTTTTTTATTGGACTAACTTAATAACATTTTTCTAGATGTGGCCAAATCTTTCCTTATATCATGACAGTGTACCAGACTGTCCTGCCTTGAGGATGGAGGTTTTGGCCTTTGAAAACTTGTCAAAAAATGTATTAAGTTAGTCCAATAAAAAGGTATTACATTTTCCTTTTTCTTTTTGCATTTTTATTTCTTAATTTATTATATAGTGATTGGAATGTCAGTTTTGGAACTTATATCTGCTATCTTTTATTTTGTACAGTACAAGTGGATGTGCCACTTTTTCTCATTTTCTGATGTTGCACTGTGGCTTCTTGGGGGTTTGGTTTAATATTTGTGTACATATCTCTATTTTTAATTTGTGGTTCGTTATTTTATACTGCATGAGGATCTGTCTTTGATCTGTGAATATGAAAGAGACACGGTTTTTCTGATAGCATTAACTGTGCAGGATGGATCTCTACTAATCTGGCTTCTTTAGTTTTCCAATAGCGTTTATTGATGTTCTAGAACCCATTGCAGTGTTTTTCCTAAGTAGTTGCTTGTTATATGACTTGTGAAAGTTACACTGCTATTCTGGTATGGTAGACTTGCTCTTTAGGTCCTGAGTGACATTTGAAGTGGTTTACAGTATGCTTGGCACTGGATTTTGGATTTGAATTTAGATCACAACTTTCTCAATAGCAGCTCAAGGCAAGTTACATTCAGGTACAGTAGGTATTTTCCTGTCCTTGGAGGGCTTACAATTTAACTTTTGTACCTGATTCAATGGAGGGTTAAGTGACTTGTCTAAGATTTCAAAGAGCAGTAGTGGCCTCCCTGTTTCACAGCCTACAGCTCTATTAGGTATAGCTAACACAGATAACAGGCGTGGAGAAGTGACCAGGGACAGTGTGTGTTGGACCTGGGAAACTGGGTTTGATTCCTGCTGATGCCTGGCAACAGGGGCAGTGGGATGATTTCCTGGCAAACTGGGTTTGATTCCCACTGCAGCTCCTTGTGACCATGGGCAAGTCACTTAACCCTCCATTGCCCCTGGAGTGGAAGAGTAGCCTAATGGTGTGCAGTGGATTGAGATCCTGGGGAACTGGATTCAATTTCCACCACACCTCCTTGTGACCCTGGGCTAGTTATTTAACCCTCTATTACACCAGGTACAAATAACACTTAATGTGAGCCCATTCGGGACATAAAGCACCTGTACAAGTACCTGTGTCTGTAAACCATACATAGGCTCATTTTCAAAGCACTTAGCCTCCCAAAGTTCCATAGAAACCTATGGAACTTAGCCTCCCAAAGTGCTTTGAAAATATGCCTCATAGTCACCTAAGGGAACACTTGTAATATATCAAGTTCCATAAATAACACATAATATTAATATTAGCTGTAGCTAATCTTTGGTAACTCAACTGCTTACTAAAGGCTAGCTGAGCTGAAGCCTGGTGGCCTTCTGCTGTATGGCATGCCGGGTAGCGCACGCAAATTTGTGCATGCGGCCAATTTACACGTGCTACTAAATTGACTAAATTCTTAACGAGCCACTTAGACATAAGTGGTAGATAACAACCAATTATCATCACTAATTGGACTTAAGTGCACCGCTTTCTAGGCGTATTCTATAAAGAGGTGCATGTAAATTCTCATGTGCGTAGCCAAAATGAGGGCACAGTCATGGGAGGAGAGTGGGCATGTCAGGGCTGTCAATCACTTGTATGCACGTGGTTACAGAATTCGGGCCTACAAATGTTGACTTAGGCACAGGTATTTACACCAACTTTTCACTGGCATAAATGGCCACTCCTAAATCTACCTGCGCCCACTCGGCCTGAGTGTATTCTATAAACCACGTCTGAATGTAGACATGGCTTAAAGAATACGCTTAGGAATGTCCACAGGACGTGCCTGGATTTAACATCTAGTCCTTGATGGGTAAATTATTTTATGGTTGCCAGTAACGTCGGGGTTACTGTTACAATGCTGCTGAACATCACTGTTCACACAGCCAATGGGAAGATGTTAGACTGGCTGACAGCGAGCCAAGTATTAAAGTACCTGCGTGTATTTCCAGAATACAGTACTACAATTACTTTTCTGTTTAATATGCTGCATTATTTTGATTTTTTGGTACATAATTCCCTGAAGTATATTACAGTAAGCAAAATACCATCAGTAACAGAGGTACTGGGGGAGGCAGCTGGTAGACAGTGAATGGGGTCCTCCTCTGCTCTGTTCAAAAGTGCCCCTACTGTCCCCTTTTTTTTTTGTTACAAGTCATACTTGTACAGGGGGAGCAGTGTTCCCTTTAAGCTGCGCTATACATCCAGTAGCTGGGTAAAATTCAGAGTAGCTATGAACATAGTTAAACTACAGGCAAACAAGAAGGGAAAGCATGCAGAGCATGGCTCATGGAGTGAGTGTGAGCGTGTGTGAAGAACATAAGAATAGCCATACTGGGTCAGAACAATGGTCCATCTAGCCCAGTATCCTGCTTCCAACAGTGGCCAATCCAGGTCACGAGTACCTGGCAGAAACCCAAATAGTATCAACATTCCACGCTACCAATCCCAGGGCAAGAATGTAAGTGCTCACAATGTAATGTAACAAAATTTTTTTGCTCATGTCAAGTTCAGTTCTTAGAGGGAACATTACTCCAACTTCACCTTCTCTCCACCTTCCCTGCCCCCTGCAACAAGTTTAGTACTTTACCTCCCTCCTCCAGGGCGGCGATACTTCAACTGGCAAAGCACCAAAAACAGAGGTTGGCGGTAGCGGGGCCTGGAGTATCTGCGCATATCCAAGGCCTGTCAGCTTCTGCACCCTCTGAAATAGGAAGTTTGTAGGGAGAGGGAGCAGACAGGCCATGAGCACGTACAGATGCTGCAGGCCCCGCTACCACTGGCCTCTATGTTTTTGGTGCTGTGCTGGTTGAAGTATCGCTGCCACAGGGAAGGAAAGTAAGGCACTAAACATGTCGCAGGGGGCTGGGAGGTGGAGAGAAGTGGTGGAGACCATGGAGGGGAAGGAGGGTTAGGAAAGAAGAGAAGTGCTGGAGATCATGGGGGAGGGGAGGGGAGGAGAGAAGAGAAATGCTGAGCACCATGCTCGGGGTTTCAAAGGTAGGGAAGGATGCTGGATGCTGTGGGAGGGGGCTGACTATAGGATGGTAGGTAAAGGGAGATGCTGGAGCTGGGGGCGGAGCATCGGTGGGGTTGGGGGTGGAGCTTGCCCCCCAAACAAAAATGCATTCTGCTAACCATGCCCAGGAGTCACAAGATTTACAAATACTGATAGGAAACATGCAAGTAAGCATACATAACAGACTATGAAAGAGCAAAAGGAATACCACTTGGGTAATGAACCTCAATACATAGGTTAAATTATGTACGCAAACCTAAGGATATGACAAATGAATAAAATACATCAATTGAACCAAAACAATTTAATAAACAAGAAAATTAGATGACAATTTCTAAAAACATATATAATCATAATGTATGTAAAAACCTAGGACTATGTCAAATAAATCAATGAACTAAAATATCCAAAATGATAAGAAGAGGCGCATACCTAGCCAATACTGTATCTGACTTGTGTGTAAGGCCAGGTGTTCCCAAACCTCAGCGAGCTAGGTTTTCAGGATATCCACAATGAATATTCACAAGAGAGATTTGCATGCACTGCCTCCACCTCATGCAAATCCATCTCATGAATATTAATTGTGGATATCCCTCCAGGATCAGGTTTGGGAACCACTGGTATAAGCAAATATTGTCAATGAATCAGCATGTGTTGAGCAAAAAGGCAGAACTGAAAAATAAAAAGGAGGCGAGAACTGCAATATCTAAATCATACAAACACTGATAATGTGAAACTTTGGTGCAGAGATCAAGCACAGTAGATAATGTATGGCACGGAGGTACGTCATGGGTGGACACGCAGCATGTGTAAATTAATGTGAAAGAAGTGAATTATGTGTGATGCAAAAAACACTACCAAGGTGAATGCAAGATGTGTCTAACACTGGTGTGAAGAGCAAGCACATATGAGCTAATGTGAAAAAAGTGAATAATGTATAGTGCAGAAGTGTTGCATAGGTGGTGGACACAAATCACAACCAAAGACTGTACCGAGTATACCCCAAAAAAGAGAAAGCGAATTGCAATAAGCAAATGTCATACACGCTAGCTTAATTAAAAGGAAATATTAAAGTCACATAGACAAATATAATGAACTTATACTGATAATAAATGGCATAGAGTATCATATAACAAAAAAAAATAATGCCTAAACCACTAATCTACAAAAGAAACCAAATGCTTATTCCAGTAAAACATAGAATTCATAAAAATGACATTCTAGGTGCCAAAGTCAAGCCTGCGGAATCATCCGTCAGAAACAACAGATTGGAACTGGGCTCGAAGCTTTTGTTAACAGTATGCAACACCGGTCTTGTGAATAAACATCACTATCTAAAAGCCTGCTGACTTACCAACAGTGCAATATGAAACAAAAGAAGGGAATCATGCATAAAAGAAGTAGAGGCACGCTAAAAATATATGATAAACTTGACTGCTTATCAATCAGCCAAGGTTTCAACTGACCGTGGCACTATGGGATCAGTGCCAAAAAGAGAAAGCACAAAGCAATTTTCTTTTTAGACTGCGCATTGCAGTGAAAGCACAATGTCCTGGGAGTGCCTACTCCACAGAGAAGAGAAAGTGCTGCCCAGGTTTTCACAAGAGCTGTTGCTGAACTTCCAATTTCTCACTGTTTTTGTTTTTTTGAAGTGGCTGCTGAAACCACCAAAATGCCACAGAGAAATTCCAACAAGAAAAGTCTCTCCAGCCAGGAGAAAAAAACCCTGGAGAAGGCAAGACATTCCAGAAAAGTATCGCAGACTAAATGCCTCATTCAGGCGGGAGGAGAAACCATGAAAGAATGCAGGTGCCACCACTAGAGTTGGGCTATGAGAAAATAGGCATTAGGCAAACTTCACTTGTATAGTCAAATTAAACAATTTCAGAAGAGAAAAAAATACTCTAGCAGAGGAAACACAATCACATGCAACAACTATAGAAAGGAACTTAGATATACTTGCTGTTTTAAGCTACATTCCGTAGCTTCTCAGGCTGCAGTAGGGAAGGACGGGACTTGGTATCATCAAGTATTGTCCTCTATCAGCAGAAAACTCTCCAAAGTCTACTGGTATCTAGCCTAAATGCTGTACCAGGAGTAAGCCACAGAATAGTTGAGCTGAGGGGACTTCAACCCCAATAGCCAACGCAGGATAGCGGGAGGAAGGGAAAGAGACACTACCAAGCATTTGCCTGGTAAGCTTCATATAATCCTCTGTCACCTAAATCTAAAGATTTCCAGCCAAACTAAACTAGAATAAATCAGATTAGAAGCTGAAATTTTAAAAACTGCACAGGAAACTGTTACCATACACTTGGAGACATGAGAAATACTGAGGTTCTATGGATGCAGGATACCCTTAAAAGGTGTGTGTGTGTGTGTGTGTGTGGGGGGGGGGGGCGGGAACGCAAAGAACTACTTTGTGATTCTCCCCCCCCCCCCCCCCGTTTCTATCCACTGGTCGTTGGACATAACCCACAACTCTGGACTGATCGGTTGGAATGACAAAGGAAAGTACATTTTTCTGTCAAATAAAGCTTTATTTATACTATTCAAATCACATATATATATTTTTTTGTTACATTTGTACCCCGCGCTTTCCCACTCATGGCAGGCTCAATGCGGCTTACATGGGGCAATGGAGGGTTAAGTGACTTGCCCAGAGTCACAAAAAGTGCTGCCTGTGCCTGAAGTGGGAATCAAACTCAGTTCCTCAGTTCCCCAGGACCAAAGTCCACCACCCTAGAAAAGAACAAGAACAATCATTCTCTTATGCCAGAATCTCTGCAAGGATATTTTCTATAACTCTTCACTGGTTTAGGCTGCACTAGGTGGGTCAGGTTTCTGAACCAGGCTCCCTCCCAGAAGGATATGGTTTACTGAGTAATGACTGGTCCATCTAACTTCATTTGTGCTCAGGATTTCATGCTACTTTTCACTTAGAATTGGCTCTGAAGGTGGTCTCAGAACGAGATCAACCTTGTTGGGTCTGCTCACATCCAGTTATAGACCTCATTGTGCACCCTCCAAACACTCATGTGAAACTGATTTGAAGCTTTAGCAGACATTCAAACAGAAAACTAGATGTTATAAATATGCAGAAATTGTTCAAAGAGGGACTAAATGGCATTTCCCTAAATACAATGGGTCAAGCAAGAATTAAAAGAAGTGTGGGTAAGTGAAGGGAACTTGGAAATGTGTAATGAAGCAATAAGAAATTCATTTGTTTATTGCATCACAAGAAGATATTGAAAAGAAAAAAGTTATATTACAGCAATATAAAGAAGGTGCGAGACAAGATAAGAGAAGATGGGCTGAAGAAAACACTCAAATAGCAGAACCAGCACAAAAAAAGAAAAAAACTGTAGCAGGAACAGAAGGAAGAAAAGTACTATCTGTAAATGACAAAGGTGGCAAAGTCATTACATACAAACAAGAAAAATCCAACGTTGTGAAGGATGTTTTAAGGAAATACTAAACTGCTAAGAGCCTGAACCAGCATTAGACCAGCTGATTGCTGATAAAATTGACAGAGCCCAAGAAAGGCAAGTGCTTGTCAACTTTCACCTCTATATACAAGTTGTAAGGATAGGCCCACTGATGCTCCTTGAGATGGTAGACAAGTCACATCATCCTTCTTTGCCTCAGGTACAATTTAAATTGTAAACCTTTTTGGGCAAGGAAATAAATATATACTGAATTATCACTCTCCTTAGAGCATGAATTTGGAAAGGTGATTAACTCAGAATGTTCTCTCCATTGGTAGCAGGATACAAGTTCTCACAGCACAGGTGATGCCATTGACAGAGCCTGCACAGGAAACTTTCTCTAACTTAGTAATTATTAGAAGCTTTTGAATTGTTTCATGCCATATGCACTATTTCCTGCCTGCCACTGTTGGTGTGAGACTACCTCAGTCTTCTTTCCATGGAGGTGGTTTGAATGTGCATCATCAGAGCTCACCTCAAAATGATGGTTTTTCTTCACTAAAAGATTTGTTTTGTAAGGTTCACCTTGGAGAATTATATCTAAAACCAAAAGTGAGCAGGAGTCATGTCACACCTCTTGGGAAGTTATATATTGTCTTAAAAAGAGATACATAGTTTCAAGTTAGACACTGTTCATCTTTACATGCCTCATCCTTATTATAGAAATTTTTGATACAAAACTCACTTCTGTGGCAGAAATCCAGAGGCCGGAAAAACTGATTTGGCCACTAGGTTTCATCATTAGGTAATCCCATGACCACAAAAAATGTCACTCTGTGTAATGTACAATACTTTGGTTTTAAATAACATGTAATAACCACATCTATTATATCATTTGTTTCCGATAAAGGTTAAACCAGTGGGCTCTGAATCATGGGATGAGTCACAACTAATGGGACAGAAAAATTCTCATTCATAACCATCAAGACAAAAAAATGCTACGTCTGTATGTAGAATTGTATGTTCAGTAACATTACACTTACTACAGTATTGTCTGAAAATAACAAGAGTATTAATTCATGTTATTTAACTTAAATACTGGGATAGCCTGTAGCTTTCCAGAGCCTTTTTAGGATACATATTAGACTAATATTTCCATCTTTGGAAAATGGGTCTATGATATTTACAGAATAAAACAGATGACAATGATTAAAGCACACTGAAACATGTGATGAAGAAATTTTTTCCTGGATAAGATGCTTTTCCTCTTTGCTCTGGTGACATAAAGTTTAGAAGTAACCATTATGAGATACTGACACCACCAATATTCTGGTCAGCAATAACCTAAAGTTATTTGTCCCTCTTTCCAACCACATAAGGGAAAAAAATGAAGGGGAGAGGGTGGAGAAAATTCAATTAAAAACAAAAAGTCTTATGTAGAACTGCACATCTTACAAGTATTCAGGGATGGAAATAGGGTTGCCAACTTTTTGAAAGGGGAAAACCCACCAACTGCAGCTATCAGTGCTTGGCCCTGCCCTTTGCCCCACCCCTCAACAAAAAAGCACAGTGACAGCACCAGTATAGGCTTCAGCACCCACAGAGTACGTCACAGGTGGAAAGCATAAAAAGCGATACCATCCATCCTCCATTAAAAGCCACAGTCCCCTCCCTCAGGCCCCCAACACACATACACTCCCACATACAGGCGTCATATCCAAATATATATTCTGTATCCACAGAATCCACCGGCCCCTTCCAGATGGTCCCAAATAATCCCAACGGGGAATCGTTTCACCACTTGGCTTTCTCAGGGGATTTAATGTACCACCCAGGTAGCAACCTGATGGAATCAAAAGTTCAGTCTAGTCCATCCGATTGCCTCAGATCGCCTCAAACTAATAGCAATATACCTTCGTACTTTATATAGAAGTTGTGCATGATAAAGAAAATTGACCATGCTATAATTTTATTTAACGATAAAAACATTTTTCACACCAAAATGTTTTCATATAAAATTTCAAATTAACTGTTTTGGCTGTTTTTTTTTTATACCAATGATAGAAGCTGTGAACTGTGGCTCAAATGTTACAATATCTTGATATGGGGATATTCGACTGATACCACAGTCATCTGAGTTATTCCCTCCCCCCCCCCTCCCAATCATTCCGTTTACTTTTTCCTTAGGCAATTTTAAAAATAAAATCATGTATGTATTTTCATTTTGAAAACAGATGCAAGATCTCTCTGTGTCTTTATAAAGCACAAGAGTAAACTGGTAGCAACTGTGGCTAGAATCAAGTCATGGACATAGAGGCATCATTTTTCAAGGAGCTGCCCAGCTTTAGGTGACAGGAAGATGCATAAATGGTGGCATTTCAGCCACTTATATGTGTAAAAAAACACAGACATGTACTGTGCAAGTGGGCGTGTGCATGGGCAACGTTTGGGAAGAGCACACAGGAATGTGTGTAAATTAGGTTCAGGCTTATTACAAATTTGATATACTGAATGTTTTCTAGTCTCAAGAAGAACATAGAAGCCTCACGAGACATAAAAGACACCTTAAAGGTTGCAGTGGAAGCAGCATGTGAAGCTGCTGTTTTTTTTGTCGATGATAAAAATGCATGAGGTGATATTAAGCTTTGGCTGTGTTCAAGAAAAAGAGGGAAGCTGAGATTGCTAAAAAAAGCTGTGCAAAGACAAGACAAGACAAAAAAAAAAAAAAAAAAACCTTCTAAGGGTCAGGAAAAAAACAAAAGCAAAAATGAGAGCTTCTGAAAGTGAAAAATACTTTGATTAACAATCAGCTATCAAGTAAAGGACTGGAAGGGCCTCTGTAATGGAAAATATTTTTACTCAATTTGAAGTGGAGGAAAACATATCCAGAATCACTGTGGACAAAGTAAGACCATTCCATGTGGAGCACCTGCACATTTAGATCCACGTTGATGCTGTCGGATGAGATCATCCACTTGTTTGGCTGATTAAATTGCTTGCTTTTAGAGAAAAAAAAAGATTTAACTTATACAACTTATTTTTAATTGTAATGTCTGCCTGTTCAGTATTTTCAGTCTGCCAGAATAGCATTGCACGATATTCTCCTCCATTTTATGTCAGCCTGCTCGCTGCATGAATCACAGACCTCAGAAATATCTAAAAAGATGTTTCAAAATCTCTCAAAAAGATTTCAAATGTGTCAATTCTAATTGCCCTGTATGCCTAAACATTTTGAAACTCTGGACTGCAAACATGGTCCTGCCTGCTTACCACATTTGAAGAAAGCAGACTAAACATCCCACTCAACAAACTAAAGAAAAATTGCAAAAAAGAAATTGTTCAAAAAAGAAAGACACATTGTAATCAATACTCCACAATATATATCAGCAACAAATAGCCTATGAATCTTCATTGTATTCATTTTTTTAATTGAATTATACACTTCTGTATTACAATAATTATACAGGAAGTACCATAGGAATTATATAACTATCAAAAAACCCCAAAACAAAACAAAAATACAATGAAGTACGTATAAAGTCCACATCAAGGGAATAGCACAATGAAAAAGAATAGGAAATTGTTAAAACAAAAGACAATTAACTAAGGGGGGGTCTTTTACTTAGGTGCACTTGCGTTTTTAGTGTGCGTTAAAAATAGGCACACACTAAACGCTAAAGACGCCCATAGAAATATATTAATGTTTTTAGCGTTTAGCGCATACCTATTTTTAGTGCGCGCTAAAAATGTCAGCATGCCTTAGTAAAAGACCCCTACCCCAATTTTTTAAATTAATTTCAAAATTATATTCAAATCAACATTTGAAATAAAACGGGGTACACGACAGAAATTTTTTTTTAAGGAAAGGTGAATTCATAGAATGGCCTCCCCAGTGGAAGTGGTGGAGACAGACTGTATCTGAATTCCAAGAAAGCATGGGACAAGTACACAGGATCTCTAAAGGAGAGGAAGGGATAAACAGATGATATAGATGGGTAGACTGCTTAGGCTATATGGTCTTTATCTGCCTTCATTTTTCACTGTTTCTGCATTGCAAAAACTTATATTCCAGAAACTTAGGGGGTCCTTTTATTAAGGTGTGCCGAAAAGTGACCTGCACTATGTAGACGCGTGTATTGGACGCACGCGGGTTCATTTCTCAGCGCACCTGCAAAAAAGGCCTTTTTTAAATGGACGTGACACAAAATGAAAATTGGCGTGCGTCCATTTTGGGCCTGAGACCTTACCGCCACCCACTGACTTAGCGGTAAGGTCTCGTACATTAACCGCCCGGTTAGCGCCATGCAATAGAAAATAAAAAATATTTTCGGACACATGTAAAAAAATGGAATTACTGCCCGGGGCTCACAGTAGCCGGGTGGCAGTTCAAAATTGACGCATGTTGGATGCGCGTAGGCGCCTACGCGCCTTAGTAAAAGGGCCCTTTAGTGAGGTTCCTCTAACATCATCGTCTTCTCCTAATAAGGTAGTGGTCTGTCGAACTTGCTTCAAGAATACAATGAAGACTACACCTAACTTTCTATTCTCTCTCTCATTTTTGTTCTCTTTGAGGACATGATTGAGTAGTGTTGCTCTGATTTTTGTTTGTTATATGGAAGTAATTCTTTCTGTGAAGTATTTCCTTAGGTTACTCCTGAGTCTGTCCCCTTTAACCTTCATCCTATGCCCCCCTTATTCCAGAGCTTCCTTTCAGTTGAAAAATACTTGTCTCCTGTGTATTTGCCACAGAAGCATTTAAATGTCTCTATTTCTCCTCTTTTGCCTTTCTTCCAAAGTATACATATTGAGATATTTATGTCTGTCCCCATATGCTTGATGACGAAGACCACTGACCATTTTAGCTGCTGCCCTCTAGAGCAAATCTATTCTTTTTATATCTTTTTGGAGCTGCAGTCTCCATAATTGTATACACTATTCTAAATGAGGTTTCACCAGAGATTTATATAGAGGCATTATTCCCCACCCCCCCTTCTGGCCATTTCTCTCCTTATACACCCAAGCATCCTTCTGGCTTTTGCTGTCACCTTTTCTACCTGTTGGCCAACTTAAGTTCATCTTATACAATCACTCCCAAGTCCCGCTCCTCTTTCTTGGACAAAAGTTATTCACCCCTTATGCTGTATTGCTTTCTTTTTGTAGCACAAATGCACGACACTGACATTTTTATAGCATTACATTTTAGCTGTTAGATTCTGGGCCATTCTTCAGGCTTTGCTGGGCCCCTCCTCATGTTACCCACACCATCAGGGGTGTCTACTGTATTGCAGATTTTGGTGTCATCCGCAAAGAGGCAAACCTTACCAGACAGCCCCTTTAGCAATATCGCTTACAAAAATGTAAAATAATAATAATAAAAACCAGACCAAGAACCAGTCCTTGGAGGCCCATCACTTGTGATGTTCCTTTCCTCAGAGTGAGCTGCATTTGCCACTACCCTCTGTCACTTTCCACTCAACCAGTTCCTAACCCAGTAACTTTAGGGCCTATATCAAGGGCACTCAATTTATTTATGCCATCTATGTGGAACTGTGTCCAAGACTTTGCTAAAACCTAAGTACAACATATCTAGCACTCTCCTTCAATGCAACTCTCTGGTACCCAGTCAAAGAAATTAATCAGACTGCCTCAGGTCCACCAATCCACTGAATTCCGGAAACCTCATTACTCTCCATTTCTGAAGTATTTACATTAATTTACTTACCAGAGGGGTCAGAATAACCGGCCTGCAGTTCCCTACCTCTTTCTTACTTCCGCTTTTCTGGAGAGGGATCACATCTGCCAGTCTCCAGAGAACGACAAACAGTTGGGTGTTTGCAGAAATACATAACTCAGATTAGCCCTTGAAAAGTTTGCAAACTGGCCTAGCACTGAATATCGAAGCCTAAGTCTGTTTGCAACAGTCAGTGTTTAAAAAACCTGACCAATACTGTCCAGAACATAGCTTTAAATAATGTGGCTGACTATTCCCGTTATACATATAGTTAGAGGCAGTGAATGCTGTCCATACGTATCCAGTGCCACCCCTAATTCATATAATGGCATCAAATATACATATTGTATTAAATGCCATGGCAGTATTAAAAAAAAAAAGAGAGATCACTTCCTCTGCTGAATTGCTTTTTATTTTGTTAAAAAAGCACAATGTGCAAGCCAACTGCAAAAACAATTTATGGTGAAAATGCTTCCTCCAGATGCTCACTGCTGTTTCTTTTTTGTTTGATGTTTGACCTCTGTAGAGCCCTATAAAAGGCTGTGAGCCCACATGACAGGCAATCAATCACAAGATTTGAACGCTAATAGGTAGGGAACGTCTAGCTCTTGCTAACACCTGAAGGGATCTACATGGTTTCAAAAAGACATGGTAGTGATAATCATTTCCAATCATTTTTAATTGGGCCAACAAAGGGTATCCCACAACTTGCACAGGTTTATGAACACTGGACAAAAGTAAATTTCTTTAAATCAAAATGCTTTTCTTTTAATGCTGTTCCTGCAAAAGATTAATTTCAAAATTGATGACAGCAAAGCAGAGCTGCAAGTCACTACCACAAGGCTCTTCGGATCAGATACACTGTACAGCATAGACCAGGAAGCTATATGTATGAGTGAATTTGCGGATGATTCATTGACAATAGCACCTTGACAAATAACACAATTGCCAATGGGATCAGTGTTTTAAGAGCTTGTAATATATGACTCAACAAAAGCAATTTTCAAAAGTGCTCAGATTACATAAGTGCGTAATCATTGCCTTACTGGGACAGACCAAAGGTCCAACAAGCCCACTATCCTATTTTCAACAGTGGCTAATCCAGTCAAAATTACCTGGTAGGATTCCACAAGAGTAAAACAGATTCATACTGTTTATCCCAGGAATGAGCAGTGGATTTTCCCCAAGCCTACCTTAAAAAAAAGGTTCTTGATTTTTCTTCCAGGAACCTGCTAAGCTAACTGCTTGTACCACATTTTCTGGCAATGAATTCCATTATTTTATATTGCCCTCTCAGCCATCTCATCTCCAGATTGAAGAGCCCTAGTGTGTTTAGCCTTTCCTCATAGGGAAGTTGTTCCATTCCCTTTATCGTTTTGGTCACCCTTCTCTGTATCTTTTCTAATTCAGTTATATCTTTTTTTTGATATGTGGTGATGAGAATTGCACTCAATATTCTCCACTCCTTTCCTAATGATTCCTTACTTGTTCAGATTAAATTCCTCTGTCAACAGGATGCCCGGTCTCCCAAGTCCTATAAAGTCTTCTTCCAATTTCTCACAATCCTTTTGTGATTTAAAAACTCCTGAATAACTGTGTCATCTGCAAATTTGATTCTCTCATACATTATTCTTGTTTCTAAGTCATTTATAAATATGGTACAAAAGCAGCAGTTCCAAGCACAGATCCCTGGGGAACCCCACTATTTACCCTTCTCCTCCAATCCCTAGGCTTTACTTTCGTTATATATACAGATTAACATCCAACTTCTCTTCCCCTTAGAATCTTCTTCTTCCAATTATTCCTCAATTTCTTAGAAACTAGACTTGGTTGCTGATTGGTTAACAGATAGCATCTAATACTAAATACAAGTAAGTCATGATAATCCATTGTCAACTATCTAGTGATCATGTACTTCCCTTTATCATTTAAAGTATGCTTTTTCCCTCTCTCTCCTCTACAAAAATACTTGGTGTGACTATTGATGACTTACTGTCTTTTCATTCTTACTAGTAAGAAAGCCCGGTTCTGAGGCTAATGAAATGGGCGCTAGCAAGGTGCTTTCGTTCCCATCCCCCTCCCCTTGTTGCTGGACTTACCCTCCGTGCTTCAGGGTGGTCGTGGGCGCCCCGTCCCGCGACGTAGAGAGTGGCTGGCTGGCTCCCTCGCTGCCTGTGACCTACAGCCTGCCTGGCTCACTCCCTCCGTTCGTCCTCGCGTAGTAGATCGATGAATGCCCCGCTCTCGCGTCAAACGTGATGACATTGAGGGCGGAGCGATGCGATTGGTCAAGTGTCATAGCTCCGCCCTTGACATCATCACGTTTGACGCAAGGGCGGGGCAAACAGTAATGGGCTAAATTCCGATCTCTAGCATCTCACAAACCGGAAGTTGCAGCTTCATTAGAACGTTGAGGTAGCAAATTATGTGCGGAAGGGGCGTGGCTGTGGGTGGGTCTATCAGTGAGAGTGAGTGGTGCATGAGTGACAGTGAGTGGTGAGTAGTGACAGCCTAAGTGCAGGACTCCAGGGTTTCCCTGCCACAGAGTGAGCTTCAGAATGTTTGAGGTGAGAATTATTAATATAGATATTTCAAGACTGGTAGTATCTTCTTCATTTTTCATCCCAAGGCGTATACATTCCTGCTGACCTCTTCTAGAGACCTCGTTCTCTCTAAATTGGATTATAGTAATTCACAGTTTACCAAATTAACAGACTACAACTAATACAAAACACAGCCATAAAACTCCTTCACAGCTGCAAGAAATATGAGCAAGTCTCTCCACTCCTTTCTAAAGAACACTGGCTACTGATAGCTTAAAGAATTCCATATAAGGTCAATTTTCTAACTCACCAGTTGTGATCTTCTGGTCTTCCCTCTTTTCTAGTTAACCTTATTTTCCCCTATTCCCCTGCAAGGGCATTTCGATACTTTCAATTGCACCTTCTTACTTTCTATTGCTTCCATCAAGCATATATGGAAATAAACAGAACTTTTTGTTTCAGTGTGGTTGCCCCTACCTTCTGGAATAATCTTCCCTATTACTTTAGACTCGAATCCTTTCTAGAGAAATTCATGGTCCCAGCTAAAATCTTATTATTTTTCTTTAGCTTTTCCAGATGCCTCTACTGATTGATGCTACAACTTGTTCAAGCTCAATAAAGCTTTTGATCCTATGTCACAAATTTTTATTCTTTTACTAATCCCTCCTACTGTTATACCTCCTTCCCCACACCTTCCCTCTGTTAGGCACTTTCCTTTCCCTATATCCATATCATGGCTGAGTCTGGTCTTTACTTTTGTCCTTCTGACATATATTTTGCTTTTGTATTTTGCTGTATGTCCAGTTTTTAGCAAAACTCTTAACTAATGACTCCCTCCCCTTTGCTTTTAAAACTTTTGTAAAATGCTTAGATTTTGTACTTACAATAGTTTTGCAGTATATTAAGTAAAATTAAATTTCATCTTGAGAATACTGACCATTTAACACTACTCTCTGTTTCCTTAATCAATAGGACACTGCCTCCTATCCCTTGACTTGTTAATTTCCGCAGGAGCCATTCATGAGGTACTTTGTGAAGTGCCTTCTAAAAATCCAGATACACAATTGCAACCGGCTTACCTTTAGCCACATGTTTATTCACCCCTTCAAAAAATGTAGCAGATTAGTGAGGCACGATTTTCCTTGGCTAAATCCACGTTGGCTTTATCCCATTAATCCATGTCTATGTATATGGAATGTATCTGCTCTAGGTTTCCGGGATGGTACTGTTGAACAATGTCCATGCCTAATGTAAACTTTTCACCTTTGCAGCATCTGCTCTTAAGTTATTTTAGACCATTTTCCTTATTTTATCATAGTCTCCATCTTGAAAGTTAAATGCTAATGTAGTGGATTTCCTGGGTGTACTTACCACAGTTATTAAATTAAATTTGATCATGTTATGCTTAATGTTGCCAACGGCTCCAGCATTGTTACCTCTTTCACCAAATTATCTCTTCCACTAAGGATTAGATCTAGAATGGCTCCCTCTCTTGTTGGTCCTTGAACCAAACTGCTCCATGAGCCAGTTTTAATCTGGGAACTTTACCTCCCTAGTATGCCTAATATTACATTTATCCAGTCAATAATGGATAAATGTAATTTGCTTACTCTGGATAGAAGTTTTAAAAAATCCATGAGGTTTTAAAACAGGGGGAGGAGGTAAATGGTTTTAAACATCTGGCTTTGTGTCTACCTCACAAAACTAGCATACAACATTCCACACTGAATTAAAAACAGATCATATTCTGAAAACAGAAAAACACAAAAAATGAAAACAGACATAGATAAAGTGTAATTTTATTTCAGCATGTTCAAATGCAGATACTATTGGGCTAAATAAAAAAAAAAGGAATCTATACAATAACATTATATACTAGTAAAAAAGGCCCGTTTCTCAAAAAAAAAAATGAAACGGGTGCTAGCAAGGCTATCTTGTAATGGTGATTATGTTTTTAAGGCTCTCGTTGAAGCGATTTCTCCTCTGTCCCTTGCCCTCCCCTCCATGTGCAGCGATTCTCCTGTGCCCTGCCGTCCCCTCCGTGTCCCGCGATTCTGGCCTCCATTCCATTTCCAGTGATCCTCCTCTGCCCTGCTGTCCCTTTCGTGTCCCGCGATTCTGGCTTCCCCTCCATGTTCAGCGATTCTCCTCTGCCCTGCCCTCCCCTCCGTATCCCAGGATTCTGGCCTCCCCTCCATGTCCAATGATTCTCCTCTGCCCTGCCCTCCCTTCCGTGTCCTGCGATTCTGGCCTCCCCTCCGTGTTCAGCGATTGTCCTCTACCCTGCCCTCTCCTCCGTGTCCC
This sequence comes from Microcaecilia unicolor, assembly GCF_901765095.1. Classification (NCBI taxonomy): domain Eukaryota; kingdom Metazoa; phylum Chordata; class Amphibia; order Gymnophiona; family Siphonopidae; genus Microcaecilia; species Microcaecilia unicolor. The sequence continues at coordinate 181,648,091 of NC_044032.1, read as the reverse complement.
GTGATTCTCGCCTCTCATCCCCTCCATGTCCAGCGATTCTCCTCTACCCTGCCCTCCCATCTATGTCCTGCGATTCTCTCCTTTCCTCCCATCCCATCCATGTCCAGCGATTGTCCCCTGCCCTTGCCTCCCCTCCATGTCCAGCAATTGTCCTCTGCCCTGCCTTCGATGTCCCTCGATTCTGTCCTCCCCTCCATGTCCAGCGTTCCGTTGCCTTCACTTGTCTTGCTTGCGTTCGTAACATCCTGACGTCAGCTCACCTTCAGCGTTCCCTTCCCTCTCACTGTTCCGCCCTCTGATGTCATTTCTTTACACCAGGCCGGGACAGTGAGAGGGAATGGAACGCTGGAAGCTTGCTGACGTCAGGATGTTACGAACCCAGAAAGCCAGCCAGCCAGCCATGGAACTTTGACGGTACATATTATTATATTAGATTAACCATGCACTGAGAGACTCGTAACCAGTGAGGCTGCTAAAGCTTGGAAAAGCCTTCTTGTGCATTCCTTTCCTTGTAGTAAGATGCATATTTTTTTTTTTGTTACATTTGTACCCCGCGTTATCCCACTCATGGCAGGCTCAATGCGGCTTACATGGGGCAATGGAGGGTTAAGTGACTTGCCCAGAGTCACAAGGAGCTGCCTGTGCCGGGAATCGAACTCAGTTCCTCGGTTCCCCAGGACCAAAGTCCACCACCCTAACCACTAGGCCACTCCTCCACATATTGTGTTGACAATCTCTCTTCAAAGAGTAAAGGACAGAATTCCACAGAAACTGACCTCAGGTGGGCCATCACATCGTCAAAACTCTGAAATTATGAGCCCTGAAATGCCCTTCTTGGGTCAAGCCCATTTGGGCATAAGTGAAAATGATGCAATCTGCTCCTCTATTAGACATTGAACTTGGTTATTCCAGCCCCAGGTTTGTTGGGATCAAAAGCAAACAGCTGGGTGGATTGTGTGAGGGCTTTAGTTTACTCTAAGTAGAAGGCAGAGTCTTTTTTGCAATCCAAGTTATGCAAGGCACGTTCACCTTCATGGACTTATGGCCTGGGGGAAAATGTTGGAAGGATGAATGACACTAGCTTAGGGAGAAACGTACGATGCATGTGTAGAGCCACCCTATTGCCATAAAATCTCATAGGGCGGATAAGCCACTGAAGTCTGCAGATCACTAATTCTGAATGAAGTGAATCCAAACGCTACCAGAAATAAGACTTTCTGAGTCAAGTACTTCAACTCACATGAATCTAGTGACTCAAAGGGAGGTTTCATCAGTTGTGTTAGAAAAATATTAAGGATCCATGATACTTACTGTAGGAGGTTTCAGTATGAGCAAGCCCCACATATATAATCAGATGTTTTAGAGATATGGATTTATTTTCTATATAGTGGTAATATGTACTAGTTGCACCTAGATGAACTTCAAAGAAGTTGTTTTTTAAACGTCATGCTGATAGATGTAGAAGGTATTCAAGCAGTTTTTGAGTGGGAAAAGAAAAAGGGTTTAAAGGGTTTTTTTTTTTTTTGTAACACCAGAAAACAACCCTATTACACATAAAGCTACACAACCTTCTAATACTCTACCAGATACTTGAGACATAGACAACCCACTGATGGACACAGGATACTGAGCTAGATGGACACTATAGAACTCTCATGTTCCAAGAAGTCTGAAGGATTTGAGAAACATTATCAGGCATATCCAGCAAACCGAACATTATCCTCTCAATATCTAGACTGTGGGACCATGGATCAGATATTAGGATTTAATGAGTTTCCCGATTCTACATGATTAAGGTTGAATAAAAGCCTAAATGGATTAGTCACCTGACATAGGAAGGAGCTATAGAAATAAGTAGTAGTAAGTAGTAGTAGTAGAAGTAAATATGCTTTGGTCACCAAGGAATTGTAAGTATAGCTCCTTGGTCTCTTTTCGGTTTTAGATGAGTCTTTGCCACTACAGAAATAAGAGAATATGCATGCAGAAGTCCCTCCCCAACATCTAGGAAGAGAGCATCTGTGGCTAGCTTGCTCGGTGTCCCTATCCTTGAAGAAAACTGAGGAACCATTTTATTCAGACTGGAAGCAAACATCCACCATTTGCGTTCATCATATGCAGAATATCTTTCTCCTAGCACAGGAGATACAACCCTATTTCCCCTTGTTTATTTGAATAGACAATTGACAGAATCATCCTATCTAGAAAGACATTTTAATTCCAAACATACTCTTCCTTTCAATGTACACAGTATCTCACACCACTTATTTGTACTTTGGATACATGCATACTCTGCTTATCTGACTAGAGTATGCCGGTCTCGTTTTTCTATCATAAATTTTAACAAGCAATCACTTCAGTTAAGCACACCAGCTGTGAGTGCATGCTCCGCTTACATATGTGCACTTGACTGGTACTCCATTTATGTGCACAGCTGGATCGTTCAGCTATCCAACCCACCCAGCACCCTTTCACTGCCATGCTGCCACCACTATTGTCCTATCAGTTACCAAATAGTGCTACATAGGCTTTACTACGTTTACACGTGATTAGTCTAATTGATGTTTTTACAAAATTGTCTACTGTCCTATTAATAAATGGCACTACACTGGCCGTGTAAGTTATAACACACGTGGTAACAGGGACACAGTTCAGAAAGGGTGACATTGGTTATGTTCATGCTCCGGTTATGTGCACATTGAACTTCAATCCTGAGGTCATGCACTTAACTGGAATGCACGATATTAACTTTGATTACAAGCATGACTTTGGGACAGAAGTTCAGGGTGCATACAGCCAGAGCGTGCACATAATCGGTGTGACCTTTTCTGAATTGTGTCTCAGTTACCATGAATATTACAACATACATAGTAAGTAGATATAAGAAGCCACAAGGGGTACACCGCTTCCTATGGTCTCTTAATAAAAAGGATCTTATGTCATGAAATCTCTTAAACAATAAGCATAATCATTTAAATTTTGGATGCTGTTCCACTTGAATCCAGTGCAACAACTGCAACTCTGAAACCCTTTACGGCACTCCAGATCACTCTTAGGTCTAGTAAGTTTATCAGATTAAGGTTTTCCTGAACAGTGGCTCAGGTGTGAAGCCCCTATACAGGATCTCCTAGCTTATAGAGCTGTTCAGACTCTGTATCAGAAAAGTGTTCTTAAGATGATGTCTGAGTATACAAAGAGCTAACAGATATGTTCTTTGAGAGGGTTCCCTCTGTCTGTTGGGGCCTAGACTGATGCAAATTGATGCCTTGACCCTGATGCACTGTAGATGGGCATTGAGTGGGCAGCACCATGGAAAAAGCCCAGTGATGCCTTCATAGAACATGCATCCAGATAATGCCAAGGACTCCAGGATCAGCTGGTCTGCACTGGTGTGGAAACTGAGCCAGATGGCAATTCAATATCTCCTGTCCTTTTGGTCCAGCTCCTCATTCAAGACTGACAATGCCAGTGATGCTTGGGTTTCAAGAAAAAAAGGAAGCATCTTCTTGAGGCACTTGAGACCTATCAGTTTGCTTGATCTCAGGCACTTGAAGGCTGCTACATGCCTTCAGATGTATAGTAGTCATCTTCTCTGCAGAAATGCTTTAATGGAGGGATGGCAGTTACCTGTTTCTCCTTGCTCCTGTCATCCTGTACTAATGAGGACTGAAGCCAGTGCTTCCCTTCTTTTGGGATCCCTTGATGTCTGTGTCAGTGTGGATGAAGTGGATTTTGCATATAGTGAGTAGGGAATAATGGTCTGTTCCAATGACCCTGATGCTCAGCACTGAAGACGGCCAATGTCTCCTTGATGCTAATGCAGCTCTAGGGCTCTTGGGGGTGATAATTTCCGATATTCATGCTCTTGAGACAGATTTAGATGAACCAAAGAACTTTTCTTTCAATTCTTGACTACAATGAATATATCTAAAGTGTCATCTTCCGACAGGTGGTGCAGCCAGGAAGGTTGGGTTTCAGTTTAAAGCATGCCGGGCACAATTTTGTGGATGTCTGTGACTGACATTGTCTGAGCACTGCCACACTTCCTGAAACCACTAAGGTTCTGTCACCAGCCCGCAGGGGGCTCAGTTTCTGGGAGAGTCTTGCCTATGTGAACCTTTGACTTCCAGCCAGCAGATATCAGAAGGATCCATTAGGTCAGTTGGTTGTTTCAGTCTACCTTATGCCTACCAGTTCTCTTGGAGGCCATCATCTTCCTCATGGATTTGTATTTAAACCTATTCTTTGCTGGGTCTCTTTGCCAGAGTTTGGTCTACACTGCTGCAGTGATATCTTATGTTTGGATTCCTTATTGCATTTCTGGGCTTTGGATCCTGATTCTACTTCATGGAAGGCTCTTTGTCCCAGTACCAGTACCGCTGTGTGGGTCCAGCTTTGCTCTTAGCCTTGACTTTTTCTGTTCATTTTCTTCACTGGGGTCCCTCAGTGTCCTTTCATCCTCCCTTTCCCCTTGGTTTCATGCAGCTTAGGCCTGGTGGCTATCAGCATTAGAGGGCTCAATCCAAAGGAAAAAGTGCCATCTCCAGTAGGAAGCCTACCAGAGGACCTTGGTCTGCTTGCTACTCCTGGGTCATTCTGACAAGTTCCATTATAACTGGAAGTTTGCTTCTGAGAAGCCAGTAGAAAAACAGACAATTTGAAATCAAATGACAGAATTGTAAAAATCTCAATCAATGCTACTTGACCATGGCTGTGCCATAAAACCAAGGAAACTAAAAATAACTGAACTCTGAGTGGTTTCTAGGAGGAAAGAATTTGAAACAGTTAATCCATGGAAAAAATGCAGAGAAGAAAACTGAAAATCCAGTGGACACTGTGAAAATTGTGGAACTAATGTGACTCATGTGACAGTACAAGTATCGGAGGACCACAAATGTACAGTTAGCAGCTTCAGAAAGTTGTAAAGCTTTGTTTACTTTTCTCCACCCCAGACTTCATTAGATGATGTCACACATGTGGAAGGACTACATATCCTGCTCAACATCAGAGTAATAAAAATAATAAAACTCATATGACGGTCATCACAAGCAATCTTTGCTAGATACACTAGTATCCCTAGTGAGTGATAAGGTCTGAGAGGAGGAGGGCATTGTATCTCAGGCAACCACCCTATTAGGTGGTGTCTTCAGAATACCATGTTTTCTATAAAACTCATGAACTCACCTTGGCTTCTTGCCATCTTGTCCTAGGAGTCAGCTGAGACTCAAAGGAGGACCTCTCTGGCACCTAGGAATAGGAATCTCTTAAGTTCCAAATGGATCTGAAGACTGAAGAGGACTAGAGGCTGAAGTTGATGAAAGGGAAATTAGTCCCATACTCCTTGAATTCACTTAGAAGAGTATCTGAGGGAAGTAGACTTTTTTGTATGGAGTCAGAGAGAGAACTTGTAGGCAGGTGAAAATTCTACAGTTGCTGCTCAAAAGGAATTCAGCAAAAATTCCATTTGCAGAGGTTTCAAGAGAAGGATTCTAGTTGTTCTACAGGAAAAAGTGTGTCTTCATCAAGCATATGGGCACTGATATATGGAGAAAACAGTGTAACTCCTGCTGTATTGAATGCTTTCGCTAGGGAGTTTTTGGCTGAATTGCATACAGATTGCAGCAACTCTGAATTTTGGACTGTTCTGCCTTTTGATTTTCTGCACGAAATAAACTGAATGTAAATGTACTATTTGACAAGTTAATCAGGTGCATCAAGTCCTCCAATAAACTTTTTTTTTGTGGAATAATCCCAAACTGGTAAACTGTATGCTTTGGTTTGGTAACATGTTCGACATTTAAAATGTGGTAGTATGGAGTTCCGATTACTATTTGAGAGGACAGGATTAACTACTATTTAGCCTTCTATTGCATTACTAGACACATGTAATCATGTAGCGAGACATAAAATATCACCCCTGCTATATGAAGCTTACAATCTAATCAAGACACACAGCCAAAGTAAGTGGTCTCAGCAAATGTATTTACTGCCACGAACACACTTAAAATTGAGAATGGAAAGATCTGAAAAGGTAGATTTCAAAGCAACCTTGAAAAAAAAGGGGGGGGGGGGGGTTAGGCAGGAACTGAATGTAATCAGAAAAGGGGCACATTTGGAGGAGTGTTTGGGTATATGGTGCAGCCAGGTGAAAAGCACCAAAACAGGAGCAGTTTGTAGAGATAAGAGCAGCTTACCTGAAAAACAAAGATTCCAAGAGAGAAAGATTTTATATATATTTTTACTTAATTTGGATTTAGTTTATACCTTTTAATTGGTACCTCAAAGTCAGTTACACTCAGGTAACTAGTAACTGTTTCCCTAAAGGGCTTACAATTTAAGGGTCTCATATAGCCCACGAGTCCAGACGCGACGTGACACAGGTAAGAGGCCTTAGACGGCTGAGCGGGACACATGGGGCAGATATTGATCTGATGCAAGGAGCTTCCCGTAGAGGCTGAGCATCGGGTGATTTCCTATACTCAGGAGACTCCAAAGCCTATTAAGGAAGACCCCACAATACTCTTGTGGAGACCTGCACCACAAACCTATTTCCATTCAGCTGACTTTTTTGACAAGTTAGATCTGCACCTGGCAGCTCTACGTCCTTCTTGCTAAGGCATGAACCTAGGCGACCTGGCAACCCACCAAAATGAATCAGTGCAGTTGATTTCTCTCAAATGGCAAGACCACACCCGGCAGTTCTACATCCTGCTAGCTATGGCATAAACCTAGGCAACCCGGCACCTGTCGCAATGAACCCTGCAGCTGATCTTCCTTGATGGGTCAGGCCTACACCCAGCACTTGCACATTCTGCTTGCTTCAGCATGAACCCAGATGACCTGACACCTCGCTGCAACGAATCACCCTGTGGAAGACGTGTACTAGCAGTCTTAGGTTCCACCCAGCTTACTACATCAAACATCCAATGGCCAGCGCCAATATGGCACACTATGAACTAGTGACACAGTCTACCTTTAGAAAGGAATATCCCAAATTAATGACCTAATCCAAATAAAGCTTTTGAGCCCAGAGGAAGTGGAACGGTTTCTCTAGCACTGAGAGAGTGCTCAGTCTCAACGACCCTATCGGTCCTACAGCTGGATCAGGCAGAGGGTTTCCAGGTCAATAACTATACCTGAGAGTCTAGCTGCCTGGGAGAATTCATGTTCAGTAAGACCCTTAATATGACTCTTTGGGAGACCTAAGGTGAGTCTATATTAACTGTAAAAAAAATTAATTCTGATCAAAAATAATGTCCACCACATATATGAACCACTGGCTGAGACTAACAGGGATGACAGAATGAGGACCACCTCACACCAAAAAAGGGTAACCTTTTCCCATATTTCTGAGTGGTATGGCAACAAACAACCCAAACCTTCTCCCATATTTCTAAGTGGTATGGCAACAACCACCCAAAAACCACACAGGGGTTAATTGGCCCAACCTCACCAACTGCATCAAGACAACCTGTCCCTTTCCGATACTTTCCACCAGAAAACCAGAGAAATTAAAATCACACCAGCAAAAAGAAACTGCACAAATTTCTCAAATCCATTCTGATAAAAACACTAAACAAAACAAATATTGAACTACAAACAAATACCTCTCCCATTATCCTAGGCTACTTTAATGCCAGATCTGTAAGAAACAAATATGACCTCATCAGATATTTCATTTCAGAAAAAAACTACGATCTGGCATGTATAGTAGAAACATAACTAACCAAAGAAGAAGAAAAATGTGTGTCAAATGAGAGAGACAAAAGGAAAACAGAAAGAGAAAAAAAAAAGAAAAGAAAAACGCCAAATAGTATAAAAATGACAATTTTAAAGCAATGTAAAAAACATTACATTTAAAAGAAAAAAAGTGAAGAAAAATAAATGTGATGATCCCGTAGCACAAAATGATATCCAAATATGCAAAAAGTACATGTGCACATTACAATAAAAAAAAGAAAGTGCTTTGTGGATAAAAACCTAAAGAAAAACGAAGACAGGAATCATTAAATGCGAAAATCCATATAACCATGTCCCTACATAAAACATAATGGTAAAATGTATCAGAAAGGGCATATTGGAGACTTGGGAGTCTGGTGTGTGCACACTATGTCGAAGAAAAAGATTAAAAAAAAACTCCAGTCTGCAAAGCACACAAATAAAAAGCAGAAAAAAGTCACTCAAACGTACAGATGTAAAAACTGAAAAAGGGAACTGATTAAACACCAGCAAAGTGGAACTAGGTGCACGGTGCAAATCAGGTCTGATGTACACATGGTGCCAAAAGATATAAAAAGGAATAAAATCACATCATTAAAGTGCAGAACTAATGAGGGTCAAAAAAAACAAACAAACCTCTGTCAAAGGTCTGAGGAGAAGCCGCGGAGAGAAAAAAGTGGCTAGACACCACTAAAATGAGTATAATGCACTATGTAATAAATAATTTCTAGTACCAAAACATGAAAATGCTAGACCAAACTAAAAAAATGTGCAAGTCAGTCTGTTCTACAGACTAAACGAGCAATGGGATAAAAACAAACAGGACACTGGTAAAGAAAAGGGGTTTGTGGCTTTTTTTTTTTTTTCTGTCTTCCTTTTGTCTCTCTCGTTAGACACACATTTTTCCTCTTCTATTTTGCGAGGTATTTTATGTTGTTCATTATCCTTTTTAGATACTTAGGGCCCCTTTTACAAAGTTGTGGCAAAAGGGGGCCTGCACTGGCATCGGCGTGTGTTTTTGATGTGCGCCGAGGTCCCCTTTTACCTCAGTGGGTAAAAGGCAGATCTTTCTTTTTTTCAGAAAATGGCCATGCCACTTATCTCCACCCATTGAGGTGGCAGTAAGGGTTCCCATGTTAACCCAGTAGTAACTGGGCAGCATGTGGCACTGCCCAATTACTGCCGGGTACACATCAGTGCTACAAAAATACAATAGTGCCAGATATGACATGCGCCAGGGTGCTGCATTAGCCTGGCGGTACTTCCCTTTTAGCGAGTGGTAAGCCCATGTTGGGCTTACCTCCGCTTTGTAAAAGGGGCCCTTACGCTTTTAGTACCGTTTCCCCTTCTTTTTTTTTCTAATTTGTCTTTTTATATACCTTGGTATTAGAGTATAGCATCATACATAGTTCATTCCATCATACTTTCTTATGTTCTGATTGGTTGCTTTTCACTTCACAGTGGTATTTTATTCCCTCCTTCCTTTCTTTTTATATATTCATTTGTAGGCTTTTTCTTATATATTTTTTTAGACTATGCATATATATTTGATATAAAAAGAACAAGTTCCACTCAGAGTTTCTTGACAAGGTGTGTTTCTTTGCTTATGTTATAGATGTTTCTTCTTTTTAGATGATTGCATTTATTTATATTTTTCAGCTTTAGCGTTTTAGGATTGATATACTCTTGGCTAATAAACATTCTCTTACAGCTTTGTTATTTATATTTGTTTATCATCCTAATATCTTCTGTAATGTACAAAATATATTGATGGAAATAGACTCTTTTAATGTTCATATAAGCATTTTAATGATGCTTTTTATATAAAACTTTCCCTATACATATACATTTTTTGTGTAACTTTGTGTTTGTGTGTGTGCGTGACTTTTTTATTTGATTTTAGACCCCTAAGGCAGGCAATTGGCCAAAACACGGTGCTGTGTCCGGTCCGTTGAAGAAAGAATAGTTTATTTGACATATCCACATCATCCTCCTGTTTTTCCTTGGAAGAGCCTTGTTGATTACACTACTCTTTACTGTGGGCTTTTCGCTTGTAGTATTTCTGGTCCTCCACTTTGGTGGTTTTTCTTGCATAACCAAAGGAGATGCAGTGATCCAACAAATCTGTCCACCAAACTACCTACCACTCTCAATACACAGAACCGACAAAAGAGGGGGAGGGTATCAGTAATGTACCCCTCTTTACTACACATAACACAACTGGACACTATAAATGATAACTGGATAGAAGGCATGCTACTTAAAAGTACAGACAATACACAGGGCCATACAATCATACAACACTATACTATACTGACCTCTGGGTCCATGAAGGATAGTAGCAGATGACCTGCAGTCATTCATAGAACAGTGCCTCTCAACTCAATTAACAATTATAATTGTAGGAGATTTTAACCTACACCTAGAAGATAACAACTGTCAGGATGCTCAATCACTAATTTGGTTCCTAAAAGAGCTTGACCGAAAAAAAAATAAATGAAGGAACCTCACACAACAGAAGACACCTAATTGATGCCATCTTCACATCAATACACCTCTTCAATTCAATAAGAAACACATGGAAATCCTCCACCATTATCTGGTTAGATCATAAACTAAAGGAATTTTGTCTACTGGCACAACCCAGTATATGAACCAACAGAAACAACGAAAAAATACTAATCAGAGTTAAATAGATGGAAAGAAACTCTGGGAAGAAGTTACATCAAAACTACCCTGCGACACAAAACTTACATCAACAGACCTCCTCACCAACTGGAACTCAGTAGTGCAAACCATGCTAGATGAAATAGCACCGCTAACAGATAAGAAAATCTCCAGGACAGCCATCAGCCCCTGGTTCACAAATGAACTACTCCTGGCAAAGAAATCGTGCAGACAACTGGAACGTACCTGGATGAAAACACGAGCTTATCAAGACAAAGACCTCTGGATATCTCAAATAAGAACAAACAATGAAATGATCAGAACTGAGAAAAGAAAGTACTACTCACAGAACATTCACGAAAACAGCAACTCTACACACATACTCTTCGGACATGTAAAACCTCTATCAAACCTGCCACATAAAGTGGAAAAAAATTAATCTAAGCCCAGACAAATGTGCCACATACTTCCAGTAAAAGGCGGATAAGCTATTAACATCAATACCTAAATCCTCATAACCATAGAAGAGAGCAGAACCTGCTACTGAACAGTGCTATCCTGGGGACCGCACCTGGAGTGCCTTCAAAGACCTAGAACCCCCAAAATTCTCATGCGCCCTAGCCAAATTCTCAAGAGAAGCATGTACACTAGACCCTTGTGTTATCTGTCCGCTGTACTCCAACCCCGCTCATGAGCCCTTGAGCCCAGACACCCCTCCTCCTCCCCCAACAGTAAGGAAGTCAAGGGGCGCCCAGGGTAGACTGAACCACAGTAGCAAGAGCCCGCCTTCAGTATACTCACCAAGGACACCAGCTTCGAGGAGAGGAACAGGCTCCCACACAGGGAGAGGACACAGGAACCAGCCGGCGGCAACCGGAACTCCCTACGAACAGCAGGCACAGAAACTGGGGCAGCTAACTGTCTTCACCTGCACATTCAGTAAGGGTTGAGCCCTTACCTGCAGTCAGCCGGCAGGACATAGGGACTCCCGAACCCGCAGCAGCACTAGGAGAAGCTGAACCCCACTGAGAATCAGAACTGGGCAGGCAGAACCCAGAACTACACCAAAAAACAAGACAGAGTCAAGCTACTGGCTACAGCACACAAGCACACTCAGAACCAGAGACTAAAGGGTTAACACACACAGCTACAGGAAAGGGGAGGGGCCACAGCAGGGAAACAAAGAGAAAATACCCAGGAAGACAAACACAGCTCAGAAACTACACTCAGCTGCTCCCTCCCGGAGGGGAGGGAACGACCAGAGAAGGGAAACGAAGAGGGAAAAAACCCAGCACAAGTAGGGACACACAGCAAAGAAACAGAAAACAGGGAGAGAAAGGGCTGCACAGAATTACCCCTCCTCCACAGCACAAGCTCACAAACACAGTTTGCTAACAGCTAAGGCAAGCACACACAGAGCTAACGCCAAAGCAGAGTTACCTGGGCTCGCAGGTAACAAATAGATCCTGGATACTGAGGTCAGCACTGCAAACGTCAGCTACACCTCAAGCTGACCAATGGCAGGTAAGTCCCTCCCAGCTCACTAGCAGAGACGTTCCCACCCCTCCTGAGCCTGCTAGCAGAAACATAACACCTTGCAAGGTAGACCTACTGAACTAGCACCTTCAAAAATACAAATGCACCTAAAGACCATCATCGAAGACTTACTGGAATCAGGAGAATTCCCTAAACAGATAGAAGGATACTACTCTCTCCGCTCATAAAAGAAGAGTCGCTTGATAACACACTACCTAACAAATACTGCCCAGTGGCGAATATACCCACAATTACTAAAATCATGGAAGCAGTTGTAGCCACCCAATTATTATTTATTAGGATTTATTTACTGCCTTTTTGAAGGAATTCACTCTACTACAGCACAACCTACTGGACTCAATGTAATCTGGATTTCACCCCCTATTCAGCATGGAAATGGTCCTAGCAGGGCTGATCTCCGAACTGTGCCTGCTTCTCGATAAAAAAAAAACACCAGATTTTCTTAATGTAGCTGGACCTCTCAGCAGCATCTGACCAGGTGAACCACAACACACTACTAACCATGCTGAATGAAGTGGGAATCACAGGAGTAGTCCTAAAGTGGTTTTCAGGCTTCTTATGGAACAGATCTATCCAGATGAAATGGCAAGATTCCTTATCCGAACAATGAAACATGGCATATCACAAGGATCCCCCCTATCTCCAATCCTCTTCAATTTCTGAGAGGAATGGGGGAAATTTGAACCCTTTTGGAATTAAATATTATTCTTATGTGGATGACATCATCCTATTATTTCCAGGCCAAGAACCAACTACACTATACCCACAGATGAACCCAGTTTTTGAATTTCTGTTCTCTTGGTTTTGCTCATTGAACCTAAAAATTAACCCAGACAAGATTACCATACTCTGGATAGAAATCCATCAGTCAAAGCACCTTCCACACCACCCCAGCTAGCAGGAACCATTACCCCCATTAGGACAGAGATTAAGCTAATCGGGATTTGGATAGACTCTCTATTAACTATGACAACTCAAATTAACACAATCATAAGGAAATGTTTCTTCAAACTTAAATTACTTCAATATAACAATTGCTTATTACATCCAATCCACTTCTATACAGTGGTACAGGCCCTAGTTCTTACAACCCTGAATTACTGCAACAACACCTAACTAGGAATACCAGACAATTCACTGCAACTCCGGATTGTTGAAAATGCTGCAGCAAAACTGTTAAGAAGAGGGAAATGGCATGACCACACTACCCCATTCCTTGCACCAATCAAAGCCAGAGTACAATTCAAACTCTTGACATGAATTTTCAAAGGCATCTATGGCTCACTACCACAGTACTTACAAAAGCACATACAATTACACCAAACCAGGAAAACCCTCAGATCCTCACTAGACATTAGGCTTTCACCATCAAACCCCCACATCTGTCAACTGAAAAAAAAAAAACTTCAGACACCACTCTGGTGGGAAAAGGAGCTATATTATTAAACTCTCTTACACCAGAGATCAGACTTACATTGGAGTAATTGCACTTTTGGAAACTATTAAAAACGTGGTTATTCCAGAGATATTATGGAACACAAATCAGCCCAAAATGCTAGATCCTCATTACCATACTGCTAGCATTAACTGACTTCTTAAACCAGAACACTGTCCTGCTTAGCTGCATAATATCAAATTGGTTATTCCAGCAAAAATCTGTTAAGCTTAACTGCAGAGCCGGTAGTGGGAGGCGGGGCTGGAGGTTGGGAGGCGGGGATAGTGCGGGGCAGACTTATACGGTCTGTGCCAGAGCCAGTGGTGGGAGACGGGACTGGAGGTTGGGAGGCAGGGATAGCGCTGGGCAGACTTATACGGTCTGAGCCAGAGCCGGTGGTGGGAGGCGGGGATAGTGCTGGGCAGACTTATACGGTCTGTGCCAGAGCCGGTGGTTGGGAGGCGGGGCTAGTGCTGGGCAGACTTATACGGTCTGTGCCCTGAAGAGCACAGGTACAAATCAAAGTAGGGTATACACAAAAGTAGCACACATGAGTTGTCTTGTTGGGCAGACTGGATGGACTGTGCAGGTCTTTTTCTGCCGTCATCTACTATGTTACTATGTTTTACCAAACTGTACCCATAAACTCTTCTAATGTAACAATCTTCCATGTACACGGTTCTTGTTTTTGGTTTCCTGTTTAAAATGTACTCACACAGCTATTGTATGTACCCCGCCTAGAGCTTTACAGTTAAGTGGAATATAAATGCCAAAATTAAATCAAATTAAAAAAAATATAGTGATATGAATTAACATTTTGAGGGGTGACATTATCAATGTGAGCTACCATTAAGACAGGTTATTTTACCACAACTTGTGCTATTTTAGCACAGGCCTCATTTTAAGCAATGAGACCTAGTTACTAATAACCTGGGTTAACAATAAAATAACCCATCTTAATGGTAGCCCTCAATGATAAACTTCCCCCCTACGTTGGGTACTGTGAGTTATGTGCTTAGTAAACAGATGTCACCAAGAATAATGGGTCTTTGTTAAATAACATACGTTCAATTGTTTAATGTGTATAGACACATTTTAACACAAGTTTACAAATGAAACTATAATTTCTACACGATGTAATGCAGGGTGAAGTATCTTACCCAAGGTCACAATGCTCTTCACAGTGAACCCTTTCTCCCCACCATCTATTCAAGATTCAACTGTGCAACAGATCTTCCATCAATATTACTACACCCACATAAGACCTCTTCGTAAGTCACTACACCTTGGCTTACTAGCTGCTTCTGCATATAGTTCAAGCTTACTCATCTGGAAGGGCATTCATTCTGCAGTTCTCCTGCTGTCTCCTCCCTCTCCGGACATTAGTCAAGTAAATCTTATTAGGAATGCCATTCTCCTCTATCACCAACTGCATAATTTCAACCTTGCTGCACCATACGTCTTGAATAGATTTCCCGAGTCTATGTGTCCTATTTTTTCTCTGGTCTTACTCAAATCGACCTAAAAGCTACCTTTTTGAGGTTGCCTTTACAATCTTAACCCCTGGTTCTTCTGCTCATAGTCCTCCAGGTTTTAACCATTTTCTGTGCACATGTAATTCCCCAAACTTCTTATTCGTCCTATTTGTTTACATTTTTTAGTTTGACTATCCCACATGCTCAAAGACACATGTAGAATAGCAAGAATGAATCATGTATCCGTTATACACCCCAAAAGAACAGTAAGCTACCATATAATTATAAATCATATTTTTAAAACAATACAAGTCTCTGCTCATAAGACTTTGAATATTTGTCTTGACTAGACTGTATGCCTTATGGAGAAGGAACTGTCTAGTAGCACTACAGAAATGCTAAACAGTATGTAGTTATTTTATGAAGAAACCTAGAAATCTGTTTACTGTTCCTCTCTGGTCTCTTATAAATCAACCTCTGTTTGCACAGGAACAGAATCTGCTTTTTTGGTTTGTATGAATAAGAATTATTTAATAGATACAGACTAAATCAAGATCCAACATCTTCAAACCTCGGTCATGTCTCTACCTGTCAGTTACTGTTGGTCATGGCTGATCATGTGACTGATGGAGACCTATTCTTCAAGTATGAATTCCACATCTGTAACTCCCCCTCCCTCCCCACAGTCCAATTCTGGACAGAAAAGATAATGCAGCATGAATCTTAAAAAGGAAGTGAGGTCAAATGACTTCCTCACTGGTCTGTTTTGCTTTGTCTAATCCCCTAGATGGTGCTGAATTGTCTACGATGGAACAAAACGACTGAACAATGAATTGCTATTAAAATTTTAACACGCTCATCAGCATACAATAAAGATGTTCTAAGATTAGATAGCTCAAACTGCACCAGCTGGAACAGTAATGAAAGGAATCCATATGCAAGGCTGACATTTACTTCTCAAATGGGAAAACACAAAGCAAGCTGTTCAAATGTCAGTTGAAGAATGAATCAGTTCAAAAAGTTAACAAGATAAAGCATTTAGCCAAAACACTGCTTTGACTGATAGCTCTGCTCTCAACATAAGCCACAGGAGGAGGATGAACAAGAAAATAAAACAAATTGGATTACTGTGAAACATTTTTGAGTGCTCATTTATAATTGTGTCATTGTCCAGTGCGGAATCTCACACATCTGATTCTTAATGCCCTGAGACATTCTTTTTCTAAAGACCACCGTCTGCTGTTACTACTTTTTAAATAAGTTACCACAGGGCTTGAGCTGCACTGTAATTACGTATACAAATGCATGTATGTATAAGGCATGAAGTGATAGGCACAGCAGAACTGAAAGCACGGATGTATGTATAATTACAGTACAAGTCACAAGAGTCCTTTAATATGTTTATACACTAAATAGTTAAAAGAAAGGCACAGAGTAGACTGAATCCAACAAAACTGACCATTTTAAATACTTTTTTGGAACTCTATATATGTACTGAATAGTAAGGAGCATATTGCTTAAGATGAAACAATCCTTTGGAAATGTGGGGAAGGGGACGTGCAAAGTGCTAAAATGTAGCCCGCCATACCTTTTAAAAGAAAATGCAATTTTAACATTTATTGCACTTGTAAATTGGAGTCTGAAACATGCAAAAGTTTCTCTGTTCACTCACTCATTCTCTCCCGTTCACTGAGCCTATGAAAAAAATATAGTCACCCAATCGATTCCCATTAGATTTGTCTGGAACAAAGCATCAGCTTACAAAATTAATAGTTTGGGTTTTTATTTATTCATTCTTATATCCCACAATTATCTGAAAACAAGTTTTGGGTCAATGTGCCTTATATTTAACACTTGGGAGAAGTTAACAAGTTGTTTTTAACAATTACAGGTAGGATGGAACATTAGTAGCACGTACGAGTAACCATAACATTTCTTGAAAAGATAGGTCCTTTAGCTCTTTTCTGAACCGAAGATAGTTAGTGATGCTTCTTGTGATTTTGGGAATTGAATTCCACCATTTGGAACCCAGATAGCTAAATCCAGCTGTATAGATGTTTAAAGGGGGTCTGGACAGATTTCTGAAGGAAAAGTCCATTGATCGTTATTAAATTATGGAGTTTTTGCCAGGTTCTTGGGGCCTGGATCGGCCGCTGTCGGAGACAGAGTGCTGGGCTTGATGGACCTTTGGTCTTTTCCCAGCGTGGCAGTGCTTATGTGCTTATATATAAAAGCTGATACAGAAAGACATGTGTTAGAGCTCTGCACTGAAATTCAGCTTATGGTTTTCTAAGGCAAGTGCTAAAAAAAAAAACTGCTTCCAATGCAGTTACCAAATAAAAGCAAATAAGCGGTGCACAAAAAAATGTGCACTAACAGGTAAAAACACACTGGACACGTGCACACAGGCTTGTCCTATCATCTATATTTTGCTCAAAAAAATTGCTTCAGCACTCAAAGCTGCATGCACAAACATTCGTGCATATGCTGGAATGTTATTCTGCCTATAGGTTTTGCAAATTCCAATATTTATGTGCAGAATAGCATTCCACACATGCACAAACGTATTCACATGCCGCTCCAAGGGCAGTTATAAGCCTTTTATTCTCTGTTCCAGCACATATCCCACTCAGTTCTCCAACCCTGTCTTGTCTTTTACCCATCCGCTTCAAGGAAGCCTGATAAAGTTGCAGGTCCTGTGTGTTCACAGTACAGAGAAGAAACAGGCATTAAATCCTCACTAATGCTGACTGCAGAAGAGTGAGTTAACCTTTTCCTCCTCCTTAGCCTTTGGATTTTCTGTGCAATTCTCTGTATCTGCATTCACTAGCTAATTCTATCATTACCATGGATTTCAAATGAGCTGTGCGTTAATGACTACCAAAGTCTTTGTGCATAGTTAGCTCAATATAAAACTCATTTTAACATAAAATGCTCATGTTAGAGCACAAAATTGTATGCACAATTCAAGCTAAAGTGTGCCCAAATCCCAGCACACGTTATTAGGAACAGCTGCATAGTGTTACCTTTTGTTACTTTTTCAGTTAATGTGACCTTTTTCTATTTTTATAGCTTAGCAGTTTTATGTTCTTTTGGGTTTTCAATGCAATCAAAACTGGTCTCTTTACTACATCTGTGATACCATAAATCTTTCTTTACAACTATCTGTTTTTTTTTTTTTTAACCAGTTATCCTTCTCCCCATTTCTGATTACCCTATCACAACTAGAATCCCTGGCCAGGTATACCAGACTTTGGCTTCCTCTGGAACTTAGAATAAATGCACCTCAAAATGCACCAACAGGCATTGATACCAAATAAGGGATGCTGCAATCCTGAAATCAGTGAAGTTTTAAGGATATCCCTCATGAATAGGCATGAGATATATTTGCATACAATGGAAGCAGTGCATGCAAACTGACTCAATACATAATAATGGGTTCACAATCTAAGTAAAGTGTTAGACTAATTGTACACCTACTCATAAAATAACCACTTACTGCCAATTACATCTAATATATAAATGTTATTACCAACACTCTTTTGTTAAAACAAACCACAGTACGATAACATACGTGCATACGCCGCAAATTACAACTTTGTCATGACTCTTCCTTTCTAGCTAGGGTTCTTTAGTTCAATTTAACAAGACGCTGCTGGTAATCACTTTGATTGTGTCATTTAAAGGTGCCCTCACTGGGTCTTGAAGGAACGCCACAAGTAGGCCTGAAAAGATTTTCAGAATGTATAAGTCTTAGCTCTTGATGACACCGAAAGGCAAAACATGGCACCGTGTTGAGCTTTGACATAGAGCTTAGCTAAATTGGGAGATCACGTTTTTTTTGTTAAGGGAATGAGCAAGATAGTACAGTGCAAACCCACATAGATTTGCCATTGCCACAAGGTAAAATCTCAGCTTGACAAGAACATTTATATGAATAACTGAAGATTAAACCAGTGGAGCTACTCGCATTTCAGCAAGGTCTGGAACATGACGACATAGCAGTTATTGGTGAACTTTAAAGGACAGAATCAGTGATCACCAGCAGCTTCTTGTTAAATTGAACTAAAGAACCCTAGCTAGAAAGGAAGAGTCATGAGAAAGTTGTAATTTGTGGGGTATGCACGTATGTTATAGTACAGTGGTTTGGTTTTAACAAAAGAGTGTTGTTAATAAAATTTATATATTAGATGTAATTGACAGTAAGTGGTTATTTGATGAACATTAATGAGGGATATCCTAAAAATCTGACTGGTATGTAGCCTCCCCACCCCCCCTCCCAGGACTGAAGTTCAAATACCCTGGTTTAGACTGTTTGATGGAAGGTTAATGCTATTTCTGTAGTATCTCCAACAGGCTCAAAGAGAAGAAACCAAGTTCAGGAATCAAAACCAGGTCATCCGCATTGCCACTGAGGCACTCTCAAAAGATGATTCTCTTTGCTTTAAGATGTATCAAATAATATGAAAGATTCAGATATCTAACTAGAAGCAACAAGCTTCAATAAGGAAAAAGCACACACACATGGGGGATTCTAACAGCAGATAGATATAAAAACTTTGCTTTGTGAATCATGCCAGTTCATGAATTAGTATTATGCAACTACTGAGGCCATTGTTTAATGTGTCCCATTTAACTACCATATAGAAGATTTGTGCTTCTGAAGTGGAAACCAGAGGACATAAGATGAAAAATTCTGGTACCTCATATCTACACATGAAACTTCTGCTTCTAGAATCTTACCTTTTTGCAAACTTTCTCAAAATTAATTTCATCCCGGAGAGCTGACTTTGTCACATTGTCTGGTTTCACTCTCTGTAGACAAAATCAAATTCTTGCTTTAATTTTCTTAGTCATGGCACTGCATGAATAATGTAAAAATATTTATACAGACAGTATATTTATGAAAACAGATTCATCTTGTAAGATGATGAAAATCTTTTTGTTTAAATACTTTTATACCAAAGAATGATCTTATGGAAAACTACTAATAACCACATTGGAATGGTACTTTCAACAAAATCATCCAAAAGTTAAAATAATAAAAATAATAAATTTAAAAACTGCATTCATAAAATTATTTCAATTTCAAGGTGTTACAAAATGTTAAGCTTTTCATTTGTTTTGCAAGGTATTTCTATGAAATGATCATGTGTGAATGCTAAAACTGGCCAGGATTCCACCTAATCAATTTCAGATGTAGGACTGTTACTCACACACATCAGCAAGTCTAGTAAAGTAGTAAGAGGACACGGCTTCTACCTGCAAGCTTTACACCATTTTCAAAACAAATGGATGTAAGTCCAATCACTTTGAAACCTGCTGAGTGAATTTGCAACTCATAGTGGGCACAATTTTGCTGAAAAGGTACACAAGTTTTGAAAATACCATTCACAAGTGTAGGTTTCTTCTCCAGATCTAAACATGATCCTGGGAATGCCACCTCTAAATGTAGCTAAGTAGTACACATGTTTCGGAACAAAGTAAAATGCTTGTTACCCACAGAAATTATTTTAGAAATTATGCTCCAATTAAACAGATGTAAAAGAAGTACATGAAGCTGCTTTTAACACATTATGAAGTAAATTTTAAAAAATGGTGGCATTTGACACATGATACAGAGTTTTGAAGGGGCATACCTTGATAAAGCCATTTCGGCGAAACACGTGTCAGTATGCAGCAAAGGTTTCAGTCTGACAAGGCATACAGACTTGAAAGTTAAGTAGAAGAAATTTTTTTAATTGAATATTGAAGTAAAATTTAAAATAAAAAAATTTAATATAAAAATATACAAAATTAAGACCGATGACGATAAGGGTACAAATTTAATCACCATATGTGGAGTGTCACACGGTGTACTACCAGCGAATGAAAATTCTACCTCTGATGGTCTGAAGTACAGTATACTATTGTTGACGTATTCATTTATCTAACTATAAAAATGACAAGTGACCGACTCACCCGCAAATGCGCAGTAGAGACTTCCCTCTCTGTCCCGCCCTCGCGTCAAGACGTGATGACGTGAGAGGGCGTAACAGAGAGGGAAACGGACGCTGCCGCTGGAGCTGAAGCAACATCACCGGCGCACCAACCTCCACCCCCCCATCCCCGACGTTGCCACCGCCGCCACTCCTGCCCCCCTCCGTATCGGGCCCCCTTCACTGACATGACAGCGCCTCTCACCTCCGTGTGGAAGCGCTGCAGGCAGCAGGAGAGTGATCTGCTGTTTTCTGCAGCACTTTCACACGGAGGTGAGAGGCGCTCTCATGTCAGTGCAGGGGGCCCGGCATGGAGGGGGGAGGGAGCGGCGGCGAGGAGGGTAGCTGGACATGGGGAGAGAGCAGGGCAGAGAGGAGGGTTGCTGGACACTGGGAGAGGGCAGGGGAGAGAGCAGGGTTGGTGGACGGGGGGGGGGGGAGAACAAGGGAAAGAGTAGGGTTGCTGGATATGGGGGGAGGGCAGGGGAGAGAGGAGGGTCGGTGGATGGGGTGAGGCAAGGGGAGAGAGGAGGGCTGCTGGACATGGGGGGGAGGGCAGGGGAGAGAGCAGGGTTGCTGAACATGGATCGATGGAGGGGAGGGCAGGGGAGAGAGGAGGGTTGCTGGACATGGGGGGAGGGCAGGGGAGAGAGCAGGGTTGGTGGACGGGGGGGGGGGGGGGGCCAAGGGAAAGAGGAAGTTTGCTGGATATGGGGGGAGGGCAGGGGAGAGGATGGTTGGTGGACGTGGGGAGGCCAGGGGATACAGGAGGGCTGCTGGACATGGGGGGGGGGGCAGGGGAGACAGCAGGGTTGTTGGACATGGATCGGGGGAGGGGAGGGGGGAGACAGGAGGTTTGCTGGACATGGATTGATGGAGGCGAGAATTATTACATTTTGCAAAACACAAATCTCGCCCGTTTTAACGGGCTTAACGGCTAGTATATGTATATACAGTGATCACTCATATGGCTTTATAATATTATACAGTTATGATCACTAAATTGTAGTTATACATGTCACTGTCTTTAGTCGCTATTCTATAAGTTGAGTGCTCAAATTCCAGAGCATGCAACTTCAAGAGAGTATGGACAAAGGCGGGTCAGGGCCATGTCAGGCAGTTAGGCACGCAAGTTATAAAATACTATCTTGTAGATGCCTAACTACCCACTGTTAGGCATGACCACTTACACCAGCATTTGAGCTGGTGTAAGTATTTGCGTCTAACATTAAGTCCATACATACAGATTTTTGGTAGTATCCTATAACTTCAGTTCCATGCTGAACTGCCATAATAGAATTTGCAATCAGTGTGCTCATCCTGGCACCTGAATTTTGCCAGTAACCATATAATGGCCACTTGAAATAGAATCAGTAGTTAGTGATCATACTTGAAATAGAATCAGTAGTTGGTTCCAATTATAGCCATAAGAGGGGGACTGAGTGAGGGCATTCTGACATGAGTGTGTGAGTACACTGGAGGAAATGCAAGGGGGCAAGGAGTGAATGAGGAGTCTGGAAGCATTACAGAGTGTGAGAGATGATTGGGAGGGAGCCAACTGAGTTGGGGACAATAGGGGACGAGAGTAAGGATGGGCATCAAAAAGGCTATTGGGTTTTAAAACTTGTGTTGAAGAGAGGTGCGAGTGGATTGTCCCTCCTCTTCCCTAATCCCCACTTTCTCCTCTCCCTCTTTGCTCTCTGGATTTCCCTCCCTCTGTACCTCCACCCCTCCTCCTTCTCATATCCACCCAATCATCTTGATGAAGATCCCTATTCATTTCCCTCTGTTTCATCCTTCCCATTCCCCTCCATCTTCCGGGTCCTATTCCTAGCATTGGTCAAAAAGATCCTTTTGCCTAGTAAAAAACAAAACACTAACTGGATATAGAAATGTCAGAAAATAGCTTCCAAGGAAGTAAAATATGTATTTAAGGTATTTAATATGCATAAATAATCACATTTCTGCAAACTCCAAGAAAAATGGGGCTAAATGTCAGAATCTTTGCTGCAGAATCTACCTTGAACCACCATAGCAAATTAGAGGTTGGGACTATGGCAAAGAAAGTGGTGTACTGTACAGTCTCGATAACTGTGAATAAATAAAAAAGTTAAATAACATGGAGACACTGCATAAACCCCTCAAACAATGCACAGGCATAGAGTTGTCAAAGGCATAGAGTTCCCAATTTTCAAAAATTGTTCTAACCGAAAAATATTTTATACCAATAATGTACCATAATTGTTTCCATACATCATCAACATTTGACTTTGTCGATCACAGACTTTTCTACTAGGTCGACCATTAGACTTGGGCTTTCAGAATACTGTCAGAAGTGGCTGTCTTCCTTTCTGAGCTCTAGATCCTTCAAGGTATAGTCTACTGTTTCATCCTCTTGAATGTGGAGTACATCAGGGTTCACTTTTGGTCTCTAACTTATTTCCTAGTTCATTTGCCATCCTTATCCAGGGTTACAATGGGTTTTTCTTTGCAGATGATACACAGCTACTATTTCCTTTTGATCCTTGAGAGCAGGAGGTTCTTAACCTTCTTGGATCTTGCACTCCTTTAACTAATCAACACACCCCCTTCCTAAACCACATGTCCACTAGTGACTACTGACAGCATTTGTTGCTGTTAGCCAATAAGAGTGCTAACTGCTAACATATTGCCAAAATTACAGTAGTACACAGTTGTACTACTAATAACTGTCCTAATAGCTGCCTTCACCCAGTCTAGACAATTTCAATAAATTGCCTCACATTTCTAAACCGTTCTCCGCACCCTATTTGACTTCTTCCCACACCTCTTTGGTGTGTGGGCACCACTGGTTAAGAACCCCTGCTTTGAAGCCTGATCTGTTTCTTCTAATTGTTGCCTAACTGAAGCGGCACAATCGGTAAAGGCTTATCAAATAAAACTGACTCCTTTTGAAATCTGATGCATTGTGGTATACAGGTCATAACTACTCTTGCTGGACAATCCATTCTTCTGTTTGATTGCCCTCCTGTTTTGAGAGTTCTGATGCTGTTGGGAAGGGCAGTATATTTATTTATAAATTGGGATTTATTAACCGCCATTATGAAGAGATTCACCCAAGGTAGAATAGGAAGATTTGTCATAAGCCATAAATCATAAACACAGTACAGCACTTACCCCTTGAGCTACAGGCCAGCATTTGTAAGCTGTAATAATTTGTAGAAGGACCGATAAAGATGCTGTAGTATGTGAGCTTTTAAAATCACAGATCTCTTCATATGTGCATCCTCCTAGGGGACGGGGGCATTTATTAATGGTTAGCACATCTTATCTGCTACAAGACCCGTAGGATTAAGATGGATCCTACAACAGATAGCACATGCTAACTGTTAGTAAACAACCCCCTTAAGATTCCAGATTAAATGTTTGTTTATATGTTCTTTATCTTTATTTAAAACTTACATACTGCTGATACCAACACCATTGTTTGTTCACAACAGTTCAGAAATTAAACAGTCATAAAATTAAAATAAAATGATACATGATAAAACAGGCTACAAGTGGACATAACAACAACATCACCTTGGGCATAACCATCATAATCAACTACTTTCCTTCCATTCCACCTCCACTACAAAGGAATAACCAAGATTTTAACGTTTCTAGAACTGTGTAATATCATCCATCATTTGGCTCTTCTTGGGTAGCCCATTTCACCAAAATGGGTTTATGTCTGAGAACATTCCATGCCTGAACCTTTCTTCCTTCATATCGTGAAGTGTTGGAATTATCAGCTTTAAAGTCTTGACTAGATCATAAACAACATCCTAGCATATACTTTCTTAAACATTCCTGTAGATACTTTGGACAGTGTTCTTGTAAATGTAGTTGTGAATTAGTAGCCAGTGAAGTTCCCTTAACTATGCAAAATCCTGTCCCTATGATATTTCACTTGCAGCTGCATTTTGGACCAGCTGTAACCTGCTTAATGTATTTTAGCATGATATATTTTACAAAGAAGCGGTTAAGTGAACAGTTGGAAACATTATATCAGCAACGCAGGGGATACAATGTTTTTGGTCCATCCATTCATCTAGCTGAACATTCTATTATGGTTTTTCGCTTTTTGTAATTGGCATTTAGAATTATTTAAAGGGTTAACCCTTGCTAGGGATGAAAGTGCCTCCTGTTTACCACAGCTCTTATGAATTGCCTGCAGATTTCACAAATGTCTGCAGGGTGGGCTAGGGCGTACTATTTGGGTGAGAATTGTGCTAGATACATGTGATGATGTCTGTCGGACATGCCAGATGGTTGGATTAGAGAAGATCGGATAATCAAGTCTGTACCGTATTAAAAGCCATCTGCTTTAAGCTTCTTTGCAGAATTTGAAACAGTCAGAATAATAAGTCCATTTTATTGCATCTACTACTGCACTGGTAGTAATGGTGGTGTTTCATACAAATAAATAGGTCATCCATTGTCCTACTTTTCCGCCAGGTTTGCTCCAACTTCCTAGCCTGTTATTTAAGCTGGAAGCTTTGTGGGATCAAGGATGGATAGCAATGCATCAATGGACAGGAGTATGCTATCAAGAGTTAGCTTACGTGTAGCGCTATAGAAATGATAAGTAGTAGTAGTATCTGGTTTCAACTTGCAGCTTGTTCATCCAGAGATAGAGAGACAAAAACAAAAGAAGGGGGGAGGGAGTACCTTCTTAGCTAATACGTCAAGCCTCAAGATAACATTTTATTAGAACTAATTTTACAATATGAAATGTTAAAAGGTGAGAGCAAGCAAAAAATGATATGTCTGAGACAGTGGTAGTGAGGTAGGACAGAAGGGATAAAGGAAGGTCACTCCTAGAAAGACCACTAAGTTTAGAGTGTGGCCACCAGTGTGAGCAGGGCTATGGATATACTGGACAAATGCCAAAGAGTCCAACAAAAACACAAAATCATTATATCTGGCATTTGAAATCACCTGTCACACAACTCTGTAGTGAAAGGAAACTTTGGTAATAGAAAAAAACCTTATCCCAATCAGCAAAGGATGCTGATGGTGCCATGCAGAGGCACCCAACTTAGTTTCGGAATTGGGCCTTCTACTCCTCGTTCAGCAGACCTTGCCTGAAATCCCTAATGAATTCAATTTATATAACAGTATTTTCTAACCTACAGTATTAAATGCTGCAGTTAAAGTGAACTGCAGAAGAATAGCAGTTTCACCATGCGTAAATAATGTTTTGATCTCAGACACAATAGCCAGTAATACTGACTCTGTAGAATGATGTGGCCTAAATCCAAATTGCAACTAAGAACCATAGAAGCATTCAAATCCTGCTTCTCCTACTCATGCACATTGTGACCTTGGGCAAGTCATTAGGGCCTCTTTTACCAAACTGCAATGCCGACAAAGCCCACTAAAGTGAATGGGCTTTGTAGGCATTACCGTGCTGGGAATCACTAGCGTGGTTAGGTAAAAGAAGTCTTTACTCTTCTAGTCCCTCAGGTACAAAAAAGATTATAAGCCAAATTTGGCATAGAAATACATCCAAATACAGTAGGTAGCACATCTTGATGTGGTCTGGCTGGACACTTGCGAAAATGAACATCTAATTCACAGCTAAATAATGGTTGTGTAAAAGATCTGAATCTCAGTCACTGTCTTGATAAACTTTTAACTAGGATAATGTAGCTAAGACATGGACAAATCACTTAATCCTCCATTGCGTCAGATACAAACTTAGATTTAAGCCTTCCGGGGAAAAGGTAATATCTAGTATAACTGAATGCAACTCATCTTGAGCTACTACTGAAAAAGGTGCAAGCTAAATCCAAAAATAACCCAAGTGATATCTGTCTTCTAAACATTTATATGTGAAAAACAAGGACAAGGTAGGTAAAAATATAAAAACTGCAGTACTGGGTCAGACCAAAGGTCCATCTAGCCCAGTATCCTCTTTCGTAACAGTGGCCAATCCAGGTCACGAGTACCTGGCAAAATCCCACCAGACAGCACTAGAAAACAATTATTTTCATCACAGCAGAATAATTTCTCTTGTTTTTCTATAATACAGAGAACTTAACAATTGGCTAAATAAATTTAATCAAGTTCAAATTCTCCAGCAATTCACCGTCATTTGGAACAAAAGCCTATCTTAAGACAGTAATTCCCTTCAAGTAACAGGAAACTACTAAATACTTCTGGGATATTGAGAGAGAAGAGGCCAGTCTACCTATATACCAAGGTAAAGAGGTGCCCCGTTAAAAGCTAAAATTAAGTCAGGTGGCATGTTTGGTGGTTCCTGTGGTTAAGGAGATGAGGCAAGTGAGACTAAGAACTTGGGCTATTTTGGTAATTGAACCCAAGTTGTGGAATCAACTTTCGGAGGTATTAAGGTTACAGCAGGATTACAGAATAAACCAGGTTCTTTCCTAATAAATTGGGAACGTGAGCGGGAATGTATCTGTTGCTGGTTTATATTTGGAGGGATGTGGGGAAGTGAGGGCAAGTATTGAGATTTGCAGGGTTTAGTTTAGACAATTTTTTTTGTTATATTTTAAAGCTTTTATCATGCTGTATACCACTTAGAACATTTTTGAAAAATAGGAAAATGAGAAAGGTGTGTTTCAAATAAACTGCAAGTTGCTATTTAGAGTATTCACCTCATAAGATATGACCTATGTTCTGAACTCTGAATGGTTTGAATTTCAGATTTAATTATTGCTGCTGTATATTACAGAGGCCACAGCAAGATGCAAACCCTCTATATTTCTAGTTTATTATTTTAATATAAGCTATTTTTGCTTTTCTTAAGCTAGAAGCAGACTTAAGAGTTGCAAAAGAGGTATAAATGTGCTTTTTCTGAAATACCTTTCTTGGGCTGTGGTCAGACCTATGCTAACTTGTGATAAGTTGCTGGTCAGCAAACTAAGAGGCAGATGCACTAAAGCTAAATGAGCCTTTAATGACCCTCCAACGAGGAAAATTTGATCCGTTGCATGCATCAAAGGGCTTTTACCGAGGAAGCCAGCAGCTAACGAAAACGGAATGGAGATGAGCAATTAGTGTGAAAACCCCATTGAAACGACATGCACTAACCTTTTCCGATTGCCTTTACGCAGGAAAAAGGCAGGAAATCTAACGAGAGGTCTGGACCTCTCGTTAGGACAGCTCTGTGCCAGGAAAAATCATTAAGTGAAAAAATAAACAAACTTTGAGCCAATCCCAGCGCATTAGCAGAGCTAAAAGCGCTGTGATTGGTCCAAAGGACGTCAGAAAACACATCAAATAAAAAAAATAAAAAAAGGATCGGGAGGGGGCAAGGGCGCTCATCAGGAGCGTCCTGTACGGACGGCCTTGCCCCCCCCCTCGCTGCTCCCCACTTTCCGCCTCCGTTTTAGTAACCTACGTCAGAAGGAGGCGGGGCCTGGGCCAGGGAAGAAAAGACGTCATGGAGACTCTACAACCAACACAATAGATCTTCCTGCCCGTGCAGCGCTTCTGAAAGAGGTGAGAGGCGCTGCTCGGGTCGTTAATAGGGAGGGGGGTCTCGGTGGAGGGGGGGAGCGGCGTAGTTGACCTCAGGGGGGGCAGCGGGGGCGGGGCACGGGGCGAAAGAATGACGGGAGGCGGAGTTAGCTCTGCAGAACACAGGAACAGGAAGGGAGGGGGACCGGGGCAGCCAGCTAGCATTTTGCTTTTTCGGGGGGGGGGGGAGCGGCGGAAAGTGGGGAGCAGCGGGGGGGGGGGGGGGGGGGGGCAAGGCCGTCCATACAGGACGCTCCTGATGAGCGCCCTTGCCCCCTCCCGATCCTTTGTTTTTGGATTTTGCTGACCGGGTAGCCACGTGTATGTGTTGTGGCTTTTTTTTTTGTTTGTTTTTACGTTTGCAGCATGCGCAGAGCAGCCAGCAAAACGCTTGGCTGCTCTGCGCATGATTTAGGGGCCGATTACCGATGTGTATTGTGATTCTTTGATACATTGTACGTTTGAATACCGATCTGAGCATGTGTGACTTTTTTTTTTGGTGCATTCTTCGTTTTTTAAAAATCGTTAGGGACTTTAACGATTTTGATTTTTTTACGTTTGGTTGCTGCATCTGCCTCTAAGAGTCAGAGACTCCTATGACTAAGGATTTCTGCTGTATCCAGATAAACAATCAGAGGGAGAAGTAAGGGGGTGTGGGCAAAACTGTAGGTTAAACCAAAGGGTGGAGGGGGCTAGTAGGATGACTGTGCATACCAAGGACATTAGGTCAACTCATATCAAATAAAAACTTATGCTTTATATGCCAGATTTTAAACTGTCAGAAACTGGAAAATGCTGGAACTGGATTTTGCCATAAAAGGAATAGAATGTTCTGGAAAGATACATATTCATTAAGTAGGAAGGGTATTTAAGAAGAAGGAAAGAAAATGTATATAAGGGGAAATAGAACTAAGGATGGGGGGCCTCAGTTTGTCTACACTAGTAGGTGGACATATTGACAAGCTCCCAGGGGAAACTCTGTTTACTTGCTACATGTTATACTCTATTGGGGTCTTTATTTTCTTTAATATCTGACTAAATGCTTATTAGCTTCTTTATATTGGCTTCTCTGAATAAACATTTATTGAATCTAATACTTATTTAGTAGGCAGAGTTTTTTCTTGCCTGGAGTTCTGTCTGGGGAAGTCAAGATTAACTTGAGGATCTAACTCCCCCAGACCTCCAGAAGGCAACTCCTGTCTCTGAGGCACAGAAAGGAATGCACTGTATAGACAATTGACTGAACTTGAGTTACCTATACAGGTATAGCTTGTAGATCCCTGTCCCGGAGGCTTACAATCTAAATTGTAAAAGAGGCACCAAATCTGAAGTAACTTACCCAACATCAAGAGTTATTAGTGGGAAAAGCAGGATTTGATCATTGACTTTTCTGGGCCTCAGCCTGCTGGCTCAAACCACTAGGCTACTAAATGGCACACAGTTCTCAAGACTGGTTGCACAATGTAGGTAAGCCAGTGTTTAACAAGACAGCCAACAGGAAAGAGCAGTTTATGACAAACAATGACAACAGCCCATATGAATGGATATAATTACAGATAAAATGTATTCAAGTACACACCCATGCTATTATGCTTTAACAATGTGATAATATAGTTAATTATGATGTTTCTCGTCAATGTAAGTTTAAATGCTTGAAGAAGGAACTATTATATCATTACAGTAAACAGGTTTCTGAAATTGTGGATTAAGCTAAACTGGTACACTGTCTGCATCCATATCCCTTAAATAAAAAGCATAAAAAGACTATGATTTGTGGTGTTACCAAAGATTATTTTCCCTTTAATAAGCTTTTTACACAGCCCCAGATACAAAATAAGTACCTGTATATAATATGTAAACTAGTTGATGCTAACCACAAAATGGCATGCTGGGTCAGACCAATGGTCCATCTAGCCCAGTATCTTGCTTCCAACACTGGCCAATCCCGGTCACAAGTACCTGGGAGAAACCCAATTAGTAGCAACATTCTATGCTACCAATCTCAGGGCAAGCAGTGGCTTCCTCCGTGTCTGTCTCAACAGCAGACTATGGACTTTTCCTCCAGGAACTTGTCTAGAGCTTTTTTTAAACCCAGATATGCTTACCGCTGTTGCCACATCCTCCAGCAGCAAGTTCCAGAACTTAACTATTCATTGAGTGAAAACATATTTCCTACTTGTTTTAAAAGTATCTCCATGTAATTTCATTGAGTGTCCCCTAGTCTTTGTACTTTTTGAAAAAAAGAGTAAAAAATCAATTCACTTTACCGTTCTGCATCACTCAGGATTTTATAGACCTCAATCATATCCCCCCCTCAAACGTCTCTTCCAAGCTGAAGAACTCTAAACTCTTTAGTCTTTCTTCATATTGGAGAAGTTCCATCCCCTTTATCATTTTGGTCACTCTTCTTTGAACCTTTAGTAATTCCGCTATATCTATTTTTAGATACTGCGACCAGAACTGAATGCAATACTCAAGGTGCAGTTGCACCATGGAGTGATACACAGACATTATAATATTCTTGGTCTTATTTTGCATCCCTTTCCTAATAATTCCTAGCATCCTGTTTGCTTTTTTGGCTGTTACCACACACTGAACAGAAGATTTCAGTGTATTGTCTACAATGATACCTAGATCTTTTTCTTGAGTGCTGGCTCCAAAGGTGGACCCCAGCATCAGCTAACTATGATTTGGATAATTCTTCCCAATGTGCATCATTTTGCATTTGTCCACATTAAATTTCACCTGCCATTTGGATGCCCAAGCTTCCCGTTTCCTAAGATCTTCCTGCAATTTTTCACAACACGCATGTGTTTTCACAACTCTGAACAGTTTTCTGCCATTTGCAAATTTAATCACGTCACTCGTCGTTCCGATTTGCAGATCATTTATAAATATGTTAAATAGCAGGTGATGTCAGTGCAGGACAGCAGATTAATAGCTGGATTTAGAGTAGGTCTGGCAGGTCCCAGCAGTGCCCCAGCAGTAAATCTGGCTTGATGATTTAATAGCCTTTTAGCCTAGCAATTTATATACACTGATTCTATTAACCCCTGCTGCAGGCATTTTTTTTTTTTTTTTGCTGAAACATGGCCCGTGTCGGGTCTAATACAGGACTCTTGACTGTCCCATGCTTGAACTACCCTTGGTGCCTTTTTGTTTCTTCATTGCTGTGTCTGCTGTAAAAGCCCACTACCACACATGAAAATAAAGATCATAAGGCAGATTCATGCACTAATGTGGGTACCATATGCTCTTAATAAATCAGCCCTGGCCCCACTGAAAATAATGAGGCCCATAGCAATTAAACTGTTGGTAAAAACAAAAAGATTTGATCATGTTTCCCCTCTGCTCGCCTCTCAGCATTGGGTTCCAGTTTCTTTTCATATTAAATTGAAAATTCTTACTCTTGCTCACTGTGTACTGACCAACCTGCATATTTGGTGAACTGCCTTACTCTTATTCCCCACCTCTTGGAGCCTTTGTTCTTCTAAGGCCTCATTAACATTATATTCCTCCTCCTCCTCCCTGGAGGATACATTTAGAGATCTCTTGCCCGCCTCCTTTGCATTCTTGGCCTCATCCCTGTGAACTGACCTGTTTTTCTAAAATTTAAAAACCGTTTTGAAAATCTTTTAATGTTGAAGCAACAAATTTGACTTGAGAATTTAGAAAGCTAAGATGTACCGAGACTCAATCTTATGTCTATTTTACCCAATTATCGATTGTTGTTCTCTGGCCTCACTTCTCTGACCAGAAATGAGTCCACAATCCACCTTGATTTGACTCCTTCATTCTCCTCAAGGGTCATCTCTCCTGTCAAACCCCAGTCTCCAAGACAGAATCATCTCTACTTATAAAAGGGAGAGATGCCTCCAACTTCATTAGGCTCATCTGCTGGGAAGTCTCTATTTAGTTCCCCTTGTACAGTTACTGGGAGTCCTTCTCCCCACCAATCAAAAGTCTTTCGTCCTTTAGAGTCCTGGGGCAGAAAAGCATCCCCCCGCCCCCTTCTGGAACCTAACAGGTTCCCTTTCTCCCCTCCAGGATTTTCTTAGCAAACAATGTTCACAGTTTACTTGCTATATGCAGATCTTTCTCCAGTTCATAGTGCACCAACTGGGTATTCTTGGCTTGCTCCTAGTGTTCAGGGAATTGTAATAATGGAAATCATGAAGGGTTAGACCTTCTGACACCTCTCATGTAGCCTTCCCTGACAGGCTACAACTACTAGCAGCAGGGTCCCTTCCAGTCGCCCTAAGTGTACACATGGACTATAAACTAACCTCAAAACCAGATTTTAAGTCTATAAGCACGAGTCCAGTTGGACCTCTCCTGGGGCTTTCCACTCAAACCTCCCTGTGACGGGACATACACTCTGTCACACCAATTATTTAATTGGATGTATTTTATTTTTTGTTTTGTAAATTGCCTTGATAGGCATTGTATTAAAAAAGCAGCTATAGCAATTTTTAAAATTTTTTTTACAGATAATACGTATGTGCATACATACATTAACCTGAGTTGTCATGCTTTAATGATTCAGAACTCAGTGCTTGAGATCAACTCACTTTTGGCCCACAGATCTGTTCCTCAGTAAAAAGCTATTTCTTCGCCCTTCAATTAGTATGATCAGTTTGCAAGGTGAACAAAGTAACCTCACTCGTTCTTTGGTATTAAATTGTATGGTTTATTGTTAATTCTTCATATCAAGGTTTAAAAGTCTCCTCCATCAGAGGCCATGATATTACTGTCCAAAACAGCAACACTGGCTGCCTGCTGCTTTCCAGATTAGGTTCAAAATCCTAATGACATCAAATTTCCTACACTGGCATTTCCGTTTTCATTGTCCATCTGCTTACTCCCTTCATGCTCAGATCACCACAGAATAAGCTGACAAATTTCACATTACACAAGAATCAGACTTGAGCAAGCTCATTGTGCCACAATTACAGGCATTGGCTCTGACTTTTTAGAACTCTACACCTCCACACCTGAGATTGGAAAGTTGCTATAATCATTTTAACTAGGCCTGAAAATTTGGCTTTCCAGGCTGGCAACTGAACAAAACCTCCATGCCACATTGACCAAAGAGGATTAGTCAGGTGCTAGTAACTATATAATAGCAACATCTTAGGGATGGTTGGATGCTGGGACCTGTAAGAAGAGCAATACCTTGCATCTTTATTTTCTTTTTTCCTGGCTGTTGTAATACGAGTGACTTGAGTAAGTGATTTTAGAAGGAGAATATGCAGTTTTGAAACATGGCTTGGTTTATAATGACAATTCTAAATTATTTAGTCTTAATCTTGTTTTGTTGATTTGTATTGATTAATATGTGTTTTAACATTGTACTATACGTTTGTCATATTGTTGTGTATTTTATTTGATGCTGTTTTGAAACTATGGGTCCTTTTACTAAGGTGAGCTAATGGATTTAGCGTGCGCTAAATGATAAGACACCCATTATATTCCTTTGTGTGTCTTATCATTTAGCACACACTAGCTAGCATGCACTAAATCTGTCAGCACACCTTAGTAAAAGGACCCTTATGTATGTTTGGCTGTAATCTGCTTAGAATTGTAAAGATAGTGTGGAATAGAAATTTGGAGAATTAAATAAATATAAGGGGCAGAGATTTAAGTAGTATTACAGAAAATAGGTCAGCAGGTAATGTTACAATTCTTTTTGCCAACATTTAACATTAAGGAACTTTTTTTTCTCTAAATATGGCTTTACTTTTTGAGCAGACTGTTGCTTCCATTTTCAATTATGCTGTCACGGTCTGTCTCGGTTGGTCGCTTGGACACAAACCCAAGAAGTGGGCCCTTATGCTGATCCCAGGCCAGAGAACCAGGCCTGGAGGAGTCAGTCCTTGAACAGGCAGTCGGATATGCCCAAGGCTTCACCTGCAGTGACCGTCGTTCCTCAGAGGTTAAGCCCTTAGGTTCAGGCGGCCGACAGGATTTAGATGGAAATTGGGCTGAAAGAGGCTACCCGGGAAGTACCTGTCATGTCTGTGAGGAGACAACGGGGGATCCTGGTCAGCCAGTAGTGAAAGCAGGCCGCGATCCAGGAGGCAAAGTCAGGTTCAGGCAGAGGTCAGGACAGGTAGCAATCCAGAAAGCAAAGTCACTTTCAGGCAGAGGTCAAGTCTGGACAAGTCAGCAAGAAGTAATGCACCAGCACAATCCAACAAGGTTGTAGCTGAGGCAAAGAAGAAGTGGAAGATTCCTGGATTTAAAGCTGAAGGCGTCCAACATCAGAGGAGCAAACTCCCGCAGGTACGTACCCAGACTGCAGACGTGCTGGATGTAGACACCCTGAGTGTAGACATGTCAGAATGTAGGCGGCCCAGGAGGAAAGGGATCTAAGTGCTCAGTGTCCAGGTCAGGAACGTCATGAGCGTGTACATCTGGCTCCGCACGTTACACTCAGGTTTGTGACATATGAATTGTTTTGTTTAGGGTTTTTTTTTAAACCATATGTTTGTATATGTTACTCTGTGATTTTATTTCTGTTATACATTGTCTAGGGCAAGAGTATCAACTACAATTCAAACCCGTCTGATTTACAGAATATGACTAATGAATATATATATGAGATATATCTGCATATACAGGAGGCACTGCATGAAAATCTCATGCATATTATATATGGATATCCTGAAACCTAACTAGTTTAGGACCCTTCAGGATTGCAGTTTGGAACCCCTGGCCTTTGATAACTTTTCTTGATAGTGCAGTAAATGTAAATCAAATTTTTAAAAATCCAAATAAATCAACAGGAAGAGAGAATAAACCATGCTTAGAAATCTTGCCTTGTGCACAGCATCAACACCGTATCGAACATGAGCAATCTTTGGAAGATGTTGGCAGTAAACAACGCTTTTATATGATACACCAGAATAATAATTTAGATTGTTCAAGTATGCAAAAACTCAGTGATTTCATAATGTAAAGGAAGATAAGATCTTAACTGCATTTTTACATTTAAAGATAATATATTTAGACCTTACTCAGGTCTACTGCTTTCTCTACTGATCTTTAATGTAATCATATATAAATCTTTTCAAATGTAGAAATACATGCTTTTATTTGTTTTGTATATTCAATTTCTAATGTTCTGCACAGTTTACAGAGTAGAAAACAACATATGGACAGTAACAGTCATTTAGAATCCCAAATATGTTACAAAACAAAATTTGAAAAAACAAATTGTAAAATTAAGTTAAACAATGGAAACAAATGGCATTTAAGACTTGTACCCCTGGGCAATAAGCAGTTGGAAGCTTGGCAGCTTATGCAGAGAACATGAAATGCTTTCCCTAAAGACATTTTTTTTTGGGGGGGGGGGGGGGGGCGGGAGAGAGGAAAACAAGTGGGTGATGTCATCTGATAGCATTGGGACAGAACTGCTCTTCCAGAGCTCAGAACCAAGTGAAAGGTTCCGTGCATAGACAAGCCATCCTGCACACAGTGGCCTTCTTAACTCCTCAGTTTTTTTTTTTTTTCATCCACTCTGCCCAATGGACATGTGATAAAGTGCTTCCAACATTTATTCTTTTGTTGTTTTGATCATTTGTATTTAGTTTATTCAGCTAGTCAAAGTTCTTTGAATTTATCAGTCTTTCGGGTACTGCCTACTAAGTTTTTTTTCTCCAGAATGTCAACTTTTTGGTTGTGCCTGCTCTACAAAGTAAACTTGCTCCTGAGTTTTGTCAGAGGACCTAGTCATAATCTGGAAAACTGAATGCTCTGTATGCTCACGTAGATTGCCTGTTGAAATAATAGGACTGAAACATCTTTGTTATTATCAGGAACACCTCAGTGACTTTTTGTTTGCAATGGTAGTGTAACACACTACCCGAGTCATGAGGGATTGCCTTCATCTCTCACTTGGCTCCAAGTGATGCTTCAGTTGAATAAAGTGATAGTAAAGGAGGTTTTTAAGACTTATGTCGAAGCAACCCAGCAACAAAATAAATATTTGGTTGTGTTCATTTATAAGCTAATAAGGTTTTCAAGTCTTTTCCGTCGAGAAATATGTGAATTTAATAGAAGTTTAAGCAGTTAAGTTGATGCATTTTCTTGTGCACTAGAGAAAATTGGTGAGTTTATTAAAGATTCTGAAAATTCCCCAAAATAGAGAAATAGAATACACATTGCAGAAATAACTAGAGCCTGTTAAGATTGAGTAATTTAATCATTGCTTATCCTATTTTTTTCATCCATGTTCTTTACATCTGGTAAGCATATGTTCTTTCACCTAGTGGGTCTTCTTCTAGTTTTCACTGCATTTGTTTTCCCCACTTTTCTTCACTATTAAATGTTAAAGTGTATTGACAGCACCAGGCATGAATAGCTCAGTGGTGTAGCTACAGGGGACTGTGGGGCCTCAGACTCCCCATTCCAGCCTCTGGCTCCCACAACCCTGATGGCCAGTCAAGTGCCTGTATTTTAGGCACTACTGGCTGCCCTCACTCCCTGGACTGCTGTCCTTCACCACTCCCTGCACCACTCTCCTTCAATTTTCTGGGCCACCAGCCACGTCAGTGAGGTAAACACACTGCCTTTGGTGGCCCGGTTGCTCTCCCTCTGCTACAATTTCCTGTCCTACCTAGGCGGAATGCTGCAACAGAGGGAGAGCTTCTGGGGCCACTGAAGACAGTGTGTTTACCTCACAGTCCAGAAAATTGAAGGACAGCGGTGCAGGGAGCTGGAACAGGAGACATCAAAAAGCTGAAGCCAATTAGGTAGGTCTCCATTTCCATGTCCTCCACGCAGCTGTCAGTCATCCCTGTTCACCCAAAACAAAGCAAGCAAACCTATGAGCCACTTTGTTCTTTATTGTTGGTAACATTTTTATTTGATCTCGCTTATATTTTCAAAAGTGCCAGCTTTGCAGCATGCAGATGTACACAGTGGAAATATTTAGTAATTAGTTCGTAACTGTAAATCATTGTGTCATTTGGAGGGGATTAAAACTTTGTTTTAATTTGTTTATCCAGACCTTACATACACATGGTTTTGTTTTTTAAACCCAAAGGTGAATCCTAAGGGTGGATGAACAATTAGGCATAAACTGTGTTGTTTCTGATTACTTGTTTTGGACTGCTTTGGGTCCTGCTGATCTGTACATCTGTTGTCTAGAATTGTGGAAGATGGAAATGAGAAAATAAAAATTACGCATTGGACGTGCTCTGTAGAAGTTGTTGTTTACTTTTACAATGTGTGTATAGATGCTTTTTCAGGTGTATGCATGTTTATACATATGGCTATGATTTCTGAACATGACGCATCATTAAAGGACAGACTTTTAAATGCCCAGTTGGGTATATATGCTAATCTCAACTTAGTTAAATGTTTCAGACATATCATCTATTTGCTGCCATGATATAACTGAATTCTATTATTCTGTCTCGCTATACTTTCAAATGTAAGCCACATTGAACCCACATTTGCTTGGGATAATGTGGGATATAAATGTTAAAAAAAAAAAAATCCATTATCCTCCACCATTTAAGACAAT
Source organism: Microcaecilia unicolor (assembly GCF_901765095.1). Lineage (NCBI taxonomy): Eukaryota > Metazoa > Chordata > Amphibia > Gymnophiona > Siphonopidae > Microcaecilia > Microcaecilia unicolor. The sequence continues at coordinate 181,610,219 of NC_044032.1, read as the reverse complement.
GCCTATCCAGCCGGGTGGTGATGGCACAAGGAAAGCAAGTTTGGTCTAAGGAAGACTAACTCAGAATAACCTGTTCCTTAGCTGGGCCCTAGTATTACCATATTGAAAATGCGACTATACCATGCTTCTGTGGTTATGTTCCACTAATAAGTTGGCTGGAGTCACTGGGGCTCATTTTCAAAGCACTTAGACTTACAAAGTTCCCTAGGTTGCTATGTAACTTTATAAATATTAAGTGCTTTGAAAATATGCCTCTATGCAACTTTCTTAGTTTAAGTGCTTTGAAAATACAACTCACAAGTTTTTCACTTTTCTTGGATATCCAGATAATTTATTTGTGGGTTTTATTTTGGGGTAGAAAGTAATAGTGTATTTTGCTCCCTACAGTTGATAATCCCTTTTTATTTTTATTTCTCCTCTGCTGTACTGCTTACAGAGAATGTGATTTATCAATGTTTCCTTTTCTAATTTTGGCCCTTTATTCTGTAATTGGAGAGGATTAGTCTGTGTTCTATAACATCTGATATCTCTCCCTCCCTCCCCTTTTATCTTCTCTCCCCCTTTACCATTTCCTCCCTGGGTCCAACATCTCTCCCTCTCCCCCAAGTCTGACATTTCTCCCTCCCTCCCTCCCTTCTTTCTAGTACCTCAAACCCCTCTCTCATACTCTCCCTCCCCCCACCCATCAGGCCAGCATCTCCCCCTTTCCTCCCTCAATCCTATTCCCTGAGTCTACATTTAATTTGTTTCAAAACTCACCAGATGGCAGCAGCGATTCACAAGTGCTGACCTGCCGCTGGCCCAACATTCTCTCTCTACTGCGGTGGCCCACCCTACTTCCTATTTTTGCTGGGGCGGGCTGCCACTGCAGTAGAGTCAGCACTGTAGGGTTGGCTCAGGTCAGCACTTGTTAATTCCTGCTGCCGCCCAGTAAGTTTTGAAACAAATTAAATGTAGACTCAAGGGAATAGGGTTGAAGGAGGAAGAGGGGATATGTTAGCTTGTTGGGTGGGGAGGAGGGAGAGTACGAGATATTTTGTGAGTAGGGCACTCCCTCGATTGATCTTTTTGCCATTTTATACAACAAGAAACTACCTAATTTTTGTGCACAGCAAACTAGCCTTGAGTGCTTTTCTCCTGCATTGGGGAGAGAATCTTCTGTATGTGTATCCTCCAGGTTCCCGCATAGCAAAGATTCTTCTAAAGCCCAGGCGAAACTGGGGAGCCATAATTCTCACAACTCCTTATTTCCTGAGACAAATTTGGTTTCCCTTCTGCTGGATCTGTCTATCAGAAGTCCAGTGAGATGGGAAAAGTTTCCAATGGTGGTCATGCGAGAGCAGGGGACATCTTAGCATTCTATCATCGAGGCCCTAACCCGCTATCATTAATAAAATCCTTTTGATGTTATTTTGATCTGCTGGTTTATTTTCCATGTACTTAAAACACTGGCTGTTATTACCCAGACTGGGGGTGGGATGGGGTGGGTGGGTTGCTGCTTTATCAAGAAATACGCTGTGGAAGAAAAACTGAAGGCTATCCTGGGGCTAGGAACAGGTTGAAGGCACAGTATGTTCTTTCAGGGATTCAGAATACTTTATTTTGCCTTTCTTGCATGGCTTCTTGCACAGCGGTGCTTCCCGAAGGCTCTAATCCTGTCCCTTTTCTCTTCCTGGGCTCCTTTTACACTTTCTCTCATTTTCTCCCTTTCTGTCCCTGATTCCTTTCCTTTCCTCTCTTTCACTCCGTTGTCTAGCTCTGTCGTTTCTCATTCTTTCCACTCTTTCTTATCCCTATTTTCTACCTTCCTCTTTTTTTTTCTGTTGCCTCTGCTCCTAGAGCACCAACAAATGTACTGGGGCTGGCCTGATGATTCTTTGGCAGTGCTGCTATGCTTTGTGATATATAGAGTCTGAGTTCATTTCTCAAGCCCATTTTTTTCTTTTTTGTGGTCCCACCAGGTCTGGGAGGTGGCATTGACAGTTCATTGATGGGGGTGGTGTGGGATGAGGGGAAAATCCAAGCATCACACTATGGTAACAGTTAGTGGTCAGACTCTGAGTACACATACACCAGGTTCTAGAAATAATTCTCTGTGGCCCATGGCCAAGAAATATTGTTTCAATAACTGAGATAAATAAAAGGTAGAGATTATTAAAATCAAAGATCAGGTAGTTGCAAATAAAGGCTCATGATAGCAAAGCCTTAATAGAGGATAGTTCCAACTGAACTGAAAACCCCAAAGAGTAGGAGGAACCTGCCAAACCAAAGATTCACATTTCTGAAGTAAGACCTGGCAGAGGACTACCTGGAGTTAATTTTTACATTTTGTCTTGGTTAGAGTATTGTCATTCATTGGTTTTGAAATAGCTGCAAAAATTATAGACTTGCTAACAATTGTTTGCCTTTTCAGGATACAAATGGTATATTTAACTCCCTAAGTATAGCCATTGAATCAGGTGGGACTCTGCAAAATGAAACAATGCAATTTATCTGACTGGCTAAATTAAAGCCAAGTTTATAGTGTTAACCATTGCAGAATGAAGTCATTTCTGACTTGCGGCTTGTGGCTTGCATATGTCTGAAAGATCAAATGAGTCCATTTTGGCTTTTTATTACTAAATAGAAAGCAGATATTTTGTACCATCCTAACATGAACAACTCTATTCACATGGCACCTTCAAAAATATATAAACAGGATGGAGTCGGTCCAGAGGGTGGCTGCTAAAATGGTTTATTTATTTATTTGTTACATTTATATCCCACATTTTCCCACCTATTTGTAGGCTCAATGTGGCTTACATTAATGGTCTTTGTCATAAAGCGTATGGAAATAGACTTAAAGGTCGCAATATGTTTATTTTGGAAAAAAAGTTGGTAGAAGGGAGATATGATAGACATTTAAATATCTCTGTAGCATAAATGAACAGGAGGTGGGCCTCTTTCAATTGAAAGGAAAATCTGGAAAGAAAAGACATAGGATGAAGGTGAAAGGGGATAGGCTCAAGAATAATCTAAGGAACTATTTTATTATGGAAAGTGTGATGAATGCATGGAATTGACTCCCTCCAGAGATGGTGGAGACGAGGACTATATCAGAATTCAAGAAAAAAAAAAAAAAGAGACAAGCCCAGAGGATTTCTGAGGAAGAGGAAGGGATTGTAGAGCTTATTAGTTGGTATGGATGGGCAGACTGGACAGACTGTATGGTCTTTATCTGCCATCAGTTTGTATGCTTCTAGTATTTAAAAGACATTCTCTTGTACAATGAACAATATAGATGTCCTTGCATACATTTTGTGTAAGGACAGCTAATGTGCATATTTTGCTTACCCTGAAAATGAGGCTTGTTTGTTGTTCCTGAGGACCAAAAAGGAAAATTACAGCCTACTAGACAGACAATTCGGTGTCATGGCAGTGCACTCTTATACAAAGGACCTGGGTTTTGTTTCCTGAGTTAAGTTTTCTTCTCCCTGAGCCAATCAGGGCTGGGAATACTGTAGAAGCAGCATTCTGAGCCCTTATGGAAGGGAATTCCAATCATCATGTAATGATTGCTAATGACTGAATTTAGGACTCAAGGCTAACTCTTCTTCTGAAAATAGGTGAAACCCTGGCTCTTCTCCCAAGATTTAATACCTGTGGCAACTGACTATCCACTCACTTTCTAGTTGCACGCCTTATAACTAAGATCAGTTCCACATACTTTATTCTACTGTACATATATAATTTGCCTTCAATTTAACCACCCATTTATTTCTCCCAGTGCCTTCGTTCTACCTATCTTGTCTGCTTACTAAGATGTTTCATTGTGTCATAGGAAATCTGTGAGACTATTAGATCATGAAGGAGCAAAAGGGGCACTCAGGGAAGACAAGGCCATAGTGGAGAGACTGAATGAATTCTTTGTTTCGGTCTTTACGGAAGAAGATGTAAGAGATCTACCTGTACCAGAAATGGTTGTCAAAGGTGATGATGCTGAGGAATTGAAAGAAATCTCGGTGAACCTGGAAGATGTACTGAACCAAATCGACAAATTAAAGAGTAGTAAATCACCTAGACCAGATGGCATGCACCCTAGTACCTGAAGATTGGAGGGTGGCCAATGTAACACCAATTTTTTTAAACGGTGCCAGGCAAAATAGTGGAAACTATTATAAGGGATAAAATTACGGAACACATAGATAAACATGGTTTAATGGGACAAAGTCGGCATGGGTTCAGCCAAGGGAAGTCTTGCCTCGCCAGTTTGTTTTATTTCTTTGAATGTGTGAATAAACATATTGATAAAGATGAGCCGGTTGATGTAGTGTATCTAGATTTTCAGAAAGCTTCTGACAAAGTTCCTCATGAGAGAATCCTGAGGAAATTAAAAAGGCATGGGATAGGAGGCAATGTCCTTCTGTGGATTAGGAATTGGTTATGGGACAGAAAACAGAGGGTAGGGTTAAATGGGATATGATAGAGGTCTACAAAATACTGAGTGGTGTAGAACGGGTAACAGTAAATCGATCTTTTACTCTTTCAAGAAGTACAAAGACTAGGGGCCACTCAAGGAATTTACATGGGAATACTTTTAAAACAAACAGGAGAAAATATTTTTTCACTCAATGAATAGTTAAGCTCTGGAACTCGTTATTGGAAGATATGGTAACATTGGTTAGCATATCTAGTCTTAAAACATTTGGACAGGTTCCTGGAGGAAAAGTCCATTGTCTGCTATTGAGGCAGACATGGGGCAGCCACTGCTTGCCCTGGAATTGTTAGCATGGCATGTTGCTACTATTTGGGTTTCTGCCAGGTACTTGTGATCTGGATTGGCCATTTTTGGAAACAGGATACTTGGCTAGATGGACCATTGGTCTGACCTAGTATGGCTGTTCTTATAGTAAAATTGTAAGCATCATATCCTTGCTATTTGAATGTGTTCTAATGTACTACCTTTTAAAGTGTTTCATTTGTATTGTACTGACGTGAGTATATCTGTTGTATGAATGTTGTTACATTCTGCCTATTATGGTACATTTGTGTTCTGATTACATTTATCTTCTTTCTTTTATACGAGTTTTGTTCTGTGCTTTTTATTATGTATGTTTCTGATACTATGTCTTGACATTGCTATTAGTAGGATTTGTTTTGACTGTGTCCAAGTTTACCACATTGTGTTTTATGCTTACATTTGAACACCCTCCCGATCTCAGACAGCCTGAAAATTCTCGGCGTTACAATCGACCGTAACCTCATACTAGAGAACCAAGTGAAATCTACAACAAAGAAAATGTTCCACTCAATGTGGAAACTGAAACGCGTGAAACCATTCTTCCCGAGAGAAATATTTCGCAACCTGATACAATCAATGGTACTAAGCCATGTAGACTACTGCAATGGAATTTATGCGGCATGCAAATAACAAATCATAAAGAAACTATAGACCACTCAAAACACGGCAGCCAGGCTTATATTTGGAAAAATGTGATTTGAAAGCACAAAACCCCTCCGAGAAAAACTGCACTGGCTCCCAATCAAAGAACATATTGCTTTCAAAATCTGCTCCCTGGTTCATAAAATTATCTATGGAGAAGCCCCGGGATACATGACAGACCTCATAGAACTACCAACCTGAAACACAACAAGATCAACATGAACATACTTAAATCTCCATTACCCAAGCTGCAAAGGACTCACATACAAATCAACATATGCATCCAGCTTTTCGTACATAAGCACACAACTCTGGAACGCACTACCAAAAGCCGTGAAAACAACGAATGACCACCTAAACGTCCGGAAATCACTAAAACCTAACCTGTTCAAAAACATATACCCTACCAACCCAACTTAAATGCCTGAACCCTGCAACACTACGAAACCACAGCCTGTAAAGGACATAAAATAACTCTTCCTCTCTGTGATTCTCCAATGTGTCTGTTACACATGAACCTAATTCAACCACAACATCACTATGTATTTGTTCATACCGGAATTGGCCAACACCTCTACGGTACGATGTAAGCCACATTGAGCCTGCAAATAGATCGGGAAATATGGGATACAAATGTAACAAATAATAACAATTTTACTGTTTTTAGGCTGTTAGCACAATGTAAGTTTATGTCAAACTATACTGTTGTACACTGCCATGGGCGAATTTCTTCATGAAAGCAGTTAACAAATCCCATTCAATAAATGATGTATAGATAATATCTACAATGGTTCTTGATGGAACCCTTGTGCCCCTAGTTCAGCACTGTCACAGCAACAAATATGCAAGATAAGTTAAAAAGGGATACAAAGTAATGAAAAAAAAATCCCTGCGTAGTTGTAAATGAAAGTTTGTATTGCTGTGTTCCAACCCTGGCTTCAGTTAAATGAGAAACAACAATGTTGTCTTTCTGTAACAGGTATTTTCTGTAGATAGCAGGATCAACAAGGCACAGGATCAACAAGGCACACAAGTGGGTGATATCATCCGACGGTGCCTGTGTGGAACTGCTCTCCCAGATCTCGGAACCAAGTGAAAAGTTCAGAACAAACACATCCTCTCCCATGTGTAGTGGTTTACTCAGCTGTTTAGTTCCAAATCTTGAAGATTTAGGCAACTCTCAGAGAAATGGGAGGGTCTATGTGCCTTATCAAATCTGCTAACTATGGGAAAATATAGGTTCCAGCTAGGCAACATTGTTTCTTCTCTTCTTTTATTTTGTTTTTTTAAACGCTATATACAGGGTACTTTTAACCGTCTACCCATCTTCTCTTCTACATTTACCCAAATTCTGCTTGCATTTTCTGGTTAACAAAACTGTTAATGAACTCGCTATTAACAAGGGCAGTTGAGTCATATACACAAGTGGGTGACTCCCCAAGCTTATAGCTGCTCAGATTTGTATTGTCCTAGTTTTTGGAACAGCCTGCATAGTTAAAATGTGAATATATATAATAATTTAAATAATGAAAGACTATATTTTACCTCCAAGCATAAATAGCCCCTTGCACACTTGGAACTTAGCTACTGAAAACTGAAACTAAAAGCCACAGTGCTTTTGCCGTGGCTGACTTTGTACCACATTTGGAGTGATAGCTGATGTCTTATCTCCACAGTGAGGCTAATTTCTAAGAAGCTTATCACAAATTTACAGACAAATTTCTACTAAACTTTTGTATCAAAAGCATTTATTTGGAGCACTCTATTTACTATAAAAACTACTGTGCAAGATCATAACTGCATTATTTGCAATCGTATTGCACAAAAAAAACAAGAATGCCCTAAAAGTACCACTAAACCACCAGGGATTGTAAGGTATCCCCCCCCCCCCCCAACTACCTTACAATCCCTGGTGGTTTAGTGGTACATTTAGGGCAGGAGTGATCCCCAGTTTCTCTTGCCCATGTCATCTCTACTCTCAAAATGGCTCCTATGATCTCTTGCGGCATCTTGCAAGATTGCCACTAGAGATCATGGCAGCCATTTTGAGAACAGAGCCACTACTGCTACTAGAGATCATGGCAGCCATTTTGAGAGCAGAGCCACTCCTGCCCTGACTAGACTCCTAGACCTCCAGGGATTGTAAAATGGGCTTAAGGGGGGCACCTATAGGTGAGCAGGATGGAGAGAGGCAACTCTTTGGAGGGGAGTGGGAGGGAGATAAACAGGACAAAGCACAAATTTTCAGCTTCTACTGGAAACACGGTCAGTTTCAACCAAAACTGTCCAGAAAAAATATTTTGGACCAGTTTCGGCCCTTTAACTGAAACCAAAATTCAGTCAGCTTCTAGTGGGATGATGTGACAAATCACCTTGGAACTTGACTTATAGCTCCCATGAATATTAAATGTTGAGACAAGCTGCACATCATTGGATCAAGGCATTTGTATTCTGAAGCAATCTGCTTCAGTGCAAGGAATGTCACCTGTAGACGGGATACTCTTGCAACCTGAAGTGGAAATGAAAAGGTGGATAAAGTACAGAGAAGAGTGAAGGAGCAGATGAAGTAAGCTGACAAGGGAAACAGCCATGGTTTTGCACACTGACAATTTTAAGAACATTTGGCTTTAAATATAAGTGCTGACTGGGTGGCAGAAACATGGACTGTTATCACATAAACTCTGACCCCAGAAGAAATGATTTGTTCTGAACAGTGTCTCAAGACTAGTTGTATAAATGGACGATATATACCGTATTTTCGGACTATAAGACGCACTTTCCCCCCCCCCAAATTTGGGAGGAAAATGGGGAGTGCGTCTTATAGTCCGAAGGTAGAGATTTCCCTCCCTCCCTCCAAGTTCGGGATCGCCTGCCTGCTCGCCCGCCCTCCCTCCGAGTTCGGGATCGCCCTCTCCCCCGGCCCTGTCATCACTTCTCCCTACTCACGCGATCTTCCCTGGTGGTCTAGTGACGTTGGGGCAGGAAAGAGCCCCCTCTTTCCTGCCCAGCGCGCTGCTCTCCATCCTCCTGTATGCAGCCTGACGGTCTCGGCGAGATTCAAAATGGCCACAGAGACTTCAATTCTCGGCGGCCATTTTGAATCTCGCCGAGACAGTCAGGTAGCATACAGGAGGACGACGGAGAGCTGCGCGCTGGGCAGGAAAGAGGGGGCTCTTTCCTGCCCCGACGTCACTAGACCACCAGGGAAGATCGCGTGACGTGAGTAGGGAGAAGTGGTGACAAGGCCGGGGGGAGGGCGATCCCGAACTCGGAGGGAGGGATTCGGAAAAGACGCACCGGATCACCTAGGTTTTAGAGGAGGGAAATTTTTTTCCCATTTCCCTCCTCTAAAACCTAGGTGCGTCTTATGGTCCGGTGCGTCTTATAGTCCGAAAAATACGGTATAGTGTAGACTTATGAATATTGAAAGAAATGATAGAGATAGAAGAGCAATTATTTTCTCCAGGATAGTGTGTGGCTTTAGACCACTAGCAAAAATGTATATGTATCTTTAAAATCAAGGGTACACAGTCAGTGTTCCACATTAGCCAGAAGAAAATGGATAAGATAGTGGTCCTTCCTTGAGAAGGAAATGGTTGAAATCTTTACTCTTGGGGGAATTCTGCACAACTACGCAGTGTAGAATTTGCACAAAATTCTGCAGAGGAGCCACCATTGGGTCTTTCCTCAGTCTCTCTCCTCCTACTGCACAGTCTGGAGGAGGAGGAGCAAGTGAACCACTGCACATCAGGTCACTTTCTCCTCCTCTGCTGGCTTACACCCAACTGGTTAGGTTAATCGCGGGGTTTTAGGGAGGCCCAACAGTTCATCTAAAGAATTGAGTGTAAGCCAGCAGAGGAGGAAGAAGGGACCCAGTGTGCAGCAGTTTTATTTATTTGCTGCATTTGTATCCCACATTTTCCCACCTATTTGCAGCTCACTTCCTCCTCCTCCTGCGCGGGGGGGGGGGGGGGGGATGGAATAGAGCAGTTGATGCAGAGTATGACTTGAGGAGGGTGGGGGAGAGGTAGAGCAAGTGAATGTGCCCGGGGGTAGGGTGGGGGGGGGGCACAGCAAGGTAAGCGTGCCATGGGAATGATAGGGGGGCAGAGCAAGGTGAGTGTGTGCCATGTGGAAGGTAGGAGGAGGCAGAGTAAGGTTAGAGTGCCATGGAGAAGGAAGAGCAGAACAATGTGAGTGTGTGCCCAGGGGTTGGGGGGACAGTGAAAGCTGAGAGTGTATCTTGGGAATTGGGGAGGGGAGACAGAGAAAGAAGGAGGTAGAAAAACCTGAGAGCTTACCATGGGGATGGGAGAGAAGCAGATAAAGCAGAGAATGTGCCACTGGTAAAGGGAGAGATCAAGCTTGAGGATGTGCCATGGGGGAGAGATACAATAATAGTTGGGGAAAGGAGGAGAAAGATTGAGAGGTGGGGGGGGGGGGGCCTGGGGGAGAGAGAATGAGAGATGGGGGTATTACATATGGGAGAAGACTTTGGAAGCAGTCAGAATTAGGGGTCTTGCAGATAGGGAGAGTGAGGACTGCAGTTGAAGTGGGAGGTGGAATGAAGAAGGCTGGAAAAGGCAGAAGGGGCTTTCAGGCCTTAGGATGGGGAAATTCTGTGCAGAAACACTACAAATGTAGAATTTTGCAGAATGTTTAAATATTGTGTGCAGAATTTTCAAAAATTTTGCCCAGAATTCCCTCAGGAGTAAATATTTGAGATTCAGTATAAAGCGCCAACCTCCTCTACTTTCTCTGCCCCCCCCCCCCCCGAATTCCTCTGTTAATGGTGGGGCTGTTCTATGACTTTAGTGTGGAGAAGGTAGACTGTCTCCCTGCACCGCTGTCCTTCTTCAATTTTCTGGACTGCCGGCAGTGTCAGTGAGGTAAACACACTGTCTTCAGTGGCCCCAGAAGCTCTCTCTCTGTTGCAGCATTCCGCCTAGGTAGGACAGGAAATTGTAGCAGAGGGAGAGCCTCCAGGCCACCAAAGGCAGTGTGTTTACCTCACTGACGTGGCTGGTGGCCCAGAAAATTGAAGGAGAGTGGTGCAGGGAGCAGTGAAGGACAGTTGTGAAGGACAGGAGTGCAGGGAGTGGTGAAAGACAGCAGTGCAGGGAGTTGGAGGGCAGGCAGTAGTGACTAAATTACAGGCACTTGACTGGCCATCAGGGTTGTGGGAGCCAGAGGCTGGAATGGGGAGTCTGAGGCCCCACAGTCCCCTGTAGCTACACCACTGAGCTATTCATGCCTGGTGCTGTCAATACACTTTAACATTTAATAGTGAAGAAAAGTGGGGAAAACAAATGCAGTGAAAACTAGAAGAAGATCCACTAGGTGAAAGAACATATGCTTACCAGATGTAAAGAATATGGATGAAAAAAATAGGATAAGCAATGATTAAATTACTCAATCTTAACAAGCTCAAGTTATTTCTGCAATGTGTATTCTATTTCTCTATTTTGGGGAATTTCAGAATCTTTAATAAACTCACCAATTTTCTCTAGTGCACAAGAAAATGCATCAACTTAACTGCTTAAACTTCTATTAAATTCACTTATTTCTCGACGGAAAAGACTTGAAAAGCTTATTAGCTTATAAATGAACACAACCAAATATTTATTTTGTTGCTGGGTTGCTTCGACATAAGTCTAAAAACCTCCTTTACTATCACTTTATTACTATCAGAGCTGAAGATGCCACGGCATTAAGCTATAACGTCTGGAGACTGAGAAAGCTGGCAAGCTCCCAATGAAGCAGACCGCAAAACAGTAGCACTCTGTAGAGCTACCAACAGTCAGTTACTGAAAAGCCAAGTTGCCGTCTTGCAAATTCTTATTGGCTTGTAAAATTGAAGAATTTGAAAATTTGGACTTAATACATTTTTAGAATTATTTTAGAAAAATAAGGAAAAGAAAACTAATAAAGTGATAGTAAAGGAGGTTTCTAGACCTATGACGAAACGATCCAGCAATAAAAGAAATATTTGGTTGTGTTTGGAGTCGATAAGCTAATAAGCTTCTGAAGATTTTTCCTCCAAAAAATAAATGAATTTAATAGAAGTTTAAGCAGCTGATACATTTGCTTGTACACTAGAGCAGATTGGTGAGTTCACTAATCACAAGCTTTAAGTCATTAAGATTTGAGAATCTTAAAAAAAAATTACAACTTCTGCAAAATACTGCAGTTAGATTGATTTTTAAAAGAAAAAAGTTTGCTCATGTCTCTCCGTTGCTGGCCTCGGTTCATTGGCTTCCTGTTGAAAGCACGAGTAATGTTCAAATTAGCTTTAGCTTGTTTTGTGTTTAAAATGTTTAACGGTTTGGTCCCAGAAAATATATTCCAACTAGTAATTTTTTCTATAACTAGGACAAGAGATTCTTGCATGTTGATATTTCCTTCCTTCAGGGCTGTTTGATGTAAAAAGTTATAGATACAAACTAAATTGAAAATCAGGGGCAGTTTCCAATGTAAAAAGTTCCCAGAATCATCCTTTTCTTAAAGAGCCATTCAAATTTGGACTGATATTCCTTTATCCGTGAAGAAACAATCGTTTTATGATTCTTCTCACAAATGTCTTAAGACTTATTTATTTCAAAAATTCTTGATTGTTAATGCTGTATGCAGGGACAAATCAAACTCGGATATACATATAAAGTATAACATACCATGTAAAATGAGTTTATATTGTTGGGCAGTCTGGATAGACCGTTCAGGTCTTTATCTGCCGTCATTTACTATGTACTATCAGTGTAGTATTTCTTATTGTAAACCACTCTGGACCTTTGAGGGATACAGCGGTCTATAAGCACAAGATTAGATTAGATTAATATATCAGTCAACTGGACCCCTAATGTAAAGTTTGGGCATACAACATTGAACAGAAACAGATAAAGAAAGGAACTGCAAATACAAGTAAGAATGTGCACTTAGAGAGGACATCTGCATATGTACATCTCAGGATATGTAAAAAAATAAAATAAAATAAAAATGCAGGGGTGTACACAGGATCGGAGTTCAGGTGGAGAATGGGCAGAGTCTGTGAGTGCAAGTGTAAAAGATAAAATATGCTAATTTACGTGTAATATTCAGTACAATACGAGCGATCTGAACTAGCCTAAAGCCTGCTGTACATCTAAAGGGTAATTTTATAACAAAGTGCCTAATATAAGAGGGTACATAGGTACCTACTTAGGTGCTATTTTATAAAGACATAGGCATCTATATGTCTTTATAAAATAGTATAATAGGCAAAACTTGTGGCTATATTGCAAGTGTGGACATTTATTCCTGCTCGAGAGTAGGGGCAAATGTTCATACCTAGATTATTTAAGTACACCAGTAAATTAATGTACGCAAATTATGCAGCATCATGTCAATGCATACACTTTTACACCAGTCAGAATTAAATTTTAAAAAAGCAAAACAAAACATTTACACATGCTTGTGGTCATATAAGCGCAAACATGAAATTACTCCCCCAAGAGGGTAATTTTATAACAAGGCACCTAGGGCCCTGTTTACTAAGCCACACTGTAGCCGTGCTAATGATAGAGACACCAATTATATTCCTATGAGTGTCTCTAGCATTAGTGCGTGCTATATTTTAGTGCGTGCTAAAACGTTTGCATGCCTACAGTGAGTCTTAGTAAACAGGGCCCCTAGATTGTGACAGAAGGGAACCTACCTTTTTTGCCTATTCTATAAAGGCACATAGATGCTCATATCAATATATATAAATGGTGAGTGTCGTACTCACTCGCAAATGCGCAGTAGAGACCCTCTCTGCCCCGCCCCCACGTCAATATGTGATGAGGGCGGAACAGAGAGGGTCTCTACTGCGCATTCGTGAGGGACACCGCCGTCGCTAACGCTCCCCCCACCCGGAGTCGCTGCCGCCACCCACCTTCCACCCGGTCGGGCCCTCGCTCCGCTATTGAAACAGCGAGGGCACGCAGCACACAGCTCTGCTGAGCTGCCGTTGGCCTTCCTTCTTCTTCTCTGCCTATGTCCCGCCCTCGACGACGTTACGTCACACGAGGGCGGGACACAGGCAGAGAAGAAGGAAGGCCACGGCAGCTCAGCAGTAGAGCTGTGTGCTGCGTGCCCTCGCTGTTTCAATAGCGGAGCGAGGGCCCGACTGGGTGGAAGGTGGGTGGTGACGGCTCCGGGGGGGGGGGGGGTGACGAACTCGGAGGGGGAGCGGCAGCGGCGAACTCGGCGGCGGGGTGGAGGGGCCTTTCAAACCCCCCCCCCCCCATACTAGCCCGTTTTTACGGGCTGAACGGCTAGTATCTTTATAAAATACTAGTATAAATCCTGCAGAAATTATACCTAAGACTGAAGATGCAGATATTATGCCTGCTTGAGGGTGTAAACGCACATCAATAGAGTGACACTGCCCAAACACCACCAAAATTCCCCGAGCATGCCTACTGTATAAGTACACACTGGATTGCACCATATATACTTTTAGGTGTGGCCTAATTCTATAAGAGCCATTATGTAGCATTTTATGTAATAAAATAGTTTAGCTAACATTGCTCTTTTATGATTATAAAAAATGGAGCTTCAAGATCAGGAAGTGTCAGCGATCCTACTGTCACTTCTCTTTTGAACGAAAAGAGGGGACAAGAATCAACAAACATTTTAACACAAATTGATAGGAAACAGCCCTTCTGTCCTATGATGGTCTCTGTAATTCTATAAAGTGGTTGACAACATTTACACACCGCTTATGTATGTAAACAATTAGAATACCAGAACATATGTGAGTAAATGCCAAAAATGAGCTTACGCTCTATTCTTTAAATATGCACGTATCTTACATAGTGCGTATCTGACAAGTGAACATAAACACAGGTAGAGTCTGGGCGGCGCATAGGAAGGACTCGCATGCCAAAATTTAGGTGGAAGTACTTACACCAGTTCTATGCTTGCGCCTATATTACAGGCACATACTTTAGCTTTTCTGCAAGTATTCTATAAGTAGCCAGCCGATATTCAAAGCGATTTATATGAGCAGGAGCCTCTTCTTCCCGTTTCAATTGTGTAACGCTGCCTAAGTGGGGATATTTAAATCCACTTAACCGAACAGTGCCATTGAATATCCCCACAGATTGCCCAATGAAAAAGTCAGAGGTGGCACTGGGGAGCAGCAGGGAGTTGATGCCGGTGCTGGCAATATTCAATGCCAGCACCTGCATAGCTAAGCAGGCGAATTTAGGACAGCTCAAAAGCAGTCCTAACTTCACTCACTTAGCTATGCGGATCCCAACACTGAATATTTTATTTATGGTTCATTTGTATCCCACATATGCAGGCACATCCGGAACTGTCAGCTAAATCTAAAATTAAAACCCTCCCGGCCTCCAAAAGTTCTCCCTTCCCTCTCTCCCGCCAGCCCTCAGGAAGCAAAGCCCTTCCCCCGAATGAGTCCTTCCCACCTCCTACCCTGGTGGTCTTCATGTGGTCGTTGGGGGAAGGAGTGAAGCCTTCTTGTTCCAGCACCTTGTGACTGCTTGGGTAAAATGGCTGCAATGACCTCTTGTGGCAGCTTGTGGTACTACATGAAGTACCATGAGAGGTTGTGGCAGCCATTTTACCCTGGCAGCTGCAAGGGGCAGGAATGAGGGGGCTTTGGCTCCTGCCGGGGATGGCCTACCTTAACCTGGGGGGGGGGGGGGGGCTAAACTAGCCGGTGACAGCGTTTAAAAAAAAAAACCCTGACTGCCACTGGCTGAATATCAGCCAGTAGGTTCCTACTTTCCTTTATAGAATAGGCACCTAAATATAGGTGCCCTGTTATAGAATTGTCCTCCGTATCTCACAGGAAGGAAAGTTAGCTTTATGAATGGAGCTCTTGAACTGCCTACCACTAGGGTCCTTGCTATCTGTTTTCTAATCTGATTATACACTCCATCAAAAATGCATATTGTTTAGAAGTACATGTTGAACAATAACAACGCAGCAACACAGCGAATGCTACATACCTGTAGAAGGTATTCTCCGAGGACAGCAGGCTGATTGTTCTCACTGATGGGTGACGTCCACGGCAGCCCCTCCAATCGGAATCTTCACTAGCAAAGTCCTTTGCTAGCTCTCGCGCGGCCGTCTTCCCGCCCGAAACCGGCTCGAGCCGGCCAGTCTCGTATGTAGCAAAAGAGAAACAAGGGAAGACTCAACTCCAAAGGGGAGGCGGGCGGGTTTGTGAGAACAATCAGCCTGCTGTCCTCGGAGAATACCTTCTACAGGTATGTAGCATTCGCTTTCTCCGAGGACAAGCAGGCTGCTTGTTCTCACTGATGGGGTATCCCTAGCCCCCAGGCTCACTCAAAACAACAACCATGGTCAATTGGGCCTCGCAACGGCGAGGACATAACTGAGATTGACCTAAAAAAATTTACCAACTAACTGAGAGTGCAGCCTGGAACAGAACAAACAGGGCCCTCGGGGGGTGGAGTTGGATCCTAAAGCCCAAACAGGTTCTGAAGAACTGACTGCCCGAACCGACTGTCGCGTCGGGTATCCTGCTGCAGGCAGTAATGAGATGTGAATGTGTGGACAGATGACCACTTCGCAGCTTTGCAAATTTCTTCAATTGAGGCTGACTTCAAGTGGGCTACCGACGCAGCCATGGCTCTAACATTATGAGCCGTGACATGACCCTCAAGAGTCAGCCCCGCCTGGGCGTAAGTGAAGGAAATGCAATCTGCTAGCCAATTGGATATGGTGCGTTTCCCTACAGCCACTCCCCTCCTATTGGGATCAAAAGAAACAAACAATTGGGCGGACTGTCTGTTGGGCTGTGTCCGCTCCAGGTAGAAGGCCAATGCTCTCTTGCAGTCCAATGTGTGCAGCTGACGTTCAGCAGGGCAGGAATGAGGACGGGGAAAGAATGTTGGCAAGACAATTGACTGATTCAGATGGAACTCCGACACGACCTTTGGCAAGAACTTAGGGTGAGTGCGGAGGACTACTCTGTTATGATGAAATTTGGTGTAAGGGGCCTGGGCTACCAGGGCCTGAAGCTCACTGACTCTACGAGCTGAAGTAACTGCCACCAAGAAAATGACCTTCCAGGTCAAGTACTTCAGATGGCAGGAGTTCAGTGGCTCAAAAGGAGGTTTCATCAGCTGGGTGAGAACGACATTGAGATCCCATGACACTGTAGGAGGCTTGACAGGGGGCTTTGACAAAAGCAAACCTCTCATGAAGCGAACAACTAAAGGCTGTCCTGAGATCGGCTTACCTTCCACACGGTAATGATATGCACTGATTGCGCTAAGGTGAACCCTTACAGAGTTGGTCTTGAGCACAGACTCAGACAAGTGCAGAAGGTATTCAAGCAGGGTCTGTGTAGGACAAGAGCGAGGATCTAGGGCCTTGCTGTCACACCAGACGGCAAACCTCCTCCATAGAAAGAAGTAACTCCTCTTAGTGGAATCTTTCCTGGAAGCAAGCAAGATGCGGGAGACACCCTCTGACAGACCCAAAGAGGCAAAGTCTACGCTCTCAACATCCAGGCCGTGAGAGCCAGGGACCGGAGGCTGGGATGCAGAAGAGCCCCTTCGTCCTGCGTGATGAGGGTCGGAAAACACTCCAATCTCCATGGTTCTTCGGAGGATAACTCCAGAAGAAGAGGGAACCAGATCTGACGCGGCCAAAAAGGAGCAATCAGAATCATGGTGCCTCGGTCTTGCTTGAGTTTCAACAAAGTCTTCCCCACCAGAGGAATGGGAGGATAAGCATACAGCAGGCCCTCCCCCCAATCCAGGAGGAAGGCATCCGATGCCAGTCTGCCGGGGGCCTGAAGCCTGGAACAGAACTGAGGGACTTTGTGGTTTGCTCGAGATGCAAATAGATCCACCAAGGGGGTGCCCCACGCTTGGAAGATCTGGCGCACCACTCGGGAGTTGAGCGACCACTCGTGAGGTTGCATAATCCTGCTCAGTCTGTCGGCCAGACTGTTGTTTACGCCTGCCAGATATGTGGCTTGGAGCACCATGCCGTGACGGCGAGCCCAGAGCCACATGCTGACGGCTTCCTGACACAGGGGGCGAGATCCGGTGCCCCCCTGCTTGTTGACATAGTACATGGCAACCTGGTTGTCTGTCTGAATTTGGATAATTTGGTGGGACAGCCGATCTCTGAAAGCCTTCAGAGCGTTCCAGATCGCTCGCAACTCCAGGAGATTGATCTGTAGATCGCGTTCCTGGAGGGACCAGCTTCCTTGGGTGTGAAGCCCATCGACATGAGCTCCCCATCCCAGGAGAGACGCATCCGTGGTCAGCACTTTTTTTGGCTGAGGAATTTGGAAAGGACATCCCAGAGTCAAATTGGACCAAATCGTCCACCAATACAGGGATTCGAGAAAACTCGTGGACAGGTGGATCACGTCTTCTAGATCCCCAGCAGCCTGAAACCACTGGGAAGCTAGGGTCCATTGAGCAGATCTCATGTGAAGGCGGGCCATGGGAGTCACATGAACTGTGGAGGCCATGTGGCCCAGCAATCTCAACATCTGCCGAGCTGTGATCTGCTGGGACGCTCGCACCCGCGAGACGAGGGACAACAAGTTGCTGGCTCTCGTCTCTGGGAGATAGGCGCGAGCCGTCCGAGAATCCAGCAGAGCTCCTATGAATTCGAGTCTCTGTGCTGGGAGAAGGTGGGACTTTGGGTAATTTATCACAAACCCCAGTAGCTCCAGGAGGCGAATAGTCATCTGCATGGACTGCAGGGCTCCTGCCTCGGACGTGTTCTTCACCAGCCAATCATCGAGATATGGGAACACGTGCACCCCCAGCCTGCGAAGTGCTGCTGCTACTACAGCCAAGCACTTTGTGAACACCCTGGGCGCAGAGGCGAGCCCAAAGGGTAGCACACAGTACTGGAAGTGACGTGTGCCCAGCTGAAATCGCAGATACTGTCTGTGAGCTGGCAGTATCGGGATGTGTGTATAGGCATCCTTCAAGTCCAGAGAGCATAGCCAATCGTTTTCCTGAATCATGGGAAGGAGGGTGCCCAGGGAAAGCATCCTGAACTTTTCTTTTACGAGATATTTGTTCAGGGCCCTTAGGTCTAGGATGGGACGCATCCCCCCTGTTTTCTTTTCCACAAGGAAGTACCTGGAATAGAATCCCAGCCCTTCTTGCCCGGATGGCACGGGCTCGACCGCATTGGCGCTGAGAAGGGCGGAGAGTTCCTCTGCAAGTACCTGCTTGTGCTGGAAGCTGTAAGACTGAGCTCCCGGTGGACAATTTGGAGGTTTTGAGGCCAAATTGAGGGTGTATCCTTGCCGGACTATTTGCAGAACCCACTGATCGGAGGTTATGAGAGGCCACCTTTGGTGAAAAGCTTTCAACCTCCCCCCGACCGGCAGGTCGCCCGGCACTGACACTTGGATGTCGGCTATGCTCTGCTGGAGCCAGTCAAAAGCTCGCCCCTTGCTTTTGCTGGGGAGCCGCTGGGCCTTGCTGAGGCGCACGCTGCTGACGAGAGCGAGCGCGCTGGGGCTTAGCCTGGGCCGCAGGCTGTCGAGAAGGAGGATTGTACCTACGCTTACCAGAAGAGTAGGGAACAGTCCTCCTTCCCCCAAAAAATCTTCTACCTGTAGAGGTAGATGCTGAAGGCTGCCGGCGGGAGAACTTGTCGAATGCGGTATCCCGCTGGTGGAGATGCTCTACCACCTGCTCGACCTTCTCTCCAAAAATATTGTCCGCACGGCAGGGCGAGTCCGCAATCCGCTGCTGGAGTCTATTCTCTAGGTCGGAGGCACGCAGCCATGAGAGCCTGCGCATCACCACACCTTGAGCAGCGGCCCTGGACGCAACATCAAAGGTGTCATACACCCCTCTGGCCAGGAATTTTCTGCACGCCTTCAGCTGCCTGACCACCTCCTGAAAAGGCTTGGCTTGCTCAGGGGGGAGAGCATCAACCAAGCCCGCCAACTGCCGCACATTGTTCCGCATGTGTATGCTCGTGTAGAGCTGGTAAGACTGGATTTTGGCCACGAGCATAGAGGAATGGTAGGCCTTCCTCCCAAAGGAGTCTAAGGTTCTAGAGTCTTTGCCCGGGGGCGCCGAAGCATGCTCCCTAGAACTCTTAGCCTTCTTTAGGGCCAGATCCACAACTCCAGAGTCGTGAGGCAACTGAGTGCGCATCAGCTCTGGGTCCCCATGGATCCGGTACTGGGACTCGATCTTCTTGGGGATGTGGGGATTACTTAGTGGCTTGGTCCAGTTCGCAAGCAATGTCTTTTTCAGGACATGGTGCAAGGGAACAGTGGACGCTTCCTTAGGTGGAGAAGGATAGTCCAGGAGCTCAAACATTTCAGCCCTGGGCTCGTCCTCCACAACCACCGGGAAGGGGATGGCCGTAGACATCTCCCGGACAAAGGAAGCAAAAGACAGACTCTCGGGAGGAGAAAGCTGTCTCTCAGGAGAGGGAGTGGGATCGGAAGGAAGACCCTCAGACTCCTCGTCAGAGAAATATCTGGGGTCTTCTTCCTCTTCCCACGAGGCCTCACCCTCGGTGTCAGACACAAGTTCACGGACCTGTGTCTGCAACCTCGCCCGGCTCGACTCCGTGGAGCCACGTCCACGATGGGGGCGTCGAGAGGTAGACTTCCTCGCCCGCATCGGCGAAGCTCCCTCCACCGACGTAGTCGGGGAGCCTTCCTGGGAGGTGGCCGCAGTCGGCACCGCACGCGTACCGACGTCGGGGACCTCACCCCGGGCGATGGGCCAGCCGGCGCCACGCTCGACGGTACCGGAGGCGCAAGCACCACCGGTACCGGAGGGGTAGGGCGCAACAGCTCTCCCAGAATCTCTGGGAGAACGGCCCGGAGGCTCTCGTTCAGAGCGGCTGCAGAGAAAGGCATGGAGGCCGATGCAGGCGTCGACGTCAGAACCTGTTCCGGGCGTGGAGGCTGTTCCGGGCTGTCCAGAGTGGAGCGCATCGACACCTCCTGAACAGAGGGTGAGCGGTCCTCTCGGTGCCGATGCCTGCTGGGTGCCGACTCCCTCGGCGACCCAGAGCTCTCGGTGCCGACGCGGGGAGGAGACCGGTGTCGATGCTTCTTCGACTTCTTCCGAAGCATGTCACCGGAGCTCCCCGGCACCGATGAGGAGGACGTAGAATCCATCCGTCGCTTCCTCGGGGCCGAGGTCGAAGCAGGTCGATCCCGGGGGGGCTGTACCGCAGGAGCCCTCAGGGTAGGGGGAGACCCACCCGAAGGCTCACCGCCACCAGCAGGGGAATGGACAGCCCTCACTTGCACTCCTGACGATGCACCACCGTCCGACGACATCAGGAGACGAGGTCCCGGTACCACCGACGTCGATGCAGCTATCCGATGTCTCGGCGCCGATGCAGAGGGCCGATGCCTCGATGCACTCGATGCACTGACGGCCGAGGATGAAGGTCTGGACGCTGATGACATCGATGCACTCGATGACCCCGGTGCCGATGAAGGGCCCGAGAACAAAACGTTCCACTGGGCCAATCTCGCTACCTGAGTCCGCCTTTGTAACAGGGAACACAGACTACAGTTCTGAGGACGGTGCTCGGCCCCCAGACACTGAAGACACGAAGAGTGCCTATCAGTGAGCGAGATTACCCGGGCGCACTGGGTGCACTTCTTGAAGCCGCTGGAAGGCTTCGATGTCATGGGCGGAAAAATCACGCCGGCGAAATCAAAATCCGAAATGACGAATTTGAGCACCAAAACTTTGAGGGAGAAAAATCTCGACCGAGGCCGAAAAGAGGCCTACCCCGACGACGAAAGAAAACTTACCGGGGCAAAAACTGGAAATACGGGAAGGGGCAAACGAAACCCAAGGGGGTTTCGGAGCACTTTCCGAACGAAAAGAGAACTTTTCCGAAGAAAAAACACGTCGATTAAGATAACGGACGCGCGAGGTCGACTCTCCAGGGCTCGACACGGCAAAAAACACAGCCGTACCGAGTGCGGACGAAAGAAGACTGGCTGGCTCGAGCCGGTTTCGGGTGGGAAGACGGCCGCGCGGGCGCGCGAGAGCTAGCAAAGGACTTTGCTAGTGAAGATTCCGATTGGAGGGGCTGCCGTGGACGTCACCCATCAGTGAGAACAAGCAGCCTGCTTGTCCTCGGAGAATGACACTTAACTCTGTTTCATGCAAGGAGTCCTGTGATGCCCAAAACATATGTATCCAATGTATCATGAGATCATATTTACTTAATCAGGAAATCCTTAAGAATTTAATTGACTTTCACTACGTTACACAACACTATGGCATTCTAGAACAGTGGTTTTGGCTTGTAGGTTTGCATGTGTGTTTATCACAAATCGTTTCACAAGACAGCTAACCTACAATTGGATGCTCACCCCAAAGAGTACATCCAGCTGCAGAAAAATGTCTCAGCCGAAGCAGAAATAAACTTTGAAAAGATATTAATTCCAGCCCCCTGTGTATCAAAATTATTTTTGTAATGAACGCGAGGAACTTTATGATACCACCGCTTTAACAAAATATATTGAAATGTTTGAATTGAAATTTTTGAATTGACAAAAATGGGTACTAGCTTCTCTGCAGTCCAATAAAATATTTCTAAAAAGTACATCAGAAGAACAGAATAAGTAAACAATAAAACAGTCTTTTTTTTCCCTTAAGGATTAAAAAAAAATAAGTTTCTAACAAAAAAAGTTTACATGAATCCCAAGAATACAGGCTGGCAAGACTCCTGTTAATGGTGAATTTTAGTTTGATTTTCACATCCATATGATTGGAAATTCTAAAAACTGTTACCCTTCATATGAAAAAATGGAACTCCTGAAGACTTTAAAGAAGAAGGGAAAATTAGGTTCTTACCTTGGTAATTTTCTTTCCTTTCGTCATAGCAGATGAAGCCATTACGTATGGGTTATGTCCATTAACCAGCAGGGGAGATAGAGAGCACTCAAACTTTCACAGTGCCCTCTTGGCCAGCTAGCTCCACTGCCTCTTCAGTATTTGAAGCTTCCAAAGCAGTATGGCAAACCGCAATGGGAATCACAAGAGCTTTCCTCACAGCGAACGATGGCCCATCACAAGGGCATGAACTCATAAAGGAGGGAATGCACATCCTCCTGGAGGGAATAAACTCATCCTCCTTATTGTATAAGTGGAGGGGAACACACGCGCCTCCTGGAGGGAATCACACATCCTCCCAACACACTGGAGGGAATGAACTCATCCTCCTATTTATAGAACTGGAGGGGAACACACGCGCCTCCTGGAGAGAATCAACACATCCTCCAAAAAAAACATGCTGGAGGGAATGAACACATCCTCCTAAATTTAAACTGAACATGAATCCTGAAGATTGTTTTCCAACTTTCTCCCAAGGAAGGAACTTCAGGAAATTAGAACAGAACCTGAAAAACAGATTCACAGCATACAGACAATCATACAGGGAGGGCTCATGGCTTCATCTGCTATGACTAAAGGAAAGAAAATTACCAAGGTAAGAACCTAATTTTCCCTTCCTTGTCATCAAGCAGATGAAGCCATTACGTATGGGATGTAACAAAGCAATCCCTAGATAGGGTGGGAACAAGCCACACCACGCGCTAGCACTTGTGCACCAAAACGCGCATCCCTCCTGGCAGCCACATCCAGCCTGTAATGTCGGGCAAAGGAGAGCTTAGAAGCCCATGTTGCTGCACTGCATATCTCTTGAAGAGAGAGTGCTCCAGTTTCAGCCCAAGAGGAAGAAATCGCTCTAGTAGAATGTGCCTTAAAGGCTACAGGCGGAACCCTGCCGGCCGGGCAATAGTGGCTTTAGACGCTGGAGACCCTCTGCGAGAACCGGATAGCAAAACAAACAGATGATCAGAAGTCTTGAAAGAGTTAGTAACTCGCAGATACTGCAGCAGAGTCCTGCGCACATCCAAAAGGTGCAGCTGCCCAAAAGATTCTGGAAACTCTTCCTCTGAAAAAGAGGGCAAGAAAATAGGCTGGTTTAGGTGAAAGGCTGAAACCACCTTAGGCATAAAGGAAGGCACGGTCTGAACCGTGACTCCGGACTCTGAGAATTGCAGAAATGGGTCTCTACAGGACAGTGCCTGGAGCTCTGACACCCGTCTCGCCGAGGTAATGGCCACCAGAAAAACGGCCTTCAGTGTCAAATCTTTCTCCGATGCTCGCCGAAGCGGCTCAAAAGGAGATGCCTGCAGGGTTTTCAAAACTAGCCCCAGGTTCCAAGCTGGACAGAGTGCTCGCACTGGAGGTCGGAGCCGAAGCACCCCTCTAAGAAACCGTGCCACATCTGGATGAGCAGCCAAAAACACGCCTTCCACCTTACCACGAAGGGAGGCCAACGCTGCCACCTGCACCCGCAGGGAATTATAGGCCAAGCCTTTTTGTACACCTTCCTGCAAAAAGTCCAGAATCGGCGAGACAGGAGCCCGCATTGGAGCAATGGCTCTGGAAGCACACCAAGACTCAAACAGGCACCAAATCCTGGCATAAGCCACGGAAGTGGACCGCTTGCAGGCTTGCAGGAGAGTGGAAATAACTTTATTGGAATAACCTTTATCCCTCAATTGCGCCCTCTCAATAGCCATGCCGTAAGACCAAAGCGGCCGGCGTCCTCCATGGCTACCGGTCCCTAGTCAACAGGTTCGGTACCAACGGCAGAGGAGCCTCCAGGAGCATCTGTCGGAGGTCTGCATACCAAGGTCTCCTTGGCCAATCCAGGGCGATGAGGACCACTTCTCCTGGGTGCAGCCGAATCCGCAAGAGCAGGCGCCCTATCAAGGGCCATGGGGGAAACACATAAAGTAGACCCAGAGGCCAGGGTTGAGCCAAGGCATCCAACCCCGCCGAGCGAGGATCTCTCCATCTGCTGAAGAAGCATGGGACTTTGGTATTGGCACTTGTCGCCATTAGATCCATCACGGGCTTGCCCCATTTGGCACAGATCTGCAGGAATACTTCGGCTGCCAGATTCCATTCTGCTGGATCGATCTGATGCCTGCTCAGATAATCGGCCTGCACATTGCTCTGACCTGCAATATGAGCTGCCGACAGACACTGAAGATGCAGCTCGGCCCAGTGGCAAATCAGTTCGGCCTGCGCGGCTAGTGCTCTGCACCTTGTTCCGCCTTGTCGATTTATATAGGCCACCGTTGTCGTGTTGTCCGACATCACTCTGACAGCTAATCCTTCCAGGGTCACTTGAAAGGCCAGAAGCGCCTGAAACACTGCTTTCAACTCTAGGCGGTTGATGGACCACTCCGACTCCTCGGGTGTCCATAGACCCTGGGCATGCTTCCCCTTGCAGTGTGCGCCCCAGCCCTTCAGGCTGGCATCTGTTACCACTAGGCACCAAACGGGGAGCGTCAGCGGCATTCCTCGCCGCAGCATGCTGTCCGAGAGCCACCACTCCATGCTGAGTCGGGCCGCAGGGAGCCAAGTAAGTCTGCATTGGTAATCCTGAGAAATAGGAGACCATCTCCGGAGTAGGGAATACTGTAGAGGTCTCAGGTGCGCTCTCGCCCAGGGTACCACTTCCATCGTGGCTGTCATCGATCCCAGCAGCTGGACAATGTCCCAAGCTCGCGGGCGGGGCATCCTCAGGAGTAGACGGACCTGATTCTGAAGCTTGCGCCGCCTTAGCTTGGGTAGGAACACATAGCCCGAGACTGTGTCGAACCTGGCCCCCCAAAACTCTAGAGATTGTGAAGGGGACAGGTGACTTTTTGCCATATTGACGACCCAGCCTAGAGATTGCAGTACTGAGACCACTCTGGCTGTAGCTTGTAAGCTCTCTGTTGCAGAGTCTGCTCTGATGAGCCAGTCGTCTAGGTACGGGTGAACCCTGATACCTTCTCGCCTGAGAAAAGCAGCTACTACCACCATTACCTTCGAAAAGGTTCGGGGAGCTGTGGCGAGGCCAAAAGGCAAGGCCCTGAACTGGAAATGTTTTCCCAACACCGCAAACCTCAGAAACTTCTGGTGCGGGGGCCAATCGGTATGTGCAAGTAAGCTTCTTTCAGGTCTAGAGACGTGAGAAACTCTCCTGGCTGTACCGCCGCAATGACGGAGTGCAGGGATTCCATGTGGAAATGCCGCACTCTCAGGGACTTGTTCACTTCTTTTAAGTCCAGAATAGGGCGAAAGGACCCACCTTTTCGCGGCACCACAAAGTAGATGGAGTATCGGCCGCAGCCTTGCTCGGCGGGAAGCACCGGGGTCACTGCCCCTAACTGAATCAGACCTTGTAAAGTCTCCTCCACCGCCGCCCGTTTGACGGCAGAACCGCATCGGGACTCCACAAACACGTCTCTTACTGGGGCGTTGAATTCTATTCTGTATCCATCTCTGATCAGGTCCAGAACCCACTGATCTGAGGAAATCTTGGCCCACTCCTCGACAAAGAGGGAAAGCCGTCCTCCGATGACAGGCATCGAGGAGAGGGCCGTCGCACCATCATTGAAAGGGTCGCCCCTGAACTCCTGGTCTTGAGCCACCGGCTGCGGAACGCTTGTCCGAGCGAAAGGAGTTCCTCTGCTGACCACGGGCACGTGAAGTGAACCCAGCAGAACGCCCCGGGCGGTACCTTCTAGCTTCACGGAAGCGAGGTCTGTACGAGGAGTGGACCGCCTGGCCCTTAGAGGAAGGCCTCTGCCTATCTTCGGGCAAGCGCTGGGGTTTTGGATCACCCAGGCCTTTCACAATTTTCTCTAACTCCTCATCAAATAGGAGAAGTCCTTGAAAAGGCAACTTCACCAACTTTTGCTTAGAGGCCATGTCCGCTGCCCAGTGTCTTAGCCACAGACGACGGCGAGCCACCACTGCTACTGCCATTTGTTTAGCCGAAGCTCTGACAAGGTCATAAAGGGCATCAGCCAGAAAGGACAAGGCCACCTCCATCCGCGGAGCCACATCCAAGAAGGGCTCCGCTCCATCTCCGGGCTGAGCCACTGCCTGTTGCAGCCAAGCTAGGCAGGCTCTAACAGCATAACAGCTGCATGCAGACGCCCGAACAGTGAGACCTGCAATTTCAAAGGACCGTTTCAATGCTGTTTCCAGCCTACGGTCTTGAACATCCTTCAGGGCAACACCTCCTTCAACAGGGAGGGTAGTTCTCTTTGTCACCGCAGTGACTAGGGCATCCACTGTAGGCATTTGAAAACGAGCCATATTTCCCTCACGCAGAGGGTATAACTGCCCCATAGCCATGGAAACTCTCAAAGGTCCCTCGGGGTCAGCCCACTGAGCCGAAACAAGCTCTAGGATGGAGTCATGCAAAGGGAAGGCCCGAGCAGCTTTCTTGGTACTAGCCATCCTGGGATTACCCGAGGAGGCCATGCCACTGTCAGGATCTTCAATCGAGAGGGCCTGCAGGGTATCTGAAATAAGCGCTGGCAGCTCATCATGGTGGAAAATCCTCACCGCGGAGGAATCATCCAGATCCTGTGGTAAATCCGCACCTGACTCTGGTTCCTCAGACCAAGAATGTCTGTCAGAGTTCTCCGAATCCTCACACCCCGACCACGGGGGGGGGGGAAGGTGCACCACAATCTGAAGGGGAATTAACCCTTCTGCGCTTATCTTTAGGCCAAGCATCCGGGAAAAAAACCTCACTGGGCAGTCCCAGGCCAGAATCCATTGGGGGAGGGGGGGCAATCAGAGGAGCCTCAGGCGACCCTTGAGGAAGGGCTCTTTTCATCATGTATGCTTTATGCAGCAAAAGCACAAGATACGGGGAGAAAATCTCACCCTGGGCACCCAAATCCTGTCCGGTGCTAGCCACTCCTGAAATAACCTCATCTCGAGGTGCCCCACCCGGCTCAGGTCTCTCCGTGTCCACGGAGGCCGCGCCATGCGGTGTAAGCAAAATGGCGCCCGCTGCCAGCTCAGAGCGAGAAGAAACATCGCTCGCCATGCTCGGGCCGGCTCCTACGCCAGTACAGCACGATTTACAGAGCCCTGCTGCTGATTTGCGCTTGCCACAAGTGGAACAGCGCTTTACATTGTCCGCAGCCATCGCCAAAAAACGGCGGTAAAATCCAAAATGGCGGTTTCGCGCCAAAATCGCCCCGATCGCAGGCCCACCCCGGAGGAGTTGGAAAACACCCTTACCTCAAAGGATCTAGTGTACAACTACGATCCTGCTGAAAATCAGGTCAAAAACCTCTGTTCCAGCGTCTCTGCGTTTAAAAACGCGACACGACTTTTTTTTTTTTTAAGCTGTGAGAAAAGCAGAGGTATTGAGGACTCCGGAGGCTCAGATGAGTGGGAAAGGCAGGGAAAGGGCGAACCTATATGCCTGCATCCACTGTTGGTGGGTAAGGACAGGGAAAGCAAGGCAATATGTCCACATCCACAGAGGTATGGGTAAGGCAGGGAAAGGGCTAACCTATGTGCCTTTAAAGTGAAGCTGCTATAGCCTCCAACACCCCGGTTAACAACTGGCAAGCCAGGAACCACCTCCCGGCAGATTTTTCTGGAGCTCGAACAAGCTGCAGCCACCCTGCTAGGGGAGATAGAGAATACTGAAGAGGCAGTGGAGCTAGCTGGCCAAGAGGGCACTGTGAAAGTTTGAGTGCTCTCTATCTCCCCTGCTGGTTGATGGACATAACCCATATGTAATGGCTTCATCTGCTTGATGACAAGGAAACTACAATATACTGCACTGAAGGTGCAGCCTCAGGTGGGGTTCAACATTTTTGCCTTACAGAGAAGACATGGGTGGGTAACGGCCTTGTCTGCTACTGAGAATGACCTGATCTTTCTCTCTCTTCCTCCACCTCTTACTCCTGCCAGAATTCTGCAAAACCGTGCAGCACAGAATTTGCCAGTCTCACGGAATTTACTTTTTTCGTGCAAATCTTTACCATGGTCCCCATTCCCGCAGTGCAGTGCAGTACAATACTGTGGGAAAGGGGACCGCAGTAAAGGCAGGCTGGCCACCCCATCGCCCGAGCCTCGGTGGACCCTCCCCTGGGCCTACCTTAACACGCCCTGGTGGTCTAGTTGCCTCTTCAGGGGCAGGAAAGAACTCTACTCTTTCCTTCCCACTGCCGCCACTCTTGTCGGTACCACTGCTTCTTTAAAATGGCCGCCAAGACTTCAAGCAACAATCTTGTGAGTCTACCGCAGGACCTCTCAGTGGCCATTCTGAAGAAGTGGTGGTACTGGCAAGAGCGGCAGCACAGACATAAAAGCGTGGGGTTCTTTCCTGTCCCAAGAAGTATTCCTGATGTGCACCTCAGCAGCTCCTCCCGCGCAGGACCAGTGAGTGCGGGGATGGAGGGCTGGAAAAGATGATTGGTATCTGTGTATAGGAAGAGAAAAGGAGGGGGGGAGTTGTAAGGTGGATGAAGTGTGGGTACGAGAGGGGAGGGCTGGAAAAAATAAATATGGATTGTATCTGTACAGGGAGGGGGGCTGTAAGATGGATGAAGTGTAGGTGCCGGGGGAGGGGGGCTGGGAAAAATGGATGGCTGTGGGTACAAAAATACTGTTTAAAGAAGCTTGCAGAATTTTTTTATGCAGAATTCCAGCAGGAGTAACCCCTGTGCTATCCCCTTCAGCTCATGCCTTCTCCTCCTTCACTAGCTTTCCTGTGAAGTAAGAATCGTACGGGGTCTCACAGCCTCAGTTTTCAGAGGAAAACTGGCAGAGAAGGTGGAAGCAGCAGGTAGCAAGCACTGTTTGTCACATTCTTCTTGCTGGTTGGGGGTGATCCCAGAAGGCAGTGATGCCAGGGAGTAAGGAGATTAAGTGGCAAAGATGGTGATGCCAGAAAGTGGTGAGAGGGACGGGAAGGTGATGTGATGCTAGGGTGCAGGGAAAGTGATGACGTGCTGTGATAAATTAAACCCAGTGCTGGGTGTGCTGTGACATAAAAAGATTGGGAACCAATGCTGTACTACTATGTTCAAAACACCATGAGACACAGACGAGAGATCGTGCCAAAGCTAAGGTTGTGCAATTTATTCCATGCACAACTCTTCGTAAACAAAATGTTCTTCAGGCTTCAATCCCATGGCAAAATGTGTCCCTCAAGTGATCCAAATTCGAAGGCTGCCCTGCTAGAAAAATGACTGTTTACACTCATCTAACAAATTAATTCACAAGTTCAGCTATTTGCCTGAATAAAAATTATCCAAGGCCCTAAATGAAACATCTAAATTCAGCTGCTACGTGCATTTTGTGGTTTTGAAGCATATGCTAGCAGTTGTAGGTCATTGTTATTCATCCAACACGAACGTTAATGCCCTGAGTCAGATGTCTGTATTTTATTTGGAAACTTTTCCAATTCACAGGCCTTCAGAGTGAACTGATACCAGAAACATTTATGGTGTTCCTGGCCTCCTGCAACAGAAATCAAGATGTTAAACATATTGAAAATCTATGAAAACTAGATACACTTCTTACTAACTGTGATGAGGTTTGTACCCCAAACCATTAAAGGATTCAGGGAAGAAGTACATTGTTGTTTTAGAAAGACCTGTTTCATCATCCAGACCCATATGACAGCTGGAAGGATGCAGTGCAGTATGGTATATGCAAAAAATGATATTGCAAAGAAGTCCAGAGAAAGGAAATATGGGGCCTGATATTCAGAGCCAGCAGGAGACACTAGATAAAGAAAGGCACTGCTGGTGGTGATCAACTTCATCCATATAACTTGCCTCTTAAAGATTTATTTAATACATCTTTAAAGATGGGAGAGGTTCCGTGAGATTGGAGACGAACGGATGTGGTCCCTCTTCACAAAAGTGGAGACAGGGAAGAAGTGGGAAACTACAGACCGGTAAGTTTCACGTTGGTAGTAGGAAAAATAATGGAGTCACTGCTGAAAGAAAGAATAGTTAACTTTCTAGAATCAAAGGGTTACAGGACCCGAGGCAACATGGCTTTACCAAAGGAAAGTCCTGCCAAACGAATCTTATTTACTTCTTTGACTGGGTGACCAAAGAACTGGATGAAGGACGTGCACTACATATAATCTACTTGGATTTCAGCAAAGCCTTTGATACGGTCCCCCACAGAAGACTCGTGAATAAGCTGAAAGGGCTGAACTTAGGACCAAAAGTGGTGAACTGGACAGGAAACTAGTTGACCAACAGGTGGTAGAGGGCAGTGTTAAATGGAATCCACTTGGAGGAAAGGAAGGTGAGCAACGGAGTTCCTCAGGGGTTGGTGCTGGAGCCGATTCTGTTTAATATATTTGTGGGAGATATTGCTGAAAGGTTGGAAGGAAAGATTTGCCTTTTTACGGATGACACGAAAATAGCCAATAGAATGGATACCCTGGAGGGAGCAGAAACAATGAGAAGGGATCTCCAAATGTGAGAAGAATGGTCGAGGGTCTGGCAGTTAAAATTTAATGTGCTATTTATTTTAAATGTACTACTTAATAACCTCATAGCATGTTTCCTAGTATTTGCATTTTTGAAAGAGTAAACAAACTATTCACATTTACCTCCATGTCACTCACGATTTTACAGACCTCTGAGCCAACTATTCTGCAAGCTAAAGAGCCCTAAGAATCATTCCACATTCTTTGCCATTCTGGCTGCCTCTCTCTGTTCCTTTTTTAATTTCACTACATCTTTTTTGAGATGCGGAGACAAGAATCACACGGAATATTCAAGATGTGGTCACACCACAGAGCGATACAGAGGCAATATAATATTATTTTTTATTCTCCATTCCTTTCCTAACAATTCCTAACATTCTGTATGTATTTTTGGCTGCCACCACATACTGAGAAGAGGATTTCAACGTATTGTCCAAAATTACACCCACTACTTTTTCTTGGATGGTAACTTCTAATGTGGAACTTAGCATTGTGTAGCTATAATTAGGGCTATTCTTCCCTATGTGCAATACTTTTCAGTTGTCTATATTAAATTTTGGTGCTCATTTTCAAAGCACATAGACTTACAGTTACATAGAGGCATATTTTCAAAGCACTTAGACTTCCATAGTAACCTACAGAACTTTGGAAGTCTAAGTGTTTTTAAAATGAGCCCCATAGTAACCTATGTAAATTTGTAAGTATGTATGCTTTGAAAATGAGCCTCCACATCTGCCCCTTGGGATGCCTGCCCATCAGTAATTTCTCATAATGTACTTGTGATTTAACAGCTTTGAATAATTTTGCATTATCTGAAAAAGTGATCCCTTCATTTGTTTTCCCATTTCCAGATCATTTATAAATTTGTTAAAAAGCACCACACCTGGGCATTCCAGTATTCACCTTTCTCTGTTGAGAAAACTGACCATTTAGCCAGTTTTTCATCTTTTAACCAGTTCTTAGACTGCCACCTATCTTATGACTTTTTAATTTCTTCAAGTCTCTCTCATGAGGGACTCTGCCAAACACCTCCTGAAAATCCACATGTGAATGTATTAACTGGTACACCATTATGTACATATTTATCCATGCCTTCAAATAAAATGTAACCACCAATCAATAGCAAGTAATTCAAACAAATTCCACTGGAATCCCAAACTGCACCAACTGAAGTATATTTACTATGAGATTCAGTGCAACCAACTTTATAAAACAATTTTAGTCCATCACAAGAGCATTTTCACTTTAATTTCTTCACTTTTGGTGACCTCAGCAGTGCTCATTGCTCAAAACAAAAGTATGGCCATGTATTTAGCACCAACTTCCTTATCGGCTCTCTCGATTTTAAGATTTTCTAAATTTTTCTATGATTTTTTAATTTTTCGCTAATCTTAATATGTCAGACCTGGGGATTCAGTTGTTCGACATGCATGTTTCGCTCAGATGCGAGCTGTATCAAGGACATACCCCTCAAGTCTCTATCAGCGCCAGCTCTACTTAATTATTTCTCGGGAACAAACCCTTATGTTTTCTTGTGGAGCTAAAGACCTACTTTTGCAGCTGGGTTTGTGCTCTATCTGCATTGTGACTATATGTTGAGATAGTTTATCAGATATTTAGACTCCTGAAGCAGGTCTGTAGTTTCCAGTATCACCCCTGATATCCTTTTTTTTTTTTTTCTTTATTGCATTTACAAAATTTTTTCCACAGACATTGTAATATTAGTAGGGTTGCCCTTTAAATCGGCTACAATCAGTTGATTAGATGAAGTCGGTGGCGTTCCGCTTTTTAAATCAGCTGACGGGCGCCATTTTTTGTATAGAAAAGCAGTGGAGACAAGAAAAGAGTTAGGCACTGCAGGAGGTAAAGGCTGTAGAACAAAACAAATTACCGTATTTTTCGGACCATAAGACGCACCGGACCATAAGACGCACCTAGGTTTTAGAGGAGGGAAATAGGAAAAAAATTTTTTTTCCTTTTTCCCTCCTCTAAAACCTAGGTGCTCCGGTGCGTCTTGTCCGAGTTCGGGATCGCCCTCCCCTACTTACGTGACGCGATGTTGCCTGGTGGTCTAGTGACGTCGGGGCAGGAAAGAGCCCCCTCTTTCCTGCCCAGCGCGCTGCTCTCCGTCCTCCTGACTGGTTCCTGATGGTCTCGGCGAGATTCAAAATGGCTGCCCATTTTGAATCTCGCCGAGACAGTCAGGAAGCAGTCAGGAGGACGGAGAGCAGCGCGCTGGGCAGGAAAGAGGGGGCTCTTTCCTACCCCGACGTCACTAGACCACCAGGGAACATCGCGTCACGTAAGTAGGGGAGGGCGATCCCGAACTCGCTACCTTCGGACTATAAGACGCACCCCCCATTTTCCTCCCAAATTTTGGGGGAAAAAAAGTGTGTCTTATAGTCCGAAAAATACGGTAAGTACATGAGGATGAGAACGGGTGTTTCACACAGCACCAATAATTCTTTATTTTCACAGGGCATAGACACCAGGGGTTCAGCTCCTAATGAAGCCAACGCGAAACAGGAGCTCGCTGTAGAGAAAATCCACAAGAGCACGCCCAGCCAAGATAAGTGCTAATTCTTACATAAAAATAAAGTATATTTTAAAAAAAGTAACTTTGAATTAGCACTGAAGAGGGGTTTTTTGACTTATGAGGATGCCCGCCAATAGCCGCACTGGAAATTAATTAACCAGCGGCAGAGCGGATTGGTGCTTTTCGGCAATTGAGCAAAACAGCACTGGGTATCTGAAGTCATTTGCCCCTCAGAGAGTGACTGTGAGAAGCATTTTTATGTTTGCTAGCAGCATAATGGATTATTGAATTCGAAAGCAAACATTAGGTAGACTAAATTTAAAATATTGTTTTACATAGCAACGGCATTAATAGCATTTCCTATTTCAGATTTTTCCCTGTTGGCTGAAATAGATCCTGTCAGATAGCCTCAGTAGATCAATGAGCTGCTATTTTTTTTTCACCTACTTCAAGTTCTGTCTTCCATGGCCCTTTTTCTCATGAAAGGGGAACTGCCATTTACATAGGCTGCAGTCAAGCATTATGGAAGGCAAAATGTAATCAAATTAAAATTCTTTCCCACTTTCCAAGTATATGTGAGCAAGCCAGGAAGCCTGGTAGACAAGCTGAACTCAGGAGTCTGGCTTGCTTCTAAGAGTCAGACATGAGCTGAGCCAATTTTATTAGCAGAAAAAACCTACACACACACTGATTACCACAAATAAAACATTTCCTTTTTACCTCCTTGATATTATTTATTCTCTCTCTGTTTATATCTTGTTTTTGTGGTGGAAGTTACATGAAACTCTTGAAGTCTTGAGCCGATCAGGACGACCACGAAAAGTCTGAGAAGTGCATGAAAACTGATTTTGCAAACCAGAACCTACAGATCACTGCAAATGACCAGCTGAAAAGTTTGGCTGATACTGGAGTAGTTGTCCTCAGGTCTACATAACAGCATTGCTTACAGAATAGCCTACATGGGGGTGGAGGGTGGGGATCTTCGGAATCCTTTCCTGCAATTTATCACAAAACTCATCATGAAAAGTATGATGAAGAAATCCTTGAAGAGCCTAAAATGTTTTGGAACGTGCATTTGACCTGATTAAAAAAAAAAATAAAGTATTCGCCCACAATCAAAGAAGATACTAAATAATAAAACATTTGGATTGAACACTACGTTGCCAACTGTTAAGAACGAGGGTGGATCTACTATGCTTTGGGGGAGGGGGACGCAACCTGTGTCACAGAAAGATTGTGAGAGCGGAAGGAAGAATGGACTCAACTAAAACACATGCTAGAAACTAATGTTCCACAGTCGGTGAAGAAATAGAAGCTATTAAGAGGCCAGGTATTTCAGCAAGACAGATGCAAAACATACTCGGAATCAACAATGAAGGTCTTACCGAAAATACAGATGGAGGTTTTGGAGTGACCTTCAAAGTCCCACACGAAATCTGTGGGGAGATTTCAACATGCATGCTAGGAAACCTAAGAATATTTCTGAGCTGGAATGAAAAGAAAGCCTCTTAATTAGCTAAAGGAAACATTTGGAAGTTATTTCTGCTAAAAGAGGTGCCACAAAGTATTGACTGAAAAGGTGTCCAAACTTTTAAATCTGCCAATATTCACTGTTTTCATTTCTATTTTGAATCTGTACTGCAAACAAATAGTACTGTAGGAAAGTACAGCCCCACAATTTGTATCATTTCCCAGGTTGTTTATGGGAACATTCATTTTGTTTGGCCTCTTTTTTCCTTTTCCTTTTTAAATAATTTATGAAATTTTTATTTACAATCAAGTGTAATACTTGTACAGAAAAGTAAAGAAACTGGCTCAATATTCATTTTCCTAAATCATAAAACAAGCAAACTTCCTGCCAGATTTACTCAAGTCCACATTAAGGATTCAAGACGTTAAACAAATGGAATTTTAGTTTTACATAATTTCTTAAAAAGGAATTAGCTAAGTCTGACTACTCAAATGGTGCCAGAGAATCAACTGACAGGGAGTATGCATGGGGGAGAAGGAGGGGTAGATGAAGCAGTGTATGAGTGCAGGACTGTGCTTAAAGACCCTACACCATGCTCAGTCCTCTTGCAATTTCAGGGTTCGTCCAGGAGGGGATAGGACAGTGGTAGCAGCAGGCCCACCATGGGGAATGGAAGAAAGGGGAGACTGCGGACATGGGGTAAGGGTAGATATTCCCCCCCCCCCCCCCAGTTCTGCCACTCTAGGCAGATGCCTAGTCTAATTAGAGGTAGGGCTGTCCCTGAACATCGCTCTTATCCAGACAGCAATTTTAAAACGAAAAAACAAAACCCCAACATTGTACATTTATAAGAATTTTTTTTAAAGTAAGGATACGGAATAATATACTCCATATAAGATAAATTTTTACAATGCAATGAAATATAATAAAACAAACCCAAAGAAACTCTATACTGTAAGGTCCAAGCCCACCAAGAAGTTGAGGGAAGAGGAGAAAAAACTAAAAAGAAACAGATCATAGGTGGTTGGGTTTTCAGAATTTCCCCAATAAATATGTATGAAATCTATTTGCATACAATTAAGGCTGTGCATATAAATAGATCTCATGTATATTCATTGGGAAAATCCTGAAAGCCCGACTGGATTACGGCCCTCAAGGACCAAGGTTGGACAACCCTGAAATCAACTACATAATTACAGCATAAAGCCGACAATAGATTACATATTACAAACAAGTAGAATCTGTCTTCCCTGATGCATACAATAATTACCCTGGGTCATTGGTTTTCTCTTCAATAAACTGCTTAACCTGAAAAAGGTCAAAGAAAATACATTGCACGTCCCCAAACTTAATTATACATTTAGCAGGAAATTCTAAAAAGAGATCAGCTCCCAGCTACACCACTTTATGATATAATGCCAAGAAAAGCTTTGTATTTATTCTCAGTTCCTTTACTGAAGTCAGGATAAAGCTTCACTTTCTAGGCATAAAACAATATTTCTTTACTATGAAAAAAAGGGACAAAGAGCCTAACTTCTATCTGGCTCCAAATCAAAACAACATGTAGCTTTATCAACTTTGGGAGTCTTGTGAAGACTCTACAGTCTCAGTCACTTTCAAAAATATTTACTCCCAAATTAGCATCTCCTCTGGAATCACCTCAATGCTCTCCATCCCTCCTGGGGGATAATATTCTTGTATCAATCTCTCCTGAATATTTTAGGACCTCTTTAAAATAGGAGTAAGCAAATTACTTTTAGGAAAATTAATAAAATCTTAAACTGAGATTTCTCAAACAAATTTTCAAGTTAGTAACCTTGTTCCAAAAATGGTGGTTTATTCTCCACACAAGCCGTCCACAGATGCACCTATTGCTTGCACCATTCCCCTTCGATTCTTAAAAGCTGTTTCATAATCAGTTAAATTAAACAAGCTTGCAGTAGAAAACCAGCACAGCTGAGACACAAATCACCAGAGTCATCTCCATACCAGGGACATCTCCATATGAGAGATGATCACCCACACCTCTTCCAAGGTCACAGTTGCTGGGATATCAGGCATAGGCTGCAACACAAGTTGCACGGAGTAGGCACTGAAGCAGTCAATTGCATTATCATCGCCAATTCTCCTACCTCTGTTTCGCCCAAGGAAGGTCTCACCTCTGCTTTCAATACTCATTCAGTTGGCTCTTACACACCTTGGTCCTGCAAGCGCAACTGAGAACACAACGCTAAAATTCAGTGTCTCATCTGAAACACCCAGTCTACTTAGATCAAACCGCTCATGCCTATCAGCCCTCAAAACCTGGGTCCAGATGCACAAAACCTAATGAGCCAGCAACATGATATTTTCTAGCCGGTTTAGCGAGCAAAAAGTGAGACATGCAACAAGGTTTCTCTGAGCTCTTTTCCTGTCACAGTAGCAGCTAACGAAAATTGTATGCAAAGCTATTATAATGAGCTAATTACTATACAGATGTGCAGTGATGCACAGAAGCAGATCCTACCATCACCATGGAAAATTTAACAGGTGGTCAGGAGCTGCTGGCACTCGCTAGGATGACAGTTGAAACAGAGCTTTGAAGATCCTGACCCTCGCTGAACTGCCTGCCTGCAGTGTTTCCAGCCTAGCATAAAGCCCCACCTTGTCTTCCCTTTCTCTGCTGCTTTTTCTGAAGGGGGTGGCCTGATGATCCAAAAGCAGAAAGAAAAAACATTGGGCTCGAAAGCAGAAGTGCTAGCTCCTAATTGAAAAAGTTTTCTGTTGTGTCGTGACAGCCGGTGCAGAAAAAAAGAGGTAGGGAAGAGGAGAGATCCCGATCTCCTGGGCCTGGGGGTGTAGGTTCAGGTGCCTGGCAGGGAGCAGCATATGGGACCCATGCAGGACATAGAAACAGCGATGCAGTGAAAGCTGACCCAGCAGAAGCGCATGTATGATCAGGGGTGCTAGAAGGCTCCCTACCTGGAGGAACGAGGACAAGACGAGGAATCCCAGGAGACCAGACCAGCACTGGGGCACCGGGAGAAAGAGCAGAAAAACAAACAAAAAAACTCCAAATCAAAACAAAAAGGCTTTCATGCACGCAGCTTGTCTGTATGTATAAAAGCCATCTGTGGAATGCGCAAAGCAGCCACTCTTAGCAACTGGCTGCTCTTCGCATGCTCAGCTGACCGACTGGCTTCCCCCCTATGGAGGAAATCACATGCAAATGAGCTAACAGCGAGCAACTCATTTGCATGTGATTTCCCTTGTGCATGCCCGCTTTTTAAAAATCGGTGAGTGCCAATGGGGATCGGTAAGGTAAGAGGTAACTGCTGGGAGTTTAGTGCATCTGGACCTGGGTCTCATAGTAGAAAAAGCTATCAAATTGGTCCAGATCTGGGAATAGACATAATGGAGGTAAATCTTGACTTTAACCTTTCTCTTCCTTGTGCTGATCACAAAACCTCCAAAAACTCAAATTGTGGTGGTCAACACATTCCTGTACAATGTGTTTTAAAACTAGTGTAAAGTCCTCCATTATGAAAACCTGAGCCAGTCTGAACATGCCTTTAATATGTTTTAGCATGCCTTTAATATGTTTTCTCTCAATTAGATTCTTTTAGCGCAATGGTTCTCAATCAGTGTGTCAGTACACACTGGTTTGTCACCAAGAGCTGGGAGGCATGTTATAAAAAATGTGACGAACAGAAAGCCCATGCTTTCCTCAAAAACCACATGTGCCTGCAGACTATACTATGCAAACCAGGAAGCCAGATACTTGAAATTCCCATAACTGTTCTCTAATTCTATTTCCTCTCACCTCCAATGCTCAAGCTGAAAATATTGCAGGGCTGCTTTCCCCCATTCCTTTCTCACCCAAAATCAGCATCACTGCATCCTATACCTATCTGCGCTTCCACCATGAGAACTACTGCCACCAGCCCAGGCTGGAAATCCTACATCCTGATCTTCCCCTATAGTCATGATCACAGCTGCCGGCCTGGCCCAGAGAAATGTGAGGTTCTGCACCTTCCCCTGTGATGATTACTGTCTTTGCTGCCAACTCTGATTATTGAATAGAGAAGGTACGTTTTCAAAAAGGGACTGGTGTTGGGAGGAATGTTGAAAGGAGAAAAAGAGGGAGGCTATGTACATAGGTGGGCAACAAGCAATGAGGGTTTAGAGAGATAGAATGAGTCTGGGGGCATGAGAGAGAAGGTATAAAGTTGGTACAGTGGTCTCACTACAGAAGGGGAACCCTAGATGTGGCAAAGGCCCCTTCAGTAAAATGGATTTCAGTATTGAGATTAGGTAGGGATTTAGGGACCTGGGTGGGAGTATGGGGATACCGTTTCTAAATGGGGACTTGGAAATGAAGGCACTAGGGACTGATTAGGGATTCAGGTATTACCCAGCGGTTGGGGGGGGGGGGGGATGTATCTATAAGGGAGCATTAGATGAACTGGGGTATTTTGACACAAGGCATAGAAAGGTGGTGTTGGTTAGGAAATAATGTGAAACTGTGCATGTCATTTAGATGCTGTGGAAGGGGTAAAAGAAAGGAAAGTGGCAGGTCTGTGAGGGGATGGTAGAAGGTAGAGAAACTAAGAAAAGGATAAGTGAGAATGGGACCATGGCAATTAGAAACATGCTGTTCATGAACTGTGGTAAAAAAGGATTTTATTTTCAGTTTTTAGTGATTGGAAAAATATCAGTTTTAGGAATGTACATTTTTATTTTGCTCAGTACAGCAGGAACCCTCCCATTCACGCCCTCACACACACACCAACCATACACTCCCTCAGCAAAACACACTTTTGTGCAATGTTTAGAGCATGAACTTTTCAAGTTGCTATTTTCAGGAGAGGGAGTGCTGATGATCTTTTTATGGTTTAATTGAAGAAATTTAGCAAAAAAAAAAAAAAAAAGGAACTTGTTCAATTTTTAAGTCTTAATCAGTAATGCTTTTAGTAGGTGCAGCCAGAACATCATTTTTAGGATTTTGGTGCTCTGCCATGATTGTCAGATTTTTGTGCTTGCTGCTTATCCCTGAGAAGTGACCAAATTAGTAGTTGGTGACAGCAACATCACGGTTTTCTCTCAAAGCTGGAAGCTTTGCAATTCATCACTTGAGTAAAATACTATAGTCGAGACTAAAAAAGTCAGACCCAAACTATAGTTAAAATAATTACTGGTACAAGATGCTGTTTTAAGTTCTATAATAGAAGAGCTTAGTAGGCACTTAATACTATATGATTCAGTAAATAAACGCTCTTGCAGTGCAAGAGACAGAGAAAAGATTTGGAAATTGTGTTAATGATAGTTTTGTCTAAAGACTGCTTCCACTGCCCTGAGTCAATGAACCTTGACCATTTCAACTGTAATTTCAACAGATTTTAAATTGCTATAGTGCGGAAAGTAAAAATCCTGACAGCACTGCAAAAAGTTCGGAACTGGCAGCAAGGAAAATATGTCATCAACCTGCACGTCTAATGATCCAGGCACTTTAATTTCTTTACTTATGATTGAATGTTTTTCTTTAAATATTCACATTTAAGAATGAAAGATAAGCAAGGTTCATTGGGGCCAATATTCAGACTGTAGGAGGCAGCCCGGCTAATTCCTCCGTTCGGCGGTGAAACTGGATATTCAATGCAGGCCATTTCTGATGACCGGCACTGAATATCTGGTTTATTTTTGGTCAGTTTAAACGTAACTAGCCAAGCCAATGTTCAGTGCTGGCCGGTTATAGTTAAACCGGCTAAAAATAGGCCTATTTTGGCAACCCAATTTGGCTGCCAAATGTACCTATCGATGTGCCGAATATTCACGAATAGCCGGTTAAGAGCTAATTAGCCGGCAGGAGCCGTTCCTGTCCACTTAAATAGCACTGAATATCGGAGGGGGGGGGGGGGGGAGTGAGCACAACATCCTGTTCTTGACAGTGGCTAGTCCAAGTCACAAGTACATGGCAAACCCAAAAAACAGATCAATTTCTTACAGATCATCTACAAGGTATAATTATTGACAAACATTTAAAACATTTGATACTCAAGTTTCTTCAGCAATCACAAAATCTTTCAGGTCTCTTTGGAAACTAAAAAGGATCAGACCCTATTTCTCATCAGAAACATTCCGACTATTGGTACAATCATTAACATTATCCCAATTCGATTATTGTAATACCATATATGCTGGCTGTAAGGAGTACCTGTTGAAAAAAACTCCAAACAGCTCAAAACACTACAGCTAGGTTCATAAACAAAATCTCTTATTTTGAAAGTGCCTCCCCTTTATTAGTCAAATTACACTGGCTTCCCATCAAAGCGAGAATCACCTCCAAATTATGTACCTTTTTACTTTCAAATCCTAAATGGCACAGCTCCAGACTATATGGTACCATTAATAAACTTACCTCAAAGACACGCTAAGTATGAGGCAAGAAACTCTCTCAGACTACACCTCCCAAATTGCAAAAAAGTGACCTACAAAACTGTCCACTCTGCAGACTTCACTTACTTAGGAACCAAATGGTGGAACTCATTACCACCCAAAATAAGAAATATACAAGAATATACTAGATTCCGCAAAATCCTCAAATCGTTCCTATTCAAACAAACCCTCACAAAGAACAACCATATCTCAAGCAACTAATTATTAGCTGAATTGGTTATTACTCTGTTTACCATCAACTTTCTCTGCTTCATGTACAATTTCTCATTCATAATTTTCTAAATGCTAAACACCCATAGCTATCCCAGTATGTTTATGATACTGTATTGTAAAATTGGATTCTTACAACAAATTACTTTCTTATGTATGCTATACTGTGTTATTTGCATTGACCACATTTTCTAACAATAGATTCTACAACTTAACTGTGTGCTGCATGGAATAAAATTTTCTACAATTTGTTTTTGATCTACTGGTTATTAGTGTCATGGAATGTCCTCTTGTTTTTGTGTTTGAAAGGATAAGCAATTGTCCACTAACGTTCCATTCCACTTATCTATAGAAATAATTCTCACCTGCAACATTCTGAAGCTCACTCTGTGGGAGGGAAACACTGAAGCCCTGCAGTGTTGGTAGGCTAGGCTGTCAGTAACACTCGCTCTCACTCATGCACCACTCACTGTCACTCATAGACCCGCCCTCAGCCCACGCCCCATCCGCACATAATTCACAACCCCAACGTTCTAAATGAAGCCACCACCGGAAGTTGAAGCCTCGAGATATCCGCTTTCCCCATGAGTGTGTGCCACGCCCTCGCGTCACTACGTGATGACGACGAGGGCGGAGCACTGACACTCGACGAAACGCCATCTCCCCCTGCCCCTCGGCGGCCATTTTTCCCACGGAACCCGCATCACGGAGCGCCAGCAGCGGACAGGTGCCTGGAGGGGGGGCCCAGGGGACTGGAGGCTCGCAGGACAACAAAACCTTGCTAGGGCCCGTTTCATCTCTCACTGAAACAGGCCTTTTTTACTAGTGATTTTATAAGCTTCTATCTTATCCCCTTCTCAGTCTTCTCTTTTCCAAGCTCAACAGCTCTAACCCATTTATAGCAGAGGTGTTCCATCCTTTTTGTCATTTTTGTTGTATAGTTTGGCAACAGTAAGAAATAAATTAGTCCCGAGACACTGCCAGATATAGCAAGCACAGGGGGGAAAACACTAGCTCGAAATAACTCAGATACTCCAGATGTCTTTTACTCATTGCCAAGCAAACTTAATATAACTTCCCTGATATGAAATTATAATAAAACACACACTCAATTTCTGTAAATAAGAAAATTATGGAACTGCAAACAATATTACACAAAAAAAATATGACATTACCTTCATAGCATGGATTTCTTCTAATAACCTTTGTGCTCGCCTTTGATTCTTTAATACTGCATCTTCTGTTCCTCTGGAGACAAAATTAACATTTTCGTGAGAACACAGAACTTAATTTAACAAAACACACACCAAAAACAAATAACCAGGACTTTATTTCTACTTTTATTTTGTCAAATTAAAAAAGAATAAACAGAGTACATATTTGTTATTTAATTGATCTCAAAAGTTTCCCTAAACAGCCAGGTTTTTAAACTCTTTTAAAACCTAAATCTTCAGATGCATGTCTCCAGGCAACACATTCCATATAACAGACAAATAACAGTGAAAACCCTGACTCTAGTTCAAAAATCCTAGCCTCTGGCATAAGCAAAATGGTCAGGGACATTTTCTGTGACAACTTCAAACTAATGTGAGGGAAGATGGAAATGTAATTTATTCTTAAAGAGGAGAAAGAAAACATTTTGAATTGCAACTGAAACCATATTGGAAGCCTGTGAAGATTTTGCAAAGCAAGAGATATATGCTCTTCAATTTTGACATTTGCAAGACCCTTATAGCTGCTTACTGTACAACCTGTAAGTTTTCAACATTTCTGCAATAAACCTATGCTTACTGCATTGCCATAATCTAGTTTAGAAACAAGTGCCTGCATAATTGCTGCCAAATCAGCAGTATGCAAAGGTGGTTTCATTTGGCTTAACAAACAACTTCCCAAAAAAGCAACTTGAGTGAGTTAATTTGTGACTTCATAGGTAATTTAGGGTCTAATTTAATTCTGTAGTTTCAGATTTCCTGGCTCACTGGCTCGGGTACAACTTAAACTGTGACACCATTTAAAAAGGGAAATAACTCGTGTACCTGAATGTAACTCATCTTGAGCTCAGATCTGGAAAAGGCAAATAAATAAATCTAAAATACAAATTTAAATCCAAGTATTACTCCATTCAATGACTGGAGTAGCAACCTAAATGTTAGAACAGTGGGCAGAGAATCAGGGAAACCAAGGTTCAAAGCCTGCTGATGCTCCTTCTGACCTTGGGAAAGTCACTTCACCCTCCATTACTTCAAATACAAAAACATTAGAAGACCAACCTACCTGGATGTAGGCTTTTTTTTCCCAGCTGGTATGCAACGGTACAGAGTATCGGCATCTTTTTTTTTTTTTGGCGTTCAAAAAATGGCCTACCCATCCAATTAGACATCTCATTGAAAGTCTCTCAACATGGTTTTCTTTTTCCCAATCATGCACAACCCAGCCTTGAACCTGTAACCTTCAGGTTGAAAGGCAACCTCCAGGCAGAGCTATTCTAGTTCACATTGACTGCATGCTCAGATTACTACGCTTTCTTAAAATGATATAGGGATTTTTTTTTTTTTTTAATTTTAAGGTGGTGCTTACTAGTCTGTATTCATTATGCTACAAATGCATATTGTGCTTCAGGAAGGTTCGGTGAGTTATGTGTGGACTAGGCGACCTTGCAGTTCTTAACAAGTTGCTTGTTTTCAGTTGTAGCAGCTCCTTTCGTTTGAATCTGAAAAGCTAAGGAGCTACAGAAAAGCTCTGCGTCATCAGGGGCAATCTGGACCAATCCTGGATTTACTGCCACTGAATGCAATCATGGTAAAACCAGGACTGACTTAGCCTGTCCCTGAATGACCCAGATCCTTAAGAACATAAGAAAAGCCATACTAGGTCATACCAATGGTCCATCTAGCCCAGTATCCTGCTTCCAACACTGGACAATCCAGGTCACAAGTACCTGGCAGAACCCCAATTAATGGCAATATTCCATGTTGCCAATCTCAGG
This sequence comes from Microcaecilia unicolor, assembly GCF_901765095.1. Taxonomy (NCBI): domain Eukaryota; kingdom Metazoa; phylum Chordata; class Amphibia; order Gymnophiona; family Siphonopidae; genus Microcaecilia; species Microcaecilia unicolor. Next base: position 181,565,818 of record NC_044032.1, on the reverse strand, counting down.
GCAAGCAATGGCTTCCCCCATGTCCATCTCAATAACAGACTATGGACTTTTCCTCCAGGAATTGTCCAAACCTTTTAAAACCCAGATACACTAACTGCTGTTACCACATCCTCCGGCAATGAGATCCAGAGCTTAACTATTCTTTCAGGGAAAAAAAATATTTCCTCCTATTTGTTTTAAAAGTATTTCCATGTATTTTCATTGAGTATCCCCTGGTCTTTCTACTTTTTGAAAAAATGAAAAATCGACTGATCATATCCCCCTCAGCTGTCTTTTCCAAGCTGAACAGTCCTAACCTCTTTAGCCTTTCCTCATATGGGAGGAGTTCCATCCCCTTTATCATTTTGGTTGCTCTTCTTTGAACCTTTTCTAATTCCACTATATCTTTTTTGAGATGTAGTGAGCAGAACTGAATGTAATACTCAAGGTGAGGTTGCACCATGGAGTGATACAGAGGCATTATAATATTCTTGGTCTTATTTACCATCCCTTTCCTAATAATTCCTAGCATCCTATTTGCTTTTTTGGCTGACACAGCACATTGGACAGAAGATTTTAGTGTATTGCCTACAATGACAGCTAGATCTTTTTCTTGAGTGCTGACTCCTAAAGGTGGACCCTAGCATCAGGTAATTATGATTTGATTTTTCTTCCCAATGTAGATTTACTTTTCATGGCATTAATTTTAGTCCAGCTGCGCTCTTTGCCAAGTCCTAGAAGCAAGTGGAACATCTTATGATTGTACTTCTGGTGTATATTGGTGTTTTAAGGCTATGTAATATTCATGCTCTGTGTATATGTGGCCGAGGCAAGGTATCCTGCTGATATATAGTTTATGTTTGGAAAATCCTGTTTGTTCTTTTTTCCCAATGAGAAATGTGTGGGTATTCTAGGGACTGGGCATAATATTTTCATGTTGCTTTTTGTACGTCACATGGCTGGTGACAAAGGCATGGCAACTGTGGGAGTGTAGCTACTGTAGAGACAGAGCCATGGATAATCACTAATCACACCACCCCCTAAGGTTGGTCCTGTATGAGTACAGGCAACTTTTTTCCTAGAAAAAAAAACCTCAGTGCCTATATATAACTCACCTTGAGTTCCTACAAAAAGGATTATCTAAATCCACAGAAAAGGAAAAAAGAGGTGATTTGATAAGAGGCATACTTTTTCCCCACCCACAATAATTCTGATTTCAAACAACTCAATTTGAATTTATTTTCGTTTAGCTAATTGGTGATGTGATTTATGGCCTTTATACCAAACTGTGCTAGTGATTCCCACACGGCAATGCTGACAAAGCCCATTCACAGTGAAAGGGCTTTGTCGACATTACCATGCCAAGAATCGCAAGCGCGGTTTAGTAAAAGAGGCCTTTATTTACTTTATATACCTCTTATATGAATAAAAAAAAAAATCAAGTGGTTCACAATACAAAACCTGAGCAATTCACAATAAAATAAACAGAATAATAAAAACACAAAATACATAAAACAGTACAGTAAAACAAGGTCTGCTGCTCCAAGATGAGTGATTGCAGCTAAACTTTTGTTGACATTTATATCTCCATTGCTATTCTTGTCCAATGGAAAATATACCCAAATGTCATTGGCTAAAAAAGCAATGTAAGCAAAATCAAAATTATCAGATGGTATTCATTGTAGAGTCCTGAAAGAGCTCAAGCATAAAAATGCTAATATGTTACTAGCAATCTGAAACCTATTTAAAATAGACTCAATACCTAAGGATTGGAGAATAACCAATATAATGCCATTTTCTAAAAAGGACTACAAGGGTGAGCTAGAAAACTACACACAGATGAGTTGATGTCAGTATAGGAAAAACAGTTAAAGCTATACTAATAAACAAAACTGGTGACCATACATAGACACCCTTCTACCAGGTGCCAAAATTCAAGATGTTACAGAAAGCTTGCCAAGACTTATCGAGCCTAATGACTATTATCTAATGCTGCTCATTCATGTTAGCACAATGATACTGCTAGGTACCCCTCAGAATGTATTAAAAGTGACTTCATGGCTCTGGGAGAGAGGGTGAAGAAGACAGGTACATAGGTGGTATTCTTGATCTTCATTGTTGAGGGTAAAGGCCCAGCCAGACAAGCTCGTATCCTGGAGATGAATATGTGGCTGTGCAGATGCTCAACAGCAGCATTTTGGCTTCCTGGACCATGGGATGGTTTTCCTAGGGCTGCTGAGCAGAGATAGTGTCCATCTATCAAAGAAGGGAAGATATGCCTTCAGCAGCAGACTGGCTAGCCTACCGAAGAGGGCTTTAAACTAGAATCGTTGCGGAAGAGTGATCAAAGCCCCCAGGTAAGTATAAGCCTTCAGAGAAGTAAAGCAATAAATATCTCTACACAAATGAGAAAAAGAGGCTACATCTGGAAAGCAGTAAATACAAATGCCTGAAGTACAGGAAATAAGGGTATAGATCTTGAGGCTGTGCTGGAAGAGGCTGATTTGGATTTAATGGTGAACCAGAGACAGGCTATAATCTGTTCAGGAAAGAGAGTAGGAGGAGAAGTAGCATTATATGTAGAAGATAATATTAAAGCCACAAAATTGCAGAACCTACAGGGTAAGGAAGAGCACTGTGGGTCAATCTGAAAAGAAAGAATGGCAAATGTATTTACATTTGTGTGAGATACAAGCCTTCTTCACAGGCATTTAATTGAAGACATTCAAAATATAGCTGTGAAAGGGGGATTACTAGTAATACGTGATTTTAATATACCAGATGTTGATTGGGTTATCCCTATTGTGAGGTCTTCTAGAAGTAGGGAGATCCTTGATTCTCTATAGGGGGGACAATTACAACAGTTGGTAATAGAACCAATACGGGATGAGGACATACTGGACTTAGTGCTTACTAATGGGGAGAGTGTTTCTGATGTTATAGTAGGTGATCTTCTGGCAACTAGTGATCAACAAATGGTGTGGTTTAATATTAAGATAGTGTACTGCTATGGATTTACAGCCTGTCTCACTAACACAGACTGCTCAATGATTACCATGGATTCTTTTGGATTCGTAATGAGTAAATGAAACCTTTATTAGAGGAGCTAAATTCTACAATGATTAGGATATATATATACAACATATAATGGTTAGCACATATACAAGGATTAGCTGTATAAAAAATCATTACATCACTGGTCTCTACATTTCTTAGACCAGGAAAAGAAGCAAGAATATACATTATACATACAATCATCACTGGTCAGAAAGCTCAGGCTCTTATCTCATCAGCCGGGAGGTCCGTTGCGGCGAAAGCTGAGTCTCATGTACCAGGAACACACCTTCTGCAGGACACGTCTGCCCACAGATGAACCCCACCTTACTGTGACAGGCCCTCCCTTTTTATAGGCTCTGAGCTCATGTCCAGAGCCTAAGGAAAGTTACTAAAAGCTTCTAAGAGAATATTACAGAATGCGTCTATGCTTACGTCTATGGGAACGTGATCACATGCTTTCCCAAGTCCAAGTGGCCAAGCTGGGCCTTGGAAAGAACCAGGAACCATCCTCCCCTTTGCATACCAAATTAGTTAGAACTGTGTCTTATCTCCTGCGTTCCAAGAAAAGTTACTTTTGGTCAAAGACAAGATTTCAGAATGTAAAGCAATCCTTTAAACAATAAATGAAACAGAATTACTTCTAATCAACAATACAGACCCCGAGTGTAATGGTCGTTCAAGACAGGGTTGAAAAACAATCTTCAAAATTCTATTCCATTACAGATTGGTGTGGAGAGGGTTCATTCAAAAGTGAAGGCTCTAGACTTCAAAAATACTAACTTTATTCAGATGGTAAATTAGAATTGCTATCTGGATAGGAACTTCTGGAAGAAGTTGGAAAGCAGTGTGCAAAACTTAAAGGAGCTATTTTAAAGGCAACAAACCTTTTTGTAAGGAAAGTAATAAAAAAAAGGAAAAAGAAGCCATTTTGGTTCTCAAATGTAGTGGCTGAAAAGGTAAGGAAAAAAAGACTAGCTTTTATAAACTACAAGAGATCACAGAAAGAGGAAGACATGCAACAATATCTGGAAAAGCTAAGAAAAGCAGGTACCGTAGTTAGGAACACAGAGTTGCAAATGGAAGAAAAAATAGCCAATATAGTAAAATGGGGGGACAAGACATTTTTTTTAGATGCGTTAGTGATAAGAAAGTGCAAAAGTGGCATTGTGAGACTCAAAAGGTGAAGGGGAAGAATATGCAGAAGCTATAAAGATAAGGTGGAATTGCTTAACAAATATTTCTGTTCTCTATTCACAGCTGAAGGTCCGGGATAAGAGCAGATGTGGTCCCTCTCCATAAAAGCAGAAGTAAAGAAGAGGTTGGAAACTATAGGCTGGTAAGTCTCACTTCTGTGACAAGTAAATTAATGGAAATGCTTTTAAAACAGAGAATAGTACAGTTTTTGAAATCCAATGGATTACAGAACCTGAGCCAGCATGGTTTCACTAGAGGCAGGTCTTGTCAGATAAATCAGATTAATTTCTTTGACTGGGTAACCAGAGAGCTGGATCGAGGGACAGCGCTAGATATGGTGTATTTAGATTTTACCAAAGTCTTTGCTATGATTCCACATAGATAAGTAATAAATAAACTGAGTGCCCTCAGTATGGGCCTAAAGTGATTGGCAACAGAGGGTAATAGTAAATGGAGCTCATTCCGAGGAAAAGGATGTTACCCAGTGGTGTACTGCAAGATTCGATTTTTGGGACGATTCTTTTTACCATTTTTGTAAGAAATATTGCTAAAGGGCTGCCTGGTAAGGTTTGCTTCTTTGGTGATAATACCAAAATCTGCAATATGGCAGACACCCCTGATGGTGTGGTTAACATGAGGAAGGACTTAGCAAATCTAGAGGAATGGTCTGGAAATTGGCAGCTTCAGTTTAATGGTTAAAAAATGCAGGGTCATGCATTTGGGCTGCAAAAAACCAATGGAATGGTACAGTTTAAGGGTGAAGAACTTTTGTGCAAGCAAGAGAAGTGGGAATTTGGTATGACCGTATATGATGATCTTAAGGTGACCAAACAGGTAGAAAGGGTGAGGGCGAAAGCTAGAAGGATGCTTGGGTGCACAGGGACAGAAATGGCCAGTACGAAAAAGGAGGTGATGATGCCCCTGTATAAGACTCTGTTGAGATCTCAATTAGAATATTGTGTACAATTCTGGAGACTGCACTTTCATCAAAAAGATATAAACAGGATGGAGTCGGTCCAGTGGGTGGCTACTAACATGGTCAGTGGTCTTCGTCATAAAGTGTATGGGGACAGACTTAAAGATCTCAATATGTACACTGTGGAAGAAAGACAGGGGAGAAGAGATATGATGGAGAAATTTAAATACCTATGTGATATAAATGAACAGGACGTGAAATCTCTTTCAATTGAATGGAAGCTCTGGAATGAGGGGGCATAGGATGAATGTGAGTAACCTGTGGAAATATTTCTTTACAGAAAGGATAGTGAATTCATGGAGCAGCCTCCCAGTGGAAGTGGTGTAAACGAAAACAGTATCTGAATTCAAGAGAGCTTGAGACATGTACATAAGATCTCTATGGAAGTGATAGGGAGAGTAGATGGCATGGATTGACAAACTGGATAGTCCATATGGCCTTTAACTGTCTATATTTTTTCTCTGTTTTTAATGGATTCAGCAAAAAAAGGTCTTGCTTAGCTAATTTACTAGATTTTATTTGAAGGTATAAACAAATGATAACAGTGAGCCAGTCTATATAGTGCATCTGGATTTTCAGAATATATTTTGTGTTCCTTTGTCAAACATCTGTAACTTCAATATCTTTCTAGCCAAACAACTAGCTGCTAGATAGCCTTCAAAAAAGAATCGGACAGTCTCAAAGGGAGGCCCATCCAGAATCAAAGCACTACATAGAGATCCCACTGAGGTATCACTGCTGTACAGGGGGAAGAATGAGATTGACTGCCTGAAGGATGCAGATCACATCTAACTGGAATGCTATGGAGGATCCGCCAACCTTGCCCCTGAAAAAAAAAAAAAAAACAGCTGCCACTTGAAAATTCAGCAAATTAAGTGCTGGCCCTTGCTCCAGATTGCCCTGCAAAAAGGGCCAAATGAAGGGAAGGGAAAGGGAAATGGGACTTGATATACCGCCTTTCTGAGGTTTTTGCAACTACATGCAAAGCGGTTTACATTTTTTTTTTGTTACATTTGGACCCTGCGCTTTCCCACTCATGGCAGGCTCAATGCGGCTTACATGGGGCAATGGAGGGTTAAGTGACTTGCCCAGAGTCACAAGAAGCTGCCTGTGCCTGAAGTGGGAATGGAACTCAGTTCCCCAGTTCCCCAGGACCAAAGTCCACCACCCATATATTCAGGTACTTATTTTGTACCAGGGGCAATGGAGGGTTAAGTGATGAAGGGAATGTCTTAACACTAAGGGGATAAACCCTGACCCAGACACTGGCAGAAACTCCCCAGACCTTAACATAGGCTAGGAATGTAGAGGATTTATGAGCCTTCAGAAGCACAGCAATAACCCTTCTAATCTAATATCAGCATTTATAGACCACTTTTCCCCCCAAAATGAACCCAGAGCGGTTTACAAATTTAAAAAGAAAAATAATTACTAAGATTAACTCTTTGCCAAGAATTTTTGAAATAAGAAAGTTTTTAAATATTTGCAAAAATATAAATAAGAGGACTTTTTGTTTTGTAATCAGTGTAGGAAGATCTTTCTAAATCTGAACTGATTTGCAAGAAAAGGATTGTTCTAAAATTCCTTTGTAGTGAACTGACCTGAAAGAGGGAAAGCGCAAAGAATAGCAATCCCTCAACCTAGAGGAATTGCTACCTGAAGGGAAAAAGACCAAAACTGATAAATCCGAAAGGAAAAAGACCAAAACTGAAACTATCAGGAACCATATCATTTAAAAATTTTAAAATAAAGCAGGCTAACTTAAAAGCAACCCATGCCTGGAATGGGGTCCAGTGAAGCTCAATTAAAAGTGGAGACACATGATCAAACTTCTTTTTAACAATTAATCTAGCTGTGATATTTTGCACAAGTTGAATTTTCTTTAAGAGTGAATCTGAGATTCCACCATATAAGAAATTGCAATCTAGTTATGTTAGAACTGTAAGTTGGACCAACAAAGCAGAACCGTTTTCAAAAAAGTAAGAATGAATAGATATTAGTTGTTTCATCTTAAAGAAACACTGCTTAACTAAACTATTTATTTGAGGTTCAAATGATAAGAAGGAATTCAATATAACTCCTAACACCTTAGAAGTATTGTCAAACTTGTTTCGGTCAATATTATTTAAAAAAAACTTCTAAAGAAGTAGTTAAATAGGATTTACTGAACCATAACATTTTGATTTTTGCAGGGTTTAAATTTTAACAGATGACAACTAGCCCAAGTTTTAATTTTATCATCAGAGTCTTCTGCCTCAGGTGATGCCTCGTGAAAGGAGGCCTGAACCTTTGAAAATAAGAGTGTAGTGAGTACCACAGTCCAATCATATCTGAGTATCAGGGGTGGTGAGACCAATCTGGTCTCACCACCCCTGGCAGAATATAGCATTTTGCAATCTTGTGCAGGAACAAACCAAAGAGAGGCCACAGACGAAAGACATACTGCAGTTGACATCTACACCAAGTTTGTACTAAGGCATTCAGATCTGCGGATGATTCTGGCTCCCTTCCTTCAAATAAAGTAGTAAGTACACTTGGAATTCCACTGAGTTGCCATCAAGTCAAAAACTAGAGCTCCTCAGTGTTCCATCATCAAGTGGAAGGCTGGTGGTCTGAGCTTCCAGTCCTCTGGATCAAACATCTGTCTGCTAAGGAAGCCCACCTGGACACTATCCAAGCTTGCCACATGAGTCCTATAAATGTAGCTCCATCCAGGCACACAGCTCATCAATCAAACTGACAGTGATGCACTTCTCTTTCCTCCCTGCTTGTTCATGTACTCTATTATGTGGCATTGTTGAACATCACACCATCAAACACACCAACTGACCCTACCTCAGAGGAAGAAACTCTACCAAGGCTAGACAAATAGCTGTCACTTCCAGAAAGTTGCTTGGCCAGAGGGTCTCCCATGTTGATCAGCACCTCTGTGCAACCCACTCCAGACAGTGGGCCCCCAGCCCTTAAGACTCACATCTGCTAATACCAGAACCCATTCCATGGATCCTAGGCAATCCCTCATAACAGGTACCCTGGAAAGGTCCACAAAGCCAGCTAGCTCTTTAGAGACATCAAGAGGAGAAGTTGGTTCTTAAAGCACCAAGACTGCAGGAACCAACAAGATAACGTTTGCTGTAGGAGTCTCAAATGAGCTCTCGCCAACAGCCACCTCCAAGGTTTCTGTCATGGAATCCAGCAACTGCTTATACTCCCAAGCTTTCAATGTTTGCACAGAATGCCCTGACGTGGACTAGAACCTTGTTTTCTTGGGCCTGCCTGAGAAACTTTGAACCTACTACCCAAGTGTTGAACCAGACTGCTAGGTACTTGAGGAACTGGGATGGATCTAACTGGCTCTTAGTGAAATTCACCACCCCATCCAATGCTCTGACAGAAGATGATCACCCAGTCCATCACCATGTGAGCCTCCTGTGCAGAAGTGACTTGGATCAGCCAATAGTCCAGGTAGGGGTGTACACAAATCCCTTCCTTGCAAAAGGAACACCACCAATACCAAAATTACCTTGGAAAAAGTCCTGGGGATGTAAACAGATCTAAGGAGAGTAACCTGAACTGAAAAGTGAACGTCCAGGACACAACCGAGAAAATGTTTGGGATCTTCCTGAACGGTAATGTGGAAGCACCCCTCAGACAAACAGAGATGTCAGAAACCTTTCTAGTCTCACAATGGATATCATTGAGTGCAGGACTTCCATCCGAAGACGCAGGACCCATAGACAATATTTGACTCCCTTTAGATTCAGAATAGGATGAAATGTCACCCTTTCCAAGAGACTACAAAATAAGTCAAGCGGCAACTGCAACCACACTCCTGATGCAGGATTGGCTTAATGGCCCTCACGCTATGCAAGCGGCACAAAGTTTCTTCCACCTCCAATCTTTTTGGCCCTGCCCCAAAAGGTTAGGCCATAATTGCATCTGAAAATGGTTCTGAAACCTTGAGAGCATATCCTTGAAATATCTTCAAGACCCACTGGTTGGAGATAATGAAGGTCCACTCCCAGTGAAACAAATGAAGTCTGACCCCTAACTGTCCTGCCAAGTAGCAGACCCACTAAATCTGAGACCCCTTGACAACTCCAGCTGAGGAAGATGGGAGAGGTTCCAAGAGATTGGAGAAGAGCAGATGTGGCCCCTCTTCACAAAAGTGGCAACAGAGAAGTGGGAAACTGCAAGTCGGTAAGCCTCAATTCAGTTATTGGAAAAGTAATAGACGCGTTGCTGAAGGCAAGGATAGTGAATTTTCTGGATTCCAAATGAGTTACAAGATCCGAGACAACATGGTTTTACCAAAGGTAAATCATGCCAAACAAATTTGATTGAACTCTTTGGGCGACCAGAGAAATGGATCAAGGACATGCCCTAGATGTAATCTACTTGGATTTCAGCAAAGCATTTGACACAGTCCCTCACAGAAGGCTCTTAAATAAATTTGAAAGGCTGAAGTTAGGACCCAAAGTGGTGAACTGGATTAGAAACTGGTTGACAGACAGATGCCAGAGGATGGTGGTCAATGGAATTCACTCGAAGGAAAGGGGTAAGTAGCAGAGTGCCTCAGGGATCCGTACTGGGGGCAGATTCTGTTCAATATATTTGAGAGAGACGTTGCCAAAGGATTAAAAGGTAAGGTTTGCCTTTTTGCAGATGATACCAAGATTTGTAATAAGAGTGGACAACCCGGAGGGAGTGGAAAACATGAAAAAGAATCTGCAAAAGTTAGAAGAATGGTCTAATGTTTGGCAATTAAAATGTAATGCAAAAAAGTGCAAAGTGATGCATCTGGTGAGTAGAAACCCAAGGGAGCTGTATGTCCTAGAAGGTGAAAGGCTAATAAGCATAGACAGAGGAGAGGGACCTTGGGGTGATGGTGTCCAAGGACCTTAAAGCAAAAAAAACAAAAAAAAGTGTGAAAGTGGTGTCCGAAGCCAGAAGGATGCTAGGTTGCATCAAGAGAGGAGTAACTTGCAGAAAAAAAGGAGGTGTTGATGCCCCTGTACAAGTCATTGGCGAGGCCCCATCTGGAGGTCATATCTTGCTAAGGATATAAAAAGACTAGAAGTGGTCCAGAGGAAGGTGACAAAAATGATATGGGGCCTGTGCCATCAGAGATATGAGAAGAGACTGGAAGACCTGAATATGTACAGCCTAGAGGAAAGAAGGGATAGGGGAGATATTTGAAAGGTATTAATACAGAAGCAAATCTCTTCCAGAGAAGGGGAAATGGTAAAACTAGAGTACACATAAGCTGACATTACAGGGTGGTAGGCTTAGGAGTAATGTCAGGAAATTATTTTTCACTGAGAGGGTGGTTGATGCCTGCAATGCCCTTCTGAGGGAGATGGTAGAAACAAAAACAATGACGGAATTCAAAAAGGTGTGGGATGACCACAGAGGAACCCTATTTAGAAAATAGATGGTAAAAAAAAAAAATAATAATAATAATAAATTTAAAAAAAAAAAACTATAAATGGTTGCAGGGGATGGATGTGTGTGTGACACTTGGATGACTACTCTTGCTGTGAAGAACTAAGGCCGGTGGCAGTCAGACTTGTAGGTCTGTGTCTGTATATGGCAATCCAGCTTACAACAGGCTAGAAAGGTCTTCAATGGCAACTTCAGTAGCTGGAACCAAAGACAGTGCTGGGTGGACTGTCTGTAGGACCCAGTCCGCTCCACGTAAAAACCCAAATGATCATTTGAAGTCCAAGGTGTGCAATGCACTTTTGCCAGGATGGGCATGAGGTTTGGGAAAGAATGCTGGAAGAACAGTTGACTGGTTTAGATGGAACTCTGTCTTTTTCTTTTTTTTTTTATTTTTTTATTTTATTTATTCATTTATCCAAAAAACAAAAAGAAATTTACAAGAAACCTCTTGGTTAGAAAGTCTCTACAAACATAATAGAGTTTAACAAGGAAAATAATACAATGAAATTAAATGATTCACTTTTAAAGAATAGAGACTCAAGTCCATAATGCAAGAAATCCAATATGTAGGAAATCAACTGGAGAAATAACAAAGGAAATATAAAACATCAGATATCACACATTCATTAAGTGGAGATGCCTCATTCTTTTCGCTTTTCCTTATTTGCCGAGGCTATGAGTGCAGACACATGAGCTGGTTCCATAAATACATATTTCTTCCCCCCAAGTCTTATTATACACTTGCAGGGGTATCTTAAAAAAAAAGGTACCCCCCAAGTGCAAAACTTCCGGCTTGAGGAGTAGGAATTGTTTCCTCCGCCGTCTAGTCTCCTTAGAGACATCAGGAAACAGAAGGATTTTAAAGCCTAAAAAAGACTTTTCTTTATTACGAAAGAACAGGCGGAAGATCTAGTTCTTGTCTGGTAGTAGTGCTACGGTCGCCACCAAAGTAGCTGCCGTTGCAAGTTCAGAGTCAGTAGTTTCAAGTAAAAGAGAAATGTCTGTCGGCTTTTCAATTGACTGGTTCAATTCTTTCCCAGGAACATAATAAGCCAGGGTAAAAGGTGGAATACTTTGTTCGGGTATATTCAAAATTTCACGCATATAGCGTTTTAACATCTCGAGAGGAGCTACATTTTGTATTCTAGGAAATGATGGAACTCTGTCTGACACAAACTTAGGTAGGAACTTAGGGTACGTGCGGAAAACTACTCTGTTATGATGAAATTTAGTGTAAGGTGGATCTGTTACTAAGGCCTGAAGCTCACTACTACTACTACTACTATTTAACATTTCTAAAGCGCTACTAGGGTTACGCAGCGCTGTACAAGTTAACATAGAAGGACAGTCCATGCTCAAAGAGCTTACAATCTAATGGACAAATGTACAGTCAGTCAAGTAGGGGCAGTCAAATTGGGGCAGTCTAGATTTCCTGAAAGGTTTCCTGAGGCAGTCTAGATTTCCTGTGAGCTGAAGTAACAGCCACCAAAAACAAGACCTTCCAAGTCAAGTACTTCAGATGATAGGAATCCAGCGGCTCAAAAGGAGCTTTCATCAGCTGGGTGAGGAGGACACTGAGGTTCCATGACACAGGTGGAGATTTGACAGGGGGCTCTTATCATGAAGCGAACAACTAAAGGCTATCCAGAGATGGCTTACCTTCTACATGGCGATGGTAAGCACTAATTGCACTGAGGTGAACCGTTACACAGATGATTTTGAAATGAGACTCGGACAGGTGTAGAAGGTATTCAAGCAGGGTCTGTGAAGGGCAAGAAATAGATCTAGGGCCCTGCCCTCACACCAGACAGCAAACCTCCTCCACTGAAAGAGTAACACCTCTTAGTGGAATATTTCCTGGAAGCCAGCAAGACCTTGGGACACCCTCAGGAAGATGCAAGGAAACAAATTCTAAGCTCTAAACATCCAGGCTGTTAGGGCCAGGGACTGGAGATTTGGATGCAGAAGAGATCTCTCGTCCTGTGTAACGAGAGTTGGAAAACACTCCAATTTCCACGTTTCTTCAGAGGACAGAAGAAGAGGGAACCAGATTTTCCTGGGCCAGTAAGGGGCAATCAGAATCATGGTTCCTCAGTCTTAATGGGTTTCAGCAATGTTTTCCCCATGAGAGGGATGGGAGGATATGCATACAGAAGACCTTTCCCCCAATGGAGGAGGAAGGCATCCAACGCTAGTCTGTTGTGTGCCCTGACTGAGGGACTTTGTGGTTGAATGGAGTGGCAAACAGATCCACTGAGGAGGTGTCCCACTCTTGGAAGATCTTGTGAGTAACGCTTGTGCTGAGCAACCACTTGTGCAATTGCATGACTCTGCTCAGTCTGTTGGCCAGGGTGTTGGATTTGCCCACCAGGTATGTGGCCCTGAGAACTATGCCGGTCTGGACAGCCCAGATAGCCTCCCGACACAGAGGATATGATCCGGTAACCCCCTGCTTATTGGTGCAACCTGATTGTCTGTTTGAATGAGTAGAATTTGATTGGACAGCCAATCTCTGAAAGCTTTCAGAGCGTTCCATATTGCCCATAGCGTCAGGAGAGTGATCTGAAGATCCGTTTCCTGAGCCGACCAAGTGTGAAGCCCATCCAGATGAGCTTGCACCGTGAAGGCCATGTGGCCTAGCAACCTCAACATCTGTAGAGCTGTGACCCATTGGCTGGCTTGAACCCGAGTGGCGAGTGCAACTAGAGCATCTGCTTTCGGCACAGGGAGAAGGCTCAGTCCTGCTGTGTGTCTAGCAGGGCTCCAATGAACTCCAAATTGCTGAACTGGGACCAGATGGGACTTGGAGTAGTTTAAGCACCCAACTAGTTCTCCAAATAAACTCCTCCTACTACTACTTAACATTTCTAAAGCGCTACTAGGGTTACGCAGTGCTGTACAATTTACATAGAGGGACAGTCCCTGCTCAAAGAGCTTACAATCTAGATGAGCACTGTCCTTCGACTTGCTCTTTAGCAGCCAATTGTTCAGGAAGGAAAACATATGTGACACATGCCTACCACTAAACACTTTGTGAAAACCCTGGGAGCTGATGTGAGGCCAAACGGCAATAGGGAATACTGGAAGTGACGTGTTCCCACCCAAAATCTGAGATACTTCCTGTGGCCTGGAAGTATTGGGATGTGAGTGTAAGCCTCCTTTAAATCCAGACAGTATAGCCAATCTTGAGCCTGAATCATTGGGAGAAGGGTGTCCTGAGAAACCATCCTGAGCTTTTCTTTGTTCAGGAATTTGATCAAGGCCCTTAGATCGAGGATGGGATGCATCCCCCTCCTGCTGTCTTCAGAACAAGGAAGTACCTGGAATAGAATCCCTCTGGTGGAAAGAGCTTGACTATGTGGGCCTCTAGAAGGGTGGAGAGTTCCTCTGCAAGTACCTCCCTGTGCTGACAGCTGAAAGAAAACATTCTCAGAGCGCAATTTGGTGGTCTTTGATGCTAATAAAGGGCATAATCAAGATGGACAATGTGATGAAACTACCAGCCAGAGGAAAAAAAAAATCTAAGGCTCTCCCCCCCCCCCCCCCCCCCCCTCCACCAGTTGATTGTCTGGAACAGTCACTGGTACGGCAGCTATGCTCTGCTGGAGCCAGTCTAAAACTCGTTTCCTGTTTTGACTAGGGAGCTGGCTGGGCCTTAGGCGCACATTATTGATGAGAACAAAGCAATGGGGCTGAGCCTGTTGAGGCTGGCGCAAAGAAGGAGCATACCTACGTCTCTTTAGGGAGCTCTCTTCATCTTACCTGAAAACCTCCTGGATGAGGAAGGTACAGAAGGCACCAGGCAAGAAAGTATTGATGATATTAGTATGCTTTGTTAGGAGGTCAGGATCCTCCTCCACCTTCTCTCCAAAAACGATATCCCCCTGGCCCGTGGCATCTGCCATCTCTGCTGGACCACGGGATCTAAGTCAAAGACATACAGCCACGAGAGTCTGAGCATCGATATACTCTGAGCAGAGATCCTGGATGCCACATCAAAGGTATCATAAGCACCCTTGGCAAAAAACGTATGACACACCTTCTGGCCAGCTAGTGAAGAGATTTGGTCTGCTCCGGTGGGAGAGAATCCACCAAATCGGACATAATGCACACCAAGTTCCACAAGTAAAGGCACATGCAAAGCTGATATGATTGTATGCAGGAGATAAACAAAGAGGCCTGATACATCTTCCACCCAAAAGAGTCCAGGGTGCAAGCTTCCCTGCCTGGGGGCACCGAACCAAAGTTCCTAGAACTCTTAGAGAAGGGAAAATAAAAGAAGAAAATGATGAAAATAAAAGGGTATCCTGACTGAGGAAGGCACTCGAAATCATAATGGAAAGACACTGAGGAGAACTCACAAAAACACAACCTCTCTGCTACGCAGAAAAACAAAGCCTACTGGTCCCATGCGCTCATACTGGCCTGGAAGCTACTTGCATATGCGAGGTGGAACACTGCCAAAGGATTCTTAGAATGCTGAGTAGCATCCATACCGGGGTTCCGTCGGATAACATCACCCATATGTGAGAAATGATGACTTTCTTGTCCTTGGAGAAACTGTATTATACCACTCAGCTATATTTTTCATAAATAAGGTTGTCTCTCTTCTCCCCTCCTGTATTTGCAACCCCATGCATATAAAACAAAGACTGCACTCTCTGCTTATTAGATAAAGTGAGAAACACTTCATCTTCAGTCCAAGTGGTTCATTGAATAATGTCAGTATGTTGTCATGAAATACTTTGATGAGCTTAGATTCAAGGGTACTGAAATTCAGCATGGAATTGCCTCGATAAGCTGATTTACTTTTCTAGTGCATCTCCGGCAATAAATACTCTTTTTTTTTAGTCTATAAAGAGGGGGCCAACATTTAGGTACCAAGAACAAGTGTAAATGACCAGAATACTGGCTAGGTGCTATTTTATAATATGGTGCCTAAATGCAATGGCATATAGAGGCTTATTTTCAAAGCACTTAGCCTCCCAAAGTTCCATAGAAACATATGGAACTTAGCCTCCCAAAGTGCTTTGAAAATATGCCTCATAGTCTATAGTTGTCCATACAAATGGGTGGGAGACAACCTACAAGCACAGATTATAAAATATAATAATTTACATGCATTTTTTAAGCAATCTAGGCACAAGCATTTACATTTGCTTTATGACTGGTGTAAGAGGTTGGACTAAATTACATACACATATTTGACCTGTTAAATGCTAGTCTTTTGTAAAGGAAAGTAGGGATATTTTGCTTAATGCAATATGCTCCAAATAGGTGCCTGTTTAGAGAACAGTCTCCTATGTACATTACAAAACAAAAATCAGCCAGAAGAAATATTAAACCTACTAACTTTTTGGTTTTGAGTTTCGCAATATGCCTGGTGAGTTTCCGAATGATCAAAACTCTGACCTTCTTTACATCTTTCCTCAGCTTCACAACCTGCAAAATAAACAAAAGTTTATTCCAGACTATCAATTAGCAACAAGGCTAATTTGATTGTCTACATCTATTTTGTTGCCTTAACAAATGCAAGTAATCTGCATTTTCTCCAGGGGATATAATGGTGTGATGTCATCAACTTTATGCCCGTTGGAAAAAAATTATATACATAAGAACAACATCCATCTAACAGCAGACACAGCTGGGTTAGTTTTATAACAAGAAACCTATATAAATCTGAAAAATGGGCCAAGTTTATAATGGCAATATAGACATGTATTGTTTCTAATGCCCCCCCCCCCCCCCACCAACTTCAGAACCCAAAACTCCCAGAATGTTTAGCCTTCAATCCATATCATGCCCCCCCACTCCCAGAATTCATTGGAAAAATCTCTCTCCACCCTTTCCCCCGCAGTAACTGGAATTGCTGTCCTCTGACCTCCACACCCCTGCAATAACTGAATCTCTCTTCTTACCTCTTCTCAAGGTTATTGGGCACTGGCCCAGCACCATAACCTTGAGAAGAGGTAAGAAAGATCTAGTCATCATTGGTGGGGGGGGGGGGGGGGGCCGAGAGAAAGGAGAGTGATGCCAGTTATCGCAGGGTGCAGGATAAAGTTGAGAAATGATGGTAATTGCAGGGAGGAGGGGCAGAAGGAAGAAAATGGTGGACACCGCTAGGAATGAGAAGGGCTTTCTAAAAATGAATTGAAGTGCCTCCAAAACAGTAGAAATTAGGTCTTCCCTGATAATTCTCTTTCCATTAGTTCTTCACACTAATTCCTGGACATGTGGGAATAGTCATGTCCATCAACCAGCAGGTGGAGATAGAGAATACAAAGCTGAGCTACCCCAGTGGGAATTCCCCTTCCTCCAGCGGTTCCTGCAATGAAAGACCCTCTGAACACCAAAAGACCACCTCAGATATCAGGGACCCGTGAGACCATGAGTTCTCAAGGTCTCCAGAAAAATCTACCCGGGCCTGCTGGACCTGGCAGATAACGAGCAACTGGAGACTGCCTCGACCTCTGCTTCAACAAATAGGCCTGAAGAATGATCAAAACAAACTCAGGAGAAAATGGTGTCTCCTGAGACTGCAAAGACCTTCATGGCCCAGCGCCCATACTCTCCCCTGGAGTATGTACCTCACGCTTTCCCAGTACATTGGCAGCCATTCAGGCCAAAATGGCCACCATCCCACCTCCTCCAGGGGACAAGATGCATGGTTGGCAAACCGGAGAGCCAGAAACCAATGCAATGACCCCCCCTGAAGTGGCAATTCCAAGACCGTTGTTTCCCCAGCCGCTGCCTCCGCAGGATGAGAAGCTGCCGGCCTGCACTCTGTGGGCCAGAAACAACGCAACGGGCCCCCACATTGAACAGTGCTTCACTCTCTTGGTGAGCACCAACATCCCAGCACACAGACTGCTGTTGCACTAAATTAAGGCCTTTGTGGGTTTTTTTTAAAAAATGCAAACCACCTACGCTGCGCACCTCATGGCCCTGAGAGAAAAAATGGTTACTGGCCTTGAATGCCCCAAGCGCTCCCAAACATGGCCCCACCAGAGGGCAGCGCTTGCTTCTTACCTCGGCCCGGAGACTCCTGCAGCAAACTGCCTTACTCTGTGCATTGCTCTGATTCTTTTTTTTTTTTTTAATTACCGGCTGCCAAACAGGCTCACATAAACCCAAGAAGGCAGAAGGAAAAAGAGAAGCAGATCACCCTCCACTCAGAGAAGCTGAGTGACAGTGACATGGCACCACCAGATATGCCACCGGCACCGAGGAACACCGGGAGACAACTGGGGACCAGCCACCAACTGGACATGGAGTCAAGGACTCAGGATGAGAGAGAGAGAAGAATCACATCTATCCACCTGCTGGAGACTGAAAATAGTAAAGGGCTGAGCTCGTGGGCTTGGTCTATAGGCAGTAGATCAGCTTTGTGTTCTCTAGCTTCACATGCTGGTTAATGGACATGACTATTCCCACATGTCCTGGAATAGTGGGAAGAAATGCAATGGAAACCATTAACAGCTAATAATAGCTCAGGCACGTGCCTTTATAAAAAAAAAAAAAAAAAAAAAAAAAAACAGGCTCATACAATAAGCTCTACTAGTGCACATATTAATCACACACATATCTACACCTGCTCCAAGGCAGGAAAACCTATATGAGTGTATTTTACAGAGGTCATTTATAAACTAAACCCAATTTTTCCTGAAGAATACAGCTTTTATAACATTACTCCAAGGGTTCCACACTAGGCATCCCTACTTTTATACGATCCAAGTATAGATGTGATTAGGGGAGGCATTTTGACAGAGCACAAACAGAGTCGCAAAGTACACACATTTTATACAATACATACATAAATTTACAACACCTCCGCACTAAATATAGAAATACATGGGTGCATTTTGACCGCAACTGTTGAAGCTTTTGTGAGGCTATTTTAAAACACATAGGTAATCAAGTTGTCTTTAGAAAATAGCCTCCTACTTGTCCTTCACACATAAATGAGTAGTTTTAAAACTGCCCTCTGTGTGGGTATGTGTGTATTTGATAAAGTGCATGTGCACCTAGCAGTTCAACCCCATTTCCATTCCTAGAAATGCCTACGTGTGGACTGTGTAAAAATGTTCTGGCTGGCTTCTGTACTGGTATGCACATAATCACCCACAATTTTATAATAGCCACTCCCACGTGTAATATATATTCTTTACATGCAGAACACACTTTATAAAATTATCCCAATAACTTTACAGAAAAGGGGTGGCAATTCACAAAACAGGGCATGCTGAAAGAAAACGGACCATTTTAAATTTGAAAACCAAAATCATGAAATCAGTATTTTCAGATTCGCAAACACTATCATTTACACAGCAAATATTTGCATAAATGACCAGAATACAAGCTTATACATGGGTATGTGCACACATAAGCACATAAATGTGAAAAACCCCCCAGCTACACGCTATTTCTGTAAATATGTGCATATGGTCAATAGCACATATTTTACAGGTGGGCATGTTACACTTCTAAGTGGGTAACATACAGAATATTTTAAGTTGCACATGCATCACCTGAATATAGGAATGAGCATTTATAACAGCTCAACAGCTGGCAAGAGCTCACACCTAAGCCATATACATGCATATACTTGGCTTATTGCTAGTGTTTCTTTATACGAGCCACGGTGGTGCAATTTCAAATTCTATTATGGCATATTGCTTAAATTGCACCAATGAGTGCTCACCGCATGTTACCATTTCACAAGCAATGGCAAAACAGGCTCTTCACAAGACATCTCACCACCTGAGGTGAAGGAAGATTTCGAAGGACCAAATGAACACATGTAATGTGTCAGTGCTGCTGCCTATTGATGAACTATGGATGTGGAGGCATTACTGTTTATTTAACAGACATATGTTGGAAGGTATTCACAAACCCATGATGCTTCTGCATGCTTTTCCTATTTTAGAACAGTTCCACCTAATTTCAAAAATATGGGAAAGAATAGGCCTTGCCAAGTTTCATTTTTAATTCTTGACCTAAAGGCTGAGACTTCCTGTCACCAGCTCGAGCCCTCATAGTGTCCGAACCAATGCTAATAACAGAAAAAAAAAAGTGGGCACACAGTGGAAAAAAGAATTTGGTGCTTTCTTCTGATGTCTATCACAGCTCCATTACAGTCTGTATTACTAAGGTCATTTTCCCAACTTGTAAGGAAAAGATTAGTAAATCAGGCCTTTAATGTGCCATTGCATAGCTCTGGCAAAAGCCAGTAGCCTCCCTTCCCCAAGCTTGCTGTCAGCAATATCCCAGTGCCCCCCCCCCCCCCCCCCAACGTCATGGCAGGTGAAGCAGAGAAGCAATTGCCTCAGATGCAGCTATCACCATGGTTTGTGTCCCCATTATGAGACAAGACCAACATGGGAAGTGCAGACTGAAAGAGAACCTATGATTATTCAGCAGTGGCAGCCAAAGCAAGAAAAGCAAACATTAGGTGAGGTACAGGGCACAAAAATAATGAGCACCATGCCCACCAAGTGCCTGCAATTTCTCAAACACTGCTGTAAAAATACTTAGAGTGAGCAGGAGAAAACAACACGTTTTTCAAACCTTCCCAACCTTTTCAATGTCCTTCAAAAAAGATGCATTGTGATCTGCTAATGCAGTGTACTAGCACAGGGAAAGAACACATTTTTTTGTCTTCTCCAATGGCCATAATTATGACATGTGGAGGCGTATTTTCAAAGCACTTAAAAAGTTACACAGTAACCTATGGAACTTTGTAAGTCTAAGTGCTTTGAAAATGAGCCCCATATTACACAAAGAATTTGAACATGGGCCAGATTATGCAAGTACTTTTCACAAGTATACAGTTTCTGCAAATTTGGCATAGCTTCTCTGAAAAGTGTCAAAGTACAAATGGTAAAATCTGTTATAATGCCTTTGTATCACTCCATGGTGAGACCGCACCTCCAATATTGTGTTCAATTCTGGTCGCCGCATCTCAAAAAAGATACAGGAAACATCTGATCTGGATCCTGGGGTTCCCCCGCAGCCATCCCCAATACCAGAACAGCCCATTTTATTAGGGGCTGAAAGAACAGGCACCTGCACTTGGCTATCAGCTCCCGTACTCTGGGCATTGAATGTGGTCAACATGTTGAAGCCTCCGCCTTCCCGTGGACTGCCATGGGATTGAGGTAGAGGACTCACCAGGCTCCCCAATGTCCCCCTGCTCTCTTTCAGGTGCTTTCATTTTTGTTCTTTACCTTGTTTTTTTTTTTCATATGCTTTATTCCACTAATAATCAGGGAATAAAGGTAAGCCAAGCACAATGGGGATCTGCCCCCCCCCCCCCCCCCCCGGAAGGCTAGGGCCACATAGGGCCTCAGCCTGGAGCTACATGAAGCTAGAAATTGTGGGCTCTAGCTTGGAGCTAAGGGGGCCAACTCAATACTCCCAAGGGCATGATTTGTGAACTGAACCCTAGAAGCAAGGCAGTTAGGCTCAACCACCAAGTGTGAGCTGCTACCTCAGACCTGCTGTATCAGCCATATCACCTGGAGGTTGAAAAAATACCAGAGAATTCCAGGAGGCACCAGACCATATACCGGTGATGTTGCTAGAAAAGTTCAACATCTGTACCTCCATCTGCTTATAGGAAAGGGACACAACCCAATGGCACAAATTGGTCTAGCAGAGGTGATCAGGAAACCTATATAACCAAGTGAATGACTTTGAAAACTGGCCGCTAAATGAAAGACTTCTCAGCAATGGTTTATTACAAATCCTTTCTTAACAAAAAAACAAAAACAAAACATACTTCTAAAATTCAACCTATTTGGCTTGTTACAATTATATATGCTCTTTCACAAAACATTTGAACAAAAAAAAAGAAAATATGATATCATCTTAGAGCAGTAAGGAACTATACTGGTACAGCACCTCCTGCTGGGCTTGCTGCAACAGTTCTGACTGACTATATAAAGCCAATTACATAGTTATAGCTTTGGTATGTGTGAGTGACATTTCTGTGTGACTTTTGGTTTTGAATGCAGCAGCCTATGTTTTTTTCAGTCTTATGAAGAAATCTCTCATGAGTCTTAATTTACATCTTCCGTGAAAATAATTTGTGGGAAACAGATAATTTACCCATCCCTCTGATTTGTGGAAGAAGAAATCATTTGCAGTGGAGATTCTGGCTTGGTACACAAGCAAAAGATTAAAGGAGAGTGAGAATCCCCGGCAGGAGCTAAATATATAGAGAGATGTGGCAGGACATTTTCGATATGACGTCCAAATCCGATTTTGGACATTTTGCAAAAAAACATCCAAAAATCCAATACTAAGCATGGTCATTTAAAAATTGTCTTATTTTAGATGTTTTTGTGCTCAATGCGTCTTTCTTTAAGGGATATTTTCAAACAAAAACATCCAAAGGAAAAATGCACAAAAACAAGCCAGTGGGATGTCTGGGGGCCAGCAATCTTAGTAGACTGGCCATACAGACATCTCAGCAGAGAGGTGGAAAAGCCTAGGGGGCACTGCAGTGAACTTCACATAAAAGGTCTCAGGTACACATCACATCATAACCCCCTTATATTATATGGTGAGCCCTCCAGGAATACCAAAAAAATGTACTGTACACCATTACAATAGTCCTCATGTCTGCACGCCACCTAAATGTGAGTTCAGTAGGTGTTTTGTGGTTTTTGGGGCGCTCACACTTTTCACCACAAGTGTACCAGTTACAGTGGGATATGGGCCTGGGTCCACTTCTCTACAGTGTACTGCACTGACCACTAGGCTACTCCAGGGACCTGCTTGCTGCTCGAAAAGGAATGGTCATTATATCTGCAGCTGTGACTTTCACCTCTTAGGGGAGCTGGGAGGTGGCCGGGGGGGGGGGGGGGGGGGGAGGGGCATGCCTTAATCCTTCCATCCTTCCATTGGCATCTGATCAATTTGGGCCTTAATCCTTCCATTGGCATCTGATCAATTTGGGCACCTTTTTGGCATTTAGTTGTTATTGAAACAGGTCTATCCAAACACCTCCTATTTAATGCCCTGGTCATTTTTACACCGTTCCATTATCGCAGAAAAATGTCCAAATTGTAAGTCAACCCTAGTCCCACCCAAAACACACTTCTAACATGCCCCCTTGAGATTCAGGCAAACTGCATAGAAAAACAGTCTTAAAATTTAGTTTTGAAAATAGCAATTTGGACATTTTGCAAAAAAAAAAAAAAAAAATGTCCATCTACCACTTTGTGCCATTTTTTGGACATTTTTCAGTTTTGAAAATGAGCCCCTTAATGTAATGGAAAATTTACAGTGAGAGTTTGTGTAGTAAAAAGAATCCCACCGTGGAGTCTACTGTGACAATAAGACTGGAAGCTCAAGGATCAGGCTTACAGGACATTCAGAAAATCCTGTTATCTGGAGAGATTTGATGAAAAAAAAAAGGAGGGGGGCATCAGAGAGACAGATTAAAGAGTGGTGTATTTTACTGTTTTATTATGAGGAAGAAATGGTGCTTCATTAATTCTGTACATTTTGCCCAGTGATCGTGAGGTCAGGTCTGAGACCAACTGGAGCTGGAAGGCACACTCCTTTCATCCAATAAGTCAGTCAAGGAAAGAAGGTGCAATTCCAACCAAAAGGCTTACATAAGCTTGGATGACTGGGACAACTTCTCAGCAATAACTATTTACAGTCACAGAATAAAGGTAGCATCCAACACATATCAAACCCTCTTCGCTCTTCTAGAGAGGAGCTGCTTTGTAGTAGATGGCTTTATCAGGGATCTGGACTCTGTGAACCTGCAGGTACAAAATCCTTTGTAGGAGAGATCCTTTCTCCACTGGAATCTCAGCTAGTGGGCTCTGTGTCCTGATGCTTTTCCTGGATAGATGCTTCCACTGCTTCTCTCTCTTGTTCTCCTCTAAACATAGCATTAAAATTAATGCAGCAACTGTACAGATTCTGTTACTGTTTCTTCACTCCCTGGCTGTGTTATTGAGTCTCAACTCCCATTTACTTAATGGCACAAGGACCAAAAGGAGCAAAGGTCAAAGAACACCACCACCCCCCTGAGTTTGTTAGGAAGGCAGAAGAGTCTGTCTTTGTTCTGGAAACTGAGATCTTTTCAAGTCGAAAGTTCACTAGTAGTATGATTATGAATAGAGGCACTACACGTCACTACTGAGGAGTTTAAAACTAGCAGAACCTGCTTTCCCTCTATATGTACAATTATGGAAAATAAAAAAAAAGTCTACTTCATATTAACTGTATTTTGGACAAAACTGCAGCACAGATAAACTGAAGAGCCTCCCCCACTCCCCCAGAGAGCTGCGTGTCTTATATAAGTCTGGATTAGACATCGCGAGATTTAAAAGGAAATCCTTTCTCACCATGAAATAATCCACCTCTGGAACAGAGAATACATGTTATTGAGTGAGATGGAGAGAGGACTGGAAGAAATAAATATTTTTTTGTTTCTAGTCTAGACATATGGACGTGGCCCCAAACAGGAGGTTATATGGATTTAGTGACTGAAATTGGCACTAAGCACCCGACACTAGCATTTATTTGAAGAAATGGCAGGCCTAGGTTTAGATGCTTTTGTTTGACAAATTTTCAGCTTATATTTCGCCAGTGTCGCTATGCTCAAATTAGCCCTCTCCTCAAGTCACTTCACTGGCTTCCTATCCGTTTCCACATACAGTTCAAACTCCTCTTATTGACTTATAAGTGCATTCACTCAGCAGCTCCTCAATACCTCTCCACTCTCACCTCTCCCTACACTCCTTCCTGGGAACTCCCCACACACAACTATGTTCGTAACATCAATTGTCTTCAACTATCCAATACCTTTATTGTATTTCTACCATAAACCCATATATCCCCCCTCCCAGCAAAACTCTTAAGAATGTTGGGTTAAACTGGCAAAGTGTGTCCATAAATCAGAAGCAGGATCATGTCTACCCAGTCTCTTATCCGTTAATTGATCTATTTCTCTAACCAAACCTAATTTCAAAATCCAGTCAAGTTCTGTGGGTCCTTCTGCTTTTTTTTCAATGGCCCACAATGACGCTTTTGGCCGCCGTCAAGCACATTCTTTTAAAGCAGTATTGCCACCTCTTACCCCGCCTATTACCCAGCCCCAATAGACACCATCTCGGATCTAGGGAAAGGGTGCACCTGTGTGATCAGCAATTTGAAGAACAATTTGGTTCCAAAAGGATTTTATCCGATCGCAAGACCACCAAATATGTAGGAATGTTCCAACCTCAGTACTGCAACGCCAACAATCGCGGGATACCGTGGGGAACACCACATGTAGTTTCATAGGTGTATAATACCATCTCATCAGAACCTTATAAGCATTCTCCTTGTAAAGCACACATACTGAATCTTTCTTAACTTCCAAAAACATCGCTTTCCATTCAAACATAGCAAATTCAACATTTAAGTCTTTTTCCCACTGGATCATGTATATACCTCTGAAAGTATGTATCTCTAATAAGTTTATAAAGAATAGAGATGGTACCCCTCATTTTCCCCAGCGATCCCCAAAGATTTTAGAGATATTCAAAATCATCTGGATCAGATCTCAACCATCCCAACTGGCCCATATAGTGTTTAACCTGTACGTAATAAAAAACATCGGAATCAGGAAGCATATATTTATCTTTAAGTTCCGTGAAAGGTCGTAACTCGCCCACACCAGAGAGGTCCCGAAAGTGGGTCAATCCCTGTTGTGCCCATCGGAGAAACACGGGGTGTTTAAATCCTGTTGAGAACTCTGGTTCCAAACTAATATAAGCATAAGAGGAAAACCTCTGAGACCCTCTTAATTTAGATTTAAGAGAACTCCATAAAGTTAGTTGATGGACAAACGGATTATCAGAAAGTCTACTCTAGGCCCTGGAACAGAGAGGCCCACAAGGCTGCCCCCACAATATAGTCACGCACACAGTTCTGCTCCATAGCTGCTGCTGCTACCGGAACTCTGTCATAGCTCCAAGCTGAAACCAATTTCAGCTGAGCTGCCCAATAGTACCAAAGTAAATTAGGCATTAGGCACTACTCTGCCCCCTAATTCAACCGAGCACCACATGATTTTCTTATTCAACAGTGTCTGTACTTAGTTATAGGGGTCCCCTTTTGTTGCGCTTACCACAATATATTTAATGTGCAGCAAATGTTATCTGCCACTTCTCTGTGTGCCAGAAAGCCTGATTGGTCAGTATGTATCAACAGAGGGAGCACCCGCCCCAATCTATCTGCCAATACTTTAGTCAAAATTTTTACTTCTGAATTTAACAGCGAGATTGGGCGATAGGAACCACAAAGCGCCGGATCTCTTCCTGGCTTCAAAAGCACTGAAATCCCTGCTTCATGCATACTAGCGGGGAGTGATTGGCCATCAAAACAAGCATTCCCAGCTCGTACCAAAAGAAGTCTGATCTCTCCCACGAATATTTTATAAAATTTCCCCGAGAAGCTGTCTAGGCCAGGGGCTTTGCCTCCTTTGAGGCCCTTGATGACTGAAACCAATTCGTCTAATCCAAAAGGGGCCTCCAACTGTGTACATTCTTCTGCAGACAATGAAGGCAACTCTAAACCTTGTAGGAAATCTTGAATCTTTGTGACCTCTATCCCAGCACCTCTCCTATATAATGATTGGTAAAACTGAATGAATTGGGTCTGGATTTTACTATCCTGATAGTACATTTTGTCCCCAAGCCCCTTCATTTTTGTAATTAAATTTAAATGTCTGTGGCGTAGGTGGTGCACCAACATTCTACCGGACTTGTTAACAAATTCAAAGAATTTTTGTTGGACTATTCTCCTCATGTATTCTACCCTTTCCACTTGTAATTTATTAAGTTCCATACGACATTGTCTCAACTGTTGTAAAATCACATTAGAGCCTCCTTCTTGGTGCAGGCGCTCCAAATGTACCAAACGTGACCTCAGCTCCAGTTCTTTTCTTTCACGATCACGTTTCTTGCGAGCCCCCCATTTAATTAAATGCCCTCGGATAACTGCCTTGACAGCATCTGGCAGAGAATCCCTTCAGAGGTCTCCCCCGTATCACTGATCGCAAGATAATCACGAATATTTTCTCTAAGCTCTTCATACAACTTTTTGTCTCCTAAAATACTTTTTCAGTCTCCAAAACAATTGGCGTCTCTCTGCCTCCAGGCCTTTTAAGATCACTTCCACTGGTATGTGATCTGAGATGGAAATGGCATCTATCATAGAATCAGAGACTTGACCCCGTAACTGTCTACTACACCATAGGATATCTATCCTAGTATATGTGGATTGTGCATATGAATAAAAGGAATAAGATCTCTGACCCAGATGTTGTAGGCGCCAGACATCCACAAGATCTAACTCGGTTGTTAAAAGCTTCAACTGTTTGCAATGTGCTAGGCTGGATCCACTGCCTCACCTGGAATGATCCAGATCTGTAAGGGAAAGATTAAAATCTCCCCCTAATATGACCCCTCCTTGTGTGAACTGAAGGCCTCATGACTAGTTCCAAAAAATTTCCCCTGACCCGAATTATGGGCGTAAAGGTTAAAAGAAGACCCCTTATAGCCATACACCTACCTTGTTCATCCCTATATACAGGCCTCTTTAACAAAAGGAACCCCTTTGCGAATATATATGACTAACCCACCCACTTTATGCCCTCTTGAATCTGAATGTGCAATATACTCACTATATGCTCTATGGTTGAGCAAGTGTGTATCTTGCTTCCGTATGTGTGTTTCTTGCAACAAAATAATATCCCAATGAAATCGTTGTAGCTCCCTATGAAATAAACTACGTTTACCAGATGAATTTAACCCATTGACATTCCATGACCCAATTTTCAACCGTTTTTATCCCAACCCCCCTTCCCTCCCTCCCTCCCCCTCCTCCCCTTCTAACTGATCAGCAATATCGCTGGTCAGCACAGACCCTGAGGAAGTACACCAGCGCCAGAGAGGACCCCCTTGCAAATACCTCCCTTATGACATACATTCAACTCCAGTCCTCCCCTCCCCCTCCCACAAACATCTTAAATCATGCCCTCATTCTCTCCACCATACCAACACTATCCTCTAGTTTAACTCCCGCAGTCTCCCATAACGCTTAAAGTCTCATAATATTCTGCTTCTCATTCATATCCAACCTTTACTAGTCCTTATAATGGATGAACTGAATTCAGTGAATACACCAAAGTTTTTCACATTGTTCCTCCAGGTGCCGGCGAACCGGTGCTCCGAGCCTGCACCTTAGAGCCTCGGCCAGAGCGTTGCCAACCAGGCCTACCTTAACTATGCTATTCCAGTTGGCTTCCTAAATGTCGTAAGCAATCGCACCACCGCTCAATGTAGAGGACGGATTGCAGTTATTTACTCTGCCTGTCTCCGTTTAACTAATTTTGAGTTCATCAAGCATTCCCTGCTGGAATCCCTATCTTTTCGCTTTAGTTCTTCACCATCTCTTAACTTCTGCATTATCACCCACCACCAGTCACAGTTTCCTCATGGCAATTATTACAGGCAGTTATAACTGACCATTGCGTTAATACACCCCGTTCTATTATTCTGGGTGATCTCAACCTACACCTTGACAATTCCTACTTCACTACTCTCTCTAGCCTCTCGAGCAGATCTCAATCTCGAGCAACACATTAAGGGGCCAACTCACACTCTAGATGTGGTGCTCTCTGGCAAGCGGTAAGTAAAATCACAAACCACTATCCACATCTACCCTCTCCCGTGGACTGATCACTCATTGATTATCTTTTCTTATACTTCTACCACCATTCAGTCGCCTTTTCCCCCACACTACCCACACTATCTACAACAAGGGACTTGAGTGAAATCAAAGCCACTTCCATCCTAAACTCCTTGGGATTTGACAAGTTTTTCGGCTCTCCCTTTAGAGACTAAACTAGATGTATGGAATAAAGTCCTCTTTAGCAGACGGCTATCTGCCTCCTGCCTGGAAGAAGGCACTAGGACACCCCAAGCACAAGGATCTTTCAGGGTCTATATAGGTCTTTGCAATAATTACTGGCCCATTGCTAATCTCCCTTTTACTGCCAAATTAGTAGAATCTATAGTTTACACTCAAGTTATCAGACTTTGCTATCCGTACTTATGTCCTTCACCCCTATCAGAATGTCTTCTGCCAGCATCACAACACTGAGACTACCCTTTTAGGTATAACTACCGAATTAAGATGCACTGAGCAAAACCAAATCCGTTTTGCTCCTTTCTATTGACCTTACCACTGCATTCAATATAGTAGATAATTTCCTCTTACTCCAAAAGCTCTTGCTCGGCCTACGGAGTACTACTCTTTCTTGGTTTATCTCGTACTCCACTAATTGCATTTCTTTTCATGACTCTCAGTCTGCTTCTATTCCCTGCCTTTGAGTGTACCCCAAGGTTCAGTGCTCTCCCCTCTACTATTTAATATTTTTTTAGCACCATTACTGACTTCTTCAATCCCTACGATTTGTCTCCTTTGTGTATACAGATGACACAGTTTTTAAGCACTGTAGATCCCTCAGACGGTTCCCAGATAGCTACAATCAATCTTAAACTAGCAGAAATATGCTCTTGGCTCACAAAGCATCGCTTGATACTCAATCCAGGAAAATTACGTGCTGTCCTCTTTTCCTCTAAGCCTACACTGGGCTTGTTAGCCCAATTCTTTTGAATACAGTTCCTATTACTTTGACTGAACAGGTCAAAATTCTCGGTGTTATCCTCGATACTGCATTAACTTTCATTCCACAAATCTCATCGGTAGTACGTCGTGCCTATTTTCACCTTAAACATAGGTCCATCCGACCTTGTCTCTTTCCTGTTGCATTAACTATCCAGGTTCCCTCCTTTGTTATATCACAGTTGGACTACTGTAACTCTCTCTACACTGGTCTCCCTCAGCGTGAACTTAAGACGCCTACAACTTGTTCAGAACGCGGCTATTAAGCTTATTATTTGACATAAAAAAAACAACGACATCACTCCATTGGCTACCTATTCCTTTCCGAAACCAGTACAAGCTACTCCTTTTGGTCTATAAGATATGAACTAAGGAGGGAACCTTCATTTTTCTCTACACTCCTTTTTCCCTATACATCCTCTCAGGTATTATGCTCTTCTCAACATCTTCAAAATCCCACCTGTTCTTAAAGGCTTTTGAAGGTTAGCGGAGAGTGCATGACACAGTGGTCTTCCCATGTCCCTGATGTTTTCTTCCCTCCCTCTCACTTTCCTTTCTATCTGATATTGTAGTTCTCCCCCTTTGCCTCTTGTGCCCATATGTCCTAATTATTTAATCATGTGTGATTGTTCCCCCCCCCCCCCCCCCCCCCATTGACTGTAAGCCACTCAGATACCAGTTTGTTGGGCGGGATAGAAAGACCTCAATAAACTTGAAACTTCATTACTGTCATGATATATGAAAAAACTAATTCATGACAATGCCCCCAACGGAAAATAAACCCCAGACATTACAACCCATGAACTCCAGAAGGAAGCACTTTTTGGCAATGCCGCCAATTACTATGGTGAGCACTAGCAGTAAACTAATATCATACTCATATACTTTGGTTTAGGAATAAGGATTATTGTTGTCATGATTTGTGCAAAACAAACCCATTTGTCTCCGAGAGAAAAACCTGCATTTGCTACAATTGAATTCTGACAGAACAAACTATGAATTATAAATTACTACAGCACATTGAGCCCCATAAATTACATTCAGAAGAGCTGAAAGGGGATTCTGTTGTTTACCCTATATCTTGTATTTCCCACAAAAAAAGACTATTTCATTCAAATAGATCGAAACATCATTCTAACACTGTGACCCAGATTCTTCTATTCTGGAGCTATAGTCAAGGACCTTTGAGTAATCAGGACCTATATTTTAGAAACAGCTCTTAAGAAAACTATTTGCCTTTTCACTTCCATTCATGCAATTTCCAGTCTAACCACCTCACTTATTCCAGACATATTTGCAGTTTCCCTTCCCTTCCTTGTAAACATCCATCCTTTCATTTAATCCCATTTGTTCATTTCAACAAGCATGCATGAAACATTTCCCTGAACCGATTCCACACTGGCCTCCAGCACATTAAAAAAACAAACCACTGCAACCTTCATAGAGAGACTGCAGCACCTCTCTCAGATCACAGCATTTCTATATATTTCAGTATCTTACTAAATTAAATTTACTGTGTTAACAAGGAGTAGTATATTGCTTCAGGACTTACTGGCTAGGAAAGAAATGCACTCTCTCATTTACTACTCCCCCCCCCCCCCCCCCCCCCCCCCCCCCCCCAATAATTTGTTTAGAGGAAGGATTGTGGGAGTAAATTCCCTAACAAAAGCACATCTCCCATCTTTTCCCTGTACTCCTCTCACTATCTTTGCCTACTTTGCATCCATTTTCCAAAAGCACTCTCACTCCCTTCCCCCTTCATGATTCTTGCTCTGATTAAGGATGAAGATATAGCCTTCTCCTCCAAAGGAGGGCAAAGGTTTCTTGACTTCACCAATTGTTTTTTATCTACAACCACTCCATATCCACATTACCAGCTCCACTATTGACATTTAAATACAAGCTAGTCAGTCATATCCACAATCTGTGCTTTATTTTTAATATTTTTGCTGGAGGGAGGGAGGGAGGAGTAAATTTTTGTAGTGCTCATCAGTTCAGCACCTGAAATCCTTTTCAAAAGCTGACTTCTGTGGTTGAAAATGTAGGTTCGTAGTGGTGTAGACCATGGTATAACTCAATGGCATTGGACACCACAGGCAAACCTTTAAGCTGTGTGCACCTCCACTCCAAGGCATGTCTCCACCTTCTATCCCCTCCCCATAGTTCAGCATCTCCCCTTCCCTTGCTAACACCCCTCAAGTGGCCAGCATCTCCCCTCCTCCTTCAATACCTCCCCAATCGACCAGCATCTCATCTCCTACTTACCAACCCTACCCCATGGCCAGCATCTTCCACTTCCAGGCCTGTTACTGCTGCCCCCAACCTCCATGCCAACCCTGAGCTTGAAGTGGAGTGAATGCTGTGTGAGCCCTGTTAGGTATAGGCCCATGCTGAAGTGTTGCCATGTCCCCAACAGAGGTTTGACTCGAGGGGTGGGGGGTGAGACAAGGTTGTGCGCCAATGTGGGCCTGCACTTACAGAGACCGCACAATGCTCATCTTCCTTAAGCTTTGGGGGCCAGAGTAGGAGGATGTGGAATACAGTAGCAGCAGTTGTTAGAGTTGCTTGGCTAGCTCCCAAATTCTGCTGCCCTAAGCAGATGCCTATTCTAGCTATTGGCAGGGCTGGTCCTGTGTAGCCCCATACCATTTTTGGCTGAGGAAGAGGAAAATACACGGTCAAAAGCCCAGTCTGTGTCTGTTTATATAAACCATGGAAGAAATGGAAAAAATAAAATCAGCCTGAGTGCTATTTGTGGTAGAAAAAATGTGCTGTGGTAAACCAGTGGAAGAAAGACACCAAGAGCAGCCTGTTGCATTCCCAACAAAGAGCAAATGAGTAAAGCTACATTAAAAAAAAAAATCCATATCTATATATACTGTAAAAGAAATTCAGAAACGTTTGTAATTTTTCATAGATTTGCATGTTTACAACTGGAGTAATGAAAGTTTGGGGTAATATTTTGGTCACCTAACTGGCAGATTTTCAGACAAATCTAGCAACCTACATTTGTGAATATAAAAGTAGCTTAAAACTAACCAGCAAAAATATTGTAAATAATACAAAAAATGTTATAAATTCTTGGGGGAGAGAGAGGGACTGTCATAACCCCCACTCCCCTCCCTCCTCCGGTTGCAGCTGACTCAGCAGAGGCTAGCATAGTACTTACCCTGGAGCAGCAGTCCAGGTCTAAATCTGGAAGTGGACCAGTCAGCTACTACAGGAAGGAGGAGGAGCAGAGGCAGAAAAAAAACATAAAAAATAAAAAAGATCAATGTCATAAAGGTGGTTGGCTGGCTGACTGACAAAAAGGCAATAGGAAAAACACCTTTTCTTTCTTCCCCTGTCCCCCAAAGACATCTCTGACATCAGCAGGGGAGAGGCTGTTTGCCACAGCGCATCCAGCCAGATGAGAAGGGCATCAGATTTCCAGACTCCCAGGAACCAGACAAGCCCTGTGAAAGAATGGAGTCCATCTGACAATGACAAATTATTCCCCACCACACAGGAACAGAGGGAAAGAGGAAGCGTTTATAAGGGCTGAAAAGAGGTTCACCTGATACTTCTCCCTTGAGATTGTCAATAATATAAATAAATAGATTGCAAGAAAACCAAGGGTGACATTTATTCATACCTGTTAAATTTCCTTTCACTTAGTTCTGCTGTGCCATCTTGACTATTGGATTGTATCCCCTTCCTACCAAGGGATGGAGGTAGAGAAACTGACTTTTCCCAGTAATATCACTGGCATAAGGGCTAGTATTGCGCTTTTCCCCCCTTGATAACACCACTGGAGAGAAAGAAATTCCCATGCATCCTGAAAACTTCAGGAGAAGGGGGGAAGTAGAAAATTTAATGTGAATCGTAAAAAACTTTTCTTCACTCAACGTGCAATTAAACTCTGGAATCTGTTGTCAGAGAACTTGGTAAAGGTGGTTAGCTTAGCAGGGTTTAAAAAGGGTCTGGACGGCTTCCTAAAGGAAAAGTCCATAGACCATTATTAAATTGACTTGGGGAAAATCCACTGCTTATTTCTGGGATAAGCAGCATACAATGTATTGAGCTTTTTTGGGATCTTGCCAGGTATTTGTGACCTGGATTGGCCACTGTTGGAAACAGGATGCTGGGCTTGATGGACCTTTGGTCTGTCCCAGTATGGCAATACTTATGAGGACAGTGGTGATCTCAGGATGGTACAGCTAAACTAAAGGAAAGGTTTGACTACATTTCACCTTCCTTAAGAGTCCTGGCTGCACCATCCAGATGATTGGAATGTATCCAAGCTCATTGGGTGGGGAAAGATGAGGTCCCTTAAATGATGTTTCTGCCAAAGACATTCCGGGCTCTGGTTAGCACACCCAGCCTGTAATGCTTCACAAAGGAGTGGAGTAATGTTTAAATCACTGCTCTGAAGATAGCCTCAGTCATGATGGATGGAGGCGATCACCAAGCAAAGCGTCTCATTCAAAAGCACAGAACCTTGAAGCAGGTGTTCATCCCTCAAAGGTCAAGGATAGGCCAAAAGGAACCCCCTTTCTTTGGGACCACAAAATAGAGTAACAACCCTACTCCTGTTCCGAGGAAAATACTGGTTCCATTGTGTCCAAGACTAGAAGATTATGTAGAGTGAGCGCAATGGCTTGACTCTTCAAAACTGAACCACAGGGCGAGACCATGAAGGTGTCAGGCATTGGATGAGCAAACTCTAGGGTGTAGCCCCAACTGACCACCTTGAGTACCCACTGGTCTGAGGTGACGCAGGCCCATATGTGGCTGAAGAAATCCAATCTGCCTTCATCAGGCTCACAAAAAACCTGGTGCACCCTCACTGCGAACCCCTCCTGAGTCTCCTGTCCTTTTGGGTCTACAAAATAGCCTCTGCTTGAAGGGCATGCTGGGTCCCAAGACTGAACCAACTGGTACCTATCTGCATGAAAGTAACTTCCTCCTCGAGTGTGGAACTTGGTCAAAGGGGTACACTGGGTACCCTTCTGGCGCCCCTATCCTTAGCAGATCTCGCAAACACTGCAGAACCGCTGTCCTGTTGGCCTGCGATACACAGCGGGACTCCAGAAAAAGTCTGTGACGGGAGAGAAGAATTCTAGCTTGTAACCTTCTCGCACCACATCGAGGACCCACTGGGCCAAAGTAGTTCTGGCCCACTCTGGAAGAAACAGAAAAAGCCGGCCACCGATCTGCTCTCCTCCCGAGTGGACCTGCGTCCCATCATTGGGAGGCCCGAGGAGCCCCCTGACGAGAGGGGGGTCCAGCCAGCCGCCCCGGGCGTGACCTCGAGGCTCCCTGCCTGGAAGTAGACTTGAGTCTATCCTCCGGAAGACGCTGAGATTTGGAATCCCCCAAATCTATAACAATCTTTTCTAGGTCTTCCCCAAAAAGCAATTTCCCTTGGAAAGGCAATTTAATGAGCCGGTGCTTAGAGGCCATACCTGCGGCCCAATGACGGAGCCGCAGAAGATGCCGAGAGGAAACGGTCAAGGCCATGAGTCTGGCCGAAGCACGGACCAAATCATACAAGGCATCTGCCAAGTACGCCAGCCCAATATCCATCAGTGACATCTGAGGAGTTCCCGGCATATCAGACTCCAAAATCGAATCCATGACAGAATGTAAACAACTGAGACAAGCTCTAGCCGCATAAGAACTACAAACAGAAGCTTGAAGTGTCAAAGCGGCCACCTCAAAGGCACGTTTTAAAGAGGCCTCTAGCCATCTGTCTTGCATATCTTTAAGTGCCCAACACCTTCCACTGGAAGAGTAGTCTTCTTAGTGACCGCTATCACCAGGGCACCCACCCTAGGTAGAGCAAACTGCTCTAAACGGTCCACTGAAACTGGATACAGCCTGGCCATAGCCCTGGCTACTTTCAGCCCCCCCATCCGGATCCGCCTGATGGAGTAGCAAAATAAATTCCGGCGAAAACCCCTACCCCGCAACGGAGGTCGCAGCCACGGCACCTGCACCACCGCCCACAGTGCCTGACGGCCCCCCGCCCGACTCCCCTACCAGTGGAGAAGAAGCTTTGCCCAAAACCGCTAATGGAGCCGGCTCCGCGACCGATCGCAAAATTGCGTGAGAATCGCCAGGCTCTGGGCGGGAAAGCACGTTTCGGGGGGGGGGGGGGGGGGGGCGGGGCACCGCTCTGTCAAGTCCCACCAAATCAGCGCACCCCGCACTGCAAAGGCCCACCGCCGAACGCCGTTTCCCACATCAGGAACAGCGTTTTGCCGCATCCGCTGCCATCACCCGTCCCCAAAGAGGAACCCAGCAGGACTTACACCGGACCGGGAAAGAGCGGGAACTGACAGCTGAGCCGAAGGAAAAAAAACTCTCTGACTCCACTTCGAGGCAGGCTCAGACAAGCAGGCAACAGAAAACAGGACTCGGACAGGAGTAACACAAACCTGCTCTCAGCAAAAACACACTTCCCTATGCTTCTCTGTTTCTCTTTTAAATAAATTCTATGGTTCTCTTTTTTTTTTTTCTTTTTTTAGTGAGGAGACAGAAACAAACAGGGAAGGAAAGGAACAGCAAAAGCCTGTTCAGAGGGAATTTGAGGTGCAGCAGGGACCCAGCAACTGCGTATGCTGCCAAATGGGACACCATCAGCACCCTCAGAGGCCTTGGGCGGAGGGGCTGGAGAAAAAGCTGTCCACCACCTGCTGAGATACAGACATACTAACTGAGGAAGGAGCTGGCCATCTGGCATCACTGCCTTTAGTTTGTTTATCTCTATCTCCACCTGCTGGTAGGTGGACTTAACCCACCAGTTCCTGGATTCATCTGCTGCAAGTGACAAGGAAATACCTGCGCCAGTGGGACTGTGAAGCCTGACTGGTTACTGAGGAGTCAGTGCCAATCCCTGAAGAAACACATATGGCTAAGGAATTATACCAGTCTTTAGCTAATTATAAAATTGTTTTATTTTTATTTCCACTTTAGTCAGTTTCAAAGTGGTGCAGACTCCCAGAATACACATATTTCAGGGAAGGCCAGGTATACAGATGGCCTACCAGTGTCAATAAAGGTTTTGCTTGACAGGTATAAGGTTTAGGGCTTTGTAGCCTGCAATGCAAGACCCTCGTGTCTGTAGACCCTACAGGATTCAGTGGTGCTTCAGCATATAGCAGACTCTTCAAGGTTCCCTATGGTGAGACTGGTGCAATCACTCTAGACAGTACTTAACTGTAATTGCGCCCAATTATAAAATGTTAGAGTGGTGCCTCTGAACTCATACAAGGGAAGGTCACACCAGAAAACTGGGACACCTGTCTGGATCCAGTTTTTGAACTGACTTGTATAGCAACAGCGATAAACAAAGACACATGCCCAGTGCCGCAGTTAAATTTTGCTGCTGTTGAGCAGACAACTCTTAAAGAAATAGGATCCTTCCTGTATTGCCACAAGAAGGTCATAACTTAATAGAAATCAAACATATAAACGGCGAGTGACCGTACTCACTCGCAAATGCACAGTAGAGACTTCCCTCTCTGCCCCGCCCCCGCTTCAATATGGGGGTGGGACAGAGAGGGAAGTCTCTACTGGCATGCTGCAGACGTCGGAACCGCTCCCCCTCCCCCCTCCCCCGGAGTTGCCGCCGCCCCTCCACCTGGCCCGAGCAGCACTGTAAACTTACATCAGCACGCAGCAGCAGGCACATCAGCAAAGCTGCCGTCGGGCTTCCTTCTCTGCCTTTGTCCCGCCCTCGCCGACGTTACGTCACACGAGGGCGGGACACAGGCAGAGAAGGGAGCCCGCCCCGACAGCAGCTTTGCTGATGTGCCTGCTGCTGCGTGCTGATGTAATTTTACAGTGCTGCTCGGGCCAGGTGGAGGGGCGGCGGCGACTCCGGGGGGGGAGGGGGGCTCGGAACCCCCTCCCCCATTCCAAAAGTAGCCCGTTTTCACGGGCTCAACGGCTAGTATACATATATATATAGAGAGAGAGAGAGATAACAACTACAAAGTTTGGCATTGCCCTTGATACTGTAAACTTTAAAACAGTATTTACCAAACTTTTATCTAATAAGACCCCATTTTAACAGACCTCCTCAACCTTCACTCCCCTCAACTTCTGTCCCCTCTCTCATGCTCTCTTTCTCTTCTCTTTATTTACAGTATTTGTAGCCCGCACAATCTACAGAATTCTTAGCGGGTAACAAGTGACCACAGTACATAAAAAATAACCTCACAAAACTGAAAACCAAAAACCAAATAGAATAAAGTTTAATTTGTTCCCTGCAAAATATACCAGTTTATTTAATATGCTCCAAAGAAAGTTAATCTTCCTCAAAAACCTGCCGGAACAAAAAGGTTTTTACCTCTCTTTTATACATCTCAGTATTTTGTATTGCTCTCAGCTTTGGTAGTTTTGTGTTTCAAAGTCTAGGTCCTGCAATATTAAAAACAGCCAATTGATATTCCTCCCATCTCACCTTATGGAAGGAGGGAACTTCTAAAAGTGATACCCCCGCTGCTCTCAAAGCTCTAGTTGGCTGGTATATCCTCAAATTTGAAAAATAATATCAGAAACGTTACTGGTTAAAACCAACAGTAAAATGTTTAATTTTATTCTATATTCAATAGGAAGCTAGTGAAATATGAGAAAATTGTGAGCAACTGACGAACTCTTGCATCTGCATTTTGAACTATTTGTAATAATTTCTATAATGCCCTATGCAATCCAACTAGCAACCCATTACAGTAATCAAAGCAAGGCCTAATCACACTTTGAATCACCAAATTCTCTGGATTGAGAAGATTTTTTAATATCGTAATCAGATGCAATTTTTAAAACATAAGTCGAATGATTTTTTGAATTTAGCCATTCATGGTTAAAGTGGAATCAATAATGATTCCTAAATCTCACACTTCACTGACAATAGGAATGGAAATATGATCAATAATTAAATTATCAGGGATGTCATCTGTTTGATAACCAGTCTCAAGATTTGAATCTTTGCTACATTTAACTTTAAATGATTTTCTTTCATCCAGGAATTGATAGAAGTGAGACAAAGTCATAACCTCTAAAATAAACCTATTGAATTATTAATATTAAGCAGAAACTGAATGTCTGTATTAAGCCTGAATTGTAAATTCAGGCACTTAAGCAGACAACACAAAGGTAACAAAAAATATTAAACAGAATCAGCGATAAACATGACTCCTGACGTACTCCAGTTGAACAATCCAGTTCACTTGATTTGACTGAATCCTTTACAAACACAAAATTTTCTGCCTAACAAGAATGAGCGAAACCAGTCTAACACAAGACCTTTCATATCAGTAGACTGCAATCAATTCAATTAAAGTTCTATAGTCAATCGCATTGAAAACAGATGAAATATCTAATGTAACCAGTAAAAAAACACATTCACCTTTGTCAAAGACTGCTCTCTTACAAGATCTAACATGGAAATTAGCAAAGTTTCTGTATCGTATTTAGACCTAAAGCCAAACTAATTAATGTCTAAGACATTTGCTTTATGTCACTCTAGTCTGCCACCTTCTCTCTAACCCCACAAATCCCAAAATAATTTATGCATCCATTGTTTCTGGCTATTGCTTCTCTCCACCTCCCCCCTTCCTGAAAGAAATGTAATATTTTGCCATTACTTTTTTTTTTTTTTTTTAAAGAGCCAGCCCTTCTCCACTATCTCAAGGGTAAATATATATGGTTGCTCCTGGTCATGCTATGGCATGGTGGTATTTATTTATTTAGATTTTTTTGCTCACACTTTTTTCAGTAGTAGCTCAAGGTGAGTTACATTCAGGTACACTGGATAGTTCTCTGTCCCAGGAGGGTGCACAATCTAAGTTTGTACCTGAGGCAATGGAGGGTTAAGTGACTTGCCCAAGATCACAAGGAGCAGCAGTGGGATTTGAACTGGCCACCTCTGGATTGCAAGACCGGTGCTCTAACCACTAGGCCACTCCTCCACTCTGGTATTGGCACTGGTGATGAAGTGGAGCACAGTGGGTTACAATATGACTGTTATTGCAATAAGAAGGACTGGATGCCTAAGCAATTAGCACTGAAAATCAGCACTAATCACTTGATGCAAAACTTAGAAACTACCAAAAATATCCAACTAGAGAGCTTAGAAAGCTGAAAGAGAACCAGAACTAACTGAGGAAGTCCAAGTCAAGATGGAAACTGAAAGGCCTACCACAGATTTAAAAAAACTAAATAATCGAGGGCCCCCTCCCCCATGCACTGGCAGCTGAGAGAGAAATTCCACTCATGTGGCTGCAAAACCTCAAGGTATGTGCATATGTGCAGATGCACCAAGACCCAGAAGTATCCTAATGGTTAGTATGGTGGCTCAAGGAACTGGATTCAATATCCATTGCTGCTCCTCCTGATTCTGGGTGTCACTTAGCCTTCTAGTACCCAAGGTACAAAATAAGTACAACGCTTTGATTGTAACCACAGAAAAGCAGTATATATCAAATCCCATCCCCCTTTCTTTTTTCCCCCCACACCTCCTCTGACCTTATCCTCTCTCTTCGTCTCCTCTGATCCCTCTACTCAATCTCATCCGCCCCCCCCCCCCTCATCTTCACCCTCTTCCCTGGCCTTGCCGTCCTGCAGCAGGGTGCACTCAGGGCCTTGACTTAAGATTTTGATGCCCATAGTTAAGACCAGAAAGCTAATTCCATAGGTAGGGGGCAGGAAGAGATCAGAGATCCCAAAGATTGGAGAGCCAGAAGAGGAGCAGAGGAAGGCTATGGGTCTAGTTGCACCCTTTCAAAGCAGCACTTACATAGCACTCTAAAGTAGGCAGGAGCAGACACTTTCAAGATCTGGCACCCTAGGCAGATGTCTGTATCAACTATGTCTAAATTTGGACCTGGGTGCACTTGCATGCACACACATACCCTGGAGTCCTGCAACCACAGCAGGCAAAGGGACTCAAACAGTCCCAGTGATGTATTTCTGGAGCAGAGGCGCCATTGATTACCCCCGGCCCTGCATTACCAACAGCAGAGACCATCTTGTCCCCCTGGGTCTTTTGTCACTTTCTCCTGGTAAAGGGAAGGAGGAAGAGAACCTCTCTCTTCCTCTCTCTCTTCCCCTCACTCCATTATTGCCCCATCTCCCTCTCTCTTCCCTTCACCACTCACCATTGCCCCGTTTCTCTCTCTTCCCCTCACGTTACCATCCAACATCACCCTGTCTCTCTCTTTCTCTCTCTTCCCCCACCACTATCCAGTGTCATTACGTCTCTCACTTTCCTCTCCTACCCCCCCCCCCCCCATTGATCAGTCATTCCCTCACTGGCATCTTCACCCACCCATTCTACCTGCTTATCTGCTATCTCCCTGACTCCTTACTGCAAAGAAACTGAAACCAGGCACAACGTCACAGCCCTACGTGCACTGTTGGTAGTTCTTGCTGGTCATTCCCCTCTGAAACAGGAAGTTACATTAAGGGGACGGACTGGCAAGAGCCATCACCGTTGTGCAAAGGGCTATGGGCCGGCACCTGGTTTGGGTTTCTTTGCAACCATGGTGTCGGGAAGGGAATGGGCGAGTGAACAGGTGAACAGGTAAGTGGCAGAGAGGGGAAAGTAGTGGTTGAGCACTGGGTGCTGCGTAACCCCTGTAGTATCACGTACCCTTAGGGTACACATACCGCATGTTGCATACCTATGCTTTAGCCTGCTACCTAACAAGATATTGTCCCAGCACTCCAGAGGATTACAGGGACGTTAGGTGGCAGAACGTGCTTTTTTTTTTAACACTTATATGCTGCTCTCTCAGTTTTCTACTAAAGTCTATTAGCTGTCAGCACTGTCTGTGCCTGACCCTCCGAGCACATCTGTACTAGCAACAGAACCAAGCCTGGACATCCTGATAACAGAATCGTTGCAGGTTAACTTACAGTAAACTAATATTTTAAAACTATGAAAGCTCTGTGTAATTGTCTACAGTGATAGAAGCCTCAATACTGCATTTAGCAAGCATGAAAAAGTTTAATTCAAACAGCAGTGTACAGGCAGAGGCCACAGAGTAAAGATCAAATATCCAGTACAAAATGAATCCATATACTTATGTCCAGAAGACTAGGTCATTTTTATAATGGTACTGCTAGGGAATGGCTCTCAGTTTACCTTACAAGTCTCTCTCATTCTGGAGGCTGTAAACTTAGTCCTAACATCTGGCCACCTCATGTACAAGCTATGCTACTGCACAGTCCCTATCCACACCGAACCTGAAGCCCACAAAATGGCATGTTAAATTTGGAAGGCATAATTTAAGTGGAGCCTCTTTCTACCCCTTTGAATCCCAAAATAAATATTACCAGATAAATCACTTCTTTTCCCTTCAGAAACATTAAGTACATAGTGCAGACACTAGGTGGAATTCTACTAAATGATTTAAACAGGAAGGAGCATCAGGCAACATGCAAAAATAGTGAAACTGTGCATAGTTACAAATGCAGGCAAGAAGATTCCAAGAAAAGAAGTCCCTAGGTTCAGTTTATGTCGTATTACCATCAAACTACTGACAGCAACATGTTTTTCCAAAACATAATTTTTGGCATGCTAAAGAAAACTGATATATCAACAGCAACACAACTGGAGTCAAACAGATTTAACAGCAAAACCCATAAATGTTAATATTTTTGAGAAAACAGAATTTTAGACTATGTTAAGCACAGTTCAGTATGAAAAGTAAATTTAGAGTCTCTCATTTAGGACCTCTTTTGTCAAGCTGCACCACTGGCTCCCACGCGGCAATGCCGACGAAGCCCATTAAAGTGAATGGGCTTTGCCGGCATTGCCACATTGGGGACCGCTAGTGCAATTTGATAAAAGAGGCCCTTAATATATCCTAAGGGAATTATGAGCTGTCACACAATGCAGAATTTGCCAAAGAAATCCCCTTCTTTGCAGAATTCCACATAGGAACCCAGGAGGCTGAATCCGTTCTGTATGACACCCCTTCGCCCCCCAAACTTAGCCCCTCTTTCCCTACACTCCTACCTTCCCTAATATACTCCTCTCTATCACAGGACAAATTATTTCAAATATTTTGCCCTACTCTGGAGCCTAATCTTAACAGTGGAGAAGAAAAGCAGAACAGACATAAATGGGACGATATTCAAAGCGATTTAAGTGGGTAGGAGAGGCTCCTGCCCGCTTAAATCGCCTGTGCCCACCTACCAACCCCTGATATTCAGCGGCACTAAAGCGGGCAATGCTGCTGAATATCACCTGTGACCACGCCAAAAAAAAGTGGCAGGTTGGGGGGGGGGGGGTGTGCAGAGGTAGGGAGAAGCCCAGAGTTATGTAACTGCCGGTAATATTTAGTGCTGGCACTCGTACAGCTAAGGGGCCAAATTTAGGACAGCTCAAACTTTAGTCAGCCTACCTATGTAGGTCCCAGCACTGAATATCGGCCAGGATCCACAATTTTTTTTAAGTTCCTCCCCTCCCCAAAGCATGCTGCCACTTCCGTCCCTCTTCCCCCAGGCCGTAACCAGTCTCAATACCCTCCCCCTGCTGTCATCTACATAAGTCCCCCTGGTGGTCGTTGGGGGCTTTTACGCGGGTGCTTGCTGAATATCGGCCGGGACCCACAAAAATACCCCCTCCCCTAAGCAGGCCACCATTTCCCTTCTTCTCCCCCCCCCCCCCCCCCAAGGCATACCTGAACTCCCTGGGGGTCCATGGGGGTTGTTGGGGGCAGGAGCAAAGGCCACTTTTTCCTGCCTCTTGCGGCTGATAAAGGAAAATAGCTGCTGTGACCTCTCATGAAGTACCGCAGTCCTGCTGCAGTCATTTTCCTTTACTCCAAGTCTTACTCCCCTGCATCCTCCACAAAGCACACGAAAAACAAAGTATGGATGACAAGATTTAATTTGCTTGACTCACACACATGTATGCCTCGAATAGGAAACCCTCATGATATCTGTCATTCATTTATAGCACTAGAACTGCTCTCACAACACCTTTGGTTGAGCCTGACATGGAATCATACTCAACTAACTTAAAATATGATACTCTTGATGCTTGTAGTGCTGTTGCCTCTGTTACAGATAAGCTCGAAACTTGCTGGCAGGCTGTCCGATTGAAAGCAGGTGGCAAGCCACACTGTGACACTGTAAAACAACTTACTCCTACAGACTTCAATGGAAACAAGTGGTTCAGAATATGAAGATTAACCAAATGGGTCCTGGGGACAAAGACTAAACAAACAAGGGCCAGGGGAGGAAATCTAACCCATATGACAGTGGTTGAGGTGTACATCCCTAGGGAATACACGGGTCAGAGGCTGCAGCTCACCAAACCTTTTGAACATACATCCCTGAATTATTTAAACGGCATTTTAAATTAAGCGTGCAAATATGGGTGCATACGCAACTTAAACGAATAACGAAAAAGTTAGCGCTGATAATTTGACCAATTATCGGTGCTGATGGGCTTTAATTTAAATTTACAAGCATAAGTTTAGGCGCAGAGATCTGCGCATAAAAAGTATGTGCGGGACCAAAAAAGGACTTGGATATCAGGAGCGTTCCTTTAAATTACGCATATTGTTAAAGAAAATGGATCATAACCAAATTTAGGCTTTGGGATTTACACTAGGTTTTTGTTGGTATAAATGGTTGCGCCTAAAAGTAGTTACTGTTCCCAGCGCTAAGCGCTATTCTATAAACAAGCATCTGAGTGTCGTTTACAGAATAGCGTTTACGGCTTTTTTTCAGCACCAATTAGTTTCAGTGCTATTTATAAAATTTAGTCCACAATGTCTGGAATCAGAGTTCTGAGAATGGGATCACCATAGGTGGGGGGGGGGGGGGGGGGGGGGGGGGCCTTCACACAGGGATCTTTCATTCCTCCTCATGCCCAAAAAATAGTCCACAGTCCACTGATGTGTTCTAAACCAGATATGGTTTCTTGATAAAGGAAAAATAATTTCAGCAGGCAATCCAAAACAGAGCACATAGTTTTACTCTTAAACAAGAAAATAAACAAAATCTTCTTATAATCCACTTCAACAGTTTCTTCAAAATTTACATTGTATGACTTATGTTTCCTGTTGTTTTCCCTGTAAACTCCTCTCCTCTAAATTCCAAGAAATTAGCAGAAATAAGTCTTCATTCCTCTGAAACATTCACATTTAAAAACCTTTGGATAAACACTGTTAACCAGCCAGGATCCTCTCCTGCACTTCTAGGGAAAAATCCTCTTACTGCAAAGCTGCTCTGCTTTTCTTTTTTTTCTTTCAGCTCCTCTCCTCAGAATGCTATGTTCCTCCAGAACTCCCTTCAGGAAGGACAATGGGCTAAATACTGCCCCTATGACTGCCTCCCTGCTCCCCTACCTATGTCACCAACCATTCACCCAACAACATACCCTAGTCCAGGGGTGGGCACCCACAGTCCTCGAGGGCCACAAACCAGTCGGATTTTCAAAATTTCCACAATAAATATGTATGAAATTGGAAGCAGTACATGACAGCCATTGTATGCAAAGAGATCTCATGCATATTCATTGTGGAAATCTTGAAAAACTGACTGAACTGTGGCCCTCAAGGACCGTGGTGGCCCACCCCTGCCCTAGCAT
This sequence comes from Microcaecilia unicolor, assembly GCF_901765095.1. Lineage (NCBI taxonomy): Eukaryota > Metazoa > Chordata > Amphibia > Gymnophiona > Siphonopidae > Microcaecilia > Microcaecilia unicolor. The sequence goes on along the minus strand of NC_044032.1, from coordinate 181,520,867 downwards.
GAGTCCATCCAAATTGGATGGATATACCCCTGTATCACTATATGACTCCAACCTCACTCTACTCTCCTCTGCCCTGCAGTGGCAAAAGGAAGTAAGTGCCTATTTTTACTGAAGTACTTGCTTCCTTTTGAGTACTAATTGAGACGTTTCCTCAGTTTAAAGTACAGACATAAGAAACTGCTGCTATAGAATAGTAAAGTAAAGGTGCAAGAACTTATACTAACGCTTAACTGTAGGCAGTTAGGCACGTAGATGATAATATAACATAGAGGGGCATAATCGAACGTCGCCGGTGATCTATGTTGGCGGCGGCGCTACAGCTGGCCGGAACTGTATTATCGAAAAAGATGGCCGGCCATCTTTTTTGTCGATAACATGGTTTAGCCCGGCCAAATGCCGTGGAGTTCGCCGGGTTTGTTTTTCAGCGATAATGGAAAGTTATGTCGGCCATCTCAAGCCCCGGCCAAATTCAAGGCATTTGGCCATGGGAGGAGCCAGCATTTTTAGTGCACTGGCCCCCCTGACATGCCAGGACACCAACCAGCCACCCTAGGGGTCACTGTGCTGGACTTCAGAAAAGCTCCCACGTGCATAGCTCCCTTACTTTGGGAGCTGAGCCCCCCCCCCCCCCCCCCATTACCCACAAATGTACTGCACCCACTAAAATTGCTCCAGGGACCTAACGTGGCTAATACAGGAAAGGGAACTAAAACTGGCTTACAAAAATGGCCACTACCACATGGACTACAACAGGAAACAAAACAGGGCACACTCTAAACCCAGTTAGCAGGAGGGAAAAGCACCATGGGAGTAGAGCCCAGTACCCTACACCCACCACAATGCATTGCTAATGTGACTCTGCAGGGCACCTAACAGAAAAGGTGTCACACTCACCCGAGAGCCACATCGCAACCAGGGAAAGGCTGTCGGAGGATACAACACATTCTGCTGTCATGGAGGTGGGTACAGCATTTGAGGCTGGCAAAAAAGGTTTTTAGTTTTATTTTTTTAGTATGGAAGGGGGTTGGTGACCACTGGGGGAGTATGGGGAGATCATCCCCCATTCTCTCCAGTGGTCATCTAGTCAGTTGGGGCACCTTTTTGAGGCTTGGTCGTGAAAATAAAAGGACCAAGTAAACCCGGCGAAATACTGCTTAACGCCGCTTTTTTTTCCCCCATTATCGGCGAAAGCCGGCCATCTGGTAGCCACGCCCATGCCTGCCCACGTCCTGCCTTCGCTAATCTACCGACATGCCCCCTTGAACTTTCCCCGGCGAAGCTTTCGATTATACCGATTTGGCCGCTTTTAAGAAATCGCCGGCTATCTCCCGATTTGTGTCGGAAGATGGCCGGTGATCACTTTCGATTATAAGCTGGATAGTAACATAGTAGATGTCGGCAGAAAAAGACCTGCACAGTCCACCCCAGTCTGCCCAACAAGATAAACTCACGTCATTTTTTGTGTATACCTTACCTTGATTTGTACCTGTCTTTTTCAGGGTACAGACCATATAAGTCTGCCCAGCACTATCCCCACCTCCCAACCACCAGCCCTGCCTCCCACCGCCGGCTAAGCTTCTGGGGATCCCTTCCTTCTGAGGAGGATTCCTTTATGTTTATCCCACGCATGTTTGAATTCCGTTACCGTTTTCCTCTCCACCACCTCCCGCGGGAGGGCATTCCAAGCATCCACCACTCTCTCCGTGAAAAAATACTTCCTGACGTTTTTCTTGAGTCTGCCCCCTTCAATCTCATTTCATGTCCTCTATAACCTTAATGTGTAACTTACCTGATACGCTCCTCCGACCTTCCCATGCCCCTCCATGTCCACCACTCCCCCCCTCCCCCGAATTTGCATGCTCTGGAATTTGAGCATGCAACGTATAGAATAGCAGCTAAGAGCACTTACATGCATAAGTGCTAATTGATGCCAATTAAGGCCACTTACAGCCAATAATTAGCTGTTCATTGGAGTTAAGCTGCACATACAACTGACCTTATTCTATAAACTGCATGCCCAACTTTACATGCTAAGTGTAAAGTTGAGTACCATAGAATTGGGGGTAACTTTCTCTATATTCACATTACTCTTTACAGCATCAGCACCAGAATAAACCAATGCTGTTGTCCGATATGAATTTTCACAACCAAAGTAGATCCCAAAAGAAAGACAAGGGAAATTATGCAGTCTTGGGAATTAATGAACACCATTTATGGATAATCCTTAAGGTGGGCAGAAGTAACACAAAGAATCCATTATGGGAAGCAGAAAACATGCAGATTAATCGGTCACAGATGATTATGGAGTCAAAAAATGTCACATTCTCTAAAACAATCAGTTTCAGTAGTTTATTTTGGTAAAATATTACGTTATCTTACACTTATACACCGCCTTACTTGAACTGAAGTAGTTCAACCCAACTATAATGTTCTCAGCACAGGGCCAATAAACCACAGAGAAATAGTCTGCTTGCATGGGTAATAATTTCCTTTTATTTTAATTGCTGCAGTAGGTTCAGCATTCCATTCAGTTTACAAGCCCTAGTAAAAACATAGCGCATCAAACTGTGGCAGAGAGACAATGAAGCCTACTGAGTGGTTAGGAATGTCATTCTGTGAAATTCACTTCAAACTAAGTCCTGAGGCTGCAGGGTAAGATGTAATTTTTGTCCAGGAGAACAATGAGGCAAATTGATTATAACTTTACTGCACATTCAAAGTCAACAGAAAGAATTGCCAGAGATAAAATTAAACAGCCTACAGTTTGTACTAGTCAGCGGAACTTTTTTCAGCACACAGTATACTGCAGTGCTGTTATACGATATGCCTTGTTGTGGTTATACAGCAGCACTTTTAAAAATAAAAGTGCACATTAATTTCCTTGGACTGAAAGCGTATGGTTATATCATTCGTACTACAGAATACCACACCAAGAAATCACAGAGGTTTCATTTCACGCAAGCTAGCTAGGCTACGTGGCCTACCACATGCACTCTAAGTAGTAAACACATGCGTTCCAGCTTGCACCTAACAATGCGTTTTTAATCTGTACGCACAGTACGGCTGGAGGAATGCATCGCTTTCTACTTCTAGCTGACTTTATAAACCACTAAAAGGAAATCTGTGAACTGATCACCATCTGTCTCTCCTGCAGTACAAATGATGATGTGGCAACTTCAGCATCTTGGAGAAAAAAAAATGCAGCTGCTGGAGGAGATCCTAGAAAATTTGTCTCAAGCATTGTATCTGTAGGATATGGTTTAGAAATTCCACAGGCTTAGCAGAATTCTGTTCCTGAAATCATTCAAAAGGCCTACAAAAAAAAAAAGGCCAGTATGTTTAACACTTGCATACCCTCTGTGGCAACACAAACTAGATTCACCAGAGGGAAATTCTTTTTTTTATTTCTCTTAGCTTAATACGCCAGAGTTTGGGATTGTTTAGCATGAAATCAAATTAAAGAAAAAAGTAAAGTAGTAGTAGTAGTACTTCTATTTGATGGCAGATATTTTAAGGTGGTGGCTTTCTTTCTCATTAGTAATGAAAAGGAAAGTTTATGGTGCAGATTATAAGCGCAATTCTCATGGAGAATAAAACTTGCCATAATTAGGAGAGAAATTAAATTTTTATACATGATATTCTTATTGTAACAGTTGGGATGCAATGCAACTGTTATGGGATTCTTCATAATGTGCGTCTACGGGGAAAAATAAATTAGCACACCGGATCCATATCCTTAACAAGTTTAATTTTTTTTTTTGAGTGATGCATTTCAGCATTAGTGTACATGCAGCAGGAAGTCCTCCAACAGTAATATGCACAGATTACGAATCTGACCGACAGCCACCCTAAATTCTGCAGGAGCAACACACCACAGCAATCCAACGGCAGCACCATTTTGGAAACTCTAAGGCTGAGCTGCCAATTGTTTTCAAAAAAGGTCACCGAAAACATCAGTGGGTCCTTTTACTATGCTACACGTGGTAGCGTGCGCTTACTGCAGGTTAAATGGCTTACTGTGGGACGCACTTAGGAGTCCTGTGTGAACCTGTTGTCACTATGGTGACTGTTTCCTTGTTGGTGATCACCTCGCCCTCTGGTGGCCCGAACCGGTGGCTGCTATGGACTGTCACACGTTCCAGACCTCAGCCCAGTCCGGTCCTTCCGGGCTACCAGACTTGTTTTTCTTGTTTGTGCCTGAACAGCACCCGTAGCTGCCTTGTGATTCCTGCAGCTCAACTTCAGCTGCTGATGGGCTTTATTAACCACCTGGAAACTTCTGTGTTTGCCTTTGCATCGTCTAAGGTCCCTGGTATGTGGGTGTGCTCTGTGCACTTCTGCCTAGTCCAGTTCTAGTCTGAGTTTCTTGCCTGGTTCTAGTTTGTTTGTGTGTAGTTAGCTTTGGTTTTATTGTTTAGTTCCTAGTCTTGTTTCTGGTCTGCATTTCCTTGTCTTGTGTCTGTATTCCTTTTTAGTGGCTGCTTGGCAGCTTTCAGTCCTGACTCTCACCTGCCTGTGTTTCTGTCTTAGTGGCTGCCTGGCAGCTTTTAGTCCTCACTCTGTTGTGTGCTTCCTGTTGGTATCCAGTTCCTGCCCTGTCCTGTAAGTCCTGCCAGCCACCTGCACCCAGGGGCTCAACTCCTGGGGACCGGCGGTCAAGCGCAGGTGAAGTCTAGCTGTTCCTGCTCTGCCTGTCCCAGCTTGTTTGCCTCTGCTGCAACTCCAGTCCGGCGTTCCAGTCCTGTTCTGCCTTGTCTCTGGTTTGGAGGTGGTTTTGCCTGCCACTGCCGCTCCTCGGCAGTGGTCCAAGGGCTCATAAACCCAGTGTTTCCATGAGAAACGTGACACCTGTGTGCTAAAAAATATTGTTTCATTTTTTTTGAGGGGGTCATGTCTTGTGGGCAGAGAGTGTGCTTTCCTATGCTAATCATTTAGTGTTTCCACATTATCGTGTGCTAACTGGTTAGTGCAGGATTACCATGTGAGCCCTTACTGCCTACAAAACAGGTGTCGGCAAGTGCTCCTGCCGTAATTCTTTTAATGGCCGCGTGCTAATGGTAACATTAACACATGTTCATTAATAGAAAATATAGGAAATCTGCCATTTTCCGGCGGTGGTAAAAATAGCCTTAGAATGAAGGAAAACCTGTGTAAGAACACGCTAAGTCCACTTTTTTACCGCAGCTTAGTAAAAGGACCCCAATGTGTTGTTTAGGAAAAAAGAAAAGAAAACAAACTATATTTTTAAAACACATAGAAAAGTCACTGTATGGTCTGGCTGATATTCTTTGGTAAATAGATTGCACTTTTGAGCTGTGCTGGAAGCCCTGCTCTAGTGGTTACTAACTTTGTGCTGCCACCTTGCAAAAACATCGGCACATAAAAAGTTTAGTTTCTCAATGAATAATACAAAATGCATGCTCTCCCACTTTATTATGAGAGCTACTATCACTGCCAAGGACTGCATTTACAGCATGCATCATGAGGTAAAGAGCCTTTTAGGTGTTTAAAACAGTCTTTACAGCAGGCAAAAATCCTTTCATTGCTACACACCACCTCTCAATGGCCATATCTTAAGCTAGAGGGGTTACAGATCTTCCATTTCCAATGGATACTGCTGAAGAGTCCCGCAGCCCCTGGGAAGGGGAAGTAGGTCGGCCACCAACAGCTAAGACCAGGTCCACATACCAAGGCCGGTGAGGCCAATCTGGAGACAGCAGGAGCGATGGCATAGTAACATAGTAGATGACGGCAGAAAAAGACCTGTACGGTCCATCCAGTCTGCCCAAGAAGATAAATTCATATGTGCTACTTTTTTATTTGTACTGTCCTCTTCAGGGCACAGACCGTATAAGTCTGGCCAGCCCTATCCCAGCCTCCCAACCACCAACCCCGCCTCCCACCACCAGCTCTGGCACAGACCGTATAAGTCTGCCCAGCACTATCCCCGCTGCCCAACCACCAGCCCCGGCACAGACCGCATAATTCTGCCCAGCACTAGTCCTGCCTCCCAACCACCAGCCCCGGCATAGACCGTATAAGTCTGCCCAACATTACCCCGCCTCCCAACCACCAGCTCTGCCACCCATTCTAGGCTAAGCTCCTGAGGATCCCTTCCTTCTGCACAGGATTCCTTTATGTTTATTCCACGCATGTTTGAATTCCGTTACCGTTTTCATCTCCACCACCTCCCGCGGGAGGGCATTCCAAGCATCCACCACCCTCTCCGTGAAAAAATACTTCCTGACATTCTTCTTGAGTCTGCCCCCCTTCAATCTCATTTCATGCCTTCTCGTTCTACCGCCTTCCCATCTCCGGAAAAGGTTTGTTTGCAAATTAATACCTTTCAAATATTTGAACGTCTGTATCATATCACCCCTGTTCCTCCTTTCCTACAGGGTATAAATGTTCAGGTCCGCAAGTCTCTCCTCATACGTCTTGTAACGCAAATCCCATACCATCCTCGTAGCTTTTCTTTGCACCGCTTCAATTCTTCTTACATCCTTACTACTACTACTACTACTACTTAACATTTCTAGAGCGCTACTAGGGTTACGCAGCGCTGTACAATTTAACAAAGAGAGACAGTCCCTGCTCAAAGAGCTTACAATCTAATAGACAAGTGAACGGTCGGTCCGATCGGGGCAGTCAAATTGGGGCAGTCTGGATTCACTGAACGGTAAGGGTTAGGTGCCGAACGCAGCATTGAAGAGGTGGGCTTTAAGCAAAGACTTGAAGATGGGCAGGGAGGGGGCTTGGCGTAAGGGTTCAGGAAGGTTGTTCCAAGCATAGGGTGAGGCGAGGCAGAATGAGCGGAGCCTGGAGTTGGCGGTGGTGGAGAAGGGTACTGAGAGGAGGGATTTATCCTGTGAACGGAGGTTACGGGCGGGAACGTAAGGGGAGATGAGGGTAGAGAGGTAGTGAGGGGCAGCAGACTGAGTGCATTTGTAGGTAAGAAGGAGAAGCTTGAATTGAATGCGGTATCTGATCGGAAGCCAGTGAAGTGACCTGAGGAGAGGGGTGATATGAGTATATCGGTTCTGGCGGAATATGAGACGTGCAGCAGAGTTCTGAACAGACCGAAGGGGGGATAGATGGCTAAGTGGGAGGCCGGTGAGGAGTAAGTTGCAGTAGTCCAGGCGAGAGGTAATGAGAGCGTGGACGAGAGTTCGGGTGGTGTGTTCAGAGAGGAAAGGGCGAATTTTGCTGATGTTAAAGAGGAAGAAGCGACAGGTCTTGGCTATCTGCTGGATATGCGCAGAGAAGGAAAGAGAGGAGTCAAAGATGACTCCGAGGTTGCGGGCAGATGAGACGGGGAGGATGAGGGTGTTATCAACTGAGATAGAAAGTGGAGGAAGAGGAGAAGTGGGTTTTGGTGGAAAGACGATAAGCTCGGTCTTGGACATGTTCAGTTTCAGGTGGCGGTTGGACATCCAGGCAGCAATGTCGGATAAGCAGGCCGATACCTTTGCCTGGGTCTATCCCCGCTGCCCAACCACCAGCCCCGGCACAGACCGCATAATTCTGCCCAGCACTAGTCCTGCCTCCCAACCACCAGCCCCGGCATAGACCGTATAAGTCTGCCCAACATTACCCCGCCTCCCAACCACCAGCTCTGCCACCCATTCTAGGCTAAGCTCCTGAGGATCCCTTCCTTCTGCACAGGATTCCTTTATGTTTATTCCACGCATGTTTGAATTCCGTTACCGTTTTCATCTCCACCACCTCCCGCGGGAGGGCATTCCAAGCATCCACCACCCTCTCCGTGAAAAAATACTTCCTGACATTCTTCTTGAGTCTGCCCCCCTTCAATCTCATTTCATGCCTTCTCGTTCTACCGCCTTCCCATCTCCGGAAAAGGTTTGTTTGCAGATTAATACCTTTCAAATATTTGAACGTCTGTATCATATCACCCCTGTTCCTCCTTTCCTACAGGGTATAAATGTTCAGGTCCGCAAGTCTCTCCTCATACGTCTTGTAACGCAAATCCCATACCATCCTCGTAGCTTTTCTTTGCACCGCTTCAATTCTTCTTACATCCTTAGCAAGATATGGCCTCCAAAACTGAACACAATACTCCAGGTGGGGCCTCACCAATGACTTGTACAGGGGCATCAACACCTCTTTTCTTCTGCTGGTCACACCTCTCTATACAGCCTAGTAACCTTCTAGCTACGGCCACCGCCTTGTCACACTGTTTCATCGCCTTCAGATCCACAGATACTATCACCCCAAGATCCCTCTCCCCATCCGTACCTAGCAGACTCTCACCGCCTAACACACATGCCTCTCTTGGATTTCTACTTCCTAAGTGCATCACTTTGCATTTCTTCGCATTGAATTTTAATTGCCAAACCTTAGACCATTCTTCTAGCTTTTTCAGATCCTTTTTCATGTTTTCCACTCCCTCCGGGGTGTCCACTGTGTTACAAATCTTAGTATCATCCGCAAATAGGCAAACTTTACCTTCTAACCCTTCGGCAATGTCACTCACAAATATATTGAACAGAATCGGCCCCAGCACCGATTCCTGAGGCACTCCACTACTCACCTTTCCCTCCTCCGAGCGAACTCCATTCACCACCACCCTCTGGTGCCTGTCCGTCAACCAGTTCCTAATCCAGTTCACCACTTTGGGTCCTATCTTCAGCCCATCCAGTTTATTTAAGAGCCTCCTGTGGGGAACCGTGTCAAAAGCCTTGCTGAAATCTAAGTAGATTACGTCTATAGCACGTAATCCTACAATCCTGCATAGAAGCTGGCCTATCAGAAGCCACAGTAGGAAGACACACAAGGGCTTCTCTGTGAGGTATGGCTGAACAAGGGCCTCTAACCCCTGTGAAGCCACCTCCCACCTATAATTGAAGAAGCACTCTTAGCATTGCTGATTGTAGCCATCATATTGAACACCGGCTGCCCCCACCAGTCCCAAATGAGCTGAAAGGTCACCTGCCCCTGCAACCACTCCCCCAGATCCAATGGGCCAGCAGGTTTGCTTCTGCCCAGGGCCAGAATTGTTGCCTCCAAAGCCACAGCCTGGCTCCTGGTGTTGGCCTGCTTGTTGATGTAGGCCAGGTTTATCCAATCTCAGTCCACAAGGGCCACAATGGTTTTCATGCTTTCTCCAATGAATATGCATGATATCTATTTGCATGCACTGTCTCCATTGTATGCAAATAGATCTCATGCATATTCATAGGGGAAAGCCTGAAAACCCAAGCTGGTGAGGGCAGAGGTTGGACACCTCTGATGTAGGCTACTGCCATGGCATTGTCCACCATCACTCAAACTGCCTTCCAGTGAACTCCTCTCATATGAAGACAGGCTAAAGGGGTTAGGGCTCTTCAGCTTCGAAAAGAGATGGATGAGGGGAGATATGATTGAGGTCTACAAAATAGAGTGGTGTAGAAGTAAATCGTTTTTTTACTTGTTCCAAAAGTACAAAGTCTAGGGGACATTCAAGGAAATTACATGGAAATACTTTAAAAGCAAATAGATTAAATATTTTTTCACTCAATGAATAGTTCAACTCTGGAACTCTTTGCCGAAGGAGGTGGTAACAGCGGTTATCATATCTGGGTTTTAAAAAGTTATGAACAAATTCCTGGAGAAAAAGTCCATAGTTTGCTATTGAGACAGACATGGGAAGCAACCGCTTGCCCTGGGATTTGTAGTATGGAGTGTTGCCACGATTTGAGTTTCTGCCAGGTACTTGTGGCCTGGCTTGGCCACTGTTTGGAAAAAAGGATACTGGGCTAGATGGACCATTGGTCTGACCCAGTATGACTACTCTTAAGCTCTTATGAACCAGAAGGAGAAATTCCAGCAAGGCCAAGTGCACTGCTGGAGTCTCTAGGCAGTTGATTGACCACAGGGGTCACAGGGGTGTTGGTCTCTGTTCAAGTCTCAATGAGACCAGATCAGCCAACAACTTATGCATACCCATCCCGCGAGGCAGGGCCTATAGTCACAGCATGCGAGAAAACCACACCTGGAATCGTTTGGATAAGATGCCTCAGGGCCCCTGTGAAGAGTGAGCATGCGTAACTCATTTTCACTTCCCCATTATCTAAAACAGAAACAGGGTGCGACAACGCTAATTCACAATAGACAAGCTGGAGCCAATCCTTTCACGTGTCTGCCCTCGATGCCTTCTTGGCTTCTCCCTAGGTCAGAGGATTTTTAAAACTCTGCATGCTTATGCAAGTATATGGGGGATGAGGGGGAACGACAGTCAAACCTCTTTACTAAAGTCTCCAATGACCTATTACTGGCTAAATCCAGAGGTCAATATTCCATCCTCATTCTTCTTGATCTTTCCGCTGCTTTTGACACTGTCGATCACAGCATACTTCTCGATACCCTGTCCTCACTTGGATTCCAGGGCTCTGTCCTTTCCTGGTTCTCTTCCTACCTCTCCCTCCGCACCTTTAGTGTTCACTCTGGTGGATCCTCTTCTACTTCTATCCCTCTGCCTGTCGGCATACCTCAGGGTTCTGTTCTTGGTCCCCTCCTCTTTTCTATCTACACTTCTTCCCTTGGTTCATTAATCTCATCCCATGGCTTTTCCTACCATCTCTATGCTGATGACTCCCAAATCTACCTTTCTACCCCTGATATCTCACCGTGCATCCAAACCAAAGTTTCAGCGTGCTTGTCTGACATTGCTGTCTGGATGTCTCAACACCACCTGAAATTAAATGTGTCTAAAACCGAGCTTCTCATTTCCCCCCCCCCCCAAACCCACCTCTCCGCTCCCCCCGTTTTCTATTTCTGTTGATGGCTCTCTCACTCTCCCTGTCTCCTCAGCTCGAAACCTTGGGGTCATCTTTGACTCTTCTCTCTCCTTCTCTGCTCATATCCAGCAGATTGCCAAGACCTGTCGTTTCTTTCTTTACAACATCCGTAAAATCCGCCCCTTTCTTTCCGAGCACTCTACCAAAACCCTCATCCACACCCTTGTCACCTCTCGTTTAGACTACTGCAATCTGCTTTTTGCTGGCCTCCCACTTAGTCACCTCTCCCCTCTCCAGTCGGTTCAAAACTCTGCTGCTCGTCTCATCTTCCGCCAGGGTCGCTTTACTCATACTACCCCTCTCCTCAAGACCCTTCACTGGCTCCCTATTCGTTTTCGCATCCTGTTCAAACTTCTTCTACTAACCTATAAATGTACTCACTCTGCTGCTCCCCAGTATCTCTCCACACTCGTCCTTCCCTACACCCCTTCCCGTGCACTCCGCTCCATGGGTAAATCCTTCTTATCTGTTCCCTTCTCCACTACTGCCAACTCCAGACTTCGCGCCTTCTGTCTCGCTGCACCCTACGCCTGGAATAAACTTCCTGAGCCCCTACGTCTTGCCCCATCCTTTGCCACCTTTAAATCTAGACTGAAAGCCCACCTCTTTAACATTGCTTTTGACTTGTAACCACTTGTAACCACTCGCCTCCACCTACCCTCCTCTCTTCCTTCCCGTCCACATTAATTGATTTGATTTGCTTACTTTATTTATTTTTTGTCTATTAGATTGTAAGCTCTTTGAGCAGGGATTGTCTTTCTTCTATGTTTGTGCAGCGCTGCGTATGCCTTGTAGCGCTATAGAAATGCTAAATAGTAGTAGTAGTAGTAGATATTTTCTCTTAGGCAATAACCAATTCATATTACCCAGGCAGGTTTGCTCGGATTAGGAGCAAAAAAAACATGCCGGTAAAAACTAACAGATTTTGCATCAACAAAGGCTCAACGCTCACAAACACCAATTTGCTAGCTTAAGGAGAACATTATTTCCCCCAAATGGAAGATATTTTTACTACTGTCTCAAAATACTTTTATACATTTTGCGTAGATTAAATCTGGCCATTCACTAATTGCTTTGTTTCTTTTTATTCTTTCAAACCCAATGAAGGTTGTAAAGAAATTATATAGGATTGAGCACATCTGTTTATCTATCTGGGAGGAAAGTAACTCTCTGAAAATTAAACAGAATGGGACCATATTTGGCATGGCAGAAAATCTGTTGAAGAAAACACATTGAATAAAAAAAATAAAAAAAAAAAGGACCAGATCAGACTGGGTATTCCAGAGAAATAAGTATCTCAAAACTATGGCCCAATATATTTTTAAGACAGAAGCAGTTCCAGTTTCTACAGCAAACAGTTTGAATTGAACTATTCAATTCAAACTGCCTCACCTCTCCTTCCATTTTCCTACACATACAACACAGAGGGATTGGAAATAATTCCATAAGGCATGCTTTCCATGCATCCCCCCACCCAATGCTGGCATGCCACATCCTATCCCCAATGGGCTGTCCCTTAGTGATTCAGATATCTACTTCATTTTTATTTGTTGTAAATTCTATTCTGAAATCTACCAACTGAGCTACATATATTTCTTAATGGTTGCTATGTGTACTGCCAACTAACATATGTTGCCATGGGACAGTGTCACCTGGTAGTTATACTGTAAAACCCATCCTTTTAAATTGGTTGACAGTAACATATAATGGTTTGATATACTATCACACTTTGTGTCTTTCCAAGTCACAGCTTCATTCAATCCATTCCTTCCAGGTCAAAGACACGCACAACACACATACATACATACATGCATGCACACACACACATGCATGTATGTTGGAAAGATTCCATAAGCTATACTTTCCCCATTTGTTAGGTTAAGGAGAAGATTTAATCCAGGCTGGAGTAAGGATACAGAGGCATATTTTCAAAGCACTTAGCCTTCCAAAGTTCCATAGAAACCTATGGCACTTTGGAAGGCTAAGTGCTTTGAAAATATGCCTCACAGTCTCTTAAGAGTACGAATTGAAGAACTTAAGAAAAATTATGCAGAGTCAGATCAAAGTCTCCAGCTGTGTGGGGGGAGAAAAAAACCCCACCCTCTTATCATTTGTATTCAATCTGCTAGTCATTAATTCCATGCAGTGCCATCATTTCAGTGTTGTTAGAAAGCATTAAATAGTTAAATAAGGAATGATTCCACCCCATGAATGATTTCATAAATGTCTATTATATTCCCTTCTCAGTTGTCTGTTTTCTAATATGAAAAAGTGTTGTGAAAGGGTTTGGTGGGAAAGCACTGCAAGAATAGCAAACAAAGTGGGAAGGCGTCTCACTATATTCAGTAGATAGGGCTTCTGATTTTATATTTTAACCAATAAATATCCCTAAGGGGGAAGAAAAAGTGTTTATTGCTGGTGGGACATACCGGTAGATAAGATGGGTAAGAGAAAGACAATGGGATAAATAAAAGAGAGTGGCCAGATTGAAGGCAAGTACCAAGATGGTTCTGATGCCATATGAATAACTGGCTGGTCAGTCACTACAGCTGTTAAAGGCTTGGGAGAGGAGCCAGGCTCCAAAATACAGATAACCTTGAGCTACTGGAAGCCTTCTAAGAGAGTTCTAGAATGTGAGGGTTGCTTCCAGGTTCACCGGAAGAGTTAAAGTCCAGTGGTTCCCAAACCTGGTCCTGGAGGCACCCCAGCCAGTCAGATTTTCAGGATACCCACAATGAATATTCATGAGAGAGTTTTGCATGCACTGACTCACTACATGGAAATCTCATGAATATTCATTGTGGATATACTGAAAACCTGACTAGCTGGGGTGCCTCCAGGACCAGGTTTGGTAACCACCAAGTTAAACGATTAACTAGCTTTCTTGAAAGGATTACATAACATTCGGAAGCATGATTAGGAACAAAAACACACACTTATTCATACAATATCACAATTCCTCACAGCCACAAAACAACCCTTTAGGGTGGATAGTGTTCATAATGAGCTCCTTTTATTATCCACCAGAAAAAAAAAATAGATAAAGAGTATTCAGCTTTGGCACAGTAAAAGTCACCACAAGAAAAAAAAAATATGTGAAAACCAATGGATTGTATTAGGGGCTTATAGCACATTTAGTTATGTTTAACATAGTAACATAGTAGATGATGGCAGAAAAAGACCTGCACGGTCCATCCAGTCTGCCCAACAAGATAACTCGTATGTGCTACTTTTGTGTATACCTTACCTTGATTTGTATCTGCCTTTTTCAGGGCACAGACCGTATAAGTCTGCCCAGCACTAGCCCCGCCTCCCAACCACCAGCCACTTGATTTGTATCTGTCTTTTTCAGGGCACAGACTGTCCCTGAAACATGTTCAACACAGAATCCATCTGTGTAGCTAAAGTGTAAACTTCTACAAAGAGATAAAGTGAAGATGTGATTCTGTGTGCCCCAATAAAAGGAGAGCATAATTTTACTTCCATGTAATTTCAACATATCCCATCCTTATAACACCAGGCTTCCCATGGCAGATTACAACAGTTAAGACGAACCCATCAAGAAACAGGATATCCTCATTGAAATTTGGCCATGTATTACTGTATTCTATAGAAATATATGCTAACAAATGCTTATTAAAATAATAGGAAATACTTAGTAGAAATAAGGGACTGCCTATTGTAGTCCATCTGTAAAAAGTCTAAAGTTGCTCCAGTTGGATAGGCAGTACCTTAAAAGGTGGAGGATAAAGGATTTTATTTATTTATATTTATTTGAAAGCTTCCCATATGTAGATATATAGCTCGAAATAAAATTGAAAATCACTAAAACAACATAAACATTATTGTAACTGGTAGAAACAGCATTGTATTTTGTGCTTATTTTTCTACACTGTGTTGTATTTTCTTTTTGTGACATTCATATCCCAAGCAAAGTCTGGTTCAATACAGCTTACATTTGAAAATACAGTGAGACAGAATAATATAATTTGGTAGCATCATGGGAGCAAGTAGATGGATATGTCTGAAGCAGTTAACGTTGAGATAAACAGTTAACAAAATTGAGATTATTGCTTTAGGTGACTCAACATGGTGGCAAGTTCCATATACTTGTCTCAGCTCACAGGATGGGCCAAGCATGTTCCTGCCATCTCCCGTCTTATTAAACCTCCTTGAAGAGAGGGGACAGGAAGATGCTTGCTATACGTGTGGATGGAGAAAGAGGGAGATGATTGATTACAAGGGTGTGAGAAGGGTGAGGAAGCGGAGATGCTCGGCATGGTGGAACCATATAGGATAGACCATAGGGGTTCTCAAAGTGATGAGAGTAGGATGGTGATTACAGAGGTTTGAACTGTATTAATTGGGAGTGGGTGGAAGAGAAGGGAATTGGAGGCCAGGGAAGGAGTGAAACAGGAGGGCTAGAAGATGAAAGGAAGTGATGGAAAGTGGATAGGTAAGTGAAATATAGGTGGAGGACTGAAAAGTGAGAGGGTAAAATTTGAGTGGGTAGACAAAAAAAGAAATAAAGAGGAAATATGCCAGAGATGGATGAAGTGAGGGAATGGAAGAAGATAGGAGAAAAGTAGAGAAAGGAAAAATGGACAGCACCCACTGGAAAGACAGCAGACAGGAAAGCAGAAGAGAGAAACTGGGACCAACATACCTGGAAAAATAAAATACTTATACAACAAAGTTAGAAAAGAAAGTATTTTATTTTGCATTTATTAGGTGGAATAAGTTAGCTTTGAGAAATATACTGAACAAAATACAAAGACATACGTGATGCACAAAAGGAAATGCACTTCTGTTCTTATTTCTCCTATGTTGTGGTACATGCCGTGCTTGATTTCTTGGGGTTCTCAGTTCAATGTTTGTCTTTATATTTCTAAATTTGTGATCCCTTGTTTTGTACTCAGTGAGGGATTATCTGTGTTTTGAATGCCACTGAGGTGTGATATACTGTTTGCATGTAGTTTGTGTTTTATATTTCACAGTGTGCCTGGTAATGGAGACGTTTATATTGGTATTACACAGGTGACATGAGAATCAGAATTTTTTTTTTTTTTTGGTATGGTAACTTCCATGGAGAAAATGTGCTAGTTATGATCTGCATCTGTTGTTGGGGGAATAGAGTTTTTATGGGTACAGAACATGTTTATATTTAATTCATATGAACTTCTATACTGTATCAGACCAAAGGTCCATGAGGGTCATGTATGAAATGTGTCACATATACGAGCATCGTCTTGTCAGGTGTGTCCCAAATGAAAAAAGGTTGGGAACCACTGGACTAGACTGATATGTGTCAGCTATCGTCGCAATCCTGACAATATGGCTTTGGATTCCTAGTCAACAGCTGCATTCAACTCAGTTATCTAGGGCATCCTCCTACAGAAAATGAGGACGCTTGGAATGGAAGGCATAAATTGCAAGTGGACCAATTATTTTTGGAACAAAAATCCTAATAGGTCAAAAATCATTCATGCAAGCCAACCCACCACGAGGGTGGAGGTACACAGTCCATGAGGGGCCTACTACTACTACTATTTAGCATTTCTATAGCGCTACAAGGCGTACCAACAACTTGTACAGGGGCATCAACACCTCCTTTTTTCTGATGGTTATACCCCTCTATGCAACCTAGAATACCTCAGAAGTGGAAAGGCAATCAAACATCCAAAGTGGACAGGATTAAGCACCAAGGTTATATTACCATTGTTTGATTTTATTTCATAGACTCCTGAAGAAGGCGTCTGTAGCGCCGAAACACGGCTGTATTGAGTAGAGTGTATATTTAAATAACGAGATTGTTCCTAACCTACGTCGCCTACTAGTGTTGTTCAAGAGCCTACTCCTCCTACTCCCCCTTTCCTCAAAAATGATTCATGACATTTTTGCACCCAGGGTGCTGAACTGTGGATTGCTGTAGTGTTTGGCACTTCCCCACTATTGTTTGTTTACGCCTGAGAAATTTCTGCACTGGCAGAAGCAATGGCTCTTCTCAGGCTTCTAAAGAAAGGAGTGTGAACGTTCTCTGAGCTAAGAAAAAAGGAGCTACTGCTGTCTCTAGGATTAGTACCATGGAATCTTGCTATTATTTAGGATTCTGCCAGATACTTGTGACCTGGATTAGCCACTGATGGAAAGGATAAAGCACCAAGGTGAACCAAGGTGGTGAAAAACAAACAATTTCTTTATTGATAGCTTTATATTCAGTCCTGATCAAAACTGAGTGCAGACACATAGCCCCAGACAGACTCACCTCAACACAGGCCGTGTTTCGGCTGCCCTGACTTCATCAGAAGTTGACTTATAAACAAATAAATAAACAACAGAGAATAAAAATCACAATAATAATGATGAAACTTCAAAGGTGAATGTGGATCAACATGGATGTATGTGAAAAACAGAACAAAAAACCCCAAACAATTGGAAACCTCTTGGAAGTGAAATGCGATTGTGCTACGACATAATTAGGAGTGAATCATGCTAATGACAAAACATTAGGCATCTGTCTGGGACTGTGTCTCTGCACTCAATTTTGATCAAGATTGAATATAGCTATCAATAAAGACATTGTTTTTCATCACCTTGGTGCTTAATCCTGTCCACTTTGGATGTTTGCTTGCCCTTCCACTTCCGAGGTATTCTAGGTTGCATAGAGGGGTATAACCATCAGAAAAAAGGAGGTGTTGATGCCCCTGTACAAGTTGTTGGTACGCCTTGTAGCGCAATAGAAATGCTAAATAGTAGTAGTAGGCCCCACTTGGAGTAGTGTGTTCAATTTTGGAGGCCTTATCTCGCTAAGGATGTAAAAAGAGTAGTTCAAAGAAGAGAGACTAAAATGGTAGAGAGTTTAATGACCTAAACATGTATACCCTGAAGGAAAGGAGAAACAGGGGAGATACAATACAGATGTTCAAATATTTGAATGATATTAATCGACAAACAAACCTTTTCCAGAGACGGGAAGGTGGTAGAACCAGAGGTCGTGAATTGAGGCTCAAAAGGAGCCCACTCAGGAATAATAGCAGGAAGTACTTTTCATTGAGAGGGTGGTAGATACCTGGAATGCCCTCCCGCGGGAGGTGGTACAGATGAAAACAGTAAAGGAATTCAAAAATATGTGGGACAAACACAAAGGAATCCTGATTAGAAGAATCAGATCCAAAGAAGCTTAGCAGAGATTAAGTAGGAAAGCCAATGCTGGGCAGACTTCTACAATCTGTGCCCTGATCGAGGCTAAATAGATTTGAATGGGCTGGAGTGGGGCTATTCAGGGGCCTTGACAACAACCAGAAATTTTAGAACAAGGCCAGTGCTGGGCAGACTTCTAGGGTCTATACCCTAAAAATTGCAAGGATAAGTCAAGATCAGGTATACAGATGATGTATCACTTCATACTATATGCAATGAGTTTATCTTATTGGGCAGACTGGATGGACTATACAGGTCTATATCTGTCGTCATCTACTATGTTTAGTGTGGGGGCATTAGTTTTCTCCTTGTTTTTTATCCACTGTTGGAAGAAGGAAAAAGGACTAGATGGACCACTGGTCTGACCCAGTATGGCTATTCTTATGTTATTATGCGTATAATTAAAGTTGCCAATTGTTGTGCCTTTGCTATGTATCTGCCTCTGTCATATTGTAGTTGTTTGATTAAAGAGACTTCAGTAAACAGTCGGTTCAGAATCACCACCTTCGAGTTACTTGCCTTACTGAGAGTGTGGACAGTGTGACGAGAGTGTGACGTGTGCTTACAGCCTCTGATAATGTTCCAGTCTTGGTCCCAACTAATAAATATTGTTCATGTACAGGGGTTATCCACACTCCAGGTACACATTTGGCAACTGTCTAGTGTGGCAGATATCATCACCACCACTACCCCCCCCCCCCCCCCCCACCACCACAACCACCATTACAAAGAGAAAAACAGATCACTGCAAAAAGGCAGATTTTGAAGGATAATTAAATCTGTTCCTGCCTGTATATAGCTTCTTTGTACACATAAACCAGTACAAAACTTATTTCTCAGATAAAATACTACCTTTGTATGTCTTAGCCCTCTTATCTCATATTGGAAAGTGAACACAGGCCAACTACTTCCAAGATCCCTCCTACTCTACCCCCAAGACAATGAAAGAAACATGGAGACTGCCAATGAATCCAGAACCAAAAATCATACCATATTATTGCAAAGAGTCATGAGCAGCTTTGATCCGTGTAAGCATAAGTCTTATTCATGCACTCAAATGTTGTCATCCAGCCTTGTGAAAAGGTTGTGAAATGCAGCCCTCTACTGACCAATATTTCTACGATATTCTTGCACAGTTTACACCTGGGGAAATTCTATGCAAAACATAAATAAAAATTCTGAACACATTTTAAAATTCTGCATAGTATATTTATCAAAATACATTATGACCAATGTCTCTGAACAGTAATTAAGAACTATTCAGTTTAGAAGTTTTACATTTTTGGTGCATATTTTCCCCAGGAGTATACTAACAGTGCACTGTGATTAGAGCTTCTGGCTTTCAGCAATTTTTCTTTCAGTAAGCCAGAGTCCAAGAGGACCTCTGAGCTGCAATACTGTGCTCATGGTTGCTGCCACAAAAGTCAGCAACTGAAAAAAAAAAAAGGGGGGGGGAGGGTAGTGCTACTTGCAAGTCCTCTTGGGTTCCAGATTGTCAAATAAGAAAAAAAAAATGAAACCCAAAGCAAAAGGCTGTAGATCACTTCTTCCCCACCCCACATATACACATATGTAGTACCCCTGCTTCAACACTGTCTGTCCCTCTTCAAATTACCCCCTTCCAATGCTCTCTCCTACCCCAACATCCCCCTTCAACATTCTCTCAGCTCATCCCCCTCCCGCATTCACTTTGTGTTATCTCCCTCAGTTCTTGTTCACCTATACCACATTATGACCCTTTATCCAGCCTCCCCAGCTCATCTTTCCTTTCCACATATTCCACTACCTTGCTATCCCCATCCTCACACATCCCTTACCACAGTCTCCCCTAGCTCATCTCTCCTTCCACATGTACTCTTACACTCTGTGGTCCCCAGCTTCCCCCCCCCCCCCCCCATGTCCCTTTAACCTCTGTTGTCTCCAGCTCTGCTTTTCACAGTCTCATCTGCTACTTCATCTCCCCCTCCACATATCTCCTACCCGTTGTCTCTTACAGCTTACTTCCCCTTCCATGCATACTCTACCCATTTTCCTTCTCCCATTTTTTTCTTAGCCCCTTGTTCTCCCAGTACCTTCTTTCCTTATCTTCTGTCCCCAAAGACCATCTCTCCCAACCAGCTTTTCTGAAACAAGTGGTTTTCCAATGTGTGATCAACATGGTCCTTGAAATCTTGCACTGTTCACAGGTCTCACGAGAACAGCACAGGACTTCCTGCACTACGCTGATCACAAGCTCAAACAGTTGAGTGGTGTAAAAAGCCTGTTGCAGCGGAGGCATTTGAACCAGGACTTCACCATCCTTTCTCGAGCCAAATTCTGCGCCCCAGGGACATTCTGCGCAGATTCTGCAACGCGCAGTAGCACTGAATAACTCCAGAACAGTTCTGTAACCCCCCAAGACACAGGGGTATGATGAAATCACACATAAAAAAAACCCCATAAAACAGCTATCAAATCTAGTAAATGGCTTAACCATGCTGTTACTGTTTACAGAAAATGGCACAGTCATTTAGCAGCAGGTATCATGGGGCCTCAAGTCAAAGGGAAATGTTTTCCAGGTTCCTCAGCTAGCAGAAATACAAATCAAATCCTAAGCGTGATCAGAGAAGAGAGTACGGGGAAGAAATGGCCATAAATAGCTCACTTGTATTGAAGAAAACCTTCCACAAGCTAACGTAGGGGCTATCTACTACTACTACTTATCTCCCTATGGAAAGGGAGAGAAAAGATTTAAATAGCTCAAAACTTGGTGTGAACAAGATTTTAGATACATAAGGGGATGGGCCAACGTATGGAAAGACAAAAGGCTAATCAGTGTAGTATAGTAACTAAGTACTTCAGTAAGTTTTGTTACTTGTAAAGAAGTACAGGATAATTTGTTACTTTTACTGAAGTAATAGTTTCACCAATTTTTACTACTTTTACTCAGCTACATCTGATGCTTGCAGTTAAAAGTAAAAGTGGACAGGAGATGTAAATAATTCCTCAGTTGACCAAAAAACACAGCAAAACTGGGAACAGGATTTTGCTATTGCAAACCTCATCACATAAACAATGGTCTCATCTTAAATTTTGCTGTTCAGTGAATACAGCCTAAAGGAACAGTGGAGTTTCCTGTGTTTGTTGAACTGGTTACTGGTCTCCAGCCAAACAGAAAAGTGATGAGTTGGGTCCTTTTAAACCAGCGCTGGAGCTCAAGCTGACATCAATTCTCGGTGAACAAACATATGTCTTTACCACAACAGACTGCTCATCATCCTATGGGAAATGTTACACTGGGGTGACTGTCCACTGAGTCATTAGAGAGCAAATCTGCTTGTCTGACCTTAAGACTGAAGGTTTCCCACATATTTGATATTCTTGCATCAGTTCTTGAAGCTCTTCAGAGTTTACCATCAGATGAAAAACTGTTAAAGTAACACGATTCCAGCTTTGTGAAAGCCTTCTCTGCAACTCTACAGCACGATAAAGAAAGATGAAAATGAAAGTGATGAATTAGACAGCACCACTTCTATTACATAAGTACTGCCATACTGGGACAGGCCGAAGGTCCACCAGTATCCTGTTTCCAACAGTGGCCAATCCAGGTCACAGATACCTGGCAAGATCCCAGAAAAGCTCAATACATTTTATGATGCTTATCCCAGAAATAAGCAGTGGATTTTCCCCAAGTCAATTTAGTAATGGTCTATGGACTTTTCCTTTAGGAAGCCGTCCAGACCCTTTTTAAACCCCACTAAGCTAACCACGTTCTCTGGCAACAAATTCCAGAGTTTAATTACACGTTGAGTGAAGAAACTTTTTCTCCGATTTGTATTAAATTTACTACTTTGTAGCTTTGTCGCATGCCCCCCTAGTCCTAGTATTTTTGGAAAGAGTAAACAAGGGCATTTGTCTTACGTACGGTATCTTCAATAAAGTTTTTTTGATATTATATTGATCTGCTAGTTTGTTTTCCACGTTGGATTTTGCAGATCGCTTGCCTTGTTGTTTTCTGGGACCCTCATTATTTTATAGACCTCTATTATATCTCCCCTCAGCCATCTTTTCTCCAAGCTGAAGAGCCCTAGCCACTTTAGCCTTTCCTCATAGGGAAGTCATCCCATCCACTTTATCATTTTCGTCAACCTTCTCTGTACCTTTTCTAATTCCACTAATCTTTTTTGAGATGTGGTGATCAGAATTGCACACAATATTTGAGGTGCGATTGCACCATGGAGTGATACAAAGGCATTATAATGTCCTCATTTTTATTTTTCATTTCTTTCTTAATAACACCTAACATTCTACTTGCTTTGTTAGCCGCTGGACACTGAGATGATAATGACAATAATGATGATCAAGTACTCTTTGCTATAAGTGTTTCAGAGCTTCCCTTGATCATAACCTGCAGACCCTGTCAAAAGACATTAGTAATACTGCAACATGGCTTGATTTGAAGGAACTTTTTATCAGACTGAACAATCCACTTTCTGCTACTGCAGTTGCCGAGCCTTTTTAGCTGTGCTGAATTAATGACTCACAATCACATGAGTGACAGTCATTTTCAAAAATTTAGCTTTACTAAAAGCAAACTGGATTGAATTGTAGAGCAATAAAGTTGTTTGGATAAAAAACATTAATGGTTACATTTACTGTAGTTGTGATACTTTTACTTTTTACTCAAAAAGTATTACATTAGGCAATTACTTTTTTACTTTCATTTAAGTTTTTGTGTTCTTCATTGTACTTTTACTTAAGTATTAAAACATACTTTTTTACTTAAGAACTTTGACCAACACTTGCAATGATGAGTTACATCTTTCTGTGGCAGGAAAGAGAATCCTTAGTAAGAAATTCAGACAATATATAAAATAGAGTTTAAACTAGAAGGTAAGAGTACCAAACAGAAGCAGGTTAAGTTCAGGAAGTCAACCCCAGCAAAAGCAAAAAAAAAAAAAAAAAATACAGGATCTTTAAGCCCTGATATTAGCAACAATATCTAAGTCTGCCTCTATCAACAATATCTGGCTCCCAACCTCTGGAATGGTGAAATTTAATCATACTGTACTTTAGTTTCATTCCTTTAGTCCAGCTACATTATCCTGACTAGTGGGTTATCATCCCCTCCTACTGGCAGATGGAGGTAAAGAAAGTTTTCCCAGTGACATCACCAGCATAAGAGGAATGCTCAAAGCAGAAGGTCCCTTAAACCATCCGCATGCCCCATCAACTACTGTGACTATAATACAAATTTAGAATTAAAAAAAAAAATGAACTCCTCCTCTTTTTTCCCCTCAAAATACATAACTGGAGAGAGAGAAAAAGACAGAGTTCCCCATGAGTCCAATCAACCACATCTTTCAAGGGAGGGTGTTAGAATGTTGCAGCTTGGACTAAAGGAAAGGAAATTACCAGGTATGACTAATTTTCACCTTCCTTAACATCCAGCTGCACCATCCTGACTACTGAGATATAGCAAAGCAGAGGAAGATAAGGAACTGGCCCTAAATACCAAATCCAATACAAGATCATTTGCATTGTTTTCAAAATAACTGGGCAAGTTTCTAAGATCTTAGTGTCCACATGTATCAGCCAAGTCGGTCATTAAGATCGGGTGGTCAAGACTTATTAGATGTTCCCTCATTTCATGTAGTAAGATTGGATGAATTTAGAAGTTTAATCGTTTACATTATGGGTCCTTTGCTTTTGAACAAATTGCCTGTGAGGTTAAGAAAGATCAGAAGCATGAATGAGTTCAAAAGAGAACTGAAAACATTTTGTTTATGCAGGCATGTATAATTGTGATAAGCATGCATAACTGTGATCCACCAAGAACTCTGGGATTGAGCAAAATATTTTAAATAAATTAAAAAATAAATAAGGCCCCCTGAATGATGGCTCCGCCAAAGTCCTTTCAGGTTCTGGTTAGCACATCCAGTCTGTAACGCTTCACAAAGGAATGCACTGATGACTACGAGTTGCCACCCAGCAGATATCCTCTCACGAAAACAATCGAGGCACCACCCAAGAAATTACCTGTACCTAAATCAAAAGTACCGTCATTCCAGGAGGCACTCGTTTAAGGAATGCAGAGGTCTGAACTAAGGCCACTCCTCTTCCCTGGAACTCCCCTCAGGTACTGTAGCCAAGCCAGATCTCCTTGGGAGAATCCCTGCTCGGCTCCCCCTGGAGACCTCTTCCCTCAGGACTTCTCTGATCCAAGTGATTTAGCCACCTCCTTGGTCTGAGTTTCACCCTTCTGACTCCATAATTGACATGGCAGATTGGCGCCACCTACTGTAAGGTGGCTAAACTGGAACCTCAGTGAGGAAGGGATGCCTGCCGCTCTACCATTTACTCCCTCACACCTTGCTTTGTATGCAACACCACTGGCTTCCTGTCCAATTCCGAGTCCAATTTAAACTCCTTGTTCTTAAAGCTATTCACACTGGTTGTCCCCCTTACTTAGCATCTCTTATCACTCCTTACTCATCCTCTCATCTTCATTCATCTAACACTCTACACCTGATTATTCCCTCATACTCAATGGCTGGCCTAAAGAGTATGAGACATTTGGCCTTTTACTTTCCAGTACCTACGTTGTGGAATCAACTGCCGTCAAACATTCAATTCCAAAATTTAAGACTGCTCTAAAACATATTTCTTTCGCCAGGCCTTCAATGGTGCCTAGACACTGGGCTGAGAGAGGACGGTGTGGCTATGTGTCTACAATGTTTTTCATTTTTTAATTCTCAGCTTCTTTTACTTACTTGCTTTTACTTGTTTGATTTCCTATTAATATAATAGCATACTCTTCTATTATCAATATGTTTTTTTATTAAAACCACCTGTTTTGATACCAAAGAAAAGTGGTATATCAAGGACAATAAACAAAATGCAGACAGCCTCAAAGGTGCCCTTGATCAGAGACTCTATGGATGTCCAGTTTGTAGAGCTTCCTGTCAGATCTGAGCCCTGATCCACAAAAGGAAGGAAAGCAGATCTCCTGGTTCACATGAAAAGGAGAAATTATCTTCAGTAGAAAGGAAGGAACAGGCGGGTAGACACCAAATCCTCTGAAAAAGAGAAATATAGGTCCCGACAGGACTGAGTTGGAAGCTCCAACGCTATCCTGGCCCACAAAATCACCATCAGGAATACCGTTTTCAAAGCGAGATCCTTGAGTGAGATCATATGAGAGGACATACAGTGCCAGATTTAAATCCTATGAGGGAAGAGACAATCCAACAGGAGATCACAAGCGAGTTTCCCTTTCAAAAACCATGCGATAGCCCCATGAGCAGCTAGGGAAAGTCCTAGAGCCTTACCTGGAAACAGGAGATGGCCACCACTGAACCTTGAGAATTCAACACCAGTCCCTGATCAAATCTTTCCTGCAGAAAACAAAGCACTTCTAGGATCTAAGCCTTCCACAGAGAACGGAGCGTTTGTAGCACCATTTCTCAAAGACTTCCAGACAGGATGTGGAAGACTTGCAGGACTTGAGCAAGATGAAAATCAGCACGAGAGAAAACCCCTTTCTTGCTCAGTGGCTCTCAAGGGCCAAACTATAAGCCAAAAGGGATACAGATCATTCATCTCCATCACACCCTGCCTGAGCAATCTGCAAACCCTTGGAAGGAGGAGCGGATCCTTCACTAACAGGTGAACCAGATCTGCGTTCTAGAGTCTTCAGGGCTAACCTGGAGCCACCAGAAAGGGATAAAGGGATGTTGCACAATCATGCACAGTACCCAGTAAATCAGAGGCCCCAGCAGGAGTAAAGGGGCTCTTCCCTGGGTCACTGCTGGACCAGGGTATCTATGCTGAAAGCCAGTTCCTTTCAATTGCTAAAGCAGTACTCTGCCTTGGCATTCTTGCTCGAGGCCAAGAGATCGAAGACTCGTTGTATCCACCAGTCCAGGCATAGCTGAAAGGATACCTACCCTGAATCTCACTCCCTGGAGTCAGCAGTGAAACGCTGCATGGGAAAGGGGTTTGCAGGAGTCCCACTGGGATTCCAGGGGGATGGGCACAAGTACTGCAGGGCTCCCACGGTAATGTAGCGCTTCGCCAGCCTACCTACCCACCTATCCTACTCCATGGCACGCCGGGGTAGAAACACAACCCAGTGCAAAAGACTGCAGGGAGCCCGCGGCGAGAACTTTGTTTTGAGTTTAAGAGGGGAGCGACTGAACGTGCTGCTGCTTTTGGGAAGTTTTACCCTATTGCTCTCCATGGTGGGGCAGGAAAAGCTGGTAGGGGTAGAAAAAGAAACAGAAGAGAAGCAGGAGCTGGGAGGAGGCAGCAGAAGGAGAAGCGGCGCCACTTGCCGCCAGGAGCTGGGAGGTTATTGTGAGAAGGATGGCGCGAGTTGGAGGAGGTTCTGCACCCCGAGCAGGAAAGGCACTTGGGAAGGCAAATAGAGGGAGAAAGAGCAGCCCGGCTGCAGCCCTGACCCCATGCCACACTCGGTTCCAGGAAGAGAGTACCAACTTCCCCCCCCCCCTCTTCTCTATTAAGTTCCGTTTTTGTGAACCCCGCCCCCCCTTTCCCAGCACACTGCCTGGATGGTGACGATGCCCCCAAACAGCAGCAAGCATGAGTCCAAGTACTTGGCACTTCACTTGCCACCTCCTCCTCCACACCAAGCAGCTCCCCAGGCAGGGGCAGCAGCGCTGGTGGCACTCCCAGCACCGGAGGAGAGAGAGCGGTGGGGACTGAAAAGGGAAGTGCTGTTGCCTGGGAGACTTCAACCTACTGGATGCAGACTGGAAAGTCTCATCTGCGGAATCAGACAGAAGCAGAGATACTGGATGCTTTTCAACATGCTCTGCTCAGACAAATAGGGATGGAATCCATGAGGGAAGGGGTAAAGTTGGATCTAGTGCTCAAAATGGGGAAAGTGTGTCTGACATCGAGTTGGTATCAAGCTGGCCAGTAGTGATCATCATATGGTATGATGTAATATAAGAACTAAAGAGGACTGCAGACACACTAAACTCAAAGTTCTGGCTTTCAAACATGCTGACTTTAATAGAATAGTCGAGTACCTGAAGTAAGAACTGAGGATTGGCAGACATACAAGCAGTGAAAATGCAGTGGTCCAAACTGAAAGGAGCTCTAAAAATTGCAACAGATCTTTATGTAAGAAAAGAAAACAAAAGCAACAAGAAAAGGAAATGGATATGGTTCTTCAAAAAAGTAGCTGAAAAAGTAAAAGCAAAATAAATGCTATTCATGAAATACAGAAAAGAATACCAGATAAAACTCAAAGTGAAAAGAGAAATGCAGTGGACGAAAGCTCAGGTGGAAAAAAAAGACTAGCAATGTAAAGAGGTGACAAAACTTCTCAGGTATCCTGCAAAAAGAAAGGCTAGAAATGGAATTGCAAAACTAAAAGATGCTGAGAACCAATATGTGTAGAGTGATGAGTAAAAGTGGATATACTAAAGAAATACCTCTGTTCAGTACTCACAGAAAAAAATCCTGGATAATACTTTGGTTGGCTGACAAAGATATATAACGTAAATGCAAAATTCACAGAAGAAAGTGATTACGAAAACCTTAAAGTGGACAAAGCCAAGGAGCCAGCTCCATCCTGGGATATTGAAGGAGCTCAGAGAGGTCATGGCAGGTTTTCTTAAAAATCTGTGACATGCTAAAAACGCTAGCGCGCTTTTGTAAAAGATCCCCTACACCTCCTCTGTGTAGCTTCTTCTTATCTCTCCCAGCGTACCTTTAGTGTATACTCTAGTGGATCCTCCTCTACTTCTATCCCACTGTCAGTTGGTGTACCTCAGGGATCCGTCCTGGGACCTCTTCTTTTCTCCATATTCTTTCCTTAATACTCTGATCTCACCCCATGGTTTTCAGTACCATCTTTACGCTGATGACTCCCAGACCTAGCACTCCACACCAGAAATCTCAGCAGGAATCCAGGCCAGAGTATCAGCCTGCCTGTCTGACATTGCTGCCTGGATGTCTCAGCGCCATCTGAAACTAAACATGACTAAGACTGAGCTTCTCATCTTTCCCCCTAAACCAAACGCTCCTCCTCTCCCATTCTCCATTTCTGTGGATAACACTCTCATCCTTCCTGTCACATCAGCTCGTAACCTTGGGGTCATCTTCGACTCCTCCCTCTCCTTCTCTGCACATATTCAGCAGACTGCTAAAACCTGTCGTTTCTTTCTCTATAGTATCAGCAAAATTCACCCTTTCCTTTCTGAGCACACTACCAGAACCCTCATCCACACGCTCATCACCTCTCGCTTAGACTATTGCAACTTGCTTCTCACAGGTCTCCCACTTAGCCATCTCTCGCCTCTTCAATCTGTTCAAAATTCTGCTGCACGACTAATATTCCACCAGTGTCGTTATGCTCATATTAGCCCTCTCCTCAAGTCACTTCACTGGCTTCCTATCCGTTTCCGCATACAGTTCAAACTCCTCTTATTGACCTATAAGTGCATTCACTCTGCAGCTCCTCAGTATCTCTCCCTACATTCCTCCCCGGGAACTCCGTTCACTGGGTAAATCTCTCTTATCTGCACCCTTCTCCTCCACTGCTAACTCCAGACTCAGTTCCTTTTATCTTGCTGCACCATATGCCTGGAAAAGACTTCCTGAGCCGGTACGTCAAGCTCCATCTCTGGCAGTCTTCAAATCTAAGCTAAAAGCACACCTTTTTGATGCAGCTTTTAACTCTTAACTCTTATTCACTTGTTCAGAACCCTTAGTTTATCATCCTCACTTTAATATTTCCTTATCTCTTGTTCGTCCTGTTTGCCTGTCCTAATTAGACTGTTAGCTCTGTCAAGCAGGGACTCTCTCTTCATGTTCAAGTGTACAGCGCTGCGTACGTCTAGTAGCGCTTTAGAAATGATAAGTAGTAGAAGTAGTGTTAAGAGCGTGGCAGTTTTAAGGATGACTGAGCGCAGAGGACAGCGGACAGAAACAGAACAGTGCCAACATTTCAAAAGGAATGTCAAGCACAATACAAATACCAGTCTCTGGACAGGATGAAAGAGCTTACTCAATATTGGAGGTACTCAGCACCCACAGAACTCAGTCTTATGACACCGAGAATAGTTAAAAGCCAGGATCAGAGGCGAGATTCAGACAAATTCAAACTAATCACAAAGGAACCAAGGCAAGGTACGATCATTAGTGATATCAGGAAAGGAATCAAGGGCCAGATAATCTTGCCTAAATCAAAATTGTATCACACACCCACCCGCTGCCACCTCACCTCAGTGTTGAGATTCACAACCTGCGCCATCCCGTACTGCAACCAACACCACTATGCACACATGCCGATTCAAAATCAAAAGGCAAATACAGGAAGACAATTCGGAAACACTACACATGCGCCACAGTGTATAGAGTGGAAACCGCAGAGGGTCAAACTTAGGCGGCAGAGAAGTGCGTCCACTATTCAGAGTTACCATCTAAAAGGGTTTCCCCGCCAAATCGAGCTAATTTTGAAGGCGGGCAGCAAAATTTTCGCATTGTCGGATTGCTTTTTTTGGGCTATTTTCTTGAGATATGTGCGATATTCGATATTCACCCAATGAAAGCTACAACTCAGTCCTGGTGTTCCGCCTGCCTGTCTGAAATTCCATTTCCAAGCCTCATTCTGGTGCTCAAATAGCTTCGCTCTCTTCTGCGTTCCAAGCTTCAATCTGGTGCTCCAATGGCCTCTACTTCAGTAGTCTTGCTAGTAGATACTAGTACGGAGGCGGAACTTACTAGGGTAGGCGGTATTATTGTGATTTTGTGGTCTTACTCGCTGTTTCACACAGAGGTTTTAAATATATTCATATAGATCGTGGTTTAAAGAGATCAGTTTGTTTAAGCTGTAGTGTCACTAATTAGCGATGTTTTCTGTGGGTTTTTTTTCCTGTTTATATTGATTGATTAATAAAGTTAACGTTTAAAGTAGTTCTTCTAATATATTTGGGAACTGATTTTATTTATAAGGCAATTTTTTCCATATGTTGCAAAAACTTTATATGGCATTTTTTTTTTTGCAGTTCTTCTATACAGCACTATTTTAAAAAAAAAATTTGATGTATCTGATGACACTCCTTCCATATGGTACTTTTTTTTTAAATTACATTTGTACCCCGTGCTTTCCCACTCATGGCAGGCTCAATGCAGCTTACATGGGGCAATGGAGGGTTAAGTGACTTGCCCAGAGTCACAAGGAGCTGCCTGTGCCTGAAGTGGGAATTGAATTCAGTTTCTCAGGACCAGAGTCCACCACCCTAACCACTAGGCCACTCTTCTTTATTATTTACCTTTTAAGGGCCGTTATAGCTTAGAGTGGTAGGGCTAGGGCCGGCGTGGCGCACAGCAAATCGGCCCTACCACTGGCCTCACCCAGGATCCCTCTGCGTCTCGCACATTTCCAGAATGAAAACACCTTTTTATTTTCTAGCGCTGGGGGTGCCCCCCAAGGAGATGTAATAGGACAGGAGATGGCATGACGTCAAAACGTTGAAGCTGTCTTCCCCTCACAGGCGCCATATTGGTGTACCCTTAAACTATCAGCTGCTTTCCTTAAATCTTTCCTTCACGTTGTTCCTTCACCTACTTTTACAGTTTTCAGCCTGATTAGGTCTGCATATTTTTATTTAATGTCAGCTGTAGAAAAATGCTGGCTTGTGCACATATGTGTACAGAAGAACCGTCAGAACAAAATTTCCTTTCATGGGTTAGAGTGGTAATTTGTACTAATTCGTAATCATTGTGTCATTTGGAGGGGCTGGTTATAGGGACACCCCAGCGGGCGTTGTATTGGTGCTGAGATTTATTTCACTTAGTAAAAGGTTGCCAAAACAGGATGAGAATCATGTTCTCAATAGAGCTTTTATTTTTAAGTACAAAGGGTTTTTTTTTCAACCTTAATTAGGTTGAAACCTGGGAGCATGTAAAATCATTTTTTTCCAGTGCGTAAATCAAAAGAGAAAGATGGTGTGTGGAACATGCTTCTTTTGGTTTGTGGAATGCAGTAGTATATTATAAAAATGCACTTAATATTTTTTATTGCTTCTATTTAAAAGAGAAGGTATTGAATAATGAGGGAAGAGCTACCTTCATGCAGAAGACCAGAATTAGCTCTGCAAGCTAATTTTTCAGTTCTATCAGTATTCTGGGATGTATACCATCCGGTCCAGGAGATTTGCTACTCTTCAGTTTGTAGAACTGCCCCATTACATCCTCCAGGTTTACAGAGAATTCATTAAGTTTCTCTGACTCGTCAGCTTCGAATACCATTTCCGGCACTGGTATCCCACCCAGATCTTCCTCGGTGAAGACCGAAGCAAAGACTTCATTTAATCTCTCCGCTACAGCTTTGTCTTCCCTGATCTCCCCTTTTACTCCTCGGTCATCTAGCAGTCCAACCGATTCTTTTGCCGGTTTCCTGCTTTTAATATACCTAAAAAAAACTTTTTACTATGTGTTCTTGCCTCCAATGCAATCTTTTTTTCAAAGTCCCTCTTAGCCTTCCTTATCAGTGCTTTGCATTTGACTTGACATTCCTTATGCTGTTTCTTATTATTTTCAGTCGGTTCCTTCTTCCATTGTATTAAGTAGCTTTGAAAACATCACCTGTAGCACATTATGAATGTGATATATAAATAAGCATAAATAAATCCAGTCATTCCAAGTCTGGGCCCTAGATTTTGGGCTGTCTCCTAAGCCTAAGAAAATTTAACAAGGCCTGTCTTAAACTCTGTTTGAGCGTGGAAATTATTCTGTTGAGCATGCATAGTGCAGCCATTTTAAAAAAAGGTGCTACTATATGACCTGATGCAGCTCCTTAGTGAAACACTGGCCAACTTTTGAAAGTGACTGCGCTAAGCATGCTCAAAAGGCATCCCATCTTTCTGAGATCACTTTAGTTTATGAAGGCTAACCTCTCTTTCCTTAGCTTTTCAACTACTACTTTTGAGAATCAAAGTATGCTTCTTTTCCTCTTACTTTTATTTTCTTTCCTAATGGTTTGTTGCCCCTAGATCTGCTGCTTTAAATTTTGCCCACCACTTTTCTACTTCCCCCAGCTGTTCCCATCCAGCTAACAGCTCCTTGAGATATTTCCTCATCTTGACAAAGTTGGTTCTTTTGACATCTAGAACCTTCACTTTTGAAGAAACCCTCTCCACACGTCTTAATAGTGAAACACACCATCCAGTGATCACTAGATGGTAAACGATCACCCACTATAACATCAAAAACATTATCCCCACTCGTAAGCATCAAGTCTAGTATGGCCCCATTTCACGTGGGTTCCATTACTAACTGCTGGAACAGGTCTCCCTGTAGAGAATCAAATATTTCCTTATTTCTAGATGAGCTTGCAACAGAGAGGCTCATTCAACATCCAGCATATTGAAAGCATCTACTAATATCACTTCCCCTTTCATTGCTATCTTGTGAATGTCTTCAATTAAATCTCAGTCCGCCTCTTCTGTCTTTGAGGGAGGTCTGCATATCATACTAATACAAATACATTTTTCATTCCCTCTTGCCAGATTGACTCTCAGTGCTTCTTCCTTACTCTCTAAGTTCTGCAATTCTGTCACTATAATATTATATTTAACATGTAATGCCACTCCGCCACCCTTTTTTTCCTGCTCTGTCTTTCCTGAATAGAGTATAGCCTGGTATAACTATATCCCAGTCATGGTTCTCTGTGAGCCACATCTCCATAAATGCCACTAAATCCAAATTAACTTTTTCCATCATGGTCTCTAGGTCCAGAACTTTGTTCCCCATACTACAGGGATTGGAATACAAAACTCTTCAGATATTGCCCATTTTTTAGAACATAATAGCCATACTGAGTCAGACCAATGGTCCATCCAGCCCAGTGTCCTGTTTCCAACAGTGGCCAATCCAGGTCACAAGTACCTGGCAGAAACCCAAATCTTAGCAACATTCCATGCTACCAATCTGTTTATAGAAAGGTATTTGATGTTTTACTTGCCTGGCGGATTTTAATTACCTGGAGCTTTGTTCACCCTTCCCCCAACAATTTTAGTTTAAAACCCTCTTTATGAAGTTAGCCAGTTTATCCTTCACCTCTTCTTTGATAGATGGACATCATTTCTGCTTAGTAGTTCATGGAAAATCATCCCATGGTCTAGGAAGCCAAAACACTGTTGATGATACCATCAGCACAGCCATGCATTTATCTCAAGGATGTGAGCATCTCTGATTGGCCTTTACCTTTGACAGGGAGGAGCAATGAGCAGGGAGGAGCAACACCACCTGCGCAACTATCTACTTCACCCTCTCTCCCAGAGCCATGAAATCAGTTTTGATACATTTGCCCCTGGATTCTATATAGCACGACTTAAGTTGTGCATGCAAATCCGGTCATATTCTGGAATTCTCAAACCACTGAGTTAGGGTGTTGTCTTTGCAGGGTATGGCGATTATTTCTGGCTATCTTCTTTTTGTACAGCATCTCCTTCCTATTCGCTGGAGATCCCTGATGGTTCCAGAAGCATTTAAGAGATGGATATCTCTTTTTTCAGGGATACTTCTGAGTCTTGTCATTTCCTCTAGGAGCTCTTGAGGTTCTTTCCTGTGGGATTCAATGTGCAGATATTTTGCACCTGGAACCGATGATTCCTGGCGTACCAAGGTCCCAAAGTCTTTTTTTTTTCAGCTTTTTTATAAGTTAAAGGAAGCATCTAGCTACTTTTATGTGAGATCTAGCCACTTCTGATTCCCTGTGTGTAGTTCTGCTTGCTTCCTCCCCTGTTATTTAGGTATAGAGCAGTTTATCTTATCTGTTCAGGCTTTAGAAATGTGTTTTGTATTGCTGATAAGTGAAAAGCAGTATATTCCCTTTGTAGGTGTAATTCAAGGATTAAAGGGAGTAATTTTCAGCAGTCAGCATTTCAGCACTGAATATCCAGGGCTAGTTTTCCTGCTGCTAACAGCCACAGTTTATGTGGGTCCTGGCCGATATTCAGGTGGGATCCATAGATAAAATTATGCCACATTTATTTATTTAAATATTTCTATAACACACAATTCAAAAGTTCTCAGCAGTTAACAGAATGTACATACATAAAATCATAAAATAAACATTTGTTCTTTCAAACATAAAACTTCAAAGTAAAACATATAAAAATCAAAATAATTTAAAAACCTGTGCTTCAGTCTAATCACTCCAATCCAATTATTTTTGCCAGCTTAATTTTGATCTTCTGCCACCCCTACACTTGTATAAAGAGATACATTTTTAACTATTTTATTATGAAGGAAGTTACACAGACTGAGAAATTGATTAATCAAATGGATAGAGATGATAAATCTCCTTCTGTAGAAAATGTAGCTTACTATTTTGAAGATAAGATATTTATACTAGGATCACAGATGAAAATACAATATAATAAAGAATTGATAAATACAGAAATCTTACTGCAAAACGACATTCTGGCAGATGGAATTTGGATGATCAGATGATATTAAAAAGATTTAGTAATAGTCACTGTTCATTAGATTGCTGTCCTTATTTTCTGAGACAACCACCATCAATGTTTATATGGTGACTTGTCAAATTAATATTATATCACATTAAGTTCTTATTGACCGCAACAACCCAGAGGGTTCAGTGTGGTTCACAAAAAAGGAAAAGCAGGTAAACCCTGCAAGCTAACAATATCAATTTAAAAGAAACAGTTCCTTATGTCAATACTACTAAGAAAAGCAATTCCATATCAGGTTAAAATTTTCTTAAAAAGGAAAGTTTTTAAAGCTTTCCTAAATAGAGCAAACTATTGAATTTTTCTAATGCCTAAAGGGATAGAATTCCAAATGACAGGTGCTTGATAAAAGAGACTAGCTAAAAATATGTTCTTGTATTTTAAACCATAAAGGACTCGGAAAATGTAGTTGAAGATTATCCCATAAACCCCTATTCCTGTTGGAGATCTGCACCCAAGAAGAAAAAGTTCTAATTGGGTGAAGATGTCCTTTAGACCTAGGTGGTATAGAGATGTATTTTCAAAGCACTTAGACTTACAAAGTAGAGGACGCACGGCGCTTCAGCATTCTTTCCCTTTTGTCTCAGCTCTGCCTCTGGTCCCACCCTCATTTCCTGTTTCCGGAAGGGCGGGACCAGAGGCAGAGCTGAGACAGAAGGGAAGGCATGCTGAAGTGCCGTGCGTCCTCTACTTTCACTGCTGCCTACACCGAGGTAAGAACTTTTAAATTACAGCCAGCAAGCAGGAAGGCGAGGGGCAGGCGCACAACTGTGAGAAGAGGGCGACCAATGCAGGTCGGGCTGCCACTGAGAGAGAGAGAGGGAGGGAGGCATGGGAGTGTGGAACTCCGAAGACAGGGTGGCATGGAAGTTGCAGGTGGGAGGGAGGGGGCGGCCCTGGAACTCGGAGGAGAGGGGGGGCCTGAAATTCGGAGGACAGGGAGGGAAGGGGCAATTCTCCGTCGAATGAATGCTCACTTCCAAAGTTCTTTTGCTGGCTGGTACTGATTTCGCTTTCCTCTCATTGATCCGCCCTCTGACGTCATCACGTTCAGACGCGAGGACGGACCAATGGGAATTGTGTTACGAACCCAGGCATCCAGACATGGAACGTTGGAGGTGCAAATTATTATATAGGATAATGGAAAGTTTGGTAGCAACTCAATAGTGGTTAGGGTGGTGGACTTTGGTCCTGGGGAACTGGGGAACTGAGGAACTGAGTTCAATTCCCACTTCAGGCACAGGCAGCTCCTTGTGACTCTGGGCAAGTCACTTAACCCTCCATTGCCCCATGTAAGCCGCATTGAGCCTGCCATGAGTGGGAAAGCGCGGGGTACAAATATAACAAAAAAAAATTATCTGAATATTTAAACCCTCAAAATATACTTCACTGATCTCAGTCCAGATTCAGAAAAGGTTTTAATGCAGAAAGTATCTTGGGCACTTTAATATCAAATCAAAAAGACTAATGTCAAAAGGTCATAAGCCTACGTGGCTTAGTAAAATTGCCCCTTAAAGAACAGAATCCATCAGACTTGGCATTCCTTGACAAAGTAGGCCCAAACTACATGGCTAGCATCCTATGTCAACCCTTTATCCAGTAAAATCCAACATCATCAAATCAGAGCCACTGTGACTACTATAGAAACTTGAGCGGCCCTGAGCTTGGATGTCCCCATCTGTGATCCCAATTACACCCTGTGTCACGTCTGTGGCCGTGACCACCCTCAGCCTTACCTTCTTTCTGGGGGTCAGCAGCTCTGCTGGCTTCTGTCTGTGTTTGTGTTAGTCTTGTCTCTGTCCTGGTGTGCTGGCTGCTTCCAGCATGAACCTGATTGCTTCACTAGACCTCACCTGTGTGGGCTATGCCTCTCTAGGGAGCCAGCATCTAAGATGGCTGCCACCGGCTCTGTGCCAGCTTCCAAGTTGGCTCCTGCTTGTCTTTCCTGTGGGCTCACTTCCTATGTGTGTCAAGCCTCTCTTTGGGGTCAGTGTACTTCCTGCTTCTGTCCTACTGCTGGTGACTCATCAGTGAGAGCCTTCATAAGGAAGTGCTGTGCTTGCAGTCAGGGCCTTTGCATAAGTGTTATGCTCTTAGGCCAGGCCAGGTCAGGTTAGTAAGTGTCTGCTGCACTACTGCTTAGCCTCTCTCTGGGTTCCAGCCCAGCTTTTTTCTGTGTCTGTGTCTCTGTTGTCCTTCCGTGGGGGGTCTTCCCTGCCACTGTCTGTCTGTGGACTGCGGTCCTTCCTGGCTTACCCTGAGTTGGGGTGAAGTCTCTGTCTGTGGGCTGCGGGTCCTTCCTGGCTTACCCTGTGTTTGGGGTGAAGCCTCTGCTCCAGGCTTATCCTGTGTTGGGGTGAAGCCTCTCTTCCTGGCTTACCCTGGGTTGGGGTGAAGCCTTTGTCCGGGTTTGTTCTCTGTCTGTATGCGAAGCCTCAGCCTTTGTGAGTTCCCCAGTCCGTGTGTGGAACGGCTGTGGCTTCAGACCCTTGGCCTGTATTCCTGGTTTACTCTGTGTGCTCTGCTGCCTGCCTAAGACCCTTGGCCTGTTACTCCTGGTTTGCTCTCTTTACCCTGAATCTTGATTGCCTAGTCTGTGTGCCTACCCTGCTTGTATATCCTGAGTGTATATCCTGAATCCTGTCTCTGTCTAGCTAGAGTGTATTTCCAGGGCGTGGTCCCTGTTTCCTGCTGCTCTGCCTTGCTTGTATGTTGCCCTAGTCCTTGCTCCTGCGAGCTTTCGTATGTCTTGTCTCCTGGGTCTGTCTTCTGGTCCTTGCTAGTGGCAGTGCAGCAGCTCCCTGTCTGAGTTTAGTTCCTAGTCTAGTCTCCCTCGTGTATCCCAGACCCGGGGTGGATCCTCGGGATCTTCAGTTCCTGCGTATCCTGCAAGTCCTGCCAGCCACCTGCACTTCGGAGATCAACTCTGGAGGAACGGTGGCTAAGTGCAGGTGAAGCTGTTCCTGTTTCGTCTGTTCCAGTTGCCTGCCCTGTACTACTCCAGTCCAGAGTTCCAGTACTGCTCTTCCGTGTATCCCGTCCCGAGGTGGTCTTGCCTGCCGCTGCCGCTCCTCGGCAGTGGCCCAAGGGCTCACGAACTCCAGTCCTGCCTCGAGGACCTGACAGGATGCCAAGGCCCTCGAGAACGCAACACCCTGCTTGTTAATGGAAAAAATAAAATAGTTTATCCATAGCAGATACTTTCCGTAGACAGCAGAATTAATCACACAGACTACCTCTCCTACATGCCTGAGATGTCTGCACATTGAGCTCTGGGAGAGCATTTCTATGATGCCACCCACTTGTGTGTCTGATTACTCCTACTATCTGTGGAGAACATCTGTTACAGGTAAGTAACTTTGCTTTTTCATGAATGTTTTTAGCATGTTTCTTTTCTGCCATTTAGATTTGGATTGATTCTTATATTCTGTTATATGTTTCATTATGATGGCATGACAGCATTAATGTGACATTTCAGAATTTTTACCTCAGCATTTTGCCCAGTACAGCCTTTTACTGTGTTGTTGGTCAACAATCACCTTCTCAGTTTCCTTCTTTTCTTAATCATCTATTATGCTAACTCCCTCCCAATTACAATTGCATTTATATTCTGCTAATTACCACCTGGCTCAGGGACCCTTTTACAAAGCAGCGGGAAGCCCAATGTGGGCTTACCACTCGCTAAAAGGGAAGTACTGTCAGGCTACTTCAGCAGCCCTTCGGTAGTTCCCACCCCTTAGCACAGGTCATATCCAGTGCCACAAAAATATTTTTATTTTTGTAGTGCCGGTTTGTACCAGGCAGTAATCGGGCAGTGCCACACACTGCCCAGTTACCACCGGATTAGCATGGGAGCCCTTACTGCCACCTCAATGGGTGGAGGTAAGTGCTCCCCTCGAAATAGCCACACGGCCATTTCCTGAAAAAAACAAAGACCTGCCTTTTACCTGCTGCAATAAAAGGGGGGCCTCGGCGCACATCATAAACATATGCTGATGCCAGCGCAGGCCCCCTTTTGCCCTAGCTTCATAAAAGGGGCCCTCAATTCAGATTACAATAAAAGTGAACCAATCACACTGGTTAGTTACAAAATGTACACAACTAATAAACTATTTAAAAAAAAATTTTGGTGATTTGTTTTAAGTTAATTACCCACAAATCTAGGCTTTCAGTTTCTTCCTAAACCTTACGTGGAGGGGCATTTTCAAAAGGGACGTCTAAGGGAAACCTGTTTTTTGAAACAAGATGGACGTCCATCTTTCATTTCGAAAATACCATCAGGGACGTCCAAATCCTTAAATTTCGCCGTCCCTAGACATGGACATTTCTGATTTTCAACGATTTTCAATGTCAAAAACGACCAAATGCAAGCCATTTGATCATAGGAGGAGCCAGCATTTGTAGTGCACTGGTCCCCCAGACATGCCTGGACACCAACCGGGCACCCTAGGGGGCACTGCAGTGGACTTCATAAATTGCTCCCAGGAATACAGCTCCCTTACCTTGTGTGCTGAGCCCCCCAAAACCCACTACCCCCAAATATGCACCGCTACCATAGCCCTTATGGGTGAAGGGGGGCACCTAGATGTGGGTACAGTGGGTTTGTGGTGAGTTTTGG
The DNA here is from genome assembly GCF_901765095.1 of Microcaecilia unicolor. NCBI lineage: Eukaryota > Metazoa > Chordata > Amphibia > Gymnophiona > Siphonopidae > Microcaecilia > Microcaecilia unicolor. The sequence continues at coordinate 181,481,760 of NC_044032.1, read as the reverse complement.
AGGGCTTGCTGTTTCCTCCACAAATGTAACAGGTGGGGGGGGGGGGGGGGGATGGGGATGGGTCCGCCTACCCGAAGTGCACTGCACCCACTAAAACTGCTCCAGGGACCTGCATACTGCTGTCATGGACCTGAGTATGACATCTGAGGCTGGCACAAAATATTTTTAAAGATGTTTTTTGAGGGTGGGAGGGGATTGGTGATCATTGGGGGAGTAGCGGGAGGTCATCCCCAATTGCCTTCGGTGGTCATCTGGTCATTTTGGGCACCTTTTTGTGCCTTAGTCGTAAGAAAAAGAGGTCCAGGTGAAAACGTCCAAATGCTCGTCAGGGACGTCCTTGTTTCTTTCGATTATGGGTCAAGGACTTAGGCATGCCCAAGTCCCGCCTTCGCTATGGCTCCAACACGCCCCCTTGAACTTTGGCCGTCCTTGCGACAGAGTGCAGTTGGGGACATCCTGAATCGGGTTTCGATTATACCGATTTGGACTTCCCTGGAAGGATGTCCATCTTCCGATTTATGTCGAAAGATGGACGCCCTTTTGAAAATGAGCCCAATAATCTACCTCCAGTATGGCTCCATTTGGTAGTGAGTTTCAAATACTGGCAGCCTGGTATGAAATAGACAAAGCATGCACATACGTATATTTCACCTACAACACTGAAGGAAATTTTAATCAACTCTCCAAATGAAGACCTGTTCTGAAAGAAGGAAAAGATAATGTACGTCTTAATGATATAGGAGTTGGCCCATATGTGAAATATCCAAACGCATAATTTGAACATTGATCTAGCTTCCATAGGGAGCCAATGTAGTTGACTTAATTTTCTCTACATTTTCCTGATTTGGAATAACTAGTCCAAGACACAAAAACTGTGAAGATAAAGTTCCTAAACTATCCCACCAGATGGTGCCCTTAGCTGTAGAATAATGTTCACAGTAAATTTTGAACTAAAGATACTTTTTTTTTTTAACAGAATGAATTTTCTGTCATTGATAGCATTATTTGTATAGAATATGCCTGTTTTATTGGAAAAATAAAGTGGATTTTATTATATAGAAAGGGAGGTCTATTTTTACTGTTTTGGCAATGGTTGTATTGTTATTTTCCTGGTGGGGTCAGGTGGCAGAAAAATAACCCCCACCCCCTCCATACTGTGCAAGTTTTCATTCTCCTAAAGCCAAGAAAAGACTAACCTCAACTCATAGGGGAGACCCTGGCACAATCATCTTGGAAAAGTAGTGTATTTATAATATTAGCCCATAGAGACATGAAGGCTTTTTTAATAGTCTTGCAAAACGCTTGTGACCAGCTTTCAAGAATTATATCTAACTTAAGCAAGTCTGTGCATAAGCAAAGGAGGGGATATTTATGTCTGAATATAAAAAGTAAATTGTTAAGTTAGATTAGAACCTCAGTGTTATTAAAATTTGAAAAGTTATAAAAGTAATAGAATGGGGGCAGAAGGAGATGTATCCATGGGGCTCATTTTCGAAACAGAAAAACGTCTAAAAATGGCATAAAGTGCAATTTGGACGTCTTTCTGCTCAAAACATCTAAATCGGAATTTTTGAAGCCTATTTTGCAGATGTTTATCTATGCAGTTCATCTGCAGTGTGTCTAAGACACAAGGGGGGCGTGTTCAGGTGGGATGGGTGTGCCTAACACCTGAACATTTTTGGCAGAAAAAATGTCCAGGGCTACAATTTCATTGTTTTAGTCTAGACCTGTTTTTAGCATGACTAACTCATAAAAAGGTGCCCTAAATGACCAGATGACCACTGGAGGAATTAAGGCATGACCCCCTTACTCCCCCAGTGGTCACTGACTCCCTCCCACCATCCAAAGATGTGGGCAGCTCCCTGGAGTATCCTAGTGGTCGCTGCAGTGCACTGTAGAGAAGGGACCCAGGTACATATCCCACTCTAACTTTTACACTTGTGGTGGAAAGTGTGAGCCTTCTCAAACTCACCAAAAACCTACTATACCCACATATAGGTGACCCCCCTGCAGCTATAAGGGCTATTGTAGTGGTGTACAGTTGGGAACAGTAGGATTTGGTGGGTTTTGGAGGGCTCACCATACAGTAGAATGAGGTAATAGTGAGATGTGTACCTAGGAGCATTTATGTGAATTCCCCTGCAGTGCCCCCTAGGGTGCCCCACTGCTCCACTGGAACGTCTGCTGTGGCCAGTCTACTAAGAATGCTGGTTTCTCTTCTTACATCCCAATGGCTTGATTTTGTGCATTTTGCACTTGTATTTTTTTTTTTAATGGACCAGAAAGATAAACGCACAGAGCACAAAAACATCTAGTATGTGGCCATTTAAAAAAAAAAAAAAAAAGATAGGCATTTTGCTATTTTGAAATGGCTACATTTGCTATTCGGATTCTGGACATTTTGAGCAAAACATTCAAAGTCAGACTTAGATACAATATTGAAAATGTCCCTCCATGTGTCCTACTAGCCGTTACATATGTTTAAGTCTGTTTACATATGCAAACGATTTAGGGCCTAATTTATTAATAACCTTCTAAAATTCTCTGTCTTTAGGAAACTAAACTTAGTAATTGAGGCCCTTAGAAAGAAATGAAAGAGATTATGGAGCCAAACAGAAGAATTTACATGTACTGGGAGATTATATTTAGGAAGCTAGTGACTCTATTTAATCTTTGTTTTAAAATGTTTGTTCATTTTGATTACATTGTTTTACATTCCAGAGTAATATAGACTTGTTTTGTCTTTTTTAAGCTGATAGTCTGGTTTAGAAATAAAAAATTCCCTACTCTTTGGTGCATACCTTACACCCTTGCAGTCTTATTTAAATTTTAACCTCACTTTAGTAAATAGAGCACATATGGTATACTTCATTGATAAAAGAACATGAATATGATCCTTAAGAACTTAAAATAAGGTATGCTGAATCAAACCAGCCAATCAAGCCCAAGCCCACCATTCTATTTCTGCCAGTGGCTAATTGGGGTTATTAGGTGTTATTTAAGTGTGAGTTTAATGGCTTAGTTCCATCGATGGTAAGGGAGGGGGACATGATGCTTGTGAGCGCTGTACGAATTGTCAGTATGCTTTACAGGTTAGGGAGATCATGATACCACATTCTGAGGGTCGAGTGTTCAAATTGCATGCATGCATGGATTGCAATTCGGTTCTGTGCGTGTATGGGATTTGTTGTCCCTGTAATTTGTGGTATATAGCACAAATTATTTGTAAGATTAAACTTTGGCTAGCTCAACATTTATGTAATCTACGTTTACAGCAGTTAGGAGTCCCCCTGGTGTCCAATTGGATGGGAGCAAGACATTCTGTTCATGATTTAAGATTTGTAGTTTTGTGTAAAGTGTTTGGGTCCAGGGGAGGCAATATCCCACTATTATTATCTAGGAAAGAACAGCAATTTATTTTTAGTTGGAATATGGTGGTTCCTCATGGTCTCAACAAAGAAGTTGATTGGCTGAGTGTACAGGTAGTTTGATTCGTGTGCTATTTAAATGCTGGACTTCCGGCAGTCTCCATATGCATGTGTGGGCGTCTTTTGGTCTGCCCACTGTGTATTGTGTGAGCCTGGTGTGGAATTTACAACCGCCCGCTTGTCTATGAGACTATAAGGTTAAATCTGAATATTATATTTGATTTGTGGGATTGTGTGTGATATGTATGAGGGATGGGGAACGTTATAGTGACTAGTATTTTGTATTTAGATATCTGACCCTGATAACGACTTGATGAGCAAAACATGGACCGTGTTGCGTTCGGGAACTTTTAAGGACAAGCTCAAGTGTCAGCAGAATGCCGTGGCACTCGACTGTGCATAATATTTTGGGGATTGTTATAACTTTGAAAGTGACTCAATTGATTGACATATTGATTATGGAGTATACTTTGGACATATAACAGTGTGGTGCGGAGCAACGTGGACTTCTGACAGTTTGTTGGAGGACTGCTGAGATAAGTGCATCATTTTCTGTTAAGACTTTCATTTATCCTGTTGAACAGAAGGGTTGCGGGCTATTTTTGGTCTATTGTATAGGGTATTTTGATGCTATATGTTTGATGGTGATATATGTTTATGAGGTGTGGGTAACAGCACTATATACGTGTGATTTTACATTTTCATAGGATTTTAATATACATTCTGTAGTATGGAATAAAGATTTTGCAATAAGTCATAGTTGTGGTAATAGATTGTATAGATTAGGTATCAGCTACAGGAGCAGTGGATTACAGCCCAAGTCCAGGGTGGAAAGTAAAGCAGCGCTGAATTCTTCCATGAATTTGCTGACTTACACCTAGCTCATTAAGACTAAGACAGCATGCATGCAGCCTGTTTCCAGCAGCTGGTGGCAGATATCAGGTGGAATAATTTGGCTTAGTAACATGAATTTCACCAGGGGTTATGGCAATCAAAGTGAATTGGCTTCAATAGAATCACCTGAACACATAGAAGAACTAATCCATCTGTCCATGTTCATAGATTCCTGGCTAGAGGAGTAATGAGAAGAAATAAGGGGGAATTTGATCTGTCACACACAACCCAAGGTTTCTGAAAAATAATACTTTGGTTTCTATACAACTAGATGCAAGCCATGCTTGTGAGTTATGAAAAGAAAGGCAAGTGCAGGTGACAAAACCAGAGGTCCTTTTACTAAGGTGCGCTGAAAAATGAGCTGTAGTTTAGGCGCCCTGATCCATTTTTCAGCATGCCTGTAAAAAAGGGCTTTTTAAAGGTTTTCGCCAAAAATGAACATGAGGCAAAATCAAAATTGGTGCACGTCCATTTTAGGTCTGAGACCTTACCGCCAACCATTGACCTAGAGGTAAAGTCTCACTCGGCATGCGTCCAATACGTGCATCCGAAAATAAAAATTATTTTTTGGACGTGTGCCAAAAATGAAATTAATGCAAGAGCCATACAGTAGCCGGGCGGTAACTCCATCTTGGCGCTTTTTGGGCTTGCGTAGACACTTACGTGGCTTAGTAAAAGGGCCCTCAGTGTCTGTATTGTGGCAAGTGACCTTGAGTTAAATCTGAGACCTGGGATACCCCTCCTTGAAGGAAGAAACCTTGGAGTAATACACTATTTGCTCCTGATGGCTTTAAGTGTTACGAAAAAGGAAAAATTGGAAGAACTGCAGCCATTGTGCAGACATGAGAAATGGAACAGGCAAGGTTCTGAACAGATGGAGAGGAACTACCATAATATCCTTTTTTAAATTGGACAAAGTGATGCTGTGCATCCAGATTGTCAGTGTCCTGAATGACATGTGCAGCTGATTAATTTTGCACATTCCTAGTGAAGAAAGGGACAATGCTATCCAAGTATGTTTTCAGATTGAATTCGGCCATTGGTTTTACCTGGACTTTTATATGCAAAATGTACCAGGATTACCTCAGTGTGGGATAAGGGACTTTGCTAAAGCTGATATCCTTTTCTCTAGAAAACCAAGTTGCACTAAACATACTCCAATTTTTGATTCTTTTTGACTGTCATTTGGAGTGAATAACAATATTTTTGCTATAGCAAAGCAGAGGTAGTCACTTCCTTATATCAAATAATTTGGCAACTGATACAGTATGGAATGCATAGAAAACCATTTGTATGTTAGAATGAGTATTTTTGGACTTTTTGGACAATATTTGAGAAGAGAGAAAACGAGAAACTTGCCTCAAGCCTTGTGTGCTGAAAGAGGACAATCTAAACATCTTGTGTGTGAGGCAAGTATGCTTTGAGAAACAGTAAGAAAAAGTTGACACCAGAGAGCAACCATATACCAGGCATGAGATGCTAAAGGAGATGGGGCTGTGACCACCTATATATTACATAAGTACATAAGTATTGCCATACTGGGAAAGATCAAAGGTCCATCGAGCCCAGCATCCTTTTTCCAACAGTGGCCAATCCAGGTCACAAATACCTGGCAAGATCCCAAAAATGTGCAAAACATTTTATACTACTTATCCCAGAAATAGTGGATTTTCACCGTCTATTTAATAATGGTCTATGGACTTTTCCTTTAGGAAGCCGTCCAAACCTTTTTAAAACTCCGCTAAGCTAACCGCCTTTACCACATTCTCTGGCAACGAATTCCAGAGTTTAATTACATGTTGAGTGAAGAAAAATTTTCTCTGATTCGTTTTAAATTGACTACATTGTAGCTTCATCGCATGCCCCCTAGTCCTAGTATTTTTGGAAAGCGTGAACAGACGCTTCACATCTACCCGTTCCACTCCACTCATTATTTTATAGACCTCTATCATATCTACCCTCAGCCGCCTTTTCTCCAAGCTGAAGAGCCCTAGCCGCTTTAGCCTTTCCTCATAGGGAAGTCGTCCCATCCCCTTTATCATTTTCGTTGCCCTTCTCTGCACCTTTTCTAATTCCACTATATCTTTTTTTGAGATGCAGCGACCAGAATTGAACACAATATTCGAGATGCGGTCGCACCATGGAGCGATACAAAGGCATTATAACATCCTCATTTTTGTTTTCCATTCTTTTTCTAATAAGACCTAACATTCTATTTGCTTTCTTAGCCGCAGCAGCACACTGAGCAGAAGGTTTCAAAGTATCATCAACAACGACATCTAGATCTGGATAAGTAAAAACCAGAAAAATAAATCCCCAAACAAAGAAAGGTCATAGAGATGGACTCCTTCCTTGGCCATATGGGCCAAGAGTCTGAAGAGGGGGAGCTAGTCTTCATGGATTTAGGAGAGTCAGATTTCACTCAGGTAATGTTCACTGTCTCCATAGATACTGCCCTTAGACATAGACCTTCACTGCCCTGAGAGACCAGCACCAGTGTGGGTTACCAGGGGATGAACTTAAAATATGATTTCCCCTGTTTTTGAAGCAAGTTGTGGTTTATTTTGTTATAACCAGGTTTAAGAGGCATATCTTTGTATATAATACATTTCTGAATAGTAACTCTGCTTTCTTTTAGGTTATGGCTATTAAATAAATACTGGGAAACTTCTGCTCAATTCTGTGGCATTACATTTGTGCAGACTATCCTTTTTTAAAATATTAAAGTTTAGTGCGGAATTTACCTGCATGGACCCAGGAGGACCAGCAAAACTGTGAACTACAGAACTGAGGGGAGGTAAGGGAGACTTCAGCCACAATCCATGGGAGCCCAAGAGGAGGAGGTTGCAGCCATGACCTGTGCAGGCCTAAGGGAAGGAGGAGGGTGACACTGCAGCATTCCAAGCTGGGGTAAAACAAGGAGCAGGTGGATTTAAACCTGGGGGCTGGAACAGTAAGGCTACAGTAGAGTTTGGGCTAGGGTTACCATATGTCCGGATTTACTCAGACATGTCCTCTTTTTGAGGACATTTCCGGGCAACCGGGCGGGTTTTGCCAATCTGCCCGTTTGTCCAGATTTCTGGACAAACAGGCAGGCTAGTGGGTGGGCCGTCCTGGACGGCCCGCCCACCAGCCTGCCCATTTATCCAGAAATCCGGACAAACGGACAGATTGCTAGCCTCCCCTCCCTTTACTTACTACTGCCCTGGTGGTCTAGTGACCTCTTCCGCCTTCGAGGCAGGAAAGAGCCCCCTCTTTCCTGCCAGGAGCGCTGCACTGCATGCATCCTTTGTGTTCCTGATCTCGGCGCCGATTCAAAATGGCCGCAGAGAGTTGCAGTGACCTCGCGAGACTTCAACTCTCGCGGCCATTTTGAATCTGCACCGAGATCAGCAACAAGAAGGATGCATGCAGGGCAGCGCTCCGGGCAGGAAAGAGGGGCCTCTGTCCTGCCCCGAAGAGGTCACTAGACCACCAGGGCAGTAGTAAGGTAAGGGGAGGGGGCTGACGGGGAGGAGGGGGTGATGGGGTGTGTGACAGGGGGGAGGGGAAAATGTGACGGATGGAGCGAGGGCATGACGGGGGGGGGGGCAGAGTGAGGGCGGGGCAGGGGTGGGGTGTGTGGTGGGGGCGGGGCATGTGTCCTTTTTGGGGGACAAAATATGGTAACCCTAGTTTGGGCAAGTGAAGGGAGAGAGCAGGAGCCTGTTGTAGAATTGAGATTCAGGTGGAGGGATGTTGACTGTGGAGGGAGAGGGAGGAATTGAAGAGGTCAAGTCTGGGGGAGAGAAAATGTCAGGATAGTGGAGTATTGGGAGAGGGAGAGAGCTAGCATGACTGCTGTGTATAAACCCCCATTATAATGGGGATTACTAAACTGCTGGGGGGCCCTCCTTAGAGTTGGGGGGGGGGGTGAACTGGTTGGACAGGGAGAGTGAGAAGCCCAGCCCCAAGGGGTGTGTTTATGAGAAAGTGCTGAGGGAAATGTTTCTGGTTGTTGATTGAAAGTAGGGGAGGAGTTTGAAGTTATTAAATATTGTTGGGGAGAGCACATGGTTTTTAGATGCCTCTATCCCCACCAGGACCTTTGCGAAGAGGGGGTGTCCTGGATGGGATCCATAAAATAAGGCTGAACCAAGGGGAGGCTTCTGTCAGTCCAAGCAGTAACTGTGAAGTGAAGGAGTGCTCCAGGTGGGAAGCAGGGGACCCCAGCCTAGGAGCAGGAACAGGGAAGGGAACCTGTTTGGAGCCAGAGGTAGTAGCCCTGAGAGGTGCTCCTTTGGGGGAAGTGGACAGATATGGAGGTCTGGTCCAGAGAAAAGATCGCTTGCTACACCAGTGCTGCAGGCACAGCCTTAGGTTGTTTTGCCCAGAAAGGATGGGTTATGGACAGGAGGAACTGTAAATATGTACATACTGTAGGATTTACATAATTGAACTAGAGAATTTACACCATATCCCCGCGTTTGGCTCTGACTTACTTGTATAAGATATCTTGTTGGATTAAATTGATTTGTTCTACTTTGAAAGATTTGCTGCCTCCAGAATACTGGAGATCTGGATGAACTGCCTGTTGCACAGTTGTTCAGTAAAGTTCGAGTTTGGATTAAAAAACCCTGGACTGGAGTTTTATTTTTTGGGTAAGGCTGAAAGTTATTTGCTCCTGGTCTAACAAAGAAAGAGTATAGAGTAAAAGAGCCTGGCCTTCCTTCATGCCTAAGGTGGTTTCAGCGTTTCACCTAAACCAGCCTATTTTCTTGCCCTCCTTTGATAAGGAGGAGTTTCCAGAATCTTTTGGGCAGTTGCACCTGTTGGAAGTGCGCAGGACTCTGCTGTAGTATCTGCGAGTTACTATCTCTTTCAGGATCTATGATCATCTGTTTGTTTTGCTATCAGGTCCTCGCAGAGGGTCTCCAGCGTCTAAAGCCACTATTGCCCGCTGGCTCAAAGAAACTATCTTTTCAGCTTATCTGCTTGCCGGCCGGTCTCCGCCTGTAGCCTTTAAGGCGCATTCTACCAGAGCGATTTCTTCCTCTTGGGCTGAAACTGGAGCACTCTCTCGTCAAGAGATATGCAGTGCAGCAACATGGGCTTCTAAGCTCTCTTTTGCCCGACATTACAGGCTGGATGTGGCTGCTAGGAGGGATGCGCGTTTTGGAGCACAAGTGCTAGCGTGTGGTGTGACCTGTTCCCACCCTATATAGGGATTGCTTTGTTACATCCTATACGTAATGGCTTCATCTGCTTGATGACAAGGAAGGGAAAATTAGGTTCTTACCTTGGTAATTTTCTTTCCTTTAGTCATAGCAGATGAAGCCATGAGCCCTCCCTGTATGATTGTCTGTATGCTCTGAATCTGTTTCAGGTTCTGTTCTTGTTTCCTGAAGTTCCTTCCTTGGGAGAAAGTTGGGAAACAGTCTTCAGGATTCATGTTCACTTATAGGAGGATGAGTCCATTCCCTTCAGTTTATGTTTTGGAGGATGAGTTTATTCCCTCCAGGAGGTTGCGTTTATCCCCTCCAGTTATACAGTAAGGTGGACGAGTTTATTCCCTCCTTTTGAGTTCATGCCCTTGTTAAGGGGCCATCGTTCGCTGTGAGGAAAGTTCATGTTATTCCCATTGCGGTTTGCCATACTGCTTTGGAAGCTTCAAATACTGAAGAGGCAGTGGAGCTGGCTGGCCGTGAGGGACTGTGAAAAGTTGAGTGCTCTCTATCTCCCCCTGCTGGTTGATGGACACAACCCATACGTAATGGCTTCATCTGCTATGACTAAAGGAAAGAAAGTTACCAAGGTAAGAACCTAATTTTCCCTTACGCTTTCAAAATGTACGAACACTAAGGGACACATCCAGAAATTACTAAGTAATACCAAATCCATGGAGTAGTCATGGGTGGGCCTGGGTTCACCACCCAAAATTCTTGCACCTTTGTTCTGGCTGGTGGGAATCCCCAAGTCCCGCCAGCTGGAAGAGGTCCTCTGGCAACCAGAACAGGTCATAAGAAGCAATAATGAACACTAATTGGCACTGATTAGAATTTAGGCGTACAACTCGCTAATTCTATTTTATAACAAAGCACACCAAACTTCTAATTCGCGCAGGCAAAAAGGGGCATGTTTATGGGTGGGAAATGGGTGTTCTGAAATTTACACGGTTAGTTATAGAATATGGCCCACTGTGCATAAATCTATGCACCGGGATTTATGCCACATTTTCATTGGTGTAAATGGATCTGCATAGTTTTAGGTGCTGAAATATCAACTAAGTGTATTCTGTAATCAAGGCGCCGATTGTAGAATACACTTAGTCGGCACTGATTTCAGCGCCAATTTTTTTAGGCGCCATATATAGAGTCTCTGCCTCAATGCTTATTTATTGCAGGATGATGAGTTTATGGGCCAAGGTTAAAGATTGGACAGAGGAATGCTTTTTTCATAATGTGACTGAAGGTTTCCCATATCCAACCATATGAGATGCTTATAAATCATAACTGCAAGGCAAAATCATACAATATAGCAGTGGCTCCCAAACCTGATCCTGGAGGCACCCCAGCCTGTCAGGTTTGCAGGATTTCCACAATGAATGTTCATGAGGTAGATTTGCATGTCCACTGCACGCAGACCTATCACTTGAATATTCATTGTGGATATCCTGAAAACTTAACTGGCTGGGGTGCTTCCAGGACCAGGTTTGGGAACCACTGCAATATAAAGGGGCATTTTTGATATGATGTCTACGTCGGACTTTGGACATTTTGCGCTAAACATCCAAAATCCGAATAGGAAATATGGCCATTTTTGAAACCGCAAAACATTTATCTTTTTTTTTTCTTCCAAAATGCCATTTGTTTTTTGAAGGGGATCTTCAGAGTCTGCTGCAGCACACACCATATGAACATTTTTTTTGACACGGTTCCCCACAGGAGGCTCTTAAATAAACTCGATGGGCTGAAGAAAGGTCCCGAAGTGGTGAACTGGATTAGGAACTGGTTGACGGACAGACGACAGAGGGTGGTGGTAAATGGAGTTCACTCGGAGGAGGGAAAGGTGAGTAGTGGAGTGCCTCAGGGATCGGTGTTGGGGCCGATTCTGTTCAATATATTTGTGAGTGACATTGCCGTAGGGTTAGAAGGTAAAGTTTGCCTTTTTGCGTATGATACTAAGATTTGCAACAGAGTGGACACCCGGGAGGGAGTGGAAAGCATGAAAAAGGATCTGAGGAAGCTAGAAGAATGGTCTAAGGTTTGGCAATTAAAATTCAATGCGAAGAAATGCAAAGTGATGCACTTAGGGAGTAGAAACCCAAGAGAGACTTATGTGTTAGGCGGTGAGAGTCTGATAGGTACTGAGGGGGAGAGGGATCTTGGTGTGATAGTATCCAAGGATCTGAAGGCGATGAAACAGTGTGACAAGGCGGTGGCCGTAGCCAGAAGATTGCTAGGCTGTATAGAGAGAGGTGTGATCAGCAGAAGAAAGGAAGTGTTGATGCCCCTGTACAAGTCGTTGGTGAGGCCCCACCTGGAGTATTGTGTTCAGTTTTGGAGGCCGTGCCTTGCGAAGGATGTTAAAAAAATGGAAGCGGTGCAAAGAAAAGCTACGAGAATGGTACGGGATTTGCGTTCCAAAACGTATGAGGAGAGACTTGCTGACCTGAACATGTATACCCTGGAGGAAAGGAGGAACAGGGGTGATATGATACAGACGTTCAAATACTTGAAAGGTATTAATCCGCAAACAAATCTTTTCCGGAGATGGGGCAGACTCAGGAAAGATGTCAGAAAGTATTTTTTCACAGAGAGGGTGATGGATGCTTGGAATGCCCTCCCGCGGGAGGTGGTGGAGATGAAAACGGTAACGAAATTCAAACATGCGTGGGATATGCATAAAGGAATCCTGTGCAGAAGGAATGGATCCTCAGAAGCTTAGCAGAAATTGGGTGGCGGAGCAGGTGGGGGGAAGAGGGGGTTGGTGGTTGGGAGGCGAGGATAGTGGAGGGCAGACTTATACGGTCTGTGCCAGAGCCGGTGATGGGAGGCGGGACTGGTGGTTGGGAGGCGGGAAGTACTGCTGCGCAGACTTGAATGGTCTGTGCCCTGAATAAGGCAGGTACAAATCAAGGTAAGGTTTACACATATGTTTGTCTTGTTGGGCAGACTGGATGGACCGTGCAGGTCTTTTTCTGCCATCATCTATTATGTTACTATGTTCCTTTGAGACAATGGTTGTGGCACAAATCATCATTGATCAACCAATTTTTACTTTTTAAATTTCTTTTAGTGTATTAAACTTCATTTCTAGCTTTATTCCAAGCTTATAATGTTAGCATATCACAAGTAATGTATGACATCACATCTTTTGACTGGCAGTGAAATTTCATCAAATGTTCTCCTTTGGTGAAATTTCACTGCCAGCCAAAGATAAGTGATGTCAAATGTTACTTGTGATATGCTAACATTATAAGCTTGGAATAATGCTAGAAATGAAGTTAAATACACTAAAAGAAATTTAAAAAGTTTACATATATTCCTATGGGCATCTCTGGTGTTTATCATATGCTAATCATTAGCGCATGCTAAAAATGCTAGTGTACCTTTGTAAAAGACTCCCTTAGATTGTGAGCCCTCTAGGCACAAAGTAAAGTACCTGCATATAACGTGTACAGTGCTGTGTACATCTAGTAGCGCTATAGAATGATTAGTAGTAGTAGTATATGTGGGTACAGTGGGTTTTTGGTGAGTTTTGGAGGGCTCACAATTTCCACCACAAGTATAAAAGATGGGTGGTATGGATCTGGGTCCATCTGTCTACAGTGCACTGCACCCACTACTACGCTACTCCAGGGACCTGCATGCTGCTCTAATGGACTTGGCTATAACATTAGAGGCTGGCAAGTACTATTTGTATTCACATTTTTTTTTTGGGGGGGGGGAGGGTAATCCCTGATTCCCTTCAGTGGTCATCTGGTCATTTAGAGCACCTTTTTGTGCCATATTCATTATAAAAACAGGTCTAGACCAAAACATTTAAGTTTTTGTCCTAGACATTTTCATTTTGTTCCATTTTGGCTGTGAAAGTGTTAGACATGTCGTAAGCCTGCCCTAATCCCACCTCTGTAAAGCCCCCAACATGCCCCCTTGTGATTTGGATGCATTGCAGATGAAATATATAGATAAACGTCTGCAAAATAGGTTTCAAAAATACTGATTCAGACATTTTGAGAAGAAATCCATCCAAACGGTGTTTCATAAAGGAAAAAAAAAATTATCTTGAGGAGGAGATAAATCCTTGCAACTAAAATATAAAAAGTTGCTAATCCCAAGGATTTGTTAAACTTGGAAAGACTTAAATTTAATCTCTTGTTGAGTGCTCGAGCAGGCATTTTGTCCATTATTGGCTGAGTTACGTATTATGCAGGTATGAACAAAACAGGTCAAGTTTGGCTAATTATCTTAAAGCTAAACAGAAGGTCACTACAATCAATGCCATCTGAAAGGATAGAAAGGTCCTAATGAAACTGAAGGATAGTGCCAATGATTTTTTTTTTATTATTATTATTTCTATAGAGATTTAGAGGTCGCACAAGGTAGTTAAGGTCCCAAATTCAATTCTTTTTTGAAGGAATGGGTAGATACCCTTTGGATCATTCTAATATTAAGACTTTAATCAGTTTGTCTGTAAGAGGTATTTAATGATGTTTATTCTTTAAAAACCAAAAAGGCACCCTGGGGGATGGTTTAAATGTGGATTTTTATCAATGGTGCATTATTATTTTCCCCCTGATCTAATTATAGTCTGATATTATCAAAAAAATCTCCCTAATTCTATAAACTTCCAATGCTTATTTTTACATTTAGCACTCAAAGAAGTGTGCACAATTAACAGAATCATGGCAGTTATTTACATAACAATAATGAGCTGTTAATTGATGGTTAATGGGTAATAAGCTATAATTGCTGTTAATTGGTGCTAATTGGCACTAATTAGAAGTTAGGTCTGTAATTTCCATTAGTTGAGCTTGGCTTGTTTGACTCTTCTAAGTAAAAAGAGTGAGAGGGAAGTGAGAAAAAGTGGGTATGCCAGAAGGGATTGGTGTTCCTCTCCTCATTTTTAGCATCTGTTCCCTCCACCTTATCTCTTTAGGAGTTAGGAAGGGGAAAGGATAGAGGGGAGAAAAAAAGGAGTGGTAAGGGACAGAAGTAGAAAGAAGGAGTAAGTAAGAGAGTGGTGTGGAGGACAGAAGCAAGGGGGGAGGGACAGTGGAGGAGGGGATGAGGGAGAAGTGAAGGATGAAGGAATTATGGAGAGATGGTGAGGAAGAAAGTATATGGCAAGGTCAGGAGAATGGGGTGGGATTAGGCGGGGGAGAGGGGAATGGAAGAGTATAGGTGGGATATAAGGAAACAGAAAAAAAACATGAAAACAAAAGAAATTGAACCTTTAACATAAGGTGAGAAAAAAAAGATGACAAGAAGATGAGAAAATCTAAAGGAAATGCTGAGACCATAAAATGGGTAACAGAAGAAAGAACTTGGAAATCAAATCAGAGAGGAAATGTAGAAAAAGGAAAAATGACATAATAAAGAAATGTGAAGGCAAAAAATATGATGTCTCTCTGCTGCACCTACAACTGAACAGATAGGAAGGCTGAGGCTAATGGTGACAGGTCTTGGTGGAAGGGGTGGGGCTGAGAGAATGATAGTGTGTGCTTATGTATGTTGAATAGAGCATTAAGATCTGCAACATTAGCCTTGGGAGCCTCTTTTAATCTCAATTATCCATGTAAATGCAATGTGAAATATTTAGGGGTTAAATATGTATTTTTTGTTTCTGAGCACTTGAAACAGTTTATTACACAGAAAAAGGTTTTATAATTTATGTTGGAGTTTAGTAGGTCTGATTAGCCTTGGAAAAAGAGACTAATGAAAAAGTAAAATGTGCGGTATATACTGTTAAGCCTTTACCTCTTATTTTTGAAATATATTTGAAACTAATCTCCTGAGTAGTACTAAGGTCCAGCCCCTTCAATTTGGGGTCTAATACAAGTTGATAATCTATAATTTTCTTATTTAATTTTTTCTTTAGAGAAAATTGCCTGTAACCTGTTAAACTGCTTTACTTGTTCAAGATATATTCTTGTAAATTAATGAAAATGATAAATAAAGAATTAAAAAAAAAGAATAGAGCATGCGAGGGGAGGGAGAGAAAATTTGCCCTGATTCACTAATCAAGAATGAGCCACCAAAAAAACTCCCCCACCTCTTCTTGAATCCAAGTAAAAGAGATTACAGGTCCCTAACACAGGTACCTGACTTCAAAATACCACTTGGGAAGTATGTTCTCCATCTAAAATCATAGCTCAGAACCAATGTTTCCTCTAAGGAGTGGCTTAGTGTGTGCAAATTATTTTTTTCTGTAACATAGTAACATATTAGATGACGGCAGAAAAAGACCTGCATGGTCCATCCAGTCTGCCCAACAAGATAAACTCATATGTGCTACTTTTTGTGTATACCTTACCTTGATTTGTACCTATCCTTTTCAGGGTACAGACCATGTAAGTCTGCCCAGCACTATCCCCGCCTCCCAACCACCAGCCTCGCCTCCCACCACCGGCTCTGGCACTGACCTTATAAGTCTGCCCAGCACTATCCCCACCTCCCGCCACCGGCTGTGCCACCCAATCTCGGCTAAGCTCCCTAGGATCTATTCCTTCTGAACAGGATTCCTTTATGTTTATCCCACGCGTGCTTGAATTCTATTACCGTTTTCATTTCCACGGCAGATGAAATTTAATGTGGACAAGTACAAAGTGATGCACAGAGGGAAGAATAAGGTTTTTTTTGTTACATTTGTACCCCGCGCTTTCCCACTCATGGCAGGCTCAATACGGCTTACATGGGGCAATGGAGGGTTAAGTGACTTGCCCAGAGTCACAGGGAGCTGCCTGTGCCTGAAGTGGGAATTGAACTCAGTTCCTCAGTTCCCCAGGACCAAAGTCCACCACCCTAACCACTAGGCCACTCCTCCACTCCAATTTAAATTATAGATACACAATGCTAGATTCCACATTAGGACAACAAATTGCAATCTTCTGTTCAGTGTGTAGCAGCAACAGGCAAAAAAGCAAACAGAATGTTTCATTTTCTATCTCTTTCCTAAAAATTCCTAACAAAGAATAACATAATGCTTCTGTATCATTCCATGGTGTGCCTGCACCTCAAGTATCGTGTGCAAAGCTAGTCACTGCAATTCACCTCAAAAATACATGGCTGAACAACTCATACGAGCAAAGGCTAAAGAGCTTAAGGAAGGATTTAGGGGGGGGGGGGTCATCATTTCATGTGCTAGAGGAGCTGGGAGGACAACATTAATCTGTAATAAAACTGTGGTGCACAACTTAATTTCAAGTTTTTACAATATCTAAGGCTCCCTCTGTCACGAAAAGCTTAACCACCCACCTGGAGTTACCCTGCAGCCACTTAGAGGGTCTATCCCCAACACAACTCAGGCCCACCTGCACCTGCCACTCGTGCTCTACACTAGCATCATCCTCCCACTGACTGGGTCACAACCACCTCTGGGCGAGTCTCCCAATCTCAAATTATCCCCAGTGATTTCTAGGTTACTGGGCCACGTTCACAATGGTCCCACAGTTCCAGGAAACACTCACAGACCCAACACACAAAGCACCAGGATTGTTTATCAGTCCAGACAGAAAGGCAATAAACTAAATATTGTTTACTGTCTTTTAAAAATTGAAAAATGAAATAAAAATACTGCAATTAGCAAACAATAACAGGCAACTGAAATATGGATCAATTATAACACTAAACAATGGCTTACTTCCTAGAAAGTACCTGGGAAGATCAGGATATATAATTCACTGAGCCTCAGCAAAGAGATCTGTCTCTCTTCTGGGCTAAGACTGGAGGCAAAATCAGTATACTCTAAAGGAAATGAGATCCTGGGCTAATCAGTGCCCAGTAAGTATACTGCTTCTTGCTTCCTGTCTATGTCAAACTAAAGAGAGAACATTTTTTTTCTCTGTAACAGCTTTACTGCAAAGAAACACCACCTGCTGGCGAAGTAGGAGAAATACACTTCAGGACTTAAGGCAGGAAAATATCCAGTACATTTTACAGGCTTAACAAACACTATTTCTTCACACCATCCAATAAATTTTTTTAAAATGCGGGCAGACAGTACCCCTAAAGCCAAATTGGGAGAAGAGCAATTTAATCAGGAACAAGGTGTAGGCGCCTTTATCTTGGAGGAAGGGGGAAGACAATGGAACTTGACAGCAGAGTATTCAGCATCGGTTCACTCCAACAGGTACTTAACTACTTCTCTGACAAACTCAACAGCATTGTTTAAATTGGATAATGTCATAGACAAGGTAACATAGTAACATAACATAGTAGATGACGGCAGAAAAAGACCTGCATGGCCCATCCAGTCTGCCCAACAAGATAAACTCACATGTGCTACTTTTTGTGTATACCCTACTTTGATTTGTACCTGTCCTCTTCACGGCACAGACCATAAAAGTCTGGCCAGCACTATCCCCGCCTCCCAACCACCAGTCCCGCCTCCTACCACCGGCTCTGGCACAGACCGTATAAGTCTGTGAGCAACAAGTTTTAAAAAATAACAATTTTTGAGCACCAGTATTAGCAATGCATTCCTGTATATAGCACAAAAATAAAATAAAAAATTGAGCGACCATGTAAAATCTGTGAGCGATGCACCTAAAATGAATGAGCAATCGTTCATGCACTCCGTTTAGAGGGAACATTGCTCAGGACATAAGAACAGCCATACTGGGCCAGACCAATGGTCCATCTAGCCCAGTATCCTGCTTCCAACAGTGGCCAATCCAGGTCACAAGTACCATGAAGAAATCCAAACAGTCAACAGCAGAAAACATAGAGGAAAAAGAAGTCCCCAAATAATAATATGACAAACCAACAAGAGAGACAACTCAAGATGAGAATAGTGTGCCCAATAATGGAAAATATCAAGTAATTAAAGAAACCACATAAAGTATTGCCATACTGGGACAGACCAAAGGTCTATCAAGCCCAGCATCCTGTTTCCAATAGTGGCCAATCCAAGTCACAAATACCTGGCAAGATCCCAAAAAGTACAAAACATTTTATGCTGCTTATCCTAGAAATAAGCAGTGGATTTTCCCCAAGTCCATTTTAATAATGAACTTTTCCTTTAGGAAGCCATCCAAACCTTTTTTAAATGCCGCTAAGCTAACCACTTTCACCACATTCTCTAGCAACGAATTCCAGAGTTTAATTACACATTGAGTGAAGAAAAAATTTCTCTGATTTGTTTTAAATGTACTGCTTTGTAGCTTCATCGCATGCCTCCTAGTCCTAGTATTTTTGGGAAGAGTAAGCAGACCCTTCAAGTCTACCCATTCCACTCTACTCATTTTATAGACCTCTATCATATCTCCCCTCAGCCATTTTTTCTCCAAGCTAAAGAGCCCTAGCCACTTTAGCCTTTCCTCATAGGGAAGCCATCCCATCCCCTTTATCATTTTCGTTGCCCTTCTCTGTACCTTTTCTAATTCCACTATATCTTTTTTGAGATGCAGTGACCAGAATTGAACACAAAATTCGAGATGTGGTTGCACCATGGAGCGATACAAAGGCTTTATAACATCCTTATTTTTGTTTTCCATTCCTTTCCTAATAATACCTAACATTCTATTTGCTTTCTTAGACACTGCAGCACATTGAGCGACATTTAGATTCCCTTCTTGGTTGGTGACTCCTAATGTGGAACCTAACAATTAAAATGAGGAAATAAAACAAAAGCAAAAAGGCACCAAACTGCTTGCAGAAAAGCATAAACAAACAAAAAAGCAGGATTAGGTCAAAAAGGTTTATTGGAACAATTCCCGACGTGGCCACATTTCGCCCTCAGGCTGCGTCAGGGGTAAAACTATCAAGAGTGTATATAATTATATTATACACACGTGTAGTAGAATCAAAAAAATGTTCAGAAACCAAGTTCCAATCGTTACCTTCCTCCTACTCCAACAAGACTGATATACTGTATATCAGTCTTGTTGGAGTAGGAGGAAGGTAACGATTGGAACTTGGTTTCTGAACATTTTTTTTTATTCTACTACAAGTGTGTATAATATAATTATATACACTCTTAATAAGGAGGAAATGACATCAGAAGCATAAGAAGAATGATCTTAGAGCCTATTACAGCGCATAACTGTTTCAATCTTGAGACCGTTTTCAGTTTTTAATCATTTGTCATACCTCCACCTCCTAGCAAAACTTTTCATTATTATTATCCAGCGCTGGATATGATCCTATATAATAATTCTCACCTCCAACATTCTAATGTGCCTGGTACCGTGGCTTCCTCGGAGGTGGTCTGCTAGGCAGTTTAGAATGCACTGACGTCAGTGATGTCAGATGGAGCGTGTTTCCCTACTCCTCCCCCTGCCTGGGAAACAGCTGTCAGTGCCCCCCCCTCGGCACAACACCCAAGCCCCTGCCCTGCAAAACCGCGAGCCAGGCAGGGGGAGGAGTAGGGAAACACGTGAAGCGTGTTTCCCTACTCCTCCCCCTGCCTACCAATCAGCTCTCAGTGCCCCCCCCCTCGGCGCAACACCCAAGCCCCTCCGCCCCGGCGCAGCACCCAAGCCCCTACCCCCCCTCGACGCATCACCCAAGACCCTCCCGGCGCATCACCAAAGCCCCTACCCCCCCCCTCGGGCACATCAACTCCCTCGCCACCCGCTTTATACTAACTCTGTCCGGCCGCTGCTGCTTCTCCTGTGGAGCAGCAGCGGCTGGTACAAAAAGAAAAAAGCCAAAAAAAGATTTTTAACCTGAAACGCGGCTCCATAGACAGCCATCTGGCATCGGCTGTTATCACTGCAGCCACTCCTTCTCTCCCCTCCACGTCACTGCCCCTGCAGGAAGACCCCGGAGGAGCGCAGCGATGTCAGAGGGGAGAGGAGGAGCATTAGTATTGGCGGCTGCGGGTGGCGAGGGGGTTGATGTGACCGAGGGGGGGGGGGGGGTAGGGGCTTGGGTGATGTGCCGAGGGGGGAGGGGAGGGTCGCTGGACATGGGTAGCTGGAGGGGGCAGGGGAGGGTCGCTGGACATGGATGGCTGTGGGGGGGGCAGGGAAGAGAGAGGTGGGGAGGGGGTCCTGAGACCAGATGGGTGGCTGCAGGGGAGGGCAGGGGGAGAGGAGGGTCACTGGACATGGGTGGCTGCAGGGGGGGCAGGGGAGAGAGGTGGGTCACTGGACATGGGTGGCTACAGGGGGGCAAGGAGAAAGGAGAGGAGGGTTGCTGGACATGGGTGGCTGCAGGGGGTGCAGGGGGAGAGGAGAGTCGCTGGACATGGGTGGCTGCAGGGGGAGCAGGGGAGAGAGGAGGGCTGCTGCACATGCGTGGCTGTAGGGGCAGAGGAGGGTTGGTGGGGAGGGGGTCCTGAGACCAGATGGGTAGCTGCAGGGGGGGCAGGGGAGACAGGAAGGACGCTGCAGGGGGGGATTACCTTGCTAGCGCCCGTTTCATTGCCTACCGAAACAGGCCTTTTATACTAGTTTTTGATAAGAAAAGTGCATTATTTGTACTTTCCATGCACCTGTTATATATGAGACAAGTTTTGTTTTTGGAATGGTTTTTGATATAATATTTTCTTAGCTTTAGTAGCATCTATAAAAAAAGATAAGTTTTGCTGGGAGGCGGAGCTATGACAAATGATTAAAAACTGAAAAGGATCTCAAGCTTTAAACAACTGTGTGTTGTAAGAGGCTCTAAGATCATTCTTCTTATGGTTCTGATGTAATTTCCTCCTTATTTTAATTAAGTTTAGATCAGACACACTATTCTCATCTGGAGTTGTCTCCCTTGTTGTTTTGTCAGAAACCCAATTAGAAGAACCATTCCAGGTTACCAATCCTGGCAGAAGCAGTGGCTTCTCCCATGTTAATCTCAATAGCAGACTATGGACTTTTCCTCCAGGAACTTGTCCAAACCTTTTTTTAAACCCAGATACTCTAACCACTGTTACCACATCCTCCTGCAATGAGTTCCAGAGCTTAACTATTCTTTGAGTGAAAAAATATTTCCTCCTATTTGTTTTAAAAATATTTCCAGGTAATTTTATCGAGTGTCCCCTGGTCTTTGTACTTTTTGAAAGAGTGAAAAGTTGATTCACTTTTACCCATTCTACACCACTCAGGATTTTTTAAACCTCAATCACATCCCCACTCAACTGTCTCTTTTCCAAGCTGAAGAGCCCTAACCTCTTTAGCTTTTCCTCATATGAGAGGAGTTTCATCCCCTTTATCATTTTGGTCACTCTTATTTGAACCTTTTCTAATTCCACTATATCTTTTTTGAGATATGACGAACAGAATTGAATGCAATACTCAAGGTGAGGTCACACCATGGAGCGATAGAGAAGCATTATAATATTCTTCATCTTATTTTGTATCCCTTTCCTAATAATTCCTGCATCCTGTTTGTTTTTTGGCTGTCACCGCACATTGGGCAGTAGATTTCAGCATATTGTCTACAATGACACCTAGAGGGTTGGTGTAATAGCCCACTGGTTATTACGGTGGATTTTGATCCTGGGGAACTAGGTTCAATTCCTACTGCAGCTTCTTGTGACCTTGGGCAAGTTACTTAACCCTCTATTGCCCCAGGTACCAAAACTTAGATTGTGCGCCTTCTAGAGACAGAGAAAGTACCTGCATATAATGTGTACAGCACTGCATACATCTAGTAGCACCATAGAAATGATTAGTAGTAGTAGTAGATCTTTTTCTTGAATGTTGACTCCTAAGGTGGACCCTAGCATCAGGTAACTATAATCCAGATTATTCTTCATAATGTGCATCATTTTGCATTTGTCCACATTAAATTTCATCTGCCATTTGGATGCCCAGTCTTCCAGTTTCCTAAGGTCTTCCTGCAATTTTTCACAATCTGCATGTGTTTTGACATCTTTGAATAGTTTTGTGTCATCTGCAAATTTAATCACCCCACTCGTCGTTCTGATTTCCAGATCATTTATACTAAATAGCACCAGTCCCAGTACAGATTCCTACAGCACTCCATTATTCATCCTCCTCCATAGATGAAAAATGGCCATTTAACCCTACCCTTGGTTTTCTATCCAATAACCAATTCCTAATCCACAGAAGGACTTTGCCTCTTATCCCATGAATTTTTAATTTTCTCAGGAGTTTCTCATGAGGAACTTTGTCAAATGTTTTCTGAAAATCTAGATACACTACATCAACCAGCTCATTTTTGTCCACATGTTTATTCATGCCTTCAATGAAATTAAGTAAATTGGTGAGGCAAGACTTCCCTTGGATGAACACATGCTAACTCTGTCCCATTAAACCATATTTGTCTATGTGTTTCATAATTTTATTCTTTATAATAGTTTCCACTATTTTACCTGACACTGATGTCATGCTTACCGAACAATAATTTCCTGGATCACCCCTGGAATACTTTTTTTTAAAATAGGCATTACATTGACCACCCTCTAATCTTCAGGTACTGTAGACTATTTTAATGACAGGTTACAGCTCACTAACAGCAGATCAGAAATTTCATTTTTGAGTTCTTTTAGTACCCTGGGGTGTTTACTATCTGTGATTTATTACTCTTTAACTTGTTGAATTGGCTCAGTACATCTTCCAGGTTCACTGAGTTTTCTTTAAGTTCTTCTGCATCATCACCCTTGAAAACCATTTGCAGTACAAATAGATCTCTTACATCTTCCTCCATAAAAACCAAAGCAAAGAATTCATTCAATCTCTCCGCTAAGGCCTTATCTTCCCTGAGCGCCCAATTGCTCCTTCATAATCTAATGATCCCACAGATTCCCTCGCAGGCTTTCTGCTTCTGATGTACCTGAAAAAGATATTACTATGAGTTTTTCACTCTGTGGCAAGTTTTTCTTCATATTCTCTTTTCGCCTTCTTTATCAATGCTTTGCATCTAGGTTGACAGTACTTATGTTGCTTTTTATTTTCTTCAGTCTGATCCTTTTTTCCATTCTTTGAAGGATGTTCTTTTGGCTCTAGTACTGCTAGAGTCTTCACACTATGATCCTACAAATTCAGACAACCTTTAAAAAGTGTTTCTATCATCTACACAACTAAAAAAATCTTTATCCATATATCAAAAAGATGAGTCTGACTGCAGTGGTCCATGACATGATAACATCACAATGGGACTATTGTAATGCCCTTTACATTGATCAAAACGTTTGTACCAGCTGCAACTAATTCACAATGCTGCAGCACATTTGATAGAAGGCTGCAGGTGGCACGATCACATCACACCCTTTATGGAAAAACCTCACTGGCTACCTTACAGGGAAAAATTTTGACCCTACAGGACAAAATTGAAAAGTAGCTATTTTATTTTCAGTGTCCTCAGACAAAATGGACCAGAGCACCTAAAGAATAAGTTAGCCCTCTTCGTGCCTTTGAGCAGGGGCGAACTGACCATTTGGGCAACCGGGCAGTGCCCGAGGGCCCAGAGGCTCTGTCCAGTTGCCTGCTGCCTCACACTACAGCCCCCACAGGGCCCTGGTGTTCTAGTGACCACTGCCGCTATTCTCCCAGGTTGCACCACTGTGTTTATAAAATGGCTGCTAAGACTCCCGTGATAGTCTCGTGAGATGTGAGACTACTGTAGGAAGTCTTGGCAGCCATTTTGTAAATATGGCACTGCGGTGGTCAGAGTAGAGGCAGCGGGGGTGGGGGCACTGGTGGCGGTGGCAGCAGCATGGCAGGGGCCCAGAGTAGTCTCAGTGCCCAGGGACCCAGAGTACTTTCAGTCCACCCCTACCTCTGAGTTCATCTCAAGGAGTATCACTGTCTGTTCTGCTGCTGCTGCCAGTATTACAACTGCCACCATCACCACCCTACCTCTACCTGGGCCACCCTGAGGTGAAAAATGATGGCCTGCTATGACCCCCACCCCACCTGCCCACTGAGACACACTTCCAGGGGTGGGACACATACCTTTGAGTATGTGCATGTGGTCAAGGCCCTGTACTACACTGTTCTTCTGTTCTGACATTGCCCCTGGAACTGTGCCACCTTTCTAAGCCTGGCCCTGGTGGTGATCTCATATGTACCAGGCTTTGACACCTTGAGAGTGCACCACTGGACTGTGAAAATTGAAAAACAGCATCAAGCTGCTGACACTGTCACAGACCAGATATTCAGGGTGATTCTTGGGCTGGAAACCAGGGCAAGGAGCATGGGCCAGATTACAGAGCTTGCTAGGCTGGAAATGGTTGGCCCCCTTAAACTGAATTTTTTAAAGTGTGGTCCCGTGTTGAATATGGTCAAGATATCAATATCAGGGATGCCAAACTCATCTCAACAGTGTACTCATCAGTCATGACTTCTGATTCTAATGGCTTGGCCAGAACAGCTTCAGAATTTAGTGGAGAGGTCTTGTCATAAAAATGGCTCTACTGAGGTATCAAAAAGCATTTTCCTAAGGTGATATCTTACTCATAGTCTTCTTTTATACCTTCACATAAGGAATATATTTATTATACTGCATTACCATAATAATGTGCATTAAAAGCTTATAGTCACAAGTTAAGTTACCCTAACATGTATTTTAATATAGTTTTAATATGTGGAATAAAGCACAATTTGTATTAAAATTAATGAACTAAATCAGTACACGTAAATCAGCTCGTTAATATGTCAATACAATAACACAGCTTGTGCTGATGCTGGGAAACTGTGTTATTACCAAAAAGCTATCTACACTTCTGGAGGTATAGTTAACTTTTCTCCTAGCAGTATTCAGCTTTCTATTGTGTGAGTAAATGCTCATAGGAAAAATGATAAAGGGGCTGCCTATGTCCAAAAACAATTTCCCCCTCTCCCCTGTACATAGCTGCTGTGGTGGGCTAGTGGTAAAGTTGAGGGCCTTTGGCCTCCTCTCCCTGGCAGTCAGGTTCTGGCGGGTCACCCCCTCCCCTCCCAGCACCCTACTCTATTGGTGGCCCCTAGCTGAGACATAAGTGTAAAATGGTCAATTGCTGGAAGCCCCTCCACTAAAGATTGCCAGCTTTACCCCACTTCCACCCTTGACCCTCTCAAACCCTACCTTAGGTTTCCTCGTGGATTAAGTGGGAAGCAGGAGTGATCCCCAATTGTACCTAGCCCAGTGCTACAATTTTACAAAATGGTTCTACCAGACTCTTTGTAATACTTTGAAATATATGGCTAGGGTTGAGGCTGCCAAATAGTTGTCGACAAACTTTTGTTTTTCTTTATTAAGAAAAAGGTTTAGTGTCAATTTAAAGTCAAGGGTATTAGAAACCTGCCAATAATTAAGTGCTGAGATAGCAACTCTAGTATTTGCTTTAATTTATGTGACAAAAAGAAATAAAAATCAGAAGAACAGATCCTCTGTAACATAGAAATGCAAATTACCTGTTGCTGGACAACTGAAGATCTGCCTATTGTCACTAATAAGAACCAACCTTAGGCTGCTTGTCCTTCATGGGCTGAAAAGACCAATTTAGGAAGCCTGAAATAGTGAGAAATAATTAGGTGTCTGCCCAAATAAGATAGAAATAAACCAGATCTCTTCCTACCTCTGACATTTACTTTGAGATAATTAATAATTCACAGTGGTGGTGAGTGGGTTCCTAGAGTTCAAAACTGGGATGAACCTACATTTTCAATATACTGTATTAAGCCAACACATGACAAGGCAAAGATTGTTAGTTCAATGCACATTGTAGTGGTAAACCAGTGAGGCATGTCTTAATTATTCATCCAACAGTAACAGTGCATTTAGAACACTTATTCATACAGCACAATAATGCTCTGGGCTGAAGGAAGTAATTATAGTTTGCAATAATTGTTTAAAATGTTCCTGTAGGCATTTGATTAAAATTTTATGTGATAACAAATGTATTCCTCGTTGAACTGAAGGTCTCCATTAAAATGGTACTTATTTAAGAAAAAGTGAAGAGAGTATTTTGGAGAAATTGGCACATGAATTTAATGTATTCGTTGTTTGATTTTATGAGATGCTATGTAGTTTTTCTGTTTCTTATATCCTGCCTGCAAGTCCAAAAGCAATCAAAGTGGTGTACAATCAGCTACAGCAGGTATTTTTCTGTACCTGGAGGGATTATAGTCTAAGTTCGGGTAGGTTAAGTCAGTGTTTCCCAAGTCCGATCCTAAAGTACCCCTTGCCAGTCAGTTTTTCAGGATATCCACAATGAATATGCATGAAAGATGTTTGGATATAATGGAGACAGTGTATGCAAATCAAGTTCATGCATGTTCATTGTGGATATCCAGAAAACCTGACTAGCAAGGGTTACTCCAGGACTGGACTGGGGAAACACTGGGTTGAGTGACTTGATCAAGATGACCAGGAGCCCCAGTGGGGTTTGAACTGACTTCCGCTGCTTCTCAGGCTACTGCTCTAACCATTAGGATTCTCCTCCTTTCTACTTGTTTCTGTCAGTAAGCATGGTGTTCTTGCATACCAACTTTGGCTTGTTAACAAATTCTGTTAATAACGAGTTCCTGTTCTAAGCCAATGCTCTCTCATAACCTTGGGAAATACATTTTTGGTGCACCACCTCCTATCTCAAAAACTGTTTCTCAAATCAGTCATCTGTGTATTGAACTAACTGAAGTATGTGCATAATCTTCTTAATCTAAGAAACAGATAGACAAGAAAGTTTTCTTTTATCCTAATGATTGTGATAAATCTTAAAATGAAGAATTTTCTTTCTATCTGAAAGTTTTCTATAGACTGTAGTCTTAAAACTGTATTGCTGCTTATTAATCATTATGAGGCCGATATTCAGATTGCAGGAAGGAGCTGGGCTGCCTCCCGTGGTCAGCAGTGAGTCCGGATATTCAATGCCGGGCTGTTTCCAGTGATCAGCAGTGAATATCCAGTTTATTTTTGGCCAGTTCCAATTTAAGTCAAAGCCAATGTTCATTGCTGGCCAGTTAAGTTGGAACCGGCCAAAGATAGGCCTACTATTGAGGTGGCCACATTTGGCCACCAAGCGTAGCCGGCGGTGCCAAAAATTGGCAGATAGCCAGTTATATTGCATGATATAATTAACTATCTGCTAGGTACTGGCTGGTTAAATGGTTTTGAATATTGGGAGGTATATCTAGAAATGGGATTTAATCTATGTTTTTATTCATCTGAAATTTCAGATTGCCATCTTTGCTATCAAGTATCCAAAGAAGCAAGAAACAGGAGCTTCCTCTATGACAATCCAAGGAGCACACCAGAACAGTAGAGGATGACATACGACATGTAGGCAGGGAGTATGGATAAAACACCTTTATTGTGACACCAACACTGGAGCCCCAACATGGGGCCGTGTTTCGGTGGATGTACCACCTGCCTTAGGCATTTTTTGAAGTTCTGCAGCTCATGTTGTCTTTGGACGTATCCTCCTGCACCTGGTATAATACACTTCATATCCATTGAGTGTTTGTATGTGACACCTGAAGCAGGTAGAAGTGTAGCGGTATTTTCCTGCCATCTCACCTTTGCTGGTTAGAGGCCTAGTAAGCCTGAACATCTTTTCCTGTTCTAATATGGATTCTACAGCCTGTGGTCTGAATACATCAGAAACCAGGTTTCTACAATGGAATATTACTGCTTGCCATAGCTGTGATGATTTCATCCAAGGACAACTAGCCTTCAGTTATCTCCTGGGAAGCACGTAGGAGCTTACTTCACAGAGACAAGTCTCCAGGAGTATGAGAACTACAGGTTTCAAGTTTACTTGAAATGAAGTCTGTGCTACCTCTCTTACCTTTCACAGATGGTTGGAAAATACCTCTTTCTCTTGTTCCCTTGTGTGTCTCTCGAGTAGCTTTCCAATTGAATATAAAAGTCTGGGACATACTGTAGATGGTGATGGTGATGGTGATGGGAGAGAATAGAATAAATGCAAGGGGGGGGGGGGTGTCCTCATTCTGTGAGATCCTCTTTCAGCTACTTTTCCTTGTATCATCAACTGTGGGTTTCACACCGAACATGGCGATGGTATTGACTTGTGTAATTTTTATCAAATTGTATTTATAGTACATGTTTTATTGTATCTGTATTTATGATTTTCTTTTCTTTTCTAGTATATAATATATATTTTTTTATTTTTTTACATTTGTACCCCACATTATCCTGAACATACTCAAATTCAATGTGGCTTACAATAAATAAAACAATAGGCAAGGTTTACAATCAAAATCTTATATAATAAAACTCACCTTCAACTTTCTGAGGACACTGACGTCACTTCCGTCATCAAAACGGGTTCGAAGGGTTCGTGGTGGTGAAGCCACCGAAATCGCCGTCTCGGGGCCCTGCCCTCACGTCAAACGTGATGACGTTGAGGGCGGAGCAATGGTGTACGGTGCGTTCAGCAGGTGCAGAGCATTGGCGTCAGAACGACGAAGGGGTCGGTAGGGAGGGAGAAGGGGGGGTGTTGGGGAGAAAAACCTTGCTAGCGCCCATTTCATTTGCTCCAGAAATGGGCTCCTTTACTAGTATCAAATAAGAGCAGTGCAGTACAAATAAGAACTAAATAATAAACCACTGATGGCCAGTTACAATCTAACACACTCCATCTAAAAGAGAAACGTTTTCAGCCTTTTGTGAAATACAAAGTATTCAGGTTGACCCTTGATTGCCATTGGCAGTGAGTTCCACCACTTAGCAACTTGGTATCTAAAGTTTGCAGAGTGAACCAACTTGTATCATACTCTCTTGCAATTTAGAAGATGAAGTCTAAGGTAGTCCCTAGAACTAGAGGTTATATTGCATAGGGGAATAGTTATTAAGGGCTGCATATAATCCGGTGCCATGCTATATAATATTTGAAAGTCAAAAACACATAATTAAAAATAATCCTGGCATTAATATGCAGCTAGTGCAGCTTTCATAATAATGGAGTGGTTCTATCAAAATGTGATACCTTGAAGACAAGCATAGCTGCAGTATTTTGGGCCATTTGCAGCCTTTTTAGGATACCATCCTTACATCCAGCATAGGTAGAATTGCAGTAATTGAATTGAGTTAAAACCAAGGATTGAATTAGCAGTCTAAAGATGTCAGGCAAGAAATATGACCTAATTCTCTTCAGCCTTCAAAGATACTTTAAGGCTTTTTTCATACTGTGGAAACCTGAGGCGTGAACATGAAATGACTGTCAATTAATACACCCAGTACCCTAAGTGTAGTGTCTAGGGGGTAGGATGTCTTGTCAATGGTAAAATTATTATATACAGTACGGTCAAAGGGGTTGTTTACCACAAAAAATGTAGGCTTATCTCTATTTAACTTAAATTTAAATTCAGAAGTCTAGGATTCCAACAAATCAAGACGAAGCTCAATCTTAGGGACAATTTCTGGAAGACCAGTCTTGAAAGGAATGTAGATTGTGACATCATCTGCATAAATGAAAGTACAGAATCTGCCTCCAGTCTTTCACCTAATGGAGCCATCATAACATTGAACAGGATTGGAGATAGTGGCAAGCCCTGTGGCACCCCACAGTCAGTAGACCATGATGGTGAGAGAGAACTTACAACCTCACCTAATACGATCTAGATTTTAGGAAACCACCAAACTATTGGTGAACCTTCTCACACAATTCCACAGTGGTCCAATAGGCCTAAAAGCAACTCATAATCAACAAGGTCAAAGGCACATAACATATCGAATAGCATCACTAAAACTTAAAGCCTAGACTGATTGATTTCCTATAATCAGATACTAAGGTGATCAAGACTGTCTCAGTACTATAACAAGGCCTAAAGCCTGACTGGGATTAATGCATGAGAGAGAAAGAGGAAAGGAGATTCATAAGCTGAGTACCAACTATTCCTGTCATTACCTTAGTAAACAATGGGATAGAAGCAACAGGCCTGAAATTAGTAACATCTACCAATGAAGCCAAGGTGCTCATAGGGATTGGGGTAAGTGTTATGGAACCATTCCGCTGAGGAAATGCACCCTGAGTCAGCATAAATGAGATTTGAGCTTGAAGAAGGTCAATGAATCCTGTTGGTGCAGTTTTTAATAAATAATTCAGACAAGTATCCAGAAGGCAATGTGAAGAAGAATACTTGAAGGATTTGACAGAGTGGGTAGCAGAAAGGAGGATCACAGTTGGTCAGCTGCAATACCAGCATCCAGACTAGACTGCTTGATGCAAGACTGAATGCTAGTGGCCTTAAGTTGCAATACAGTCTCCCTAATTTTAGATACTTTTTGTTCGAAGTACTTGGCTAACTTATTAGCAGAGGGAGTGGCTACAATTACTGATCTTAGGTTTGTGGTTGACATAAGTCTATTAAGAAGGCTAAAGTGCTTATGGGTATTTAAATGGTTGCAACCAATTTGTTCTTTATAATAGAGGGTTTTAGCTTCTACAGTCTTTTTCTTATAATCCCTGATAGCCTTCCTCCAAAGCATTTTGTTCTCATCAGATAATCCCTGATAGCCTTCCGCCAAAGCATTTTGTTCTCATCAGGTTTAGGTCTGGACCACTTTCTCTCTAATTTTCTACACTGCCTCTTCAGGAGAAGGATAGCTTGATTGTACCAGGGTGACACCCTATGGGTGAGTTTGGGCAAAACTTTGATGGGAACCATACTACAGAACTACATAGCTCATCCCACTTACATAAGAAATCCTGTCTACATCTGGAAGCTGTGGACTATCGAAGATTCCAGACCAGAATTTTACAGGATCAAGTCTGCCTCTCAATTTAAAAGGAGAAGCGGTGACAGTGGACTAAAAAGATCTAATAACTTCTCTCCAGTAAAGAATGAATCCAGAGTCTTATGGTCTGACTAAGGGACATGGCACCAGGATGGGTCACCCAGGTAGAAATTCTCCATATGTACAGTTCTATAAGCCAGAAGATCCAACAGATGACCCCTAATGTGGGAGGATTGGGAATGTGGCAGAAGGGATTGCCAGAAGGCGAGAAAATCAAGTGACTTAGGGCATCTTTTA
This sequence comes from Microcaecilia unicolor, assembly GCF_901765095.1. Classification (NCBI taxonomy): domain Eukaryota; kingdom Metazoa; phylum Chordata; class Amphibia; order Gymnophiona; family Siphonopidae; genus Microcaecilia; species Microcaecilia unicolor. The sequence goes on along the minus strand of NC_044032.1, from coordinate 181,450,358 downwards.
TTAAGGCACACTCACGTATTTAGTGCGTGCTAAATTTGTGGGCATGCTAAATGTTAGAGACACCCATAGGAATGCATTGGCGCCTCTAATGTTTAGCGCGCCCACAATTTTAGCGCGCGCCAAAAACGTGAGCGTGACTTAGTAAAAGACCTAAATTTATGCTCCTAGTTTCTCACTAGACCCCTAAATTTAAGAGTCTAAAGAGTCAGGGCAAATTTACAGCAAGGAAAAAAGTTAGGAGTCTGATACTGTTTTTCAGTACATGACACCAAAATCGGGCTCTTAAATCTAGGCAAATTTAAAAAAATATTAGGTTTGTAAATTTAGGTGAATTTTCAGTTGAGAGGAGTAGTATATAGTAGGTGATGTTCTGTCAAACTCATTTTGACAGGTCTGGATAGCCAATCAGCATTTACTTCTGAGTTAAACCCCACCCATACCCCTGTCACACCAGCCAATCAGTGTGCACTTCCAGGCCTTACTCCTCCCTTAGCTATGCCCAATTTTTACAAAACTATGTCCATATCAGAGGACATGGCCATAGACATACCCCTAAACATGCTGATTTCCAGTCATTATAGATGACACATCCAATATGGCCATAAATACCTGAAGTGAGGTGGTTAAAGTATTCAGTAGCAAGCCAAACAATATATAACCCACTCAGACAACAGTAAATTAATTAAATAAAAAAAAATGCAAGCACGAAAAACTAATAACTCAAAGGAAGGGGGAATGCTTCAAAAAACTTGATTAGGCACAAAAAACTATCACTCTATCATTTTTTAATCATAGGCAAAAAAAAAACTTCCTATAGGGCTCTTTTACTAAGCTGTGGTAAGCACTAACACATGCTTACAATGGTTTTGAAACCACTACCATGGGGCATGCTCAGGTGTCCTGTGGTAGCTTTGGGAGCGTGTCTGAGGCAGAGAGTAGGCATGTACTGCACTAATCGGTTAGTGCAGCTACATCACCACGTGTTAACCGATTAGGGTGTGGTTGGTGCATGAGCCCTTAGAAAATAGGTATCAGTAAGTTCTCATGCAGTAATGGTCATGTACTAATGGGAAAATTAGTGCATGGCCATTTTACTGCCATGCTAAATGTGGCCTCAGTGAGCTAGAAAGGAGCCATGCTGGGGATAGTGCTAGCCACTTTTTAGCACTGCTTAATAAAAGAGCCCCTATATTTGCAATGAAAACTGGTGAAACTTTTCAAAAAAATAATCTTTTCAACAACTTGTCAATGTACTGTATGCTCCTACAGCTATGAATCTGAACAGACATTGCTAATTTTGCTTTACTTGGCAATGTTTGTTCAGATTCATAGTTGTGGGAGTATATGTTGATGAGTTGTTGAAGAGATTTCATTATTTTGAACAATTATTTAGAAAATTTTTCACTACAGCATTTGTGGCAAATATGTTTTTTGTTTTTTTTTGCCTATGATTGAAAAGGATAGAGCACTAGTTTTTTTTTTAAACACTGTCTAATCAAGTTTGCTGAGGTTTTTTTTCCCCCTTCCTTTTCCTCTTAAGAGTTTTTATTTTGATTTAAATTAATTTATTGTTGTCTGAGGTTATCTAGTTTGATTTTATATACAACTAGTAAAAAAGGCCCGTTTCGTAAAGAAATGAAACGGGCGCTAGCAAGGCTATAGAGAGAGTGAGAGTGTGTATATGTATGTGTGTCTGTGTGTGTGTGACACAGAGAAAGTGTGTGTGTGTGTCTCTGTGTGAAAGAGAGTGTGCACAGGTAGGGTGAAAATGAAGAGACAGCAGTGAAATTTTCATAGGACAGCTGAACCATTTGAGGCGTGTTTGTGTGTCTGTGTGAGAGAGTGTGCATATGTGTGTGGGTGTGTGTGTGTGTGAGATAGAGACAGGGTAAGTGTGAGTGTGTGTGTGTGTGTGTGCGCCTGTGTGAAAGAGAGTGTGAAAGGGTAGGGTCAAAATGAAGAGACAGCATTATATTTGTACATAGCACAGCACAAACATTTCAGGCAGTTCTTGCATTATCTCCCCTGCCGCCCCCTCCATACCCAACGATTCGTTCCTTGTCTTCCATCCCCTCTGTGTCCCAGTTAAGAGTGATAGTGTGTATGTGCTGGTTTTTTTCCTTCCCTCCTATGCCCTCCATGTCCGTTGTTTGTGTGGAGAGCAGAGAACTATATGGTCCTTTTAGCGTTGCTGTTGATGTCGTGTAGCAACTGTGTGCTGGTTTTCATTGTTCTGCGATGTGTCTTATGTCACGTTCCGTCGCTTAGTAATGGGTTCTCGATGCGATTGGTTGAGTGTCATTGGTCCGCCCTCGACGTCATGACGTTTGACTTCGGGGGGCGGGGCCAGCACTCACGGGCGAATTCCGGGTTTCACCACCATGCATTTAGAACATTGGGACTTGTGGAGGCTTCAGAACGTTGACGGTGCGTTTTATATAGAGAGATATGCCACCACCTTATGTCCACATGAGTTAGATGGCCATCTTTGCCCAAATTGTTGATGATATCACTGGAAATTGCCATCATGTGACCGGATGTATACCACAGAAAATGGTGCCCCTCTGTGTGGATCCTGGCATGCAGCATGTACAATGTCAAAAACACCTTGACTCCTAGTAGCAAGTACATTTGGAGGCGTATTTTCAAAGCACTTAGACTTCCAAAGTTGCATAGTAACCTATGGAACTTTGTAAATCTAAGTGCTTTGAAAATGAGCCCCATAGACTCTATCTATCTGGCATGTGTTTTAAAATCATTCTGTGTGTGAAAGCCTCCTGCACTCCTTCCCTTCTCCTGTTCACAGATAAGCTTATGTCTATAGAAAAAAAAATTGACAACAGAAACCAGCCGCCCCCCCCTCCCCCCTCCCCCCCTTCTTGCAGCTTTTAGAATGGAATAGCAAAATTTCACTTCTTATCACCACTGCCCAGGCTACACAGAAAATGAAGAACATGAAAAGTTCAAAAACAGTTTTGACAGAGTGGGGTTTTATGACTTTTGAGAAGAAATAGTAGCTAGTTAGGTAGAAATTCAGGTGTAGTGTATGTCTGCCTAAATAAATAAATAAATCGCCATTTCTGAAGGTTTCTTCTCCCCTTCATTTTTTTTTTGTTGTAAGCTGGGAGAACCAGGAAACAGATGTAGAAATTGAATCATTGAAGCACTCTTGCTGCTCACAGTGCTATTTCTGATAAAATAGTTTTAAGGATATTTATATTATTATAGAGAGTATATATGTTGCATTTATTAAGAAAAATACCTTTGTAGAATTATTGACATTGCTTTTTCTTGGGCTATGCATCTAAAGTTAGATCAGGTGCTGACAGCAAATCTTTCACAATTTTATATACGGATGCTTTTTAATTCTTCTGTTAACCAGATAGACAACACAGCATTCACCCCTCCCCTCCTCTCCCCCCATAGCTCCAAGACACATATGTGCAAGAGATCCTCCATCACCTCCTTACTTACCTAAAACCCTTCCTTCCCCTTCTTCCCCTCACCAATACCCCACAGCCTCTCCTTTCTCTAGTCTAGTGAGTCAGGATAGTTTACCCCTGGACAACCTCTTCCTCCCACCATATTCCTGCACACATAAGTGACAGATCTTCCATTAGTCTCCCCCCCCCCCCTTACACCCACCACAACCTGAGCCTTCCCTTCTCCAGAGAGCTTCCCCATCCCTCAGGAGACATCATCCCTTCTCTCTCCATTGGCTCCTTTATGTAGTACCTCTTTGCAGGGTATCTCTTATTATGGGGCCAACCTGTCAGGAGTTCCCCTTCAGACACACTTCATCAGACGCTGAATGCTTTTCACCTGGCGCTTCCATCTAACAAAAACCTCATATATATTCTTAGAGATCACCATTCAGATATCTTTTGGGACACTAATTCCAATTCAGCATTACCAGTTAAATAGGAAAACCTTTCAATCTCTCCCATATTCCATTACCAGTTTTCCTGTCCCACCCCCTTTTTCTTTTCCGCTGTATCCCAAGTCTCACCCATATGCAGGTATGCAATTGGACCAGTGGTTACTGCAAGTCCCAGGATGATCTGTTTTGCCATCCCTAGTCCTGCTATTCTGTTGTCTGGTCCCAATGTTCCTCCTCTATGATTAACTCCACCCTTCCTCAGGATCTGCTAGACCCCCTTCCACCTAGGGGTAGCACTCCTGTCAACTGTTGTACCTCTTTTTTCTAGGGGTTTGGGACCATCACTCGTCTGGGCTACTAATCCACTTCTATCTGAGGGTCAGGGGTCATCACTTCTTTTAACCAATGGATCTCCTTCACTTGGGGCTGTCATCTTTCAAGACACTTGGCCCTTTCTTGGTCTGCCATCTCCTCTCAGTAGCAGCTCAAAATAATACAGGCTGTTCCTTTTGGGTTGGGGAAATTCCATTATCAAGGGTTTCTATTCTGCTCAATCCATGGCTCGGTAATTCTGGCTCATGGAAGGTAATTCTATGAAGAGGCACCTATTTTTAGATGTCAAGATTGTGCCTATTTGGAATCTATTTATACAGAAAAGTAGACACCTGCTTTTCTTTATAAAATACTAACACAACTGGTCAAATATGTGCCATAGAGCTGGTGCAAGTACTTGTGCTTAGATCGTTAAAGAACACGTGTAAACCATAGTGTGGCCTGCAATACACCCACCATAGAGGACTGGTGAGTACTTACAGATTAGCATGTAGTCCAAATGTGGTCGTTTAAATGCTAATGTGCCACATAGACATGTAAATTTAATACAGTACCAGCATTTAAACACAGTTTTGTCATCTAAACATAGGCAGCCTTTTACAGAATTAACCCAGTAGTGACTTCAGCTCTTAGTGATTGCAACTGATTAAGCTCAAAGCTTGCAGTTTTGCAACTGATTAAGCTCAAAGCTTGCAGTTTAGCTTTCCTTGGTTTGGAGGGACCCTCTCCCCTCTTTGCCAAAATGCTAAGAATCAGGCAGGAAGATCTATCTACCTATCTAGATATATAGATATCAAAAGAGAGAGAGAGTGTATGTGCCATATTTCCTCTGTCATTTTTCTGAACAGCCAGGAAACCCGGGCGACCTAGTGTTTTATCCCTATCCATTTTGTTTGGGATGAAAGTCTGCCTAGCCAGTGAATGAAATCCTTCAGCCTATTTACTCTCTCCAATATATATCCCAACATATATATTCCCCACTCTGTTAGCCCTTGAGTTGTGTTACTATTTATGCGTGTTATAATAGCGAGATATGTTTTTTACCTATCAGTGAAAGCTAGCAATTTGCATATCCCATCCTTGTACATATCATCTAGTCTGAGTACAGCAGTTGCCTGATCTTTCACTGATGGCTCGTAATATTCTGTAGATCCCTCCGATTGTTTAGTCTAGTCAAATAATAATCTCTTCCATCACCTTCCAAAATCCCTGGGAGAGCCCTCCATAATTCTCTGACCATTGTTATGTTGTCTTTTTTTCATTACTCTGGGTGACAAAGGCTATCCCCTCAAGACTTGGCTCATGACATCTTTGAGGCAGCCCAGCATACTTCAGGAACAGCTTTACAACAGGGCCTTCAGTGGTCCAGGTCTATTGTAGAGCAATTTTTCAGGCTCCTGAAAAGTTGCTTCAGGTGTTTCAACAGGACTGGAGGTGAGCTCCTACAGAGCCCTCAGGACACGTGTGTCATATTCACAGCATGTTGTATGCTATACGGTGTTGCTGGCCATCTCCATTTATCCCCTACTTTAACCCTCTCATACATGGCCTGTGAATATTTGTATGAAGATATATGAGGCCTGGTACAGTTGATTTCTCAAACGATATTCAGGGCTGACTGACCAACACATCACCGTTTAGTATGTGTTATTTTCAATGTTAACCAGTTTGTAAGGCGGTGAGTTTGATATTTAGAAACGCAGTTATGGGTCAATTATGCGTCTGTCTATTCAAGATAGCTAGATGGGTATATTGAAGGAAATACCGGATAAGTCTCGTCTTTAAAAATATGGTATAGATATTTCCAGATATTTTTATTCATTTTTTTGTGGCACTCACCACATTTTTGAATATCAATCCCATAATTTACTGGGGGGTCCTTTTACTAAGTCACATGGGCGCCCAACGCATGACAATTTGGAGTTACTGCCCAGCTACTGTGTCACTCATGCAGTAATTTCATTTTTGATGTGCGTCCGCTATGCACTCCAGAAAATCGGGCAGTAGCTCCGACATGACGCATGTAGGCAATTACTGCATGGTTAACGTGAGAGACCTTACCGCTAAGTCAATGGCTGGTGGTAAGGTCTCAGACCCAAAATGGACGCGCACCAATTTTTATTTTGCCGCACGTCCATTTTTGGCAAAAATAAAAAAGAGACCTTTTATACAGGCGTACTGAAAAATGGATCTTCATGTTCCCAAAATACGTACCTACACTAGCGCAGCCCATTTTTCAGTGCACCTTAGTAAAAAGACCCCTGGGTGAGTTAAAAGGAATTTATTACTTCATGGGCATAGATTATGTCAATGGATGAAGAAGCTGTAGAAATTAAGATGTAAAGAGGTAAACTGGAGAGCAACATCAGGAAGTACTTTTTCACAGAAAGGGTAGTGGAGGCCTGGAATGCCCTCTCAGTGGAAGTGGTAAGGACAAAAATGGTGACATGGAATTCTTATATAGCAAGAGGATGGAATAACAGAAAAACTTAAATGACTTGCACATTTTGAAAAAGGCAGCAGAGTGTAACCTGCATGCTGCAGCAGATAAAACCCTAAACAAAGTTACGGAAAGATATAACATGAATGGTGTGGCATGTCAGCTTTACACACCTTACTAGTAAGACTAGGCAGACCACACTGATCTTTATCTGCCATCATTTACTATACTACTATATTGTTTCTAAACTGGATTTTGCATGTGAAAGATCTGTTTTGAAAATCCAAAATAATAATAATAATACATAAAGCTACCACCTGCCAACCAGGGGCATAGACCTCGTGGTAGGGGGAAGCCAGAGCCCGAGGAGGGGGGGGGGGGTACACTTTGGTCTGCCTCGCTGCCGCCACCACCCCCACTGCCTTGCCACCTCCCTGCCGCTCCCCACCCACCGCCGCAACAAATACCTTGGCTGGCGGGGGTCCCTAACCTCTGTCAGCTGAAGCATTGTCCAGCACCATCTCCGGTGCCACTGCATTGCTCAGTTTCACTAAAAGGAGCGTGCAGGATGTGAGGGGAAGACAGAGCAGGGCAGGCAATGCAGCAGCGCCAGAGACCGGTGTTGGACAACGCTTCAGCTGGCGGGGGTTGGGGACCTCCGTCAGCAAAACCAGGGGCCCACAAGAAATGGGGGGGGGGGGCAGGCCCCCGTGGTCCCACGTAGCTATGCCACTGCTCCAAAATAAGCTGAAAAGCTCAAAGGAGCAGAAGGAAACTTCTGGACTAAAAAAAGAGGAAACATATCTGGATACAAATCTCATTTTTTGATGTAATCTGAAACAATCAGTGAAGGAATATCATTAGAATCACTATTGTAATATAGAGTATTGTGTGTACATTCCCCAGATTTAAGAATAACGACACTGATACTCTTAAAATAGTAACTTACCATTATTTTGGAACTAGACATTTTGGGGCAATTCCTTAAAGGTCACCTAAATTGGGGCATTAAAATTCAGGGTATTGAGTTTGAATTCAATAACAGCATCTGGGTGCCCAGATTCTATTCCAGAATAGAAGGCAAGTTGGCATTTGTGTGCCAACATTTAAGTACTATCATGTATGAAATGTAAAAGTATGCATAAATATTAGTGAGGAAATGTTGCACTTTAGTGTTTAATTTATCTCCCGCAGATGGCAGTGAGACCAGATATTCAATCCCAGGCTGTTTCTGGTGACTGGCATTGAATATCCAGTTTATTTTTGTCCGGTTTAAACTTAACTGGTGGTGTGACAAGCAAGATGGGTCAAAACCCCTGGTAACCAAGAAATTAGGGTGTAAACCTTGTAGTCACTTGGGAAGTCTTCTATTACCAGGGAAGTCAAAAGAATATTCAGTAATATATTCTTACCTGATTGCTTCTTTGTCTACATCTAAGGAATTCCCTGGTAGCAACAGGAAGCAACACACAGAAGGTACCTCCAGCAGCCAGCTGGGGTCAGAGAGCAGAGCCTCTTGGGACAGGTAGTCCAGGAGCTAATCTCTCCCCAACTGGTGGGCCGATGATCAGAAGCAAATGTGGATTCTGAACGCAACTAGCATGCAAATGCATGCTAAACGTATTCCTCCCCAATGATCAGCGAGCAACGCGCCAAACATTGGTGTACTGTCCACAGCTTGGAGCTGGCATTAGGGTTTGCAGACCATTGGGGAGGAATGGTGAGCCCTGTCCAGGATGCATTTGCATGCTAGCAGGCCTCCCATTCCCTCCAATGCAGCTCCCCCCCCCCCCCCCCCCCGCAGAAGCAGGAACCCTGAGCCAGCAACACGGTGAACCTCCAGTCCCCACGATCTCACTGACACAAGTTTGGGGGGCTGGAGATCTGGTCGGTCTCCAGCCCCCTAACCCTTCCTAGCATTCCCCCCCCCAAAAAGCCCTGATGGCCAAGTGGGCCGTAATTCAAGCCCCCCCCCCCAAATCTGGTGGTCTAGTGGCCTCTTCCTTGCCCCTGTACCTTTGTTGGAGGAGGGAGGTAGACTCCCTCCTCTTCCAGCAGCGCCACCTCGAAAATGGTGGTGCCCAGCCCTGCCCAGTGCATCCTGGGCTGTGCTGGGTGGGGCTTCACACAATATAAGGGAGTCGTTATCCATTAAAAGTTTACTATCCTCATCCAGCATCTCTGGTCTGTTTTGAAGAGCGTGACTCCGTTCCCACTCCTTGTTTCCTTTTATAGAATACTACATTGATTTCTAAACCTGGTCCTGGAGGCACCCCAGCGAGTCAGGTTTTCAGGTATCTAAAATGAATATTCATGAACTGCATGCACTGCCTCAACTGCATGCAAATCACTGTAATAAATATTCATTATGGATATCCTGAACCTGACTGACTCGGGTGCCTCCAGGACCAGGTTTGGGAACCACATGAATACTAGCATATCATGCAGGTCGTGCCAACCTTTGGGCACCAGGCAATTATCTGCGCTGATTGGCTTGTTAGCTATTAAATTGTATGTGCAAATCCAGAATATGACCAGATTTGCACACGCAACTTATGTTGCAGAATACAGAATCCAGGGGTTTATGCAAGTAAATCCTGCTGTAATACAGAAGTGGTAGAGGTGGCAGTTGAGAGCAGATGGCAATACTGGAGCTTTGCAGAGCAATAATCAGTACCATCATTTCTGAATTCTGAAACGCCTCAAAACACTGTATGTGAGCAGTGCTTTCAAAATTGTAATAGACAAACCCTCTAATTCTAAAATCTTACTGCCTAATTATAAGCGTCATTTGCATGCTAAGATTATAGAATGCTAGCACATATGCCTGTAAAAGTGCAGGTTGGGCTTTAAGCAGTATTCTACAAGTTTACCCTTTGATTCTATGTAGGTTGTTCAGAGTTGGACACTGGAATCTGCACGTGGATTCAAGCTCCGTGTGCAACTCAATTGATTAATGGGCATTAATAATCACCAATTAGGAACTAAATTGGTGTTAACAGGCATTTAATTGGAGTTGCAGGTGGATCTCCATTGTGTGCTATTCTATAACATGACACCTAACTTTTGCTGTGTGCAACCCAAAAGAGGGCATGGGCATGGGAGGGAAATGGGTGAGTCATGATCATACCCAAATGTTAGGTGCTATATTATAGAATAATGCCTATCTGTGCCTAAATTTGGGCACCAGACTTATGCCCCTACCGCACACCATTTCTGGCACATTAGCATATTTTCTTTTTGTAGTGCCGGGCTTACCCGGCGGTAATCGGGCAGCACTGCGCGCTGCCCAGTTACTGCCAGGCTCTCCCAGGAAATGGCCAGTCAGCAAATGATTCACTTACTGCACAGCCATTTCCGTTCCCAGCCCAGAAATTCCCTTTTAATGGGAAGCAGTATAAGCAGGCATTGGTGCGCATCAAACCCACGCACCGACACCACCGCAGGGCTCCTTTTACCACTGCTTGGTAAAAGGGGCCCTTACTCATTATACAGATAGAAAGCAACATTCTTTCACAAAGGACCCTGATTCAGAGGGAAAATAGAAACACAGGAAGTAAGGTGCTAAGTAGATACCAGTCCCAAAAACAAACAGCACCTAAGAAAAATATAACTAAATTACCACTACCACTTGCAAGAATCTATTAATAGAGAAAAAGGCCTCATTGTTTTGGGACTAGAAGGAAAATAGGCTGTGGAGGATTGATTAGTGAGAGTTCCTACAGTTATAGAAGTTCAGAGAGAGCATTGGATGGCTAGAATATTTTCAGTGATGGCACCAACTTAGTGGAATAGCATGCCTAAAGAAGCCAGGTTAGTACTGAATCATAAAAGTTTTGGAAGTATATTAAGACATGGTTTTTACATTCCCTCATAGGCGCCCCGTATAAGAGGCTTGGGGAGGCTAAGCCTCCCCAGCCCAACGTAACCGTCCTCCCCTTACTGCAACCCCCCCCCTCCCAAATGCGGGGCTGCCTGGCACTGCATCCAAGCAGCTCTGATCCTTCCCGCCCTCAGCTGAGCTTCCCGATGACAGCCCTCCTCTCTCTGTTCCCCCCCTCCCCGGCGCGTGTTTACCTGTTTTAGTGGCAGCGAGTGGCGACGGCAGTGATAAAGAAGAAAGCACTACGGGATCCTCCAGCTTCTCCCTTCCCTTCCCTTGCACGTGTCCCGCCTTCTGCGATGACATATTTCCTGTTTCCGCGAGGGCGGGATACGTGCGAGGGAAGGGAAGGGAGAAGCTGGAGGATCCCGTAGTGCTTTCTTCTTTATCACTGCCGTCACCACTCGCTGCCACTAAAAGTAAATCAGGTAAACACGCACCGGGGGGGAGGGGGGAGGAACGGAGAGAGGAGGGCTGTCATCGGGAAGCTTCTTATTGGGCTGGCTTTTTGTTCCAACTGGCAAAATTTCTGGTCTTAAAAATGCTGATTCTTCCTCTATTATAAAATCTAATTTTTCTGATTTCCATTGCCTATAGACGTATTTTTAACTTGGATAATACAAAGTTGACAAGTGTTTTTATTTATTATTGTCGCTGCAACTTTCTTCCATCACTAGAAATTGTCTCTACTGCTTTGTGGCAGTTTCTGGATAAAGCTTCAGAAATTGTGTGAGTAATTAAAAAATTAACTTTAGGAAAAACAAACAGATCTTATCTGAAGCAAGGGTGACTTGTTTCCTCTGAAATGATATGTCATGTTTAATATTTGCCAAGCTGAATATGTAATCTACTTCCAGGCCATCTGGTGACATTGATGAGAAATTGAAGTGTTTATGGTACAAACAGGGGGATGGGGGGGGGGGGGGTTGAGTCTCCAATTGCTAAGTTTGGTCCTTTCCTGTGCTCATACTCTTCGTTCTAGAATCTAGCACTAGGTAAGTCAAGTGAGGTTAGTATGTTAGTATTCATATCAGCTGATTTTTATATATTTGTTTTTTTAAACTTTGAATAGAAGTAAAGTCTTTAAGCCAGCACTGATTGGTCTTTGGTGTTAGACAATAAAGTTGTAGCTCGTCCTATTCTTGGAATTAGTGCTGTTATGGTTTAGTAAGGATATGAGTGTGTTTTTGCACAAGTTTGTGTATAGCGTTTTGCAGTGGAGAGATTGTGTGTTGGCCATACTGAGGTGGCACCAAAACATCAGAAAGGGTGTAGAGCCTAAATCATGACACACTACCTCTTAAAGGATCTACATATGGTCGTTAATAAAAGGAGTTCATTGTGAACACTATCTACCCTAAAAGGGTGTTTTGTAGCTCTACATGAGAATTGTGATATTGTGATCCCTTGTTTCACATTGTTGACGGTCTGCATTTTCCGTATGGGTGGTATATTGGTGTATTAGGGTCTGCCCAGTGTAATATTTATGTTACAGTAAGGTTCTGAGTGTGTTTTTGCACAAATTTGTGCATAGTAACATAACATACAGTGGGGGAAATAAGTATTTGATCCCTTGCTGATTTTGTAAGTTTGCCCACTGACAAAGACATGAGCAGCCCATAATTGAAGGGTAGGTTATTGGTAACAGTGAGAGATAGCACATCACAAATTAAATCCGGAAAATCACATTGTGGAAAGTATATGAATTTATTTGCATTCTGCAGAGGGAAATAAGTATTTAATCCCTCTGGCAAACAAGACCTAATACTTGGTGGCAAAACCCTTGTTGGCAAGCACAGCGGTCAGACGTCTTCTGTAGTTGATGATGAGGTTTGCACACATGTCAGGAGGAATTTTGGTCCACTCCTCTTTGCAGATCATCTCTAAATCATTAAGAGTTCTGGGCTGTCGCTTGGCAACTCGCAGCTTCAGCTCCCTCCATAAGTTTTCAATGGGATTAAGGTCTGGTGACTGGCTAGGCCACTCCATGACCCTAATGTGCTTCTTCCTGAGCCACTCCTTTGTTGCCTTGGCTGTATGTTTTGGGTCATTGTCGTGCTGGAAGACCCAGCCACGACCCATTTTTAAGGCCCTGGCGGAGGGAAGGAGGTTGTCACTCAGAATTGTACGGTACATGGCCCCATCCATTCTCCCATTGATGCGGTGAAGTAGTCCTGTGCCCTTAGCAGAGAAACACCCCCAAAACATAACATTTCCACCTCCATGCTTGACAGTGGGGACGGTGTTCTTTGGGTCATAGGCAGCATTTCTCTTCCTCCAAACACGGCGAGTTGAGTTCATGCCAAAGAGCTCAATTTTTGTCTCATCTGACCACAGCACCTTCTCCCAATCACTCTCGGCATCATCCAGGTGTTCACTGGCAAACTTCAGACGGGCCGTCACATGTGCCTTCCGGAGCAGGGGGACCTTGCGGGCACTGCAGGATTGCAATCCGTTATGTCGTAATGTGTTACCAATGGTTTTCGTGGTGACAGTGGTCCCAGCTGCCTTGAGATCATTGACAAGTTCCCCCCTTGTAGTTGTAGGCTGATTTCTAACCTTCCTCATGATCAAGGATACCCCACGAGGTGAGATTTTGCGTGGAGCCCCAGATCTTTGTCGATTGACAGTCATTTTGTACTTCTTCCATTTTCTTACTATGGCACCAACAGTTGTCTCCTTCTCGCCCAGCGTCTTACTGATGGTTTTGTAGCCCATTCCAGCCTTGTGCAGGTGTATGATCTTGTCCCTGACATCCTTAGACAGCTCCTTGCTCTTGGCCATTTTGTAGAGGTTAGAGTCTGACTGATTCACTGAGTCTGTGGACAGGTGTCTTTCATACAGGTGACCATTGCCGACAGCTGTCTGTCATGCAGGTAACGAGTTGATTTGGAGCATCTACCTGGTCTGTAGGGGCCAGATCTCTTACTGGTTGGTGGGGGATCAAATACTTATTTCCCTCTGCAGAATGCAAATAAATTCATATACTTTCCACAATGTGATTTTCCGGATTTAATTTGTGATGTGCTATCTCTCACTGTTACCAATAACCTACCCTTCAATTATGGGCTGCTCATGTCTTTGTCAGTGGGCAAACTTACAAAATCAGCAAGGGATCAAATACTTATTTCCTCCACTGTACATAGTAGGTGACGGCAGAAAAAGACCTGTATGGTTCATCCAGTCTGCCCAACAAGATAAACTCATATGCACTACTTTATATGTATACCTGACCTTGATGTTTTACAGTTGAGCGATTGTGGTTAGTATGTGCTTTGAGCAACCACTTTATTCTTTGACATATGATACATATCTAATATCTACATTTAATAAAAGGTATTAATTGTGACTTATTTTTACTTTTTTTTTCTGTGTTGTCAGACAATTATGGATGTAAGCTCTGCCCCTGGCCCCACCCCTAACCCCACCCCCTTTAGCCTCCCCAAACAGTTGGGCCACCGACCGCCTATGCATTCCCTGTTATTGAGTACTTGATGAAAAACTTGTGTGGTAAGATGGAGGTGAGGTGGAATGGATTTAGAGGCGGATTTAGAGGTCAGGGCTGTTGGCAGCAGTGGCGTAGTTATGTGGGGCCATGGGGGCCTGGGCCCCCCCAAACTGCTCAATTTCACTAAAAGGAGCTTGCAGGACGTGAGGGGAAGACAGAGCAGGGCAGGCAACGTGGTGGTGCCAGAGACTGACACTGGACAACGCTTCAGCTGACGGGGGTTAGGGACCCCCACCAGCCAAGGTATTTGCTGTGGCAGTGGGTGGGGAGTGGCAGGGAGGCGGGGGCGAGGGGGGTTGCGGACCAAAATGTGCCCCCCTCACCTCGGGCTCTGGCTATGCCCCTGTTTTGGAGTCAACCTTTTGAGTTATTGTGCTATGTGCCTTCATTAATAACTATTACCCCTTATTTTATTTTTTGTTTCCACACTGATCATAGCAGTGAACGTCCTTGGCCAGAGCCACACACTGTTGTTCTTTCTAGAGCCCTGCAACTGTTGGACCAAAGTCTTATGACTAGAAGTTACCATAGTAAGATGACTGGTACCAGGGCAGTTGCTGGAGAAAATGGTGCCCTAGAGAGGGTTTGCTTTTGGTACCTTCTTTTCCTTTCAGGCTTATATATATGCAGACTTACAGACTGACTAAAAAGAAACTGTGTCACATCCTGGTTTGGCACCCCTTTTGACAGTGCATAATGGAAATCGCTCCTATTTGAGGCTGTAAATGCTGCCTCCAACCTTTTCAGTTCTGGCTGGCCCAGAAAGTAGAAGACCTGACTTGCAAATCAAACATATGGCAGTGTACCAAATTAGTCATGGATTTAAATGTTATATTTATCTTTGTGCTGCTGCAGTATTTTGTTACAATTTGGACATCTTCAATAATACATCTTGCTAGATTATAAAAGTGAATTTGCCAGCTATATTACACTACCCCTTTTCTAGGCATTCTTCCATGTCTTCTCAATAACAGGAAATGGATGGTTTGCCTGCACTGTTTAAACTTTTCATCTAGATTAGACGTTGTAAATTGAAAAACTAAATAATTACAAAACTGTCTAATGCCTACATGAGTATTGTCTTTTAAAAAATGTAAGCAGATAGTACATTTCCAACTGGCACCTTCCAAGGTAATAGTTGTGAATAACTGGCAAAGTCAAAGAATAATTTCATAACAATTAAAACACCTGTCAACTTCAGAAATGTAGCGACATAAATGTTTTTAATAGCCTTGGTCACTAGTTATTTAGGGCTAGATTCTATCTATGGCATCTGAAAAATCCACATGGTAAAAAAAATACACCTAGGCGTATTCTCTAAAGTACTCCTACATTTTGTAGAATAGGTGTAAATTTCTGCACGGTATATAGAATACACCAAGCGCCTCTCCACGTGACTAAATTTGGTCACGTCCATTTAGGCCATGTTTTGGCAGAAATCCCAATGTTTAAATCAGGCACAGAGCAGGTGTATTCTATAATAATGTGCATAGATTATGGAAATGCCAACGACCCGCCCATTCCACGCCCATAACCATGCCCCCTTTTCAAATATGTGATTTGGAATTTACACGCACCATGTTACAGAATACACTGTGAGATGTGCATGTAAATCTTAATTCCAATTAGTGCTGATAATTGCTTATTGACATCCAATTATCAGTGCTGATTAGTTAACCAATTATGTTACACGCATTGTTGTAGAATACGCTTCGATTTCCTCATGGAAATTAAGGCGTGATGTATAGAATTTTGGAGTTAATGTGCATGGAAATGAAGTTGTAAAAACAGGAAAACTAAACATGCCGCAGAGACTATGTTTATTTATTTGTTACATTTATATCCCACATTTTCCCACCTATTTGTAGGTTCAATGTGGCTTACATAGTACCGGAGAGGCGTTACAGACTCCGGTGTAAATAAATACAAAGTGATGTTGTGGTAAGATAAAGTTCATGTGGCACAGACACACTAGGGAATTGTACAACGGAAGAGTTGTGTTATGTTCATTACGTTCTTTATTTTTGTTGTGTTGCAGAGATCAGGCATTTATGTTGGATTGGTAGGGTATGCCTTTTTAAACAGGTTAGTTTTTAGTGTTTTCCGGAAATTTAGGTGGTCATTTGTAGTTTTCAAGGCTTTTGGTAATGCATTCCACAGTTGTGTGCTTATGTAGGAAAAATTGGATGTGTAAGTTGATTTGTATTTGATTCCTTTGCAGCTTGGGTAGTGCAGATTTAGGTACATTTGTGTTGATTCGGATGTGTTTCTAGTTGGTAGGTCGATCAAGTCTGTCATGTATCCCGGAGCTTCACCATAGATAATTTTGTGAACCAGAGTGCAGATTTTGAAAGCAATACATTCTTTGATTGGGAGCCAGTGTAGTTTTTTGCGAAGGGGTTTTGCACTTTCAAATCGCGTTTTTCCGAAGATAAGCCTAGCTGCCATGTTTTGAACGTTCTGAAGTTTCTTTAAGGTTTGTTCTTTGCATCCCGCATAAATTCCATTGCAGTAGTCTACATGGCTTAGTACCATTGATTGTATCAGGTTGCGAAATGTTTCCCTCGGGAAGAATTGTTTAACGCATTTGAGTTTGCACATTGAGTGGAACATTTTCTTTGTTGTGGATGTCACTTGGCTCTCTAGTGTTAAGTTACTGTCCATTGTAACGCTGAGGATTTTCAGGCTGTCTGAGATAGGGAGGGTGTAATCTGGGGTGTTGATAATTGTGGGGTTATCCATTTACCAGGTCAGTGTTCTCTGTTATGTCTTTCTTTTACAAATCCATATGAGTCAATGAAAATTCTATTTATGCTATCTGGATCCTGTTGAAAACCCTTCAGGATAATATTTGGAAATGAGGTTCTAGGTTATGTGAGTCAGATACTGGTTAAACTACTGATCACACTTCTGTCAAGTACCAAACTCAGATGACCAAATACTTTGTGCATTTGACTATGTTTCATAGCAGTTGGGGAAATGCAGATTAATTCTAATTACTTGGTGTGAAGGAACAGTGTGTTTTAAGCCTTTAAAATGTATAGGATATTTTCCTGCATTAATTATGTCTTGAAGTGTATTTCTCCTATTTGGCCAGTAGGTGGTGATGCTTTGCTATAAAGCTGTTAAAGGGAAATGAATGTTCTTTCTTTAGTTTTAGCACACAGATAGGAAGTAAGAAGCAGTATACTTTTAAAACTTGTTCTAGGCTCTGATTGGCCCAGGAGCTCATTTTCATTTGAAATGTACTGGCTTTTGTCCAGTCTTAGCTAGGGAGAAAAGAGAGATGGATCTCTTTGCTGAGGCTCGGTGAACAGCTATATGTCCTGATATCAGTTATTTTTTAGAAAGTAAACAAATGTTTAGTTAGTGTTATAATTGATCCATATTTTTGTTACCTGTTATTGTTTGCTTATTGCACTTTTTATGTTACACTGTTCAATTTTTAAGACAGTAAACAATTTTCAGTTTATTGCCTCTTTGTCTAGACTAATAAAGAATCCTTGTGGACCTGACCTGTACTGGGGATAGACCCTCTAAGTGGCCGTGGGGTAACCCCAGGAGGGTAGCTAGATATTTCATGACACTTGGCTTGTAACCTATTCATCAAAAATGATAAACAAAACTAGATTTGTTTCAGACATCAATTTGAGATAATTGAAGATGCTTGTTGTTAGAAATAATGACTCTTTATACAATATACTTGTGATATATTAATCCTAGCCCTTTACTTTTTTTCTCCATGTTTCAATTATCTAGCTTAAAACACTTAGGGCTTCTTTTACAAAGCCACGCTTGCGATTCCCGTGAGGCAAAGAGAGGAAGCCTATAGGAAATGAAAGGGCTTTTTCTCATTTGCTGCACCGAGAATCGGTAGTGTGGCTTTGTAAAAGAGGCCCTTAGGGCCCTGTTTACTAAGGTGCTCTAGAGTTTTTAGCGCACACTAAAAATTAGCATGCACTAACGCTAGAGATACCCTTTGGAATATATGGGTGTCTCTAGCGTTAGCATGTGCTAATAACTGTAGCACACCTACATCATGGTTTAGTAAACAGGGCCCTAAGTATTTAATTACATCTGTTTCATTGGTGTAACATTACATGATGTATTTTACTTTCTGTTAATATATTTTGAACATGTTCATGCTTTTCTAATTGTTATGTAAGCCATATTGAACCTGTGTTCTACTTGGGCTAATGCGGGATATAAATGTCATAAATAAAATAAATATTGTCCATTCTCTGGCTTCCTGAGGCTCCTCTTCCTATAGAAAGTTCCCATCAAGTTAGCTATTTATTGAACTTGATCTTTCAGCTGTGCCTAGAAATTGGCTATTACCTATATCATGGAAACATACCCCCCGATATTCAGTTGGCGGTGGTCAGTGTTTTATTAAATGCTGATCGTTGCTGGCTAAATTATCCCCTGATATTCAGTGCTGGGCCATGTCCAGGCACTGGCACTGAGTACTGGGAGACTAATTTGGGGTGGGCAGGCTGCTGGAACTTATGCGGTCCTGGCCAATATTCAGCCGGGGGCTGCATAAGGGTTATGCTGAATATTGCTCCCTCAGATGTCCACTTCCTATTCTGGGGCAGGGGACCGGCAGAGCCAACAGCATGTGCCTGCTCCATGCACCCTCTTGTTCCTTGCACCCGGGGTAGACCGCTCCCACCGGCCCGCCCTAGGTATGCTAGAGATTCTGTATATACACTATAATATATATTTTAACATAGTACATGATGGCAGATAAAGACCTGTACGGTCCATCCAGTCTGCCCAACAAGATAAACTCATTACACATGGTATGTGATACTTCATATGCATACCTGACCTTGATTTGTCCTTGCCATTTTCAGGGCACAGACCATAGAAGTCTGCCCAGCACTGTCCTTGTTCTAAAATTTTTGAAGTTAATGTTGAAGCCCCCGAAAAGCTACACTCCAGCCCATCCAAATCTATTCATCTAGATCAGGGCACAAACCAAAGAAGTCTGCCTAGCATTGGCCTTGTTCTCCACTTACTGATGTTGCATCTGTCCAGTCATGATCAGAGAACAGACCGTAGAGTCTGCTAAGCACTGGCTTTGCTTCCCAATTACTGGTGTTGCCACCCAATCTCTGCTAAGCTTCTGTGAATCCATTCCATCTAAACAGGATTCCTTAATGTTTATCCCACACATTTTTGAATTCCATTACTGTTTTCATCTCCACCACCTTCTGCGGGAGGGCATTTCAAGTATCTACCACCCTCTCCGTGAAAAAATACATCCTGACATTATTCCTGAGTATGCCTCCTTTCAACCTCAATTCATGTCCTCTAGTTCTACTGCCTTCCTGTCTCTGAAAAAGGTTTGTTTGTGGTTTAATACCTTTCAAATATTGAACGTCTGTATCATATCACCCCTGTTTCTCCAGGGTATACATGTTCAGGTCAGCAAATCTCTCCTTGTACATCTTGCAATACAAATCCCATACCATTTTTGTAGTTTTTCTTTGCACTGCTTCAAGTCTTTTTGCATCCTTAGGAAGATTCAGCCTCCAATACTGAACATAGTACTCCAAGTAGGGCCTCATCAATGACTTGTACAGGGGCATCAACACCATCTTTATTCTGTTGGTTATACCCTTCTCTATACAGCCTGGCATCCTTCTGGCCACGGCCACCGCTTTGTCGCATTTTTCTTCACCTTGAGGTCCTTGGATGCCATCACCCCAAGATCCCTCTCCTGAGTCGAGCTTACCAATCTCTCCCCTCCTATCCGGTATCTCTCTTTTGGGTTTCAGTTCCACAAGTGCGTCACTCTGCACTTCTTGGCATTAAATTTTAACTAGAAACTCAAGACTCAGCTCCACACCTGCTGCGTCAATGTATTGTAAATGCCAACGCCAAGCAAATTTTGGATGTGACACAAGAAGGGAGGAAACATAGTTTTTTGACAGAGAAAGAATGGAAGTTTTTGAACTATACTAATCATAAAATTCCAGTATTCTACTTACTGCCAAAGATACATAAGCGCCTGGTACAACCCCCAGGACGCCCTATTGCCTCAGCTAGAGACTCATTGCTGGAACGGTTATGTATATATATTGATAAACATTTACAACCTAGTCTGCTATCGGTTAAGTCTTACTTGAAAGACACTACATATTTTTTACGAATACTGCATGAAGTGGGTGTAGCCTGTTCTCCCCAGTGGATATTGGTAACCTTGGATTCATTATATACTAGCATACCACAAGATGAAGCTCTAGACGTGTTATGGAATGAATTAGAACAACGCCCTCGCCCACATTTGGTGCCCACTGAATTTCTGGTGAAATTAAGTAATATAGCCATGGGTAAGAACTTCTTTATTTCTGACACCAAGGTTTTCCAGCAAAAATCGGGAATAGCGATGGGGGCTACTTTTGCCCCCACAGTGGCAAACCTATTTATGGCAATGTTTGAAGAGAAATTGATTTATCCATTTATTTCCAACATGTTCAGTGCTGGAAATGATTTATAGACAACATTTTTTGCATTTGGACAGGCACGACAAACTTGTTGCAACAGTCTGTTGGGTTTTTAAATCAATGTCACCCACATATTAAATTTGAAACAGTGAATAATGAGTGGCGGATCTTGTTGCTGGATGTATGAGTGGAGAAGAAAATGGATGGATTTGCAACTATGGTGTTTACTAAACCCACAGATAGAAACTCTTTACTGCACTTTTCAAGCATGCATCCTCCACATATGAAAAAGAATATCTTATTTGCCCAGTTTTTACGACACCGCAGAATTTGCTCAACTGATAATGAATTTAAAAGTTGTACAAGCGCATTGAGCCAGAAATTGTTAGAGCGGGGTTATCCCTAGTCTGTAATCAAGAAAGCAGCTAAAATTGCATGGCATAATCTGAGGGATTCTCTATTACAATATAAAGCAGTTCAGCAACAAGAAGATATTCTACCCTTTGTGATTAAATACAATGCCAACACTATGAGGCTGAGTAAAATAGTGAGGAGACATTTTGATCTATTGAAAACCCATCCTGTATTTGCAAAATCCAACATTCTGTTTTCCTACCAGAGAGGTTGCAATTTGAGTGATCTTTTAACCCCGAATGATGTATGGTCCACATGTGAAGGGCGCACAACAGTGGGGTCCCATAGGAAATGTGGCCATTGTTCAGTGTGTCACATTATGGAAGAAGGTAGTGTTTTTACTCATTCAAAAACAGGCAAAAGAAGCATTCTGAAATCTAACATATCTTGTGATACAACAGGGGTTGTCTATATTATCATATGCCCCTGTGATCTATTATATATTGGGCAAACTACGAGAAATTTGAAAACTAGACTGATGGAGCATCGCTCCTGTTTGAAACTCCTGAAGCATGAAGCTCCGTTGGTAACTCACTGCGAGACGAAGCATCATCAGTTTGACAATCTGTGATGTACAGTATTACAACATTTGAAGCCCTCACAAAGGCGAGGAGATATAAGTCGCAGTTTGCGTCAGGCTGAACAGAAGTGGATATCCTTCTTTAACTCAATGGAACCCGATGGACTTAACGTTAAAGTAGAATGGTCAGCATTTTTTTGAGGCTGTCTCTACGTAGTGAAGGGCATATCACGGGTCCAATGGGTTTTGACAGAGAATTCAGGATGTGCAACAGTAATGGAATGACATTGGAGACAACATCAGTGCGGATTGGTCATTTTTGAAATGGAAAAGGAGGGGCTTGATCTACTTATAGATGGAGGTAGGCATCTCTGTGTCGGTTAGATGGTGGAATCCTGAGTACAGCAGAGCTACAGGATCGGCATCTGATATTGAATATTGGGGTGAAAGCCGGTGTTTTTTTGGACAGCATAAACACTACAACGAATGGATTAAAGCTAAGTGGTGTATGGCTTGAAACACTGGGAACTGATCTATTTAAAGATTGAATTATCACTAACTGTTTATAGATTGAGTGGGATTCTGTGCTTAAAGTAATATAAAGTAATATAAGCATAAGTCTGTCACTGAGAATATTGGAGGGATAAATGGCTGATAAACGATGCCTATAAACACGGAATAATTGTGGAGTTTTCTTCTGAGCCAAATGATGGTGCTCCATGCCCATGCCTTAAAGTCTAATTGTGGGCTGGCTGGGTGGTGTTACTGAGGCTTTGTTTTCTCCACCATGAAGAGTGAGGCAGTGGTTAGCCATTAGTGACAGCGCTGGCATTTACAGTACATTGACGCAGCGGGTGTGAAGCTGAGTCTTGAGTTTCTAGATTTAGATATAGCTTGAATTAAATTTTAACTGCCAGACCCTTGACCACTCTTCTAACATTTGGAGATCCCTTCTCATGGTTTCTACTCCCTCCAGGGTATCCACTCTATTGGCTATCTTTGTATCATCTACACAAAGCAAACCTTTCCGTCTAACCTTTCAGCAATATCTCTCACAAATAGATTAAACAGAATTGGCCCCAGCATCAACCCCTGAGGCACTCCACTACTTACCTTTCTTTCCTACGAGCGGATTCCGTTTACCACCACCCTCTGTCACCTGTCAGTCAACCAGTTTCCAATCCAGTTCACCACTTTGGGTCCTAAGTACAGCCCTCTCAGCTTAGTCACGAGTCTTCTGTGAGAGACTACATCAAAGTCTCATTCCTCCTTGGGCTCTGATGCAGTTTTTCAAGATCTTTATGGGGTCATTCTACAGTTCCCAAGTATCCCGCCCTATACTAATGCTTGTATGCTACAATCTTCTATTGAACATAATACTCCAGATTGCTCAGGTTTCCTCTAATGAAGATTGCCTGAGCACATTTGTCCAGGACAAAAGCCATCATCCTGTCATCTGAAAAAGTGTCGTTACTCAGAATTGGTCTGCTAAATGATGATCATTGGAGCTATAAAGCTTCAAATCATCTACAAGTAAACAGTAGGTGGAATGTTATATATGGGTCATTAGTATCTCTGCAGTTAAAAATAAATCCATAGCCCAAAGACTTAAAGGCACTCAGCTGTGTGGTAGCCCACAATCCTCCAATTACTTTAATTAGAAAAACTTTAATTGGTTATATGATCATAACATTAGATTCTCAGGCTAATTGTCTTGGTAAGGCAATTTTCTCTGACAACTTCTCAAAAATAAAGTTAGAAGAAAAAAACAGATCTGTATTCTAGGATTTACAATGAAAGCCTTTCCTATTAAGGATATGGATAAACACAGGTATGTATTTAAAAGGTTGATTTAAAAAATCCACTGGTTAATAAGGAGCTTATTTCCATGCCCTGCCAAATGATATTCAAGGAAGGTGTAGTAGACCCTATAGAAAAAAAATAAGGAAACATGAGCGGAAGATACTGGGAATGCATTAATTGACAAGGAATGGGACCAAATAATGTGGAGAGTTTATTCATAAAAATTGCAAAGAAAAATATACAGTTTGTCATGCATACAACTTAAAAGTGCTTAATGGGAAGCGCAACATAGAATTCATCAGCAAGTTGGTGAATGGCTGTGTATTTCTTAGAGGGAGACAAAAAGTTTTTCTCCTCAGGTCTTGCTGAGTACATTCATGTAGTGATCCCATTTTATAAAATCTATACCAAATCTCAGCAAGATGACACTATAGTAGCAGTATGGTAGGAAGGAAAAAGGATACATACTGTCTGTACATTGCCTAGGATAAAAGGGTACTCATCTGTATATTATGCATTATGGGTATTAATAGTGGTAGCAATAGTGCAAAATCTTCAGGAGAAGATAATATCCCTGCTTCAGCAATAGGCCACAGTGAATGTGTTCATGGACCCAGTGCATCAGGAGATAAATCACATAAACTCTGCAGCTCCTCAGTACCTCTCCACTCTCATCTCTCCCTACATTCCTCCCCGGGAACTCCGTTCACTGGGTAAATCTCTCTTATCTGCACCCTTCTCCTCCACTACTAACTCCAGACTCCGTTCCTTTTATCTTGCTGCACCATATGCCTGGAATAGACTTCCTGAGCCGGTACGTCAAGCTCCATCTCTGACCGTCTTCAAATCTAAGCTAAAAGCCCACCTTTTTGATGCTGCTTTTAACTCCTAACCCTTGTTCACTTGTTCAGAACCCTTCTGTTAGCATCCTTACTTTAATATTCCCTTGTCTCTTGTTAGGTAACCGCTAACAAAGCTGGTAGTAGCCTCAAAACAACATAATAGCCATACAGGGTCAGACCAATGGTCCATCTAGCCCAGTATCCTGTTTCCAACAGTGGCCAATCCAGGTCACAAGTATCTGGCAGAAACCCAATTAGTAGCAATATTCCATGCTACCAATCTCAGGGCAAACAATGGTTTCCCCCATGTCCATTTCAAAAACAGACTATAGACATTTCCTCCAGGAGCTTGTACAATCCTTTTTTAAACCCAGATACACTAACCGCTGTTACCACATCCTCCAGCAACGAGTTCCAGAGCTTAACTACTCTTTGAGTAAAAAAATATTTCCTCCTATTTGTTTTAAAATTGTTTCCATGTAATTTCATTGCGTGTCCCCTGGTCTTTGTACCTCAGCACCAGATACTTTAAGCCATGCATCAAAACAGCATGAACCGTGCCCTGATTTTACCAAGGTCCTGCTTCAGCAAGAAGGAATTGCTTAAGAGTTATTTGCCTAACACAGTCACCTGACAAACATTCTTGTACACTGACATATACTCCAGGTCAGGTTAACCTGGCCACTTCTGAACCTGGACATGGAAGAAGGCCACAGAGCCCACATCAGTGGACTGTTTGGTGCATGAGTTCCAGGAATTGCAACTTTGCTGATGCAAAATGGACATTCCAGTGGTTTGCCAGATCAAAGGGTCCAGAACATGGGGAGATGCTTATTTTAACCTCAGGACCACATGCTACAGCCAGAAACTGTATATAAAAGGCACCCCTATGGTCCAAAAATTATCTGGTGATCTCATCAGATCCGAGCTAATATCCTCTCATGTTTCCTAACTCGTAAAACTCCAACTATCTCCTCTACGCCTGTCTGTACGGCTGAGATTCTTCTGAACCAATGGACCCTTCAGAGCTCCTTCTTGCCTCCTGCTGCATCTCTCCAGGAGAAGACATCATCATCAGGTTGTATAAAACCAGCTCTGTACTGCTATTGGGTAAGAAGCAGGTGGCCTCTGGATTCTGGGCCTAGGGCACCCTCTCCAAAAGACATTACACAATGTGATACACGCAAGTGAGCTTTCTCCGGAGTAGCCCCCACACTCTGGAATGCATTGCCTGAAAGGTTCCGCTTAACAGAAGACTATCTCTACTTCAGGAAGCAGGTGAAAGCTTGGGTCTTCGACGAAGCCTTTAATAGAAAAAGTAACTGACTTGATAGTCTCACTTACATACACAAGGATTGACTTGGGCTGCACATACTGCAGCGGGACATGTTTATTCTCTCCTACCCTAGCTGAGAAAATATTTAACCATCTCTCTGACCTCATGTGCAACTTTCTTCGAATCAGTCACCTTACTCTCTAATTCTTCCTACTTTATTTCCCATCTATATGTTACAACTTTGCCTTACCCTTCACTACCAATTAAAATGTTCTATTATGTATTGTGTTGACATTGTAAGTAGTATACCACACCATTGTGTAACTGCCTATTGCTCATGTTTGATCTATTCTTACTGTACACCGCCTTGAGTGAATTCCTTCAAAAAGGCGGTAAATAAATCCTAATAAATAAATAAATAAATTGTGCATAACGTTCCCATACCTATTGCCTCCTGTATTCCAGTAACTTACTAACTGTTAAAAATAAATCAATTTGGTTTGTTTAATTGCTTGTCAGTATTGTTTGGGAGCATGGTCAGAGGATGTGCTTTGTATTTTCCTTACCCTAGAGTGCTAAAAAAAAAATACCATTATACTTCAGTTCGTCCCCATCTTATATAGTGCTACAGGAAAACACTATATAGCTGTGAGTCTGCTTCACTTACATAATAAAAAGTTAAGATGACTAAAAACTATTAGATGGACTCCCAAAGATAAAAATGAGATAATGAAATGCTATTATTAGGCCTCAAACCCTGTATTTGATTACAGAGGATATACAACGGACAGCTTGCCAAAAATGAAAAACAAAATGGAAGAATGAGTAAAATAGCAAAGGAAAAAGAGTTAGATCAACAAACAAGGAAAAACAAGTGGTAAATATACAAATAGAGTAGGAAATATAAAGTGTTACTCCAGGAACCATATGTGAATCAAAACCAGGTACATGAATGGTTATGGATGAGAAACTGATAGCTGCAGCCCAGTAGGTTTTTCACTGTGTCCGGAGGCTTACAACCTAAGGCCTTCTTTTACTAAGCTGCGCTAACGATTCTCGTACGGCAAATGAGAGGAAGCCCATAGGAAATGATTGGGCTTCCTCTCATTTTCATCGCTAGAAGATCTTTGTAAAAGAAGCCCTAAATTTGTACTTGAGGCAGTGGAAGGTTTTGACTTGCTCAAGATCACAAGGAGCAGCAGCAGGATTTGAACCTGGCTTCCCTGGTTGTCAGCCTGGCGCTATCATCACTAGGTTACTAAGATAATTTAGCACAGTTGCAAAGCTGTTGTAAGATATCAAGATAATTTATCTGGATAGTAGTTTGAAAATTTCCACTATCCAGATAAATTCAGGAGCTGTCTACCTTACCCAGATAAAGCCAAGTGAAAAAAGCACAGTGGACCTTCAAGGATGGGTTGGCATCTAAAGTTCATTAAGAGACCCTTATTCAAACAGCTAGCACCGACCACCGACCCAATATGTGGTACAGGAAAAGACCAGAGACTATGTAGGATCTGTAACGACAGAATAGGCAGAGGCAACCAAGCTGACTGGCTGTTAAGAGGTCCTTGTTGACTAAAAATTATTAACTTACTATAGGCCCTATTTATTAAACTGTGCTAGATGTTCAATGCTAATTTTATCATGTGTTGTGTTAATGCAGAGTTCAAAAAAACAGTTAACACACTGCAGAGGTTATGCACCTTCTGTGAGTCACGTTTTGCAGTTAACATACATGAACTGCAAAATTTGAATGCGGATTACTACTACTACTACTTATCACTTCTATAGCGCTACAAGGCATACGCAGCACTGTACACCATTCATGAAAAGACAGTCCCTGCTCAAAGAGTTCACAATCTATCCAGATAGTGGTCGGTGGAGCTGAATATCTAGATATTTATGACCACAGCAGCTAGCATTTAAAAAAAATGCTGACCATGGCGACTGAATATTGAACCAAGTAAATACGATAAAAACATGAGTTGAAGTTCAGCAACCTTTTTAATCACTTTGTTTTACCTTTAGGCATGCATGTGTTCCTGTGAAACATCTTACTGTTACTTTCATAAATGTGCTGTTATAATTTAATTATAAGCCGTAGGCTGAATTAATCACTCATCTCAGCAAATGTGACAAACACTAGCATATTTATGAAGTTGAAGGTCAGCTACACATGGGAAAGGTAAGCTTCACCAGTGACTTCAGAAAGTCAACATTTGGTTGCAAAGCTGAGGAATGTAACAATGTCCTACGCTATAGGAATACCAAACTGAAGCTTTGCAAAGTGGAATTTTATTTGTAAATTTAGCATTGTTTAAGGTTGGGGGGGGGGGGGGGGGGGGGGGAAGAACATAAGCTTCTATTTACTATTTAGATTGTGAGCTCTTTGAGCAGGGACTGTCTTTTCATGAATGGTGTACAGCGCTGCGTATGCCTTGTAGCGCTATAGAAGTGATAAGTAGTAGTAGTAGTAGTAGTAGTAATTCGCATTCATATTTTGCAGTTAATGTATGTTAACTGCAAAACTTGACTCACAGAAGGTGCATAACCTCTGCAGTGTGTTAACTGTTTTTTTGAACTCTGCATTAACACAACACATGATAAAATTAGCACTGAACATCTAGTACAGTTTAATAAATAGGGCCTACAGTAAGTTAATAATTTTTAGTCAACAAGGACCTCTTAACTGCCAGTCAGCTTGGTTGCCTCTGCCTATTCTGTCGTTACAGATCCTACATAGTCTCTGGTCTTTTCCTGTACCACATATTTGAATTCTGTCTCCATTTTGTTTTTTTACTATTTTTGTGTGTAGGTTATTCTATTCATTCTTCATCTCAGAAAATAATTGTTTTCTTTCATTTTCTCTGAGTTTTCTTCCTTTTGATCCATATGATAGTGTGAGCAGTTATGAAACACAGATCCTTCACATACACAGCAAAGCCACAATGTAAGGTAGAACAACATTCTTTATTGGGTTGTGCATCAATTATATACTCAGACCTGTTTCTGTCATATGGCTGGTAACTTAGGAACTTAGGACAGCACATACACAGGACTCCGGAGTACCAACTTAAAAGTTAGAATTTAACAGACAAGGAAGCATAGGAGCCGACTCTGTGGGTGCTGTGGGTGCTTGAGCACCCCCAATATTGAGAAAATTCCTCGTATGTGTCCAGGGAGGGGTTATTTCCACTGGACTTAGCACCCACAATAATTTTGAAAAGTTGGCTCCTATGCAAGGAAGGGCCTGGCTTCAGTTAAACCACAAGGTCAGCAGTTCACAGTTTTTTGTTTTGTTTTTTTTAAATGGAGATCTTTATTTAACAATTAAGGATAGAAATCAAATAGCATAATACAAATGGCCAAGTAACAAAATAGCTTGCATATTACATCTTCCAAAAAATTTTCACAAAGTAATCAGAAACAGCCCAGACTTATCTCTGCCTAATACTACAAAGTCTCCCCCATCTTATCCGCTTTGTATCCTAGAAGAAGTCTCCTCATGCATACAGATATTAATTAGAATAAGTGAGGCTCAATTAAGCGACCAGATCTTCTTCCACTTAGACAAAGTCTTCCTCATAATAGCAGTTAATTTCTCTACCCTTTCACGGGAAAACGTCCAAGTCACAATAATTGAAACTCAGTTTTGAGATGGCTTTCTGTGCAGAACATCTATATCACGGCGAGGCGTGTTTTGGGTGGGATTTGGGCAGGCCCAGAATTTGGGCATTTTTCAGGAATAAGGGAGCATATGTGCAGTGATAGGACCACGCACACAATCTGATAGAGGACTTTTCCAAGGGATTTCCAATTCCCTACTCTGAACCTTCTACAGGGGTACTTTCCCTTACCCCCATAATGTGAGATCGCTCCAAATGCACACTCATATAGCTAAAGAAAAAATCCAAAAGGAGATAGACATAAGCAGGGGATTTCTGATTCCTTACTCTGAACCCCCTGGGGGCAGGGGTACCTTCCCTTAAACCCCGTAATGCGAGATCGCTCCAAATGCACGCTCATATAGCTAAAGAACAAATTCAAAAGGAGATAGACATAAGCAGGGTAGCTGGCCATTTTCAGTCACCCCCTATAATAAGCCTCATCATTTCCCATCTGAGCATAGTACCAAAGAAGGAACCAGGCAAATTCTGGCTAATTCACAATCTCCAACCCTAAAAAGACCTTGGTGAATTTATTTATTTGCTGCATTTGCATCCCACATTTTCCCACCTCTTTGCAGGCTCAATGTGGCTTACATTATGCCGTAATGGTGATCGCCATTTCCGGTATGAAAAGATACACACGTATTATTACATTTTAAGTAGAGAAAATGATAAAGTAAAATTATAAGTAAGAAAATATAGAGTTAATTTCAGGCATTAAAGAACAGGGGTGATATATAACATTCAACAGTAACAATGTAATGATTTCATAAACCCATTTCTTTGCTCAGTACAATTTGCTCCCATAGACCAGGCAATACAGTTAATACGAAGGGTGTCTTCAAGCACATATACTGTAGCTAAGGCAGATATTGAGTCAGTGTTCTGGCTGCTGCCAGTGCATCCAGATTCTTTCTGACTTCTGAGTTTTTGCCTAAAAGTATCATTTTACTATGATAAATGCCTCCCCATGGGCTGCTCCATATCATGCAAGTACTTCGAGCAATTTGGTTCCTTCGTGCATTTGCTAGTCGAACAGATAGTGGGTCACCAGTACATAATTCACTATCTTGATGATTCTTGTTTGTTGGGAAAGACAGGGAAGAATACACAGCCGTTCTGCATGCCTTCCAGGTCATATTGGCACACTTTGCTATACCCCCCACTGAAGCCAAAACATTATCCCAGTAATGGCTCTTACCTTCCTGGGCATCGAGTTGGATGCCACCCATGAGGTTTCTGGTTTGCCATAGGACAAGTTATCAAAACATAGAGAGGAAATCAAGTCCTTTGAAAAAGCCAAGAAAGCCACACTAAAGCGCTTTGGGACTGATCACTTTCACAGCCAGGATAGTGTCTATGGGCCTTATATTCCCCTACTCCTGTCACTGGCAATGGTGGGCATAAAAAGAAGTCACCATTTCATTAGGATAACAACTGCATTAAGGGAGGTCTTCGGTTTGAGACACTTTCCTCTGTTCTTTCAACGGACTGCATTTTGGCAGTCTATTCCTACAAATAATGAGGAGCTGCAGCTATTCACAGATGCTTCCGGGGGGGGGGGGGGGGGGGGGGTCAGGATTTTGGCATTTTCTTCACAGGTGCATGGTCCACAGAGCCATGGCCCAACACTGGGGACATTACATTTTTGGAACTCTTTCCCATAACGGTAGCCTTAAGCATGTGGGCGCCAAGCCTAGAGAACAGGCACATCACCTTCTTATCGGAAAATATGGCCATGGTGGAAGTCATAAACCACTTATCTGCCAAGACCCCCCAGGTTGACATTACTCAAGGGGCTAGTTCTCACATGCATGTGATTTAACATTTCATTCAGAGCTTCTCATGTCCCAAGTATGCAAAACTCCATTGCCGACCATCTTTCTCACTTAAAAGTTTGCGGAATTCCAGTTGCTCGTCCCCGCTTCTGACCCAAGCAAAACTCCAGCACCCCCTGCTCTCTGTAGATTTGGCCCGCTGATGCCTGGGAACTGATCCTGGCATCATTGTCTGAACACACCAGGAAGAAGAATATCAGAACATTCCAGAGGTTCTTGGCCTTCTGGTTCACAGTGGAGACAATGATACATTTTATACTGAGTTTTAAATATGCATGTGTCAGTTGCTCCGCAGTGTGGTTGCAATTAGCAGGTATTAGCTTCCTTTTAAAAGCATCCAGTGCTGGAAACTTCATGAGCCATTTCACAATCAAGCAGCTTATGATGAGGGCAGCTGAAAAGGTAAGCAGGCTAGACAGGTGGCATCTAATTTCCCATCGATTGCTGACAGAGATATTAGCCTCTCTTATGTTTATTTGCTGTGACCGCTTTGAGACCATTATGTTCAAATGTGCATTTTCCTTAGCATTTTTTAGTTCCCTTCACGTAACTACTACTACTATTTAGCATTTCTATAGCGCTACAAAGCGTACGCAGCGCTGCAAAAACATAGAAGAAAGACAGTCCCTGCTCAAAGATCTTACAATCTAGTAGACAAAAAATAAAGCAAACAAATCAATAAATGTGTAGAGGAAAGAGGAGAGGAGGGTAGGTGGAGGCGAGTGGATACAAGTGGTTACGAGTCAAAAGCAATGTTAAAGAGGTGGGCTTTCAATCTAGATTTAAAGATGGTCAAGGATAGGGCAAGACATAGGGGCTCAGGAAGTTTATTCCAGGCATAGGGCGCAGCAAGACAGAAGGAGCGAAGTCTGGAGTTGGCAGTAGCGTAGATGGGAACAGATAAGAAGGATTTATCCAGGGAACAGAGTGCACGGGAAGGGGTGTAGGGAAGGACTAGGGTTACCATATGGCTCCAGAAAAAGGAGGGCAGATTGAGCCAATCTGGGTTTTACTTCCATTGCTTTCAATGGAAACAAAACCCAGACTGGATCAATGTGTCCTCTTTTTTCTGGAGCCATATGGTAAGAAGGACGAGTGTGGAGAGATATTGGGGAGCAGCAGAGTGAGTACATTTATAGGTTAGTAGAAGAAGTTTGAACAGGATGCGAAAACGGATAGTGAGATATCCCCCCCCCCCCCCCAATTCCATGCAACTTTCCCCACAGGGCTGCTAATCATATAAATTTGGAGGGTGGCCAGCTGCAAATCTTCATACTCATGTTCAAGACAGATCAAAGAGCCAGGGGTAGCTGTTTTACCTTAGGCAGCTTACAGGGAAGCCCTACATGTCCAGTACGGAACCTAATTAACAATATAGCCATTCGCCAGAACAGTGCCCCCTGGCTCCTAATCCACTCAATCGCCCACATATGTGCTACAAATTTGTAAGAGTTCTAAAGCTCACTCTGGACAGCTTAGGGCTCAAGAGTCAGTCATTCAGCACATATTCCTTTAGAATAGGTGCTGCCACAGTGGCGAGTTAGCTAGGCCTGTCAAGAAAGCAAATTATGACACTGGGTTGGTGCAGTTCTAATAGATACCAAATATACCTGTACATCAGATCCAATCTACGCTAACAATACTTGGTGCCTTACCGATTGTGCTCAATTGGCAACAATTGGCAATAATTTTCAGTGGGAATGACTTACGCAATTGGCACTGAAAATGGACCCCTCATATCTGTATGTTATACATGCTGATTTCCTCAACCATTGATTTGCAATACATGGTTGTGGAAATCAGCATGTATAACATACAGATATGAGGGGTCTACCTATTTCCAATCACTTTAATCCAAAAATAATTTACTTGAGGCAACAATTTTCTCTTTGCTCACCATGAAGCGGTGGCTGCTATCTTCCAACAAATATTAAGGCCGATACACTATTGTGCACTTGGATTTGCAGAAATGAGCCAGAATTGTGAGAAGTTTTCCTGCGATTCCTCTTTTTAAATACTATTTAAATGCGATTCATAGCTTGAATTTTGTGTGCTAAAATTAGCAAGAAATTGTGGACTTCATCGCAAAAACCTAAAACCTTCCAAAGTGTAGTTAAATTTAATAGAAAACCATGCCTTTATGACATTTTCTGTGTGCATTCACTTTGCTAGAAAAATTAGAGGGGGAGCTGGTTGCTTTTTGAAATATGTTAACTAATTTTACAGTGAAATCTAATAG
This sequence comes from Microcaecilia unicolor, assembly GCF_901765095.1. Classification (NCBI taxonomy): domain Eukaryota; kingdom Metazoa; phylum Chordata; class Amphibia; order Gymnophiona; family Siphonopidae; genus Microcaecilia; species Microcaecilia unicolor. The sequence continues at coordinate 181,417,256 of NC_044032.1, read as the reverse complement.
AGAGTTTGTCTGAAAATAATTTCTAGACATAGAGATGATTTATTCCGTAATTCTAAGATTAGAGCTTTCTCTGATGTAGCAAGTGCAATGCAGAAAAGAAGACAGGTGTTTCTCCTATTGAGACCTAAGATACTTCAAAGAAGAGATTCCTTCAGTCTAAAGTACCCTTGTAAATGTTTAATCAGATTTCAAGGGCTTGGTATACCTCTTTTCAGCTTCCACAGCTCACTTTATTTTGTGTGATTAAAGTCCTTAGGTCTAGTAGGATTTCTACCCAAAGGCTTAAACCAAAGTGCTTTACCCCACTGTTTACTAAGCCACGGGACAATGCCGACACAGCCCATTCAAAGTGAATAAGCTGTGTCGACATTAGCGCAGAGCAGCCACTAGCACGGCTTAGTAAACAGGGGAATTAGTGATTTTACTTTCAATATGCTCTCTAATGCTTTGTGATTACCTTTATTTACCGCTGTTTTATAAATTTTCTCTTGCAGTTGTACAGTGACTACCCTTTCTTTTTGTGGGCTATTCGGTGGACTAAGTGTGCATTATTTTATAGGACAGGACTTTCATTTGGTTCAAAATTATTTGTGTTATATCGTGGTTTGTGATCAAGTGTTTGATTTCTTATAATTTTTCTTTTGATAATTGAAAAAAAGTAATTAAAAAAAATTGCATGTATAAAATTTCATAGTATTGCACATGCTATTTGCTGTTGTAATGCATGTAAGTAAACAAAAATTAAACTAAACTAAGAACTTCTATTCCACTATTTACCAGATAATCCCATGCAAATTACAAAAGAAATGTACTAGGCATTTCTAGGATATAACACTACTAATAATGTACACGGCATATAAATTATACAAAACTACAGTACATATCCAAAAATCTCTTAATATTCAATACTAGCAGACATATAAATTACAAAGATAAAAGGGCCCTTTTACAAACCTGAACTAGCGATTCTGGAATGGCAAGTGTGACGAGGCCCATAGGAACTGAATGGGCTTCGTCACATTTGCCGCACTGGAATCGCAAGCATGGCTTTGTAAAAGGAGCCCATACATGTTTAAGAATTTCCCAAACAAATAGCATGTCAGTTAGTGACAAACTATCATATAATCAGATTGACTTCTTATGGAATGAGGTAAAGTGGCTTGCAGGCTCATTTTCAAAAGAGAAAAACGTCCAAAAAGTGACCTAAGTCTGCATTTGGAAGTTTTTCTCACAAAAATGTCCAAATCAGTATTTTCAAAACCTATTTTTAGACGTTTTTCTCTGAAGTCTGTCAGAAGTGCGTCTAAATCTCAAGGGCACGTGCCAGGAGCATGTTCAAGGTGGGACTTGGGCGTTCCTAACAGACATTTTTCAGCCATAATGGACCAAAACAAAACCGTCCAGGACTAAGACGTTTTGAGCTAAACCTGTTTTTATTATGAATAAGGCACAAAAAGGTGCCCTAAGTAATCAGATGACCACTGCAGGTAATCAGTAATTTTTTATTTTAGTTACATTTGTACCCTGTGCTTTCCCACTCATGGCAGGCTCAATGTGGCTTACATATACAGGTACTTATTTGTACCTGGGGCAATGGAGGGTTAGGTGACTTGCCTAGAGTCACAAGGAGCTGTGCCTGAAGTGGGAACTGAACTCAGTTCCTCAGGACCAGATTCCACCACTCTAACCACTAGGCCACTCCTCCCCTTATGCCCCCAGTGGTCACTAACCTCCTCCCACTCCTCCAAAAGTGTGAGGAAAAACATTACTTACCAACCCCTATGCCAGCCTCAGATGTTCATTAGAACGGAATGCAGGGTCCCTGGAGTAGTCTAGTGTTGGGTGCAGTGCACAGCAGACAGGTGGACCCAGGTTCCTACCACCCCCTACCTGTTACACTTGTGGAGGAAACTGTGAGCCCTCCAAAACTGAACAGAAACCCACTGTACCCACATATAGGTGCCCCCTTCACCTGTATGGTCTATGGTAATGGTGTACAGTTGGGGGGTAGTGGGTTTTGGGGGGCTCAGTACACACGGTAAGGGAGCAATAGTGAGATGTGTACCTGGGAGCATTTTATGAAGTCCACTGCAGTGCTCCCTAGGGTGCCCTATTGCTGTCCTGGGATGTCAGGGGGACCAGTGTACTAAAAATGCTGGCTCCTCCTATATCCCCATGGCTTGATTTTGTTCGTTTTGCATTTGAACTTTTTTTTTTTTTCAAAAATGGACCAAAAAACAAAACGTCCAAAATAGAAAACGTCGATAGTATTTTCAGAAAAAAAGATAGGCGTTTTTCTTTATCAAAAATGACCTTCTTTCCTGTTCAGAATTAGACGTTTTATGTAAAATATCCAAATTCAGATTTAGACGTCATATCGAAAATGCCCCTTCACGTAACAAAAAGATGGTAAAATAACATCCTACTTTCTTTAAGTCCTCTAAAAACTGGGAAAAGTAAAGCAAATTTTTACCTGGAACACAAGTATTTGAGACAGTGTAGAAGTACCCACTAAATGAGGTATATATGATCGTTTTTTGCCAGATAATATTTTAAAAGTCATACAATTTAGTTTAAAAAGTATTCAAGCCTGCATTGACAACCATTACATTTTATGTAATAATGGTGTCGCCCTCTTAAATTTACTAATGTTGAAGATCAATCAAGCAGTAATATTTTGCAATATTTGAAGCTTATTTGTCAGTGCTTTTAGAACATCCTGCGTAAGGAGTATTATAATAATCTGTGACAAAATATAAGTTGTACTGTAATCTGATATTGCTCCAAATAAAAATATTGTGAACATCTCAGCTTAGACAGTTTCCAAAAACTACAGCAATTTATAGTATGAATTTGCCATGCTGTTCATTAGTGGGCTGAAAATAAATGCATTTTTGAAACTGTTCTCAGCTTAGTACACCCGCATTACAATGTTTTCATTGTCTGAGCAAGCCTTGTGTGTGGTGAAGGATGGAAGATGTGATAAGACTGGCCATTGCTGTCTGTCTTATTATTTATCATACCAGCATAAAACTATTCCTTGTCCTGGTAGCTCACTTGGTACTCTTTCATAGCAGTCTGAAACTACCTTACTTACATAAGTACATAAGTATTGCCACACTAGGACAGACCAAAGGTCCATCAAGCCCAGCATCCAGGTCACAAATACCTGACAAGATCCCGAAAAAGTTCAATACATTTTATGCTGCATATCCCAGAAATAAGCAGTGGATTTTTCCTTTAGGAGGCCCGTCCAGACCTTTTTAAAACCCCGCTAAGCTAACCTCCTTTACCACATTCTCTGGCAACGAATTCCAGAGTTTAATTACACATTGAGTGAAGAAAAATGTTCTCAATTCACATTAAATTTACTACTTTGTAGCTTCATCACATGCCCCCTAGTCCTAGTATTTTTGGAAAGTGTAAACAAATGATTCACGTCTACTTGTTCCACTCTACTCATTATTTCATAGACCTCTATCATATCTCCCCTCAGCCATCTTTTTTCCAAGCTGAAGAGCCCTAGCCGCTTCACCCTTTCCTCATAGGGAAGTTGTCCCATCCCCTTTATCATCAGCCAACTGATTTCTGTAGCATCCCATGTCAGGTATTCTTTCAAAGCCATTGTTCATTTTTCACCAAAAAGCTGTACCACAGTGTACCTCATGCTGCAACCGGCTTTATTTATTTCATTATATAGTGGACTCTGCTTTATTAATTCATTTTAAAGTGCTTTGGGGCCCTTTTACTAAGGAGCAGGATGGCTAATGTGTGGGTAGCATGTGCCAAATTGGCAGTACCGCCGGGCTAGCTTGTGTGTACGGCGGTAATTCTGAGTTTGGCATGTGCTGATTCAAACAGTAGAAAATAATTTTCTATTTTCTACTAGGAGTGGGGAGGGTGTTCCCAGTGGTAATCAGCAGTTGGTGCGTGCTGCATGGTTACCGCGTGGGTAGCGTGTGAACCCTTACCACTAAGTCAGTGGGTAGCAGTAAGGGCTCAGTCCATAAATAGGCATGCACTAGTTTTAATTTCAGTGCAGGCCCATTTCCCAGCCCATTAAAAAAAGCCCTTTTCCCCAGCTGTGGTAAAAAATGGCCCAGCACGCGCCCACACTACCACAGGCCACTTTTTACCACAGCTTAGTAAAAGGACCCCTTCATGTATTCCTTTTCTTCAGATTTACACTTTGACCAATTGGAGCTTTAGATCTGAAGTCAAAGCACTGAGACTGTGTGAACATTAACCTAATAACTGATATTTACAGACCACATTGTTTGGATATAAATATAAAGGTATAATATGAGCAGTTAGTCCACGTACTGGATCATCCATTCACCTTGTTGGCTGGGAATAGAAAGTGATCAAAATATATTTATTTTAGAAATATGTCTTTGATACTGTTAATTAACTTAATATATCTTTTTAGGAATATTGAGATGTATGATCCTAGTCCTCTTAATGTAATCCACTTAGAACTTGTGGTGGTTACGTGAACTTTCTGCCCCAGAAGTGGTTTTCTTTTCACTTAGTTTTGGTAAGGAGCTTCAGGAGGGTTTATAGTTCTGAGTGGGGAGAGAAACCTGGAATGGAATTATCATATGGACTGTGGATATGGGAACTAGAGGCTGCTGGGAGGGTTTTGGCAGAAGTAGAGCGTGGTCTCTGTAGAAACTGGTTTCTTACCTGAGGTGAGGAGTTTCCAGGCTCCCTCAGTTCCTAGCTGTCCATCAAAGAAAGGGATGGTCTGGAAAAGAGATGGTTGGTGGAGGACCCAACAGCCAGAGAGAGAGGGAAAGAAGGGGCAGTGATAAACAGGGAAAAGAGAGATCCCCAGCCCAGGGAGGAGAGCATCAAGAGAGGAGGAGGTAGAGAGAATCCCCACTCCCCCCCCCCCCTCATACAGAGCAAGGCCAGCTAGGAGTAAAATTGTCTACCCAACTCTGAGCAAGAAAGGACCCCAAAGTAAAAGGCTGAGCCAGGAAGCTCTAGCATGGCTAAGCAGCGGTATGAAGATAATGGACTAAGGGAGTCTGGAGATCCAAGGGCCACCCCTGAAGCTGACATGGCAGTAAAGCTAAGCTGCTAGTGTTATAAGCTTGGTGTAACCAATGGACTTTATTGGTCTTGGTAAACCTGGGACAGTGCAGGAGGGACAGTGTGAGTAGAACATGGAACAGGTAGAGGTTGCCCAAGCCTTGGGGTAGGAATTACATAAGCCCCAATGCAGTAGGGTTGTGCTTTTATATGTGGAAACCATGTTTTAAAAGATTGAGAACTTGTCTACTGAACTGCAGAAGAATGGGAACACAAGTCGACTCCCGGGGAGTTCACTAAGGGGTTATTTTACTAAAGCTTAGCTCGAGTTATCTGTAACAGGGCCCATTTTATTCCTATGGGCCCTGCTGCAGATAACTTGAACTAAGCATTAGTAAAAGACCCCCTAAGAAAACAGGATTCCAGTAAAAATGATGGTTTTGATGGAAGTTTTATGAATGTGGGAGTTACCCAGGATGCTACGCTTCTTTCCCAGCATAAGGAAACTGGAAGTATCCACTAGGGGCAGCAGAGAGCTAGTTCTGGTCCTAAAGATAAAGTGGCAACTAGAGTACTGCATTGGGAATGCATCTGGGGAAGCTCAGGCTGTGCTGTATGGTGGAAAGAAGCAATAAATTCTCTGTTCAACCCTGAAAGGACCGCTGTTGTGAATGCGTGTTGGGGAACAAAGTTGGAGAGCACTAATACTGGTGTCCCCCCGACAAACTATATTTGGTAATAGCGGAATATAAGAACTGTAACTCATATAGAGGCAAGGTTAACAGCTCTGGGGTAAAGGGGTGGGAGATGAATACTTAAGGGTGAAACTCAGGGGGCAATTCCATAACGTAAATACTAACATGTGCCTATTAAGCCCATAAATATTTAGACTAATGGCATTTATGCACATAAATACCATAATTACACTCAAGCGCTGTTCTGCAAATACCTGCTTATATTACATAGCAGCTATTTGCAGGGGGGCATAGATGTGGGTGGAACATAGATGGGACTCACACACAAGTAAATTATGGAATATTATAATCTGCGTGCAGATTCTATAAAGATATACGCCCAAATTGATACTAGTGTTCAAATTCGTGCGTGTAATATATAGAATGTGGAGGGGCATTTTTCATATGATGTTTGACTTTGGATGTTTTACAGATAATGTCCAAAATTCCAGTAGTGAGCATGGCCATTTTCGAACCTGAAAAAATATATGTATATATATTTTTTTTCTTTCTTCTTCAAAATGACCATTTGTGAGGTGTTACTGTGCTCCGTGCATCTATCTTTTTGGACTATTTTCAAAAAAAATAAGACATCCAAGTGAAAAGTACACAAACACAAACTATTGGGATGTATGGGAGGTCAGCATCCTTAGTAGACTGGCCACACAGAGAAAACCCAGGAGAACAGTGCAGCGCCCTAGGGGGCACTCAGTGGACTTCACATAAAAGGTCTCAGATACAAAACCCACCAAAAACCTATTATACTCAACTGTACACCACTACAATAGTCCTTATGGCTGCAGGTGTCACCTATATATATGGGTTCCACCACAAGTGTACTAGTTAGAGTGTGATATGAGCCTGGGTTCCCTTTTCTACAGTGCACTGCACCAACCACTAGGCTACTACTACTATTTAGCATTTCTATAGTGCTACAAGGCATACGCAGCGCTGCACAAACATAGAAGAAAGACAGTCCCTGCTCAAAGAGCTTACAATCTAATAGACAAAAAATAAATAAAGTAATCAAATCAATTAATGTGAACGGGAAGGAACGGGCTACTCCAGGTACCTGCTTGCTGCTCTAATCGGACTGGCCATAACATCTGAGGCTGTCATAGAGGCTGGTATGTACTGCTTCTTTCACATATTTGGGAGGTGGGAGGGGGTCAGTGACCACTGGGAGAGTAAGAGGGGGGTCATGCCTCAATCCTTCCAGTGGTCATCTGGTCATTTAGGGCACCTTTTTGTGACTTAGTCGTGATAAAAACAGGTCTAGAACAAACATCTAAATTGTAGTCCTGGATGTTTTTGATTTGTTTTATTATGGCAGAAAAACATCCAAGTGTTAGGAACGCCTAAATCCCACCCCTAAAATACCCCTGACACGCCCCTTTATGATTTGGACATACTGCTGATGAACTACATAGAAAAATGACTTAAAATGGCTTTCAAAAATAGTGATTCTGGCAACCCCCCTCCCATACAAATGTTGCTTGTGCCACTTCATGTCCACTTTAATAAAATAATTGGCTGTTAATTGGCGTTAACAGCCAATTATGAGCCTAAATAGGTATTACTTGGTGCTAATTTACACTTGTGTGCCCAGTTTTACTTAGTCACTATTCTAGAAGTGGCACATGCAAATTCATTCATGTCTAGCTCCGAGAGTGTTGTGGATATGGGTGGACATGGTTGGGTGTGGGGTGACCTAGGAGTTGGATGCATAGGTTATAGAATACTAGTAGTTATGTGCCTAACTGCCAACAGTTAGGCACAAACACTTACACCAGCCTTTGACGTGGCATGAGTGGTCACACCTAAAGTTAGACGCAAAACTTCAGACTTATGCTAGTACTTTATAATGTCAGATTTGTGAAGAAATGATGTTATAGAATTCATGTTTAGTGTGTATCTTCCTAGGGCCTAAATTCTATTCTGGTCTATTCGTCTTATATACCGCCCATTTTCTGAAAAGGATTCATAGCAGTTTACATAGCAAGAAAACTCTATAACAGAGTGAAGTAATATCTCAAAAAAGTAGAACAATAAAAAAATCAATTTCAAAAATAAATAAATAAGCAATAAGAAATTCTATTTATCAAACAAATCAATCTTTAAAACCTGCCTAAAAGAAAAATAAGAAGATATATGCCTTAAATTTGACGGTAACATATTCCATAGTCTCATCCCAGAAAAAGGAAAGGAATTCTCAATAATTTTTATTTTATTTATTTGTTACATTTATAGCCCACATTTTCCCACCTATTTTTAGGCTCAATGTGGCTTACATAGTACTGGAGAGGCGTTACAGACTCCGGTGTAAACAAATACAAAGTGATATTGTGGTAAGATAAAGTTCATGTGGCACAGCCACACTAGGGAATCGTACAACAGAAGAGTTGTGTTATGCTCTTTACGTTCTTTAGTTTTATTGTGTTGCAGAGATCAGGCATTTATGTTGGATTGGTAGGGTATGCAAGGAATTCCTCCAACTATGGGAGCTTCACTGGCCAAACATGCAACCCACCCATAACAAAGGACACATAATAGATATTATCACCCACAAATTCTCAGCAGAACCTAATCTTACACTTATAAACACAAAGTGGACAGCCACGCCATGGTCTGATCACTACAAAGCAAACCTCTCCTTCCGCTGGAGAACAAAAAAGACACAACAAAAACAAGAGAAAAAAAACCACACTATGAGAGGCAAAATAGACCCACCAACATTCTGGTAGCAATTCTATACTGACGAATGGATAACACCTATAGACTCGCCTCAATTTCTCCAAGAATGGGACAACAGATGCAAGACAGTACTCAACAACATAGCACCACTTCAAACCAGAACCTCACATAGAAAAAACTCAATACCATGGGTTCAATGAAGAACTGAAAGAACTAAAAACACAGGTCAGAAGATTAGAACGAGCATGGTGCAAGAAAAAAGACGAACATACACTCAAAGATTGGAAACAGCTACAAAGAAAATACAAATACACTATCAGACAAACCAAAAGAACGTACTATAAAACCAAAATAGGACCAAACTACAAGGATACACACAAACTCTTCTTATTGTAAACAAACTCCTAAACACTACACCAGTTAGCTCTAACAATATAGACACCCCATCCGCAACCAACTTTGCGAACTACTTCAATGAAAAAATTATAAAGCTCCGGCTCATGATACCCACCAACACAATTGAATACACAAGCATCCTTGAATGTCTAGATCCAAAACCTGAAGAAAGCCCAGCAGACCGATCATGGACCAACTTTGACACGATATCGCTAGATGAACTCTCACAATGGCTTGGAAAATATGCCAAGTCACAATGCAAATTAGATATTTGCCCCATTAGCCTAATAAGATCCGCCACCCCACAATTCAAAAAAGACCTCACAAACCATGTAAACCACAGACTTCAAAATGGTCTCTTTCTCACGGAGAAAGGAAACATCCTACTTACTCCACTGCCAAAAGATGCTAAGAAAAGTACAATGGACCTAACCAACTATCGCCCATTAGCATCTATCCCGCCCATAACCAAACTAATGGAGGGCATAGTGACTAAACAACTCTCTGATTACCTAAATAAACACTCAATTTTACATGAATCTCAATCAGGATTTCGGTCAAATCACAGCACCGAAACTGTACTAGTATCCGCAATGAACTCATTCAAACAAGCAATTGCAACTGGTAACAACATACTCCTCCTACAATTCGACATGTCCAGTGCCTTCGATATGGTTAACCATGAAATACTACTACATATACTAGAATACTTCGGAGTAGGAGGTACAGTTCTCAGATGGTTCAAAGGATTCCTGACTACAAGATCATACCAAGTAACAACGAATGCAGACATATCACCCCCATGGATACCGGAATGTGGAGTTCCCCAAGGTTCCCCCTTATCACCAACTCTCTTCAACCTAATGATAATACCTTTAGCCAAACTTCTAGCCAATCAAAACCTTAATCCCTACATATACGCAGACGATGTCACGATTTACATCCCGTTCAAACACGATCTAAATGAAATCACCAATGAGATCAACCAAAGCCTACAAATAATGTACTCCTGGGCAGATGAATTCCAGGTAAAACTCAACACAGAAAAAACACAATGTCTTGTACTCACCTCACCTCACAACACAACAAAAACAACTACTCCACTATAACCACACCTTACTGCTCTCTCCCCATTGCATAAAACCTGAAAATTCTTGGAGTTACCATTGACCGAAACCTCACACTCGATGCTCACGTGAAGAACACAAAGAAAAAGATGTTCCACTCCATGTGGAAACTCAAAAGAGTAAAACCTTTCTTCCCGAGATACATATTCCGTACCTTAGTACAATCAATGGTAATAAGTCATCTGGACTACTGCAACGCACTGTATGCTGGTTGCAAAGAACAGACTATCAAAAAAACTCCAAACAGCTCAGATTACTGCCGCCAGACTCATATTTGGAAAAACCAAATACGAAAATGCAAAACCCTTAAGAGAAAAACTTCACTGGCTCCCACTTAAGGAACGCATTGCATTCAAAATCTGTGAAAATCATCCACGCAGACACCCCAATCTACATGCTAAATCTCGTGGACCTGCCTCCCAGGAACGCCATAAGATTATCCCGCAAATTTCTCAACCTGCACTTCCCCAGCTGTAAAGGACTAAAATACAAGCTGTTACACGCCACCACCTTCTCTTACATGAGCACGCAGCTGTGGAACGCACTGCCTACAGTCCTGAAAGCTATTGACGAGATAACTAACTTCCTCAAATCTTTGAAGACACATCTCTTCAACAAGGCATATTAAGAGAACCCATGCCCTGTACAACATTACCACACCAATATTTCCAATTATTAAAGTCCACCTTCCACACTATCCTGTCTAATACCTTCGTTCTCTCTTCCCTTACTTACTCTCTATACAATACTAAGTGTATCTGATATCATGTAATGACTATGTCCCGTGGTAGAAAATAGAAAATATTTTCTACCGTGTGCTTTTGGCGTGTGCCAAATTCGGAATTACCACCCAGGGTACGCAGTAGCCGGGTGGTAATGCCAATTTGGCACACGCTGGACATGTGTAGGCCTTTACGCGTCTTTGTAAAATAGGCCCTACATGTGTTGTGCAGGGATACAACAGGGGAAGAAATCCCTGAGTGGTTGTGAATCAAGGTTCATGGGGCCAGATGCCATCACTGGTTCTTAGTGAGTTGGAAGTATAAGGAAACAGGAGGAAATTGTTGGGCCAAAAAAAAAAAAAGACTTTCTGAAAGCATCATTTTGAGAACAGAGCCCTTTGTGTGTTCAAAGTTTGTGATCTGTGTAAGCAGTGCAGACTGAATTGCAATAAATTTTCCCTATTTTGCAGAATAGAATTTATTCCATGTGTTAAGCACTGCTTCCCAAGAGAAAAATGATTCCAAGGTTTAAACTGAAGAACAATATGTGGAAAAGGGTAATTAGACCAGCAGCCAACTCAACAGATTTAAAATTCAGCTCTGATAAATCAAATCTGTACCATAGCTGAAGCCTGTCATTCAGGGGTCTTTTTACTAAGGTGTGCCAAAAAATGGTCTGCGCTGTTGTAGGCGCATGTATTGGACACGTGCAGTTCCAATTTTAATCATGCCTGCAAAAAAGGCCTTTTTTTTGGGGGGGGGGGGGCAGAAAATTGATGTGCAACAAAATAAAAATTGGCGCGCTTCCATTTTTGGCCTGAAACCTTACCGCCACTCATTCACTTAGTGGTAAGGTCTCATGTGTACAATGTCAAATTACTGCCCGGTTAGCACCGAACGTAAAAAATGAAATTACCGCCTGGGCCACGCAGTAGCCAGGTGGTAGTTCCAAACTGACGTGCAATGGGCACGTGTAGGTGCCTATCCAGCTCATTTTCGAAAGAGAAGGGCACCCATCTTTCGACACAAATCGGGAGATGGGCGCCCTTCTCGCAAGGCCGCCCAAATCGGCATAATCGAAAGCCGATTCTTTTACACCCTCGACGGCTTTCCATCGCGGGGACGGCCAAAGTTCACGGGGGCGTATCAGCAGGGTAGCGAAGGCGGGACTGGGGCGGGACTGGGGAGTGATATGGAGATGGGCGTCCTCGGCCGATAATGGAAAAAAGAAGGGCGGCCCTGATGAGCACTTGGCCGACTTTACTTGGTCTATTTTTTTTCATGACCAAGCCGTGAAAAGATGCCCGAACTGAGTAGATGACCAGCGGAGGGAATCAGGGATGACCTCCCCTTACTCCCCCAGTGGTCACTAACCCCCTCCCACCATAAAAAACAGGTTAAAAATACTTTTTTTGCCAGCCTCAAATGCCATACTCAGGTCCATCGCAGCCGTATACAGGTCCCTGGAGCAGTTGTAGTGGGTGCAGTGTATTTCAGGCAGGCTTACCTGGGGGGGCTCAGCACCCAAGGTAAGGAAGCTATGCACCTGGGAGCAATTTCTGAAGTCCACTGCAGTGCTCCCTAGGGTACCCGGTTGGTATCCTGGCATGTGAGGGGGACCAGTGCACTACAAATGCTGGCTCCTCCCATGACCAAATGGCTTGGATTTGGCTGTTTTTGAGATGGGCGTCTTTGGATTCCATTATCGGCAAAAACCAAGGGCGGCCATCTCTATGGTCAACCCAAATGTTAAGATTTGGGCGTCCCCGACCGTATTATCAAAACGAAAGATGGACGCCCATCTTGTTTCAATAATATGGTCGGGGACGCCCCTTTATGGGGCCGTCCTTAGAGAGGGGCGCCCTTAGAGATGGGTGCCCCCGTTTGATTATGCCTCTCTATGTGGCTTAGGAAAAGGGCCCCTCAATGTGCTGGACCCCAAAGCAGGTATTTTTCATACCTCAATTTTTCATTACTATATATAAAGATCTACTTTTAAAAAGAGTAAAACTAGGAGAAATATCACCTCATCAACCTTAATGTATACCCTTATAGCAAGCATGTCAAACTCATGACTAATGACGAGCCACTGAGGCAGCCACATACTCTTCGATGGGCTGCACTACAATATTCATCTGTCCTAGTCTCCCCATTACAATTACTGAGGAGTCGATGGGCCACACTAAAATATTCGTCCTCCCTATTCTCCCCTTTACAATTTCCATTATTTAATTAACCAGATGTGAAATTTAGAATGTGCATTAGATACTATGATACAGGCTACACAGAACGACCCCACAGGGTGCATTTTTGACACCCCTGCTTTATACTATCAAAACAAAATGCTGGTGTGGAACTGACATCAGAATCTAAGTAGGTAGAGGGTACTTGTACAATGGCACCTAGGCTAATTGGACAGGAAGGCACCGAGGTTGGCCTTATTGTAAATATAGAAAAAAGAAACCTTTACCTTGCCCCCCTTTTCCCAGAGAGGGGGGCATCTTGTTGGACAGGGAGGTACAGAGGTCTCAGGGCAGCCCAGAAACAGCACTGACACCTTTTAGTTAAAATGTTTAAAGTGTTTAAAATGCTCCAGCACTGTTATAAAACTAAAAACTCAGGTGCCCATAGATGCTAGAGGTGTGCTTAAATTTAAAGAGTTTATAACTGTGGGGGGATGTGCAGTGAAGTCTGTTACAAGGCTCCTGATTGGCTATCTGAGGCCCCAGGGGGTGCTGGGAGCCTGAGGGGCATGTGAGGGAAGTCTGAGGGGCAGTGTGGAAGGTGGCCAATAGAAGCCAGGATCTGGTAAAAGGCATGAATTTGGACCAATGAGGTGGCAGGAGGCAGCCTGACCCATGGATTGGCGCAAATTTAAAGCCAATCCAGGGGACAGGAGGGGTGGAACAGCAGAAAAAGAATAGCAACCTGGGAGAGAGAAAGGCAAGCCTGGGCAAAGAGAGCAGGTTGAAAGCATACTCTGATAGGAGAAGATCCGATCCAGGTAGGAGTGTGCTGCAAGCAGGGGCAGAGAAGGACAACCTCAGGCAAGAAGAGGCAGCTGCAGGCTGGAGGAGAATTAGATCAAACCCAAGCAGGAGTGAGCTGCAGGCTGGAAGAGAAGGACCCACTGATGAGCCCCAGATAAAGAGAGAGAACTGGTGAGTCCTGTAAGGGGCCGTGCACCAAAGCAGACAGGAACAGAGGAGGAGGAGAAGGGGGTCTAGAGCGAGCCAGGGGCAAAAGAGGAGCTACAGGGGAACAGGCGAGCTGGGGACAAGAAGAGGAGCTGTAGCAGTAGCCACAGAGGCCATTCTTCAGGCAGAGAGAGAAGCAGAGGAGGAAAAGGGACCACACTGGGGAGCTGAGACGTGTTGGGAGCGGCGCAGAGCTGAATAGAAAGCAGCGTGGCAAGGGCCCTGAATCCTAGAGAAGTCCACCCAGCACATCCCTCCGTGTGTGTGCTTGCCTGTCTTGTAAAGAAGAGGCCTATCCGGAAAGGGAAGAAGCCCCACAAAGAGTGGAGGAGTGGCCTAGTGGTTAGAGCACTGGTCTTGCAATCCAGAGGTGGCCGGTTCAACTACTACTCATCATTTCTATAGCGCTTCTAGACGTACGCAGCACTGTACACCTGAACATGAAGAGACAGTCCCTGCTCGACAGAGCTTACAATCTAATTAGGACAGAAAAACAGGACAAACAAGAGATAAGGGAATATTAAAGTGAGGATGATAAAATAAGGGTTCTGAGCAAGTGAATAAGGGTTAGGAGTTAAAAGCAGCATCAAAAAGTTGGGCTTTTAGCTTAGATTTGAAGACGGCCAGAGATGGAGCTTGATGTACCGGCTCAGGAAGTCTATTCCAGGCATATGATGCAGCAAGATAAAAGGAATGGAGTCTGGCATTAGCGGTGAAGGAGAAGGGTGCAGATAAGAGAGATTTACCCAGTGAACGGAGTTCCCAGGGAGGAATGTAGGGAGAGATGAGAGTGGTGAGGTACTGAGGAACTGCAGAGTGAATGCACTTATAAGTCAATAAGAGGAGTTTGAACTGTATGCGGAAATGGATAGGAAGCCATTGAAGTGACTTGAGGAGAGGGCTAACATGAGCATAATGACACTGGTTCAAATCCCACTGCTGCTCCTTGTGATCTTGGGCAAGTCACTTAACCCTCCATTGCCTCAGGTACAAACCTAGATTGTGAGCCCTCCTGGGACAGAGAAATATCAAGAGTACCTGAATGTAACTCACCTTGAGCTACTACTGAAAAAGGTGTGAGCAAAATCTAAATAAATAAGTAAATTAAAGAGAGAGACAGAGAGATCCCCCCCCCCCTGCACTGAGTGCCCAGACTCCAAAGAAACGTTTTTAGAGTGTCTGCCAGCGTGAGTGTCTGCCTCAGGAGGATCCAGCACAGAAGCCTGCTGGTTCGAGTGTCCACATCTAAGCGAGCCTGCCCTGGGGAAGGAGCTGCCCAGCCTAAGCCTCGAGCCCTGTGAGTGCCTGCAGTTAAGGGCCTGCCTTTAGGAGGTTTAGTTGCAGTCCATCAGTTTGAGTAGAGGGTGTATAACAAAAGAAAAGGGGTCATGTATTGGGAGGGCTAGATAGGAATTTCCCTTGCTTATCTTTTTATTTGAATTTAGTTAACCTACAAGGTCCCTTGCCAAAGAAAATACTGATTGAGGTTAACACACACAACGAGCACAGGGAGTCAGGATTTTCATTTTTTGAGTACTTTGAGTCAGAGAAGTAGGTATCCTGGAGTTCCTGAGCCGGTGAGCTGACCTCGCCAACCGAGGAGACGTAAATAGTAGTAGTAGTAGTAGAAGACCAAGGTACCCAATGCAAGGGAGCAGCGATGCTAGTGAAGATTTTGATACACTGGTAAGATTATTGTGTGCACACAAATTGAAAAAAAATATATATATATACAGGGCTTTTTTTGAGGGGGTACGTCCAAAAATCTAGTAGTGAACATATCCATTTTCAAAACAGAAAAACATCTATCTTTGTTTTGAAAATGGCCATTTGCTAGACATTGTTGTTCTCAGTGTGTCTATTTTATTAGACCATTTTCAGAAAAGAAACCCATCCAAGTGAAAAATGTACAAACTCAAGCCATTGGGTTGTAGGAGGAGCCAGCATTCTTATTAGACTGGTCACACAAGCATCTCAGCAGAGCATTGGGACACCCTAGGGGCACTGCAATGGACTTCACATAAAAGATCCCAAGTACACATCTCACCTTTACCCCCTTATATTGTATAGGAAGCCCTTCAAAACCCCTAAAAACCTAGTGTACCCAACTGTAGACCACTACAATAGCCCTTATGACTATTATAGTGGTGTACAGTGGGTTTTTGGAGGGCTTACTCTTTCCACCCAAGTGTAACAGAGTGGGATATGGACCTGGGTCCCCTTCTGTACAGTCCACTGCACCAACCACTAGGCTATTCCAGGGACCTGCTTGCTGCTTTAATAGGACTGCCCATAACTTCTGATGCTGTCATAGAGCCTGGTACGTGCTGTTTCTTTCAAATCTTTGGAAGATGGGAGGGGGTCAGTGACCACTAGGGGAGTAAGAGGGGGGTCATGCTTTCATTCCTCCAGTGGTCATTTATGGCACATTTTTCTGACTTAATCAGAATGCCTTCACGGTATTATGTAAGACACATTGAGCCTGCAAGTGTGTGGGAAAATGTGGGATACAAAAGTAACAAACAAACAAATAAAATAAATAAATAAAAACAGGTCTAGATCAAAATATCTAAATTGTAGCTCTGGACAATTTTGTTTTGTTCCATTATGACAGAAATATGTCTATGTTTTGGGAATGCCCAAATCCCACCCTCAACATGTTCCCGACATAACCTCTTGTGATTTGGATGCATTGCACATGAACTGCATAGAAAAACGTCTTAAAATGGATTTAAAAATAGCTATTTGGACATTTTGGCAAATGAAGCATCCATCTGCTGCTTTGTTCCGCTTTTTGGATGTTTTTCTGTTTTGATAATGAACCCCCTGGAGTTCACAATTCTCTATGAATCTCTTTTACAAAGCCATGCTAATGATTCCCGGTGTGGCAATTGAGAGGAAGCTCATTCAATTCCTATGGGTTTCCTCTCATTTGCCGCACAGGAATCGCTAGCGTGGCTTTATAAAAGAAGCCCTATGCGCTACAAAAAACATTGGTTGAGTAATAGACACAGATCTGGACATATGGACTATTAAAGACTAAAACCTTTCCATTCTTTTGTTGTGATAATATCTGATAACATTATTCAAGTCTTTTCTCTACACTTTCCTTAACCTAAAACAAAGATCTCCAGGAATGAATTATTGAGCAATGAAACAAGATCTGAATAAGCAGATTGTACTGTAAGGAGCAAAACAGATATAAACTGCCTCCTGTTGGATAATGTATAAAAGGGACATGTTAATTAAGTAATGGTAGCACTTTGGTATCAGGATTTGTAGGTCATGTCACCCTGACTATGTGAACATGAGTCCTTAGCTCCTGTGAACACTGACACACAACTGACACAAGGCTCAAAAATTATTAAATAAAAAGTGAATTTATTTAGAAGCAGGTGAAACAGCTGAAGATCAAATGTTGGTAATTAGAATGTGACAATAATAGCTCAGAGAAAAGCAAGAAACGAACACTCTTTAAATATTAACACTTACCAGAAATGTTTCCAGAGTAAACCTACCCTCCCTAGGTCCACTGTTAGTCTAGTGGTTAGTGCAGCAGCCTGAGAACCAACACAACTGGGTTTGATTCTCACTGCAGCTCCTTGTGACTCTGGGCAAAGCCACTTAACCCTTCAGTGTCCCAGGTACAAAATAAACATCTGTATATAACAGTGGCATAGCTACGTGGAGCCATGGGGGCCTGGGCCGCCGTAGATTTGGCCCTGGACCCCCCTCCCGCTGCCAACCCTCTCCTGCCACCGTCACCTACCTTTGTTGGCGGGGGACCCCAACCCCCGCCAGCCGAGGTCCTCTTCTTCCGGTGCAAGGCTTTGTTCTGTTTCTGTGAGTCTGACGTCCTGCACGTACAACATGGCGAGTCTGACGTCCTGCACGTACAACGTGCAGGACGTCAGACTCACAGAAACAGAATGAAGCCTGGCGCTGGAAGAAGAGGACCTCAGCTGGCAGGGGTTGGGGTCCCCCGCCAGCAAAGGTAGGAGACAGCGGCAGCACGGGAGGGTTGGCGGCAGGAGGGAGATTCGAGAGGGTCGTCGGCAGGGGGGGTCAAAGTTGTTGTTGGTGGCTATGGCAGGGGGGGTCGGCAATGGCGGGGGGGTTGGCAGTGCCAGGGGGACTAAAATATACCCCCTCACCTCGGGCTCTGGACCCCCCTCCCGCCAAAGTCTGGCTACGCCCCTGGGATAGCCATGTGGCAAGTGTGAACTTACTGCACGGCCATTTCATTTTTGCCCATTTTTACTCACTGCGGTAAAAGAGGCCCTGGTGCATGACAAAAACGGCCGCTAGCGCAGGGCCCCTTATACCGTAGCTTAGCGAAAGGGCCCCACAGTTTCTCAAAAGCAAGGAATGGGGGAGTTAAGTTCTAGGGCTGCTTTACAAATACAGTTTCCAGGAAGCAGTTCATCTTTCCGCATAACAACATATCTATTTACCTCAAACAATGTGTCACTGGCACAGCTGTTTGTTTCATGATAAAGTGCTAGCTTCAAGCTCATATACGGTGACCATGAAATGCAATTTCCGTGCACATGAAATTTTAATGTGATTTGTAAATCAGAACTTTAGCCAAACAAATTTGTCATAAGTAGTCATATTGCTGAGATATATCCTCCTTCTACTTATTCAGTCTTTTTAATTATTTTAACTTGCAGTCCTTCTACTTTAAAAAAATATTATAGACAAAGCAGAAATGGCTCAGCAGGTTGCTGGATGGTTTTGATATAGACCAGTGATGCAATGAAAACATATAGGGTAAGCTATGCTTTAAAATTCTGATAGAAAAGGGCTACTTTTTATTATAACTCCAAAGTATGTTATGGGGTTTTGCTATTGTACGTTTATTAGGAGTTGTATGCTAAGTGCTCTAGTTAGTATCTGGAGTTCCTGGTTTCCCAATGGACCTTCCACATCTTTTATCATATTATTGGATCCAACCCATAGAATTGTAAAATGGCATACCTCTATTCTGATTTCACAAAGAAGCCTTTAAATTTACCCCCTTAAAAAGTAAGTGTTACTACACTCAGATTTGTGAAGTTTCTTTCGTCAACATTATGAATGTCTTTAAACCGGAGACAGCAAAGAAAAGCTTTATAGTCAAGCAGAATAAGTTATACACAGTCTACTTGCCTGAATCCCACAAATAAGAATAAGCAGTTCAATCCTATGAAAGCTGCAAAAAGCAGGGGCGGACTGACAGTGTTCTGGGCCATCACGCAATAAGGTGCCATTGGTCAGAAGCACGTGCGGGCACTAGAGGCCAATAGCGCTGTACTAGCACCCATGTTTGCTCCCGCCTGATGATCAGAGCCGGTGAGCGTGTATAACAAAGTACACACCAGTTCTGAAAGCAATCAGCATGCAAATTCATGCTAAACAGGGCATTGAGCTGCTCCTGCAGCAAACCCTATGCCAGCTCAGAGCTGGCGTTAAGGTTTGTGGGGCATTGGGGAGGAATGGGGAACCCTGTCCAGCATGCATTTGCATGCTTCAGGCCCCCCCAAATCCCCCCAAATGCAGGCTCCCTAACTCCAATTTTCCCTGGTGGCCTAGTGCACCTCCAAGCCCCTACACCCCCCTGGACAGCGACATGTGGGGCAGGTGGTCTGGCAGACCTCCAGCCCCCAGACACCCCCAACATGAGGGCATGGGGGTTGGAGATCCGGTGGATCTGCAACCCCTAACCCCATACACCTGAAAAAATATCCTGGTGGCTCAAATGGGTCGCCAAAATAACCCCCCACCTGCCCTCCCTTATATGGTAGGGAAGCTCCGCCCAGTGCATCCCAGGTTGCACTGGGCAGGGCACCGCCATTTTGAAGGCG
The DNA here is from genome assembly GCF_901765095.1 of Microcaecilia unicolor. Lineage (NCBI taxonomy): Eukaryota > Metazoa > Chordata > Amphibia > Gymnophiona > Siphonopidae > Microcaecilia > Microcaecilia unicolor. The sequence continues at coordinate 181,397,503 of NC_044032.1, read as the reverse complement.
GTAATGAATGAGAAGGGAGTGTTACTCCCTCCTCCAATTCGGAGGTACGGGGGGGGGGGGGGCAGGTTGGCCACTAGACCAACAGGGCTGGTGGGGGGGGGGGGGGGTTAGCTTGGAAATCCATTTGTGCCACACACACTCACACCTTGATTGGAGCTCTGAAAAGGACCCCCCAGTCATAAGTATCTTGGGAAATATAGTGCTATAGGGACCCATCATAATTTTTCACCAGGTCCCTTTTAGTTCTAGTGATGACATTGGCCCTGTCTACACCTGTAGCTGTACCAGCTGAGAATATTTCTGCTGCTGTGGGATGAACTATCATATTGCTGCTCTTTTCCTACTGCTATCTAGCCATCCAGAGAGGTGTTTCTTTCTTACCTCCCTCAGGCTTTTGGCAGCACCTTGTTTTAACATCTGCTTCATTATCAACTCTGACTAGCAAACTGTCTGTATTGCATTTTCTAGAGAAAGATTTGCTTGCATTTGTATCTATAGGGATAACTCTTTTCCATAATCCCAATTACCAGTCATTCCCTGATTAGTTTGTTTTCTGAATCTTAAATTCAAAAATATCCAAAGTTCATGTGGAGACCAGACACAGGCCTCTGATGTCTAGACTTGTCTTTGTGCCCACAGATAGAAATAGGGATAATGTGTTTTGGAATGAAATGATAACCAAATTTCTTCATTGCAGCATCATGATTATTTTTCTGTGCCTCAATAGCAAAGGAAAACAAGTTATAAATGATTTCTGTCTCATTGCACATTGCATAAATCATGGATCAGATCTATACTTTGTAATTCTATTTACTATGTAAGCCACATTGAACCTGCTATGTGTGGGAAAGTGCGGGGTACAAATGTAATTAATAACAATAATAATAATACTTCTTACAATTCTACATTCAGTTTTGTGGCAATCCTAGAACATGTAATGGACTGTTTCCATTCATGCCAATTTGTTGTTGGGGATCATATGGTAGAGGGCTGGGTGTCAGTTTTGTCTCATCCGAGCTTCTGTATGTATTAAAACCGCCTTTTCTATACTTTTACCTTTGAACACCTGGATACAATGGAGGAAAGTGTTAAGAGATCCATTCTAGCATTGTGCGCTGCCTCAGATGGATGCATACTTTAGGCCCCCGAGTACACACCAGTTTTATAAACTGTGCACCCACCAACACACACTTTATAAAATGCTGGAATACATTTGGGCCATTTTTGGGTAAACCCAAATACTTAGGTGCAGGTACAGCCCAAGGCAATATGCCACCTGAGGCAGGGATGTGATGCCGCCCCCCCCTCCCAGGCCATGGTCTAGCATCTTCCCCCTTCCTTTCTTCACCCCCTTCCCTGAGTTTACCTTCTTTTTCCATTTTTCAAAAGACAGCGGCAGCAGCGATTCCCATATGCTACCCTGCCGCTGGAACCAGCCTTGTCTCTACTTCGGCCTGTCTCTGAGGAAACAGGAATTTACATCAGAGAGGTGGGCCACAGTAAAGAAAGAGGCCAGTGCCAGGGCAATGTATGGGAATCGCTGTTGCTGCCGTATTTTGGAAAATGGAAAAAGAAGGTAAACTTGGGGAAGGGTGTGGCGGAAGGAAGGAGGAGATGCCACTCCAGGAAGAGTGCTGTCTGAGGCCCCCGCCTCAGTTGGCCTAATAGTATGGCCGCCACTGCTTAGATGCCCTTATAGTATTACCCTCCACATGTTCCTATTTGCCACTGACTACTAGCTAGTATCCACAGAACAGCAATATCCAGCTGCTATATACAGAATCTATATGTTTAACCAGATGAAACATATTTAAAATCATAGGTATAGGGAGCACAGCTGAGCCCATTCAAGATGGCTGCTTAAATCCTCATGGGCCGATGATCAGAAGCAAACACAGGTGCTAGAGGCTGTTAGCACAATACTAGTGCCTGCATTTGCTACCGCCTCATGATCAGAGCCCCTGAGCACGTGAAACAATGCACTCACAGGCTCTGAATGCAACTAGCATGCAAAACAGGGCTCTTAGCGCAAGTAGCATGCAAATGCATGCTAAATGTATTCCTCCCCAATGATCAGCGAGCAGTGCGCCAAACATTGGCACACTGTCAGCGGCAAACCCTACACCAGCTTGGAGCTGGCGTTAGGGTTTGCAGACCATTGGGGAGGAATGGTAAGCCTTGTCCAGCATGCACTTGCATGTTAGCAGGCCCCCTTTCCCCCCAATTCAGCAGCCCCCCTGCAGGAAAGGGAACCCTGACCTGACCCCCCCCCCCCCAGCGACATGGTGGCTGGAGGTCTGGTGGACCTCCAGTTCCCCCCACTCCGACCCACCCTACACAGGTTTGGGGGTGCTGGAGATACGGTGGGTCTCCAGCCTCCCTAATACCCCTTACTCCCTAGCGTCCCCTTAAATGGACCCTGGTGGCTCAGTGGGTCGTGAGTCAACCCCCCCCCCCCGACCTAGTGGTCTAGTGGCCCTTCCCCACCCCTACCTTCATTGAAGGAGGGAGGTGGCCTCCCTCCTCTTCCATTGGCGCCACCTTGAAAATGGTAGCACCCACCCAACCCAGTGTATCCAGGGGGGACTTGACTCGCAGCCCACTGGGCCACCAGGACTCTATTTGAGGGGATGGTAGGGAGGTTAGGGGGGGCTGGAGATCTACCAGATCTCCAGCTCCCCCTGAACTTGGGTCAGGGGGCTGGAGGTCTGCTGGACCTCCAGCCCCTGTGTCGCTTGACTCAGGGGGGGGTACTAGGCTACCAGGCCATGCTATTTGGGGTCTGGTGGTCCCATGGACCTCCAGCCCCTGTGTTTGACAGGTCTGGGCTTTTGATAGCCCAGTCCTGTCAAACAAGTGCAGGAGGATTTAGCCTGAGCGCATGCTCAGGCACAATCTTCCCGCACTTCACCCTATGATCAGAGATAATAGTGTGCTTAAATTTGCATGCTATTATCTCTGACAAAAGGGGTGGTAAAGCCCCATGCTGTTCCAGCGGTATTTTTAGAGCGCTGTTTGGAACAGCGCAGGGCTGTCAATCATCTGCCCATCAGTTCTCAAGATCCAAGTCACATGAGGCACAGAAAAAACAGAAGATGTACTGTTCGGACGAAGCAGCTCAAAGACATCCGCTAGCAGTCTTAAGCACCATTTTCTGTGTTGGATTGTCCTTTGGCCAGCCTCTGTGGTTGGAAGGCGGGGATAGTGCTGGGCAGACTTATACGGTCTGTGCCCTAAAGAGGACAGGTACAAATCAAAGTAGGGTAAACACAAAAAGTAGCACATATGAGTTTATCTTGTTGGGCAGACTGGATGGACCGTGCAGGTCTTTTTCTGCCGTCATTTACTATGTTACTATGTTATGTTACTCTCTTTTGCTTGTGCTATTTTGCCATAGAGATTCTTCCTGTTTGCTGTGGCCATCTTTGCTTTCACCTTATGCTGTCCATTAAAAATGTTTTATTGCATATTGGGTTGACATTGTGAGTAAATATTTGTTTAAAATTTATGGTATATTTCATGGTCTGGGATAAAGCCAACTTTAGAGCAAATTAATATATGTTAGGTTTCTGATAATTTTTTGCTCTCCAGTATATATATTTTGATTTTTTTTAAGTAACATACTAAGCCATACTATCTACTGTTATTTGAATATTTTTATTGTTCTAATTGTCTATTGCCTATGTTCTACTTTTTCTTGCTGTTCACTACCTTGGGTGAATTTCTGCAAAAAGGTGGTAAATACTAAAATAATAAATAAATAAATATTTACACCTTTCATCTATTTAGAAGATGTTTGGGCACAAATCTTGGAAACTGGACTTTAATTCACCAACAGTACAAGGAGTAAAACATGCAAAACCAGGCCCTTGTCTTTGGTAAAGATGGCGTGGGAGAAGGAAGCGCATGTATCTCTTTTTAGATTCTTGCAGGAACTAACACAGTATAAGTGATTCGTACCAGATAATGGAGATTTTTGATGGCTATTGAAGATGAGGTTGGTGAGCTTAACCAACAGATATGAGACTAAAGCAAACCTCATGGTGATGGATCAACAAACAAAAACTAATAGTACTGCAATTTCCAATATTCAGAAGTAGGTGACTGCAATTACACAGTTGAAATGTTCTCTGGATCACTCTTTGGAGGGTTATGATTCTAAACTTTTTGACACATTGATTGCAATAACTCTCAAATATATTTTATCCAACTGGAAGAATAATTCACAACTTAACATTCATTTTTGGTAGAATAATGTTTTACAAATTCATAAATATTGTACAGCCAATACTGGTCATTTCCAGATGTCTAATCACAAAGTTTGGTTAACATTGCAGCAATATTTGGAATCAAACCCCACTAGTTAGCCATCTGAGCATACTATTATGATCCCTTTTTTCCCTGTCTTCCCTTTCTTAATTTTACCCTCTGTCCTTCGTTTTTCCCTCCAAGTTATTATTCCAAGTTATTATTTATTTTTATACAACTTCCATTTTTGTATACTACTACTACTACTACTATTTAACATTTCTAGAGCGCTACAAAGTGTACGCAGCGCTGTACAAACACAGAAGAAAGACAGTCCCTGCTCAAAGAGCTTACAATCTAATAGACAAAAAGTAAAGCATTTAAATTTAAAATATTTAAGCAGTCAAGCACAAGAGAACAGTCACAGAAGGACAGAAGATGTTGAAGGGTGGTCAGTGTGATCAGGTGTAACTCTGGTTGGAGTAGTGCGAGAAGGTGATAGAAGAATAGAAATGGGTGAGGTAAAGTAATGAGTGGGTTGATAGGGAGGTTATATAAGACATGTCACTCTAGGGGTGGGTGGGTAGAGGGGTAGGGTGGGTAGGATTAAGTCTAAAGCAGGAGAAGGTATTCTCTGCAGCCTATCTGTGAGATGGAAAATGCTCTCTGAAGCTGCTGCTATAAGTTGTTAGTTTTCTCTCCCTGAAAGAGATCCAAGCCACACCCACGAAGTTCAAAGGGGAGGAAATGGCAGTGCTTGATGAAAAAGAGAGCTCAGTTTGATAGGAGATATACTATAGGATGTCATTCTGAGGCCAGGCTAAGTCTAAAGCAGGAGAAGGTATTCTCTGCAGCCTATCTGTGAGATGGAAAATGCTCTCTGAAGCTGCTGCTATAAGTTGTTAGTTTTCTCTCTGCTATATACTTAATTCGAATTAGTTAATTTTTATTGGTTATATGTTTGTTATCATATAGTTCTTCTTGTGGAATGGAAGTTACATTATATTTTGTAATGAATTTGGATGGATGTTTTATTTAAAACTAATAAAAATAATACCCCGAAATGTTCTCTGGAAGACCTAGCAAATCATCAGTGCAGAAATAATATTCGATGTTGGGTGTACTACAACCTTTAATCAAAGCAGCACAAAGTGTAAACAAAACATCAAATATATCTGTGGCAGGGGGCTAACATGTACTGTATGACTGTCTCTGAATGACTCACCTATACATATGCATGAGAGTGTTACATATTCATTTATATATGGCGTCCCGATGACTTGGATCTTGATTCCATATTGAATTGCTGTTGGATTATACTGCATCTGTTCACCGCTGGGTAAGTTTTCTTTAAAAAACTTTGGTTAGCCTCACCGGCAATCAGCTGGTTTATATTAACCGTTTTTATACCTAACCAGGTTTTCAAAACTGGACAATTTGCCAGTTTCTTAGGTTTGTCCCTCCATTTTTTTCAAGTGGTTTGTGGTTTTATCATTTTTGGCACCAAGTTTATAATAAGTCCACAGATACATTTGATGATTTTTTTAAAAAACATTTTTATATATTCCATGTTTTTTATCTCACGTGTTCCACCACTGCTTTTGTTCTTCTTAGATTTGTTTGCTGTTTTATTGCTTTGCACCAGACTGCCCTGTCGTTTTAATTTGCTGGGAAAGGTAGGCTGTATTCTCACTGGGGCTTTTAGATATAATGTTTAAATTTGCAAGACTTAAGGTTGAAATGTATTTTAGATGCATTTTAGAGATGTATTTTTAATATCATCTTCAGATATTGCTCTCTGCTCCTTAGATTATGATGTAATTTAGATTCCAGTTTTTGTTTTGTTGTGTGAGCATTTAAGTTTCACCTTATGATGTACAATGTTTTTCAGTTATAATACCCTCTCTTTTTTAAGAAGGCTCAGTATTTACAGCTATGTCATTCTTTTATATTTATGGTGATTATAACAAAGTTTTGATTGTAATTTTCATTCATATTTATATTCAGTGTTAATGTATGCTGATTGTGATAATTGTGTTTTATTCATGTAGTTTCCCTGTGACCCCTGAAGCAGATGTTTTTCTGCTGAAGCACAGACTGTGTTGGGTCTGGTCATTGGTGCTTTGATTAGAGGACTTTGAATCTAATCCTTTGGTTGGTTGAAGTTTGTTGTATCCTCTACTCTTACTTAATGCTCTGTCATAGGCTGGTCCATCATACTAGAATCAGGTGCTCAACATTCAGAGTTTCTGTCTTGAAATCCAGAGGTGGCCGTTTCAAATCCCAGTGATGCTCCTTGTGATAACCCTCAATTGCCTCAGGTAGAAACTTGTGAGCCCTCCTGGGACAGAAAAATAGCCGACATACCTGAATGTAACTCACCTTGAGCTACTACTGAAAAAGGTGTGGGCAAAACCCAAATACATAAATAATAAATAAAAGTACTAAACGAAATACAAAACTAGGAGTGGCCTAGTGGTTAGGGTGGTGGACTTTGGTCCTGAGGACCTGAGTTTGATTCCCACTTCAGGCACAGGCAGCTCCTTGTGACTTTGGGCAAGTCACTTAACCCTCCATTGCCCCATGTAAGCCACATTGAGCCTGCCATGAGTGGGAAAATGTGGGGTACAAATGTAATAAAATAATAAAAAACCACCACTATGCTAATCTATCAATAGCTTATGGAGCCACACCTGTGTGGTTAATGGCTCCCACAGCCAGGCTCCAGTCCTAAATATTGTTAAAATAATGTGTTGTTAAGACTTCCTGGGGACAATGTTCCCAATATAAAAATCAGTATTTGAGCAGCACTTCTGCATAGCCCCCCTTGTGGGAGGGCACTAAAGATCAACTAATGGAGTTTTTTTTTTTTTTTTTTTGCATGGATTAATTCATTGTCCCCAGCATTACAGTTTATTATAATATGGCATCCTGATTATATTGATTTTTGGATGTCCATCTATATAGAGTAGGAAGGGATATTCAGACTACACTGTATAGGAAACCAATATCCAGAAATACTTTTTAAAAATATTGGACAAGCTTTCATCTATATAATTTAAGAACTAGCCTCCCAATCAGTCAATTTCTATGTCTTAAACATATATGTTCAGAAGAATGTGAGTTTGAAAAACAAGCGAGTATGTTAACCATTAGATTTTTTAGACCATAGTTATTCCTCTAGAGTAATTAGAGTTTACCTAGAGGGGCATTTTCGAAAGAAATGTTTGTCAGAATTTGGACATTTTACAAAGACGTCCAAATTCCGAAGCGGGGAGAAGGTCATTTTTGAAAAAGATGGACGTCCATCTTTTGTGTTTGAAAATAACATGGACGCCCTTGGATTTGGACGTTTTGCAATTTGGATGTCTTTGATTTTCAGCCATTTTCGAAAAAAAACCCATCCAAGTCTAAAACGTCCAAATTCAAGCCATTTGGACATGGGAGGAGCCAGCATTTTTAGTAGACTGGTCCCCCTGACATGCCATGACAGCAATCAGGCACCCTAGGGGGCATAGCAGTGGACTTCATAAAATGCTCCCAGGTACACAGCTCCCCCAAACTCCCCCAAACCCCCCAAAACCCACTACCCCCAACTGTACACCACTACCATAGTCCTTACAGGTGAAGGGGGCACCTATATGTGGGTACAGTGGGTTTCTGGTGGGTTTCGGAGGGCTCACAGTTTCCTGCTTAAGTGTAACAGGTAGTGGGGGTATGGGCCTGGGTCCACCTGCCTGAAATCCACTAAACTACACCAGGTACCTGCATGCTGCTGTCAATGACCTGAATATGACATCTGAAGCTGGCATAGAGGCTGGCAAGTAATGCTCTTCAACACACTTTTTGGGGGTGGAAGGGGGTTAGTGACCACTGAGGGAGTAAGGGGAGGTCATCCCTGATTCTCTTCAGTGGTCATCTAGTCATTTGGGGCACCTTTTTGTGCCTTATTCGTAACAAAAACAGGTCTAGCTCAAAACGTCCAAGTTTTAGTGCTGGACGTTTTTGCTATGTTCCATTATGGCTCAAAGACATCCAAGTCTTAGGAATGCCAAAGTCCTACCCTGAACACGCCTCCGATACGCCACCCTTGAAATTTGGACGTTCTTCCGACGGACTTCTGAGAAAGACATCCAAAATGTGGTTTTGATTATACCGATTTGGACATTTCTGTGAGATGGACGTCTAAATACCGATTTATGTCACTTTTTGGACGTCCATCTCTTTAGAAAATTAGTCGGTTAGTAACTTGTTATGGTATGTAAATTTAAAAAATGGATGATAGATGTCACGAAATGCCTAGCCACCCATCTGGGGTTACCCCAGATGCTATTTAGAGGGTCTATCCCCAGTACAATGCAGGTTCACCTGTGTACGTCTAGTAGCGCTATAGAAATGATAAGTAGTAGTAGTAGTACCTTCCATTTGTGCTCTACATTAGCACCCTTCTCCTACTGACTGGTCCCAACTGCCTCTGGGTGAGTTTCCCACTCTCAAATTATCCCCAGTGATTTCTAGGTTATTGGGGCCACACTTCCAGTGGTCCCACAGTTCCCATGAAGCACTCACAGATCCAACACACAAACCACCAGGATTTTTTATCAGTCTGGACAGCAGAGGCAATAAACTGAATAGTGTTTATTATCTTTAAAATATTGAACAATGAACATAAAAAGTGCAATCAGCAAACAATAACAGGTAACTGAAATATGGATCAATTATAAAACTATCTAAACATTTGTTTACTTTCTAAAAAGTATCTGGGATGATCAGGACATATAATTGTTCACTGAGCCTCAGCAAAGAGATCCTGCTCTCTTTTCTTCCTGGCAAAGACTGTGGAAAAAGCCAGTAAAATTCAAATGAAAATGAGCTCCTGGGCCAATCAGAGCCTAGAACAACAAGTTTTTAAAATAGCTGGTTACATCACTGCAGGCATTTCCTTTATCTGTGTTAACTAAAGAAGGAAAGATCAGTTCTTTGTAACAGCTTAAAACATGACATGCACAACCTGCTGGTCGAACTACAGAAATACACTTCAAGAATTAATAAAGGCAGTTTTACAGGCTTAAAACACACTGTTCTGTCTGTATTACAGTACATGCCTCCTCAATTTCTTCTTTACTTTTAAAACATTGGGATATTTTGACTATCTATAAATGTTTTCAGGACCATACCATTATTGCTTACCAGTGAGGTAGGACTTTGAGTGAGATATTAACTTATAAATGTATACATTATAATTCCCAACAGGAAGTTCTTATAGAACATAAGGTGTGCAGCCATTGCCAATGCTGTGCATCCACTATTGAGGGTATATGTTGGACAGCTGGCTGTAACTAATACTTTATTATAGCACATAGTAATTCTACTTGTGATACTAAACGAGTTGTTTATGTCATCAGATATCCTTGTAAGTTATTACATGTAGGCAGATCTATGCGTTCTCCTTATTGTAACTGGGGTTAGCTGATAGGTCCACTGAGTCATCTGACAGTACTTAGGGGTGGAGCCTGGCTGTCAGCACCATTTTGAGACACTGAATAGTTATGAGAGAGTGCCCACATAGGTGTGGTCCCATAAGCTATTGATAGATCAGCATAGTGGTGGCTAAAGTTATTATGTTTTAATTAAGGTTGTTTTGTATTTCTTTTAGTATGAAGGACCAGCCAATGGCACAGCATTAAAGAAAACATGGCTCATGTGGCCAGAGGTCCTACTGTGGCAGTGAACTGCAGAATTAAGATAAGTGCAGTAAATATTTATAAGTGATTAAATTTTGTATAAAAAATGGAAAAATAGCAACAAATGAAGGCGTTGGTGAGTCTTGAGTAGTTGACCCATGTGAAATGAGTCACCACTGAGGACAAGCAAACCATCATGGAAGTGTATATGTGTCAGTGTACAGCATATAATATGACCTACCTTTTACAATGGTAGATATTTGGGATGCTACAATTGCTTTGATATATAGATCCAAAAACTGAAAATATATGCAGTTAGGAAGTGTTGTTATATGAAGATATTTATAATAAGATTCTTGTTTTATGCTGTCTTATTTATTTTTTATAACCACTTTGATGTAATTTTATGGCAGGCAGAATATTAAGTTTGATAAGGGAGAAAAGGTCATGGGTGGGTTGAGATTTGATATACTGCCTTCTTGTGGTACAATCAAAGCATTGAAACATTTATTATATACAAGCACTTTGTCCCTTGTGGGCTCACAAACTAAGTTTTTGTACCTGGGGAAGAGAGGGTTAAGTGACTTGCTCAGGGTCGCAAGGAGCTGCAGTGGGAATTGAACCCAGTTTCCCTAGTTCTCTGTCTACTGCACTAACCATAAACAAAAATATAAACACTGGGAGCTAAAAACAAATCGGAGAAAAATTTTCTTCACCCAACGTGTAATTAAACTCTGGAATTTGTTGCCGGAGAAAGTGGTGAAGGCGGTTAGCTTAGCAGAGTTTAAAAAGGGGTTGGACGGATTCCTAAAGGACAAGTCCATAAACCGCTACTAAACGGACTTGGAAAAATCCAAATTTCCAGGAATAACATGTATAGAATGTTTGTACGTTTGGGAAGCTTGCCAGGTGCCCTTGGCCTGGATTGGCCGCTGTCGTGGACAGGATGCTGGGCTCGATGGACCCTTGGTCTTTTCCCAGTATGGCATTACTTATGTACTTATGGAATTCATCTTCTCTTCAATTCGTGGAGGCCAAATCAGTGAGGATCAAATTCATCTCTATAATGTTCTAGGGATCATGGTTTCTGATACTTCTGAAAAGTGTTTGGTCCCTTGGAGAGAAATGAGTTAACAGGACTCCGGAGAATGCATTTACAATAATGAGGAAAGTATAACATCAAACCCTGCTCAGAGTATGATAACTATTGCACCAGCTGTACAAATCTTATTTTGAGCAGGCCTTGCAGGCACAATCTCATGGACTCATGACCACTTTTCATTAGGCAAACTGTCATCTTCAGATACTAAATGCAGGAGCATTTGCTGGCCAAAAGCAAATTGCTGATCCAATTGCATTCATTTCTAATGCATTATGATTCTCTTTAATGTCTGTACTCTATAATATTTAGTTAGCGGCCTTTTGAAGTAGTTACATGAAAGGAGAATTGAATTAATGGTTGGGTTTTGATGTATTTTCAACCTTGACCAATGCCATTTACTCTGAAAACATCTCTTACATTTTAAGCTTCTGCTCCAGTATACAATGCACCTGTGCTATGAACTGACACCTTTTGTAGCTTTAATATGTAGACATTTTTTAAAACAAATATTTATGCATTATGACACTGAATAGTGTAAGTTGTCGTAGGCAACATTAGGGTCAATGAACCTATGGTGATGATTTTTATTTGGTTCCTAAATTCTAAAAAAGAATTTACTCCCTCCTGATTTCCCACCATTATTACATATGTCACACTGAATAGTTTCTGATATTTAGAGAAAGGGAATCTGATAAAACACAGCAAAGTTTTTAGATTATTACTTCATTTATTTATAGAACAAAGTTATCCAACATCCATGTTACCCATGTGAAAAAAGTAACTGCCCACTAAACTTAATAACGGCTGCACCATTTTTAGCATCCATAATTGTAACCAAACACTTTCTATAATTTGATATCAGTCTTTCACATCACTTTGCAGAACTGCTTTATTACAGACACTTTAGATCTAGGTGTCATTGTAGTTAATATGCTGAATGTTGAAATGCTGAAAAAGATGGATGTCAGGAGTTAGACCCACTACTTGGGACATCCAGCTTTCAGAAAAGTGCTCCTACTGAGCAGAGCTATATTGGAAGGATTGGGAAAGGGGGGGGGGGGAGGGTCCACCTCCTTCATTCCCCAGTGATTGACATCTCCCACTAAAAGCAAAACTGGCAAGGGATACTTGGTTGTGCAACAGCTTCAGGAGAAATAGATGTCTATGTTTCTAAAATGGTTGATATAACCCTTATGTTCTAACACATAAATGTCTATGTTGTCATTTCATATCATAGATGTTCTTATGTTTTCGCAGAGACATTTATGCTCCTGTGTTGCCCTGTTGATATTTTGGCTGTCTGTTTTTCTAAAATGAATGTTCATGCTGCACCCCCACTGGCACATGAATGCCCATTTCACCATGTATTTTAGAACAGGCTCTATGTCAGCAGATCCTATTCTAAGATACTGGCAGAACTTCTGATGTCTTGAACGTCTAGATTCAGATTGGAACGTCCTTTCTAAAATGCTGCTCTAAATATTTTGCACTAATTTTTTTAAATATTATATCATATTAACAGCTCGACTAATCAAAAACCATCTCCTACACATATAATCACACAAAATAATAGAAAAATGAAGAAAAAAAAGTGTATGAATTATAAAAATTGAGCTCCATAGAACCTACTCAGAAGGAACCAAAATAGGAACAATCATATCACTGCACAATAATCATCTCAGTCAAAAATATATATGACAACTTGTCTTTATCGCCATTCATTAGTTTGTAAACTTATTTGCTGTTAAGGTTAAGTAGGTATTTATGCTTAGCAAGAAAAGGAGGAGAACGTGTAAAATTGTAGGCTTTATTCACTACTTCAGCTCCCAGGTTTTATACGTACAAGCCTGACATATCCATCTTTGGCCAAAGGGGCTGCTTCAGGGGTGAATAGGTACACCTTGGTGTAAAAGTCCAAACATCACCAAACTGATAAAAACCATGGGCTTTCATGTAGCAAGTCAACTACTTGGTCTGCTCCTTTTCTTGGTAACCATATTGGATCTTGCAGACCGTTTGCCTTGTTGGTAGGTATTTATGGCCTTCCAACAAAGATGTATATAACAGGACTCTTTAAGGCTCTGTTACTAAGCTGCACTAGTAAATGCGCTTAGTGTATCCTAATGCGGGATTTTTTTCTACACACTAAGCCCATTTCTAGTACAGCTCACAAAATAGGCATTTTTTCCATTTGTGGAATTTCTGGCTTTGCCCTAAGGTTAGCATTAGTGCACAGCCATTTAAAAAAATTAATCTGGGAATACTTACTACCTCCTGTTTAGGAGGTGCTAAGGACTCTCACATTATGGAGATCTTATAGTTCATGGTAGAAATTAGCTAGCGGTAAATGCCGAGACGCCTACAGGAATATAATGGGCATCTCGGCATTTACCATCAGCTGATTTCTACTGTGAGCTAAAAACGCTATTGCGGCTTAGTAAAAGACCCCCCCCTATCTGAGTTAGTCAAGCACATGCTAATGCCGGCATGATAACTGAATAGTACTTCCATGCTCATTGTCCCTTCAAAATCCCCCCCCCCAAAAAAAATATATATTCCGCATGCTTTGCACACCCAAATGGCAAAACTAAGGCAGAAAGCTTTAGCATAAAATGCAAATTAGTAAAAGAGCCCCTATGTGTTGACATTACTGCATGATAAAAAGAAAATTGTGGTAGGCTAAAATAGTCTAGTTTAGTTACAGCCTTATTTTCAAAAGTGATGGGTGTCCAGATTTCGACCCAAATCGGGAGATAGGCACCCATCTCGCAAAGGCGCCCAAATCGGTATGATCGAAAGCCGATTTTGGGTATCTTCAACTGCACTCCGTTGCGGGAATGAACAAAGTTGATGGGGGCGTGTCGGAGGCGTGGTGAAGGCGGGACTGGAGCGTGTTTATCGGCTGAGGAGAGATGGGCGCCCTCAGTCGATAATCAAAAAAAGAAAGGCGTTTTTACCGCGAATTTGGATCACTTTTTTTGGACCCTTTTTTTCACGAACAAGTTGCAAACAAGTGCCCTAAATGACCAGATGACCACCGGAGGGAATCGGGGATCACCACCCCTGACTCCCCCAGTGGTCACTAACCCCCTCCCACCAAAAAAATCCCAACTTTAACAACTTTTTTTTCCAGCTTGTATGCCACCCTCAAATGCCATACCCAGCTCCATCACAGCAGTATGCAGGTCCCTGGAGCACTTGTTAGTGGGTGCAGTGGACTTCACCCAGGTGGACCCTGGCCCATCCCCCCTACCTATTACACTTGTGCTGGTAAATGGGAGCCCTCCAAACCGCTCCCAAAACCCACTGTACCCACATCTAGGTGCCCCCCTTCAGCCATAAGGGCTATGGTAATGGTGTAGAGTTGTGGGCAGTGGGTTTTGGGGGGGGGGGATTTGAGGGGCTCAGCACCCAAAGGAAGGGAGCTATGGACTTGGGAGGTATTTTACTTTTTTTTTTTAATTGTTACAAGTGCCCCCTAGGGTGCCCGGTTGGTGTCCTGGTATATGAGGGGGACCAGTGCACTATGAATCCTGGCCCCTCCCACGACCAAATGCCTTGGATTTGTTCGTTTTTGAGCTGGGCGCCTTCGGTTTCCATTATTGCTGAAAAACGATTACGCCCAGCTCAAATCCGCAGAAATCCGATGCATTTGCCCGGTACAAACTGTATTATCGGAAAAAAAGATGGGCGCCCATTTTTTTCAAAAATACGGTTTGTCCTGCCCCTTCACTTACCTGTTCTCGGACATAGACGCCCATGGAGATGGGCGTTCGCGTTCGATTATGCCCCTCTTTGTGTATTTACTGTTTCTTTCTGTTCTCTTTCTACAGCATCACCATAATTTGCCTGACCTTTGAGTCATGTGCGCATAGTTAATGGAGAAGATAGTGCAAAAGCTTATTAATATTACAGGTAAAAATAGTAGTTGAAGATGGATAACAGTTATGATGAATCTTTTTATGCTGTTTATGCTTTATTAAGATTTTATTGAAAAGCTACCTTTTGTGCCTATTTCCCAAAAGAGCACATGAAAGAAATGTCTTAAAAAAGACTATCAAGCAAAGGTAAACATTTGCAACTGCATATGAGCCGGGAAGCTATTATCTGGTGCTATGCAACAGATATAATAAAACCAGTTGAATAAGCAGAAGAATAAATACACTTTTTAAAATTGTGGACTTTACATTACAAATTGCATTTATAACTCAATATTACCAAACTAGTTCTAGGTGGATCACAAAAGAATAAACTGAGCAATTCTCAGGATAAACGGCAAAAACAAATAACATTAAATTAACAAACCTATATTAAATCTACTCAGAAAATGTATATTTCTGAAATAGAAAAGCTTTCACAGATTTTTGAAATTGGTTATAATTGGACATACATTTCAAGAAGCATGGTAGTAGATTCCAGTTTTTGTAACTTGAAAAGTGAAAGTAGTAGGAATATCAAGTTCTTATATCTAACTTTGATGAACCTGGGTAATGAAGATTTAAAAAATATTTGGAGGAGCTATTAAATGTTTTTGCTGGAGTCTTTACCAGACTCATAAGTACATAAGTATTGCCATACTGGAAAAGACCGAAGCAGTGGCGTACCTAGGGTAGTTGACACCCGGGGCCGGTCATTTTTTAACACCCCCCCCCCCCCCCAAATCCAGTATTAGGCATGCCGAGAATACAAAACACTCAGGACCTATAGAGCAATTCTACCATACCATAAGCAGTCATTTCTACGAGTCACACAAGGAAAAGGAAAGCATCTTAAACACTACAGTGAGCACTAGAACATCAATTCACCTATTGTAAAACGAAACCAGACAGAATAGTACAGATCGTAGATCCTGCACAGTCAATGCCAACTGAGCCATGTCTTTTTCACAAACATAGATACACCCTAATCCACTATAGAATAAGTAATCATAAACTTTCTAATTAGACAAAAATTAAACTGAACCCCCAATGCCAGACTCTGCATACAATGCAACACCACAGAAACAGAAACTGTCCCCTAGTACTGTGCAAAATATAAAGACAGCAGATGTAAATTTGAAAAAAAAACCTAACAAGTACCAATCACCACTTTACAAATTAACAAATAGAAATAAAACAAATATAGAAAGTAAAATAATACCATTTTATTGGACTAATACGTTTAGCTTTCAGAGGCCAAAACCTCCGTCCTCGGGTCAGTACAGTATAGTGCTGTTACAGTATCCTATCCTGACCTGAGGAAGGGGGTTTTGTTCTCCGAAAGTTAGTCAAAATGTATTAAGATTAGTCCAATAAAAAGATTACCTTATTTACATGTTCTATTATAAACATTTAACACATCTACAATACTTTATCCTAAAGCAAAAAAAATAAAAATATATATTTTATTTACAGTTTGTTGTCTCTGGTTTCTGCTTTCCTCATCTTCTTTTCACCGTCTTCCTTCCATCCAGCATCTGTCTTCACTCTCTCTCTCTCTGCCATCCAGTGTCTGCCCTCTCTGCCGTCCCTTCCATCCACTGCCTGCCCTTTCTCTCTGCGCCTTCAATCCACCATTTGCCCTCCCTCTCCCATCCATCCAGGGTCTGCCCTCCCTCTCGCTCCCCCTTCCATCTAGGATCTGTTCCCTCTCTCTCTCTGCCCCTTTTTTCAGCCCCCAGTTCCAGCCCCCTTCTCCCCTCTGAACACCCCCACCCCAGTCCCCTTCTCCCCTCCCCTTCTCCTGTCTGAGACCCCCACCACAGTCCCCTTCTCTCCTCTGAACAACCCCATCCCAGTCCCCTTCTCCCCTCTGAGATCCCCACCCCAGTCCCCTTCTCCCTCCCCCTCCCCTGTCTGAGATCCCCACCCCAGTCCCCTTCTCCCCTCCCCTTTTCCCCTCTGAGACCCCCACCCTAGTCCCCTTCTCCCCTCTGAACACCCCCACCCCAGTCCCCTTCTCCCCTCCCCTTCCCTTCTCCCCTCTGAGATCCCCACCCCAGCCCCCTTCTTCCCTCCCCTGTCTGAGACCCCCACCCCAGTCCCCTTCTCCCCTCTGAACACCCCCACCCCAGTCCCCTTCTCCCCTCCCCAGTCCCCTTCTCCCCTCCCCTTCCCCCATCTGAGACCCCCACCCCAGTCCCCTTCTCCCCTCCCCTTTTCCCCTCTGAACACCCCCAACCCAGTCCCCTTCTCCCCTCCCCTTCCCTTCTCCCCTCTGAGATCCCCACCCCAGCCCCCTTCTCCCCTCCCCTGTCTGAGACCCCCACCCCAGTCCCCTTCTCCCCTCTGAACACCCCCACCCGAGTCCCTTTCGCCCCTCTCCTTCCCCACCTCAGTCCCGTTAAAACCGGCGAAGCAGCGTCGCAGGCAGCGCCTCGTGCCCTGCTTGTAAAAAAAAAATCAAATCTCCTTCCTTCTCCTCGTCTTGATGTCTTGACGTCGACTCGGGCCTTCCAATCAAATTGATTGGAAGGCCCGAGTCGACGTCAAGACGTCAAGACGAGAAGGAGAAGGAAGGAGATTTTATTATTATTTTTTTTTACAAGCAGGGCACGAGGGGCGCTGCCTGCGACGCCTGTTTCGCCGGTTTTTTAAATGTGCGCGCCGCGGGAACGGACACGGGAGGTGGCGGGAGCGGAGCACCCCCCACCCACTGGCACCCGGGGCGGACCGCCCCCACCGCCCCCCCCCTTGGTACGCCACTGGACCGAAGGTCCATCAAGCCTAGCATCTTGTTTCTAGTAGTGGCCAATCCAGGTCATAAGTACCTGACTAGATCCCAAAACAGTACAATACATTTTATGCTGCTTATCCTAGAAATACTGTAAAAAGGATTAGGCGTTCTACTTATTAAGTTATCAAAACTCAACAACCAAAAACGAAAAGTAGAAAATAGATAAGTGTGTGTCACATAGTATAATATAACTTGAATTTTTGGGGATGTCTCATAGATAATAGTTTGGCTGTATGTTGTGACAAAATATTTTTGTCTGGCAGCCGTAGCAGTCTTTAATCATTGACTACCCCCTCCATCCAAAATATGATAAATTGTAATAAAGATGAATATCATGTAAAAAGTACTTAGAGCACACACTTATAATGGTAGGAAGAAAACTATTTGTACAACCACCAATCAATCAACAAAATAACTTATCTTGTGTATTTTGTGAATATAATAAGGAGCAACCAGGAACCTTCGTTATCCCGACAGGACCTGTTTCGCCAAATTGCTTTGTCAAGGGATAATCGGTTCCAGCTTCCTGGTATATCTTATGCTCATAGAGTGAGCATAAGATATACCAGGAAGCTGGAACCGATTATCCCTTGACAAAGCAATTTGGCGAAACAGGTCCTGTCGGGATAAGTGTGTGCTCTAAGTACTTTTTACATGATATTCATCTTTATTACAATTTATCATATTTTGGATGGAGGGGGTAGTCAATGATTAAAGACTGCTACGGCTGCCAGACAAAAATATTTTGTCACAACATACAGCCAAACTATTATCTATGAGACATCCCCAAAAATTCAAGTTATATTATACTATCCAGCTTATAATCGAACGAGAATAACGCCCAAGTTCCGACCTAAATCGGGAGATGGGCGTTCTTCTCACAAAAACAAATAAAGCGGCATAATCGAAAGCCGAACTTTGGACGCTTTCAACTGCACTCCGTCGCGGATGCGGACAAAGTTGACGGGGGAGTGTCGGAGGCGTGGTGAAGGCGGAACTGGGGCGTGGTTATCACCCGAACAGAGATGGGCGCCCTTCGCCGATAATGGATGCGTTTGTAGCTAGAATTTAGGGCACTTTTCCTGGACCCTGTTTTTTGACGAATAAGGCCCCAAAAAGTGCCCTAAATGACCAGATGACTCCCAGAGGGAGTCGGGGATGACCTCCCCTGACTCCCCCAGTGGTCACTAACCCCCTCCCACCACAACAAATGATGTTTCACAACTTTTTACTTTCACCCTCAAATGTCATACCCTCCTCCCAAGCAGCAGTATGCAGGTCCCTGGAACAGTTGTTAGGGGGTGCAGTGGACGTCAGGCAGGTGGACCCAGGCCCATCCCCCCCCTACCTGTTACAATTGTGCTGCTTAATGCTACTAGTCGTCCAACCCCCCCAAACCCCCTGTACCCACATGTAGGTGCCCCCCTTCACCGCTTAGGGCTATAGTACTGGTGTAGACTTGTGGGCAGTGGGTTTTGAGGGGGATTTGGGGGGCTCAACACCCAAGGGAAGGGTGCTATGCACCTGGGAGCTCTTTTACCTTTTTTTTTGTTTTTGTAAAAGTGCCCCCTAGGGTGCCCGGTTGGTGTCCTGGCATGTGAGGGGGACCAGTGCACTATGAATCCTGGCCCCTCCCACGAACAAATGCCTTGCATTTATTCGTTTTTGAGCTGGGCGATTTCATTTTCCATTATCGGTGAAAAGCAAAAACGCCCAGCTCACACCTTGGCGAATAAAGCATGGGCGTCTATTTTTTTTTTAAAAATACGGTTCACTCCGCCCCTTCACGGACCCGTTCTCGGAGATTAACGCCCATGGAGATAGGCGTTTCTGGTCGATTATGCCCCTCTATGTGACACACACTTATCTATATCCTAGAAATAAGCAGTGGATTTTCCCTAAGTCCATTTTAATGGTTTATAGACGTTTCTTCTAGGAAGCTATCCGGAAAAAACACCGCTAAGCTAGCTGCTTTTACTACTTTCTCTGGCAATGCATTCCAGAGTTTAATTACACAGAGAGGGGCTAAACCAATTGGACAGCATCAGCCTGGTATGTCCCGCCCATTCACTACTGGAGGGGGCACCAGGAAGTTTGGATCCAATCAGTTCAGAGCTCTAAAGTGATGTCATCAGGGAAGCCCTGCAGGGAGGAGGACTTGGGACAGCAGCCAGCCAATGAGATGGGCACTCTTGGATGCCAGCCAGCCAATAGAAGGAAGCAGCAGGAACAGCTGCGGATGGAACTAAGCCCTGATGCTGCTAATTCCTCACAGAAGAGCCGAGAGCAGGGGAGAGGTTTTTCCCACTTTTCCTAGCAGCGGGAGGCATGGAGGTGCAATACACGTATGCCCATCCAATTTTGTCTTGCAAAAAAAAAAAAAGGTTAAATCTACTGCTTTCATACATGCAGCTTGTCTGCATGTATGAGAGCCGTCTGTAGCATGCGCAGAGCAACCACGCATAGCAATTGGCTGTTCTGCGCATGCTCAGCTCACCAACTTGCTTCCCCCATATCACATGCAAATGAGCTGTGTCGCAAAAGCAACGAGCAGCTCATTTGCATGCGATTTTCTTTGTGAATCCCTCTGTGTTTCTAAATCAGTAAATTTTTACTGATTTGGAAACGCAGGCGGATCCTTAATGGGACCTTTGTGCATCTGGCTCAGGGTCCCTTAATTTTTAATGTAGTATAAGGACTATGTCAGGTTTTGGAATTTACATCTACTGTCTTTATAGAAACTCCTTATATGGTAATTAGCCCCTCCTAGTGCATCTCAAGATGCACTGGGCAGGGGAAGGGCCGCCATTTTGCAGCAGGCAGACCCAGAGGCAGAAAGGAGTAAGCCTTCCTCCTGCCTCCAATGAGGCAAGGTATGTGGAAGGGCTTGAGGGGATGTGATTACACTAGACCACTAGGATCAGTGTTAAATTGGGGGGGGGGGGGGGGGGGGGGGAGGGGGTCATAGGCCTGTTGGACCACAGGGTATTTTTTGGGGGGAAGGGGGGGTCAGGGGGTCCAGTCATTACTGGACATATGCGCAAGTGCTGTCCCTACTGCACAGCTCTTGTGGGCATGCTTCAGGAACTTTTGGACCCCTTTACTAACCAATGCTCAAAACTAACAGTGTGCATATAATCTGCAAGCTGTTAGTGTTGAGCATTGATCGATAATTCTTACTCTCTCTTGTGCCAGTGTTTTTCCGGCGCTGTTCCCTACAGCACTGAAATTTTGTGCATCAGGCCCGCAGAGATTTCAAGGAAACTTTTCCTACCTCACTGAAGCCTTTTCTTCTGGCAATTATAAAGTAACAATCTCTGCTGAGAGCCGCTTCTCTTCCCCAGGTACTGTAACCAGCAGGAACACTCTGGGAGTCCCCTTCACTCAGGTCCTCCCTGATCTATTCAGCCTCAGGGCATTTAGCTGTAGCCTGGCCTGAGTCCTGCCCCTTTGACACAGCCTCAGCAGACTAGTGCCACCTGCTGTAAGGTGGTTGAATTTCACCATCAGTGAGGGAGTGCTCTTCACTATACTATTCACTCCCTAACAAGCTCCTATATCATTAAATTTAAACAAAAAATAAAAAACAAACCCTAGTAAAATAATAGAAAACAGGTATTATGTGATGATAGTAGCCCTCTGAGCTGTTTTTACATCTCTGGACTGGAGTAAATATCAGGTATGCTAAAACCAATATCAACTGATAATGCATGTTAATTAGGTGCTGTTAATCACCCATGTTAGGAACATTCAAATGACTTTGGCAGTAATGCATGAGTGTTCAATTTAGCATGATAACTATATTATTTCAAAAGCTTTGTCATGTCTAGATACAGCTAAGTTTTTGCTAACTTTTATGAATTTGAACACACTTTTTTTGTGGTAAAAGAGCTTTGTGTAGCTCTTCTTCTCTATGTGCATAGATTATTGTGTTGAAACTCTCAAGCTAATTTGTGTGTGCTAAATACACTGTAAATATGTGGAAATTAGATTGTATCACTGTTCCCTCTAAGTTGAGTGGGAGGCTTCCAACTGCATTCCTGCCAGTAGGGGGTGATGCTTCAATATTGTGTTTTCAATAGCTAGGGACAGGCAGGTTCCCTCGATTCCCGCAGAGCTTGCTTGTCCCTCACTGCTGAAAATGTGATAGCGAAACAGCATCCCTCAATGGTAGGACTATAGATGGAAGACTCTTGCTTAACTTAGAGGGAACAGTGGTACTCATTCATAGCACTTTGGTACATTGACCTCCAAAAGATAGATCAGCTTAGGGCCTATGCAGTTTCGTCTGGTGAAGATTTACCTCTCTGCAAAAAACAAATTTTTACTTCCCTGTAGCAGATGTTCTCCAAGGACAGCAGGTCACATATTACCACAGATGGTGACATCATCTATGGAGCCTGGTAAGAACACTGTCTGATGTTCCATTTCTTCCAGAAGTTTTTAGCAGGCCTGACCATGCATGCACGTTCCTTCCTGCTTGCCCAACTCACGCAAGACCCATAGTTAGGAAAAAGGCACAGAGAATTCTAAGGGAGGTGGTATAATGTATCCTGCTGTCCTCAGGGAGCACCTGCTACAGATGAATAACTTTGCATTCTCCGAGGATAGGCAGGACTACAATTACCACAGATGGGAATCCCTAGCTACCAGGCTCACTGAAAAAAAGAAACAATGGTCTAGAGAATATTATCGTAACCAGGTATATACATGATTATAAGGTTAGCTGCAAGCACTTACAGCAGCAATAGAGGTATTATAAATGCTTATATCTAAATATGAGATATCTGCATAACTTATAGAATTCTCTAAGTTATGCCCATAAGTGTAAGTGCCACCCACGTTTTGCCCATGTATATGCCCAACTGTCAATTATTTATCCAGATTTTGTGCCTTTATACACACATGCACACATATATGGTGGTAATCTAATCATTTGCATGCATATTTGGTGCATAAATGTTAGTGCCTTCTTTATAGAATTACCCTCCATGAGTCAGTGTGTCACATCTGTGGTCATGACCCCTCACAGCCTCTACCTGATTTCTGGGGGTCAGCTTCTGAGCTGGCTTCTGCCTATCCTTTCTGGAGTAGTTTTGTCTTTGGGAAGATCTGTTTTGGTTTCCTATCTCTGGCAGCCGTCATCTGGGTTGGTTCAATGGTGGCAGCCATCTTGGATGGCTCAAGAGTCGTAGCCATCTTGAATAGCTCAAGGGGTACAGCCTTCTTGGATAGATCATATCATAGGAAGCCATCTTGGAGTAACAAGGACAGGAAGGAAGCCCATATTTGGTCCTTAGAGATCTCCTGTGGGAACAGCCTCCATAGTTACTCAGATTTGCTGCAGCTGCACCACAGGTGTAGATGGGCTTTATTAATCACCTAGAGACTGCAGTCGGTTGCCTTTGCATTGCGTCTTAGGCCCTGGTATGTGGGTGCTGGTGCACTTCTGCCTGAGAGACTTTGTCTGGACCTGATTCTGTTTTTGCTGGTTTCCTGCCTTTTGAACCTTTGCCTGGATCTGGACTTTGCTTTGCTTGCTGCCTGCCTTTTGAACCTTTGCCTGGACCGGGACTTTGCTTTGCTTGCCGCCTGTCTTTTGAACCTTTGCCTGGACCTGGACTTTGCTTTGTTTGCTGCCTGCCTTTTGAACTGTTGCCTGGACCTGTCTTCTGCTTGCTTGCTGGCTGACTGCCTAGAGACCTTGCCTGGATTTGCCGGTACGTCTGTTCTGCCTTGCTTCTGGTGTGGGGTGGTTTTGCCTGCCACTGCTGCTCCTCGGCAGTGGCCAAGGGCTCACAAACCCAGTTCCTGTTTAGTAAACGTGACACAGTGTTAGTAGGCAATGGAAAAGGTGCCAATATTCAATACTACCAAGTACCCCCTGAATAAAAGCCCTGGTGTTGCCAAAGATGGACACATATTTGTTGCAATGCATAACCAGAACAGCCATTTTACAAGAGAAGAAAACATTTCCTGGCTTTCCATCAGGAAATTTACTCTCTTTGAGCTAGTTTTATTCTGTGATTTCACTGGAAATGTATTACTAAGTTGAAAATAATGAGCCCAATATTCAGCCCATGGCAATCAGTGGCTTTTAAGCCAAAGATTCAATTAAGCCCAGATATTCAATGCCGGGCCATGTCCAGGTACCAGCATGGAACATCCTGGTCAGTGCAGTCTCTTGGAAGTTAACCAGGCACTGGTCCATAGTCAGACTATCCTAACTTTACGTGTTTACATAACTGGTAAGTGGACTGAACTTTGCTGCTAATCAGTAAAGTGCCAGCTGCTCCAATGCACCGACCCAGAACTAACTGGACAGTGCTGCAATAGACAGAGCCAATGTGCTGCGGCACTATCCAGTTATGCACTGGTAAATATTGTGACCAGATCACTCAGTATGGATTAAGCAGGCAGGAGTCTGTCTCACTTGCTTAAACCATGCGGAATATTGACCCCAGTGCCTCTATCTTTGATGAACCTTCTCAATTATGTTTTTCTTGGGTAGTAAAGATAGGAGATCCCATGAGGAAACTAGCAGCTGAGTTCTCTTTGGCTGTCTAAGGAGATAGTGTCAATGGTCATATCATTTCCTTTTCTTGATGTGTTTATCAACACCAGGTCATGGGACTATGCCCTAGCGCAAAACAACTAAAATATACCCCTCAATATATTTTGGTTCATTGTGCGACCCCCAGGTATATTTAAAGAGAATTGCAAGTTTTTAACATGATACCTGTATTTAATTAAAACCAGTCTGTTCTTAAACAATAAAAACAGTATAAATTAAGCAATTCAATGTTTCTTAAGACACAATAATTTACAAAGTAGGAGCAATAAGACTAATTTAGAATCAGTGTGTGTGAAATAAGTGAACCTGTTTGTTCCCTTATCACAATTAATTAGCTAATTAAAAACAGGTGCTTAAATAATTGAATATCAACTAAACCACCTTGCATAGTAAATCAGTGCAACTGAGTATAGGAATCCTGTCCTATATAAAGGTCCAGAAGGTTTTGTCTTCAGCATAAAAGTGAGAACTGCTCATGTCACAGTCAAAAGAAATTTCAGAGGGCCTATGAAGAAGCGCAGTTGAGCTCTGTCTTGACACAGTTACAGACCATTTCTAAACATCCACTCTCAATCTACAAATGGAAAAAGTTGAAGATTGCAGTCACTTTTCCCAGGAGTAATTCTCCTGCCAAAAGCACACAAGAAAATCATCCACAAATCCACAAGAACCCCAGGGCCCAGACTAACATTTCAAGATCAGCAGGCCTCTCTCACCGCAGCTGATATGAGTGCTCATGCATCAGCCATCATAAGAACATCATAAATGTCATATTAGATCACACATAAGGTCTATCAAGTCCAGCATCCATTCCCTGACAGTAACTAATCAAGTACCCAGCAGGATCCCATAGAGTAGACCTATTCTTAGTTGTTTGCATCCAGGGATAAACATTGACTTTCCCAAGTCTGCATATTAATGGTTTATAGACTTCGTCTTGGATAACTTGTCTATAGCCTTTTTAAACCTAGCTTTGATCACTTTCTCAGATAACAAATTCCAGAGCTTGATAGTTTGTTGACTGAAAAAAGTGATTTCTCTGGTTTGTTTTAATTGTGCTACCTTTGAGTTTCATGGTTTATCCCTTTACCTTTATACTATTTGGCAGGGTAAACTACTCCCCATTTTAGAGATACACATCCATTTGAAAACAAATGTTCTCGCTCAAGAGTGTGCACTGTGCATATATAGGGGGGAATTCTATAAATGGTGCTGAAATTTTGGCACCTTAAAAAAATTGGCGCTAAGTGCGAGCCTGTAAAGGACATGTTCCCTTTATAGAACTGTGCTTAGCGCCAATTTCCACACCCAATTTTAGGTGCCAAACATATGTCTGCCGAAACCTGGTTTAAGTGCTGGCACTCATTGAGGGCATCCGTGTCAGCCACGATGCTTCCCCAACTCATCTCGGAGACCTACACTCTGCCTGTCAGGTGTTAGTCGACAACAGTGTCCTTGTCACGGTTGTGGCCGTGCCCTTATGTCCTGACCTACTGTTTCTCTATATCTAGCCCTGTGACCTCTCCAGTCTGTCTTTTTCCTGTTGTTCTTCCTGTTAGCCAAGCCTCGCTTTGATCTCCCTGCTTCTGCTTCATTTCCTACTTGTGACATCATCAGCCTACCCCTGTATAAGGACCCAGGGAGCTTTCCTGCGTTGCCTTTGCAACAGGTCTATTTTCCATTTTCTTGTTGTACTGGTGTTGTTTGATTCTGAGGGAATTAGAGTGGAGAAGTAGCCTAGTGGTTAGTGCAGTGGACTTTGATCCTGGGGAACTGAGTTTGAGTCCCACTGCAGCTCCTTGTGACTCTGGGCAAGTCACTTAATCCTCCATTGCCCCTGGTACAAAATAAGTACCTGAATATATGTAAACCACTTTGAATGTAGTTGCAAAAACCTCAGAAAGGTGGTATATCAAGTCCCATTTCCCTTTCCCTTTCTTGTTAGCTGTGCCTCTGGGCACAGCCCTGAGCCCTGTGTGTGTGTGGTTTTGGTTTCAACCTGTATGGATTACTTGCATGTTATCTTTGCTACCAAGTAAAGTCCTGTTCTGTTCTGTTTCTCTGTGTGTGTGGTCCTGGTCTGAACCTGAATGGATTACTTCCCTGTTAACTAGGCTCTCCAGCATAGTCTGTTTTGTTTCCATGTATGTTTTCCCTTGTTCCCTTTCACTGTTCAGAGAGTTAGTTGGTGCCAGCTTCTTTCCTTGATTAGTTTGCTTCTATGCAGCTGTGTCTGCTCTCTCTCTCTCTCTCTCTCTCTCTCTCTCTCTCTCTCTCTCTGCCTGCCTGTTATGTTTCTGCTATGTTTCTGCTAGCAGGCTGAGGAGAGGCTGGAACCCACTCTGCTAGGGCTAGGGAGGGGCTGGAAACTTCTCTGCTAGGGTAGCTGGGTGGGACTTGTTTGCTATTGGTCAGATGGGTTGTAGCTGACGTCTGCAGCTACAGACGTCAGTAATCAGGATCAATTTTTTCATGAAGTTTTCAGGTAAGCGTTGCTTTAGCGTTAGGATTTCTCCTGCTGTGGCCTCTTATCTGATTTCTTCTGAGAGCTGTTGCTCTGTGCGCTGCAGGAATCTGTTTTCCCTCTTTTGTGTTCCTAGGTGCTGGCTTTTCAGCATTCTCTCTATGTTCCGTTTTGTATTTGTTTGTCTCAGCGTGTGGTTAATTGGCTTTTCTCTGCAACTGGGCTGTGTTTTCTGGTTGACGGGGCAGTGTGTGCCTTCTGTGATGTGTCAACTTGTTTATTTTAGTTCTGTTTGTTGTGGTTTCACTGGGGTTAATGTGCTATGTTAAACCCTCGCTCTCTGTGTCTGGCTGAGTGGGTTATTTGTACCTATATGTCTTGCTCTAGCCTGTACTTTTGCTTAGTGCTATGTAATGCTGGATCCTGCCTGGTCTGCCTTGCCTATCTGTCTGGTTCAGCTTCACCTGATACAACTGCTACCTTCGGTTGGCCTGAAGTCCTGCTGGCCACCTGAACCCAGGGGCTCAACTCCTGGGGGACAGTGGCTAAGTGCAGGTGAAGTCTCGAGAAGCTGTTCCGGTATCTTTGTCCCTGCTTTACCCCGTGGAGTCCTGTTGTTGCCAGTCGGTTCCTGGGGTTCCGCTTCCAG
Source organism: Microcaecilia unicolor (assembly GCF_901765095.1). Classification (NCBI taxonomy): domain Eukaryota; kingdom Metazoa; phylum Chordata; class Amphibia; order Gymnophiona; family Siphonopidae; genus Microcaecilia; species Microcaecilia unicolor. The sequence goes on along the minus strand of NC_044032.1, from coordinate 181,370,068 downwards.
TAGTTGGCTGCAGCCTAGCCTGCTGGTGCAGGCTGAACGTGTCCCGAAGTTCTCTACCTTTGAGGAGTTTTGCACCTCTCCTCGGGAGCCTGGTGTTCTGGGTGAGTACCCTGTGGTTTATTAATTTTTTTTCTAGTTGTGGTTCGGTCCACCCCAGGCCATTCCTAGATTTTCCTGTCTGTTCACGGCCTGGGCCCAAGGGCTCACGATCTGGGAGCTAGTGACAGAAGTAACACTTTCTTTTTTAACAAAGTTTTTTTCAAACAAATTTGAAACAAATGTTTGCTTGTCCTTTTGTTTGCTTTAACCCTTTGTCTGCAGTGTTTGTTATTTGGCTCTTGTAAACCCTGCTTCTTTCTGACTTGTATATTAGAAGCAGCCCTTCCCTTTAGCATGCTTTAACTCTTTGTCTGCTGTGTTTGCTTCCTACTTCTTGTGAGCATTACTCCATATCTGATTTGTGTATGTAAAGGCAGCCTTCCCTTTTTGCTTGCTTTTCCCTTTGTCTTTAGTGTCTGTTATTTGACTCTGTGACACTGCCTTGTGTATTCCTATGAGTGACTTCCCTATATCCTTGAATGCTGTGGGGCACAACCTTGTGTATTCCTATAAGTGCTTCCCTATATCCTTGAGTGCTGAGTGGCACGGCCTTGTGTATTCCTATGAGTGGCTTCCCTTTATCCTTGAGTGCCGTGTTGAACAGCCTTGTGTATTCCTTTGAGTGGCTTCCCTTTACCCTTGAGTGCTGTGTGGCACAGCTTTGTGTATTCCTATGAGTGGCTTCCCTTTACTCTTGAGTGCTGTGTAGCACAGCCTTGTGTATTTCTTGAGTGGCTTCCCTTTACCCTTTAGTGCTGTGTGGCACAGCCTTGTGTATTCCTATGAGTGGCTTCCCTTTATCCTTGAGTGCCAAGTGGCACAGCCTTGTGTATTACTATGAGTGTCTTCCCTTTTGTCCTTGAGTGCCGTGTGCCACAGCCTTGTGTATTCCTTTGAGTGGCTTCCCTCTTCCCTGAATTCTGTATGGTACAGACTAAAATGTACCTAAGAGTGGTATCCCTCTTCCCTGAGTGCTGTATGCTATAGCCCAGGGTGTTCCTATGAGTGGCTTCCCCTTATCCTTGAGTGCTGTGTGGCACAGCCGTGAATGTTCCTATGTATGGCCGTGTGGCTCTGTGTTGAGTTTTTCCTGTGCGCTTTCTGTTTGAGTCCTCTCTGTGAGGTTTCTGTTTGAGTTTGAGTGGGTTGCTCTTCTGTTTAGCTGTGTCTACTACATAGCCTTGCACGTCCTCTCTGTTTGGTTTCTGTTTCTGTTTGGGTGGGTTGCTCTTTTGTTTAACCATGACTACTAGTGCAGCCCTGTGTGGTCTCTCTGTGTGGCACAAGTGGGCTGTTCTTTCGTTTAGCTGTGTCTACTTGCACTGCCATGAGCGTCCTCTCTGTTTGGGTTCTGCTTCTGTTTGAGTGGGTGGTTCTGTTAGCTGTGACTACTAGCTCAGCCTTGAGCTGCCTATCTGTGTGGCACAAGTGGACAGCTCTTCCATTTAGCTGGGACTACTAGCTCAGCCCTGAGCTACCTCTCTGTGTGATTTCTGTTTGACTTGGTTAGGACTATTCATTTATAGCTGTGGTTCTAAGCACAGCCCTGAGCTGCATCCCTGTGTGATTTTCTTATCTTTTACTTACATCTTGCTTAGAATCCTGCCTTGACTTTTGCCTTGAACTCCAGCCTTCCTTGCCTTGCCTCCAATTAGCCTACCTTGACTTGTTCTCCAGCCTGCCTGCCTTGCCTTTCTCCAGTCTGCCTTGCCTTGCTTTGCCTCCAGCCAGTCTTATCTTGCCTTGTCCCCAATCTGCACTGCACTGCCTTGCCTTGTCTCCAGTTTGCCTTGCCTTGTCTCCAGTTTGTCTTCCTTGCCTTGTCTCCAGTTTGTCTTCCTTGCCTTGTCTCCTGCTGGCCTGCCTTGCCTAGTCTTCAGTTGCCTGCCTAGCCAGGTCTCCTGCCTCAGCCTTCTCTTCAGTTCCAATTGAGCCTTGTCTTCAGTTCCTGTCAAGCTTTGTCTTCAGCTCCTGTGCCTAGTCTGGGTGACTAGCCTGGGGCCATTCGGGGCCCAGCTAACCCTCAAGTTGACTGAGTAGCACCAACCTGACTGTGTCAAAGGACTCACCTTTCCTTAACCATGACAATCGAGTCCAGGAGTATCACAGGTTCAAGAAGCAGCAGCTTCCATACGATTCCATGGTGGTTGAATCCGCCCTCAAAAGAGCCAGAAGTTCGAGGACCCATGCCTCGATCTTATCCCTGGTAGGGATGCTCACACTCTCTAGTCTTGTGGCAGGAAAGTGTTTTAGGACTCAATACATATCTCCTGTATTCAGTTCTACCAGTTCTATATGAGCCTCTACTTGAAGAACTTGGTGCACAATGTGGTGGAGTTTGAAGACACTCTACCTCCATAGAAAGCCACAGAACTCTGAAAGCAAGTAGCAAAGCAGAAGCGTTGAAAATATATTCCCTCCGATTCCTATCCTGTTGAGTATACTTAGTAGTATATTGTGGTCTACCATATCAAATGCCCTAGACAATTGAAGTAGGAGAATGTTTTTACCTAGTGCAATTTCTTGCTTGAATTTAGAAAGAAGAGATACCAGTACAGTAGGGGTCTGAAACCGGATTGTGATTCATGAAGTATTGAGAATTTGTCGATATACTCCATGAGTTGTTTGGCTACAATACTTTCCATCAATTTGGTTGTCAGTGGGATGGATACTACATGGTCCATGTTTCACCGAGGCTGTCTCAAGGTACCCCAAAAAAGTAATGCTTTTTTTAACTGAAAAGGGCATTCCTGTAAATAGAGCAAAACATTTTAACTCTCCCAAAGGACATGAACATCATTAACAGTAGTCTAACACAGAAGTAATCTAACTCAAACGGACATGAGATAACAATTACCTCATGCGTGGAGCTTTATAACTTAAACAGGATGGTTTAAAAACTGGAAGAGTGGCTGCCCCATTTAAACCAGGGACCAGACAGAGAAAAAGACCATTGAGTCTATGATTGTCCGTTGTATATATGAGCACATCTTCTAAAAGTTATAGCATGTTTTCAAAAATTCTACACTTTCGTAATGCTATTCAGAATAGCGTCATATAAATACCTCTTGAATAGTGCAGAAGAACAATGACCTAATGCTCAACGCTAATGAGATGCAAATATAGCCATGCTCATAGCATTGAGCATTAGGGAGTTTGGCAAGAGGATTGTTCTTTGGCACAGGAGGATTGTCCTTGGTGCATGCGCAGAAGAGTTCAGCGGTAAGCTTGGCTCCTGTGTGCATGCGCCTGGTATAAATCAAATATGAAGCAATCATTGGTGTTTTCTGCATCCTAGATATAAGAGTTTTAAAGATTTTTTTTTAGCTTGGATGCTTATATTTAGATGCAGTGGCGTTCCTAGGGTGGCTGACACCCGGGGCGGATCGCCGATGCGCCCCCCCCGGGTGCAGCGTCCCCCCCCCCCCCGGCGAAGCGACACCTCCTCCCCCCCCGGCAAAACGACCCCCCCGGGTGCATTTTTACCTGTTGGGGGATGCCGCTCGCCTGTCAGCTTCGCTCGTTCCATGCTCCCTCTGCCCCGGAACAGGAAGTAATCTGTTCCGGGGCAGAGGGAGCACAGAACGAGCGGAGCAGACAGACGCGCGGCACCCCCTCCCCAGTGGCGTGCACCCCCTCCCCAGTGGCGTGCACCCAGGGTGGACCGCACACCCCCCCTAGGAACGCCACTGTTTAGACGCAGGAAAATAGACTCCAATGTGTGTTTTCACTTTGAGCATTTAAATTTTTTTTAGCGTGGACGCTTTAAATTTAGACACAGGAAGCAGACACCAAAATATGCTTTTGCTTGGATCTGCTGTTTCTCACGACTGGTGCTTAAGGGCTTGCATGGGCTTCCTTCTGCTTCCAAAAGCAATCAAAACCAGCAGATTTTGAAGAAAGATTCATAAGAGAAGCATGAAAATCATAAGAAATCCTCTCTTCCAACACCCTAACGCCTGCTCCGACCTGGCATTATTTTTTTGCAGTGGTAAGGCAGCTTTGTTTTGGGTGCTCTTTTCTGAGCATTGGGGAGGAATACAAAATGACCTCATTAACATGAGCTTGACTACATTAGCATGCTACTTGCACTCATTTGTTCCCACGCTCCAGGCCTCTGAACATTCTGCGCAAGTAAATGCGGGAACTAGTATGACGCTAACGGCCTCTAGTGCCTGCATTTACTTTTGAGCATCGGGGCCTGAATGCATATCTGTAAAAAAAACAAAAAAACAACCAAACAAATATATTTGCTGAACAAAGTATCGTCTCTATCCAGCAAGTTTATGGTTTTTATTTTAACAATTCCTTCTGGACTATGCTAGCACAGAACTCCATTAATATTATCTGGGATTTTGCACCACATAAAACTTTTTATTCTACAACCCACTCAGTCATTTCCCAGAACTCAGCATCAGAACTGCAAGAAGTCAAGCTCTAGATGCGGCTGAGCTGATCAAAGTTCAAAAGTGTAATCAGATTGCCATGCCTCAAGCAGGGTGATTTACTCAGCCTCCCTTAGGAAGGTGGTGATTGTGCTGCTCCCATTATACTTTATGATGAAAGGGGAGCTGAATGCTCAATAGTTCCTAATGGAAAAAAATACAACATTTGGAGAAGCATTTGGAGGTGGTGGAAGGAAAGAAAAGGAACCTGTTTCTGAAGGCTAATATTACAGGAAAGCTCCTCGGGCAAAAAAAAAAAAAAAAAAAAAAAAGTGAATCAACATTACTCTGCAAATCTAACAGGAAAACACATTATTAGAATAACCAATCCTGCAGATTGATTATATGCTTGACTGTTTCAAATTATGTCAATGGAGTATGGGCTGGATTCAACCTCTTTTGTGGGCCGTACTGTATAGGCAACCAGGAATTCCAAAGATTTATCAGTGTGATTAACTCATTTGTTCTTTTCTGGTGTGTAAAACTATTTATGTGGTAGATGTACATGAAGCAGAAAATAATAGAATTTGTAGCTGAACGGTTCTCTTGTATGTAATTTGTTTGATGAATACACCTCACTACAGTATTTAACTCCAGTATGCAAACCCGTTTTATCTGTATTTGTATCTAGTATCATGAAGTCAAAAATAAAAGATGGGCTTTAGTTTTTTTTAGTTATTGTGCTCATGATTGTATTCATCACCGCTCTCTGGTAGATAGTGTAGAACTGTGTATGCAGTTTTATATTATCAAACAGAAAAGTAAAGCGACTCTGACAACTTGCAGTTAATCATTTAGGGGCCCTTTACGCTGTGTTAGGCAGTAATATGCACTTAGGGGGTCCTTTTACCAAGTTGGGGTAAAAAGGGCCCTGTGACCCTGACCTGCCCTTGCAATAGGTCCACCTCACTGATCCACCCATGCAACTCCCAGGTCCACCTCACTGACCCTGTGGCCTTTTTACCGCAGCAGGTAAAAAGTCCATAAAAAAATACATGGCCGTGTGGTAAGATTATTCTTACCATGGGGCCATGTGGAGGGGAGCACTTACTGCCACTCCCACGGTAAACCAGCAGTAACCGGGCAGCACACGGCGTCGCCCGAGTACCGCCAGGTTAGCGCCGCACTAGAAAATACAGAATTATTTTCCATAGCAATGGAAATGGCAAACGCTCAAGGCAGAACTACCATCGGTGGCCACATTGAGGGGCATAATCGAACGGGGCCGGCCATCTCTAACGCCAGCCATCTCTAACGCTGGCCCCGTCAAGCAGCGTACCCGACTGTATTATCGAAACAATAAGTGGTGCTGTCACAGACCCCCCGCCAGCCAAACAGGGGGCCCTAGAGCCAATTTGGGGTGCCCAGGCCCCTGTAGCCCTCCATAGCTATGTCACTGGTGGTGCTCAGAACTGCAAACAATATTCGAGGTGTGGTCGCACCATGGAGCTATACAAAGGCATTATAATGCCCTCATTTTTGTTTTCCATTCCTTTCCTAATAATACCTAACATTCTATTTGCTTTCTTAGCCACCACCGCACACTGAGCAGAGGGTTTCAACATATCAGTGATGACACCTAGATCCCTTTCCTGGTCAGTGACTTCTAATGTGGAACCTTGCATTACATAGCTATAGTTTGGGTTCCTATTTCCTACATGCATCACTTTGCACTTGCTCATATTAAACGTCATCTGCCATTTGGATGCCCAGTCTCCCAGTCTCATAAGGTCCTCTTGCAATTTTTCACAAACCTCTTGCAATTTAACAACTTTGAATAACTTTGTGTCATCAGCAAATTTAATTACCTCACTAGTTACTCCCATCTCTAGATCATTTATAAATATGTTAAAAAGCAATGGTTCCAGCCAGGGCTGGTCTTAGCAAATGCGGGGCCCTGTGCAGACCAATTTGGTGGGGCCCCATCCTAGCCCCACCCACCATAGCTTCACCCCATTGACAAGATTATTATAATTTTAGAAACATTTTTATTTATGAAATTTCAAATAAAGACAAATGAAGCAAAACTTGTACAGAAAAACTGATTGAAATAAACTCAATGCTATCATAGGAAACCTAATATACAATGAACCCCCCCAGAAATTATTCAGTTCAAGGCCACTACAAACACTTATGAATTCCAATTCTCATAACAGAGGAGAATAAAGGAAAATATTAATTAAGAAAAGATCCAGGCATGTGGACAGAGTACTTTCAAATTCCCCTATTACTGCAACCCACCATACCAGAAAGGCAACACCAGAGATCCCCCAAGTAGCCATTTTGTGTGGTTGCTGATTGACTGTTGACATTGTCTGTTGTGGCGGAGGTTCATTAAAAGTGATTCGGACTCAGTCAGTAGAATAGGAGAGAAGAAAGATTTATACAAATTTTGGAAGCCCTTCTGAACTCAGTAGTGCCCCCAAAATTAAGGGTATGACATATGAATGGTACTTAAACTTTCATACATGAGAGACTCAGGGGGTCTTTTATTAAAGATTAGCTCGTGTTATATGCAACAGGTCCTATTTTATTCCTATGGACCCTGCTGCAGATAACTCGAGCTAATCTTTAGTAAAAGACCCCCTCAGACTTAACGTGTGTACTGTGTTCTTCCATTCCCCCCGCCCCCCCCCCCAAATTAGTAAACCAGACTGTAGTAGTACTATTAGTACTTACTCTTCTTTCTTAGTTCAAACTTCTGTCTTCTAATCGCGTCCAACCGGCTAAGACGTGATGTTGTTGCTCCCAAGTGCCACTGCCACAAGCTAAGGCTGGAATTTTCTGCCACCGTGGCCCGCCCTTGAGGTTGAGGTGACGAAGGAATGTACATCAGGGGGTGAGCGGGCCATGCGGCAGACAGTGCTTGCCATGGCGGCATCAATCATCATCAGCACTGCAGCACCGCAGCAGAGAAGAGCTTGCATATGCATAGCAACGTAGCCAGCTGCAGCGGCGTAGCAGTCTGCAGTGCAGACACACATGCACCACCACAGTGGTTGGCGGGAGTGTGGGGCGTGGGAGGTCATGGGGTGTCAGGTGACGATGCTGTGGCCAGCGGCTGCATGGTTTACAGTGGCGTGGCCAAACGTGGCTGGCATGTGTGGCACCGTGCCGGCAGAACTTCATATGCCGCACGCACTGGGGACGGACGCTCAACACAACATCGGCAAATGATGCACGTGATGCAACAGATGCAACTGGCTGTGCACCGTGGGGCCCCTGTGAGCACGGCCCTGATTCCAGCACAGACCCCTGCGGAACCCCACTATCTACTCTTCTCCATTGAGAATACTGACTATCTAACCATACTCTCTGTTTTCTATCTTTTAACCAGTTTTTAATCCACAATATAACACCCTCCTATCTCATGACTCTCTAATTTCCTCTGGAGTCTTTCATGAGGTACTTTGTCAAATGCCTTTTGAAAATCCAGATACACATTGTTGACCGGCTCACCTTTATCAACGTTTGTTCATCCCTTCAAAGAAATGTAATAGATTGGTGAGGCAAGATTTCCCTTCACTAAATCTATGTTGGCTTTGACTCATTAATCCATGCTTTTGAATATACTCCATAATTTTGTTCTTTATAATAGTCTTAAACAGCCAAGGTAACAGTATAAATAGGATCGTATAAAAGTCAGTTCTATCTTTATGCATAATCCATAGCTGGTTAAATGTTGAATATCACACTTAGGGGTCCTTTTACTAAGCTGTAGTAAGAGAGCCTGCACCAGGGGCGTATCTGCATGGGGCCACAGGGGCCTGGGCCCCCGCAGATTTCGCCCTGGCCCCCCTCCCCGCCGTCAACCCTCCCCCGCTGCTTACTTTTGCTGGCGGGGGGCCCCAACCCCCGCCAGCCGAGTTCCGACCCGCAATCTCCATATTTCGTCTTCCTCCGTGGCCATGTGCTTCAAGGAAGTAACGCTGCAGTGCTGATTGGTTGAATCCAGTTCGGCGTTACTTCCTTGAAGCACATGGCCACGGAGGAAGACGAAATATGGAGATTGCGGGTCGGACCTCGGCTGGCGGGGGTTGGGGCCCCCCGCCAGCAAAAGTAAGCAACGGGGGAGGGTTGACGGCGGGGAGGGGGTGGAGAGCGGCGGGGGGGGGGGAGGGAGGCAAAAATGTGCCCCCTTTCTCTGGCTCTGGCCCCCCCTACCGCCGGATTCCAGATACGCCCCTGGCCTGCACTAGCATCAACATGCAATAAATAAATAAATAAACATGTGTTTTTGACACTGGGGCTCCCTTTTATTGCAGCAGGTAAAAGGCTGTCTGTTCTGGAAAAGTAATGGCCATACAGTTAAGTGAGCCACTTGCCATGTAGCCATTTTAGGGTGGGGGAGGGAGAGAGCACCTACTGCCACCCATTGAGGTGGCGGTAAAGGCTCTCGTGCTAACCTGGCAGTAACAGGTATGCACCGGCTCTACAGAAATAGAAACTTTTTTCTAGCACTGGAAATGGTGCGCACTGGAGGTAGGAACTACTGCAAGGCTCTTGCGGATTGGCGCACGGCAAATCTGTTGCTGCATGTGAAACCTTTAGTAAAAGGACCTCTTAACTGGCTATGCATTAGCTGGATCCAGAAACCCAGAAATTCAATGCCAGTCCCCAGACATTGGCCATCATTGAATTTCTGAGTTTAATGCCAGCGGCAGTCAGGAAAACACTGATCACCAGCAGCTGAATATTGGGCACTATGTATAGTATGTACATCACAGCTCTGCCTTGCTGTACCCAAACTACACTGTGCCCCATAAATGTCTGCATGCAGATTGCTTCAATAGGTACATTCTTTCTGTGTGCCTGCTTTCTAAATGTATATCCTTATACAATTCAATAGAAATCCCTTTCTGCTTGTAAAGCAGGGTTTACACATAGAAAATGCTTCATATAATTATCCCATAGAAGGTCATTTATTTTATAACTGGGTGCCTAGGTAGGGAAGGTGCATTGGTGTGTATGTTTCTTATATTTTATAAAGGCACATATATAGCTATATCAGGGCAGCCTTTGGTGGGCTGTAGGCAAACAAGTATATTACCCCTCCTCTCTTTGTAATATAAATATTTTTAAATTCCCACAAACGAGGCCCACCATTGCTGTTTCCAGAGGGGGGGGGGGGGGGGGGGGGGAGGGAAACAGCAGGTAAGAAGTGTTGCTCACCGACTCTTCTGCCAATTGAATGACCGTTCATAAGGATAGGGAGGACAAACAGATCTCTGCAAACATACACACTCTTCTTTCTGTCAGTATGTTACCAGGGCAAATATATGCTCTAGGAGGCATTGAATTAGAAACAGAAACAAAAACAGCAAAGGTGACAAGAAAATCACAAAGCAAGCAGTGTGGGGCAGAAACTTTATTGGTTAGCACATCTGAGAGGGTCCTTGTTAAACAGGTAGACCCTAGGCACATGATTAGTTTGTCTATGCCTTAATTCTGCCTTTTAGGACACAACTAGACTTGAACAACACTGAAGCATATGGAAACAAAACAGAAATGCTCAAACCTGTACTGATCTGGCTCCTACTAGTCAGTAAGGAAACAAGAACTAAGATTACCAGAAATGCAAGATGCAGCCAGGAATGGGTTGGCTAGAAGAGACTGTCTAGAAGCAGAATAGCTCCTCTTGGAACATGGCTGCCTTCTAACCTGAAGGTCACAGGGGAAAATGTGCTAAAACTTAACAGTGGAAAGAAATTTGTCTTTTTTTTTGGGGGGGGGGGGGGGGGCGTTCCTGTTCCTACACTCAAATTTAGCTGAGTTCTATAAGCACTGTTATTTATGTGACTGAGTCGGACTTTCAGTACCTTTACTTTGGTTGGTTCATTCTGTCACAGAGTCCCTAGCAGAGACTTCTGGAGTTTGACATTAGACTAGAAAAAGACAAGAATGAGGTCTACTCAAGGTAAACCTTAATGTCATTGTACCTCAAAAAGTACATTCAGCACAAAAGAGTACTCAAAGATTATTGAAAGTAAAGAGCCAATGAGGAAATAGGAACTAATAAGGCTAGGTATAAGTTGGCTGCCACAAATACTCAAAAGGTAGAATATGTTTTCTTGGAAGGAACCTGCCTGCCAGTAAGAGTCACATGTTCAAAGCTGGCTAGTAAGCTGGTGGAGGAGTGGCCTAGTGGTTAGGGTGGTGGACTTTGGTCCTGAGGAACTGAATTCAATTCCCACTTCAGGCACAGGCAGCTCCTTGTGACGCTGGGCAAGTCACTTAACCCTCCATTGCCCACCACATTGAGCCTGCCATGAGTGGGAAAGCACAGGGTACAAATGTAAAAAAAAATAATAAAATAAACACTGGTGGAAAATGATAAAATTTAAAGACACTGTAAAAAAAGTCTTACATTTTGAGGTTTATCCCTATTGTTTCAGTTTAGAAACTACAGTCGACCCTCAATTTAATGAACCCCTATTTAATGGATTTCAGATTTAAAGGGCAGGATTCAGAGATGGGTAAAACATGGGACAAGGATGTATTTCCTCTTCCTGCATGTGTTCTTGTCTTTGTGGGCAATGTTTGTTTAGTGGTATCTGTGCACTGTAGACCTCACACACTCAATGGATTCTAAACCTCATGGTAACAGTAGAGAGACAAGAAAGCGAGTGTGGAGTAGAAACTTGATTTAATCAGGAAATCAGAAAGTGGAGCTTCAATAGCTCAACTTCGAGCAGAAAATGGTGTCAAGGAACAATCCATTTTGCATATTAAAAAATCAAAGCTAAAACTAACTGAGTTTGCTCTTTAGTGTAGAAGGTGTAAATGGTGTAAGTAGTGAGAGATAAAGATTTAGAAGAAGCAGTATAATTAGAAAGGAGGAACTGCACCTGTCACATGTGTACAATGCAGATGAGATAGGGTTGTTCTTACTGGCCCTGCCAAGAAATGCTCAAACCTTTAAACATGAAGACCAGCTGCCTGGTAAAAAGATAAGTAAAGAGAAGATATCGGCACTGTTATGTACTGCACTGATGGTTTACATTGCCTCAAGATTGTTCTATTGCAGTTCAACATTTCAGCGGCGTTTGATGCTGTCGATTATGCTTTACTGCTTGCAAGATTGGCAGACATTGGTGTTTCGGGATCTGTATTTAATTGGTTTACTGATTTTTCCGAAGAATTGAAGCTATTGTGTACGTCAGAATAAAGACTTTTCTAGATATTGGTCACCTGGATGTGGAGTCCTTCAAGGCTTTGCCATTGTCTCCAATACTGTTTAATTTGTCTTCTTTAGTTAAATCCTGGAGAATTGTTGCTGTCCTATGTGGATGATATTCTATTTTTTACCAATGCCTTTTAAAATCTTGGAATTGTCTGATATTGTAACTTTAGGGATACATAGAATTCAGGAATGGGCTTTGTTAAATAAGTTAACATTCAATCCAAATAAGACTAAGAGAAAAACATCTCTGCATTTGGATGTTTTTCTCACAAAAATGTCCAAATTGGTATTTTCAAAACCAATTTTTAGACATTTTTCTATGAAGTCTGTCAGAAGTTCAAATCACAAGGGGGCATGTCAGGGGCATGTTAAGGGTGGGATCTGGGTGTTCCTAACACTTGGACATTTTTCTGCCATAATGGAGCACAACAAAACCATCCAGGACTAAAACTAAGATGTTTTGAGCTAGACTTGCTTTTATAACGAATAAGGCACAAAAAAGTGCCCTAAATGACCACTGGATGGAATCAGGGATGACCTCTCCTTACTTCTCCACCGACCCCTCCCACCCCCCCCCCAAAAAAATGTGATTAAGAACATTATTTACCAGTCTCTATGCTAGCCTCAAATGTAGTACTCAGGTCCATTAGAGCAGCATGCAGGTCCCTGGCGTAGTTTAGTGGGTGCACTGCACTGCAGACCCAGACCCATACCTCCCCCTACCTGTAACACTTGTGGTGGAAACTGTGAGCCCTCCAAAACTCACCAGAAACCCACTGTATCCACATATAGGTGCCCCTTTCACCCATAAAGGCTATTGTAGGCCTGTTTTTATAATAAATAGGGCACAAAAAGGTGCAGAGTGTTTTTTCAATCACTTTGTTCCAGTGGTTTGCCTTTACCAAACAGAGGTTTTAAAGAAGAATGCACAAGATGTAAAGGACCACCCTCATGCAGATGGTTAGTTGAGATGGCAAGATCTGTGCCCTTTTTCTGCCCCCTAACACCACTTCATTGATCCAACCCATGGATCAAGGTGTTATCATATCATGTAATCTCCTATATCAGCGAAGATAGCTTCAAGAAGTTCTTGTTGTGCTGGAGGAGGAAGATGTCCTATATAATAATGGAGATCAAAGAACTCTTCAAAACGTTAGAATTACAATATAAAGTCAGCAATTCACAACCCTGCAGCTGCATGGAAGGATGTGAAAGCTACAACTTTAGCAAACTGCTGGAACAAAAGTTATTGATTGACAAAGAATTGGAGGCATCTGTTTTTTACCACATGCTGCACAGGGAGGAAAGAATGATGTAACTTTAGATGATATTCAAGCTTGGTTGGATGAAAGTGAAGCAGATCCAGTTTACCAAATGCTCTCGACTGAGGAGATTGCACAGAAACTGTGCAGGAGACAAAGAGGGAGAGGATTCAGATAAATTGGTGATGAAACCCAAGATGCCTCATGTTCATGAATTTATTCATCTTATACCACCATAACCACAGCTTCCTGGAGTTATTGGTCCACTTCCCACTTCTTTGCCTGTAGTTCTTCCACCTAGGTGGACTACCTCATATGAATGCATTGATACTCTCATCACTTATACTGATGTACGTGACAATTCTGAGGTTAAAGCCTTACTATGAACATTTGAGAGATGAAAGAGAAATTGTGATCTGGGAGCAGTATGAAAGTGGGAATCAGCTGAAGCTATTCTCCCTATCACTCCCTTAGAAATTCTATGTAATTGTCCCAAGCTCTCTTGAATTCAGATACTGTTTTTGTCTCCACCACTTCCACCGGGACGCCGTTCCACGAATTCCCCACCCTTTCTGTGAAGAATTATTTCCTCAGGTTACTTCTGAGTCTATCCCCTTTCACCTTCATCCTGTACCCCATCCTTCCACAGCTTTCTTTCAATTGAAAGGGACTTGTCTCCCGTGAATTCATGCCAAAAAGTATTTAAATGTCTCTATCATATTTCCCCTCTTCCATCTTTCTTCCAAAGTATACATATTGAGATATTTAAGTCTGTCCCCATACACTTTATGATGAAGACCACTGACCATTTTAGTAGCCACCCTCTGAACTGACTCCATCCTGTTTATATCTTTTTGAAGGTGTGGTTTCCAGAACCGTACATAATATTTTAAATGAGGTCTCACCAGAGTCTTATAAAGCGGCATCATCACTTCCTTTTTCCCAGTGGCCATTCCTCTTGCTATGCACCCAAGCATCCTTCTAGATTTCGCCATCGCCTTTTCTATCATCACATACGATCACACCGAAGTCCTGCTGCTCTTTCATGCACAAATGTTAGCTTTCCGGTGGTTTTCCTGCGTTAGGGCAAACGGTAAACTTTGATGCATCTCATTCCAATAGGGTTTCTAAAGAATTTGCTCATCTGCATTCCATTTTCATTAGCTGCTGTCGTCTTCGGAAAAAGGCCTTTAATGCATGTCACGGTTTAAAACTTGTTCGTTAAAGGGTTGTAAAAGGGTCGTTAAAGTTTAGTGCATCTGGCCCTCTGTCAAGTGGATAAAGAGAAGGACCAAACACCTCACAAAGAAGGCAAGATGAATAAATAGACTGAGGAGAGGCTGGTTTGAATAATACCTTCTTGTTCTTTGGAAACCGGCAGCATCTCCTCACTCCGTTTGTTCATCTTCATTTTAACACTGTCAACTCAGTATGAGGAGTCAAATAGCTCATCCAGCTTGGAATAAGGTAAACACATTTTTTACATCTAATTTATATCTATGTATATGTTCTGAAACACAACTGTAAACAAATTTATTAAATTTCTTGTGATAATTTTTTTGCATTTATTTTTAGGACTTTCACATGAAACAAGTGACAATCGGCAATTATGGACAGTCTTTCACCCCAATTAGTCCATTAAACCAAGGGTTGACTGTATATGAAATAGCAAGCACTTGCCGCGCTGCCATTTTGGGGGGGGGGGGGGGAGCACTTACTGCCACCCATTGAGGTGGCAGTAAGGGCTCCCGCACTAACTCAGTGATAACCGGGCAGTGATTACCGCTAGAAATGGCACACACTAGGGGTGGGAACTACTACCAGGCTGCTGCGGTTTAGCGAGCGGTAAGTCCATGTTTGGCTTACTGCCGCTTAGTAAAAGACCCCCTAATTTAGGTGCAGAGCAGGTGTATTCTATATCAGTGTGCATAGATTTTAAAAACACCCACAACCTGCCCATTCCACACCCATGGCCACACCCCCTTTTCTGTTCTGTGTCTCAGAATTTACACTCAGACCTTTACAGAATTCACTTAGCAGGTTCTGCGTGTAAATTCTAAATATGCCCATTAGTGTCAATAATTGCCTGTGAAACGGCAATTATCAGCATTGATTGGCTTGTTAAAATAATTAAATTGTGCACACAAATCAGAATATGACCTGATTTTTTTTTGCGCAACTCCAGATATAGAATCCGGGGGAATGTGTTTACTCTAAGAAAAATATGAAAGCACAGTGTGAATGATAAAGAGAAGTATATGTCATTAATGAGAGTATTAACTGTGTCATAGGTAGGGGTGGCCTGCTAAAGAGCTTTTAAAAAGACAAGGGCAATGATCACTGGCTGCTTTTTGTTTAAAAGCAGCCAGAAAGATAGTCAAAATGGTACTTTTGAAATCTTTGTCCTGACACATTTTTCACACTCTGTGAGAATGGAATATGAAAAAGTAAAAGGACACAGTGGCATGGCCCATTTCCTATTATTGTCTATGAGATAAAAAGAAAATGATTTGAATAGATTTCTTCCCATGCAATATAAAGAGAAATAATTGTAAAAGAGAATCACAGCAGATTTAACTTGTGCTATGAGCAGGAGTAAAATATATTTGGTGGAGGCTTTTGAGAGGTGAATAAAAAAATATATATATATGTGTATGAGGGTGAATAACCTTTAGTGGGCTGGTTCAGGTTCAGAGTGGAGAGTAATAATGGAATGTTCATCTTCTGCTTACCCTGAATATATTTCTTCTAGTTGTGTTGAATATACTTTTTTCGCACTACATAGCTCAGAATAGACCCTTTTATGGCAGTTGCTATGCAAGAAAACTTAATTACATAAGTACATAAGTAGTGCCATACTGGGAAAGACCAAAGGTCCATCTAGCCCAGCATCCTGTCACCGACAGTGGCCAATCCAGGTCAAGGGCACCTGGCACGCTCCCCAAACGTAAAAACATTCCAGACAAGTTATACCTAAAAATGCGGAATTTTTCCAAGTCCATTTAATAGCGGTCTATGGACTTGTCCTTTAGGAATCTATCTAACCCCTTTTTAAACTCCGTCAAGCTAACCGCCCGTACCACGTTCTCCGGCAACGAATTCCAGAGTCTAATTACATGTTGGGTGAAGAAAAATTTTCTCCGATTCGTTTTAAATTTACCACACTGTAGCTTCAAACTCATGCCCTCTAGTCCTAGTATTTTTGGATAGCGTGAACAGTCGCTTCACATCCACCCGATCCATTCCACTCATTATTTTATACACTTCTATCATATCTCCCCTCAGCCGTCTCTTCTCCAAGCTGAAAAGCCCTAGCCTTCTCAGCCTCTCTTCATAGGAAAGTCGTCCCATCCCCACTATCATTTTCGTCGCCCTTCGCTGTACCTTTTCCAATTCTACTATATCTTTTTTGAGATACGGAGACCAGTACTGAACACAATACTCCAGGTGCGGTCGCACCATGGAGCGATACAACGGCATTATAACATCCGCACACCTGGACTCCATACCCTTCCTAATAACACCCAACATTCTATTCGCTTTCCTAGCCGCAGCAGCACACTGAGCAGAAGGTTTCAGCGTATCATCGACGACGACACCCAGATCCCTTTCTTGATCCGTAACTCCTAACGCGGAACTTTGCAAAACGTAGCTATAATTCGGGTTCCTCTTACCCACATGCATCACTTTGCACTTGTCAACATGAACTTCATCTGCCACTTGCACGCCCATTCTCCCAGTCTCGCAAGGTCCTCCTGTAATCGTTCACATTCCTCCTGCGACTTGACGACCCTGAATAATTTTGTGTCATCGGCGAATTTAATTACCTCACTAGTTATTCCCATCTCTAGGTCATTTATAAATACATTAAAAAGCAACGGACCCAGCACAGACCCCTGCGGGACCCCACTAACTACCCTCCTCCACTGAGAATACTGGCCACGCAATCCTACTCTCTGCTTCCTATCTTTCAACCAGTTCTTAATCCATAATAATACCCTACCTCCGATTCCATGACTCTGCAATTTCTTCAGGAGTCTTTCGTGCGGCACTTTGTCAAACGCCTTCTGAAAATCCAGATATACAATATCAACCGGCTCCCCATTGTCCACATGTTTGCTTTCCCCCTCAAAAAAATGCATTAGATTGGTGAGGCAAGACTTCCCTTCACTAAATCCATGCTGACTTTGTCTCATCAGTCCATGTTTTTGTATATGCTCTGCAATTTTATTCTTAATAATAGCCTCCACCATCTTGCCCGGCACCGACGTCAGACTCACCGGTCTATAATTTCCCGGATCTCCTCTGGAACCCTTCTTAAAAATCGGAGTAACATTGGCTACCCTCCAGTCTTCCGGTACTACACTCGATTTTAGGGACAGATTGCATATTTCTAACAGTAGCTCCGCAAGTTCATTTTTTAGTTCTATTAATACTCTGGGATGAATACCATCAGGTCCCGGTGATTTACTACTCTTCAGCTTGCTGAACTGACCCATTACATCCTCCAAGGTTACAGAGAATTGTTTAGTTTCTCCGACTCCCCCGCTTTAAATATTCTTTCCGGCACCGGTGTCCCCCCCAAATCCTCCTCGGTGAAGACCGAAGCAAAGAATTCATTTAATTTCTCCGCTACGGCTTTGTCCTCCTTGATCGCCCCTTTAACACCATTTTCGTCCAGCGGCCCAACCGACTCTTTGGCCGGTTTCCTGCTTTTAATGTATCTAAAAAATTTTTTACTATGTTCATAAATCCAAGAGTGAATAAAAACCATAGAAAATCATTTTTAAGTGCAAAGTAAAATGTTTATAGTTTGGGGCCTTCTAACTCAGGCTTAAGGCCCAGTTTTACATGAAACCCCTCCTGAGTCTCTGAAAGAGAGATGCACTGGGAGCTGGAAGTCAGCTAGAGCTCAGCAAGGGGTGAGTGACAAGCAAAGATGCACTCAGAAAAAATGTTGGGTTTTTTTTAGACCTTTTCCCAGTTTTGTGACATGATTTTTGGTTCCTTCCAAACTGTTTAGTTAATAAAACTGTATTCACAGTTCCAAATCCTTTATTGTAGTTTGAAAAACTTGATAGAAATGAGAAACAAAAAATAATTCAATGAAATAACTAACTCACCATAGGCATAAATTCCAAGGTGGGACCCAAGTCAACATGATCCCATCCACAGAAATGAGGATTGCCATGTTTTTTTAAATAAGTTCTAACACAAATATAGCATTTTGCAGCAATCCGGTTATATTTGTCAGTAAGACATAATGGGGCAGATTCTATATAGGGCGCCTAAAAAATCCACGCAGAAAACATTGCCAACTACACTAATTCTATAAGCAGTGCCTAGATTTAGGCTTGGTATATAGAATATGCTTAGTTGATATACCAGCGCCTAAAACTATGTGCCCCAATTTATACCAAAGAAAACATGGTGTAAATCCCAGCGTGCAGATTTACGTGCACTGGGCCATATTCTATTGAAAAAGGGGGATAAAAAGGATATATTTGATTTTGGGGAATTGCATTAACCTGCACTGTATAAGATTTAAGGACATGTGCTCAGAACATAAGAACCAGATTTTTACCAATAATGTTTATTTGCAATACAGGTAATGTTAGAAGGCAGTTTTTAGGGATTTTACACAAGGGAAATGTGCCTCAAGATAAATATTGTTAGAAAGTCTAAATTATTAATTAGGCTGGATTAATAGTAACTCACTTTGATTAAAGCTCAGATGAATCCTTTCTGCTGCTGGATGGAGTGGTGAAGGAGCTCTTTTCTCTGTAGTTGGATGATCTTTGATTGAGGTTCAGATGAATTCTTTCTCCAGCTGGTTGGAGTGGTAAAGGAGGTCCTTACTATAAAATAAATCTTTTTGACAGATTTATTGAGAATGGAACCTGGCTTGTCCCAGAGAGATTTTCAGAGGGTGCAGATCTTCCAGCAGACAGGGTCTAGGGAGGAGAGAGAAGAGAGGGGCGGACTGTGTTCCAGTTCATAATTTCTTGTTGGGCCAATAGGCTGAAGTCAGGTGGGGTGTATTGATCAAATGAAAACTCAGGGATAGCTAAAAACTAGTTCTATCGTGCTTTTGAGATGGAGAATATTTGACAAGATTAGGTGGGTCATTGTCTATGAGTTTCATAGGTGGGCTTTCTTTTGTCAGATTACGTGGGTCATGGTCTGGGAGTTTCGCTGTATTTTGTTAACGTCAGTCTCTGTGATTGCTCTCAATATGCAGACGTTCTTCTTTGGAGAAGTGGTGATTGTATCCACACAGCTTGTTCTATTGCCCAAATGCAAGCCATTTGGTCGTGGGAGGAGCCAGCATTTGTAGTGCACTGGCCCCCTGACATGTCAGGACACCAACCGGGCACCCTAGGGGGCACTGCAGTGGACTTCATAAATTGCTCCCAGGAACATAGCTCCCTTACCTCGTGTGCTGAGCCCCCCAAAACCCACTACCCACAACTGTACACCACTACCATAGCCCTTAAGGGCAAAGGGGGGCACCTAGATGTGGGTACAGTGGGTTTGTGGTGGGTTTTGGAGGGCTCGCTGTTTCCTCCACAAATGTAACAGGTAGGGGGGGGGATGGTGCTGGATCCACCTGTCTGAAGTGCACTGCACCCACTAAAACTGCTCCAGGGACCTGCATACTGCTGTCACGGACCTGAATATGACATCTGAGGCTCGCATAGAGGCTGGCACAAAATATTTTTAAAGATGTTTTTTTGAGGGTGGAGGGGGTTAGTGACCACTGGGGGAGTAACGGGAGATCATCCCAGATTCTCTCCGGTGGTCATCTGGTCATTTCGGCACCTTTTTGTGCCTTAGTCGTAAGAAAAACAGGTCCGGGTGAAAACGTCCAAGTGCTCGTCAGGGACGTCCTTCTTTTTATCTATTATGGTTCAAGGACGTCCAAGTGTTAGGCACACCCAAGTCCCGCCTTCGCTACGCCTCCGACACGTCCCCTTGAACTTTGGCCATCCATGTGATGGAGTGCAGTTGGGGATGTCCAAAATCGGCTTTTGATTATACTGATTTGGACGTTTCTGTGAGAAGGACGTCCATCTTCCGATTTTTGTCAAAAATGGGCGTCCTTCTCTTTTGAAAAGGTCCTTGTAGGGTTACCTGGGTCATCTCATTTTGTGATCACTGCTTTGTGAACCATTTCAGTGAAGCACCAAATCCAATCATTTGTTGCTTTTTGAGCTCCTAAACCTATTTACATCTTCTTTTGGCCCCTAAAAACCTAGTAACATTTCTATTTGACTTCCTAAACTTTGTCACATACTCCTAAACCCTCTAAATCTGATTATGTTTCTCTTTTGCTTTTAAAGCCTACTAATTTATACCATAGAAGCCAGCTCTGTGCTTGAGCACCCCCAATATTGAGCAGATGCCTTTGCTTTGTCTAGAGGCTGACCAAAACTGGTGGTTTTTGGTTCTGGCTGAAACTGAATCTGTGGCTGAAATCCGGCATTTCAGTTTCAGCTGAACTGAAGCCAAAGCCAAAAGGTTGTGCCTGTCCCCCGCTCCATGCCCACATGGCAGAAGATGTGATCACCGCACCCCCCCTTGAGAGAGAATGGATTCCCTGTGATCCCTGCTGACAACCCCCAAGCCCTCCTGAGTATCAATAGGCCCTCCTCAGGCCTACCTTAAAAAGACCTGTGGTCTAGTGGCCTCTTCGAGTGTAGGAGAGAACCCCATTGTTTTCTGCCCGCTGCTCTGCCCCTTGCCGCCACTGCTGCTTTGAAATGGCTGCCAAGACTTCTCGTTGCAGTCTTGCGAGACTGCCACAGGAGGCTGCAGCAGCCATATTGAGTTTGGCACAGGCATAAGCAAGAGCAGTTGGAGACTGCATCTCTATTTGAGCCTCTAAACCTACTTGCATCGCTTTTTGAGCATCTAAACCTAGTAACAGGTCTCTTTGATCCTGTAACCCATTCTTGTTCAAATTTTTATTTTCACCCTAGATTTCTAAACTTAGTAATACACTCCTAAACTCTAAGGTGCAAAGTTATCAACATGGGCTATCTTTAAAATGGGTTATGTTACTGTTAACCTGGATTATTAGTAACTAGATCTCAGTGTATAAAATGGGATCTATGCTAAACTAGTATGAGCTAGTGGTAAACTAACCTATCTTAACAGTAGCCCACACTGATAACTTCCCTCCTAAATCTATTTATTTTCTCTTTGACCCCCTAAATCCACTATGGTCCTTAAAACATCAAAATTCCTCCCACCATATCCCTCTGCTTATCAGCATACCCTTATTTTGCCCTAAACCCTAAATCCCCCCTCGCCACCACACATACTATTCAATTTCTAAAGGACTTTGAAAACATCTCTATAACAGCTTTATTCATTATAAACATGTTCAAGTTTCCCTGTTAATTAATCAATTCCATTGTGGTTAATCTAATCTAACTGCAATAACTCCTGAAAGGGTACTTCAGTTGGTACAGCTATCTGAACTGTAGCAGAACTAATTGAAGTGATCCCCAAATAGCAATTGTGGTTAGAAAGACTGACCACAAAAGAAGTGATTAACTCAGTAGTTTTGCATTTCTCTTACACCTCAGTAGATAGATGCTATAGAAGCTTGTGGTTTTTTAAACTCTTTATCAATGAATAATGCGTGTGTGTATGCGTGTGTATGTGTGGTGTTTGAGGGTTTATGGGTATAATGAGCATAATGATCGTGTGCTAGTAGGTTGAGGGTTATGGTGGGAACACTGTGGGTGCTGTAGGTGCTTCAGCACTCCCAATATAAGGGCAGAGCTGGGCAGACTTCTATGGTCTATGTCCCAGAAACAACAAAGAAAAACCATGATCAAATCCTATATAATAATTCTCACCTCCAACGTTCTAGCTTGCTGCCTGGGTCAGTGGCTTTCTTCGCAGTTGGTCTGTTAGGCTCCGTAGTTCAGGCTGACCTCACATAGAACGCCAGAGCCGGAGAAGCAGGATTGAAAGGGGCAGGACACAGGGGCAGAGGCGGAGCTTGAAAGAAACAGAAGCATTGAGGGGTGGAGTAGCCGACAGCATCCCGAACAATGGCACAGAAAGAAAGGTCGGAGTTGTCCTTGGGCATCAGCGGAGCAGGCAGAGCCACGGAGAGCATGCTGCTGTGCTGAGCCGGCGCGCGAGTGCACGCGGGTGCGCTCGCGTGTTCCTGTGCTGGCGTGGGGGAGGGGGACCAAAGGAGTCGGAGCGGTACACCTCAGGAGTCAGAGCGGCGTGAAAGAGGAGGAAAGCAGGCATTGGCCGCGGCTGCCCCTCCGGGCCCCATGGGAGGGTGTGTGGGCAGCCGCAACGACTCCTCGGGAGGGAGCTTGAAACACGGAGGGAGGGAACTTGAAACTCGGAGGGAGGGAGGGAGCCTGCCTGCCTGCAACTTGGAGGGAGGGACCCTGGAAGTCGGGGGAGGGACCCTGAAACTCAGAGGGAGGGGGGACCCTGAGGGAGGGGGGGAGGGAGGCGACCCTGACACTTGGAGGGAGGGACCTTGAAAGTCAGGGGGAGGGAGGGGACAACCCTGAAAGTTGGAGGAAGGGGACGACCCTGAAAGTCGGAGGGAGGGAGGGAGGAAGAGAATGACCCTGAAAGTCGAAGGAAGGGAGGGAGGGAACAACCCTGGAACTAGGAGGAAGGGAGGGGGAGGGATGGAAGGGAGGGGGGAGGGGAGGGAAGGGAAGGAGGGAAGGAAGGGAGGGGGAGGGGAAGGGGGGAGGGGGCCCCTGGCACACACTCTCATTCTCACACACACACACATTCTCTCTCTCACAGACACTTTCGCACCCAGTCTCACTCTCTCTCTCACAGACACACTCGCACCCAGTCTCACTCTCTCTCTGTCACACACACACACTTGCACATTCACTCTCTCTTTCTCTCTCTCTCACACACACACACACTCTCTCAAACATACACACTCCGAGGAAAACCTTGCTAGCGCCCATTTCATTTGTGTCAGAAACGGGCCTTTTTTACTAGTATATAATATCACATTCATTGTTAATTTAATCTTGAATTGTGAATGAATGTGACTTTTGGACAGACTGGATGGACCATTCAGGTCTTTATCTGCCGTCACTTACTATGTTACTATGAACTTATTTACAGGTTGATGCATAGTGGGGTGCATTACTAAATGTAGGGACTCAAATACAGATGTTAGTAGGTTGAGGTTGTTCTGAGAGAAGAGGAAGCTTTTTTAAGTAAGTGAATATTACTTGGCTGGGAGATAAGGAGGGACATTTTTGAAAGCACATCCAAGTCAGAGTAGAGATGTCCAGCTCATAACATCCATAATGGACGTCCAATTCACATGTATTTTCTAATAGGAAATATGTCAGGATTTCCATGTCCTGAGGACATCCATCATGAACAGTCATTTAACATACTGGAATATCCAACATGTGATGGCAAAAAAGCAGGTACAAGACATTAGCCAATAGACTACTCCTCAGATGTGCATGTTGCTCTCTTTTCGTTTTTTCCTTTTCGCCACTTTATTTGGGACAGGGAGACTTGTGCAGCGGCGGTTTGGACATGATATCTTTGTCAATAGATAATTGGACTGTGAGTCATCTGTTTTACCAGTTTTTTGCATCAAAGGTCGATAGACCCCTGATGCAGGCCTTTACGGCTGAAACACGATTCGTGTTGGGTCGTTTTATAGATTTAAATAAAGACCTTGTTTGGGAAACATCATTTGTGAGAGGACTTCTTTTGGATCCACTGTTCGTATATTTGTCTTCAGTTTCTCCTGTGGAGAGATCACCTTCTGTAGGTGTTGGCTCTCTTCAGAATGCCCATAATACCTGAAGCTATCACAGAACCTGGCATTCCTTTCTAGTTTAATTTTCAGGTATGCCACGGCACCTCCTCAATTATGCCGTGAAGAACATCTGCCTCGTGTGCCGTGATGTATGTGCCCCAATGACAGTTGAGCCGCACTCAAGTGTGCCACGATGTAGGAGCTGCGGTAAACCGTGGTAAAGACTACCACTTTACCAAGGATTTACCGCTGTGTTCCAGCTGCCCTCCTCCCATTCTGCTGCATGTCCCTCCTTCCTGATGCACATCCTCCCAGTGATTCCAAGCCAAATGATGGTCTTGCTGCTTTTCATCCCCGCACCCATGCATATCATACTCTGAGAAGGACCATGATTAGCCTGTTCTGCTGCTACACTACCCACCACTGCAAACCCACAGTTAAATAGCACTCCCTTAGCAAGTGTAAATAACTAAACAACTCACCGATAGTCAGATGAAGACAGAAGTTCACCAGTCAGAAGGTGTGATCCAGTCTTTTGCATTCTATGTCATATATATGATTATCCCCCAGTTAGTGAGAGGTCATGTGTACTCAATGTAAATAGCTCCTAGCTCTCAGAGAATGAGTCAAATCTCTTGAGGTTAGAATAGCAAAGTTGGAGGAGTAGAGGCAGAGAGGTATATAGAGGAGACTTAGAACAGTGGTTTTTAACCCAGTCTTCAGGGACCATCTGACTAGTTGAGTTTTCAGGATATCCACAATGAATATGCATGAGATAGATTTGCATACCAAGAAGACTGGGTAAAAATCCACTGACCTAGAGGGACATAGTAGAGACATCCCATAAGCAGTAGGCAACCTTTGTGCTGCCTTAGATAAGAGAAGTCACCTTACAAGACCTGCCTTCCAAGGGACTGCAATATCCTCTTGCAGCAAGGATATGCCTTCAGGGGTTTCTGCCCAGGAAGGAATTATTAGGACACCTGTTTTAGTTGGAGATCAATTATTAGACATGTGGATAGTTGGATGGCTGGTGAGAATGAGGATCACCTGGATGGGCATAATCGAACGGCACCGGCCATCTATTTGGCCGGCCATCTTCGGAGCCGGCTCCACAAAGGCAGTGGAGGAGTGGCCTAGTGGTTATAGTGGTGGATTTTGGTCCTGAGGAACTGAGTTCAATTCCCACTTCAGGCACAGGCAGCTCCTTGTGACTCTGGGCAAGTCACTTAACTCTCCATTGCCCCATGTAAGCCATATTGAGCCTGCCATGAGTGGGAAAGTGCGGGGTACAAATGTAACAAAAAAAAGGGGCGGTGCCAACTGTATTATCAAAAAAGATGGCTGGCCATCTTTTCTTTTGATAATACGGTTGGGGGCCGGCTAAATCTCAACATTTAGGTCAAATGTTGAGATCGCCGGGTTTACAGATGGCCGGCTTAAAAAAAGTGGGGAAAAAATCCAAGTGCTCGTCAGGGACATCCTAAATCAAAACTATTTTTGCTTGGCTAAATGCGCTGTGATTGGTTGAGAGAGACCCCTGTCTATGATTGGCTGAGAGAGACCTGAAGGGGCATAATCAAAAGGGAGGGACATCCAAGTAAGTGGAGCTGTGGCCAAGTGGTTAGAGCACCAGTCTTGTAATCCCGAGGTGGCCATTTCAAATCCCACTGGTACTACTGCAAAAGCTGAGCAAAAATAGTTTTGATTTAGGACCTCCCTGGCGAGCACTTGGATTTTTTTAAAAAAAATTTTGGGTGGGAGGGGATAGGTGACCACTGGGGGAGTAAGGGGAGATCATCCCCGATTCCCTCGGATGGTCATTTGGTCAGTTGGGGCTCCTTTTTGAAGTTTGGTCGTAAAAAAAAAGGGACCAAGTAAAGCCGGCGAAATGCTCGTCAAGCCTGGCTTTTTTTCCATTATCAGGCGAAGCCGGCCATCTCGTGAGCACGCCCCCATCCCACCTTCACTACCCTACCGACACACCCCCTTGAAATTTCGCCGGCTCTGCGACGGAAAGCAGTTGAAGCTGGCCAAAATCGGCTTTCAATTATACTGATTTGGCCAGTTTCAGAAGATCACCGGCCATCTTCCGATTTGTGTCGGAAGATGGCCGGTGATCACTTTCGAAAATGAGATGGCTGGTCACTTGCCTGGTGTGAAGGTGGTGGACCTTAAATTTCACCTATATAAGATTTTAGACAGTACTGGGGTTGAGCTGGCTGTCTTAGTAAATGGGGATACTGACAACATAGGGGAGAGAGGTTCTAGAAGCTAAATTTAGGCTCTAAGGTAGAATGTTGAACTCTAGAACTTACAGAGTAGCATTCTCAGAAATGTTTCCCATTTCATGTGCCGGACCCAAGAGACAGGCAGGTCTCCAAAATCTCAATAGCTGGATGAAACAATGGTGCAAGGATGATAGATTTAATGTTGAAAGTATTTTTGAAAGAACCAGGAGATAAAGGCAAGTTCCAACAAAACTGCAGAGATGTGAAACACAATTGGATATAAAACACAATCCAGCGCAGTATGGTACAGGTAACTTTTATTCAAAAAGCTTGATGTGGCAATATTTTGGCTTGTGCCTATATCAGGGGTACAGTCAAATATCCAGTTTCCATGATCAACCTATATCCATGTCATGTTTTCTGTTCAGATTTGGGACGTTGAGTGCAAAACATCCAAAGTCTGATTTAGATATAATTTCAAAAATGCTCCTCCAAAGCTCTCTCCTTGTTGTTGACAACTGATGCCTCTTTGTCATGCAGTTAATTTGAAAGCACAGTGCTAAGTATAATTTAGGGCCCTGTTTACTAAGCTGCGTTATAGGCGTGTTAGTATCTTTAACACACATTAACCATGTACGCACATTAACCATGCACGCGCCTATAATATCCCTATAGGCGCCTACACAGTTAGCGCACGTGCTAATTTTGGTAACGCAACTTAGTAAATGGGGGTTTGTTGCCACATTATTACTATTCCTGTTGTCTTCATTACTGTTATTGTGGAGTGTTTTTTCTCTCTTATATTTTGTATATTAATTGAGTTTCTGCCAGGTTCTTCTGACCTGGATTGGCCACTGTCGGAAGCAGGATACTGGGCTAAATGAACCATTGGTCTGACCTAGTACAGATATTCTTATCTTCTTATGAGCTACCATTGAGGAAAAAAATTAGGTGTCATCATGGACAATAGTTTAGTTTTGTTTATTCTAATTGATTTATATTCTGCCTAATTATCTAAGCCGATCTCAAAAATCAACATACATAAACATAAAATTAAATTAAATTAAATACAACATAAACATTAAATTAAATACAATAAAATAAAATAGAAAAGCTGTACAATGAAATCAAAGCAATCAACTAATAAAAAACAAATGAACTAACCTGCTTTGTGGCAACCGTATCTGAACATCAAGCCTATGTTTCTAAACGTACTATTCTATTTCAAAAAGACTCATTCAACAAATCATTTTTAGCAGGTTTTTTTTTAAATTGTCAGTATGAATCATGTACCTAATATGCATGCAGGGGCATTTTTGATATGATATTTAAGTCTGAATTGAGATATTTTGCTGAAAATGTCTCAAAAAAAATCTAGCTCACAGCCATAATCGAACTGGAAAAACACGTCTAAGTTTTTGGACTGATTATGGCTTTGAGCTAGATGTTTTCATGCTCAACATGCCCATCTGTAAGTATCATTTTTGAAAAAAAAACAACTCCATCCCAGGGTAAAACAGGGAAAAATAATCATTCCTAGTAAACTGACTACACAGACATCCCAGCAGTGCAGAGGGGCAGCCCAATGGTCCATCTAGCCTCTCTCATCCTTGGTGACTTTAATATTCCTGCTAATGATCCATCCAACTCTTATATTTCCAAGTTACTCGCTTTAACATCCTCCTTTAATCTCCAACTATGCTCCACCTCCCCCAATCATCAAAATGGTCACTGTCTTGATCTCATCTTCTCCTCCAACTGTTCACCCTCTAGTTTCCTTGCCTCTGATCTTCCCCTCTCTGATCACCATCTTATAACTTTCACACTTAAATCTCCTCCCTCCCAGTCCCATCCTATCTTATCTAATTTATCTAGGAATCTTCACAATATTGATCCTTCATCTCTATCCTCCCATGTGTCAAACCTCCTCTCTACTGTGGCACCATCCACGTCTGTCAACGAGGCTGTTTCTTCTTACAATACTCTATCCTCTGCCTTAGAGACTCTTGCACCTTTGATGACCCGCCCTATAAGGCGCACAAAACCCCAACCTTGGCTGACTTCTAATATCTGCTACCTACGTTCCTGTACCCGCTCCACCGAATGCCTCTGGCAGAAATCTCGGGCCCTTGCTGATTTCTTACACTTTAAGTTCATGCTGACCTCCTTCCAATCTGCTCTTTTATGCGCCAAACAGGTTTATTATATCCAAGTGACCAACTCTCTTGGCTCTAACCCTCGACTTCTCTTCACCACATTGAACTCTCTCCTCAAGGTGCCCCCTCCCCCAACTCCCCTTCATTATCTCCTCAGACCCTTGCTGAATTCTTTCACGACAAGGTTCAAAAGATAAACCTTGAATTCTCTACCTCGCCACCTCTCCCTCCACTAGTCCGTTCCCCTCTCTCTCCTTCCCCTCATTCCTTTTCCTCCTTTCCTGAAGTTACTATTGAGGAAACTACACTTCTCCTTTCTTCCTCAAAATGTACCACCTGTTCCTCTGATCCCATTCCCACCCACCTTCTTAATGCCATCTCTCCTGCTCTTATTCCTTTTATCTGTCACATTCTCAACCTCTCACTTTCCACTGCAACTGTCCCTACTGCCTTTAAACATGCTGTGGTCACACCTCTCCTTAAGAAGCCTTCACTCAACCCTACTTGTCCCTCTAATTACTGACCCATCTCCCTCCTCCCTTTTCTCTCCAAATTACTTGAGCGTGCTGTTCACCACTGCTGCCTTGATTTTCTCTCCTCACATGCTATTCTTGACCCACTACAATCTGGTTTTCGCCCTCTCCACTCAACCGAAACTGCGCTTACTAAAGTCTCCAATGACCTATTACTGGCTAAATCCAGAGGTCTCTATTCCATCCTCATTCTTCTTGATCTTTCCGCTGCTTTTGACACTGTCGATCACAGCATACTCCTCCCTGTCCTCACTTGGATTCCAGGGCTCTGTCCTTTCCTGGTTCTCTTCCTACCTCTCCCTCCGCACCTTCAGTGTTCACTCTGGTGGATCCTCTTCTACTTTTATCCCTCTGCCTGTCGGCATACCTCAGGGTTCTGTTCTTGGTCCCCTTCTCTTTTCTATCTACACTTCTTCCCTTGGTTCATTAATCTCATCCCATGGCTTTTCCTACCATATCTATGCTGATGACTCCCAAATCTACCTTTCTACCCCTGATATCTCACCTTGCATCCAAACCAAAGTTTCAGCGTGCTTGTCTGACATTGCTGTCTGGATGTCTCAACGCCACCTGAAATTAAACATGACCAAAACCGAGCTTCTCATTTTTCCTTCCAAACCCACCTCCCCACTCCCCCCGTTTTCTATTTCTGTTGATGGCTCTCTCTCATTCTCCCTGTCTCCTCAGCTCGAAACCTTGGGGTCATCTTTGACTCTTCTCTCTCCTTCTCTGCTCATATCCAGCAGATCGCCAAGACCTGTTGTTTCTTTCTTTACAACATCTGTAAAATCCGCCCCTTTCTTTCTGAGCACTCTACCAAAACCCTCATCCACACCCTTGTCACCTCTCGTTTAGACTACTGCAATCTGCTTCTTGCTGGCCTCCCACTTAGTCACCTCTCCCCTCTCAAATCGGTTCAAAACTCTGCTGCCCGTCTTGTCTTCCGCCAGGGTCACTTTACTCATACTACCCCTCTCCTCAAGTCGCTTCACTGGCTCCCTATCTGTTTTCGCATCCTTTTCAAACTTCTTCTACTAACCTATAAATGTACTCACTCTGCTGCTCCCCAGTATCTCTCCACACTCGTCCTTCCCTACACCCCTTCCCGTGCACTCTGCTCCATGGATAAATCCTTCTTATCTGTTCCCTTCTCCACTACTGCCAACGCCAGACTTTGTGCCTTCTGTCTCGCTGCATCCTACGCCTGGAATAAACTTCCTGAGCCCCTACGTCTTGCCCCATCCTTGGCCACCTTTAAATCTAGCCTGAAAGCCCACCTCTTTAACATTGCTTTTGACTCGTATCCACTTGTAAACACTCGCCTCCACCTACTCTTCTCTCCTCCTTCCTGTACACATTAATTGATTTGATTTGCTTACTTTATTTTTTGTCTATTAGATTGTAAGCTCTTTGAGCAGGGACTGTCTTTCTTCTATGTTTGTGCAGCGCTGCGTACGCCTTGTAGCGCTATAGAAATGCTAAATTGTAGTACTAGTAGTAGTAGTAGTAGTAGCCCTGTATCCTGCTTCCAACAGTGGTCAAACTAGGTCACAAGTACCTGGAAGAAACCTAATTAGTAGCAACATTCCATGCTATCAATCCTGGGGCAAGCAGTGGCTTCCCCCATGTCTATCTCAATAACAGACAATGGACTTTTCCTCCAGGAACTTATCCAAACTGGTTCTCAATTGCCTCCAGCTTATTGTGTATCAACAGGTTTATCTTTAACAAGCACTTGCTGACAGATTGTAGCTCACCAAGTTCCCCAAAGAATTAATAGAATGTTTCAAACCTTCCTTGGTCTCTGTCACCAGAGACTGTAGTAAATCTACCTTCTCACCAAACCTTTCAAGACAATCTGACAATGAGTCCAGCCTTCCTACAGCCTCCAGCACATCTCTCCAGCCTTCAACCGATATACATGTTTGGATTCCAAAGGGCTGTGAATTGGAGACACTGACGCTCAGGCTACTCACATAAGGAACATTTCCTCCTGGGAGGGTGAAAGCCCCAGCAACTCTGAATTAACATAGGGGGCCACACATCTCTGGATCTGACCAGCTGAACAACTTCAGTGAGAACACGCAGTCTGACACAGCACCAAAGTCACCAGACTCGGGTATTGGGGGAGTACTGCGCGCTTTGGGGCTCAAGAGTATTCACTCACTTCAGCATGCACACGTTCTCCAACACAGCATGCACCTTCAATGCCTGCCTCCAACGCGGGAACCACAAATTAGTCAAAGCCCGTTGTCCAAGGAGTGCTCCAGTACCCTTCTCTACAGGAAAGGTATTGGTTTTGTCCTTCTGTTTCCCCATCGGGTTCGGCACCATGGACATCAATCTGAGAACCAACGGACCTCACTCCTCCACATCTGCTACCAACGTCAGTTTTATCAACAGTCAAGACCAACTTATTTTCTTTTACCCAATCTGCTATTGCAATGAAGATAGACTGTAAACGGTTGACTGCATTAACCATTGAAATTTTCTGTTCCGTGTGTGGCAGCAGCCAAAGCAACCAGAATGGTAGGAATTTATTAGGAAAGGAATAGAGAATAAAACATAGAATATCAGAATGCCTCTCTACCACTCCATGATGCGACTATACCTTGAGATTTGTCCCCTGGATTGTATATATGGTGATTTCTGTGCCGATCTATGATGTGAACCCAACTAAATTGGCACCAATTTATATTTGGGAGCACATCTTGCTACACACTATTCTACAACAATGTGTTTCCAAATCCCAAAACGCACAACCTAAAAGGGGATGTGGCCATGGCAGGTGCACGGGTGGATCAGGGGCATTCCTAACATTTGCATGCAGTGTTATAGAATACCAAGGATGTGCAACCAAAGTGGACACTGGGAATTACACCTGGTTTCAGCAGGCATAAGTTCCGGCACCCAATTTGGGTGCCAAAATCAGCACTCGATGGTATTCTACAATGAATGCTCCTCTTTGAGTGCCCATTACAGAATAGCGCTGAGCACCAATTTTTTTTTCAGTACCATTATTGAATCTAGCACTGTGTGCACTCCAGTCACCACATGTCTAAAAGAGAGAGTGGAATTAGAAGTATAGTGAATGGTAACCAAAATAGTCAAAGGGATGGAATGACTCCCATATGAGTATGTATCCTTTTTATTAGAGTCTCAGAACATAAAGAAGCAGTAATACATAAACAATCAATCTGTAAACAAGATCAGAGAAACTCAATGACATTTACTAGTTTAATCCCCTCCCACCCACACGTACCCCACCTTCCTGACCCTTACCCAGCCCTCTCACATCCCCTCCCCAAACCTGCACCATGGAGAATACCAAACAAAGAAAAGGAAAAAAGTTCCTGACTGGTATATATAAATAGCAAGTCCTTCATGACTACAAACTCATGGTGGTAACGTGTCCCAAAAAGGCACCCAGGTCACCTGAAAAAGAGGACTAGGCCCCCGAGGAGATCAATCACCTGAAAGTGCTCCATGCACAGGACTCAAATCTCCCATCAATATATATAAACGGCGAGTGACCGTACTCACCGCAAATGCGCAGTAGAGACTTCCCTCTCTGTCCCGCCCCCGCGTCAATACGTGATGACGGAGGGGGGGCGGGACAGAGAGGGAAACTGCGCCGCCGACGTTGCTACCGCTCCCTCCCCCCACTCAGAGTCGCCGCCGTCACCCCTCCACCCGGCCCGGGCCCTCTCTTCCCTTCTGAACTTACAGATCCATTCGCCGAACGCAGCAACGCACATCAGCTGAGCTGCAGTGAGCCCTTCCTTCTTTGCCTGTGGCCCCGCCCTCCTGTGACGTAACGTCAGCGAGGGCGGGACACACACAGGCAGAGAAGGAAGGGGCAGCTCAGCTGATGTGCGTTGCTGCGTTCGGCGAATGGATCTGTAAGTTCAGAAGTGAAGAGAGGGCCCGGACCAGGTGGAGGGGTGGCGGCGGCGACGACTTCGAGGGGGGGGGAGCGGTGGTGACTTCGCGGGGGGGGGGAGGGGAGCGGTGGTGACCGCGGAGGGAGGAAAACCTCTATACCAGCCCGTTTTTACGGGCTCAACGGCTAGTATGAGTATATCTTAAAAAGGTTAGGGCTCTTCAGCTTGAAGGGACAAATGAGGGGAAATATGATAGAGGTCTACAATATTGTTAATGGAGTGGAATGGGTAATGGCAAATTAATTACTTACTCTTTCAAAAAGTACAAAGACTGGGGGACACACCATGAAGTTACATACTAACACTTTTAAAACAAATAGGAGAAATTATTTTTTTCACTCAACGCATAATTAATCTTTGGAACTTTTTGCCAGAGGATGTGGTAAAAGCAGTTAGTTTAGCTGGGTTTAATAAAAGTTTGGACAGACTCCTGAAAGTTAGTTCATAAATTGTTATTAATCAGACCCACAGAAAGTCACTGCTTATCCCTGAGGATAGGTAGCATTGAGGTTTGCTACTTTTTGGGATTCTGCCAAGTACTTTTGATCTGGTTTGGCCACTGCAAGAAGCAGGATATTAGTCTAGCACCCTAATTCTATATATGGCGCTCAAAATTGCATGCACAAATATGGGCGTGGACCCAATTTACATGTGCAATTTAATTGATAAATGAGCCACTTAGTACTGATAATTGGGTGCTAATAATCAATTATCAGTGCTAATTGGCATTTATTAAAATTTGCATGCAGATTTTTAGGTGCAAGAATCTGCGCATAAATCTGAGTAGG
Organism: Microcaecilia unicolor; assembly: GCF_901765095.1. Lineage (NCBI taxonomy): Eukaryota > Metazoa > Chordata > Amphibia > Gymnophiona > Siphonopidae > Microcaecilia > Microcaecilia unicolor. The sequence goes on along the minus strand of NC_044032.1, from coordinate 181,336,632 downwards.
GGGCATGGTCATGGGAGGAAGATGGCCGTATTAGGGTTATTCCTGGAATTTGCATGCAGTTTTATAGAATAAGGGAGATTTGCACCTAATTTAAGTGCAAGAATTTACACCAAGTTTTACTTGATATAGATCCTCGCGCCTAAAATTGGGCCAGATCCTGGTATCAATCACCATTCTGTAAACTGTGCCCACCTCTGAGCACTGTTTATAGAATAGCACTTAGTGCTAATTTTTATTGGTGCCAAAATTTGGGCGCTATTTATAGAATTGAGTCCTAGATGAACATTTGCTATGACTCAATATGGCAATTCCTATGTCTTATGTGTTATGTTACTAGGTTAAGGGGTTTAAGGGATGTGATACTAAGGTTAGGAAGCCAAAACAGATGTTGCTAGTTTTGGGGGTGTTTAGGGGCATCAAAGAGAGAGATGGTTCTTGGTTAGGGTGTTTAAGGATGTATTATTGGGTTAAAGAAGTTTAGGTGTATGTTACTAAATTGGGGGAGGGGTCAAAGAGAAATGTTTCTAGCTTTATGAGATTTAGAGATGTGTTGTTCAGTTTAGGAGTTTAAAGGGGTGCACTCCTAAGCTTCAGGGGTTAAAGGGTATTATACAGTAACTATTTTCAGAGGGTCAAATATAGATATAACTAGAGTTGTCACCCAATATTTAACCGGCCAGGAACGCCCCTTTCATTCTCCGTGGGTGAAATCTTAGTCTACAGATTCAAAAGTGCAGCCCCTTTGCTAATAAAGTTACGTCAGCTCCCAATTAAAACCAAAATAGCAGTCAAACTATGTTCATTTGTTTTCAAAACTCCATATGGCTTAACCCCTGATTATATGTAATCTTTAATTGATCTCCCCCTTCACAACGCTCTCCCTGGTTCAAGAGATTATCTAACCCTCCACTATCTCAGTTGCAAAAATGTGATCTACAAGTCAATCTACATGTCAGAATTCCTTCCCAAAATTCATCAGATGGGAACTTAATTATTTGATATTCCAGAAATACCTTAAAGCCTCTCTGTTTAAGCAATTTGTCACGGATGATCATGATTTAAACCCATAATTGTACAATTATTCCAATTTCTCAGTTCCATTCTAATTGTTATTATACATGGATGACTATAAATTGTTACCTTTTTTGCGTCTAGCATTCGTTTCCATATTACATATTGTAATACTCAATCCTCAATTACTTTATTGTTATTTAATGTATAAAATCCCCCATCAGTTTTTGTACCTTTAATTACAATAAGTTGATCTATTGGGATAATGTGGGATATAAATGAAATAAATAAATACATCTGTGTTGATGGACTACAAATAAAATTGAGCTTCCTTGAATAATATTCATATTGCTAGAAATGGGATTTATTAGTGACAGGTGCACCAATAGGGCTCTGAAATCTCAATGGAGCATCTCTTACTGGATTTCAGCTAGTTGTTCTATAGCAGCATCAGTAACAGCTAAGTTGTTCCTGGTCCTGTTTTTCTTTGACTTGTACTTATAAATAAATAGATGAGAATTTGAAATGTCTCTTGTAATTAGCTGTGCTGCCAGTTCAGAGAATTAATGTCTTATCTATACATTGTATCAACAATGCTTTCCAGTAACCTTTATAGAAATATTGCCCATTGGAGTAGATATATTAACTTATTCACAACTGTATCCTGTATTAATCTGATATGAAATATTTACATCCACATCAACTTAATTACTTATGATTTTTTTTCTAAAATAATTCAATTAAAATGAGTGTTATATATTATGATGATTTTGTGCATTTATATTTATGCTGAATATACAATTGTGTGGTTATTTCATTTATTTAATCCCATTTAATTAAAGCTGTTTTGGAAATGTATTAACCCCCCCCCCCCCCCCACATACATTGATTTTATGTCAGTTTGAAAATGTCCTTGTTATTAACTGTGGTTAATCTAATTCTTGATTAATAATTTCATTTATCTTATTGCATGAGGTGAATGTCATTGCCTTGAAGTATTATTTGAAGAATTTGTACTCAATCAAAATATGTGTGATTTAATTATTGATTTTCATCAAAGCCTGTTATATAATTTACACCTATGGCCAGAGTTGTTAAGCTCCAAAGAGGTTCTAGTTATGTAGGACTTTACTGGTGGAATCTACTACCAGTGGAACTTGGAGAGAAAACAACGGTGTCAATTTTATAAAAAAAGGAAAAAGCTTGTCCTTTTTAGTCAGGAGCACATTGGATTCTGGGGGTAGAGGGATGCTGTGTTGGGATGTTTTATAAAGTTTCTCTTATAGTATATTCTATTTTATAGTTTTTATTTAGAATTTATTTATTTATTGCATTTGTATCCCACATTTTCCCACCTCTTTGCAGGCTCAATGTGGCTTACAATACATCATGAATAGTGGAAATATAATAGAAATTGGGCATTTAGTGTTACAGAAGAATCTTTGGCAACATGATAATGATAAGACATGATATTATAAGAATCTACCTTGATGTTTGTTGTGTGAGGTAGAATATCAAATCAATGAGGTTGTTTTAACTAAATAATGTTAATGTCAATCAACAAATCATAATTTTAGTTACTTTTAGTATTTATTGGTTATTTGGGTCAAGATCCAAAAGGATTCCAGAATTGCATGAATGACAATTTAGCAGGTCCAAATGTCCTTCAAAGAGTATTAATGATTTTATTTCCATAAGGTCTAAGGAAATTGTATGGAACTCAAATTATTGTGGTTAGAAGTGGAAACTGATTAATAGACAAGGCATAAATCCACGAAGAGTAAGGCCCTTGTTTTACAAGCCCTATTTGCGATTGATACATACATAAAGTGGCACTTAAAGGTTTATCTTCTATAAATGATTAAGGGGTCCTTTTACTAAGCTGTGGTAAAAAGTGGCCTGCGGTAGTGTGGATGCAAGAAATTGGCACGTGTTGGGCTATTTTTTTTACTGCAGCTGGGGAAAAGGGCTTTTTAAAATGGAGGCAGTAAATGGCTGTACAGTAAAATCAAAAGTAGTGCACAGCTCTGTACTGCCTGAGTCCTTACTGCCATCTTTTGACTTAGCGATAAGGGCTCACGTGCCACTTGTGTGGTAATTGTGCTGCTGCTTACCATGGGGAATGCCCCCACAGTAGAAAATTATTTTCTACCATGGGAAACAGCACGCGCCAACTTCTGAATTACCGTTGGGCACCTGCACTACCCCGGTGGCAGTACCGATTTGGCACGCCCTACCAGTTAAGGTTGTGTGAAATCCATTGATATTTTGTGATTCTTCCTGAAGCAGCATTTAGAGAAGTGAAACAAGGCATTCTTGTTGAAGTGTAATACCATCCAGAATGTTCACACTAAAGCCAGAAATAAGATAAGTCACTAACAACACCTGGCAAATGTTCAGGAGTGAACTCTATTTCTACAGGAAGCAGTGATGGTAAGTTTCAGGTGTCAACCTAAGACTGTGGCTTTAACTTGTGGATACTGGGACCCCATTACCGTGTGGAGAGTTCCAAGCAACCTTGGTTTCCCCTCAAAGCAGTGGGGCAAGAATTGGACTGATTATAGGAAGACTACAAAATAGTAACAGTGCTGGAGAAGTGTGAGGATGGAGTAAGGGCAGAGCTAGCAGCTTTCTGTTGTCCATTTAGCTATCCAGATAGTGGTTTGAATATTGCTGCTATCTGGATTGTAGCATCACTCACCACTTTTCCTAGACATTCAGCTCCACCAAGTATCTGGATAGCAGTGTTGAATATCCAGGAATAATTTAAATGCCGTGGTTGGTGTGTAAAACAAAATGCCAACAGTGTAGTTTAAATATTGAATGTACAATCTTTTTCTTAGTAATACTACTACGAATCATTTCTATAGTGCTACTAGGCTTACGTAGCGCTGTACACATTATATGCAAGTACTTTCTCTGTCCCTAGAGGGCTCACAATCTGAGGGGCCCTTTTACTAAGCCACGCAAGTGTGTACGCGCGCCCAAAGTGCACCAAAATGGACTTTCCACCTGACTACTGCATGACTCTTGCGGTAATTGAATTTTTGGCTCGCGTCCGATACAAGCATCTGAAAAATATTTTTTATTTTTGGGCGCACGTAACAGACGCTCGCCAAGTAGGTCATTACCGCCTGGATTCTTTATCGCTAGGTCAATGGCTGGCGTTAAGGTCTCAAACCCATAATGGATACGCAGCAATTTTGATTTTGCTGCATGTTCATTTTCGGCAAAAAAAGACCTTTTTTACAGGTGTGCTAAAATATGGATTGGCGTGTGCCCAAAATTCAAGCCTATAGTACCGCAAGCCATTTTCAGCGCACCTTTGTAAAAGGACCCCTGAGTTTTGGTACCTGGGGCAATGTAGGGTTAAATGACTTGCCCAAGGTCACAAGGGGGAATTAAACCCAGTTCTTCAGGATCAAAGTCTACTGCACTAACCACTATGCTACATTTATTCAGGGCCTCAGAAAGTATTAAGTAATAAGATACACACATCAACATTACTATTTTTTTTTTTACTGAATGCAGTCTGAACACAACTTTATTGTACTCACAACATCCTTGTGATTTGTGACCTATTGCTCTGCAACAGACAACACAATATGCTCTTTTCTGCTCTGCAGGTGCATTGGTAGATACTAGACTTTTGTACTCTAGTGCAATCAATGCAGTTCTGATTGGCCTTGTCAGATTACTGATATTTTGTAGTCTTCATATGAACAGTCCATCGATCATTTGCTCTGCCAATTGAGTAAGGAATCAGTGTTGTCTTTCTCAAGGTAATCTGCTGTTCTTAGCAGGATGATTTCTCATCCAAACAAAACTGGCAATTGCCTCATCACTCAAACTGAAAAATATTCTGATTGACTACATAATTGCTTTTCATTTGCATGAAGCATACACACTATGTGATCCGTAATGATAAGTGGTTTTCTTTCTTCTCCAAAGACTCCTGTGTTATAGTATTCTATTGATAGCAACATTATCACTTTAGATTTCCTGGACACATATGAAGTTAATGTGAGAATCATTAGGTAGTGTTTCCATACAGATTATTGTCCTAATAGGGTCTAGGTTGGTCACATTTACACTGCTAGCTCTGCACTGATGAAAGGGTTACTACCCATTGCATTCCTCCCTGATTTAAATCAGGAACAAACAACTTTTTGTAATTCATATCTTTACTGCAATCATGCTTTCAACATTTTGAACAAACAGAACACTGAACTCAGATTACAGCCAAATCTAGTTCCAGAATGTAGTAATAAAATAGAACAGAGCAAAACCATCCTATATAATAATTCTCACCTCCAACGTTCTAATGTGCCTGGTACCGTGGCTCCCTTGGAGGTGGTCTGCTAGGCAGTTTAGAATGCACTGATGTCAGTGATGTCACTGACAGCTGATTCCAAGACAAGGGGAGGAGTAGGGAAACACGCTCCGCGTGTTTCCCTACTCTTCCCCCTGCCTGGGAAACAGCTGTCCGTGCCCCCCCCCTCTCGGTGCAACACCCAAGCCCCTGCCCTGCAAAACCACGTGTTTCCCTACTCCTCCCCATGCCTACCAATCAGCTCTCAGTGCCCCCCCTCGGCGCAACACCCAAGCTCCTCTGCCTCGGCGCAGCACCCAAGCCCCTACCCCCCCTTGACACATCACCAAAGACCCTCCCCCTGGCGCATCACCAAAGCCCCTACCCCCCCCTCGGGCACATCAACTCCCTCGCCACCTGCAGCTGCCAATACTAACGCTGTTCGGCCACTGCTGCTTCTCCTGTGGAGCAGCAGCGGCCGGTACAAAAAGAAAAAAGCCAAAAAAACATTTTTAACCTGAAACGCGGCTCCATAGACAGCCACCTGGCATTGGCTGTCATCACTGCAGCTGCTCCTCCTCTCCCCTCCACGTCACTGCCCCTGCAGGAAGACCCCGGAGGTGTGCAGCGACCTCAGAGGGGAAAGGGGGAGAGGAGGAGCGTCTGCAGAGAAGACAGTCAATGCCAGATGGCTGTCTACGGAGCCGTGTTTCAGGTTTAAAATCTTTTTTTGGCTTTTTTCTTTTTGTACCGGCCGCTGCTACTCAACAGGAGATGCAGCAGCGGCCGGACAGCGTTAGTATTGGTGGCTGCGGGTGGTGAGGGAGTTGATGTGCCCGAGGGTGGGTAGGGGCTTGGGTGATGTGCCGAGGGGGGGGGGAAGGGGTTTGGGTGATGCGCCGAGGGGGGAGGGGAGGGGCGCTGGACATGGGTGGCTGGAGGGGGCAGGGGGGGGGGAGGGTCGCTGGACATGGGTGGCTGCAGGGGGAGAGGAGGGTCGCTGGACATGGATAGCTGCGGGGGGGGGGGGCAGGGAAGAGGGAGGTGGGGAAGGGGTCCTGAGACCAGATGGGTGGCTGCAGGGGAGGGCAGGGGAGACAGAAGGGACACTGTGGGGGGGGGGCAGGGGTAGAGGAGGGTCACTGGACATGGGTGGCTGCAGGGGGGCAGGGGAGAGATGTGGGTCGCTGGACATGGGTGGCTACAGGGGGGGCAAAGGGGAAAGGAGAGGAGGGTCGTTGGACATGGGTAGCTGCGGGGGAGAGGAGGGTTGCTGGACATTGGTGGCTGCAGGGGGGCAGGGGGAGAGGAGAGTCGCTGGACATGGGTGGCTGCAGGGGGAGCAGGGGAGAGAGGAGGGCCGCTGCACATGCGTGGTTGCAGGGGCAGAGGAGGGTTGGTGGGGAGGGGGTCCTGAGACCAGATGGGTGGCTGCAAGGGGGGCAGAAGAGACAGGAAGGACGCTGCAGGGGGGGATTACTTTGCTAGCGCCCGTTTCATTGCCTACCGAAACGGGCCTTTTATACTAATATTCCATAACAGCAACACAGTCCAATGGTTGTCCTTATAGTTAATATGACCCTCCCCAACTCCCACTGTAGTGTTATTCTCAGTCACACTACTGTGTCTATTGATCAATTAACCATTTCAAACTCAGCATAGCCTGACCTTTCAGAATCAGACTTACTCCCCACCACATGTAAGCCCACTGCCCCTTCCTACCCAACCCCTGTAACTTCTTTTAACCAATCAGAATCACAACTTCAGTTCCGAGTACCCCCCTCTCCTGCCTTCTCCTCCCTTTGATCACTGCTTCTCTAGCCGATTCCCTCTATGACAGAATACTATCAATTTCCCTCATTCCTCATCCAATCTTCATAGGGCTCCCATATCTGTTGATGCTTGCTCAGAGTCTGATTTCTACATTCTGGAATTTTTGTCATATGTGCAATGCTATCCAGTTTTTGTAGTGCTTCCTCCTGACACGGTAATTCATCTTGAGTCCAACAATGAGCAATGAAGCAATGAACCACCTGCTACATCAGAGCACCACCAAATTCTGATGCCATATTCTGAGAGTTTTCTGGGCTGATGGGGTGGTGGTGGTAATTTTATAACAGGGTGCCTATCAGGCTTATTTTCGAAAGTGATCGCTGGCGATCTTCCGACAAATTGGGAGATGGCCGACGATCTCTCAAAAGCGGCGAAATCGGTATAATTGAAAGCTGCTTTTTTGACACCATCGCCGCTTTCCCGTCGCCGAGCCGGCGAAAGTTCAAGGGGGTGTGTTGGCAGCGTAGTGAAGGTGGGACATGGGTGGGCATGGGCATGGCTACCAGATGGCCGGCTTTCGCGGATAATAGAAAAAAAAGCAGTGTTAATCAGTATTTCGCCGGGTTTACTTGGTCCTTTTATTTTCACGACCAAGCCTCAAAAAGGTGCCCCAACTCACCAGATGACCACCGGAGGGAATGGGGGATGACTTCCCCATACTCCACCAGTGGTCACCAACCCCCTCCCACACTATAATAATGTTACAAGAAATGTTCACAGTTCTTAATATGATATTTAAGAACAGGGGGAATTGCTCGGAGCATGTGCTGTATTTTTATATTTTAAGAACATTAACCTGTACTGCAAGGCTTGAGAGCATGGCACTAAATTTTAAAAGCGACCATGTGCCATCAGAACATAAAAAGACCATATAATTAGCTTTAAAATAAAAACCTTTTTTGCCAGCCTGTATACCAGCCTCAAATGTTATACCCAGCTACCTGACAGCAGTATGCAAGTCCCTGGATCAGTTTTTAATGGGTGCAGTGCACTTCAGGCAGGCAGACCCAGGTCCATCCTCCCCCTACCTGTTACACTTGTGGTGCTAAGGGTTGAGCCCTCCAAACCCCCCGAAAACCCACTGTATCCACATATAGGTGCCCCCCTTCACCCATAAGGGTTATGATAATGGTGTAGAGTTGTGGGGAGTGGGTTTGGTTGGGGATTTGGGGGGCTCAGCACCCAAGGTAAGGGAGCTATGCACCTGGGAGCTATTTGTGTATCTTTTTTAAAATGTTTAGAAGTGCCCCCTAGGGTGCCCGGTTGGTGTCCTGGCATGTGAGGGGTCCAGTGCACTACAAATGCTGGCTTCTCCCATGACCAAATGCCTTGGATTTTGCCGGGTTTGAGATGGCCGGCATTTTGTTTTCCATTATCGCTGAAAAACAAAACCGGCGATCTCAAACCCGTTGAACTCTGGCATTTGGCTGGGCCAAACTGCATTATCGAAAGAAAAGATGGCCGGCCATCTTTTTTGATAATAAGGTTCCGGCCATCTGTTGCGTCGCTGCCAAAATAGATCGCCAGTGATCTATTTCGCCGGCGCCGTTCGATTATGCCCCTCTATGTCTAAGTTCCAAAAAGGTGCCTATTTTAAAGACAATAAAAGGACCAATGTGTCTTTACTAAAAAAGATACTCAGCCCTAATAGCATGAAAATCTTTGTGCATAAATTGACACCTGCTCTGTGCATGCACTCACATATTTTCATTAAAATATTCACATACCCCCAGTTTCTATTTATGGTGCCCAAGGTTAGGCATTGAATTCTGTGCACAGTTTCTATTTTTGTGTGCATAACTTAATAGGCTAATTGTCTCTTAATTGGCACCAAAGATCAATCAATTGACCTTAACAAGCATTATGTGGTAACATAGTAAATGTCAGCAGATAAAGACTGCCCAGCACGGTGGCCAGAGTTGAATCTGGCAGTTTGCAAAGGTTCCAGTTCTTCTTGATGAAATACTGGTATATTTAGGGGCTCATTTTCAAAGCAGAAAAACATCCAAAAAGTGGCACAAAGCAGCAGATGGATATATATATTTTTTTGCTTAACCTTCCAAATCTCCATTTTAGAAACCCATTTTTAGGACATTTTTCTATGCCGTACGTCTGCAGTATGTTGAAATCTAAAGGAGGAGTGTCAGGGGCATGTTGAGGGTAGGAGTTGGGTGTTCCCAAAACTTGGGATATTTTTCTGCCATAATGGAACAAAGCAAAAACATCCGGGGCTAAAAGTTAGACGTTTTGGTCTAGACCTCTTTCAATCACAAGTCAATCACAAAACGTGCCCTAAATGACCACTGGAGAGATTAAGGCATGGCTCCCCCTTACTCTCCAGTGGTCACCTGACACCCACAAAGCTGTGAAAGAAACAATACATACCAGCCTCTATAACAGCTTCAGATGTTATGGCCAGTCCTATTAGAACAGTAAGCAGGTACCTGGAGTAGCCTAATGGTCAATTCATTGCACTGTAGAGAAGGGGACACAGGCCCATTTCCCATTCTATTACAGTGGAAAGTGTGAGCCCTCAAAAACCTACTGTACCCACATATAGGTGACACCTGCAGCCATAAGGGCTATTGTAATCATGTACAGTTGGGTACAGTAGGTTTTTGGTGGGTTTTAGAGGCTCACCATACAATATAAGGGGGTAACAGTGATATGCGTACCTGGGATCTTTTATGTGAAGTCCAGTGGAGTGCCCCATAGGGTGCCACACTGCTCTGCTGGGATGTCTGTGTGGCCAGTCTACTAAGAATGCTGGTCCCCCATACATCCCAATGTCTTGTTTTTGTGTGTTTTTCCCTTGGACTTTTTTTTTCCCCCCTAATGGTCCAAAAAGCTAGACACACTGGGCACAACAACATCTAGCAAATGGCCATTTTTGAAACAAAAATATAGATGTTTTTCTGGTTCGAAAATCGCTATGCTCTCCTCTTGATATTTGGACATTTTCAACAAAACATCCAAAATCCTGAAGAGGAAAGCACAAAGATTAAGAGGCCAAAGGAAGCCACTGTTTGTAGGGGATAGGAAGGAATACAACAGGTCTGTAAAGTCTGTTCACTTTGTTCATTGTGTGAGAAATAAGGAACTTAAAAAAAAATTGTCAGTAGGAAGTTGGCAGTTCTTTGGTCTGTGGAGTTGTCCAGGGTGTTGGTATAACTAGTCTTTTCTCTTATAATCAACAGGAGGCTGGCTTTGATAGAGAGTGATATACTCTGCTTGATTTTGGTTTGAAGGAAAACCTGGACTGGATTATTTGTACTAGAAATGTTTGTGTTGGCTTTTGTTTTGAAAATGAGCCTGTAAACTGCCTGGCAAGGAGCTGGGCTGAAATCTGCTGGGATAAAGAGTGGGCCTGTGCTTGTGGAGTTTCAAGGTAAAATAAGTGTAGAGAACACACTTATCCCCAGTGTATACAAGGCTCTACTACCATATAGAGACCCATTTGGGATTTAAGGAAACCTTGTGAGTGAAAGGCAAGCTACCAGGATTAACCAGCAAAGTTCACCAGAGGGAGGCACTCTACTATGACTATGCCATAATACATTGCTACTGCGTCCTATCTCCACCCAAACTGCACTCCTGGGAATGCCTTTGTGCACACAGTTATATGCATTTATTTGGCAGCACAATTTTCAGTGTATAGCATTATGCTTTATATGCAGAAAATGCTTTATAAAGTTACTGCCATGGAGGGTGCCATAGGGAGGTGCTTACTGAGGGGCCCTTTTATTAAGCTGTGTTATGGCTACTGCGTGGGTAGCGTGCACCAAATCAACCCTACCAACGGGGTAGCACAGCACCCGGTGGTAGTTCTGAATTTGGCAAATGCAATTTCCCACAGTAGAAAATAAGTTTCTATTTTCCAGTGTGAAGGGCGTTACCAGTGGTAATTGGCAGCACGGCCATATTGCCGCATGCAGCCTGATTACTGCACAAGTAGCACTTGAGCCCTTACCGCCTTCTAAATAGATGGTGTTAAGGGTGCAGGCAGTAAATAGCTGTGCGGTAATTTTAAATTAGCATACGGCTATTTACTACCCCAATTAAAAAAAGGCCTTTTTCCCCACCACATAAAAAAATGGCCCATCATGTGTCAAAACTAGAGCAGGCCACTTTTTACTGCAGCTTAGTAAAAGGGCTCCTGAGTGCCTATAGTATGTAAGTGCTACTGTATAGAAACAAATAGGTACCTACTTGTATTAATACAATACAGGGGTGGACTGAGAGTACTCTGGGCCCCCGGACACTGAGACTACCCTGGGCCCCCCCCCCCCCCCGTCATGCTGCTGCTGCCCCCTCACCATGCTGCCACCGCCCCATCCCCAACTTGCTGCTGTCGCCCTGCTCCGCTGCTGCTGCCCCCTGCCATGCTGTTGCTGCTGCAACCAGTACCCCCACCCCCCGCCAAGCTGACTCCCTCCCACCGTGTTGCTGCAGTCCCTTCCCTACCTTGAAGGGCCCTGGTGGTCTAGTGGCTGTGGCTTCTTTGGGGGCAGGAAATAAATCCCCTCTTTCCTGCCCACCCACTGCCTCTACTCTGCCTGGCGTAGTGCTGTGTTTACCAAATGTCTGCTGAGGATTCCAGTCTCGGCAGCCATTTGGTAAACATAGCAGTGCAACCAGGGAGAATAGCAGCAGCGGCCAGTAGACTACCAGGGTCCTGTGGGGGCTCTAGTGTGTGGCGGCAGGCAACCGGGCAGAGCCTCTGGGCTTCCTAGAGCCTCTGACGTCAGACTCACAGAAACAGAACAAAGCCTTGCACGGGATTGGGAAGAAGAGGACCTCGGCTTGGCTGGCGGGGGTTGGGGTCCCCCACCAGCAAAGGTAGGTGGCAGCGGGAGGGGGGTCATCGGCAGGGGGGTCAGCAATGGTGTGGGGGGGGTCAAAGTTGGTGGTGAGGAGTTAGCAATGGCGGCGGGGGGGGGGGGGGGTCGCCGGCGCAGGGGGGGGGCTAAAATGTGCCCCCTCACCTCGGGCTGTGGACCCCCCTCCCGCCAAAGTCTGGCTACGCCCCTGACCACAACTACATTTAGGCGCAACCATTTATACCAATGGAAAACTGGTGTAAATCCCCACATGTAAATTAGGCGCAGATCCCCTAATTCTATAATGATGCATATTAATTTTATGAACGCCTCTGACCTGCCTATGCTCTTCCTGTGTCACGCCCCCTTTTCAGATCCACACACAAGAATTACGTGCACATCTTTAAAGAATACATCTCGATTTGGAATACTTTGCCAGTGGAAATGCGAGTGGTGTCATCTATTGTGCAATTCAGGAAGCAGCTGAAATCACTCTTTTTCACTCAGGTATTTGGAGTTGTGATGTAGGGGGCTGCTCACTGTACAATGTTAGTTGCTGAGTTTGTTTGTTTTTAAATATGTACTGTCTTGATGCTAACGATTATATACATTCCTATATTGTACACTGCCTAGGGTAATTGAATAGAGCGGTTTATAAATGCTGTAAATAAATACATGAAAAGAGTGTGTATAAATTCTAATTAGTGCCAATAATTACTTGCTATTGCTCAATTATTGGCACTGATTGGCTCATTATTCAATTAAGTTGCGCATGCAAATTGGAGGCACATCCAAATTTGCGCATTAAATTCAAAGCACCATATATAGAATTTGAGGGTATGTACATACATGCATATATGCTAATTCCATTTATACTCTGCCCCAGTGCATGCCCTCTAGCAAAGTACATGTCAAGCTAAGTTTTTATAAAAAGCCATGTATGCTTGAATGTGGCCACATACATGTGGGAATGACTTCAGAAAGTGTGCAGGTAATTTTAAAAAGGAACAGTGCCCCTTGAAAACTACCATCTGCTTGTTCACAGTTATGGATATGCCTGGCATGTACCATTTTGAAATTCTTCTACAAACAGTACCCACATATAATGAAAGGCAGGGAACTCATTTATAGTTCTCCTTCATAACTTTATTATTAAAACATGTGCACAGTGTTATTTCTTAGAGTCTTTCCAGACTCTGTAGCACAAAAACAAGAATATGTTGTGATGGCGACCACAGTTCTTTCAGGGTTTCATGGCATCCATGGAACAAGACATTCAAAATGAGGCCTATATATACTTTCGGTTCAATATCTTCCATAGGTGTCAAATGAGAGGAGGGGGGACAAGTGGGCCCTGTCCCCTCCAAAGTTTTCCTGCCAGCTGCCACCTTCTACCGTCTCTTATCTATAGAGCAACAGGAGCTTGTCTTTTTGCTGCCACTGCTTTTCTTATCCTGGTCTGCTCTGGTCGCCAGCATCACATACTTGTTAAAATCAGAGAGCAAATACTTCCTGTTTCTCATGCTGACACAAGAAATAATTGCTCTCTGATTTTAACAAGCTTGTGGTGCCAGTGGCCAGAGCTGGCTAAGGATAGCAGAAAGGCAGTAGTGCAAACACAAGCTCCAATTGTGCAGGGGATTTAAAGGTTCTGGTGCTGGGAATGGGAAAAATGGGTCTGGGGTCTGACAAGGAAGCTAGTACTTGGAGCTGACTCTGATGCAGGGGTTGAGGACTAACAAGGGAGAAGGTAGGAGAAAGGGCTGTAGCTTGGAGATGAGCCAGATGTAGGCACTATGCCTGGTAGAAGGGGGCTGGGGGCTGATATGAGGCTAGAACTGGGACTATTCTATTCTATTTATTCTGTGGCTTATATTCTGCTTTTATCTCAGCAATTCAAAGTGGACTACAAAATATAATACATTTCTTAACTAGAAAGAGTTACAGTAAATTCATTAAAACATATAAACGTATTTATAAAGTAAAAATAAGTAAGTTTTAAGAACTTTTCTAAACACAGCGTAATAAGAAATAAGGCATAATTAAACAAATTTCAACCATTAAAATATTCCATATTCTTACACTCTGAAGAGAAAAAGAACGTTTCCATAATGATTTCTGAGTTATCCCTCTCATTGAGGGAAAATCAAGTAGTAATGTTTTCAAACTTCTCATGCCAGATCTATATTTTCAAAATAGAAGTAGGCCTCCAATTATACTTGAATTTAATCCATAAAAGCATTTATAGATCATACAGACAATTTTAAAATAACCATGAGATTCTATTCTCAACCAATGTAATTCTTTAAAAACAGAAGTAACCTCATTATGTTTACATTTTCTAAACAGCAGTTTGGCAGTAGTGTTTTGTAGAAGCTGTAATCTCTTCTGTTGTTGCTTACTTATAGTAAAGTATAATGAATTATAATAATCCAAAAAAGGTAAGAGAACTGCCTGAACAATAATCCTAAAACTTTATGGATGTAATGCTGCTCTAATTACCCTTAAGTTGCACAAAGTAAAGAAGAACTTTTTTTATCAAGTTATCAATATGACTAGGAAAGAAGGCCCGTTTCTCAGAGCAGTTATGTTTGTACAGCGCTGCGTATGCCTTGTAGCGCTATAGAAATGCTAAATAGTAGTAGTAGCAATGAAACTGGCGCTAGCTTTTTTTTTTGGGGGGGGGGGTGACTCACATATGGAGAACAGTGGCGATTTTCCTGGGCCGCCCCGTGGCTCGTCGCCGTTGTAGCTGGTTCGTGCGCCGTCGCTGTTGTTAGCGTTGTCGTAGCTCTGTGTGGGTGGCGATTTTCCTGGGCCGCCCTCGATGTCATTGCGTTTTGACGCGAGGGCGGAGCACAGGTACAGTAATAAAACTCACCCTCAATGTTTGCTCCACCCTCGATGTCATGACGTTTGACGCGAGGGCGGGGCCCGGTGGCTTCACCACCACGAACCTTCGAACCTGAAGGAACTGAAGTCAGTGGCTTGACTTCACTGACGTCAGTGTCCTCAGAACATTGAGGGTGAGTTTTATTATAGTAGATGTTCATAAAACAGCTTAGAATCCAATATTATCCCCAGTACTATGAACTTACATAAAAATGTTCCTGAAAGGAGAGCCACACTTTTAAAGCAATGACTAATAATCTCATTTACTTTGTTATGATTATCACACCAAACCCCAGGAGGTCTATATAGTAATAAAAGTCTACTATCACATGTCTACTTTCATTGTCTAAAAATTGACAAACCATATACTTTAACATCAATCACTTTCTCAATCAGTTTAACGTTATAAACACTCTTATGAATAAGCGTGAGACCCCCCCCTCTTCTATCTGCTCTATTTACATGAATAATTTGTACCCAGATGGACAGATTGTTAAAACCAGAGGAGAATACAGATCAGTGACAAACATCAAATCTGGTTGTCTATTCCTTTTAAAATCACCTATCAATTCTGATTTATTACCCACTGAACGGTCATTTCTTTTTTTTCTTTTCTTTTTTTTTAATATCTTTATTATTAGAAGAAAAGACATGTAACATTTGAACATCACATTCCGGCTCAATGAAGCCACTATATAAACTAAAAAGTTAGAGGAAAGGGCAGAGGATATATATATATATGTTAAAATGGCCTCATTTTGAAAGTTGTATTATGTTAAAGTTAAACAATAAGGTTTGTTAGCTGACACATGTAGTCAATGTATTCATTGTATTCATAGGTTATTATCGGCTGCTAGATATTGGTCATTTCTATTACTACAAAGTCTTCCTCAGTGAATACTACAGAATCAGTTTTAATTTGTATTAAGTTTTCTAAGTTCCTCCCTCCCGCTACTCTTTGTTCTTCTATTACTTATGACAACGTCCAGAACCCACTGAGGTAATACGGAACAATCTATTAGGTTATAATTGGAAACTACACTTGCTTTAAGACCATATCTAGTTCATCTGGAGTTTTTGCATAATGCTGAAATAAAAGAAGGCTCAGAGATCCCTATCATTTTCAGACCCTCTTCACCCATCAGCCCAAATCCCAAATACAAAAAAACAAAAGACCTTTAAACCAATGATCTTAAAAAACATTGGATGCTAGAATATCTAATGTGCAACTATACATCTAACAAATATGTGTTGACAAGTATAAAAGCATGCAGAACCAAACTAAATCCTGAATCATACAAAATTCTTTCTTTAGTTTCTTCCGCAGTTGCGCATTAAGTTCTTCTACTCATATGGTAGAGGTGGCAGAAGGGGGCAGAACTGGGATTACTCATATGATAGGGCACGGAGGTAGGGGGCTCAGAGATAACAGGACTATGGATAGGGGTTGGAAAATGGAATTAATGCTGGAGTTGGGAGACGGGGGCTGGGGGCTGATGAAGGGCTGTGGTGGGAGAAGGAAGAAAAGGACAGATGCTGGGGGTGGGAGTAGAAGAAGGAAGGGCATATGCAAGAAAAGGTGAAGTTGGAAGATCACAGTGATGGATGAAGGAGCAGAAGGTTGGGGTTGTGGTTGAGTTGGGGTGGGTTTGGTGTTGGAACTTGCCCCCCACTAAACAAAAAGGCTTTCTATTGCCTCTGGAATCTTGCATTTTTATGTTTTAATATTATCAGGATTACTTTCATTCCACTCTGTGAATGTTTTCTCTGGTTTCCTGTTTGATTCTTTCAGTTAGTAAGAAAATATTGTTGGACATAAATAGGGCAAAAGCTTTTGAGATAATCTGACTATTTCTTCAGACATGCAGCTCCATTTCTTGATTCACTGGACAGTAAAGATATAATAATGTAATGACATAATGAAATGTAAGAGATAGGACATCAATGCTGCCCAGTGAAAAACTTCAGCCATGGCACCATTTCACCAGAAATAGGACAGTATTCATGTCCACCCTGCTGAAATGGGAAATAGAAACAGACTACATGATTATGGACTACATGATTATCCTTTTCAACCCATAGCAAAGAAGTATAAACATAACATGATTGTATCAGAAAAATGTTGGAATCATGCCTCTATGAGAATTATATCCACTCGGGTGAAACATATAGGTAAATTGCTGCAGTTAATAAAGAGAATATAGAGAATAGAAATTGTGATCAGCTGAGACATACCTATACCAAATGACAAAAAGCTTGATGTAAGGAAATTGGACGTAACAGTATCATTGGACATAGGTAGTGTAACTATTCCAATATGTTCTAAAATTAAAAGTTTGGGAGTAATATTAGATTTTTTTCTTTCAATTAAATCTTTTCTAAAAAGTCAGATCACAGCATCATATTTTGGATTGAGGTTGTGTAGACAGTCAAAAATGATATAATGACATCATCTGATTTTAGAACAGTATTACAGACTTTGATTTTAGACCAGTTGGACTATCATCCTTCTTTCTTTTTGGGCATACCCCAAGCTATGAGAAAAGCCTGTCAGGTAATTCAGAATTCAGCCAGGGCTGCTTTAACTACCTATGGGGCCCTAGGTAAACTTTTGAGAATGGGCCCCCTCACCTCCGATCCAGTGACACCCTTCCCCCCCACCCCATCCCCTGTGTCCTCAGTGACACAGCTTCCTTAGCCCTCTGCCAGCCAAACCACTTCCCGATGAAAAACAAATGTGGCATTAAGATGCAGAGCCTCTGTCTAGGCCATGCCGCTCATGGCTCTGCTGGTTCTGCCCTTCAGAAGCAAGAAGTCCACATCAAAAGGGATGGGATCTGCAGAGCCATCAGCTGTTCAGCCTAGATAGCAGCTCCTTTATAACTTTTTTTTCTGGAAACAGCAAGGCTGGCAGGTAGGGGGGTGGGATGTTAAAGAAGCTGCTAAACCAGGAGAAGGGAGAGGAGGGAAGTAAGATGCCAAGGTTGGCCCATCCCAAAGAGTGAGATTGAAAGCTAATAAGTGAGGTTTTTCTAGTGGTGCATTCTGGGTATAAATTTGGCACAGTTGTGAAGGGACTAAATCCTGAGGAATAGTTGCTGGCTATCATGGCATGCTATATATTTTAAACTCAATTATTTAAGTGTTTACCAGTGCTAAACCACATACACATCTAATACATTCGAATTGTTCTATAGACAACCACCTCAGCACACATCAGATCCTGCAAAATCATCTAAAACCCCATCTGATATTATGAGAAACTAAAATTGTATTAATGTTTTGATGTAATCTCAATAGGACCAACATACAATCCATCCACTACAAAATACTATGCACAAACTTGTATAAGTACATAAGTACATAAGTAGTGCCATACTGGGAAAGACCAAAGGTCCATCTAGCCCAGCATCCTGTCACCGACAGTGGCCAATCCAGGTCAAGGGCACCTGGCACGCTCCCCAAACGTAAAAACATTCCAGACAAGTTATACCTAAAAATGCGGAATTTTTCCAAGTCCATTTAATAGCGGTCTATGGACTTGTCCTTTAGGAATCTATCTAACCCCTTTTTAAACTCCGTCAAGCTAACCGCCCGTACCACGTTCTCCGGCAACGAATTCCAGAGTCTAATTACATGTTGGGTGAAGAAAAATTTTCTCCGATTCGTTTTAAATTTACCACACTGTAGCTTCAACTCATGCCCTCTAGTCCTAGTATTTTTGGATAGCGTGAACAGTCGCTTCACATCCACCCGATCCATTCCACTCATTATTTTATACACTTCTATCATATCTCCCCTCAGCCGTCTCTTCTCCAAGCTGAAAAGCCCTAGCCTTCTCAGCCTCTCTTCATAGGAAAGTCGTCCCATCCCCACTATCATTTTCGTCGCCCTTCGCTGTACCTTTTCCAAACCTTACCATACCATATCAACACTAATTCCCATGACTCAAGCAGCAATAACCTTATTGGTGAAAAGGTAGCACTGTAAATATAACACAGGACATTACAACACCAGCATACCATCTAGTGAGAAAACAGAACAAACAGGACTGCTACATATCTCTACACAGAAACTGCTTGCTAGCAGAATACCACACCTTGGTCACATGCACAAAACACAGACACTCTCAACAAATATGAAACAAAATAATATAGAGTAAAAAAGACTGAACTGAGCCATCAAGAAGTCAGACCCTGCATGTAGCACACGTGAAGGGGCATTTTTGAAAGAATGTCCAAGTCAGAATTGGGACGGACGTCCTACTCATAATATCCAAAAAGCCCTGTCTCACTCACAGCCAATTTCAAACAGGAAAAACTTCCAGATTTTCTGTTCGAAACTGGCTGTGAGGTAGATGTTTTTGTGGTGAGAACGTCCAAAATGAATAGCCATTTTCCAAAATGAAATGTCCAACTTATGAATGTCAAAAAATCTGAGATAAGGACATCATGTCTGGCATCATTTTGAGAAACATGGTCACACAGACTTCCAGGGAGAGTACAGGGGTAGCTGGATCCTTTGCAGACAAGTTTCTGTTTTATACGCTTTTCTATACCCTATGCTGTCTACTAAAATGTTTTATTGTGTATTGTGTTGGCATTATAATGTAGCATACTATGCCATACTTTGTATTGTTGTTTGAATATTTTTACTGCTTTAACTGTGCATTGATTATGTTTGACTTATTCTTGCTGTACACCACCTTGAGTGAATTTCTTCAAAGAGGAGGTAAATAAATCCTAAAATAAAAAAGTGTTTTATGAATATTTTTTTGAAATATATTTACAAATATAAATTTTCATGAAAGTTATGAGACCAATGAGGATATAAGCGAGTCAATGGGTGAAGTCCTGGTGTGAAATAATCGCTTCTGAGGTCTTTAGCACAGTTTTTGAAAGTTTGACTTCAGCACTGGGACGGTTAAGGTGTGTCCTAGGATTGGTAGAATGAAGTGTTGCTGCTGTTTGTGTTTCTGCCAGGTACTTACTTACTACTTAACACTTCTAAAGCGCTACTAGGGTTACGCAGCGCTGTACAGTTTAACAAAGAAGGACAGTCCCTGCTCAAAGGAGCTTACAATCTAATGGACAAAATGTGCAGTCAATCAAATTGGGGGAGTCTAGATTTCCTGAATAGAGGTATAATGGTTAGGTGCCGAAGGCGATATTGAAGAGCTGGGCTTTGAGACTTGGATTGGCCACTGTTGAAAGCGGGATTCTGGGCTAGATGGACTATTGTTCTGATCAGGGTTGCCAGCTGGAAAAATTTTCCCAGCCCAAAACCAGCCCAAAACCCGCCCAAAAACCACCCGCAGCCAACCCCGCCCCCGCATCACCGAACCCGCCCCCTGCATCACTAACCCCGCCTCCCGCATCACTAGCCCCGCCCCTGACATCACTGGCCCCGCCCCCGATGTCACCCCTGACGTCACCCCCACCCCTGAAAGGCTTCTATTGGACCAAATTGGACCAATAGAAGCCCCGGCAGCGGGAAAACCGGCCAATCGGCGGCCGCAAAAACCCACCCAATCCCGCACCGTGGCCGCTCAAAAACCCGCCCAAATCCCCGCAACCCACGCGATTCGAAAATTCCCCGCAGCCGTTCCCGAAAAGCCGCCCAATTCTGCGGTTTAACCGCAACCCTGCCGACAGTGGTTCTGATCCAGTATGGCTATTATTGTGCTTGTATGTATAAGCCAGTATTTTATAAAAGGGCAGGACAAACCGTTTAGGCCACTAAAATATATATAGGGCTAAAGGAGGCGTGCCAAGGGTGTTATAGGGGAATGTCAAGGGCAGTGCTGTGTCAGTGAGGTCTATCCCTGTTTCTGGATAGCATGCCAGTGTAATCCGATGCCAGATGATTGTCGGCACTTAGACCACCTTTGATTCATGAATAAGTGGCTGCTGCAGAATGTCCCTGTGGCTGTTTGCATTGGTGCCGACTGGAGAGAGCTGAGAGAAAATCTGTGAGCCTGATTGCTGTTTCTGTCCACCCAGGTCTGTCCACTGAAATTCCTATGTCTCCACACCTTTTACCTCCTCTACCTTCCAATACCATGCCAAATACCTCTTGCCCCTCGCCTGCTTCCTCCCCCTCTCCCTTTCTGGGGTGCAGTGGGTTACTTCTGTAATCCTGCCTGGTTCTCAGCATGTTCATCATTCTGCCCCTTGTACCATCTCAGGTAAGGTTTCCCTTGCAGAACAAGAATTGCTGCTTTGGAACCAGTACAAACCTTACCATGTAGCCTCTGCCAGAGATTGTAAAATGTCTAGGTGAGAGGGCTGTAATGTTGCTATTTGGTAGAACAAGGATGTCTTCTACAAAGGAAATGAAGGATGCATTGCTGGATTTTCGTTTTCCTTTGTAGAAGACATCCTTGTTGTTTACAATTTCATTGTAATTCAGCTGTTTCATCTTTTCCAACCAAAGCTGATAAACCCCTGATGCAGGCCGGTGTGGCCGAAACACGATTCGTGTCGGGTTTTTATTGATTTTAATAAAGACATTGTTTGGGAAGACATTACATGAGAGAGGACTCTTTTTTGGATCCACTGTGTGTACCTGGTGTTCTTCATTTCTCCTGTGGAGAGATTACCTTCTGTGGTTGTTTTGCTATTTGGTACATCCAAGTTTCTGAAACGTTTAGGGCTGTGAAATGCATAGGCGTAGACTGGGGGGGGGGGGGGTGAGGGGGCAATGCCCCCCCAAACGACGCGAGGCGCCGCCGCGCCATTAGTTTAAAAAAAAAACAACCCATGCAGGCACGCGCTCCTCTCCATCAGCTTGGCTTCCCTGCCCTCTCTGTCTGCGTCCCGCCTTCCTCTGACGTCATTTCCTTTCGGGCGGGACGCAGACAGAGAGGGCAGGGAAGCCAAGCGGACGGAGAGGAGCGTGTCCGTCTACCCCTCTCTCTTCCTCCCTCCCTCTGGCGCAGGCAGCAGTCTTTTCCAGCGTTCCTGGCAGCGGTAGCGTTGTACACGCTGCCTTTGGCTCTGCCCCGAAGCCTTCTCTTCAAGTTCCTGTTCCTGCATAGGTGGGAACAGGAACTTGAAGAGAAAGTTTCCGGGGCAGACCGAAGGCAGCGTGTACAACGCTACCGCTGCCAGGAACGCTGGAAAAGACTGCTGCCTGCGCCGGAGGGAGGGAGGGAGGAAGAGAGGGGGTAAACGGAGTCACCATCTTGGACCTCGTGGGGGGGTGGGGAGCAGAGGGATGATGGATGGGACGGAGGGATGGTGAGCAGAGGGAAGGAACAGAAGATGGATGGGACTGGGAGGGGTGGGAAGGAGCAAGAGATGGTTGGGACTGGGAGGGGTGGGGAGCAGAGGGAAGGAGCAAGAGATGGATGGGACTGCGAGGGGTGGGGAGCAGAGGGATGGACCAGGAGATGGATGGGATTGGGAGAGGTCAGGCACAGCAGAGGGAAGGAGCAGAAGATGGATGGGACGGAGGGATGGTGAGCAGAGGGAAGGAACAGAAGATGGATGGGACTGGGAGGGTGGAGAGCAGAGGGAAGCCTACTGGAAAGAAGACACTGCATAAAACAGAAGACACTGGGATCAAAGCGAATAGAAAAACTAAATGATCAGACAACAAAGTTAAATAAAAGTATTTTATTCATAATTTATTAATTGAAATGTGTCAGCTTTTTGAAATGTGCATCTGTGATATTTTGCCTGTAAATTTCATTTCCTTCCTCCATATTAGCATATTCATTTGCATATGTATATATGCAAATGATATGCTAATATGCTCCGCCCATTCTTTGCCCCCCCAAATGAAACAGTCAAACTACGCCTATGGTGAAATGTTTATGTCTGTCATTTTAGAAAGCCTGCATCTCTGTGGCTCAGTACTGAAACATGAGCTAGAGTTGTTTATAGAAGATATGGTTGGTACAACATTATTTTTATATCAATTCTTTTTGTGATTTGATGCCCTTTATATTGTGTTTGCTAATGGTGTATGTACCTTGCTCCATTTCTGTGCAGTGTTGAGTAAAGGCTAAAAACAAAAATGTTTTGCACTGCTCTGAGGGAGATTTGAACCTGGTACCACTGGATGACAAGCCCAGAAGTGCTCCCAGGTGCAAAATGTATTGGACCATAGGTTAGGACAAAACATTTTGCAATGCAGAATGCAGTAGAGAGGTAGCTTAGTAGTTAAAGCTTCAGGCTTGACATCCAGGGGTACTTGGCTCAACACACACTGCTGTTTTATGTGGTCTTAGGCACATCACTTAACTGCCACCACAAGCACTACTACTACTACTACTACTACTATTTAGCATTTAATAGCGCTACAAGGCATACGCAGTGCTGCACAAACATAGAAGAAAGACAGTCCCTGCTCAAAGAGCTTACAATCTAATAGACAAAAAAATAAATAAAGTAAGCAAATCAAATCAATTAATGTGTACAGGAAGGAAGAGAGGAGGGTAGGTGGAGGCGAGTGGTTACAAGTGGTTACGAGTCAAAAGCAATGTTAAGAGGTGGGCTTTCAGTCTAGATTTAAAGGTGGCCACGGATGGGGCAAGACGTACGGGCTCATGAAGTTTATTCCAGGCGTAGGGTGCAGCGAGACAGAAGGCGCAAAGTCTGGAGTTGGCAGCAGTGGAGATGGGAACAGATAAGAAGGATTTATCCATGGAGCGGAGTGCACGGGAAGGGGTGTAGGGAAGGACGAGTGTGGAGAGATACTGGGGAGCAACAGAGTGAGTACATTTATAGGTTAGTAGAAGAAGTTTGAACAGGATGCGAAAACGGATAGGGAGCCAGTGAAGCGACTTGAGGAGAGGGGTAGTATGAGTAAAGCGACCCTGGCGGAAGACGAGATGGGCAGCAGAGTTTTGAACCGATTGGAGAGGCCAGCAAGAAGCAGGTTACAGTAGTCTAAACGAGAGGTGACAAGGGTGTGGATGAGGGTTTTGGTAGAGTGCTCGGAAAGAAAGGGGCGGATTTTACGGATGTAAAGAAAGAAGCGACAAGTCTTGGCGATCTGCTGGATATGAGCAGAGAAGGAGAGCGAAGAGTCAAAGATGACCCCAAGGTTTCGAGCTGAGGAGACAGGGAGAATGAGAGAGCCATCAACAGAAATAGAAAACGGGGGAAGTGGGGAGGTGGGTTTGGGGGGGAAAATGAGAAGCTCGGTTTTGGTCATGCTTAATTTCAGGTGGCATTGAGACATCCAGACAGCAATGTCAGACAAGCACGCTGAAACTTTGGTTTGGATGCAAGGTGAGATATCAGGGGTAGAAAGGTAGATTTGGGAATCATCAGCATAGAGATGGTAGGAAAAGCCATTGGATGAGATTAATGAACCAAGGGAAGAAGTGTAGATAGAAAAGAGGAGGGGACCAAGAACAGAACCCTGAGGTACGCCGACAGGCAGAGGGATAGAAGTAGAAGAGGATCCACCAGAGTGAACACTGAAGGTGCGGAGGGAGAGGTAGGAAGAGAACCAGGAAAGGACAGAGCCCTGGAATCCAAGTGAGGACAGGGTATCGAGGAGTATGCTGTGATCAACAGTGTCAAAAGCAGCGGAAAGATCAAGAAGAATGAGGATGGATTAGAGACCTCTGGATTTATCCAGTAATAGGTCATTGGAGACTTTAGTAAGCGCAGTTTCGGTTGAGTAGAGACAGCGAAAACCAGATTGTAGTGGGTCAAGAGTAGCATGTGAGGAGAGAAAATCAAGGCAGCGGTGGTGAACAGCACGCTCAAGTAATTTGGAGAGAAAAGGGAGGAGGGAGATGGGTCGGTAATTAGAGGGACAAGTAGGGTCGAGTGAAGGCTTCTTAAGAAGAGGTGTGACCACAGCATGTTTAAAGGCAGTAGGGACAGTTGCAGTGGAAAGTGAGAGGTTGAGAATGTGACAGATAAAAGGAATAAGAGCAGGTGAGATGGCATTAAGAAGGTGGGTGGGAATGGGATCAGACAAACAGTTGGTACATTTTGAGGAAGAAAGGAGCAGTATAGTTTTCTCTATAGTAAATTCAGGAAAGAAGGAAAAGGATTGAGGGGAAGGAGAGAGAGGGGAACGGACTAGTGGAGGGAGAGGTGGTGAGGTAGAGAATTCAAGGTTTATCTTTTGAACCTTGTCGTGAAAGAATTCAGCACAGGTCTGAGGAGATAATGAAGGGGAGTTGGGGGGAGGGGGCACCTTGAGGAGAGAGTTCAATGTGGTGAAGAGAAGTCGAGGGTTAGAGCCAAGAGAGTTGGTCAGTTGGATATAATAATCCTGTTTGGCGCGTAAAAGAGCAGATTGGAAGGAGGACAGCATGAACTTAAAGTGTAAGAAATCAGCAAGGGCCCGAGATTTCCGCCAGAGGCGTTCGGCGGAGCGGGTACAGGAACGTAGGTAGCGGATATTAGAAGTCAGCCAAGGTTGGGGTTTTGTGCGCCTTATAGGGCGGGTCATCAAAGGTGCAAGAGTGTCTAAGGCAGAGGATAGAGTATTGTTGTAAGAAGAAACAGCCTCGTTGACAGATGTGGATGGTGCCACAGTAGAGAGGTGGTTTGAAACATGGGAGGATAGAGATGAAGGGTCAATATCGTGAAGATTCCTAGATAAATTAGATAAGATAGGATGGGACTGGGAGGGAAGAGATTTAAGTGTGAAAGTTATAAGATGGTGATCAGAGAGGGGAAGATCAGAGGCAAGGAAACTAGAGGGTGAACAGTTGGAGGAGAAGATGAGATCAAGACAGTGACCATTTTGATGAGTGGGGGAGGTGGAGCATAGTTGGAGATTAAAGGAGGATGTTAAAGCGAGTAACTTGGAATTTAAGAGTTGGAAGGATCATTAGCAGGAATATTAAAGTCACCAAGGATGAGAGAGGGGGAGGAAGTATCATGGAAGAAGGCAAGCCAGGCATCAAAGTCACTGAGAAGTATGAAAGGGACTTATCAGGGGGACGATAAATGACCATATTCGAAGAGGCAGAGGAGAGAAAAGGCGGATAGAGTGGACTTCAAAGGAGGAAAAACAGTGAGATTGAGGTAGAAGAAGGGGTTGAAATCTGGAGGAGAGAGAGAGAAGTAGTCCAACACCGCCCCCGCGACCAGTAGGGTGAGGAGTATGTGAAAAAAGATAACCGCCATGGCAGAGGGTTTCTGTTATGGTGAGCAGATGGAGGTGACGCGAGATAAAGAGGTCCTGGATATAGGGGGGTTTGTTACAGATAGAGCGGGCATTCCATAGGGCGCAAGAGGACAGAGAAGAGGAGGGGAGTAGAGGAATAGAGATGAGGTTAGAGAGGTCGCAGTGAGATCTGTAGAGTTGGGAAAAAAGTTGGTGAGGAGGGCCAGGATTGGGATTGATGCCACCGGCATGAGAGTAAGAGAAGGAGTAAAAGAGAGCGGAGGAGAATAGTAGAGTGTGGCCACGAAGGCGTCGAAGGCGAGAGGTATTTAGGTGGAATGGGGAAGGCAAAATGGAGGGAAGAAAGAGATGAAGATTAAAAGCCAAGAAGGAGGAAGAGGGTAGGAGAGAAGGTGAGGTGATGAAGTTGATGGATGAGCAGTGAGTTCCTGTAGCGGAGAGAGGTAGGGGGTGAGGGAAAAGATTAGGAAGGGACAGGGCTAGGAAGAGAATGTGAATAGGGGCCATAAACGACTGAGGTACTTTAGCAACTGGGAAGAAGATTAGATGTAAAGAGATAAATGACCCGCACGCCTTTAGGCGCGCGGCACCTAGAGCGGAGGCCCTGAGTGGATCAGAGTGGACCTGGGTATCACCCCGGAGAAGGCTGTAAGGATATGCAGATGAGCTGCAAGTCCTCCACAGCACCTGAAAGGCAGCCGGTGGTAGAGCTGGGCACCTCTCAGCTGAGGAAAGGCTTACCAGGGGTTAGCGCTAGATGTTTTCCCCTGCAAGCACTGAATGACACCAGGGCCATGGTTGGGGACCTTGTAGATGCTATGCGCTTGTCCTGTGGGAGCACGGCATAATAGTGTGAGCTCATGTGGGTCATTTTTAGCTTCATGGACACCCTTGGGTACACTTTTCTTTTTGAAGTGGGGGGGGGGGGCATTTTGAGACATTGCCATTGATGTGCTATACATTTTTGAATGCCTTTACATGCCTTGGTCAGGGGGCGGAGATATGTCGATTTTATAATAGGCTTCTATGTTTACTCCTGCATTTGTAAAATACATCACAAGCTGTACACTTTTATCTAAAACGTCTATATGCCATCATCCATGACTTTTCTAAAATGGTGCTACACATGTTGATTTTCATGTCTTATGTATTGGTTCTGCTAATACAGAATTTCAAAGAGAATTTTTTTTTTTTTGGGGGGGGGGGGGGGGGTTCTTCCACTATGGAAGCAGTCTCTGGCAAATGTTTTCTTCCCTACAATAGAAACAGATAATTAGGTCCAGTTCCCATGCTCAGACTGGCATTGGGGCACTGGGTCCTTAGTGAGAGCATCCCTAAGCATCCCTGAGGGCATTCCTAAGAATTACATTTTTCCCTGGATTCAGGGTAGTTGTTTTCTCTTTAAAGTTTCAGGCACAATATTCTTTCCCTTGACTCAAGGGCACTTCCTCTTCTTGAGGTTTCAGGCCCCATTTGAGCTTGGAGAAAAACATCTGTCATCTCCAAAGCCCCATCTAGTGTCGGTTTTGGATATTGGTGCACTCATTGCCTCATGGACAGAGTCAAGCCCTCTATGAACTGCTCCAGGAGAATGGTCTAGGCTATCTCCACTCTTGTCTTTGCTTCTATCTCCAGACATCATCCTACATTCTGCAGACTAAGCTTTAGAGGCTTTTGGATGAAGGGACTGTCATGAAATGACTAGCCACCCGCCTGGGGTTACCTAAGGGCCACTTAGAGGGTCCATCCCCAGCCCAGCTCAGGTCCACCTGCACCTGCCACCTATGCTGTACACTAGCACTCTCCCACTGACTGGGTCCAAACCGCCTCTGGGCAAGTTCCCCACTCAAATTATTCCCAGAGATTTCTAGGTTACTGGAGCCACACTCTCAGTGGTCCCACAGTTCCCAGAAAGCACTCACAGACCCAACATACAAACCACCAGGATTCTTTATCAATCCAGACAAAGAAGCGATAAACTGAAAACTGTTGATTGTCTTAAAAATTCAACAATGAACAAAAAATGTGCAATCAGCAAACAATAACAGGTAAGTGAAATATGGGTCAATTATAACACTAACTATCATTTATTTACTTTCTAGAAAAACCCTGTTTGTTCAATAATGGCATATGGACTACAATGTTTCCTCTCTAGGGCAGAGCTGCTGCACATATGCAGAGTGCAGCCCTATAATGGTTTTACCTTGTTTTGCCACTGCTGCTGCTGGTCTGGGCAGTGTCAGCAGTGGAAGTGTCCAGAAAGACAAACAGAGAGGGGGCAGATGCTGGATGGAAGGGAGGAGAGAGAGAGAGAACAGACTCTGGTTGGAAAAGGGAGGGGGAGAGAGAGTAGACTCTCTCTCTCTCTCTCTCTCTCTCTATATATATATATTGTTCTATGTAATCAGATAATCAGAATGCCTTATCAGTTCTACTTTTGTTATATTGTGAGCCACATTGACCTTGAATCCTATTTGAGATAATGTGGGATATAAATGTAATAAATAAATACATAAATAAATAAATAAATAATTGTATTTTTAGTTTAGGATAAAGTAGTGATAGCAATGAATAAATATAAATAGAAAATGGAAATAAAGTGACATCTTTTTATTGGCCAGGACTTGAGTGAGGTAAACACACATGAAGATGCATGGTAGGTGGAGAGAGACTATAGAGAAGGCAATGGTATAGCTAAGACTGAATGAGCCCCAGGTGGAAAAATTAAGATGGGCCCACTATTATATCATCTGTCCCAAAGCAGTAGGGACTGGTGTGAGGGTGGGGGGTGGGGTAGGGGAAGAAGGGGAAATCTATTCAAAGCTCCAGTAAACAAACCCTCCAAAAAAAGTAACCACTTACAGCCCTATATAGAAAACATGTCATACTAACAGAAATAAAAACTGAAATTCAAGATTTTTGAGACGCACATTTCCCAAAGCTGACATATTACAATTAATAAATTCAGAAAAAAAACAAAACTTTCTTCTACCTTTGTTGTCTGAGCATTATTTTGGTCCCAGTATATCTTCTTAACTCTCTTTCTAAGGTCTCCTGTCTGTTTGACATTTCTTCTCTCTCTATGTCCACCATCCATTTTCTCTCTGTGTACCTTATTCATCCTGTCCAGCATCTCCGTGTCCCTCTCCCTCTCTCCAGCATCACCCCTCTATATCCCTGTCCCTATGCTCCCTACATTCCCAGCATCTCTTCTCTGTGTCCCTGTCCCTTCCCATGACCAGCTTCTTCTCCCTCTCTCTTCTCTTCCCATCCTCCTGCACCCCAGCCTATTGGTCCAGCATCTCTCACCCAGTCTAGTCTCTCTCAATCTCTTCCCTCTGCCCCTTCCCCTTTTCTCTCTCTCTCTCTTTTCAGGTCCACCATTTCTCCTCCTCTCTTCACCCCCCCCCCAAGTTTTTTACTTCTCCCCTTTCGCATGTCTAGTCTACTCCCCCCCCCCCAACAGGCCTGGTATCTCTTTCTCCCCCTTCCTTTACCCCATGTGAGTCCGACAATACTCTCTAGGCCCCCCCCCCCCCACTGCAGTCCTTTAAATTTACAGCGGACAGCCAGCAGAGGCAGCAATGAAAACATGCTGCCTCCAGTTGGTTCCACCATGCCTTTTCTCTATCACATCACATTCATAGGATGTTGTATCAGAGGAGTTGAATGTGGCAGAGGACAGGCTCTCATGATCTGGCTGGAAGCAGCCTGTTTTCTTTGCTGCCTCTGCCAGCCATCTGCCACAAGTTTAGAGGATTTCAGAGGGAGATAGGGAAGGGCTAGAGAGTGAGACCAGACCCACAGGGGATGAGGAGAGGAAGGGAAATAGAAAGAGAGATATGCCAGATGGAGGGCTTTTTGAAGGGCTTGCTCAATTGTAACTATGTCCCTGAGAGGAGGCATTGAAAAAACAGGTCAGGATGTAGAAAAGGAGTGATAGCAGCAGAGTTAAGTTAGCTGACAATTGTGGTAAATGAAAGAAAACAGACAGGATGGCCTAAGAACAGTTAAGTCCATTCACACCCTGTGGTGAGCCATGAATCCATGGTCCCTATTCAAGCCTAGCGTGATGGTGCTAAGCTTTTTGATGAGATCAAATTTAGCAGATTCATGGTGCAGTGTATCTTTGAAGTTCCTTTGTAGGAGTATGACAATCTTAAGGTCAGATAGAAAGCATCCTGAAAGGTTGAAATGTTCTCCTACTGGTCTTTAAGCATTATGTGCAATGCCAGATTAGCATGGGTGCTATCTATCATACTATCTGCTATTGCATGTAATGTGGTGCTGTTGCAGTAAGCATCTACCTTGTGCAATAAATACAGTGCACATGCCCTCTGCATTTATTACAAAGGATTTGCACTTACCATGTGTTTAAATTTTGTATTTAATGTACTTTAGTAAAAGGACCTCTTATTTATTTAATAGGTCTTAACTGCCCATTCAGAAAAAAAAACATATCAGTACAATCTACAATAAGATAAAAATAAAAATTATTCAGCTTCATGTATGTTTTTTTGTTTGTTTTGAACAAAAATTCAAAACAAACAAAAAAACATACATGAAGCTGAATAATCTAGCGGTATTGTTTTCCTTACCACTTCTAGTAATCTGTTCTAAATGCAGCTAAAAGGTTTAGCTGTACTGAGGAAGGGTAATTTTTTTTTTCAGACAGCCAATTTTACATTGCACAAATAGCTGTTCTCAAGTGTGAATCCATTCCAAAGTAGTCCTTAGTCAAGTGCAAAGAGAAATGACCAAAACTGAAGAGTTAATAGGACTTAAACCATAGTGGAGATTTATTCCACCAGCTGTGTCCTTCCTAGACCTTCTCAATATAAGAATGTGATAGGGGCTGTGGGTTACAAAATTAGCCAAGTAAGCTCAGATCTCTCCTTAATGGCTCTAATGGAGAAATATGACTGTTACATCCTCCTAGCCTTTGTCCTTTTGCCCTGCTGGCAAACTGTCAGGCTAATAGTGAGAAAATGTTACTGTGATTCTTTAAGCTTATCAGCCTGAGGCTAATGGTGTAAAATTATTTCCTTAAGAGAGATTGTACGAGAATGATCTTCTTGGACAGGTACACTAAAAATGAAATTGAGACATGAAGTATCATTAGCAGTTCTGTTAGCTCTTTACATGATTTGCCTAGTACGAATATTTCCTTTTGCTTATTAAATCACGGATTATGATCTGTGAGAAAAGAAGGGGCAATCTATCTGCTCGTTCCCCCCCCCCTCCCAGAGCTAGCATGGTTTCACATGCTGCAGATGTAGGAAACAATAAAATTATAATTTGGTCTAGGACAATAGAGACAGCAAATTACAACCCTTTGGTGGCCATTATGATGGAAGTTAGTGGTTTCAGGATAGATGTCAGTGTGCAGATGTCAT
Organism: Microcaecilia unicolor; assembly: GCF_901765095.1. Lineage (NCBI taxonomy): Eukaryota > Metazoa > Chordata > Amphibia > Gymnophiona > Siphonopidae > Microcaecilia > Microcaecilia unicolor. The sequence continues at coordinate 181,305,259 of NC_044032.1, read as the reverse complement.
TGTTTTACTAATGCTATCACATAGCTGCACAGCTGGTTAGAAGATTGAAAGAACGCAAGCAACAAGTGCCCCACTTTATCTAGTAAAATGCAGAATTATAAGGTTCCCTCTGGGAGATGCAACGCATTCATAAAAATCTATTTCAGGATATGTATCAATTGGAATAGACATGGGAAAAAGAGAAGAAGAATAAAGCGAAAGAATTGCAGCAAATCATACACCAAAGAAATCTTTCACCTGTTACAACTTTGTATCTGAATTCACTGCAAGAAATCATCTAACCAAAAAAATCCAAAGTGGTTTAAGAACACAAAAATACGAATATGAAAAAGCACATGACAAAAGAAAGCATACAGCACTGTAGACCTCAAGTCAGCTTGTATCATGAGCAGTACAGAGTGTAGCTTCAGTTTACTTCTCAAAGCATCTTCGCCATATGCAGGACTCTCCTGTCTCAGAACACACAAGTGTTTGCAGCTCAGCATTTCTTTAATGCCCTTGATATGAATCACCCTTCCCTGAAATTCAGCTGACTAAGAACTACTGCTTCCTCAGTGCTGTGATCTTGCATACTTTTTTCTTTTCTTCTTTGTTTTTAATGGTCTCTTTGGAGGCTTTTGAAAGCATTTTATAGTGTTTTTTTGAAGTAGATGGGTGGATGATTAATTGCAGTAATCTTTTTTTTTTGTCACATTATCAATGTTGACCCATTTTTTTTGCCTCCTTTTTTCCCCTTGTCTTTTTTTCCTGAATCTATTCTACTGGCTGTACTTAGGATGCTGCAAATTCAAACAAATATTGCCTACAATTTAGGCAGGCATATAATTCTGGATGTAAATAGAAATGTTGACTTAAGAGAGGCTTGTCTGATCTGCAAACAATAAAGGTGTATAAGAAGAGCAGATCAAGAAGAAATATTCTCAAACCAGATATTGCTATTGGTAAAAAAAAGCATTGGTTTGAGAATTTTTTTTTGTTACATTTGTACCTCGTGCTTTCCCACTCATGGCAGGCTCAATGTGGCTTACATGGGGCAATGGAGGGTTAAGTGACTTGCCCAGAGTCACAAGGAACTGCCTGTGCCTGAAGTGGGAATGGAACTCAGTTCCTCAGGACCAAAGTCCACCACCCTAACCACTAGGCCACTCCTCCATAATTATTCTAGATCTGATCTTCTTATAGACCTGTAAATAGAAATGGGACACATTTAACACTTTTGCGCTTATTTCCCATTGTTCTGCACTTTAATATGTAGAGTGGCCCTCTTTTTTGATTAGATTGGAATGGTACTGGAGATCCATTAAGGTCTGGTATCTGCTAATTGGCCAGCCTCTGAATTTATACAAGGTGGAACAAAAGAGAAGCTGTTGCATCTCTGTCCAAGTACTGAATGCAGCACAAACAAGCACAATGATACAGAGTCCAAATTCAAGAACATTTATGTAATGTTATGTAAAGGATTTGTATCTTGCCAAATCCGTATATCAATCAGGTTCAAAGCGGATAAAAACATCATCAAATCTACAATTTTAAACAAAGTAACATATACAAATTAACAATCAGCACATACTAACTTGGTAAAAAAAAATGTGTTTTCAGCTTCTTTCTAAATTACATATAAGTCAAAACTAGGTAAAGAATTCCAAATACTAATTGCAGCATAACCAAAAGAATGTTTGTAAGCAGATTTAAACTTCATTCCCTTCATCCATTCCTTGATGGGTTTCTGTATGAGGAAGTAATGAAAAGCATTTGATCTGCTTATTTCATTTTGTTTTCCAGAAAAAGAAAACTTCAAGAATGGATGAACCAGAGAAAATGTGGAAGTTCCACAGAGTGCTAAGCAAGGATGGACCTAAAGGTGAACACACTGACGTGAACCCTGCCGTTGTGTGAAGCACAAATAAAAGGATGCTGTTCACTTATAGCAGTCAGGAAAAAAATATATTTTTGTGAAAACCTTGTGTGACCTGTATGCTATTTTCTACAAAGAAGTTTGATATCTCTGTTGTTTTCAGGTTTCTTTATATATATATAAAGCTGTTTGAAATGTATTACCTTTGAAGTTTTGTTTTTGCTCTGTGTTCCTCTTTTCATTTTCACATGATCAGATCCGTACTGTCTCTCTGGCTTTCCAAAATAATCTACAGTATGTTCTTTTTTAAAGAAAGGGGGCATTTTGCCTGTAATCATCTCTGGTTGGTTTATTTACTTATCTATTTTTTTAAAGAACTAAAACAGTGGAAGACAAAAAGAGTGGAGCTCTTTAACTAAACCGCAGTAAAATTTGCAGTGACTGCAAATTTCACATGGCTATTGGGGGTGTTTTCAGTATTTTCTATTATAGGTCATGCGTTAACATTCACACTAATGCATGGTTCCTGCTCTCCATTAACACAAAAGCACTTAAGGGCCATTTTACTAAAGCTTAGTGTGCATTAATGGACATTCATATGCGTTAAGTGCCATGTGGTCCATTGGTATAAAATAAGATGTTCAGCATTTAAGGGCCCTTTTACTAAAGGCTAGGCACATGACAATCCAGAACTACCGCTGGGCTATTTTTATAGCACTGGTGCTTACCTGGTTACTGCCAGGTTAGCGCAGGAACCTTACCACCACCTCAATAGGTGGGGTAAGTGCTTCCCCCCGAAATGGTTGCGCAGCCTTTTACCTGCTGTGGAAAAAGGGGCCTCAGTGCACATCAAAACGTGTTGATGCTAGCACAGGCCCCCTTTTTACCACAGCTTAGTAAAAATACCCCTTAGTGCACGCTAATGTCCTTTAGCATACACAGAGGGGCATAATCGAACGCGAACGCCTATCTCCATGGACGTCTATGTCCGAAAACGGGTACGTGAAGAGGCAGGACAGACCGTATTTTCGAAAAAATGGACGTTTTTCAGCTGGGCGTTTGTGTTTTTTTTTTTAGCGATAATGGAAACTAAAAACGCCCAGCTCAAAAACGTCCTAATCCGAGCCATTTGGTCATGGGAGGGGCCACGATTCGTAGTGCACTGGCCCCCCTGATATGCCAGGACACTAACTGGGCACCCTAGAGGTCAGTGCAGTGGACTTCAGACAACACTCCCACATGCATAGCTCCCTTACCACGGGTGCTGAGCCCCCAACCCCCCTCCCCCAAAACCCACTACCCACAAATGTACAGCAGTACCATAGCTCTTAGGGGTGAAGGGGGCACCTACATGTGGGTACAGTGGGTTTTGGAGGTCTCCCATTTACCAGCACAAGTGTTACAGGTAGGGGGGGATGGGCCTGGGTCCATCTGGCTGAAGTGCACTGCGGTACCCACTAAAAGTGCTCCAGGGACCTGCCTACACGCAGGCCTCTGGGACTTGTTGCTGCTATATAACATTGGCACACCAGTTGACACCTGAAGACTAATCTCTCCGAAAACGTCCTTTATTGGAATAACCGTGTTTACTCACAGTTAACTGCAGATCAGAGGTTGTGCCCCACTGGCAACGAGTCTCCCTGATACTGAGATGAGCAGTAGGTCAGAGCTGGCAGAATGCTGTACAATGCCCTCTTTCAGCCACATTCAAGGTAAGAACTAAGTTCTGTAACGTGGCTAACATGTGAAAGGGATCTAAAACTGGCTTACAAAAATGGCCATTACCTCATGGACTACCGGAAACAAAACAGGGCACACTCTGACCCAGTAAGCAGGGGGAAAAGCACCATGGTAGTAGAGCCTACCAACTACCAACATCATGAGCATTTGCCACAAGCTAGTGGAATCACGGAGCCCAATACGCTACACCCACCACAATGCATTGCTGATGTGACTCTGCAGTGAGCATAACAGAAAGGGTGTCACACTCACCCGAGAGCCACATCAGAACCAGGGAAAGGCTGTCACAGGATAGAACACATTCTGCTGTCATTTGAGGCTGGCATAGCGGCTGGAAAAAAAGTTTTTAAAGTGGGTTTTTTTTGGTGGGAGGGGGTTAGTGACCACTGGGGGAGTCCGGGGAGGTCATCCCCGATTCCCTCCAGAGGTCATCTGGTCAGTTGGGGCACTTTTTTGGGACCTGTTTCTTGAAAAAAAGGGTAAAAAAAAGTGACCCAAAATCGTGGTAAAAACGCCTTTTTTTTCAATTATAAGCTAAAGACACCCATCTCTCCTCGGCCGATAACCACGCCCCAGTTCCGCCTTCACCACGCCTCCGACACGCCCCCGTCAACTTTACCTGTTTCCGCGACGGATTGCAGTTGGAAACGCTCAAAATCGTCGTTCGATTATACCGATTTGGGCGCCCAAGGGAGAAAGACGCCCATCTCCCGATTTGGGTCGCAATATAGGCGTTTTTCTCTTTCGATTATAAGCAGGACAGTAAGCTTTAGTGAAATGGCCCCTAAGTGCATCCTATATAGAAGGCAATAAGTGTTTCAGTGTTAACACACATTAGCAAGTGATAATTGCAGCACATTAACTGCTAATGCATTCCATGCTCACTCTCCACTCATGCCCATAACACAAAAGGCACTTAACGTGCAGTAACTGCTAAATTACCACAAAGTCCCTTAATTCATCTCTGTGCTAGTAGCAATTACCACATGGTAAACCAAGTGTTAAGGGCCGGATTCTGATTAAGGTGACAAAAGTTAAGCGCTAGGAAGATCCATCGGGCGCCTTTACAGAATGCTAGCATAGTGCGCAGGTCGTGCCTAACCTTGGGCGCCAGACTCATGCCTGGTTCTGTCAGATATAAGTCCTTCGCCCAAAGTTAGGCATGGATAGGCATTGTTCTATAATAAGGTGCTTAACGTTTAGGAATGCCCATGGCCCATCCAAGCCCCTCCCATGGTCAGGCCCCCTTTTGGGTTGTGCACAGGAAAGGTCAGAAGAGATCTGTTCACAACTCCAATTAAAAAAAATAAAAATTAAAAACAAAACAAAGCAAAAAAAAAAAAAAACCAACTCCAATTAAGTGCTTGTTAACACCAATTAAGTGCCTAATTGGTGCTTGTTATCAATGAATCGAGTTGCATATGGATCTTGGATCTGTGTGCAAATTCTCTCACCCAACTTTGGACAACATATATAGAATCTGGGGAATGTGCTTAACACATAGTATCACGCAGACAGCTTTACACAAGGGGACAGACTCAGGAGTAAGCTGAGGAAATACTTCTTCATGGAAAGAGTGGTGAAATGGCCTCCCAGTGGACATGGTGGAGATGAAAGAGGTATCTAAATTTAAGCAAGCTTGGGACAAGTACATAGGATCTGTAAAGGAGAGGAAGGGATAATAGATGTCATGGATGGACAGACTAGATAGGCCATGATAATCTGCCTTCATTTGTCTCTGTTTCTCATCACCTGCTACTTGCTCCAGAAAGTGAGCAATGCAGTATCTCAAAGTATAACAAGAACAATCCAAAGGGTGTAGTTATCAATGTAGGCTATGTTAAAGATATGTTATTTTACCACTAACTTGTGTTTTTTTAGCTCAAGTCTCATTTTATGCAATGAGACTGGTCAGTCAATATGCCCTTTTATAAACACAAAAAAATGCATAAAAATAACTTTAAAAAGCTGGCTGAGTTTACTAACAGCGGCAAACTGGTTCCGCTTCTGGTTTGTATAAATTGGTCGGTGTCCGTTTAGCTACCGTACGCCATCTTTGCAAGGATTGCAGTCAGGAAGATGAGTGAGTGAAAAATTCCCCACGGTGTGAGGATGTGTTTATTTTCTTATTTGTTTGGTACTGAGTGATCACACAACTTTTTTGGATTACAGGCTATAGAAGCACTTACAAGCAGATTATCAAAAGCCCTGCGCTATTCCAAACAGCGCTCTAAAATAGTGCTGGAACAGCGCGGGGCTTTATCGCACCGATGATCAGAGATAATTGCATGCAAATTTAAGCACGCAATTATTTCTGATCATGGGGTAGAAGTGCGGAAGAATTGTGCCTGAGCATGTGCTCAGCACAATCCTCCCACACTTGTTTGACAGGTCTGGGCTGTCAAAAGCCCAAACCTGTCAAACACAGGGGCTGGAGGTCCATGGGACCACCAGGCCCCAACTATCCCAGGTTCAGGGAGGGCTGGAGATCCGGTGGGTCTCCAGCCCCCTCTAACTCTCCTCAACATATGTCCCTGGTGGCCCAGTGGGTGACCAACCCCCCCCCCAGTGACAGGGGGGCTGGAGGTCCGCTGGACCGCCGGTCCCCCCACCGATCCCCCCACCGATCCCCCCACCGATCCCCCCCACCGATCCCCCCCAGGTTCAGGGAGGGCTGGAGATCCGGTGGATCTCCAGCCCCCCCAACCCCCCAGCAAAGGGTCCCTGGTGGTCCAGTAATCAATCCGCCCCCCCTCTCCCTACCCCCCACCTTGTGGATCGGAGGAGGGAGGTAGCCTGCCTCCCTCCTCTTCCTTCGACGCCACAAAATGGTGGTGCCTAGCCCTGCTCAGTGTATCCTGGGATGCGCTGGGTGGGGCTACACACCATATAAGCCTATTGTCACATGCCAACCCTTTAGTAAAAGGGCCCCTTAAATAACGTAAGCAGAGGAGGCTTTGACATTATGCCCTTTATTTCTAATATGGCTAAGTACTGGTGATAAGTGCTTGTGTCCTATACTGAAGACTTCATTCCTTACACTTTACATGATGATACCAAATCCTGCAATAGGGTAGACACTCCTGATGATATAGATAACATGAAGAAAGACCTAGTGAAGTTTGAAAAATGGTCCAGAATTTGGCAGCTAAGATTTAATGCTAAAAAATACAGGGTCATGAATTTGGGCTGCAAAAACCTGAGGGAACGGTACAGTTTACGTGGGTGAAGAACTTTTGTGTATAAAGAGGAATAGGACTTGTGTATGATTGTATGTGATGATCAAACATGTAGACAAGTCGACAGTGAAAGCTAGAAGGATAATTGAGAGCATAGGAAGAAGAATGACCAGTGGGAAAAGGAGGTGATGATGTCCCTGTATAAGACTCTGATGAGACCTCATTTAGAATATTGTGTACATTCTGGAGACTGCACCTTCATCAAAAAGATATAAACAGGATGGAGTCAGTTCAGAAGGCAGCTACTAAAATGGTTAGTGGACTTCATCATAAAATGTATGGGGACAGACTTAAAGATTACAATACGTATTCTATGGAAGAAAGACGGGAGGTATGATAGAGACATTTAAATATCTACATAGCATAAAATCACAGGAGGCGAGTCTCAATTGAAAGGAAGCTCTGGAATGAGGGGGTATAGGGTGAAGGTGAAAGGAAACAGACTTAAAAGTAGCTTGAGAAATACATTTTCTTGGAAAGGATGGTGAATTCATGGAATGACTTCCCTGTGAAGGTGGTGGAGATTAAAACTGTATCTCAATTTTGGAAAATTTGGGTTACACAGGATCTCTAAGGGAATGAAAAGGAGAACAGATGGCATGAATGGGCAGACTGGATAGGCCATAGTCTCCAATTATCCAAGTAAACACAAAAAGGGTCCCATGTGACGGAATAATTAACCCATTACATCTCCAATTAATTTTTAAAAATGAGAGCAGACTCTCATAGGTTACGTAGTCGGAAAGGGAGTCTACAATTTAAGAAATCTTTTCTTAGCCTTAATCCCTCTGGTGTCCAGAGTATGCCTCTCCATAAGTAAAAGTTAATGCATCTGGTTTTTCCATTGTGTAAGTGTTGGGGGAGTATTCTTAAACCATTGTAACAAGAGATAGCACTTGGCAATTAACATAGCTTTACAGAGAAACAAAGTTGAAATCTGTGTACCCTATACAACATTTTACGTATGGTCCAGAAGATTGTTCTTGGGATGCCTCTCCATCTCGCAATCATGCATGTGGTCCAGATGCAGCCACAAAGATCTCCAGAACTGACTGATCAGAGGGCAATCCTAAATGCAATGTTTATATGTAGCATCCACTGCGCCACCTTTAAGGCAAGTCCCATCTGACAGAAGACTGAAGAGGAATGGATACAATATTTTGGGCAGCATTCCATGGACGATTTTATGGTTAGCTCAAAAGAAGAGCCAAAAATGGCAGACAGCATCCAACATCAGGAGTTGCATAAATTTGTTATGTGCATCTGTATTCATCCATCTTAGGCTAAAAAGACTGATCTTTTTAGCCCGAGATGGATGGATATAGATCCACTTCAAATCTGCAGGTTTCAGAACAATAGGCATATGCTGGAGAGGATAAAGCCATTTTGGAAGCACGGCCATTTTGTATCCTTTTCCACAGGGACAGGGGCAAAAGTGCCTAGTGTGTACACAATTGTTTAGAAATTTGTAACAAAGCAGGAATATTGGATAGATACATGTGGGAAGGATTACAGGGTATAGTAAGATCTAAATATCTCAAAGTGCCCTCTGCCCAGCGCAAAGGAAAAACTCCCTTCCATGCACCACCTAAGCCCTCCTGAAGACTGAGTGCCTCAAATTTATCTACGTTAATCCACAATCCCAAGAAACTGCGTTAGGAATGTAAAATATCAAGGGATCTGGGGAAAGATACTATAGACTCTGTAAATGCAGTAAGTAAATCATCAGCAAATAAAGCCAACTTGAATTGACTTTTACTCATGCATCTGAGGATCGTGTAAAAGCTTAGGGGCTAAAGGTTCTACACATAGGACAAATAAAAAAGGAGACAAGGGACAGCCCTTGCACGTTCCTCTCTGTACAGGAAGAGGTTCAGATAAACTCCATTAACCAAGACCTGAGTCCAGGAATCAGCACAGAGGGCCTGTATTATGCTGAGAATTGGGCCGCTGAACCCAAATTGCTGAAGGACCACCCAAAGATAGGGCCAGGACACAGTGTCGAAGGCCTTTTCAGTATCAAAGTTGACAAAGAACAACATTTAAGCTGCATCTGTACATCACTTCCAATGATCCTAACAGAACCTGGACATTCAACACTGCGTTCCTTCCTTTAATAAATCCTACCTGATGAGGAGCAACCAGTCTCGGCACTATGCTTTGCAAATGAGTAGCCATAATTTTGGCATAGAATTTGATGTAAACATTCAAAAATGAAATAGGGTGGTAACTAGTTAATTGGGAATCACGGCCTGGTTTTAGAATGGGCAAAATAGTAGCCTCTCTCATTGTATCCAGAAACCTACCCACCAGTAAAGCCTAATCATAAACTACCTGTAAAGTAGGGATAACAAGATGGTCTAAGAGCTTATAAAATTCCAGTGGAAGCCCATCTGGACCCAGGATTTTCTTCTGGGCTAAAGTTCGTAATGTACGTCCCCCTGATGAATTGGGGCATTAAGAAGCTTTAAGTCATCCTCTTGTAAAGAAGGTATGGGCTAATCCCTAAGGAACGATGTCTGGGCCTCAACATCTGAATCCCAAAATGTGTATAACATGATATAATAATTTCACAACTTATTATCAGAGACTTTGGTGCCCATAGATTTTCTAATGAATGGGATAAAATAAAGATCCATCTCTGCATGGAGTAATCTAGCAAGACATGTGCCCATCCTGTTGCCATATTTTAAAAAACAATCATGGATAAATTGTAGCATAGTAATAGTCCATCTATGTATAAAACTATTGAGGGCATTCTGCAACTGAAGACATTGCTCCCTTGTATCTCTGGTCAAATTATGTGCTAAATGCCATATAAGCCTGTTTGACCTGAGCATGGAGCAATAAAACTTGCCTATTTAACTGTTTGGCATGATGCACAAGATAGGAAATAATTGCTCTGCACATCACCACTTTCCCTGTTTCCCCAAAAGGGGCTGAGGTTAATTGATGTTGTCAGTTATCGATACTATAAGCCTCCCACTTTTTCACCAAATAAGTGGCAAAAGATTTATCTTTCACCAAACATTAACGACATTTTCCAAAGAAGGCAGCTCATGGCGCTCCATGAAGAGGCCCAGCTGAACCATCGCATTATCCAAAATTTCCCCCGGGATGATATCAGCCATATGTGCTGAGCTGAAGTGTGATCAGAAAGCAAAATGTAATCAAGACAGCTTTCCGCAAGGTGTGCCTTGGACACGTGTTTCTCCCCTTCTCCTCCAGATGTAGAATCCACCAAATATCAGTAGGATTTGGGGTAGGGTGCAAAAGACCCCCCCCCCCCCCCCAGTGAGTCACAGGTGGCCTGCTCCTACTCCCATTCTTCCAATTTTGAGTAAGGTCTGCCACTGCATTAAAATCTCTCCCACAATATAAGTACATTGGAAGAAGGTAGTAAGCACCTTGAGAAGAGTAGGGAAAAGGGTCCTATCATAAATGTTAGAAGCATACAAAGAGACCAGAACATATGGCTTGCCATATAAAGTGCACTGAAAGAGCACCCAACATCCCTGATCATCACTACAGGTTTTTAGTACCTCAAATGGAAGTGCTATATTAATTAATATGGCCCAGTTAGCCACACGACAGATTACTAGGCTTGTGGAATAGTAGCAATAACTCAACCATTCCCTGCATAGTTTTTGATGTTCAGACGCAGATAAATGGTCTCCTGTAGGAATGCTATCCCTGTACCCTGTCACCTCTGTGCCAAAAGTACTGTATCTTTTTGATAGGGGAATGAATGACACCAATGTTCAATATAATAATGTTAACCATCATCTTTAGGGCACAGGGCCAACAGCCACCAGAAGCACTGAGCATCCACACAAAGGCACACAGCGAAAATCACAATCAAGATTGTGATTTTCGCTGTGTGCCTTTGTGTGGATGATCAGTGCTTCTGGTGGCTGTTGGCCCTGTGCCCTAAAGATGATGGTTAACATCAAGATGTTTCTAACAAGCAAAGAACTATTGAATGCAAAAGAAATATCAGGGGAGCACAAAGAAACAGGCATGTACAATAGTATTCCCTCACAAATGTAGAGACCATGCCTCCCATACCCCCCACCCCACTCCTCCCCCTATAAACCCCTCCAACTCTTTCCCCACTTCAACACCTAACCCCTAACCTCCTACCCCCACCCCCAACTCCCCCCATCAGGTTAGAATGTTATTGAGCCCTTGAGCACAGAAAATAGTTCTACGGGTGCAAATAGTATCACATCACTAAAAGCAGTAGCTCATTAATAATACTGGTCAACAATTTGCATGCATTTTGACAATTTTTAATAGTTTTGTGTCATCTGCAAATCACCTCACTTGTCACTCCGGTTTCGAGATCATTTATAAATATGTTAAATAGCACCAGCCCCAGTACAGATTCCTGTGGCACTCTATTATTCACCCTCCTCCATTGAGAACAATGGCCATTTAACCCTACCCTCTGCTTTCTGTCAAATAACCAATTCTTAATCCACAACATCTGATTAACAGCAACAAATCTCTACACATTGTTAAATACAAAATCTGAAAAACATTCTTACTAAACACACATGTAGCGAACCTACCATAAAAAAGTAGCACTAATTCCTATAATTCAAACAAGTTGAACCCTATCTTTGACTAGGAAGCACTACAAATATTACATGGACCCTAGAACAGCCATACACCTACTACTGGTAAAACAGAACATTCAAACAGAATACCACACAGGCAAAACACAGACAGACCCTCATCAAGAGAAACAGAAAAATGAATACAATAACTGAACAGGAAACCTCAGTAAGTAGAACTAGGTTTGCACCACAACAGGGGAAAAATAAAAACAGAAATGTCTTTGTATTTTGTTCAGTAAAAAGGAAATGTATCTGTGATACACATTTCCCAAAGCTAACATACAGTGGAGCACCAATAAAACAAGGTAGATGGGAGACAAAGACCTTGGAACCATGTACTATTGGTATACATATACAGTGGGGGAAATAAGTATTTGATCCCTTGCTGATTTTGTAAGTTTGCCCACTGACAAAGACATGAGCAGCCCATAATTGAAGGGTAGGTTATTGGTAACAGTGAGAGATAGCACATCACAAATTAAATCCGGAAAATCACATTGTGGAAAGTATATGAATTTATTTGCATTCTGCAGAGGGAAATAAGTATTTGATCCCCCACCAACCAGTAAGAGATCTGGCCCCTACAGACCAGGTAGATGCTCCAAATCAACTCGTTACCTGCATGACAGACAGCTGTCGGCAATGGTCACCTGTATGAAAGACACCTGTCCACAGACTCAGTGAATCAGTCAGACTCTAACCTCTACAAAATGGCCAAGAGCAAGGAGCTGTCTAAGGATGTCAGGGACAAGATCATACACCTGCACAAGGCTGGAATGGGCTACAAAACCATCAGTAAGACGCTGGGCGAGAAGGAGACAACTGTTGGTGCCATAGTAAGAAAATGGAAGAAGTACAAAATGACTGTCAATCGACAAAGATCTGGGGCTCCACGCAAAATCTCACCTCGTGGGGTATCCTTGATCATGAGGAAGGTTAGAAATCAGCCTACAACTACAAGGGGGGAACTTGTCAATGATCTCAAGGCAGCTGGGACCACTGTCACCACGAATACCATTGGTAACACATTACGACATAACGGATTGCAATCCTGCAGTGCCCGCAAGGTCCCCCTGCTCCGGAAGGCACATGTGACGGCCCGTCTGAAGTTTGCCAGTGAACACCTGGATGATGCCGAGAGTGATTGGGAGAAGGTGCTGTGGTCAGATGAGACAAAAATTGAGCTCTTTGGCATGAACTCAACTCGCCGTGTTTGGAGGAAGAGAAATGCTGCCTATGACCCAAAGAACACCGTCCCCACTGTCAAGCATGGAGGTGGAAATGTTATGTTTTGGGGGTGTTTCTCTGCTAAGGGCACAGGACTACTTCACCGCATCAATGGGAGAATGGATGGGGCCATGTACCGTACAATTCTGAGTGACAACCTCCTTCCCTCCGCCAGGGCCTTAAAAATGGGTCGTGGCTGGGTCTTCCAGCACGACAATGACCCAAAACATACAGCCAAGGCAACAAAGGAGTGGCTCAGGAAGAAGCACATTAGGGTCATGGAGTGGCCTAGCCAGTCACCAGACCTTAATCCCATTGAAAACTTATGGAGGGAGCTGAAGCTGCGAGTTGCCAAGCGACAGCCCAGAACTCTTAATGATTTAGAGATGATCTGCAAAGAGGAGTGGACCAAAATTCCTCCTGACATGTGTGCAAACCTCATCATCAACTACAGAAGACGTCTGACCGCTGTGCTTGCCAACAAGGGTTTTGCCACCAAGTATTAGGTCTTGTTTGCCAGAGGGATCAAATACTTATTTCCCTCTGCAGAATGCAAATAAATTCATATACTTTCCACAATGTGATTTTCCGGATTTAATTTGTGATGTGCTATCTCTCACTGTTACCAATAACCTACCCTTCAATTATGGGCTGCTCATGTCTTTGTCAGTGGGCAAACTTACAAAATCAGCAAGGGATCAAATACTTATTTCCCCCACTGTAAGCAAGTCTGCCTCCAGAGTTGTCTTACAAAAGTCACCAAAGAAGCACTCATACAATTCCAAAGGCAGGCAAGAAGCCACCGAAAACTCTCATTGTGTGCATGATTTTTTGGCAACTTTTGCAACACAACTCCAGAAGCAGGTGGAGGGCCACTGATTTAAAAAAAACAACAACAATAACAACTAGGTATCAAGGACTAAAGTACTGCATTGTACTACATACAAACAAGTCCCTCATACAAACCCGTTATTGTTGGTATGTATGTTGTCGATGCAAATAATCTGGACCAGTGCAATAATGGTACACATACAAGCGGTGTTTCACTGTATTCCGTTTAAATTTAAATAAAAGAAAACCCCACTTTTTTCTACCTTTGCTGTATGGTCATTTAATTTTTCCAAGCATGGTGGTCCCAGTTTCTCTTTTCTGCTTCCTGTCTTCTCTCTTCCAGTGTGTGCTGTCCATTTGTCCTTTCTCCAATTTCCACCTGTCTTCTTCCATTCCCTCACTTCCCCTCCACCCTTATGGTCCAGTATTTTTCTGTCTTTTCTCCCTTCCCCTCCACCCCTATTATCCAGTATCACCGTGCCTCTCCTATACCGTTATGGTCCATCCACTTTGTTTCGCCTCTCTCCCCTTCTCTATAGTCCAGCAGCTCTGTCTCACCTCTCCTAGACACCACCACCCCTCTATAGTCCAGCAGCTCCCTGTCCCCTATACCTTATGGTACAGCAGCTCTATCACCTCTCCCCTCCAACCCATGCTACCTCAATTCTGTGTCCCCTCTCTTCCTCCACCCCTATAGTCCATCAGCTCTATGTCCGCTTCCCCCCACCCCACCTCTTCCTTATGGTCCAGCAATTTCCTGTCCCCTCTCCCTTAAGGTCCTACAGCTTTATGTACCCCTCTATCTCCCTCCCTTCCCTATAGTCTAGTAGCTCTATGTCCCCTCTCCCTCCACCACACCCATAGAATAGCAGCTTTATGTCCCCTCTCTCCCTTCTAAAGTTCAACAGACAGACAACCAGGTGGGGTTCACACTTTCCACAGAAACGGATCACAAACAGAAATTGGGTAGAAAGGAACCAGTATCAAGTGATCAGTCACCACATGAAGGTAAGATGCTCCAAAAGAAGCCTTTATTGGGACCCAACACGGTCCGTGTTTTGGCTAAAACGCCTTCATCAGGGGTCTTGACAGGCGTTATGTAACCCATGATCTAGTAGTTTTGGGTCCCCTCTCTTTCCCCACCCCTTTTGTGCCAGTAACTCCCTGCTCTCTCTCAAGGTTCTATAGCTTCATGTCTCCCCTCTACCTACCTACCTCCTCTCACACACCTATAATCTAGCAGCTCAATGTCCTCTTCCCTGTACCAACCCTATAGTCCTCAACTCCTTGTCCTCTCCCCTCCCTCTCCCCCTTATGGTCCCACAACTTCCCTTCCCTCCTTATGATCCAGCAACATTATGTCCCATCTCCTCTAAACTCATATAGTCTAGCAGCTCCATGTCCTCCTTTCCCCACTATCCCTATAGTCTAGCAACTCCCTGTCCTCTCTCCCCTCTCCCTCACCCTTATGGTCCAGTAACTCACCTTCTTCCTTATGATCCAGCAACTCTGTGTCCCCTATCCCTCAAACCCTTATAGTCTAGCAGTTCTATGCCCCCTCTGCCTTCTCCATAATCCAGCAGCTCCGTGTTGTCCCCACACCCTCACCCCCCCAAAAATACAGCCTTAGCTATCAGGGCAGTGGCTGAGAGATAAAAGCACAGGCAGCAGGAAACAGCCCAGCAGAGGAGACACAGAGGGGTATAATCAAAAGGTACATCCTTGTTTCGATTTGGACATCCTCGCAAAACTTCCCCATCCAGGGGAAACCCGTATTTTCAAAACAAGATGGACGTCCATCTTTCGTTTCGATAATACAGTCAGGGACACCCAAATCCTGAAATTTTGTCGTCCTTAGAGATGGTCATCCCTAGACTTGGTCGTTTCTGATTTTCGGCGATAGTGGAAACCAAGGACGTCCATCTCAGAAATGACCAAATGCAAGCCCTTTGGTCATGAGAGGAGCCAGCATTTGTAGTGCACTGGTCCCCCTGACATGCCAGGACACCAACCGGGCACCCTAGGGGGCACTGCAATGGACTTCATAAATTGCTCCCAGGTACATAGCTCCCTTACCTTCTGTGCTGAGCCCCCCACCCCCCCCCCAAAAAAAAAACCCACTACACACAACTGTACACCACTACTATAGCCCTTACAGGTGAAAGGGGGGGCACCTAGATGTGGGTACAGTGGGTTTGTGGTGGGCTTTGGAGGGCTCACTATTTCCTCCACAAACATAACAGGTGTGGGGAGTGGGCCTGGGTTTGCCTGTGTGAAGTGTATTGCACCCACTAAAACTGCTCCAGTTATCTGCATACTACTGTGATGGACCTGAGTATGGCTTAGAGGCTGGCAATCAATACTTTTAAAGATGTTTTTTGAGGGTGGGAGGGGGTTAGTGACCACTGGGGGAGTAAGGGAGGTCATCCCCAATTCTCTCTGGTGGTCATCTGGTCATTTCAGTCACCCTTTTGTGCCTTGTTGTAAGAAAAACACGACCAGGTAAAGTTGTCCAAGTGTTCGTCAGGGACGTCCTTGTTTCTTTCAATTATGGGTTGAAGACATCCTAGTGTTAGGCATGCCCAAGTCACACCTTCGCTACACCTCCGATACGCCCCTTGAACTTTGGCTGTCCCTGTGACGGAGTGCAGTTGAAGACGTCCAAAATCGACTTTTGATTATACCAATTTGGACGACCCTGTGAGAAGGACGCCCATCTTCCGATTTATGTCAAAAGATGGGTGTCCTTCTCTTTTGAAAATAAGCCCAACAGTTACAATTATTCTAGCACTGTGGCTCCTTCCCAGTTTGCAGCTGTATTCAGCATCGCTATCGCTACTAAGATAACTATCTTGATAACTTAGGACAGCAGAAAAGCTTTTCTAATTGCTGTCCAGATAGTGGCTGAATATCACCTCCATCTGGATAGTGCCATAACCTCAATGCGGTATCCTAATATTCAGTGGCAGCTGCTATCTGAATACTGCCACTAGAATACCAGGATTTTTATTGCCTGTGGCAGCTGGCATTCAAATAAATGCTGACTGCCATGGGCTTGATATGGGGTGTGGGGGAAGAGGGGTGCATTTCTTCTCTTTATGGTCTCTCTGCAGGGAAAGAATTCTAGAAATGGAGAGGAATGGCAAAGTTTCTGTGTAAAAGAACAAACTCTGTAAGAGAAACCGGGGTCTGCTTATAAGAATGAGGACGAGAGAACACTTAAAAACGACAGGTGGCGATTCTAGGCTTTTGAAACTGAAGAGGCAATTTCTACTATAGTACTTTCTACCTAGTTGAGCTGTGTGTTCAAGTGTTGTTTGAGAAATTTTTCTGAGAGCTAGCCACAGTAAACCCATCTCCAGATTCAGCTTTTTAAAAGTTATATGCTGTTTTAAAATACAGTGCCTATTGAACACAATAACAGGTTATTGTGTTCAGTAGGCACTATATTTAGTGAGATGTATGCTTTTTGCACCTGTTATGGGGTGTATGAAAGTGAACAAGACCATCTACCTGGACAGAAATTAGAGAGAGAGAGAGAGAGAGAGAGAAAGAGAGAGAGAGAGAGAGGAAAATGCTAATGTAAATTAGGAAAACTGACATATTTAATAACACAGTCATAATAGGAGATTTAAATTACCCTAACACTTATTGGATAAATGTCTCATCAGGACATAGGATGTAGGTAAAATTTCTAGAGAGGTGGAGAAAATACTAATTTAATGCATGCATGACATAAGTTCAGTCCTGTGTCTACCTTCAAAAGTTAAGAGCATGATTCCAAATATGTTTGTACATACCTAAAAAAAGAGTTGAAATTCCTTGTGTTGCTAAGAATCAGAACGTATTGGAGAGGAGGAGATGTCAATAAACTATTACTACAAGCAGAACAAAGACTTATATTTTAAATTTAATATGGTAAAACCTTATGGACTCAATCAAGAAAATGATTATTCTGTTTTTTTATAAACAGTTGTCATGATACATCTAATTATGTCTTATATTTATTTTTAGAAATACATTTTGACTAATTATCACTGCTAGGTAATTTTGAAAATTTGTTAGGTAAAAATCTTGAAGATAGACTCTTAGAATCTCATGGAAATGCAACGGAATTTGAATGGTTGTTTACCATGACATCACAACGCCGAATCTTACTTTATTTAATTTTTGTTTTGGATTACGATCGACTGATGAATTGTATATATAAATTCTATGACGCACCATACCAGTGTAGTTCAATTATGTTAAGGATTGAATTTCAGACGGTTTGTGACCTCCAACCTACCCATAGGGTATAAATTGCTGAAATGCAATGCACGGGAAAACGCTGTAATTTAGTAGGAAGCTCTGTTGACGTTAGATGAAGGAACGAGCACTGTGAATACATAGTCTTGTCTTTTCTGAGTTTGAATCTATTCTGATTAGTAGTTATTGGAAGCTTCAAGGTTTGTAGATCCGATGAAGCCTCAGGGAGCTCAAATATGATTTTATTGCCACACGTAACACGATCGCGCATGAAAATGAAATATGCAGAAAAATAGTAAGGCAATGACATAGTATAACTAACGTACACACCATATTTTTCATTTATGTTGAGGATGTGTTAGTGAGGTACTATGTCGTAAGTTTAAGATTGAGTAGTGACAGTTGGATGTCTCAGACTTATACATGTTAATGATATCAATATGCTGATTTTATGTTTATGTTTTGAATTTATAGTTTTACCCCTGACGCAGCCTGAGGGCGAAACGTGACCACGTCTGGTATTGTTTTCAATAAAGTTTTCTCTCTTAGTTTGTTTTTTGGTTTATGTATAGTCTGCTTTCTTGTTTTGTGTTTTTTACCAACAAGAGATGGAAACTACTTTTAGATCTAGTCCTTATGGGGGGCGGAGCTTGTATGCCAACCAAGATGGCTGAAATATCTAGGTTCTCTTCCCACCTTCAGCCTCTTTTGTTGCATATTTAAAGCATAAAGTGCACTTTTCAACAACCTTTTTAGCTATTACATCTCTGGAAGAGTTGCTTAGTCTGATGATGTGATGTTCCTCCTTTTCTGCATCAATAACAGCAGATATTGCAAGCTAAGAAGTGATCTCCACTTGGCAGCTCCTGGGCCTGTTGGGTCATACTCCGTTGGGAGTGCCTCCGATACAGCGTTTCTTGGTCTACTGCCACAACTTTGCCCCGTGGTCTGCCCGATATGACATACACTCTCTTTTTAACGGAAACGGCTAATTTTACACAGCTCTATTAATACTGCTGTGACTCCTTCCTTGCTCCACTGAGTGGAGTGAATTTCATGCAACCCATGGCATGCACTAACCTGATGTCACGATGGTGATTATTTTCCTTGGCTGTGCTCACCTTGCCCTCTGGTGGCCAGAACCAGTGGCTGCCATAGACTGTCTTGCTGTCTCCCTACTCATTCCAGACTTTCATTGCAGTCCCGTCCAGATACTCCAGCCCTCCAGACTTGGTTTGAAGTTTGGCAGCTAGCCTCACCCGTAGCTGCCTTGTGATTCCTGCAGCTGAGGTTCAGCTGCTGATGGGCTTTATTAACCAACTGGAAACTTTCTAGTGGGCCTTTGCATCGTCTAAGGTCTGCAGGTCAGTTTGTATGCAATTTGCATTTCTGTCTTGCCTTGCTTTGTTTCTAGTTGGTGAGCCAATGGCACTTCTGTTTGTTCTCATCTAAAGTTCTGTTGTGTGTTTTATGTGACCTTGTGGCTGCCTGCTAGCCTTCTATCTTCCTGCCTTGTTCTGTTGTTTGTCTTCCTTGAGTTCTGCCTCCATCTTGCCCTTTACCTTTTGCTTTGGTTCTTGTCCTGTCTGAGAACCCTGAATCCTTTGTGCTTAGCCTTGTTCTTGTCTGGGTGCCTGTGGGCACCTTTGTCTTGATTCCAACCCTGTCTGTTTTTGGCTTCCTTTCCCTCCTGTCTGAGAACCCTAATCCTGAACCCTGTTTCAGTCAAGCTTGTTTCTGTATCCTATACTCTGTCTGAGTCTCCTGAATCCAGAAGTCCAGAACCCTGTTTTAGTCAAGCTTGTTTAGAGTCCTGTGTCTGGTGGAAGAATCCTGTTGGTCCAGTCTGTCTTCAGGCTCAGTCCAGTAAGTCCTGCTGTCTGCCTGCACCTGGGGGCTCAACCCCTGGGGAATGGTGGTCAAGCGCAGGTGAAGACCAGCTTTTTTGTCCTGCTTATTCCCTGCTTGTCTACTGCTGTAGTTCCAGTACAGTGGACTTCAGGCAGGTGGACCCAGGCCCATCCCCCCCTACCTGTTACAATTGTGCTGCTTAATGCTTAGTCGTCCAACCCACCCCAAACCCACTGTACCCACATGTAGGTGCCCCCCTTCACCCCTTAGGGCTATAGTAATGGTGTAGTGTTGTGGGCAGTGGGTTTTGAGGGGGATTTGGGGGGCTCAACACACAAGGGAAGGATGCTATGCACCTGGGAGCTCTTTTACCTTTTTTTTTGTTTTTGTAAAAGTGCCCCCTAGGGTGCCCGGTTGGTGTCCTGGCATGTGAGGGGGACCAGTGCACTACGAATCCTGGCCCCTCCCACGAACAAATGCCTTGGATTTATTCGTTTTTGTGCCGGGCGCTTTCATTTTCCATTATCGCTGAAAAGCAAAAACACCCAGCTCACAAATTGTCGAATAAAACATGGACGTCTATTTTTTTTTTTTAAATACGGTTCGGTCCGCCCCTTCACGGACCCGTTCTCGGAGATAAACGCCCATGGAGATAGACGTTTTCGTTCGATTATGCCCCTCAAAATCACACTGTAGAATTCACATTGACGTATTGCCCACTTAAACTTGGAGACTGTGCTTGCAAGAACTGAAAATCATACATTTTCAAAGGACTATATTGTTGAACTTATTAGGCTAACTCTTAGCCTAATTAACATCCAGACTAATTTTTCTTTGGTATGGATGTTTTCTTGCTGAGCAACTTCTGTCTTCCCATTTATTGTAGCAGACTAAAATTTCAGCATCTTAATCTTTTCACCTTAAATGTTTTAACAGGGTAATTTTTCATGGCTGCAGACACTCTATTGTATAATAGCTACTTATCTGTAATGCCTTAAATCTCCACTGCTACAATTTCTACCTTCTAGCCTTGCTTATCGTTACAGGTCAATGTTTCTACTGCCACAGGTGCTATTTTATGTGCTGGTTACTTCCGCAATAGCTATTCCTTTATAACATACTGAATTTCCACTGCTACATTTTTAAAAACTTTCTAGCCTTGAATATTGTTACAGGGCAATGTTTTTGTTTTTTTTTTTTGCTGCAGGTGTGATCTTATGTGCTAGCTACTTCTTCTTCATCTGTCCACTTTCTGTTGATGCATTCTTGATTGTGCTGCCCTGAATGTTATTTCAGGACAAATTTCCACTACTGCAGGTACAATATTATGTATTGGTTATTTCTTTCTCTTATGACGTATTGATTCTTTAATACTGTATTTTGCTCTTTGACTTCACTATTATCCAAGGACAATTTTCCCTTGCTACAATTGCTATATTGTAGGATAACTGTTCTTCTATCATTTATCAGAATTCTACTGCAGTCTTATTATGCGCTTCATAATTACCATAAGCCTGGATATACTTCCTGCTGTTCTATAAACCACATCATTTATGCTTTTTGAAAGTTGCAACCCTTATCTGTAATGTTGTATACAGCAGGAGGTATACCCTATACCTTAATGATTCATGGTTTTCTTCCAAGTTATTGTTATTGACACATTGCCCGTTTCTCTGGAACTGTTGCTCAACTATTCTGCCTTAACCATTTCTTCTCATGGACTATGTTTCTTCCTGAAGAGGTTTGTTTGTTATGGTGTGCTGTATAGACTGAATCTTGAGAGTCTGACCACTTCATAATCTGGATTCTGAAGGAGGTGACTACTCCACACAGTGTTCTCTTCTTTTACACTATTCCTGCAAAATTGGATACTATCTACATTTAGTTCTTTTTTATTTCTATCTGTCACTATCCAGCTCATTTTCGAAAGAGATCGCCGGCGATCTTCCGACACAAATCGGAAGATCGCCGGCAATCTCCTGATCCCGGCCAAATCGGTATTATCGAAAGCCGATTTTGGCCGGCCCCAACAGCTTTTTTGTTGCGGCGCCGGCCAACCTTCAAGGGGGCGTGTTGGTAGGGTAGCGAAGGCGGGATGGGGGCATAGTTACGAGATGGCCGGCTTCGCCTTATAATGAAAAAAAAAATGGCCGGCTCGAACGAGCATTTCGCCGGCTGGACTTGGTCCATTTATTTTTAGGACCAAGTCTCAAAAAAGTGCCCCAATTAACCAGATGACCACCAGAGGGAAGTGGGGATCACCTCCCCTTACTCCCCCAGTGGTGACTAACCCCCTCCCAGTCAAAAAAAAAAATTAAAACATTTTTTGTGCCAGCCTGAAATGTTGTCATACCCAGCTCCCTGACAGCAGTATGCAGGTCCCTGGAGCAGTATTTAGTGGGTGCAGTGCACTTCAGGCAGGTGGACCCAGGCCCATCCCCCCCTACCTGTTACACTTGTGGTGATAAATATTGAGCCCTCCAAAACCTCCCAAAACCCACTGTACCCACATGTAGGTGCCCCCCTTCACCCCTTAGGGCTATAGTAGTGGTGTAGATTTGTGGGGAGTGGGTTTTGGGGGGGAATTTGGGGGGGGCTCATCACACAAGGTAAGGGAGCTATACTCCTGGCACCTATTTTTTTTATTTTTTTAAATATTTAGAAGTGTCCCCTAGGGTGCCTGGTTGGTGTCCTGGCATGTCAGGGGGACCAGTGCACTAGAAATGCTGGCTCCTCCCACAACCAAATGCCTTACATTTCACCGGGTTTGAGATGGCCGGGCCCGGTTTCCATTATGACTGGAAAATGAAGCCGGCCATCTCATGTAAACCCGGCAATCGTGCTCTAAACCCGGCGAGCGATTTGGCCGGCGCCAAGCATATTTTGAAAATACGCTTGGCTCCACCCCCTCATGGAGCCGGCCCCGAAGATGGCCGGCCATCGATTTGGCCCGTGCCGTTCAATTATGCCCCTCCATGGCTCATAAGTCCACTTATGCGGCTGTTGTTACCAAGCTCTCCTGCAGTCAAAAATCTGGCTGATTCTGCTCCTCTACGCTAATTACCACTGGATCCTCCTACTTCACAACCTCCACTTCCTTCTGAGAATGCTCCCATTTCCAAGGTGGATTTCTTAGAACTGCTGGGAAACATTAAGCCCTTTCATGTGGATATGACTTCAGCTATTAAAGAGCTTAAAGTGGAACTTAAGTCTTTGGATGAGAGAGTGACCCAAAATGAAATAAATATAGGTGAGCAGACTGATACAGCTGCAGTTTTTCAAACTAAATTGTGCAACCTTGAAACATTCAGCAAAGAAATCAAAGAAAAGCAGGATGACCTATGGAACAGACAAAGATGCTGAAATATACTTATTTTGGGGTCCTTGAGAGAGATGATGAAAACCTCCACTAGTTTCTTACTGTGTTCCTAACTCTAAAGATACAATGCTAAAGGTTGAGTAAATTCACCGTATACAGTCCTTTTCTTCAAACCATAGAAGCTCTCCTAGAGCAATCATTGCTTGCTTTCATAATTTTCAAGACAGACTCTTATGACAAGCATCAGAAACAAAGACTCTGTCAATTTCCAAGGAGCAGACCAGTGGCGTTTCTGGGGGGCTGGCACCTGGGACAGATCGCTGATGTGCCCCGCCCCCTGGGTGCAGCGCCCCCCCCCCCCGATGCAGCGTGGACCCCCCCTGGTGAAAGGACACCCCCACGAAGGAACCCCCCTCGCCGGGTGCACGCCACTGGGGGGGTGCTGCGCGCCTGTCCTCCGTTGTTCCATGCTTCTTCTTTGCCCCGGAACAGGAAGTAACCTGTTCCGGGGCAGAGAAGAAGCATGGAACAATGAAGGACAAGCGTGTGCGGCACCCCCTCAGCGGCTTGCACCTGGGGCGGACCGCACCCACCGCCCCCCCTAGGAATGCCACTGGAGCAGACATCAAGATTTCTCCGATTTGTCACAATTCACGCTTCAGCACTGTAGGGAAGGACTTCTGCCCTCTAACCCAGCTACTTAGAGAAAAGGGCATCAAATACATGTGGGAATTTCTATTTGCTCTGGCTTTTGAGTGGCAAGGACATAAATAGTATCTTCATACTACTGAGGAACATACATTGGGGGTAGATATAGTTTCTGCATCTCCTAATTCTAAATTAGATGCACACAACTGGCAACTAAACACCCCTAAACATCGGAAGACTCCTAAGGATCGGCGTTTCAACTTCATCAAACTATCGAATGACACTAGTACAACAATGGACACCACTGCTCCGCTGTGAAGTACCTCATTCAGAATTTGGTTTCATCATAACTTACCTGTTACCCTCCTAGGTATTGGAGATTCAAAGTTAGCGCATATCTTTCTGATAACTTTTGATGTGCATCTTTACCTTTATTCTTTGTAGTATTGCAGGGTGGGGGGTGCGCAGCGGCGATCTGTCCCCATGTGACAGCTGACCAAGGAACATCACTGTCAATCATTAGCTTCACTGCCATTCTAGAACCTGCAGATGGTATAGAATAGCTAGTAGCAGGTACATCTGTGTGTAATACCTGTGACATATGACATGTTCCAGAAACTGCAAACCTCTGTGTTTTGAGCCCTACTAGAAGTGTCCCACAGGTGGAGATGGAGAGAGTGTATTTATTTCATTGGTTTGCTGATGTGTAAAGCAGCATGTACGAGCCAGTGCAGAGAGTGGAGATGAAATGTAAAGAATGTTCAGGGGGAATTAATGGCGAGAGAATGTCAGTCTCATAGTGAACCCTGAGCTCTTGGGAAGAGTATGAACCCCACCTGTGTGACATTTCCAGTCAGTGAGAACAATAGGAACACTAAGTAAAGGGAGTCCTCTCAACCAACACATACATACGATTCCTCTGGACCAGTAGAATTTGCTTGCCAGTTCTTTCTGAGAAAAGGAAGTATTAAGTAGAGAATAGGTCAGAAAATCTTCTGTTTTGGAAAGCTGGGGATAAGCCACATTAAAATTCTAGAAATTTACCCCGAGTTATTTCCAGTCATTTAGGGGGAAATTCTATAAATGGTGCTGGGTGGAGTGTGGGTGGGGCATACAGTTATGCATATAAATTATAGAATACCATAATTTATGCACGTGCTTACCACTTTAGGTGCAATCACTTACATCAGTTCTATGGCTCGTGCAAGTGCTAGCGCCTAAATTATAGGCACATATTTTACCTGTTATGCTTGTATTCTGTAAAGTAAAGTAGGCACCTATTTTCTTTAATGCAATAGGTGTCACATAGGTACCCTCTAGTCCAGTGTTTCCCAAGTCCAGTCCTGGAATACCCCTTGCCAGTCAGGTTTTCAGGATATCCACAATGAATATGCATGAAAGAGATTTGCATATAACGGAGGCAGTTTATGCAAATCAAGTTCATGCATATTCATTGTCTAGCATATATGTCTCCATTGGATTTCTATTCCCTAAGTGCATCACTTTGCACTTCTTTGCATTGAATTTTCATTGCCAAACATTAGACCAATCTTCTATCTTCTGCAAATCCTTTTTCATGTTTTCCACTCCCTCCAGAGTGTCCACTCTGTCGCAAATCTTGGTATCATCTGCAAAAAGGCAGACCTTACCTTCTACTTCTTCGGAAATGTTAATCACAAATATATTGAACAGAATTGGCCTCAGCACCGATCCTTCAGGCACTCCACTACTCACCTTTCCTTCCTCTGAGTGAATACCATTAACCACCAACCTCTGGTGTCTGCCAAGTTCCTAAGCCAGTTCACCACTTTGGGACCTAACTTCAGCCTATCAAGTTTATTCAAGAGCTTCCTATGAGGAACCGTGTCAAAGGCTTTGCTGAAATTTAAGTAGATTAATCTGTGAATACAGTGTGTGCAAGAAAATTCACATTTACATTGTCTCTGCCATAAACAGCTTACTATGCAAATTTGGAAACAGGTTGTTTTAAAGGTCCACTCCATTCTCATATGTGCCTTTGCAAGTCAATCGTGGTCCTTCTCCAGGATTTTCTTCCGTGAACAAAGAACAGAACTAATTGTTTAGCACATTTGCTTTTTCCTCATCATTATCCACATAGCGGTTCACAGCATCTTTCAGTCTCACAATTCCATTTTTAGTTTTCCTCTTTTTACTAATATACCTGAAAAAATTCTTGCCATCCCTCATTACATAGCTAGCCGTTTGTTCTTCCGCTTGCACTTTTGCCAGACATATCTCTCTCTCTTGGCTTCTTTCAGTTTCATCTGGTACTCCTTTCTGTGTTCCTCTTCTTAAGTTTTTCTGTATTTCATGAACGCCAACTCTGTAGCCTTTACTTTCTCAGTCACTTGCTTGGAGAACCATATCGGTTTCCTTTTTCTCTTGCTTTTATTTACTCTCCTTACAAAAAGATTAGTAGCCATATTTATCAGTCCTTTCAGCCTGGATAACTGCCTTTCTACTTCTCGTATGTCCTCCCAGCCAGTCAGCTTTTTCTTCAGGTATTCCTCCATTTTGTAAAGTCACCATGTTTGAAATCCAGGGCTTTGAGTTTTGAGTAGTTGCCCTCCATATTAGCAGTTATATCAAATCAAACTGTTTGATGATCACTGGTGCCCAGGTGGACACCCACTTGGACATTAGACATACTTTCCCCATTTGTGAGCACCAGATCCAGCGTCGCTTGTTTCCTCGTGGGTTCTGTCACCATTTGTCTGAGCAGAGCACTTTGTAAGGCGTTCACGATCTCTCTATTTCTTTCCGATTCCTCAAATGGAACTTTCCAATCCGCATCCAACAGCACCTTTCTTTTCTTTTCCAGCTTTGGATATCTGTACTAGATCTTTACCTAGTTCCTCTTATCTGCTGCCAGATACACCCCCTCTGCAAAAAAATCAAATGTATTTTTTAGTACATGGTTTGCCTGCACACATAGCAAAATTATCATGGGATACTTTTTAAGCTGCGGTAAGCATACGTATACTTACCGCAACTTAGTAGAAGGATCTCATACTAATAAATTGTTTCTCTCTGTTAAAACACACTCAAAGTAGTACACAAGCAAATGTCAAAATGATGCAAATATACCTACTAATGATAGATATCCACTGTACACCAAATGAAAATTTGCTGAATGCTAGTCTATATTCTACATGTCTGTCACCGGAGCTGTTTCTTTTTGTTTTTGTACTTTTGCCCTTGGCTGGACTTTTTCTTCCTCTGAATTCTTTCTCAGTTAAAAAATGGAGCATTATCTTTAAGTCTCTATTAAGACAGTCTAAGGAGCGAAGTATAAATCATAGCCAATTATCTGGACTTTCATGCCATAGAAAATCCCAGAATGGCCTGTCCAATTCAAGCATCTCCAGTCTGAAAAAGTGATGTGTGGCATTTTAAAAATCCATTATCTAAGGTCACTCCTTTATTATGAAGAGATGCATCTGAGGTAGGTTATATTTCAGCTGCTTTAAAGAGCATGCTAATCGCATCTGCCTGGAAATGTAATCTTTTCTATTCTTATTGATACTATTTCATAATAGGTTCCAATAAATGCATGAATTGTAGGAAGTGGACTAAATAAAACCAAACCCAAAGTGGTGGAGTTAACAGCAATA
The DNA here is from genome assembly GCF_901765095.1 of Microcaecilia unicolor. Taxonomy (NCBI): domain Eukaryota; kingdom Metazoa; phylum Chordata; class Amphibia; order Gymnophiona; family Siphonopidae; genus Microcaecilia; species Microcaecilia unicolor. The sequence goes on along the minus strand of NC_044032.1, from coordinate 181,278,044 downwards.
TTTATATTTTGAACCTAAGACAACTCTGTTATTATTGCAGCTTAGATCTGAGCCAAACTCATTATTTAAGGAAGTTTACACCATTTATTTTTACTCATATTTTCTTGAGACAAAAGTGATGTCTAAGTTAAAAGGTCTAATAACTTTGGGGTCTTTTTGCAAAGCTGTGCTAAAAAGTGGCCTTTTCATGCCCTTACAGATCTTGCCTGCATGTTAAGGCCACTTTGTGCAAACAGAAAATGGCTGACTTTCCATTTTCTCAGTTAATAGTCATGTGCTAATTGCCGTTAGCATGCGTCCATTAACAAAAAATAGCGTGTGAGCACTAACCGACACCTATTTTGTAGGCGGTAAGGGCTCTGGAGCTAATCTAAAAATGAGCACCTGGCATGTATAAATATTCAGAGTTAAGTTATCTGCGTATTGTCTAATTCTCAAAAGAAATCCCAGCCCCAGGAACATTTCAGCTCAGTCCCGGTAAACTTGCAAACAGATAAGTCATAGGTGCATATGTTTATATGCCTAAAAAAGGCCATTTTAGTGTGCGAATCATTATTTTTAGTCATGGAAATGCTTTTGAATATTATCCTCTGTCATCAAAGTGAGATATCTATCAGAAGAGAGAAAAGGAGGTTCATGAGCAGGGACCCAAGGCTGAGAATATACAGCACTGTGTGAGTCATCCTTAAAAATCATGTAATATAGGTTTACATGACTCCTGTAAACTATGTTTGGATAAAATATGCATCTGCTCCAATTCTTTCAGTCTTTGCAGCTTTCAGGAAAAGAAGTTGCCCTTTAAATCATTAATCAAAATCTTGTCACCACACTTAAACTGAGGGAATTAGGTAGTAATTTGCCATTTTGTTAGAGACTGTATGTGTTAAAACTGGGTTAAAAAGGGTCAGGTTTATTTAAAACTAAATTTGACAACATAAATCAGTGTTTGCTAAAGCACAATTTGTACATCTAGGTTAGAAAGTCATCTGAATACTTCACTCTATATACATCACATTCATGGAAACATGATGGCAGGAAAAATCAAGTGGCCTTCTTGTTTGCCCACCAGTCCTTAGTTAAAGAAAATGTTTATAGCTGGTATCTCAGAAGTGGATGTCTAGCAGACACACTAGGCTGGCTTTGATGAATGATGGTAATTGTAGCTTGTTCCTGAGCAATAAGAATACAACTGGAGTTTTTTTCAGCAGCATTTGCCAATTATGGTACAACGTAGGTTATAGTGCTCTTCTTCTATTATCTTTTGACATGTCCTTTTACTCATCCCTGCACTTTCAGCTTCTCCGCTTTAATCATTAATCACTTGTGCTCAGATTCAAATATTTTCCTGAACCACATAATCCTGGATAAAGGGGCTTTTATGTATCAGGACTGGCCAATTCACTATATTGATTTGACTTTTTATGACATGCAAAGACCATAGAGGGCTGTGCAACCTAAAAATATGATCGACTCAATTCTTTGGGGGGGGGGGGGGGTTATTGCTTCAGGGGCCCTTTTACTAAGCTGGGTAAGCGTCTATGTGCGCCCAACACACAACAAAATGGAGTCACTGCCAGGCTACCGTGTGGCTCTTGCGGTAATTTTATTTTTGGCGATTCCAATACGTACGGCTGAAAAATAATTTTTATTTTCAGATATGCATATTGGACACACGCCAAGTGGCATTTTAGACATGTAGGTCATTACCACCCGGTTACCGCTTGAGACTTTACTGCTAGGTCAATGGTTGGCGGTAAGGTCTCAGACCCAAAATGGATGCGCGGTGTGATGGAAAATATTAAGAATTGCTTTTCAGTCTTACTTTGATCGATAATACATTTTAAAGTCTTCTGTATTTTACTTGCCTGGTATATCTCACAGAACAGGCTGGAAGGAATGAGATAAGGCACCTCTCAAGAACAATGTATGCCCCTGAAGCTAGCTTGTGCAGAAGGGAGGTGTAGGAGATAAGGCACCTCTCCAGAACAATGTATGTCCCTGAAGCCAGCTTGTGCAAAAGGGGGGTGGGTACTCTTGAGGTTCAGTAAATAAGTCACCTGGCCAGTGGTTTGTTTTCTTGAACTGAGAGAGTGTGACGGCATCCCCATGCACATTTCTGGATAAGTTTTATCTTAAAAAGGGGGCTTTTTGCAGTAGAGCCTTGGGGCTCATTCTGGATGGACGCATCGTGCAGAAAAGACTTGTTCCTGGTCTGGACGCTTCAGGCTTTCGCTGCAACGGGCCCCCCAGCTGATGAGATAAGGGCCTGAATGATGTAATTCCTGACCAGTAATAATGATGTATGTATAAATATATATATCTTTCTTATTTTACTTTTCTATTACTACTACTACTACTATTTAGCATTTCTATAGCGCTACAAAGCGTACGCAGCGCTGCACAAACATAGAAGAAAGACAGTCCCTGCTCAAAGAGCTTACAATCTAGTAGACAAAAAATAAAGCAAACAAATCAATTAATGTGTAGAGGAAAGAGGAGAGGAGGGTAGGTGGAGACGAGTGGATACAAGTGGTTACGAGTCAAAAGCAATGTTAAAGAGGTGGGCTTTCAATCTAGATTGAAAGATGGTCAAGGATGGGGAAGACTTAGGGGCTCAGGAAGTCTATTCCAGGCATAGGGCGCAGAAAGACAGAAGGAGCGAAGTCTGGAGTTGGCAGTAGCGGAGAAGGGAACAGATAAGAAGGATTTATCCAGGGAACGGAGTGCACAGAAAGGGGTGTAGGGAAGGACGAGTGTGGAGAGATACTGGGGAGCAGCAGAGTGAGTACATTTATAGATTAGTAGAAGAAGTTTGAACAGGATGCAAAAACGGATAGGGAGCCAGTGAAGCGACTTGAGGAGAGGGGTAGTATGAGTAAAGCGACCCTGGCGGAAGACAAGACGGGCAGCAGAGTTTTGAACCGACTGGGGAGGGGAGAGGTGACTAAGTGGGAGGCCAGCAAGAAGCAGATTGCAGTAGTCCAAACGAGAGGTGACAAGGATGTGGATGAGGGTTTTGGTAGAGTGCTCAGAAAGAAAGGGGCGGATTTTACGGAGTAATGTACTCAATTAGTGTGTGTATTTCTTAATCCTTGTGATGCAGTAACAATTGTGACTTATACACTCTTCAATTAAAGTGCAAATAGTTTCATTTACCCAATACGAATCTAAAAGAATCTGTAGTATTTTATTCTGTGGGCATCTGTGGTGATCAAGTGAGCAGGCTGCCATATTGAAGCAATACACGCGTCAATTTTCATTTTGCCACACGTCCATTTTCGGCAAAAATGTTGAAAATGCATATTATTGCAGGTAAGCTGAAAAATGATTCTGTGTGCATCCAAAACACGCGTCTACACTACTGCAGGCCATTTTTTAGCGCACTTTAGTAAAAGGTCTCCTTGGTTGTTTTTATTGCAGTGCAAAATATCAGGTGCCAGAAGCTACTACACATTTTAAATAGAGTAGATGATTTTTAGGGATTATTATGCAAGAATCAGCTCCTGATTGGGGATGTGGGCTGCTAATGACATTGGCTTCCTTTGGCTGCCTCTAGGTGTGGCAGTACGTGAGCTCAATCATCTCAGTTCAGAGACTGCGGTGCCGTTAGAGCTATCAGTAACAGATGGAAGTTGGTATTGTTGGCAGCTCAAAGCTCCCGCTGGGCACTGGCCTTGTGGAATAATAACCCCTTAAAATTGTCATCCCTAATTATAAATTCATGGCAAGTGCAGATGATACAATATTTTGTTTGCATTGTTTTCATATTCATAACATGATTCTAGCATAGCCTATGAAGGACAAGTGCTCTTTTCCTGCAAGGGATCACATCACTTCACTTTTAAAAGTATTTTGAAAAAATCGGAAAGGCTAGAATATCATCTAGAAGATGCACACCATCTGTGAGTTCCCTCTTTTGCTTACATCTTAACGGCATATGCTCTTCTCAATCAAGGTCATGCTGTGAAACCTTACAAATGGGCCTGATGATGGGATTCTGCACATGTGGTCATGGTGTGGTGCTGTGTGTTTTATGCGAAGGGGAGGTGTGCTTCAAGAGATGTGCAAAGGCAAAAGTGACATTTTTCTGATTTTCCAGTGTTTTGGTTAGTTTCACTTATTCATTTTGATAGCAATTTTTTAGTGCATGATATAGCATTTTAACATGAACTAATAGACTTAGGAGGTAATTCTGTAAGCGGGTGCCATCTTTTAGGTGCCTTAATACTGCATGGTGAGATTCTAATCTGTATTAGCACCTGGGCACCCAAATGTCATTATTGGGGTGCCTGCAGTTACACCAGCCATAGATCTGCTGTAACTGCCTGTGCCTTAAATGCAGCAAGGGTACAAGTAATTTTCAGTATTCTGTAAGTCGCATGAGTAAGTAGCAGCACTGCTCATGTCCTTCCCATGCTTTGACCTTGTGAACCCTCTGTTTACATTTATGCATTCTGCCACTTTCCTGTGCTCTTAGGCAGTGCGTTTTTTCCATCGAAAAAGGTGCCGGTACTTCAAATGCCAGGCCACCCTTCAGGGGTGGGGTAATCACTGAGGGACCCACCCCACAATAGCCAGGCCCCTTGCAGCCAGTCACAGAATCTTTGACAAGGCAGAATTGTTGTGTAGAGCCTGAAATCTTTCATTAAACCTTGGGGACCATGGGTCAATTTTAGCAGACAATAGAAAAGGTGCCAGTACTCAGTACCCCCAAGAACCCCCTCAAAAAAAGCCCTGCTCTTAGGGGTCCTTTTACTAAGGTGCACTGAAAAATGGCCTGTGGTAGTGTAGATTTGTGTTTTGGGCGTGCGCAGAATTAGTTTTCGGCGCACATACAAAAAAATGCTTTTTTCTCTTATTTGTACCAAAAATGGACGTGCGGTAAAATGAAAATTGCCATGTGTCCATTTTGGGTCTGAGACTTTGGCACAAGTCATTGACCTAGCGGTAAGGTCTCACAAATGGTAACCGGGTGGTAATGGCCTATGTGCATCAAAAGTCACTTGATGCGCGTAGGTGGCGCGCATCAGAAAATAAAAAATATTTTTCAGATGCGCGTAGCGGACGTGCACCAAAATTGAAATTACCACAAGGGCCATGTGGTAACCTGGTAGTAACTCCAATTTGGTATGTGTAGGCGACTTCGTGGCTTACTAAAAGGGCCCCTTAGAAAATAGCACTTAACTCTTTTTCTACCATTTACATGCATAAGTGTACACTTCCCCCTGAGTGTGCAGGCATTCAATATGTTCAACACTATTCCAAAATGAGCAGTGACAACTAGTGTGAAGATCAGGTACATTTTTTATTTATTTTTGTTACATTTGTACCCTGTGCTTTCCCACTCATGGCAGGCTCAATGTGGCTTACATATTGTATACAGGTACTTATTTGTACCTGGGGCAATGGAGAGTTAAGTGACTTGCCCAGAGTCACAAAGAGATACCTGTGCCTGAAGTGGGAATTGAACTCAGTTTTTCAGGACCAAAGTCCACCACCCTAACCACTAGGCCACTCCTCCACTCCAAGCTATACCAATACATTAGAAACACTAGTTTATAATGAGCTTCCCAAACTCATTTGGTAATTTGAAAAGGAGAAAATCCCCCAGAAACCTATCGGATTGAAAAATCCTAGGTTGCAACGGGTACAGACTTTTACCGTTGATTAGTTTCTATCATTGGGAACAAAACTCCTTATTTTTTCTTTTTTTTCTGTGCAATCCTCTTTTAAAGTGCTATATCTAGATTTAAAAGTGCAGACATTTGTGTACAAGTCAAACTTAATATTGAAGTGCCGAATACATAAACAACAGCACTTAGCTTATGTCCGACGGGGCTGCCGTTTCACCCATACGTGGCTTCTTTAGGAATGTGCACTGCTTATATCAACTATATCATGTTTTCAGTTCAATCGACTGAAAACATGAAGTAGTTGATATAAGCAGCGCACGTTCCTGAAGAAGCCAAGTACGGGCGACTTGTACACAAATGTCTGCACTTTTAAATCTAGTACCTGTTGCAGCCTAGGATTTTTCAATCCGATAGGCGTCTGAGGGATTTTCTCCTTTTCAATTACCAAACGGGTTTGGGAAACTCATTATAAACCAGCATTCCATACGTTCAACCATGCAAGTGGCTCTGAAATGTAGAATTATCTCCTTTAATGCACACCGATTCATAGGGATGGGCTGTCGTTTGTGACTTTTTATGTGAAAAAGGGCACATTTTTCTTAAAGAGTGTGCATTATGTGCAAAGAAAGGTGCACTCTTAAGGAGTACACACTCTTTCCTAATAGTGCACGTATGTGCAAATGGTTTTACACATGCATGCACCATCAGGAAAAGCTACTATTACTCTACATTGTCACTATAATAGAATGCATAGTTCAAGGTGATTCTTCCAACACTGAGAACATTAAAACAAAGAAAGGAGTGGTTTAACAATGACAGATCTTGAAACCGCAGTACTAACGCCTACTCTGTATTTACTGTGCAATAACTGTAAATAATATATAAATAGTTACTTTTAATCACTAAACTGAGAGTTAATGACTAGTGAGTCATAGAATATACTTGCAAAGCATGAAGATCTAATTCTTATAAAGTGACTTTTATCTCTGGAGGCCACTTAAACACTTCTACTATTTGGCTCTGCTTCACAGTTTAATATTCCCATCTTCTTTATGCATACAGTTGCATAATTAAATTTATGGTTTCTGAAATGAATAGTAGAAAATGAACAAGACTTTTAATTGAAGATGGAAAAGCTTGCAGATTAAATTATACTAATAGGAAATTTCAGTCATTTTTAAATGCACTATAGTCCCAACATTCCAGATATTCTATAATCAGTCAAAAGAAATCAGACTTTGAAGTATGGCATTAGTGCTTAGTGAACAAATACTTCTGAGTTCTATGCTGGTAAACATAGCAGCATACAAGAACTATAAAACCGGACAATACATTCCAGGAAAGGATTATGTCAAAGCATAAGATCATACTCTATATTCTCCTCACTTCCTTCTAATATTTCTTTTCAATCTCCTGAAATCAAGATTGAATACTTGTGAACTGCTTAGAACTGATTTTGGTACAAGCGGTCTAGAAATCCAAATAAAGTAAAATACAGTATGTAATCTAATAGTATGAGCACTCATCCATGTTTCTTTTCATAATACTTAGGGGACTAAGCAGTAAAACTCATGTTATAAAGTTTTAGCTTGTACATTGTTGAAGATTTAGCATGTATTTTAATTGATCTCTCACAGATTTCTTACCTGACTGTAAAACCAACAATTATAAGAACATAAGAATAGCCATACTGGGTCAGACCAATGGTCCATCTAGCCCAATATTCTATCTAGCCCATTATCCTGTTTTCCAAACAGTGGCCAAGCCAGAGAATCATAGCATTCAGCAGAGGTCACAGGAAACAGGAACTGGGCTCCTCAGCTCCGTTCAACTAGAGCAAGGCAGGTCACAGAAATTAGTTCCAAAATCACGAGGCCTTGCACAGGTCTTGGCACTAGCATCTGCACAAAAGATGCTTCTGCAAAGTTTCAAGTAAAAGTTCTAATAGAATCCCTACAGTTATTGCTGAAAGATGTTTCACAAAGATGTGCCAAATAACAAAATCATTCCCCAGAGATTATACTTTCTGCTCATGAGGTAATAGTTCCTGGGGTCGATTTTTAGGTGCTAAGCTAAATTCATTCATGCTGTCTGTGCAGGAAATTCATGATATTAGAGAAATATACAAAAATTCTGGACAGCTGGAGAATTAAGAATTACACTTTAGAATTAATTAAATGAATAAATGGAATTTTTAAATCTGAAATATTCAATGCGATCTGGCAATCAAGCTTTCCACACACTTATAGTTGATGAAAGTATGGAGTTTTGTTTCCTAAGGGCAACTTTTACTAAGCTGTGGTAAAAAGGACCTTGCACTAGTGATGGGGGCCATTTTTGCCGCACGCTGAGGCCCTTTTTACTGCAGTGGGTAAAAAGCTGAAAAAAGACATGGCCATGCAGTAAGGTTGCCCATTGAGCTCCCATGATAACCCAGTAGTAACTGGATAGCGCACGGCACTGCCCGATTACTAAAATATTAAATATTAAAATATTCCCGCTAGCACCGGAAATTCCATGCACTGGGTTGGAACTACTGCCAGCTCCTGTGTTGGGCTGGCAAAAGCTCCAGATTGGCACTCTTACCACTGCTTAGTAAAAGGGCCCTTATGCGTTGATTTTATATACTGTATAAAATTTAGGAAATCTGGCGATTCTACAGATGTCACTGTGTTTGCTGGATTATTAAGGGCTCCTTTTACTAAGCTCTGGTAGTGATTTCTATGTGGCAAATGCGACGAAGCCCATAGGAATTGAATGGACTTTGTTGCATTTGCTGTGTCAGGAATCACTACTTTGGCTTTGTAAAGGGAGCCCTAAGTTAGTAGCTTGTGACAGTGCATAAATAGATTCAGCAATTAAGTGGTCTTATTATGATAATGATTTTGATATGAAAGGAATGGTAAAGTTTACCTCAGCTGGTGCATCAATGATGCTTAGAAGACATAACAGTATGTCAGCAATTTTATGTCAAACCATTCCTCATCTAACAGAACAACCCTCTGTGGCACACCATGAGGATTTAGGCATTGATGATACCTGGAAACAGATGTTTATGAGGGAAATTGAAATACTTATATATACTACCTACATAATTTTTTGCAGGTTTAGTATGAGAAAGGTAAAATTTCATGAAATTGCTAAGGCAGCAGAATGTGAAGCTACTTCATTTATACCTCTGAATGAGGTCAGATAATCATCAAGGCATTTTGCTGTAAGTGCTTTATCGAGAACTTTGACTTATGGGTAAAATATTGCAAAGAACAAGTTGATGAAGACAATGATCCAGTGCATAAATACTGCCTTGACAAATTAAATAAAGCAGATTATTGTGTGGCATTGGTTATCCCGAATTATGTTCTACATGTAAGTGGCTTAGCAGAACTCTTCAGATAAGGTCTTTGACAACAGTGCAAGATTTCCTATCACTATCCTTTTCCCCTTTACACATGGAATTTCAATCCACAGTGATTCCAAGTAGTGTTTTTTTTTCCTGCAGAATTTTCAATTTATTTGATTCAAGGCTCTCGTTAATATACAATGCTACCTCTCCACCAATTCGATCCACCCTATCACTACGATATAATTTGTACCCCGGTATGACAGTATCCTACTGTTGGAATGTAATTGTATTTTACATGCATTGCCTGTCACCTATTATTTCTCTGTGATTACTCTGTGACCTCTGATGTGAATTACTTAGAGAGGTCACACAGCTATGCAACTTCCTGTGGGGGTTAGATACAGCAGATGCAGCACATGGAGCACATGGAGCTCATGATCTCTCCTAACCTGAGAGGATCTATGGTGGTGTGAGCATCCATTACCATCTAAGCACATGGAAGGAGCTGATAATACAAATGTATAGTAATATGTATATATAAGCCTGTCTGATTATAATCTAACTACAAACTGTGAGTAAACAGATGTTTTGTTACTTCAACTTTAAAGTGACTCAGCAGTGAATTATTCAGGGGTGAATGAGAGAGAGATGAAGAAAGAAATTAACATTTCTAAAGCTGAAGCTGTGTGTACTAAAATCTGCTAATTATTTACTACAAATAATCCAACAAAAGGGTTACGGGCCCAGGGCTCAGGAATTGAAAAAGAAGAGAAATATTACCAGGCAGAAAAAAGGCCACATTTTTCTCTTAAGTTTTAAAGGAAAGATTCAGTCTGTCTCTCTCTCCCCCCACACAGCAGACAGAAGGCTAAGAAAATGGCTGAGGGAAGAAATTCACCATTGTTCTATTCTCTCAAGGTGCCTAAATTAACTGAGTTTAATTATCGGCAGTGGGAATTAAGATTCATATGTCTCCTTCGAGCAAAAAGATTAAATATATGCTTAGACCAAGACAGAACAGCTGAAAATATGGCTGAATGGGACAATGCAAACTATTATGTGAAGTGCATGCTTTTGGAAGCTCTCTCAGAGAAACAAGCCATATTAGTGGAGGGAAAAGATACACCAAAGGACATTTTATATAAACTGAGAACTATGTATGCAACTACATATGCAAAGCAGCAACCAATTTGGCTGGCAGAGTTGAATGAAACCAAATTAAGGGATAAAAGTAAATGTAATGATCACATTATGTATCTTATGTCTTCATTTCAAAAGTTAGAACTTTCAGGAATTCCCATGTGTGATGCATTGAAAAGAGCATTTCTTTTTACCTCACTATCAAAGAAGTTTGATGTTTTTAGGTCTGTAAATGAGGCCATTGAAGGGCAATCTTTTGAACAGGCAACATCAAAACTAAGGCAGGAATGCATAATAAATGATTCTGAGGAGATGTGTTCTCAAAGCAAGTCAGAGAGAAATGAAACAAATTTCTTGGCAAAGAACAGAGGAAGGCGGAGCTATGGGAAAACTCCACCCAAGGGCAAGCTGATTTGCTACTCATGTGGAAAGGAGGGACATGTATCTAAATGGTGTAAGGAAACACAAAACACTCCCTCTAGCTCACCTAAGCCAATGGAACTAAAGAATTTTCAAACCAGGAAATGTATGAAGGACAAAGATAAACACAAGGGCTTTCTAATGACAGAAAAATCTTTGACTATGGTAAATAATAATTCAAATGAAAGTACTTGGATTTTGGATTCAGGGAGCACATGCCATTTAACCAATTGTAAGGATTTCTTTCAGGAAATGTGTCCAGAAGAAGGAATTCTTAAAACTGCAAACGCAGGGACTGCTAAGATCCAAGCAAAAGGTATTGGATTCTTAAAATGCAAAGTGTCTAATGAAGTTAAAGAAATTCCTGTAAGTGATGTCTTGTATATTCCCCAAGCAGTTTGCAATATGCTTAGTGTATCTACATTAGATAAGAAGGGATTTGCGATTCATTTTGAAAACAGTAAGTGCACAATCTCTAAAAATGATGAAGTGTATGCTGAAGCTTTTATGCATAATGATGTTTATAAGCTGAACATTTCAGGTGAAGCCTCACATATGGCGCAAGTAAGGAAGAATGATGGTAAATGTAGTCTGGAAATCTGGCACCGCCGCCTGGGACATCGTGATTCTAAGGTGATCCAGGATCTTTACAGTAAGCAACTGGCCACCGGCATTCAGATAAGTGCAGATGCTGGTAATATGGAGAAATGCATAGACTGTGTTACTCAAAAAGGTGTAAGACCCTCATTTCCTGCATACACAGGAAATAGGAGTAATAAAGTGCTGGACTTAATACACAGTGACTTATGTGGACCGTTCAATATCCCATCATTGGGAAATAACAGATTTGTGCTAATATTCTTGGATGATTTCTCTAGATATTGTGTGGCCTATTTGCTGAAAGAGAAAAGTCAAGTCACAGACATGCTGAAGAAATACGTAGCCATGGTGAGCAATAAATTTGAAAGAAAACCAAAGGTTCTTCAGACCGACAATGGTGGTGAGTTCACTTCACAAAGCATGCGCACATTTCTAGAACAGGAAGGCATTCAACATATCACAACAGTAGCTTATACACCAGAGCAAAATTCTGTTGCAGAGAGAAAATTTAGGTCACTTGTGGAAATGACCAGATGTATGCTGTCAGATAGCAATCTCCCTAAAAGACTATGGGGGGAAGCCATTCTCACAGCAGTGTACCTACAAAACAGAATGCCAACTAAAGGCGCTGAGCGCACACCACATGAGACATGGCATGGTAGGAAGCCAAACCTGTCACACATAAGAACATTTGGAAGTACAGCATATGCTCATGTACCAAAGCAAAGAAGGCATAAGCTGGATTCCACAACACAAAGGGGCATTTTAGTTGGCTATGCTCCAGGACACAAAGGATATAGAATTTTGAATCTGAAAACTGGCATTGTTGGCATAAGACATGTTACATATTTTGATGAAAACAAAAGGGTTGATAAAGGCTGGATTATCCCAGATGAGCCTTATCATCCAGAATATGAAACTAGAACCATAATAGACATGCCAGTGTATATAAATGCCATACCAAGGCAGATGTCTGAAAGCAACTCACCTGTATCTAACGAGGAACAGGCAGAGGAAACAGACACAGAAAGGATCATTGAAGAAGACAGTACAGTTGGAGAAGGGGAATCAATTGGAGAAGAACTCTCAGATTTAGAGGATGCGGAAAGGTCAGACCAACCTGTTGTCAGACGCTCATCCAGGGAAAACAAAGGTGTTCCACCCCCAAGACTGTCTTACCTAACAAAGTCAGCAGAAGCTCAAGAGCCCTTAACATGGGATGAGATTGAGAAAATGTCAGCAGAAGAAGCTGCTGAATGGCATAAAGCTGCACAAGAAGAAATTGATGCATTGGATAAAAATAATACTTGGATTCTTACAAAATTACCTCCTGGCAAGAAAGCTATAGGATGCAAATGGGTATTCAAGTTAAAAAGGAATGCACAAGGAAAAGTGGAAAGGTATAAAGCCAGATTAGTGGCAAAGGGATATCTTCAAAAATATGGAGAAGATTTTGATGAAGTGTTTGCACCTGTAGTGAAACACACGACAATCAGAACACTTCTGAGCATTGCAGTCTCAAAAGGCATGCAAGTCAAACACATTGATGTGAAAACAGCGTTTCTTCACGGAGATATAACTGAAGACTTGTACATGGAACAGCCAACAGGTTTCATAAATACAAAACAAAGACAGCTAGTGTGTAAATTAAACAAAGGTCTTTATGGATTAAAGCAAAGTGCAAAATGTTGGAATGAAAAATTGCATGAAATATTGACAAATTTAGGATTTAAGCAAGGTGAAGCAGATAAATGCTTGTACACTAGGTGCACAAATGGACAATATGCATACATTTTAGCTTTTGTTGATGATCTGCTCATTGCAAGCAAAAGTGAGCAAGAGTACAAGGACATTGTAAAGTGTTTAAACCAGAATGTTGAGATAAAAGAACTTGGAAATGTGTCATACTATCTTGGTATAGAAATTGAGAAACAAAATGATGGTTCTTATCTTCTAAGCCAGAAGCAGAAAATAAATGAGCTTATTGAAAGTTTAGGTATGCAAGATGCCCAAGTTGTAAGCACTCCCATGATCACTGATTTTCTGAAGGATGAAACAGTAAGAGAACCTTTACCAGATAACATCCAATATAGATCAGCCATAGGTAAGCTTTTATATCTAGCTACCACATACAGGGCTGATATAGCAAATGCAGTAGGAATTTTGAGCAGAAGGGTCAGCTCACCTACCAAATCAGATTGGACTGCAGTTAAAAGGATGGTAAGGTATTTAAAGGGTACCATTGATTGTAAATTAAAGATTTCAGCCAATAGTAATCCAAAACTAATATGTTACTGTGATTCAGATTGGGCAGGGGATCATTCTGATTATAAATCCACAAGTGGATATGTGTTTATGTATGGAAATGTACAAATTTCATGGGCCAGTCATAAACAAAGTATTGTGAGTTTGTCTTCTACAGAAGCTGAATACGTGGCTGTATCGGAAGCGTGCAGAGAACTGATGTGGATTGAAAAACTTTTGCTGGATTTCGGAATAGCTGAAAAGAGACCAATCCAGATAATGGAAGATAATCAGAGCTGCATCCGACTGTCACAGAATGACAAGGTTCAGTCACGTACCAAGCACATCGCAACGAAATACCACAACGTGCGAGAGTTGGCGAAAGAAGGGGTCATCAGTCTACACTATTGTCACACCAGTGAGATGACAGCTGACATCATGACCAAACCGTTACCCAGAGAACATTTTGTGAATCTGCGTATAAAGCTTGGACTTTGTATGAATAAATAATTGCATGACAGTTATGCATGAGAAGGGGTTTGTTGGAATGTAATTGTATTTTACATGCATTGCCTGTCACCTATTATTTCTCTGTGATTACTCTGTGACCTCTGATGTGAATTACTTAGAGAGGTCACACAGCTATGCAACTTCCTGTGGGGGTTAGATACAGCAGATGCAGCACATGGAGCACATGGAGCTCATGATCTCTCCTAACCTGAGAGGATCTATGGTGGTGTGAGCATCCATTACCATCTAAGCACATGGAAGGAGCTGATAATACAAATGTATAGTAATATGTATATATAAGCCTGTCTGATTATAATCTAACTACAAACTGTGAGTAAACAGATGTTTTGTTACTTCAACTTTAAAGTGACTCAGCAGTGAATTATTCAGGGGTGAATGAGAGAGAGATGAAGAAAGAAATTAACATTTCTAAAGCTGAAGCTGTGTGTACTAAAATCTGCTAATTATTTACTACAAATAATCCAACACCTACTGGTTATCCTCCTTCCACCAGGTCTCAGAGTTGCCTATTATATCTAATTTTTTATTTAGTGCAATACATTCTAACTCTCCCATCTTATTTCTTAGGCTCCTGGCATTCACATATAGACATTTCAAACTATGCTTGTTGTTCCTATTTACATCATGCTTAGTACTTGACAGTATTAGTTTGCAATCTTTTGTCTAATTTTTATTTTCATTTAAGGATACCTGATCTACTATGGTCTCTTTTGCAACCTCACTATCAGAATACCCTATCTTCCCTGTTTTGGTGATATCTTTGGAAGATACCTTATCCTGAACCATGCACTTTTGAGCGACTGTCGGCCTTCCCCCCGTTTCTAGTTTAAAAGCTGCTCTATCTGCTTTTTAAATGCCAATGCCAGCAGCCTGGTCCCACCCTAGGTGGGGTGTTTGATAAAGGCTGCTCTGCTACTCTATCCAAATATGGATAATTTTATCTGTGGACATCACCAGTCTATCAAATTGGCTAGTGGATATTACACTTTGTTTATCAAAGATGATACTTCTTTTGGCAAGGAATTCTGTGAACAGTATTCAGAATTTAAGGGGTCCTTTTACTAAGCTGCTTCTGCATAAGTTTTAGAATGTGTGCACACTTGTCAGGGGCAGAGAGTGGGCATTCATGCGCTAACTAGTTAGCGCATCTACATTTCCTCATGCTAACTGGTTAGTGCACATATAATGTGGGAGCCCTCACCACCTATAAAACATGGCTGCATGCTAATGGCAGCATTAGTGCATGGCCATTATTGAAATAAATAGAAAATTGGGATTTTTATGGCTGCAGTAAATGTGACCTTAGTACATGGGAAAGATCCACATATGAACACACTGCCGCTTTGTAAAAGGACCCCTAAGTTACTTATACATGAGAAAATAAAAACTGGACTAGTAAAAATGTTTGAGGACATACTAAGTTTTAGAGGACAAGAATTGAGGCTACAGCGGGGCCAATTCAGAAATAATATCAGGGAGTACTTTTTCACGGAGAGGGTGGTAGAAACCTGGAATGACTGTAGGATGTGGTACAGATGAAAATGGTAGCAGATTTCAAAAATGTGTGGAATAAACACAAAGGAATCCTGTATAGAAGGCATGGAACCAAACAAGCTCCTTGAGCAGGGACTGTCCTTCCATGTTAAATTGTACAGCGCTGCGTAACGCTAGTAGCGCTTTAGAAATGTTAAGTAGTAGTAGTAGTTAGTTAGCAACACTAGTAATTGGGAAGGAAAGCCAGTGCTGGGCAGACTTCTATGGTCTGTGCCATGAAAATTGCAAGGACAAATTAAGATCAAAGCATACATATGCAGTATCACATCATACCTTATGCTACGAGTTTATCATGTTGGGCAGACTGGATGGACTGTACCGATCTTTATCTGCTGTCATCTACTATGTTACTATCAGGCTTATTTTCGAAAGAGAAGGGCGCCCATCTTTCGACACAAATCAGGAGATGGGCATCCTTTTCCCAAGGTCGCCCAAAACGACATAATCGAAAGCTGATTTGGAGCATCCTCAACTGCTTTCCGTCATGGGGATGACCAAAGTTCATGGGGGCATGTCGGAAGCATAGCGAAGGCGAGACTGGGGCGTGCCTAACACATGGGCGTCCTCGACCGATAATGGAAGAAAGAACGGTGTCCCTGACGAGCACTTGGCCAACTTTACTTGGTCCATTTTTTCTTGCGACCCAGCCTCAAAAAGGTGCCCGAACTGACCAGATGACCACCGGAGGGAATCGGAGATGACATCCCCTTATTCCCCCAGTGGTCACTAACCCCCAGTCTCTATCCCAACCTCAAATGTCATACCCAGCTCCCTGACAGCAGTATGCAAGCGCCCTGGAGCAGTTTTAGTGGGTGCAATGCACTTCAGGCAGGCGGACCCAGGCCCACTCCCCCTACCTGTTACACTTGTGGTGGTAAATGTGAGCCCTTCAAAACACACAAGAAACCCACTGTACCCATGTGTAGGTGCCCCCTTCACCCCTTAGGGCTATGGTAGTGGTGTACAGTTGTGGGGAGTGGGTTTGGGGGGGGGGTTGGGGGGCTCAGCACACAAGGTAAGGGAGCTATGCACCTGGGAGCAATTTCTGAAGTCCACTGCAGTGCCCCCTAGGGTGCCCAGTTGGTGTCTTGGCATGTCAGGTGGGCCAGTGCACTAGGAATGCTGGCTCCTCCCACGTTCAAATGGCTTGGATTTCATAATTTCTGAGTTGGGCATCCTCGGTTTCCATTATCGTCGAGAATCAGGGATTCAGGGACGACCATCTCTAAGGACGACCCTCTCTAAGGTAGACTTAAATTTCGCAATTTGGGCATCCCCGACTGTATTATCGAAACAAAAGATGGACGCCCATCTTGTTTCGATAATACGGGTTTCCCCGCCTCTTCACCGGGATGTCCTGCGAGGACGTCCTCAGGAAAACTTGGGCACCCCTTTCGATTATGCTTCTCCACATGAACCAGATCAGTTTACTAACTGTATCTTCTGCTGGATGTTTTTGAAACATTTCAACCTTCAAGTACTGATAATAACCAGGGAATCAGCTTAATGAATGCCATTAAAAGTAAGATGAGAAGCTGACAATTTAATGAAGATTATAAATATATCTACAGTCAGGAAACTGTCAATCTGGACAGTGTTCAAAAGGAAGAAAGGAAACAGTTTTCACTCTAATTTGTAAGTACCCATTTTTTTCTGTATATTTCAGCTGTGTGAATTCACAAGTGATATGTCATTGTTTTTCCCATACAAGAGCACATTTTATTTATGAACTTAGGAGGATCTTTCACTAAGGTAGTGCTACTCCATTTCAATAGGAGGACAAGGAGGCTAATTTTAAGTTTAAACAGTGGTGTTGTTATAAGGACTATTATAACAGGACTTTTTTTGCGACCCCTGACGCAGGCGCTTGGTCGCTGAAACACGGCTCGTGTTGGGTCTTTGCAATAAAGTTTTCCTTTGTCCTGTTCCTGGAGGCCCATTTGTGCTTTTTTGTTTACTTTTATTGCTTTCCCCCCAGCAATTGACAGCTTCTCTCTTGTTCCCTCCAAAGAGTAATTCAATCTCTCTTTGCACAGGCAGATACCTCTAGCCTGAGCACCCACTGAAGGCCAAACAAGATACAGCAGAACAGAGATGATCCCTGCATGTATTCCTGATTGTTTATTGAAGTGGTGTATGATGTCTGTGAATGTATTTATTTTATTACATTTATTATGCTGCAAATTGCCAAGTGGAAACATTGTGTAATAGTGAGTAGTGTTCACAGGATAATATAACTGAATTTTGCACATAAAGAAAAACTTTTGCACTCATCAATCCTGCCTTTAGAGGGAGCTATGGTGCCTGCATAATAAAATGGGCATATAGACTACATAAATAGCTGTACTAAATATGCTCAGTTAGTTATCCAGATATCACACAGAATTTTGGCGATATCCAAGTAAATTCTGGGAGCCACTGAGTGCTTGGATATTCAATGACAGTACCCAGATAGGAGCTGGCACTGAATATTAGGGACAAAATCATTCAATTGTGGTCAGCATTTTCAAACATGCTGACTGCCATGGGCTGAATAGCAGGGGGTGGGGTGGAGGTTAAGTGGTTATCAGTGGTTTTGAAAGTGAAATTAAATATATACATTTGTGTCACCCAGGATTTGTTAGCACAGTTGAAGCGCAAAACTGAGCTGCAGATAAAAGAAATCCAAAGGATAACTAGAGGGTTGGTAAATTCAGCAGCTACACTTTCAGTGATAAAAGCTGCATCCTGCCACCACCATAACATGTGAAGGGAAGCTCCTTTGGTCTCTTCAGGGTCCCTTTACTAAGCTGCAGTAAGCACTATCACGTGCTTACTGCAGTTTAAAATGGCTTTTCGCGGGGCATGCTCCGGTGTGCCATGGTAATTTGGCATTGGCACGAGCTACCCATGTACAAAAAAACCAGATTTTATTTTTTAGTGTTGGGGGTTTATCTGGGGGTGGACAGTTGGCATGTTCTGTGCTAATTGGTTAGCATAGATACATTGCTGTACACTCACATGGTTGGTGTGTGAGTCCTTACTGCCTACAGAATAGGTAGCACAATGCACACTGATTCGAGTATGTTACTCCACTCCCCCACGAAAACTGGCTTTCTATTTCATCATGCATTCAATTCAAAATCCTTCTGCTGGTATACAAATCTAGATTCCCATCCACTCCTGCCTACCTTAACAACCTTCTCATTACCTACACTCCCCTCCACTGTTTGCTCTCAGCAGACAAATAATCCCCTTATTCTTCCACCTCCCTCCCATGCACGACTGTCTTTCACTCATGACTCTGCCTTCTCCTACCTAGGTCCCAAACTATGGAACAACCTACCATTGCACAAAAAAAATAAGACATCTCTTCTAAAATTCAAGCTGGCCCTCAAAACTCATCTCTTCCTCACCTCTTTCACCTTCACTACATAGAGTTTTCCTTACATAAGTGCATAAGTATTGCCACACTGGGACAAACCAAGGGTCCATCAAGCCCAGCATCCTGGTTCCAACACTGGCCAATCCAGGTCACAAATACCTGGCAAGATCCCCCAAAAGTTCAATACATTTTATGCTGCTTATCCCAGAAATAAGCAGTGGATTTTCCCCAAGTCATTTTAATAATGGTCTATGGACTTTTCCTTTAGTAAGCCGTCCAAACCTTTTTTAAACCTGACTAAGCTAACCGCCTTTACCACATTCTCTGGCAACAAATTCCAGAGTTTAATTACATGTTGAGTGAAGTAAACTTTTCTCTGATTTATTTCAACTTTACTACTTTGTAGCTTCATCACAGGCCCCCTAGTCCTAGTATTTTTGGAAAGAGAAAACAAACGATTCACATCTACCCATTCCACTCCACTCATTATTTTAATGACCTCTATCATATCTCCCCTCAGTCATCTTTTCTCCAAGTTGAAGAGCCATAGCCACTTCAGCCTTTCCTCAAAGGGAAGTCGTCCCATCCCCCTTATGATTTTCGTCGCCCTTCTCTGTACCTTTTCTAATTCCACCATATCTTTTTTGAGATGTGGTGACCAGAAATGAACACAATATTCGAGATGCGATTCCTAACAGCTTCTTAGGCTCTTCTTCCCTTCCCCCTCCCCCTCCACAACTGTCTTTTTAAAATTATGTAAACTGCTTTATGCCTGTTTTCAGGCCCTAGCGGTATATCAAATCTGTGAAATAAATAATGGCCATGTGCTTGTGGGAAAATTAGCATGTGGCCATTAGTAGAAAAAGCGGAGATTCAGTCATTTTATCCATGCGGTAAAAATGGCCATAGTGTGTGGGAATGACCCATGTAAGTAGATGCTAAGGCCACGTTTTACCACAGTTTGGTAAAAGGGCCCCTTAGATTCTTAGTTCTTCTTCCTTCTCCATCCCAGTTTGGCCTATAATTTGAACATATTCATTATTCTTGGCTTGTACATAAGGTCTTAATTGCACCCCCTCAACCATAGTAATATTCCTTTCCTCAAAGTAAACTCCATTTGCCACTACTATTTGCCACCTCAACTCAACACTTCTTAATTTAGGGTCCATTCAAGGGTATTCAATTTATTTATTAGTTGTTTATGTGTTTATTTAAAATATTAATAACCTGCCTATTCACAATTCTATGCGGCTTACAAAAACATACATAAAAATAAACAGGAATCATGTCAAGCCTTGCTGAAATCTTGTATACCGCATCCAGCTAACTCCCAAATCTAACTGTTAGGTCACTCAGTCAAAGAAATCAATCAATTTTGTCTAACAGACCTCTGGAAAAACCATACTTCCTCGAATCTTTTGATCCATTGGATTCCAGGAAGTGTACTATCATGTTTCAGCAGCAATTCAATTTACTTACTCACCACTGAGGTCATACAGACTGGCTTGTAGTTACCCACTTCCTCTATACTTTGCAGGTTTTTGATGAGGGACCACATCTACCCATCTCCAATCCTCTGTGGCCACTCATGACTCTAAAGAAGTGTTGAAAAGATCAGGCAGTGAGGCCATCAGAACTTCCCTTCAGTGTATGCTTGGATGACCTCCATCACTTTTAGTTTAGCTTGTTCTTCATGAGCACAGTTTTATGAAAATTGTTCAAAGTCTACCTTCCTTTCATTCCTATTTATATCAGTCTTCTGCAGATCTAACCAGGCTTTCCTCAGTGAACACCAAAAAGAAATTTGTTAAACAATTCTGTTTTTAACTCATCAGCTTCTACATATTCCATCTCTTCACCATTGAGCCTCAGATTACCACTTTTGCAGTTCCCCTTGTCACTAATATACTACCTAGGAGGCAATAGCAGTTATGAGGGTTGAAGACTGGATGTAACATGCAGTAGTATCTTTGGAAACAGAGCATGGATACGGGAAACGGAAACAGTGGGGAGGCAGAACTTCTGTCAGTAGTAGGAAAAGAAGACAGCAACAGCAATCACGTCAGTGGGATTGAGATGGTAGCCAGATGCAGTAGTTAGGGTAAACGTAAAGACAGCATAGAGAAGGAAAGAGGTACACAAAAGTCCCATCCACAATTTTCCATGATTCTGTAGCAGGCTGCAAGTCTGAAGTAGTTGCTGCTGCATAATGACAGATTAGGAGCCTTACTTTTTCATTGTTTGAACAGACACACTAAACTTTTATGCCTTTGCTAGTCTTGCACTATTCTACTTAACAAACACAATCAATTTTATCTTCTGGAGAATTCCACTTGTAGTAATTGCATTTCTTAAACTTGATCTCATAAATCATTTTTGTGACAGTATAAAATTGAGTACACACCTCAGATGAAATGTTACTACATTGCATTCCAAACATCATCCAACTTAAAAAATAGAGATAAATGTATTGATTTAAGAAAATGCATGGCAGCTTATTTTAATTCAATTGAAGATGAACTTGCATAAATGATTAAAAAGCATTTTTCTGTAAGGCTACAAGCCTCTTGGAAGTCAAAGCTAGTTTACTCTTGCTGAAAGTTTCAATATTGCCTATTGAGCATGGATGGCTAGCTATGTGAACCTCCATACAATAAAACTGCAGACTTCCTCTGGACAGGCTCTGTGGCTTGATGTCTCACACGTTTTTCAGTAGATGGCTCCATTTAACAAACTGAGGGGCCCTTTTACCAAGCTGCGGCAAAAGGGGGCCGGTGCTGGCATCGGCGTGTGTTTTACACGTCCACCGAAGCCACCTTTTACTGTAGCTGGTAAAAGGGAAGGTCTCGCTTTCCTGCAGGAAATGGCTGGACGACAAGTAAAGCACTTGCCACGTGGCTGTTTCAGGGAGGAGCCCTTACCTCCACCCATTGAGGTGGCGGTAAGGGCTCTCACGCTAACCCGCAGTAGCCTGGCGATACTTCCGTTGTAGTGAGTCGGTAAGCCCTTATAGCAGTGACAAGTGAACAGGTTGGAATATTTTGACCTACTTTTCAAATGAAAAACTTGATGAAGTATTACCTTTTTTCAAAGGTCATAACCAATTCTCCATTGCCTCAGGTACAAAATTAGATTGTGAGCCCTCCAGGAACAGAGAAATGCCCAGTGTACCTGAATGTAACTCACCTTGTGCCAGTAAAAGGTGTGAGCAAAATCCAAATAAATAAATAAAATAAAAGCTGTGCATACTGGATCAAATCTGATTTTAAAATCCATGACCTTCATAGGAGTAGTTTTGCCATGTTAGTTCACTATGGAAATTAGGGCTGGTGGGGTAGATGTCATTGACCCACACTGAACAGTAGTGACATGAGCCTCACAGGGGAAGATATTTTGTGGCTCTCCTTCAACTCATTTAGATTCAAAGTGGCTCCGACTTAATAATTAGTGAAGACCTCAAGAATAGGGTATAGGTCAGAAGTGTACTTGACTCTTAATTATTGACAATTAAGTGCCAATTAACTCCAATAACAGATTGTTAGCACCTGTCACAGTGGTGACTGTTTCCTTGTCTGTGCTCACCTCGCCCTCTGGTGGCCTGAACCAGTGGCTGCTATGAACTGTCACACGTTCCAGACTTCAGCCCAGTCCGGTCCGGATCTTCCAGGCTGCCAGACTTGCTTTTCTTGTTTGTGCCTGAACAGCACCCGTAGCTGCCTTGTGATTCCTGCAGCTGAACTTCAGCTGCTGATGGGCTTTATTAGCCACTTGGAAACTTCTGTGTTTCCCTTTGCATCGTCTAAGGTCCCTGGTATGTGGGTGTGCTCTGTGCACTTCTGCCTAGTCCAGTTCTAGTCTGAGTTTCTTGCCTGGTTCTAGTTTGCTTGTGTGTAGTTAGCTTTGGTTTTATTGCTTAGTTCCTAGTCTTGTTTCTGGTCTGCATTTCCTTGTCTTGTGTCTGTGTTCATTTTTAGTGGCTGCTTGGCAGCTTTCAGTCCTGACTCTCACCTGTCTGTGTTTCTGTCTTAGTGGCTGCCTGGCAGCTTTTAGTCCTGACTCTGTTGTGTGTTTCCTGTTGGTATCCAGCTCCTGCCCTGTCCTGTAAGTCCTGCCAGCCGCCTGCACCCAGGGGCTCAACTCCTGGGGAACAGCGGTCAAGTGCAGGTGAAGTCTAGCTGTTCCTGCTCTGCCTGTCCCCGCTTCTTTGCCTCTGCTGCAACTCCAGTCTGGGGTTCCAGTCCTGTTCTGCCTTGCCTCTGATTGGGGGGTGGTTTTGCCTGCCACTGCCGCTCCACGGCAGTGGTCCAAGGGCTCACAAACCCTGTGCTTCCATGAGAAGCCTGACAGCACCTGATTGACTAGTTTACATGCGCATCTGGGATCCATGCCCAACTTTGGGTGACTTATGTAGAATCTAGGAGCAAGCGATTTGGGGATGTATGTTATACAGTAGCACCTATTATTTACTTGCATAATCACCAATCAGTGGCACCAATCAAGCATGCACATGCTATTATTCTATAACAAATGCACACAATTATAGAATTGCCCTTCACAAGTTCCAAAATGCATCTCTGAAAAAGAAGTGCATCTATTTCTTTACTTCCTCAATCTAATTTGTTGTGACACTAATTTTCCCAGTTTTCATTTTAATAGTTTTTTTCATGAAAACTGTTTGAATGAGTGCTGAATATGATTACTGGAGGCCTTCATTAAACAGCTTGTTAGTTCTGGCCAGATCCTCTTTATTAACATGATTTTTATAATGTTTTAATTTGAAACAGAGACAATTTGATAAAACAATCTCATTAGAAAGTCCATATGGTTTTCTGCAACTTACAGTTGCATAATTAAAAAACAGCGATTGCTTGTACCATATGTCAAACAATATTGGTTTTCAGCTGGAAAAATTTTCTTCTAGATCAGAGTAAAGAACTGCGGTTGCCATTTTAGTCCACTTGGATAGAAATAATTATTTCTTACTTTATCAAATTTAATATTCTGCCTACAATAGATACTGCAAGTTGCACGTGATACTGTTTAATTGGGTTAAGTTTATTCATCAGTGACTGTCACTACTCATAGCATTTTCTTTGCTTCATAAGGTCATTGAAGACACAATGCAGTACAATGGGGGTGGCATATGAAGGCAGTTAACTTCAAGTGGTCACCCCCAGCTAAAGCTAAAGACAAGATGTGTCAGTAGAAACGAAAGCATTGAAAACAACAATCTTAGCAAATCACTTCTTACCAATGCAGCAGGAGAAACTAAACAGAAGAAAAAAATTCCACAGAAATGTAGATGGAAAGCGATGACCACAAATGCTCGCAGTCTAAGCAATAAAGTTCATGGCCTTCAAGCCCTGATGTTGGAGGAAGACTTAGACGTTGTTGCAGCCACGGAGACGTGGCTCAATGGTTCCCATGAATGGGATGCAAACATACCAGGCTATAATCTATTTAGGAAGGGTAGAGATGGTCATAAAGGTGGAGGAGTAGCTCTGTATGTGAGAAATGATATCACAGCAACTGAAATGACAGGGACCTGGGGAAAGGAAGAAATGATATGGATCACCTTAAAAAGAGATGGGTGTTGTCTACAGACCTCCGACACAATTGGAGTAATTAGATAAAGATCTGATTGCAGATATTCAAAAGTTGGGAAAGAAGAGAGAGGTGCTGTTGCTGGGAGATTTCAATCTACCAGATGTAGATTGGAAGGTTCCATCTGCGGAATCGGAAAGAAGTGGATGCTTTCCAAGTGCTCTGCTCAGACAAATGGTGATGGAACCCACGAGGGAGGGAGCGACGCTGGATCTGGTGCTCACAAATGGGGATAGTGTGTCAAATGTCCAAGTGGGTGCCCACATGGGCAGCAGTGACCATCAAACAGTTTGGTTTGATATGATAGCTGAAGTGGAAGGCGGCTTCTTCTCATTCAGTGTCGCATTCAGTGTGCCACTAATTGGTAGTGCAGCTGTGTAAAAGGAGCCCAAAGTGTTTGAACAAACTTATTTCAAATGTTTTCGGTTTTGTACGCCTGAAGTTCCCTCAAGTACGTTCATTAAGAGGTCATTTAAGGGAGTGATCTTCCTTCGAAAAATGCTCACCTACTCAGCTCTCATTCTGCTTTTTTTAAAATGTAATGTCTTAGAGGCGATTTTCGAAGAGTTAGACACCATCCTCCTAATTCTATATATAGCTCTCAAAATTGTGCGTGCAAATTTAGGTGCATGCCCAAATTGTGCATGCAATTTAATTGTTTAACAAGCCTATTACCACTGATAATTGGATGCTAATGGTCAATCATTGGTGCTAATTGGCAATAATTAGAATTTTTCCACGCGCCTCTCAAAAGGGGGGCATGGCCATGGGAGAGGCATGGCTGGGTCAGGGGCATTTCTAGGATTTGGGTGCACTGTTATAGAATTTGGGAGATCTGCACCTAATTTAGGGGCCCTTTTACTAAGCCGTGGTGAACAGTGGCCTGTGGCAGTGTAGGCGCATGTATTAGGCGTGCACCAGGCTAGTTTTTACCGCATCTGCAAAAAAGGTTTGTTTTTTTAATGTGATGAGAAAAGGGTATGCGGTAAAACTGTACATAAGTGCTAGGCACTATTCTATAACTTACGCGTACAAGTCACTTATCAGGTAATTCTCTACGGGTTGCCTGAATTTAGGCGCCAGAATAATGCATGCAAAGCACAGATTCTATATCAACAATTACACATGTAATTCCATCCTAGAATACTAGTGTAAGGAGTATTGGTTTGTGGTTAAAGCACAAGGCTTGATATCCAGGGGTGCTCAGTTCATATCCCACTACTGGCTCCTTGTGATCTTGGACAAATCACTTAACCCTCCATTATCTCAGGTACAAAAATTAGACGGTGAGCCCTCTATGAGAAGGAAGTACCTTGAGGTAACTCAGGTTGAACTACTATTGAAAAAGGTGTGAGCAAAATTCAAATAAGTTGGCATTTAGATGTGGCTGCTTACACCATGCCAACGGCTGATGTAACTGTTGGTATTCTGCCGAACCACACCCCCTTGCGGTTTCATGTTACAGAATTTGTGCACGAACGCTATAGAATATGGTGCAGTTACACATGTAACTACAAATTAGTGGCAATTAAATCCAAGTATCACCAATAATTTGTTGTTAATGCCAGTTAGCAGCTAATTTGTCAGAATGTGGAGGTTAGTACATAAGTGTAAGGGGGGAAATGGGTGGGTCTTTGGCAGGTGTCCTAGTTACATGCTAAAATGTCACATTTAAGCGTAAAGTTATGCCTGACAGATACCGTTAAAGAATTAGCACTCAGCATGTGCCACTGACGTGCCCAAATTGTGGCACCCAGGTATAGAATTGCCCCCATATGCATGTTAGAAAAAGTTCCACATTCGCAGAGCCTTTTCTAAATTACTAGGGTTTTTCGGATGCACAGATCTAAACATCCATTTATTACCAAGGTGATCTATGCAAAGTTATGCTTGGGGGTCATATTTTTAATAGTTAGGGTGAGGTAATGGCATTAGTGTGCCTTATCTGTCAGTGGGACCATTTTATATCTATGGGTCTTGTGGCAGATAGTAGAGTCTAATACTGTTTGGGTGCATCAGCCCTACTCGTGAGGAATGATTCTTGTTCATAATTTTTTTCACTTGTTTTACTGGTGTAGCTTCATTTCAGATCAGAGATTGCTCACTCCTTTTCAAGAGGGGCTTTTCTTTACAAAGATCTTCATTAGCGTATACAACATTGATAGATTTAGCAGAAGATAATTTCAAAGAAACATTTTCCCTATAAGAACTTTGAAACCAAATGGTGTTTTCTCATAAACTTTTATAGGTTTAATTTAATTACTAAAGTTCTGACCTTTTTATGCTATTAACAAATAATCTTTTGTCCCTTTGAGCTAAGCATGTTTATTATGCTTTCTGCCTATGGCTTAAAAGCTCATTGATTTCCAATTACTAGCTTATAAACCTGCCAAGTCATCTTGGCTAAATGACTTTTCTTTCTGAATAGGTTAAAAAAAGTACATGGATCAAGAAAAGTAAGTGCAGTACTCATTAAGGGGCCCTTTTACTAAAGGGTGGTAGGGCTACAGCCATATTGGCATGCGTCAAATCGGGACTACTGCCAGGCTACTGCAAGAGTCCAGCAGTAGTTCTGGCCTCTGCCACATGCTAACTCCAGTGCTAGAAAATATATTTTTATTTTCTAGTACCAGGGGCTTACCCAGCGATAATCAGGCAGCCACCGGGGTAACGCATGAACTCTTACCTCCTCCTCCTCAAAGGGCGATAAGGGCTCCCCCAGGAAATGGCCGCATGGCAAGTGGTTCACTTACCACAGGGCCATTTCTCTTTTTTAAAAAAGCCTTTTAACCACTGCTGTAAAAGGGGGTCTCAGCATGCAGTGAATCCACATGTTGACAGTACTTCAGGGCCCCGTTTACCGCAGCTTAGTAAAAGGGGAGATTGAAAAACTAATTTTTGTTTTTTTCCTGTAAAACAATAAAGGCTGTCAATCACCATTAAAACCATAGATGAGTCCTGTTATAGATATAATTTATGTCCCTAACCATGTATATTTTTTAAAACTTGAGAACCATGAAGAAAAGTTGATCAAATCTAGGAATTCCATGGACATGGGAAAAGTTCTTTCTTCATAATATGTCTCCTCATCCATCCTATAGTGGTTCACTATAAAAATCATTGGGTGAAATGGCAAATCTTTAAAAAACCGAGGAATTCTGAATAGGTTTTTTGGAAATAAGCAAGGTTTAAGTGATATTTTTTTTTAAAATTGAGTAACAAGGAAAGGGAATGGGACTTTATATACCATCATTCTGTGGTTACAATCAAAGCGGTTTGCGTACTATATACAGGTACTTATTTTGTACCTGGTGTGATGGAGGGGTTAAATGACTTGCCCAGAGTCACAAGGAGCTGCAGTGGGAATCAAACCCAGTTCCCCAGGTTCAAAGCGCACTGCATTAACCACGAGTTATTCTTTCTCCATCCCGTCAGTGATGCTTTCATGGCAGGGGACCATCAGACAACCAAAGATAACCCCTATGGGCAAAATTCCAATATTTATCACTTTTGCAACTCCTCCCCCCTTGTCTTTCTCTACAAGGGCAACTTTTTTCTCCTGCATTCTGTTTCAAAACCACTACCCTTGTGCTGGGCCTTCTCCCACCCAAGGAAAATCCTACCACTCCAGGCCTCTAGAAGGAGCCTCCTTCCCCCCAGTTCTCTGGAAAAATCTCTCACTTTACTAATACCCATTCCATGGGGTAATTACATAATGATTGCTGATATCGCCAATATTCTAAAATGTTGTAAACCCTTGTTTGTTTTCAGTATTGTTCTGCTGTTCTTTCAAATCATTGTAATTCTTTTGCAGGGTTTGGGTTCTGGTAGAAAGCTTAACTGATGTTTTGAGTGGCTCTGTTATAATGACTTCTTTTTGAGATACACGGTCTTTAAGTTCAGTTCGGATATGGCTTGAGTGATAACTGACCTGAGAAGTCTGAATTTATAAATCAGTGTTAAAATGTCAGATTTTGTGACCGGTTTGCTCAGTGACTTGGATGTCATTTCAGCCTCCCCGTTTTCTGGTCCCATTTCTGTTATTTTTGAATCTGTTTTCAGTTTAATGCTTCCCTCGCTGTTGAACTTAGATAATGCAGATGCATATGTGGCTTTGTTATCTATAGTTCAGACCGTCAGGGAACTAGTTGGTGTGTGTCCAAGGAAGAAATTAATTCTACAACCTCAGTGATTTTGGTGAGTAGTTTCTACAGCTTTCCTGTCTTGCAGATTAACAGACTCTTTCCTCACTGTTTTCATTTTCAGAATGATATTTTTAAGGTCGCTTCCCCAGCCATTCCGTGAGGTTTATAAGGATTCAGTAGGAAACAGTATGAGATTGGCTTCAAAGTCAAACTTTATATGTACAGAAAGTTAGGTATACTTCATTTGCTGTAGCTCCTTTTGTGTTTTGGAATTCAGTTTTATTAGTGAGGGAGGTCCTTCAATTTTATTCCATGTTTCTCCTTATTTAACTTGTCCTATGTGCATCTGTTTTAATAAATGCACCTGTCAAAATTATTCCTTGAATTCAAAGAGTCGCTACCTTTCAAGCTGATCATGCAGGCCCAAATTCTCTCCAGCACAGTGGCGTAGCTACGTGGGGCCACTTTTGGCCCTGGACCCCCTGCCGACGACCCTTTCAAACCCCTTCCGCCGCTAACCCTCCCCCGCCGCCGTGGGCTACCTTTGCTGGCGGGGGACCCCAATCCCCGCCAGCCGATGTCCTCTTCTTCTCGCGAAGGCTTTGTTCTGTTTCTGACGTCCTGCACGTCAGACTCACAGAAACAGACTGCAGGATGTCAGAAACAGAACGAAGCCTATTGTAAAACTAAACATGCCAGATTAGTAAAGATGATTTTTGAAACAGAAAACCATGTCTTTTTCACAAACAGAGAACACAGATACATCCTCACCCAGTATAGAATAAGTAATCACAAACTAAAAATAGAAATATGTAAACAAAAATTAAATTGAACTCCCAAGAAGCCATAATTACATAAGTATTGCCATACTGGGACAGAACAAAAGGTCCATCAAGCCCAGCATCCTGTTTCCAAAGGTGGCCAATCCAGGTTACAAGTACACGGCAGGATCCCAAAACAGTACAAAGCATTTTATGCTGCTTATCTTAGAAATAAGCAGTGGATTTTCCCCCAGCCCATTTTAATAATGGCTTATGGACTTTTCTTATAGGAAGCTATCCAAACCTTTTTTAAACCCAGCTAAACTAACTGCTTTTACTACATTCTCTGGCAACGAATTCCAGAGTTTAATTACATGTTGAGTGAAGAAATATTTTCTCTGATTTGTTTTAAATATATTACTTTGTAGCTTCATTGCGTGCCTCCTAGTCCTAGAGTTTTTGGAAAGAGTAAACAAGCAATTCATATCTACCCATTCCACTCCACTCATTATTTTAAAGACCTCTATCATATCTACCCTCAGCTGTCTTTTCTCCAAGCTGAAGAGCCCTAGCCACTTCAGCCTTTCCTGATAGGGAGGTTGTCCCATTCCCTTTATCTTTCTGTTGCCCTTCTCTGTACCTTTGCTAATTCCACTATATCTTTTTGGAGATGCAGTGACCAGAATTGCACACAACATTCGAGATGCGGTCGCACAATGGAGTGAGACAAAGGCATTATAACATCCTCATGTTTGTTTTCCATTCCTTTCCTAATTATACCTAACATTCTATTTGCTTTCTTAGCTGTTGCTGCACACTGAGCAGAGGGTTTCAGCATATCAACGATAATGCCTAGATTCATTTCTGGGCGGTGACTCCTAATGTGGAACCATGCATTATGCAGCTATAGTTCTGGTTCCTCTTTCCCACATGCATCACTTTGCACTTGCTCACATTAAACATCATCTTCCATTTGGATGCCCAGTCTCCCAGTCTCGTAAGGTCCTCTTGTAATTTTTCACAATCCTCTTTTGATTTAACAACTTTGAATATCTTTGTGTCATCAGCAGATTTAATTACCTCACTAGTTACTTCCATCTCTAGATCATTTATATATTTGTTAAAAAACAGCGGTCCCAGCACAGACCCCTGAGAAACTCCACTATCTACCCTTCACCATTGAGAATAATGACCATTTAACCCTACTCTCTGTTTTCTATCTTTTAACCAGTTTTTAATCCACAATAGAACACTATCTCCTATCCCATGACTCTCCAGTATCCTCTGGAGTCTTTCATGGGGTACTTTGCAAATGCCTTTTGAAAATCCAGATTTACAGTATCGCCCGACTTGCCTTTATCCACATGTTTGTTCACCCTTTCAAAGAAATGACGCCGAGACGAGACAGTTGGCGCGGTGAAGCTGAGAAGCATTGGATGCAGCTGTCTGTGGCAGTGTTTAGCCCTTGAAACAGCCCGTTAGTGGGGAAACAGGGTTCTCCTGTTGGGCTTTGTGAGTTCCGGATGCATAGCGCTTACATAAGCCTCTACTATATAGTATTGTGGAAGGTGTATGTGCATGTATTGCATGAATAAGAAGAGTGGAGTTTTTTTTGTGAAGACTAGTGATTGAAGAAGAGGAGTACTCTAAAATTGAAAGGTTGTTCCTGCATAATGAGTACTCTCTATGGTTTCTGAAGTCTTTTTTCTCCACGTTTCATGAATACTAGTGACTGCACACCTCCAATACTGGGTGATAACTAAGTAGAATTTTGTTGCAAGCGTTGATTGTATTCTACTATTCCTTTTTGTTGATTAGGGTAATTGAAATCACCCATTATTATTGTGTTGCCCAGTTTGTTACCCTCCCTAATTTCAGATAACATTTCTACATCTGTCTGTTCATCCTGGCCAGGTGGATGGTAGTACACTCCTATAACTATCCTTTTCCCCTTTAATTGAATTTCAATCCATAGGGATTCCTAGATGTTTCCTGCAGAATTTTCAATCTATTTGATTCAAGGCCCTTGTTAACATACAATGCTACCCCTCCACCAATTCGATCCACCCTATCACTGTGATATAATTTGTACCCTAGTATGACAGTGTCCCACTGGTTATCCTCCTTCCACCAGGTCTCAGAGATGCCTATTATATCTAATATTTCATTTAGTGCAATATATTCTAACTAGCCCATCTTATTTCTTAGGCTTCTGGCATTTACATATAGACATTACAAACTATGTTTGTTGTTCTTATTTACATCTTGCTCAGCGGTTGACAGTACTAATTTACAATCTTTTGTTTGATTTTTATTTAAAGACACCTGTCTACTATGGTCTCTATTGCAACCTCGCTATCGGGATACCCTATCTTCCCTGTTTTGGTGATATCTTTGAAAGATATCTTGTTCCGAACCATGTGTTTTTTTTATGACTGTCAGCCTTCCCCCAGGTTCTAGTTTAAAAGCTGCTCTATCTCCTTTTTAAATGCCGATGCCAGCAGCCTGGCCCCAACCTGGTTAAGGTGGAGCCCATCATTCCAGAATAGACTCCCTCTTCCCTAGAATGTTGCTCAGCTGCTTACAAATCTAAAATCCTCCTCCCTGCACCATCGCCTTATCCACTCTTTGAGACTTGAGCTCTGCCTGTCTCTTGGGCCCTGTGCGTGGAACAGGGAGCACTTCAGAAAATGCTTCCCTATAAGTTCTGGATTTGAGCTTTCTACCTGAGCCTAAATTTGGCTTCCAGAACCTCTCTCCCACATGTTCCTATGTGATTGGTACCCACCTCCCCAGCACTATCTAAAATCCTATATAGGTGACAACAGCTGCATATGATGCAACACCACAGAAACAGTGATGCATGCCCCCTATTACTGTGCGAAATTTAAATATACAGATAGCAGATGTAAATTTGAAAAAAAAAGAAACCTGTGAAATACCAATTACACTTTACAAATTAACAAATAGAAATACAACAAAAATGGAAAATAAGATAATACCATTTTATTGGACTAATACATTTTTCAGTTAGCTTTCAGAGGCCAAAACCTCCTTCCTCAATTTACTGCTGTTACGGTATTCTGCCTTATCCAAGAATGGGGGTTTTGGTCTCTGAAAGTTAGTAAAAAATGTATTAAAATTTGTCCAATAAAAAGTACCTTATATTCATTTTCTATTACCACAACTACAATACTACTTTATCCTAAAGCAAAAAAAAAAAAAAAATATATATATAGATAGATATATTTTTCTACCTTTGTTGTCTCTGGTTTCTGCTTTCCTCATCTTCTCTTCACACTCTCCCTTCTATCCAGCATTAGTCCTCTTTCTGTCCCTTCCTTTCAGTGTCTGCCCTCTCTTCCATCCTGCATTTGCCCCCTCCTCCTTTCTATATGGTGTCTGCTCGTTTTTTTTGCCCCTTCCATCCAGTCTGTGCCCCCTCTCTCCTTTTTTTCATGATGCATTCCACCATCTCCCCCCTCTCTCCATCTTTATCTCTCCTCTGTTCCCCATCCCCATCCATATCCATCTTATGATTTCCAGTAACTCTCTCCATCCCCTTTTCCCTTTCTCTGAGGTCTGGTATTGCTTTCCCTCCTCTCTCCACCGCCCTTTCCCCTTCTCCTTCCCATGTGGTCTGGCTTCGTGTTCCCTCCTTTCTCTACCCCTCTTCCCCTTTGTTCTGGCATCGCATTGTCCTCTCTCCACCCCTTTTTCCCTTTCCCTGTGATCTGGCATTGCTTTCCCTCCTTTCTCCACCCCTGCACCGCTATGCAGGCTTACAAGATTCCAGGCCTGCTGGCAGCATTAGTGATGTAAGCACTGCCTTCGGCCTGTCCTGGAAGCCTTCTCTGTACAGCTTCCCAGGTAGGTGGGACGCTGTACAGAGAAGGCTTCCGGAGATGGCCGAAAACAGAGCTTATATAGCTAACTCTGATGCTGCCAGAGGCCTGGAAGTTTAAAGGCCTGCAGTGGCCAAGGAGGGAGGGGGGGGGGGGTGAATAAAGGAAGGAGAGCAATACCGTACTAGATGGGGGGACGGGGACACCCATGGCAGCACCGTACCAGTTGGGGAGATGTCCATGGCAGCACCATACCAGTTGAGGAAAGGAGGAGATACCCATGGCAGCACCCCCTTATGATCTGTACTTGGGGTGGGCTGCTCCTACCACCCCGCCCTTGGTATGGATCATTTCCATGGGCAAAAACCACGAAACATAGGTAAATGTAAGTAATTGTGTATATTAAATACATTTTAAGACATATGTAACCAAATATTCAATTTAGACTTATAGTTACACATTTATAAGTTACCATGGCACACATACACTGCAGTTCCATAGCTTTGACTTCTATAGACATAGGCTCCATAGAGATACTTTTTATCCCTGAAAATTAAGAACCTATTCCCTTCTTTAACTACACCACAATCCTTCCTATGAGTCTCTTTCAATATTCTGTAATGGTAATCATTCCCTACAACCAATAAAGTATTTAACAGAGGAGGAAAAAACTTCAGATGCTTCAAATGCTTAATTATTGCAAATTAATTTCAAAGCTTGTGCAACATCATTATAAACCTCTACCTTTCTCTTTATTTAATATGTATAAATTATTATTTTTTTTAAAGGTTCTTTAACTACAGTCATAGATTTTGTGATTGTACTCTGATTTAAACTTCACTTGGGAAAACTTATACCCTTCATGAGATCAATTATACCACATTTTTCATACATATCTTTTAGTTTGTATAAACTCTTCCTTTTTGTGATGCCAGTGGCAGAATAATTTGCAATAAATTAAAGCATAAGAAATCAACATTATGTTCCCTAGAAAGAATGCTGACACACACATGGAGACACTTACTGTGCTGCTTGACATGTCTCAGGCAATATGTCTGTGTTTAAGTTTATGGGAGCATTGGAAACACTGGTAATCTTTCTCAGTACTGATGGCAGGACCTGACTTCTAAATTAGAGGACTGATTCATCCATTATGTGACTGTTAGGCTAGAATTTGAGAAGGCTAGCAAGTGGAAATGATTTAGAACTTCTGAAGAGGCTGCACCAGAGTTTAAATAGGGACAAACAGTACAAAAATAAACATATAGCTATTTCAAAAGTGCACACTTACAATATGATATAATCAAGGATAGGATGAGATGGTGCGGGTTCTAAATTTTGTAAATAAATAAATACATCTAGGCCTCCAGCATCCAGCATCTCAATTTCCCTTGGTCTTTCTAGAAGGCACCCTTCCACCAGTCAATATAAGGCAGAGGCATAGCCAGACACCCAATTTTAGGCAGGTTCAAGCCCAAAGTGGGTGAGCATGACAACCCCCCCCCCCCCAAGCAATCAGAGGATAACTTAAATCAACTCCACAACCCCCCAGATACTTTTAAATCCTTTAGGCCTTTGCAAGCAGCAACTAATTCCCCTTCCTTGTGGTTGCTCCGATCCTTCCCTCCGACGCAACTTCCTGGTCTTGCAAACAGGAAGTTGCATCAAAGGGCAGGCTCGGGCTGGAATAAGCAGTGTTGCTATTTGCTGCTGGCGAAGAACTAAAGGATTTAAAGGTACGGAGGGGGGGTTGAGGGAGTGGAGTTGTGATTCCCCCTGGTGTCCTGGAAGTAGAGATGCTGGGTGTCTTCAGCTGACAAGGCTTAGGGATCCCCGCCAACCACATCACTGCTGTGCCACTGCTGGGTGGGCTTGAGTCCAAAGTGGGTGTGGTGTGCCCACACGAGCCTACCCATGGCTACGCCACTGGTATAAGGCATATGCAGTCTGCTAGACAAACTCATCTGCATAGTAAATGACAACAGATAAAGACCTGAATGGTCCATCCAGTCTGTCCAACAAGATAAACTCATTTTACGTGGTATGTGATACTTTATATGTATACCAGAGTTTGATTTGTGCTTGCCATTCTCAGGACACAGACCATAGAAGTTTGCCCAGCACTGTTCTTGAACTAAACATTCTGAAGCTAACTTCAAAGCCCCTTAAAATGTACACTCCAGCCCATCCCTATCTATTATGATCAGGGTGTAAACCGTAGAAGTCTGCCCAGCACTGGTTTTGCTTCCCAGTTACCGGCGTTGCCACCTAATCTCTGCTAAGATTCCGTAGATCCATTCCACATATCCACCACCCTTTCTGTGAAAAAATACTTCTTGACATTACTCCTGAGTCTTTCCCCCTTCAACCTCAGTTCATGTCCTTTAGTTCTACCACCTTCCCGTCTCCGGAAAAGGTTTGTTTGCAGATTAATACTTTTCAAATATTTGAATGTCTGTATCATGTCACCCCTGTTTCTCCTTTCCTCCAAGGTATACATGTTCAGGTTGGCAAGTCTTCTCGTATGGTTTGCAATGCAATCTCCATACCATTTTTGTAGCTTTTCTTTCACCGCTTCCAGCCTTTTTACATCTTTAGAAAGATACAGCCTCCAAAACTGAACACTTGTAGACTGTCAGGACTGTTAAATAATTCTCTAATTGTAGCCTGCCAGACTGTCTATGTGAAAATCTGTATGTCCTAGTTATACCAGACAGGTCAAGTTGCAAATTAATTCTTCCATTGACTCACATATTCATTTTGTATATATAGCAAGACTCCATAATATGCTCACCTTGGTGCTCCAGACCTTTATAACTCAGAGATAATATTGGGTGGTCTTACTTGTTAGACCCTGGCAGTAGGTATTCCCTGAAAATGGAGGGAATTAGGTCTTTTTCCTTAGATGCTGCCTGCATAGAGGAGTCCAGAGAGAATGGAGAGGCCAAAGTAAGGCACTAATGCACATTTGGGATGGGAGCTCCCCAAAACAACCTGTTTATATCCCAAGGGAGGTTATTACTCTACAACTTAACCAGATGTGCTATAAGGTAATAGAGTATTAGGGATGAATTGTCATTTGCAATTACATAGGAAATGCAAATGACATATCCTATGTTGTTGCATGACATTAATAAACTAAAACCAGGAGCACACAAACTCACCCCCTTCAGACAAAAACATATGGGACTCCTTTAACCTCAAAACAGAAGAAGGCCTTGACAAAATCCCAAGAGGACTTTGACCAACAACCTGATCCCTCGACCCCTGCCGATCAAAGATAGTGCAGCAGGCAAGTAGGGCCCTCATACAAGGTGCCACAAAAAAAATGTGAACTCCTCTCTTTCTAATTGGCAACTACCAACAACATTAAAAAGGGCTGTGGTGAATCCTTTGCTAAAGAAGAACAACCTTGACCAGGATAAGCTTGAAAGTTACCAGCAAGTTCTAACAACTCATTTCTAGTAAAACTTATAGAACAAACAGTCTTTGTTGAGCTCAGTGATTGGTTGGATGAGAGAAACTGGCTAGATCCATGTCAGTCAGGATTCTGTTATGGAACAGAAACAGTCCTTGTATCTCTACTAGATGATCTTCACAGAAACTAGCACTGAGGAGATTTGCCTCAGTGTTATTACTGCTGGAATTCTCAGCAGCTTTTGACACTGTGGATCACGATATCATGCTAGCATAACTGGCAGAAACAGGTGTTCTGCCCTCATATTCATAGAGGCAGGGTGCTTTGTTATGTATATTTAATATGAGTATTCAATTGCATTGTCTGTGTAATAGCACAGTGTACTGCCCCCCTATAGTTTGCAGTATCTTGTGATTGGCTCCGTCTGAGCTTTCCCTATTGGCTGTTAGCTCTGAGCTAGGGACAGCCTTCCCTCTCTGCCCTTGCGAGCTATGTGAGAATCCAGTCTTCCGAGCATGCCCTGGTGATCAGCAGCTGTTCTAGGTGCTGATCCCTCCTTAATCTACTATAATTCCATCAAGATTCTTCACTATCTCCCTTAGTCATTCCCCTTTTATTTACCCCAAGTTTCTCCCTCTTATTTCCTTTGAGAGTTACAGCTTTTCCTCTCAGCTGGGCTGAAGTTCTAGCCAACACCTTGCTTCTGGAGTAGCTAGATGCAGACTCTGTGCAAAAGGCAACAATTCTCTTCAAAGCAACTGAACTGTAAGTTGGATTTTCTTTGTTTTAATATGAGTACTACAATAAAGACGATTTGCTTAAGAATTGAAATTCTACTGGTAAAACCTCTACTTGGGGATGGTTTAAGCTGGTTTTTGAAGCTACTCTACATTTTGCCTAGAACAGTACAATAGGTATCAATGGAACAGTGCTTGCTTTTTCAGATCCCATCTATCAGATTGGCAACAGTCCATAATGTTCAGAAACACCTTGTCACCACCATGGGCATTGACCTACGGAGTACCATAAGGATTGGTGCACTCACCTATTCTGTTCAATATCTACCTCAAGCTGCTAGCCAAGCTCATTTGGTTGTTGGATACTCAGTTCTACATCTACATGGATGACATGCAGCTACTCACGCCCATTGAACGTGACTTACCCACTGCCCTGAATAAGCTGACTTACCTGTTTAACAGCAATTCAAGAATGGGCTAAAAACAACAATCTTTGCCTGAACCCAGGTCTGAGGAGTAGCCTAGTAGTTAGTGCAGTGGACTGTAAACCAACGGATCCAAGTAAAACTGAGATTCAACGAGTTCGTATCACAAGTGGGCACAGACCTAACATCAAAATCTCTTTTGGGAAATACAACTCCTCCTCAAATCACACATCAGGAACCTTGGAATACAGCTAGACTCAACACTTATACTGATTGCCCAAATCCAAGCAACCTTCAAGAACTGCTTCAGTCATTTTGCGACAACTATGCTGCCTCTTTCTTTATATTGAGAAAGCAAGTCTTGTCACAGTTGTGCATGCCATGATAACATCAAGACTGGATTACTGTAATGTACTCTACAATGGTCTGACTACAAAAGATTTGCACCAGCTCCAATTGAGTAATAGAAGGTTGTAAGCAACATGACCACATCACATCATTTTTGCAAAACCTTCACTGGCTACTAATACAATAGAGGGTTAAATTTAAAACTGTATGTCTGATCTTCAAGGCCCTTAAAGAAAATGACCCCGAGTACCTGGAGAACAGGATATCCCTCCACATACCTCCAAGGTCTCTAAGGTCCTCCAAATGAGTATCCCTAACCACACCCTCTCCAAAGCACATCATGCGATTTGATACCCAGCAAGCCTTCTTTGAAGTACTAATAGGAAATTTGTCAAGTATACTATATTTTGGAATGGCTTTATCACTGCAGCATACCTAGGGTGTGAAATCTCACTTAGGGGGTCTTTTACTAAAGTACACTACCATTTTTAGCTTGCGCTAAATATCAGCTGGTGCTAAACACTGAGATGTCCATAGAAATATAATGGGCATCTTGGAGTTTAGTGCTAAAAAAAGCTAGCACACCTTAGTAAAAGACTCCCTTAGTTCTTTATTGGACATCTAGAAGAGTTCCAAATTTAGAACAAAAGCCCTATGAAGATCGAAACTTCATTTATTTAGTAAGAGGTAGATTTTAGAAAAGGATGCATAAATTTGAATTAAGATGTCCAAGTTGGGACATCTCAAGCTCCACTAGTATTTTAGAACAAGATCTGCCAATGTAGAGCTTGTTATACATTACATGGTAACATAGATATTAATGCATGGTTACATGTAGGAGCATCTTTTAGAATCATAAACTTCTAAAATATCAATGGGTCATCATAAGTACATAAAAGCTTATGTGACTGAACATAAACCTTCGTCAGTCACTTTAGAAACCAATGTTTATTTTCTAGAAATCACAGTACCTAGTATTTCTTAGAGCTTTTTTTTTTTTGGTTGTGGGGGAGTCAACTATGGGGGGAATCAAGGAAGCAATCTCCCTTAATCCCTCCAGTGGAGTGCTGCTCAACAAGAGCATTTTTCTGAAACCTAGATGTCATAGGTAACAGGTTTAAATGTCAATCTTTATGGACACAGATGCACACTCCCCTTCTTAAATGGGGAATACATGTTTATTTTTTAGGCCTGAACTAGAGGTGAAAACTGAACCTGTATCAGGTGCCGGTATTGGGCCGCTCTCTAAAGCTGCCGCTGACTGCTGATCTGTGGGAGAGAAAGCTCATGATACCTTTGATGAGCTCTTAAGCTGGTGGGGCTTCAGAATCCCTTCAAGCTCAGATATTTAGCTGGGGGGGGGGGGCACTGGGGGCTGCCATATAGGGAAAGTTTCCTTTATATAGTAAACAAGGCCTACCTGGTGCATCTCCAGGTATCATTCCTGTCTCTCCTGATAGATATTGCTGGTAGGCTCAGGTAGGCCAGAGGAGGGGTTGGGGGTGGGACGATGCTACTAGATACCAGGGATTTAATTTTTTAATTTGTGGAATAGGTGATGGGTCAGGAGGAGGGAGTGGGTGAGCTACTAGACTACCAGGGAAATCCTTTTATTTGTGGGGTAGAGGAGGTTTGGGTTGGGGAGGGTGGAGGGAGGGAGGGGACCTTTACACAGGACTGTAGATTCAAGAGGGGAGGGAGGGAGATGCTGGTATTTTTTGTTTTTGAAATGTCACCCTTCCCCACTACTCATGCGCGACAGGAAGGGTGACATTCAGCAATGAGCTGTGGATTACTGCCATGATTTTAATGCAGCAGTAATTTGCATGCTCATTGAATATTGCATCCCGTGGCCTTTCTGTAGGAGTACTTTTGCAGTATAGCAGCAACTTTATCATGAGGCTTGCTACATCTGCCCCACAAAGAGGTAAAACTGAGCCGCAGGCCCCTCAGAGTTCTGGTATACATAATTATCATAGCAACTTTGATAATTAAAGATTACAAATAGAAATAAAACAAAACAACAAAAAGAAAATTAGATGATACCCTTGGACTAACAGTACATTTTTTGCTGAGGTTTCGAAGGTAACCCTTCTTCAGATTAGAAATTCAGAAATGAACAAATGATGATATATATCTGTGAAACATGAAAACATTCCAATGGCAGCATCATGGGGAAGGTAGGGATGGGCGGGGAAGGGGTGAGAAACAGGAAGAGATGGCTAGGTGATCAGAGATGACAAAGCAATATAATTTTATGGTTTATATGATAGAAAACCCAGATCTTTGTTAAGTCCTGTCTGGTTGGTGCCAAAATATTTAATCATTTTAACTTCAAAGATTTTACGTGCCTGGATGGTTTTGAAATTTACTTTGAGTTTTCTCACCATACAGTTATTAATGTAATGCTCTGGTCTGGCAAAATTCTGTCCCACAAAGGAGTCACCCTGATTAGCACTACAGTTTTTGATGTAGTGTAGATTCAATCTCATCTTAAGCATCTGGCCTGTCTCTTCAACATAGCATCTTTTATTCACATTTTTTGCATTGAATAATATAAACTATATTTGAAGAAGAGTATGTGTTAGGTCCACGCATGCTGAATATTTTCCCCATGTGAGTAACTGTGGGGTCCTGTAATATGTGTTGGAACAGTTTGCAGCTTGATATCTTGCAGGGACGAGTACCATTCTCTTTTTCAGTTTTTACTGAGCGTTTTCACTAATTCTTGTTTCAGATTTAGTAGTTGTCGGAAGGCCAACATAGGTGGAGATGGGAATATCTCTTTCAGTAATTCATCCTCCTGGAGCAGTGGGTTACATCTTTCATGATTCTTCTCAGTTTTTCTAGCTCTGGATTATATGTCACTACAAAGGGTACTCTCTCTGATTTTCTTTTGTTTGTACTGCAGTAAGTTTTTTTTTCTCTGGGTGGCTTCAGGGATGAGGGAATCTTCTTGGGGGTTATTTTGGGGTGGTATCCTTTTTGGATGAAGGATTCAGTCAGGGTCTTGAGGTGTTTGTCTCTGTCTTTAGGGTCAGAGCAGATGCAGTGATATCTTGTGGCTTGGCTGTGTATAATAGATATTTTTGTAGGACTCAATGTTGCAGCGGTGGCAGGGGAGGAGGGGGAGAAGAGTTGAAAGGAAATATGGCCTAGGGGTGTCATGAAAAAATTAATAGACACTAAGGGTACCATGAACTGAGAAAATTTAGGAACCTCTGCACTAAATGCAATATGCATTCTGTGATCACTCTTCACCCATAACCTACCTAGTTCCTGCTCCCGCAGTTAGCTTGGGATTTTTAGGATGCTGGCTGACTTTTGCAGGTGGAAGCATTACTATGGGCCCACATTAATGGTTAGTGTGAGCTAAACACACTTTAGTAAACAGCAGTGGCGTTCCTAGGGGGGGGGGGGGCGGTGGGTGCGGTCCGCCCCGGGTGCACGCCGCCCTCTGTTCCGGGGCAGAGGGAGCATGGAACGAACGACGGACAGACGCACGCGGCACCCCCCCCCCCAGCGGCGTGCACCTGGGCGGGGGGGGGTTCCTTCGCTGGGGGTGTCCCTTCGCCGGGGGGAGGGGGTCATGCTGCATCCAGGGGGGGCGCTGCACCCGGGGGGCGGGGTGCATTGGCGATCTGCCCCGGGTGTCAGCCCCCTAGGAACGCCACTGGTAAACAGGCCCTAAAGTCTAAGGGGAAAATTCTATAAGTGGAAGTGCCTCTTTTTAGGTGATCCAGTGCCGCGCAGTGAAAGCCTATACTAAACTGGCATCTGCACAGAACTGCCTTTATAGATTACTAGTTTAATTATTTATATTTAAAAATATATAACCCACTTAAAACTAAGTGGCTTACAAAGTAAAATAAACGTTAAATATACAGCAGGCTAACAAAACATTTAAAACTTATTGCTCTGTGTTAGAATTCCAACCACACTGGCTCTACTATAAACTTACTAGGCTACCTGTACTGTAGATACCATCATCACATAATCAAATACTGGGAAAGGCTTCTAAAATAAGTCTTGAAAATAAATTTGAACAAAATCATATATGTCCAGGAAGCTTGTTCCATTGCAATGGACCTGCTACTGAAAAAGTACTTGTTTTTGTTTCAATGTAATTTAAAGTACTGAACAGTGCCACAGAGAGTTGTCTCACATTCTCAGATCTTTACTCATGTAGAGACCAATATAACTGTGACCAATATAACCAATATAACTGTGATAAATCCCAAGGTGCAGTCTGGTATAATATTTGATAAATCAAAATCAAATGATATACCACCAGCAACCAGTTCAGTTGTTTCAGCACTGGCATCACATGTTCAGACTCCCCCTGATCATTCTCGCCTCTGAGTTTTCAATCACCTGTAATGCCCTACAATGGTACTTAGCCATTATTAAATAAAATACACATTATTAAATGTAATACACTGCAATAATCCAATCTCGTCAGTATTAAATTCTGCACAACCATCTTGAAGTCATAAGAACTCGACATGGACTTCAATTTACTAATCAATTTACTAATCATCCATAATTGAAAAAAAGA
This sequence comes from Microcaecilia unicolor, assembly GCF_901765095.1. Lineage (NCBI taxonomy): Eukaryota > Metazoa > Chordata > Amphibia > Gymnophiona > Siphonopidae > Microcaecilia > Microcaecilia unicolor. Next base: position 181,235,374 of record NC_044032.1, on the reverse strand, counting down.
TCTCACTACTTGTCTAATCTGTTCCTGAAATGTCAAACACATTCTCAAGTGGTAATGCAGTAATGATAGCCCTGCACCTAATTTCTATGCATGCCCCTGATCCATCCATGCCCCACCCATGGGTACACCCATTTTGGAATTCAGTGTGATGGAAATTAGGCAAAGGGATTATAGGATAGGGGGCAAGACATTTCCATGTGTAACTACCAATTGGCTCCAATTAACTCTTGTTAAGGTCAATTGATTCCAATTAAAAGCCAATTAATCTATTAAGTTGCATTTGGAAATAGAAACCACGTGAAAATTCTGCTCCTAATTTTGGGCACCACATATAGAATCTGAGGCTAGCATGTACTTATGAGCAGGCATACATGTCTGGGGAGCATAGGCAGCCTATGTCACAAAGCAACATGCACAACTTATGGAAAATATTGTCAGTTGTATGTATTGCATGGTACACTTAGGCACATCAACTTTCTCCAGCCTTTGACTTGTCAAAACTGGGTGTGCCAGTATTTTGATGCACCAAAACAGTTTTGCACTAGTATTCTATAACAGTTTAGGCATTTCCTGATGTGGTTATAGAACTGATGTTGAGATCATCCCATTGTGGCACCTAGATCTCGGCGCTAATTTATAGCATTGCCCCTATAGTAACTATGGGATCTGAGGGGTCCTTTTACTAAGGTGCACTGAAAAATGGCCTGCGGTAGTGTAGGCATGTGTTTTGGGCACGTGCAAATCCATTTTTCAGCTTGCCTGCAAAAAAGGCATTTTAAAATTTTTGCTAGAAATGGACATGCAGCAAAATAAAAACTGGCGCACGTCCATTTTGGGTCTGAGACCTTACCGTCAGCCATTGACTTACTGGTAAGACCTCTCATGTTCACCATGCAGAAATCACCTACGTGCATCAAGTTGGAGATACCGCCTGGTTTTTGCAGTGTGCCAGAAAATAAAATATATTTTCTGGCACCCATTGCGGACGTGCGTAAAAAATGAAATTATCGCATAGGCACGCAGTAGCCGGGCACTAACTCCAAATTGGCACACATTGGGCACCCATAGTCGCCCACGTGGCTTAGTAAAAGGGCCCTCGATTTTGCTCCAGGGACTGCAAAAAGTCCCTCCACAGCTTCCATTCTTTTTCTCTAGGGACCATGGGGCATCCCACTTTTTCATCTATGAAGAAAGTATATTCTCTTAATAAAATCTTTTCTTGTAGGGTAACTCAAGCCACGAATCCAAGCAGATCATACAGGATGTCACATCAAGTATAAGGTCTCTCCTTTGTGAACACCTGAAATATATCAACGCCCTTTTTTATTTATTTATTTTTTGGTTGGGCGCTCTTGGAAGCTATCTTGTGGAGCTTTAAGTTAGCAACAGCTGACACTGCATGTGTTCTTTCTAAAAGTCAATAGCTTCTTGCTCTGTAAGTAGGAATTTTAATCTACTATGCACAAAAACATCTTTTTCCAAAAACTTGCTTCTATACCCATACGCCTTTCTTCTTTATTGTTCTGTTTATTTGAATCCATAGATGGCTGCTGGAGATGATGGACTGTTGCCAAAAGAATCATCTTATTTGATGTTTGGTGGTCTTGATGGCGTTCATACTCAGATTGTCCATATAAGTAGTTCCTGATTTCTAAGGCTTTGTTTGTGCACCTATGCATATAAGACATTCCTTTTCGAGTAACCTCTGAGGCAGACAGGTATTTCCCGTCGAAACATGGCCTCGTGTTGGGTCTGATGCATGAGTGGTGCCTAATAAAGACTTGTATTCTATCCATTTGCCTGCGAGTGCCTCCTTGGTTCACCCCTACTTTTTGGTTTGGTCTGTTGCCAACGACATGCACTATTGCACTCTCATTCTGTAGTTGATAATCTCATTCCTGCAATTATTGTTGTAGTACCACAAGAATGTAAATTAATTTCCATTGTATTCTTGAAAAAACAGAAAAAAATAGATCATTTGATGAATGTCAGTCACTATGGCAACAGGCTCCTTTCTAAAATGGATCAGTAATTTGAGGATGTTTGTTGTCTGGTTACTGAAGAAACACATTCACAGAAACTCCAAAATTCTATGTAATTCAAGTGCTTATTACATGATTTGAACAGCATTTGTGTGTGTGTGTGTGTGTGTGTGTGTGTGTGTGTGTGTGTGTGTGTGTGTGTGTAAGGTATTTGCAAAAGGTTTGAAGGTACCAATATTCTTCTCCCTATTTTACATATAAATAGACTTATTACAAATGTACAGCACTTAGACAAGAAACCTATGTGTCTGTCCTTCTGTTGGTGGCTGAGGATAGGGGAGAATGTTAGTGGAATGGCTATCCGAAAATGAAGGTCTGTAGGTATGAATGTGTGTGTGTGTCCCTCTGCTATGTATGTGTGTCCCAATGTGTGAATATATGAATGTGTGCGTGTATTCTGTGTCTGAAGGTTTGTGTTGCATTAAACTTACTGTGCCAGCGATGTACTTTTTTGACCAGTTCCAGCCAGTTTAGCAAGCATGTTATTCAGCGGGAGATGCACAGATGGGGTTTTGCAGGCTCCTTTAAAGTTTGAGAAAGCAGACAATATGAATATCATGCTAATTTATCTAAATGAGCAGAGCAGTAATCAAATGTGTGTTCTGAGGGATGCACAGCCATTTAGGAACGATGCACAGAAATGCCCGCTTACCTTTATCAATGTAAACTTAACTGGAGGTCTGAAGCAGCCGTAGCATGAAATGGGTCACTGACGACTGGCAGGTGTAGGGGGAGGGTGGGGTTGAAAAGAAGACTGGAAGCCAGGCTGGAGTCCTGACATGACCACTGTAGCCTGTGCAGCAGAAGAAGTGACTGGAGCAGCTAAGATCAGGAGGGACTGGCAGGCAGGCCAGCTGGATACTGACTAGTTGCAAGTTTTTACCCAGCTGGAAGCACGAAGAACAGTCAGTCCAGCGGAGAGCATCTGAGCCAGCCACCACACCCATTGCATTCCCCCCAGGGGGGGGGGGAGAGCTCCCGGTCAGTGCCTGTTAGCTGCCACTTCTACTAGCTCCGGAAGCACAACCCTGAGCAAGCCTTTCCAGGATACTCTGTGTTCTGCCCTCCATGGGCTTGCTAGTTAACATCTCCCCACAAAAAAAGTGCTACATCCTGCTTTCATACAGACAGTTTGTATGCATGCACGAAAGCCACGTGTAGCGCACACTGAATGAGCATGCACAGAGCAGCCATCCTTAGCAATTGACTGCCCTGCACATGCGCAGCATAGCGACTGCTTTGCACCCTACCGAGCTGCTTGTGCTTTTGTGAGCAGCTTATTTGCATCTGGCTTTTTAAAAATCATCACCTGCTATTTCCACGTCAGCAATTTTTTACCGAGGTGGAAATAGCGTGCGGTACTCTATGGGGACCTCTGTGCATTGGCCCCTTAGATGTATGTAAACTAATCCCATCAGGCCAACTAATCCTGTCAGGTAAGGAAACATCCTGTCTACCTACACTGACATCACCAGGGGTCAGACCAGGAGGAAGAGGAGGTTTCAGAGCTGCCTGTAGTATCTCCCAGAGGCCTTTAGCTAATTCTCTGAGTAGGCCTTGAGGCCTCAATGTTCAAAGGTAAATGCGGGCATTAGATGCCATTAGTGCTGGACCAGTGCCCTCATTTACCTGTGCTTAATGCTCATAGGGCTCTAGCGTGGGGGACAATGAGCACGCCAAGGGATACCACAGATGGCATTTAAATGAGATTAAAATGAGCTCCTTTCTTATTCCCCCTTATGCTTAGAAAACAGCACTGTGAACTTGGGTGCTCCTACCACTTTAAACCCTATGCCAGCTCAGAGCTGGTGTTAGGGTTAAGAAGGGAGAAGCAGTGGTGTTGAACTGTCAAGAGGCAGATGGTCCAACAAGAAGGTCTCACTTAAAATTAGCCCTTTTTTAATCTAGACAACAGCAGAAACAGAGCTATTCACTGGCTTATCCAGGACTTGAACTCCAGCTGGGGGGCAGAGGGGCAGGCTCAGTCAGCCCTGGTCTTGGGAGATGAAAATGGTGAGACAGTGGTGGTGGCACCGCTCTCCTTCTCCTCCTGTCCACAGCTGCATCCTCTTGTTGCCTGTAAGGCGGTGGGGTCACCTATTGTAAGCAGCAACCCACAGCTCCTCTTCCTCCTCCTTCCGTCCTCCCCCTCTGGCATTCTGGGCATGCATTGTTGAGTGGTTCTTGATGCACAACTCTTCAGTACAGGCACCAGGTGCCATCCTTTCCCTAACTTCAAAACAAATCCCTAACGCTCAGTGCTGACAACGCATCTAAATTTACATGTCATTAGCCTAAAACATGTAAACCGCACTGAACCTTGTTTAGGGGATATTAGTGGTATATAAGACCTCACTTGAAATGAATTGAATTAGCGCTAAGCATTAGGAACCTGTATTGAAGCGCTGTTGTGGTGGTCTTTTTCCGGTGCCGTACTGAACAGCACTGGATTTCTGAGTATCCAAGCCTGAATCCTTAGTTAGGCTAATTTTCAGGTTAGGCCCTGAACAGCACAATGTCATGCTGACAAGGTGTTCATAAAGGCTAATCACAGAAGACCACAGAAATGCAGGGACCTAGTCTATTATATACAACTTAATAAATAGACAGACATGTAATCTGTTACACACAGACAGCACAAGCTGCCCCATGTAATGGGGGCAGAACTGAGGCTTACTGGTTATTTTCAGCAGCACTTAACCAGTTAATGTCACTGAAAATGTCTGGTTAGCGCCTATGTCAGCTATTTTGGAGTGTTCTGGGGGCCAAGTCAGCACTTGGTTAGTTTAGTACCGATATTCAGCAGTTAACTAGCCAAGATAACTGCATAAATAGGACCGCATAAAAGTTAGTCCCATAACCAGTTAAGTGCTGAATACCACACTTAGGGGTCCTTTTACTAAGGTGCACTGAAAAATGGCCTGCGCTAGTGTAGACGCATGTATTGGACACGTGCAGGTCCACTGTTCAGTGCACCTGCAAAAAAAAGACCTCTGTTTTTTTTTGGGAGGGGGGGGGGGCGGATGAAAATGGACGTGTGGCAAAATAAAATTTGACGTGCATCCATTTTGGGCCTGAGACTTTACCGCCAGCCATTGACTTAGCGGTAAGGTCTCACGTGCTAACCTGGCAGTAATGGTCTACGTGCATAGAATAACTATTATTGCCCGGTTTCCGCCATGTTCTGGAAAAAAAACATTATTTTCTGGTGCGTGTAAAAATCGAAATTACCACCCAGGCCACGTGGTAGCTGGGTGGTAACTCCAAATTGGTGTGCATTGAGCACATGTAGGTGCCTACGCGGCTTAGTAAAAAAGCCTCTTAACTGGCTATGGAAATTTAGCCAGCGGCGTCAGCAAAGTGCCTAGTGTTGCCGGCTGAATATTGGCCACCTGAAAATAGCTCAAAGGAAGGAAAGGCAACTTGATTTTCCTTTTCTTATTTTGAACTATGTGAGATTCATATATAGAGGTCCACTACACATACGCAGCGCTACTATATGTATAGCGCTGCATACATATAGTAGCACTTTAGAAATGATGAGTAGTAGTAATAGTCTTGCAAGCTACGTAACAGCTTCCCTATAGAAGGATAAACTTCATAAGCAGTGTCTGGGTGACTGAACCCTGACAAATATAGAGCAGCTTTGGTTGACTTGAATTTTAACAACAAATCCTGAACTTCTCATAACATATGAATGTCTTTATTTGAGATTTCAGGAAAACTTTCAATCACTGCTGGACTACCACAAATTTTCTCACACCTTTGTTCAGACCATGCTATGGAATTTTCTATGTGTACTGAGTTGAACCATCTTCAACCTGGATCACGAGCCAAATGCACTATATCCATTTGTGATTATGGTGATCATTTTAAAAGGTTTGCATGGCTTCCACACAAGTTATTAACAGCGCATAAGTCATAACTAATGCCAATCAGTGCTTAACATCCAATTGATAGCACTGATTAGCTAGTTAACCAATTAAGTAACACGCATTGTTATAGAATACGCTTCGATTTCCATGCAGAAATTAAGATGCAATGGGAATGTGTGTAGGGCTTGATATTCAAAAAACCCCTGAGGGATTGATATTCAAAAGCACTTGTCTGAGTAGCAGCACCTGTTAAATAGATACAGTAAATGCCACTGAGAATTATATTCAAGGAGAATCACAGAATATCTTTACAGACTGCCATGGCACTTTCCAGATAATGTCGGGATGGTCCGGGGCTGGATTTGGGGTCAAGACCAAAGTAACTTGGGTAGCAATTTTCAGTGCTGATACCCAGATAAGGGGCCCTTTTACTGAGCTGCGTAGGCGCCTATTCGTGCCCAATGCGCATCAATTTGGAAACCGCCCAGCTACAGCATAGCCCGGGCAGTAATTCATCTTTTATGTGTGTCCATTATGCATGCCGGAAAATAATTTTATTTTCCGGCAAGCGGGCGGTAATTGGTATTTGAACACACGTTAACCATTACCGCCCAGTTAATGCGTGAGACCTTACCGCTAAGTGAATGGGTGGCGGTAATTGGTATTTGAACACACGTTAACCATTACCGCCCGGTTAATGCGTGAGACCTTACCGCTAAGTGAATGGGTGGCGGTAAGGTCTCAGACCGAAAATTGACGCATGTCAATTTTCACTTTGCTGCACGTCCATTTTCGCCTCTCTCCCCCCCCCCCCCCCAAGCCATTTTTTTACAGGTGTGCTGAAAAACAGGTCTGCCCATGTTCAAAACACAGAACTTAGTTAAAGGACTCCTAAGTATGTAGATAACTTAGGGTAGCAAGAAAGCTGTCCTAAGTGTATCTGGAAGGATAAGCTTTTTGGATAAATGGCTGAATGTCACCACTACTCGGATATTGCTGGCCACTCACTGCAGCATCTGTAGATTCAGGGGCAGCCTCTATGTGGATACTGTTGCTGAACATATGGATTTTTTTTGAGGTGCTAATTCCTACCAGGTTCTACATGCACTAGTACACATGTCCAAGTTTTAATTCCAGAGGGCATACCCCCAACAATTAACATGCAACCTTTGAACTTAATGTACTCTGATTTCTGCTATTAGGGTGTAAAACTTAATGCACTTTAGTAAAAGACCCCTACATTTTCATCTGAAATTTAATCTTAATGTAACAGCTTAAAAAGTGTGCTTATCAGTTTAGAACTGCCATTAATTTGCCTAGATGTATGAGCCTAGTGCTAAAAATCAATGCTTAGCTCCTAACTTTTTTCTCTGCCCTAAATTTGCCCTTGTTACTGCACACATTTCATGTTCTTAACTTTAGGAGTTTAGTGAAGTTTTGAGTATAAATTTAGGGGTGTTTTACCAAGGCACAGTAGGGCTACGTTGCAGGTAGCATGCGGCAACACAATACTACCGCTGGGAGTACCCAGGTGCCCTGTGGTAGTTTTGGTTTTGACGTGCATTGTTTCCTGTGCTAGAAAATAACTTTTATTTTCTAGTGTGGGTCGGGGAGTAGGCACATTGCCGCATGCTGTCCGATTATCATACAAGTAGCGTGTGAGCCCTTACTGCCTGCTAAATAGGAGGCGGTAAGGGCTCAGGCAGTATTGACCATGTGCTAATTTTAAAATTAGAATGTGGCCATTAATAGAAAAAAAATTGAAATTCAGCCATTTTTGAGCCACACTAAAGAGTGGCCATAACATGCAGGAAACCCACATGCTATAAATACCACTGGCCACTTTTTATGTGGCGGAGTGGCCTAATGATTAGTGCAGCAGGATTTGTCCCTGGCAACCTGGGTTCAATTCCCATTGCAGCTCCTTGTGACCTTGGGCAAGTCACTTAACCCTCCATTTTCCCAGGTACAAAATAATTAGATCATGAGCCCCCTAGGGACAAAGAAAAGTGCCTGTATATAATGTGTACAACACTCTGTACATCTATTAGTGCTATAGAAATGATTAGTAGTAGTTAGTAAAAGGATCCCATAGGCACTTATCCTTGGTATATTTTCAAAGTGGCCATTTTAGGAGTCTATTGTGGTAGTCTTGTCTTGCCTGTAGTTTAGATGCAAGGCTGTCATAGTTTAGGCCCTGTAGAGATGTAGCCACAGAACTCTGAAATAACATAACCCACTGCACAGTCATTTAACACTCAAATGTTCATGTTTGAGTCAAAACTACTGAAAATTTGCCTTTTACTAGACCTCAGTTAGGAGCCTCACCTTCTGTAGAACAGACTAAGAAGATTTACTAGACCACATTGGAAACCTATAAGTACATAAGTATTGCCATACTGGGACAGACTAAAGGTCCATCAAGCCCAGCCTCCAGTTTCCAACAGTGGCCAATCCAGGTTACAAGTGCCTGTCAAGATCCCAAAACAGTACAATACATTTTATTCTGGTTATCCTAGAAATAAGCAGTGGATTTCCCCCCAAGTCCATTTTAATAATGGCTTATGGACTTTTCTTTTAGGAAGCTATCCAAACCTTTTAAAACCCCACTAAGCTAACTGCTTTTACTACATTCTCTGGCAATGAATTCCAGAGTTTAATTACACGTTGTCTCTTCCCCAGAGCCACGGCCTTCTACTAGGCCCTGCTGGACCGGCCTCCTTTGTGTAACTCTCTAATACCTTGCTTCTCACTATTTTGTCCTTTCTGTATATAATGGGATATGCAGCTTAAAGGAAAGCAAAATTAGAATTCAGCTTGATAATGTTGGAGGCTTGCTTCTTCTACAACTTTAGTGAACAGGTTACAGCAAACAGAACTTACTGGATGATGAAATGGAATCAAGAACAACATCCTTAGAGTCTTTAAGTTGTCAGGAGCTGTTATGAGTCCTCCATAATTATCTCATAGCAGTGTTACAGAGAGTAAAATTATAGGGTGGAAAAACAATAGCAGACCTGAGGCACTGTGGCACAGGAGAGCATGGAAAGGGCGTAATTATAGAACAGTATTATAATCAGCCCAGGGATCACCATGGACCTTCTAGCTTGATACAGGATTGCAGTGATTACGGGGAATAAATATGTGGTGGAAATAAAATGTTAAAATAATTGTAGAGATTAAGAAGTTGATGTTCACCCTATAGTAGTAAGCAGTTTGTAAGCTGCTTCCATGCCATGGGCTTAACTAACCCTGGATTTTCAATACCAGGGCATGCATGGCTCCCGGCATTGAATACAGTGGTGGAAATAAGTATTTGATCCCTTGCTGATTTTGTAAGTTTGCCCACTGACAAAGACATGAGCAGCCCATAATTGAAGGGTAGGTTATTGGTAACAGTGAGAGATAGCACATCACAAATTAAATCCGGAAAATCACATTGTGGAAAGTATATGAATTTATTTGCATTCTGCAGAGGGAAATAAGTATTTGATCCCCCACCAACCAGTAAGAGATCTGGCCCCTACAGACCAGGTAGATGCTCCAAATCAACTCGTTACCTGCATGACAGACAGCTGTCGGCAATGGTCACCTGTATGAAAGACACCTGTCCACAGACTCAGTGAATCAGTCAGACTCTAACCTCTACAAAATGGCCAAGAGCAAGGAGCTGTCTAAGGATGTCAGGGACAAGATCATACACCTGCACAAGGCTGGAATGGGCTACAAAACCATCAGTAAGACGCTGGGCGAGAAGGAGACAACTGTTGGTGCCATAGTAAGAAAATGGAAGAAGTACAAAATGACTGTCAATCGACAAAGATCTGGGGCTCCACGCAAAATCTCACCTCGTGGGGTATCCTTGATCATGAGGAAGGTTAGAAATCAGCCTACAACTACAAGGGGGGAACTTGTCAATGATCTCAAGGCAGCTGGGACCACTGTCACCACGAAAACCATTGGTAACACATTACGACATAACGGATTGCAATCCTGCAGTGCCCGCAAGGTCCCCCTGCTCCGGAAGGCACATGTGACGGCCCGTCTGAAGTTTGCCAGTGAACACCTGGATGATGCCGAGAGTGATTGGGAGAAGGTGCTGTGGTCAGATGAGACAAAAATTGAGCTCTTTGGCATGAACTCAACTCGCCGTGTTTGGAGGAAGAGAAATGCTGCCTATGACCCAAAGAACACGTCCCCACTGTCAAGCATGGAGGTGGAAATGTTATGTTTTGGGGGTGTTTCTCTGCTAAGGGCACAGGACTACTTCACCGCATCAATGGGAGAATGGATGGGGCCATGTACCGTACAATTCTGAGTGACAACCTCCTTCCCTCCGCCAGGGCCTTAAAAATGGGTCGTGGCTGGGTCTTCCAGCACGACAATGACCCAAAACATACAGCCAAGGCAACAAAGGAGTGGCTCAGGAAGAAGCACATTAGGGTCATGGAGTGGCCTAGCCAGTCACCAGACCTTAATCCCATTGAAAACTTATGGAGGGAGCTGAAGCTGCGAGTTGCCAAGCGACAGCCCAGAACTCTTAATGATTTAGAGATGATCTGCAAAGAGGAGTGGACCAAAATTCCTCCTGACATGTGTGCAAACCTCATCATCAACTACAGAAGACGTCTGACCGCTGTGCTTGCCAACAAGGGTTTTGCCACCAAGTATTAGGTCTTGTTTGCCAGAGGGATTAAATACTTATTTCCCTCTGCAGAATGCAAATAAATTCATATACTTTCCACAATGTGATTTTCCGGATTTAATTTGTGATGTGCTATCTCTCACTGTTACCAATAACCTACCCTTCAATTATGGGCTGCTCATGTCTTTGTCAGTGGGCAAACTTACAAAATCAGCAAGGGATCAAATACTTATTTCCACCACTGTATCTAGGTATGTCTGCCAACTTGGAAGTTAACCGGGCATCAGGTAATATTAAGAACAGTGCATGGTTAACTCACTGCATAAAGTTATCTGTTTTGCTGTCCTAACTTTATCTGGTTACTTAGGGCCCCTTTTACAAAGGTGCGGGAGGGCTAGGCATGGGTAGCAAGTGCCCAATTGACACTCCCACTGGGGTAGCATGTGCATCCGGTAGTAATTCTGAGTTTGGTGTGTGCTGCATCCCATGGTGGAAAATAATTTTCTATTTTCTACCGCAGGAGGCATTCCTGGCGGTAACCGGCAGTACGCCCACTTTGGCGTTCACTGCATGGTTACTGCATGGGTAGCGTGTGAGCTCTTACCGCTAGGTCAATGGGTGACGGTAAGGGCTCAGGCCGTAAATAGGCATACACTAGTTTTAATATTAGCACAGGTCCATTTCCCAGCCCATTAAAAAATAGCCTTTTTCCCATTCGCGGTTAAACGGCCCAGTGTGCGCCTAAAAGACATGCCTACACTACCGCAGGCCACTTTTTACTGCAGCTTTGTCAGACCCCTAAGTTGGTTAACAGACTGAAAATCACCATCAACTGGCTAAGTTGCCACTCCACCTTAACTCTGCCCAGTTAGACCCTTTTGAATATTAAATCCTGGGGGCCAATATTCAAAGGATTTATACATGCACATTTGCACCATGTTTTAGCTGGTGCAAATGTATTCTATAAACCACGCCTAACTTTAAGCATGGCTTATGGAATAGCATTTTTTTTGCACCATATATAGATGTATCAACAGGTCTAAAACAGATTATCTAGACAGTGCTGAACATCACAACCATTCAAATAATATCCTCTGCCTACCTCATTTCACCCCAAATCTAGCCCTTCAGTATGTGAATAGCATCAGGTTGGTTAGAAGATTTTCAGCCCAATATGATCTGACTTGGTGGTAATTTTCTAACAAGTCACTTATGCATAAAAGCAAAGTAATCACTTGTTTTGAGCTTATTTTATAAAGGCACATAAGCACCTATTTTTCTTTATAAAATACTAATGATAAACTGGCAGAAATTTATAGCTACGTTGAAGCCACAAACATTTCCATCATCTGCCATCTGCATGACAGAATGGGGCCGATTTTGAGACCACAGAAGGCAACCCAGCTAACTTTCATGGTCAGTAGAAAACCCAGAAATTCAATGCCGTGCCATATCCAGCGACCAGCATTGAATTTCCTTTTTTTTTTTTAGCTGCTATGTACATAGCCAGTTAAGCTGATATTCATTTGCTGACTTAAGCTTTAGAGGCCAAAGATAGACCTGCTATTTATGCAACATGGTTGATGACCGGGATAGCTACTAAGGGCCAGATTTTATATATGGTGCCTGAAAAATCCATGTGGAAAACATTTCCGCCTAAGCGTATTCTGTAAGTGGTACCTAGATTTAGCTGTGGTGAAAACATGGTGTAAATCCCGGCGTGTGGAGTTAGGCGCAGAGGACCATATTCTATAACAGTGCACATAAATTTTGGAATGCCCATGAAACGCCCACAACCACGCCCATTTTTGCCTGCACACATTAAAATTTAGGCGCAGTGCATTACAGAATACGCTTGAAGAGGCATATTTTCAAAGCACTTTGGGAGGCTAAGTTCCATAGGTTTCTATGGAACTTTGGGAGGCTAAGTGCTTTGAAAATAAGCCTCTTAGGGAGTTGTACATGTAAATTCTAATTATTGTCAATTAGTGCTCATTTCTTTTTAAGTGCTGTTAATGCTGATTGACTTGTTACATAGCTGTTATAGAATATGCTTAGATTTCGGCACAGAATGCTAGGTGTGCTATATAGAATCCGGGGGGTAAGCGCTAATATTCAGCCAAGATGGCTGGCTATTTCATGCTGAATATTGGCACTTTGCCGCTTAAGGCTATTTAGCTGATCAGGAGTCATTCCTGGCTGGTTAAATAGCGCTGAATACTGGACAGCATGTATTTCATCAGAAGCCTCCGTACTTTGTGATGCTGCTTGTGCTCCACCCAGACTGCTTCTCAGAACATTCCTGCATGGGGGGGGGGGGGCGTAAAAACATGTGCTATTTTGTCACCAATGTACTTTTACATGCATAATCTTTGGGTTAATTTTATGAAAACTCTCGTGATGGAGTGGGGGGGGGGGGGGCAATTCTATAAAGGTTGTCCAGATTTAGGCACCAAAATGTAGAGTGCGGAACATGAATTCTATAACGGCATATAAGCACCCAGAGTCCATTATAGAATAGAGTGTAAGTCAGCATTTGCTTGTTAACATTTAGGTGCTATCTCTTACGCCAGGCAAAAGGCAGGCATAAAATGTGAATACATAAATATTACTCATCTGTGAATAAGAACATAAGAATATAAGCATCGCCATACTGGGACAGACCGAAGGTCCATCAAGCCCAGTATCCTGTTTCTAACAGTGGCCAATCCAAGTCACAAGTACCTGGCAAGATCCCAGAACAGCAATATACTATTCCATAAGTTATGTAAGTGTGGGACCCATCCATGCTCCACCCATGTGTATATCCCCTTGCAGTTCCCTCCCCTTGAAAAATCATTCATGAGTATAGCCAGCATACTATGCTTTCAGTCTAGGGACCCAAGCTCTGGAACGCCTTGCCTTCTCATCTTTGACAAATTACCTTTTTACCTCTATTTAAAGCTGAGCTCAAAACCTTCTTTTTTAGGGATGCTTATTCCTAAGATCTGCGGCCTCCGGCATGACTACCTGACAGATAGTTATCTTTCTCCTAATGTTCTTCCCTTGTTTTCCTATATACAATCATAATTCTACCCCCTTTCTTTTTTGTCTCTTGTTAATGTGGACTTTGCTCTTTTTTATTTTTTTAGATTATAAGCTGCTCAGATGGTTGTACTGTTGGGCGGGATAGAAAGTTTTTAATGAACTTGAAACTTGAATACCAGTCAGAGCAAAGGTGTAGATAGGGGGTGCAAGGGGAGCGGCTGTTCCTCCAAACAGACTTCCAACTAAAATGATGTCTATGTAGTTTTAAAGACCTACTTGCACTGGCACCTATTTTTTTTTAACACATAATTCAGTTTTGATATTACAACCTTTTGTTCATTTTCTCCCTCCCGTACCCCCACCTCCCCCTTCCCTGTCCCTCCCGCTCCCCTCCCCTCTTCAGGAATTAGAACTCTGCTCCAAGCCAATGGAGTTAACGTGTCCCAAAAAGGTGCCCAGGTTCTACACAATATTATCTCCTTTTTTGGCAGCTAAATCAAATATGTCTCTTTGCTCCAGGGAACACATATAAATCATTGTGGAGCGCCAATGGGCCTTTGTAGGGCTCTCTGGTGAAACATCTTTAGTTTTGAAATAAGCTTTTAATACCATAAGTTTATGCTTCTAGGTTGAGAATGTAACAAAGAGGGTGGCTCTGGTAGGAATGACATCATTTCAACTTTTAAGGTAATTTGTGGAATTGAGACTAGCTCCTCCCAAGGTATCCAGGCCACCCTCAAAGAAATTCTCTACCAAATAAATATAATAGCTTTGTGTTATAGATGTCTCTTCTGGATTTGAAAGTTTTAGCACCTCCCTCAAATATTTATCAAGCAAAAAGTCCACTGAAAGCAAACTAGCTTGGGGAAAATTCAAAAACTTCAGGTCCTTTGAATGGAGGGAATTTTCTAGCCTCTCAGTCCCATATTGAACTGATAGACTGTCTTGTATAGCAGCAACACCCATAGCAATAATGAACACTAATTGGCAATAATTAGAAATTTACACGCAGAACTCCCTAAGGGCCCTGTTTACTAAGGCGCGTTAGCATTTTTAACACACCTACAATTAGTGCACGCGCTAACCGTGTAGGTGCCTATAGGGATATTGTAGGCGCATACAAAGTTAATGCGCGTACATGATACAGACATCACTAGTCATTACATCACCCAGGCTTTTTACATCAGCTGAGAGAAGCCCCTTTTTCAGCGAAGCCGGAGTCTCGCAACCAGGCATTCAGGTTCCTATACATCTCCTCCGCCCATAGCTGAGCTTCCGATTTTGCTGTCAAAAGCCCACCTTCGTATTAAGCTAAAACTCATTTTCAGAGTTAAGGAAAATTACAGAATGCTTGAGAATTTTCTGTTTAGGTAAACAAGTCATAATGTGGGAATATGATCACATGTTTCTCTGTCCAGGTGGCCAGCCTGAACTCGAAACATGCTCCACCTCCCCCTTGAATACCAAATTAATTAGAGCCGTGTCTTATCTTCTTACACATTCCAAATCATTTTCATATGTACAGAATTATCACTTTAATGAGAGAGTGCACTGTCAGTCACTCAGACAGAGTTGAAAAGCAATTTTTAAAAATCCTTTACAGCTGCTGCATTGTACTTATTTTAAACAAAGACAAAAGAGGAGTAGAGTTCATGCGACAGCAACAAAAGAGCAAACATAAAAACAGTTTTTCTATTAGGACAAGCTAGGAGGCATCAGATAAACATATAAAATGAGCTATTGGATCTCTTATTGCACAATGCTGTTCCAAATCCAAGCATCCTTCACATTCATCAATCATTTGCCTCCATAGCCATAGACAGATTTTTACTAAATTCAAACATGAAAAACTTGATAAAAAGCAAACAACAAAATGTAAAATCACCAGCAAAACATACTTCCAGTTTATCGTCATTCTGGCTGATTGACGGCTTGCAAGCAGATACATATTTATCTCTTCGACTGCGTCAGATCCCCAGAAGCAGGTCATGTAGACTGAAACACCATTTCTTTGCGGTAAGCGGAGTTCTTTAGGCATTTATAGCATTGTATCACAGAAATGCTTTAAGTTAAATGGTCTCTGGTTTGCATATTTGCATTTGTTACATTTTGTTTGTTTTTTGCAAGTTTTTCACGTTTCAATATAGTAAAAATCTGTCTATAGCTGTGGAGGCAAATGATTGATGAATGTGAAGGGAGCTTGGATTTGGAATAGCTTTGCGCTATAAGAGATTCAATAGCTCATTTTATATGTTTTAGTTGATGCCTCCTAGCCTGTCCTCATATTATATGTTTGCTGTTTTGCTGATGCCACGTGAGCCCTACTCCTCTTTTGTCTTTGATTTATATTTTTAGGGAGTATGATTGTTCCCCCCTTTTTCCTGTATATAAATGTACTGTATTTATTTGGCTGACAGGGCTCTGACATCCCCACCAGCAAAGATAAGGGGTGCTGCAGTTCTGGGGAGGGGGGCTGAGCCCAAAGTTGGGGGGCCTAGGTTCCCATTGTCTCTCTGTGATTATGACACTGGTCCATACTCTGCAGTACAGAAAAAGTTACAGATTTGGGCATAGGAACAACAGAAATTGAGGCCACGGTCAGATTCTCTTTGGCAGATAGTAACTCCCCCCCACCCAACAACAGGAGCTGGGGGAACAAATTTTTATATTAGGTATAGGCGGAGGCATTCTCTCTGATGAGCTAAAAGTAGCTCCTTCAGAAGAGGGAGACAAGGTGAGCGGACTCACAGAAGTAGAAACAGAAGTAACATACTTATCCATAGGCCCCCTAATAGGGTACTTACAGTCACCAGACCTTTAACCTGAAGCTTCCATTTCTTCTCCCTTGTAGGCATCACCCTCGATGTACAAAGATTCTAATATACCTTAGAGCTCCTTGGGCTCCAAGGGGTAGAGCATGCCCCTTTGTCACACCCCTTCAGCCTGCCCTGTGGCCACATGCCACAGGGGCTGCGGGTTCTTATGGTGTTCCAGGTCACCAGGGATGTTGATGTCACTCTGACATGCCTCCTCTCTCCAAGGCTGCAGAGGCCTACAAGCACCACCAGGAAGCCTCTGGAAGACAGGCTCCCTCTCTCTAACACCAGTGTCAGAGAGAGGGAGCCTGCTTTCCAGAGGCTTCCTGGTGGTGCTTGCAGGCCTCTGCAGCCTTGGAGTGACCAGTGTCCAGAATCTCCTCCAGATGTCAGCTTGGCTCCTAAATGTAGATCAGTTTATAATCTCATCCTTTCCTGTGCCAATAGAGGAATAGTCTAGTGGAGGAGTAAGAGGAGTAGCTTAGCGGTTAGTGAGGTGGACTTTGATCTTGGGGAACTGAGTTCAATTCCCACTGCAGCTCCTTGTGACTCTGGACAAGTCACTTAACCCTCCATTGTCCCTGGTACAAAATAAGTACCTGAATATATGTAAACCACTTTGAATGTAGTTGCAAAAACCTCAGAAAGGTGGTATATCAAGTCTCATTTCCCTTTCCCAATAGTAACAACACTGGAATCTGCAATAGTTTTTCTTGTTATTTACAAAGAGATTGTTTCATTTTGGGAACTATAATACCTGCGTACTGCAGGGGCGTATCTGGACTCCGGCGGTAGGGGGGCCAGAGCCAGAGGGAGGGGGCACATTTTAGCCCCCCCCCCCGCCGCCGCCCCCCCCACCGCCGAGCCCCCACCGCCACCAATGTGACTCTCTCCACCCCCCTCCCGCCGCCAACCCTCCCCCGCTGCCGTTCTTACTTTTGCTGGCGGGGGACCCCAACCCCCGCCAGCCGAGGTGTGCTTCCACCTGCCGCTGCCGTAAAAACATCTTCTTCAGCCGGCGGGGGACCCCAAACCCCCGCCAGCCGCCCCGCGGTGTTTGAAATTCATCTTCGGCCTCCGTGGCCGTGCTGCTGTGATAGGCGCTGTTGAAATCCACTTCGGAGTCTGACGTCGTTGTACGTTGTACGTGCTGCGACGTCAGACTCCGAAGTGGATTTCAACAGCGCCTATCACAGCAGCACGGCCACGGAGGCCGAAGATGAATTTCAAACACCGCGGGGCGGCTGGCGGGGGTTTGGGGTCCCCCGCCGGCTGAAGAAGATGTTTTTACGGCAGCGGCAGGTGGAAGCACACCTCGGCTGGCGGGGGTTGGGGTCCCCCGCCAGCAAAAGTAAGAACGGCAGCGGGGGAGAGTTGATGGCGGTAGGGGGGTCCAGGGCAAAATCTGCGGGGGCCCAGGCCCCTCAGACCCCACGCAGATACGCCCCTGGCGTACTGTGTTCTACTGGAAGGCAAAGCAATTGCTGGAACATTGCATGTATGTTGTTCCATTTTACCAGCTGGTCAGAAATTTACAGGTATTCTGTTCCCTAGGAAAGAAGAAGCATGCAATAAATAATTTGTGTCACCAAATTAGCCAGGTGGCTACATGTAAATGATACAGTGTGTGGACTGAAAAGTTACTAACCTCTCACCCTCTATTCAAGCTGACTTATGCATTTGCAGTATACTCAGTAGACTTCTTCTATCCTCTTCCAGATGTTGGCAATGTCAGGAGAAGGACTTTGCATATTAGAAGGAGAAAAATGATGGTCATACATTTTGTTATGTAGCTGATAATATATTCAGCGATTCAATGCAGGGGTTGGTGTAAACAGATGCACAGAGGACATTAACATAACTTGCCAAGATGCATAGGGCCTCTGAGATGTATTTTTAAAGGCAAGATATGATTTTATTTTACTTATTTATTATTTTTGTAGGGAGGGGGAGGAAAAGCAATGTCAAAGATTAACTTTATAATGGGTAATTGTTTTTTTTTCCAAATTCTTATTTATATTTGGGTGAATAGAGGCCTAAATTGATATATCTAGTTTATTATCAAGTTATAAAGTATGAGAAATTAATCTAGGTTGATGTTTTTGATGAAGATGTATAGTTTGCTTGTTAAATGATTTATTTTCTGCTTCTTTGGTTGGAGTTAGAAACCCTGGCAGTAAATACATGTAAGATTTTTATTATGCCTCCATAAGAGTGATGGGACTGAAATTCTCTACCAGAAGATAACTTGTTTGTTTGCCTTCATCAAATGTTAAATAGAAATTTTTTAAACATGACCTCTATATAATCCAAATAATAACATATTTAAGTTACAATCAAGTTTGCATCATTCATCTTTAAGCAACAAAATCATTTATCAATTAATTACATTTCATTTATTTTAAAAACATACTGTGCGGGTTGTGGAATACTATGAGTTTGTACTGCTACAATTGAGATTGGCAGCTAGAATCTGACACATTTCTCTTTCAGCCCTCATACCATGAACACATCTTGCCTCACTTCTCCTAGCTAGTCCACTAATGAATCCATCCAAGAGAAACAAAGTGATTAAATCCTTTGTTGAACAACGACTGTAGCTTAATTAAACAATTAGTTCCATTGAACTTCCTGGAAACTTGAAATATGCATTAATCTTTAATTCCCTAGTGCTACAGTCATGTATCCAATTTTAAGTTACTAGAACCTATGTCCTGGGCTTGCCTTCTGGGATTGAGATCTAGTGTTCTTTTCGTAGATAACATAGGGAATATGAAAAACAGCAGTGCCCCAGGACCTGACACCAAACCTTCTTCCAGGTTCTCCCTCTAGGCTGCAATAACTTTATCAAAGGCTTTTCTCTCCCAATCTCTTTACCTTCCTGGTAGAGCCAATGCTTTAGGGTCTATCCAATACCCAAGGATTTTCAGCCTGTATCTGTCCCTCATACTTTAGGGTCTATCGACTATCCAGCCTATGTATGCTCCTCCCTCTGTGCTCTGTCTCTCTCCTTCAAATACTGCCTGTAGCATGTCCTTCCAAGCACACCCTCTTGACTCCTGCCCAGGCAGCTAATGAGCTATTTTCCCCAACTGTGGAGAGAATAGTTCCTGGACTACCTGTCCCAAGAGGCTCTGATCATCGCCCCCAGCTTCCTGCTGGAGGTACCTTTTCCATGCTGCTTGTTGTCACTACTCCTCCCCCATGCATTCTGCTTTGCCTGATTCCTGCTACTATTATTACTACTACTACTTATCATTTCTATAGTGCTTCTAGACATACACAGTGCTGTACACTTCAACATGAAGAGACAGTTCCTGCTTGAAAGAGCTTACAATCTAATTAGGAAAGACAAACAGGACAAATAAGAGATAAGGGAATTACTAAGGTGGGAATGATAGAATATGGGTACTGAACAAGTGAGTAAGGGTTAGAAGTTAAAAGCAGCATCAAAAAGGTGGGCTTTTAGCCTAGATTTGAAGACTGCCAGAGATGGAGCTTGACGTACCAGCTCAAGAAGTCTATTCCAGGCATATGGTGCAGCAAAATAAAAGGAACAGAGTCTGGAGTTAGCGGTGGAGGAGAAGGTGCAGATAAGAGAGATTTACCCAGTGAACGGAGTTCCTGGGGTGGAATGTAAGGAGAGATGAGTGGAGAGGTACTGAGGAGCTGTAGGGTGAATGCACTTGTAAGTCAATCGGAGGAGTTTGAACTGTATGTGGAAATGGATAGGGAGCCAGTGAAGTGACTTGAGGAGAGGGCTAATAGGTGCATAGCGACACTGGTGGAATATAAATTGTGCAGCAGAATTTTGAACAGATTGAAGATGAGAGAGATGGCTAAGTGGGTGTCACGGTTGTGGCCGTGCCCTTATGTTCAGACCTACTGTTTCTCTGTATCTAGCTCTGTGACCTCTCCAGTCTGCTTCATTTCCTATTGTTGTTCTTCCTGTAAGCCAAGCCTCGCTTTGGTCTCTCTGCTTCTGCTTCATTTCCTGTTGTTCTTCCTGTTAGCCAAGCCTCACTTTGGTGTCCCTGAAGCCAAACCTCGCTTTGGTCTCCCTGCTTCTTTTCCTACTTGTGACATCATCAGCCTACTTCTTTATAAGGACCCAGGAAGCTTTCCTACGTTGCCTTTGCAAGAGGTCTCTTAATCTTGTGTTACCTGTTTAGATCATATCCATGCTTGGCTTTGTTCCTGAGTGTTTTACTCCTGAAGGTCTGTGCTGTGTTTCTCTGAGTCTTGTGTTTCAATGCTTTCCCTTGTTTCTGTGAGTTTGCTTTTGAATCTTGTTTCCTGAAAGTCTGGCTGTAGAGCCACACCCTGCCCTTGGTGTCTGTATCTGTTTGATTCTATCCTTGGCTCCTGCTTTTAGTCTAGCCCTGCTTTTGACTCTTGCTATAGTTAAGCTCTGTGTTTAAGCCAACATCTATGTTTTGTCAAGTTCTGTTTCTGTATTCCCTGTTCTGTTTCCTGTGTGTGTGGTTCTTGTCTGTTTATTCTGAGTCTGTAGAAACCAGCATCATACCTGATTACTTCACTGCTATCCAGCTATGGGTGCTGGTAAGCACATTGCTTCTTTGTTTGTTTGTCTTCCCTTAGTCTGCTTAATCCTTTGCCTGCCATGTTTGCTTCCTGGCTCTTGAGCTCTGTTTCTGCCAAGTTCTGCTCCTGCTCTATGTTTGAGCTAGTTCTGTCCCAGTTCCCTGCTAAGCCAAGTCCCTTTCAGTATCCTGTTCCAGCCAAGCCAAGTCCCTTTCAGTATCCTGTTCCAGTCAAGCCAAGCCAAATCCCTTTCAGTATCCTGTTCCAGCCAAGCCAAGTCCCTTTCAGTATCATGTTCCAGCCAAGCCAAGCTCATTCCAGCATCCAGTTCCAGCCAAGCTAAGCCCGTTCCAGAATCCGGTTCCAGACAAGCCAAGTCCATTCCAGTATCCGGTTCCACTCAAGCCAAGCCCATTCCAGAGTCCTGTTCCAGCATCCTGTTCCAGAATCCTAAATCCTGTTCCAGCCAAGCCTGTTCCTGAATCCTGTTTGAGAATCCAGAATCCTGTTCCATCCAAGCCCATTTGAGAATCTTGAATCCTGTTTAAGAATCCTGAATCCTGTTCCAGCCAAGCTTGTTTGAGAATCCTGAATCCTGTTTGAGAATCCTGAATCCTGTTCCAGTCAAGCCTGTTTGAGAATCCTGAATCCTGTTTGAGAATCCTGAATCCTGTTCCAGCCAATCCTGTTTGAGAATCCTGAATCCTGTTCCTGCCTTGTGTATTGTCTTGCGTCTGTTATGCTGTAACCTAGCTCCTGCACTGTCTTGCTTGTCTACTTGTGCATTGTCTTTCTTTCGGTCTAGTCCTGTCCGGATCCAGTTCTTGCCTTGTCCTTGTCTTGCCCTTTTCTGGACCCAGTTTTAATCTACTTCCATGTGTTGTCTTGTCTTGTATTTCTGGGTCCCAGTCCCAGTTTTAATCCTGTTCCGAGTTTTGCCTTGTCCTGTCTTGGTTCCAGTTCTGGCCCCTTTGCCTTCTTTTCCTTGCCTTGTCTGGATTCAGTCCTTGTTTAGTCCATTGTGTTTAGTTACCTTTGTCCTGCCTGTGTTGAGTCTGTTAGTTTATCTTAGTCCAGTCTGTTCTGATTCCTGCCTGTACCAGCCCAGGTGATTTGTCTGCCAAAGCTCTGGCTTTGGTCCAAGGGCTCACTATTCCTGACAATTGTGACAGTGGGAGACCTGTGAGAAGGTAGTTTCTGGTCATAGACAAAGAAGCATGCAGTTAAGGATATATTAACAAAAGTTTTTTTGACTTCCCTGGTAATAAGAGGATTTCCCAAGTGTTCACAAGGTCTAAATTCTTATCTCTTGGCTCCCAGGGGTTTTGACCAAGCTTGCTTGTCACAGTATGCCCACCTGTTAAAGATTTACAGAATAGCTCTTCACACCATAAGGGTAGTGGAGATAACAATAACATTTTCTGTGCTCTTGCCACCATGTCTGCTCCGACACCTTCATTCCTAAATGAGTAGGATACCAGCATATATGCAATACTAGTGCACATACACATGTATACACCAAAAAATCTGCCTAATAGCTCTTTTTTAATTGCAGTGCCATGTTGTTCACTACAATGTCATTGGAATGCATAGGTGGAACACATGGCATTTTAAAACAATTTTGATGCTATTTAATGTTTCAAAGTGTGGGGTTTTGGTGTTTCAAGTGGTATTTTTACTTTTTAAAAATCTATATGACTTCTAGATTTATAACAGAAACATATTCAAGACAATTTACACATTAAGAACTTCTTTTGTGTAGCAGTTTGTGAAGTGAAGTAATAAAACACATTGGGGCTCAATTTTGAAAGAGAAAAACATCTAAAAATTGGCATAAAGCAGCATTTGGATGTTTCTCACCAAAACATCCAAATCAGTATTTTTGAAACCCATTTTCCAGATGTTCTATGCTGTTCATCTGCAGTGCATCCAAATCTCAAGGAGGTGTGTCAGAGGTGTGCTAAGGGGTGGGATTTGGGTGTTCTTAAGACCTGGAGGTTTTTCAGCCATAATTTAACAAAACAAAAATATCCAGGACTAAAACTAAGACATTTTGAGCTAAACTTGATTTAAAAATGACTAAACCACAAAAATGTGCCCTAAATGACCAGGTGACCACTAGAGGAAGAAAGGAATGACCCCCCTTACTCCCCTAGTCGTCACTGACCCTCTCACACCCACCCCCAAAATGTAAAAGAAACAGTATATACCAGCCTCTATGATAGCCTCAGATGTTATAGCCAATCCTATTAGAGAATGTTAGATAATATATATATATATATATATATATATATATACAATATATTATTCTATATTCTATTCTCCACCAATTACATACAAGGTCATATGATAAGAATAAGAATATGTAAGAAAAGGGGGAATTAAATACTTTATTTGTTGAATTACATTAACCTGCACTGCAAGGTTTAAGGACATGTGCTCAGAACATAAAGGCCATATATTTAACTTTAAAATGTTTCTTTTACAATACAGGTAATGTAATAATGTTACAAGAGAGGTAATTTTTAAGAATCTTTCACAAGGGAAATGTGCTTTTCAAGATTAAAAGGTCTGAATTATAAATTATGCTGGATAATGGTAACTCACTTCGATAGAGGCTGCTGGGTGGAGTGATGAAGGAGATCCTTGCTGAAACAGAAGTCTTTTGTTGCAGAGTTGTTGTTGGAGCCTGGAGAAAGTCTTATCAGGGTGTGTGTGAAGTCCAGCAGAGAGGCAGGAGGTAGAGCAAAGAGAACCAGATCCCAAGAGAGCGAGCTGGGAATTTCCCAGGCTTTTTATATTTTCTTGCTGGACCCTAGGCTGAAGTCAAGTGGGGTGTCTGAGAACTGGCTTCATCTGGTTTTGAGATGGGGCATGGTAACTGGTCACATGTTTAATGACATCATAAGACTTTCTGTCTGGACATCTGCTGTGATATACACATCCATAGGGCATCTGACAGGATTACAAGAGTCTTTGTCTGAGAGTAAGTGGGCTTCTTTTGACTGATTAGATAGGTAGATGGGCTTTTCAGTCTGAGTCATTGTCTGAGAATTGGTGGAGTTTGACTGTCTCTATGATTACTGTCCATCTTCAGATTTTTGCTCTTTGGAGATATGTTGCTGGACTTAGGTATCCACCCAGCTAATTTTTGTTATCAGTAGTTTCCAGGGGAGGGGGGGGGGGGGTGAAAGTAAAGTCTTTGCAGCTATATATATTTTATATATACATTTGTATCTGATCCGGCAAAATCAATAACTCTGACAATTAAACTCATATCATGCTACACAAGCAGGTCCCTGGAGTAGCTAGTGGTTGGTGTAGTGGACTGTAGAGAAGGGGACCCAAACCCATATCCCTCTCTGTTTATATTTGTGCTGGAATGTGTGAGCCATGCTCTGCTGGGATGTCTGTGTGGCCAATCTACTAAAACTGCTGGCTCCTCCTATATCCCAATGGCTTAATTTTCTGCATTTTCACTTGGATTTTTTTTTTAATGGACCAAAAATATAAATGTGCAGAGCATAAAAACATCTAGCATGTGGCCATTTAAAAAACAAACAAACAAATGTTTTGCTGTTTCAAAAATCAGTATTTGCTATTTGGATTCTGGGCATTTTCAGCAAAACAAAATCGGACTTAGACGTCATACCAAAACTGTTCCTCATTATGTACCACACTAGAAAAAGGATAAAACAAAAATGCTTTGGATAAAATGTTCACAGTAGAGTGGGGGCAGGAGAGAACAAAGTGTAAGAGAAAAATTCAGTTTAACTTTGTACTGAATGGAACATGGCATTTTGCAATGTAATTTTTGACAGTAATTTGATTGCTCTGGCTCTGGCATTTGAAGCGTGACAAATTAGATAAAAAAGATGAGTTTACTAAAGAAATATAGAGAGCAAAGGAAAAGGACATCTTGAGTGATAATTTAAGAATACTAGGAACTATGTGAATGTTAATTATTGCCAAAGTATAAGCTTTCTGCTAATATTAAATTTATTTATTTATTTCTAGTATTTATTTACTGCCTAGACCTAAGCAGTTTACAATTTTCTTTTTTAGATACTGGTACTGTCCCTAATGGGCTCGCAATCTAGTATTACATAATATTATTTTTCACTAAGTAATAGGGTTGAATTAGGTTGATATACAGTATATATTACTTTAGGGTCTGATGTTTTACAATATGTTCATGCATCTGATAAAAATAATCTCTATTATTTTAAGATTAAGTTGTGTATGTCATTTTTATCAGCTAAATCCTCTTTAAAGAAGCAATATAACACACCTTCTAGATTTCAAGGGTTTAAAAAAAAAATCCAACTTCCCCTTTATACTTAGCCACTCTTAGAGGCTATTGTATTTAGGGTTTTATTCAGTATATGGTGCGCTGAAACCAGATGTAATTTCTGGTGCCAAATTTGAGCGCATATCCACGGTGTTCTATAACTCCATGCACAAATTTTAGGAATTCTCCTGACCCATCCTTGTACCTCCCAAGGCCATGCCCCCATTTGGGTTATGCATTATGGGACATGGGCGGACATTGTTATAAAATAGACCATAGTGAAATGTGTGCCCATTTCCAAATTGGTGCCAATTAGCATCCAATTATTGGCACAGTCAGTTTAATTAGGTGCACATCTTGGATTGGTGCCCAATTTTGGGCTCCATATCTAGAATTTGGGGATTACTGTATATCACCTATTCCTTCAGTGGCTATTTCTTAAGTGCTCAGTAATGATCGATTGTGATCAGGCAGACATTGTGAGATTGAAGTGCTGTGAATTGCCATGTATTCTGTGGTTTATTTATTTATTGCATTTGTATCCCACATTTTCCCACCTTTTTGCGGGCTCAGTGTGGCTTACAATAAGATATGAATAATAGAAATACATTTGTTACAATTTGGTTATGGATTACATTGTGCAAAGGTATAAGAGACATTCAAATGTCAGATTTGGAATATGACAATGGGGTATCAACATAGAAGTAATTGGAAGGGGGCAATGGGAAGCTAAAGGGT
Source organism: Microcaecilia unicolor (assembly GCF_901765095.1). Classification (NCBI taxonomy): domain Eukaryota; kingdom Metazoa; phylum Chordata; class Amphibia; order Gymnophiona; family Siphonopidae; genus Microcaecilia; species Microcaecilia unicolor. The sequence continues at coordinate 181,209,395 of NC_044032.1, read as the reverse complement.
AGTGTTAGACAAAGACATATGGTGTCCATAGTTCCGTGGATAAGTGCGTGATAGATTGGGGTGGGGATGAGGGATCAAAGTGGGTGTAAAATGCATTGATGAATAGTGAGTGTGGACTCTATGTGAGTTGGCTCTTTCCGTAAGTTTGTTCAAACAGGTGAGTCTTTAGTAGTTTACGGAAGGAAGCTTGATCGTCAATCCTTCTCAGGTTACGCGGTAGTGTATTCCATGCCTGCGTGCTCTTGTGGGAAAAGGTTGACGCGTGCAGCGTCTTGTATTTCATGCCTTTGCAAGTGGGGAAGTGGAGGTTTAGGTGTGTTCGGGATGATCTTTTAGCGTTTCTGGGTGGTAGGTCTATTAGATCAGACATGTACGCTGGGGCTTCGCCGTAGATGATCTTATGGACTAGTGTACAAACTTTAAAAGTAACGCGTTCCTTGAGTGGAAGCCAATGTAATTTTTCTCGTAGTGGTTGTACCCTTTCATATCTTGGTTTTCCGAAGATGAGCCTGGCTGCTGTATTTTGGGCTGTTTGAAGTTTCCTCAGTATTTGCTCTTTGCAGCCCGCGTATAGTGAGTTGCAGTAGTCCAGGTGGCTGAGGACGAGGGATTGCACTAGGCTGCGGAAGACGTATCTTGGGAAGAATGGTCTTATTCTTTTCAGTTTCCACATGCAGTAGAACATCTTCTTGGTTGTGTTGTTTGCGTGGGTTTCGAGTGTTAAGTGGCGGTCGATGGTGACTCCAAGGATTTTTAGCGTTTCTGAGACTGGAAGGTTTAGGGTTGGTGTGTTTATTGCGTTGAATTCATTTGTGTTATATTGGGAGGTGAGTATCAGGCATTGGGTTTTTTCTGCATTTAGTTTCAGGCGGAATGCATCTGCCCATGTGTTCATGATGTGTAGACTTTGATTGATTTCGTTGGAGATTTCTTTGGTATCTTGTTTGAATGGGATGTATATTGTCACATCGTCGGCGTATATGTATGGGTTGAGGTTGTGGTTTGATAGGAGTTTGGCTAAAGGGATCATCATTAGGTTGAATATAGTTGGTGATAGAGGCGATCCTTGTGGGACTCCACATTCAGGTGTCCATGCTTTGGACGTGGTTGAATTTGATGTGACTTGATACGAGCGCATGGTTAAGAACCCCTTGAACCAGTTCAGGACATTTCCTCCTATGCCAAAGTATTCAAGTATGTGTAGTAGGATTCCATGATCAACCATGTCGAAGGCGCTTGACATGTCGAATTGTAAGAGGAGTATATTGTTACCAGTTGCAATTATTTGTTTGAATTTGGTCATGAGAGTGACTAATATTGTTTCTGTGCTGTGATTCGAACGGAATCCTGATTGGGCATCATGGAGTATTGAATGTTTGTCTAGATAGTTTGTGAGCTGTTTAGTTACCATACCTTCAGTTATCTTGGTTATTAGTGGTATGGATGCTATTGGCCTGTAGTTGGTTATTTCGCTCGTGTTTTTCTTTGTATCTTTAGGAATTGGGGTGAGTAAGATTTTTCCTTTTTCCTTTGGGAAGAGTCCATTTTGTAGCATGTGATTTATATGGTTTGTTAGGTCTAGTATGAATTGTTGAGGAGCAGATTTCATGAGGCTATTTGGGCATATGTCTAGTTTGCAGTTGGATTTGGCATATCTTTTGAGAGTTATCGAGATGAGGTCTTCTGACAGTGGTTCAAATTCGGTCCAGGTTCTGTCTGCTGGGTGTGTTCCTTCTTCTGGATCTAGACAGTTTAGAAGAGTGGTGTATTCTGTAGTGCTGGCGGGTATTTTGTGTCGTAGTAGTATAATTTTCTCCTTGAAGTATGTCGCAAGGTTGTCAACACTTGGTGTATCTTTGTCGTTGGTTGTAACTGGTGTGGTGTCTAACAGTTTGTTCACGAGGTTGAAGAGTTTATGTGTGTCTTTGTAGTTTGGTCCTATTAGTGTTTTGTAGTGTAGTCTTTTTGTTTGTTTTATGGTATATTTGTATTTTCTTCGGAGTAGTTTCCAGTCGTTTCGTGTTTGTTCGTCTCTTTTTTTGTTCCAAGCTCGTTCTAGTCTCCTGACTTGTGTTTTTAGTTTTTTCAGCTCTTCGGTGAACCATGGATTTGCATTTTTCCTGTGTGATGTTCTTGTTTGGACTGGGGCAATTTTGTCTAATGTTCTTGTGCTTATATCGTCCCATTCTTGGAGGAATTGGGTGGTGTCTGCGTTTGTAGTCCATTCGTTCTGGTAGATCTGTTGCCAGAATGTTGTGGGGTCTATTTTTCCTCTCGTGGTGTAGGTTGTTCGTTTATGTTTGGTGTTTGTGTTTAGTTGTGTTTTTCGCCAGTAAAGAGTGACATTTGCTTTATGGTGGTCTGACCATAGTGTGGGTGTCCATGTTACGTTAGCGAGTATGATAGATGAGTCCGGTTCGAATCTATTCGTTATGATATCTAGTGTGTGTCCTTTTTCGTGAGTTGGTTGTATGTTAGGTGTTTGCAGATCCCAGAGTTTTAGGAATTCTTTGAATTCTCGTGTATTTGGTAAGGTGTCAACTTCTAGGTGTAAGTTGATGTCGCCTAGTATGAGGATGTTTGAGGCTGATACGCAGGTATTCGAGATGAAATCCACGAGTTGTGTTTGGGCGTCTTGCCATTTTCCTGGTGGTCTGTAGAATAGGATTGTGCTGAGGTGTCCTGTTAGGCTTGGATGGTTGATTCTAGTCGATGCAATTTCAAGTTGTGGTGAGGTGGATTCGCCTGTGATTGTGATGGTGAATTCAGGTTTGTATATAATAGCTATTCCGCCTCCTCTTTTTTTTCCATTTCTTGTCCAGTGCGTGATTTTGTATTCTGGTGGGCACGTTTGTAAGATGGTAGGGTCTGTGGGACTATGGAACCAGGTTTCTGTGATGAATAGGAGGTCTAATTTGTCTGTGATGATCCAATCTAGTATGTCTACTGCGTTGCGTACTGCTGATCTTGCATTGATGTATCCTAGTTGGATTGAGTGATGTGGTTCCAGGGTGGGGTGTGACGTGTTTATTTTTATTAGTTGTCTGCTTCTTCTGTAGTTGGATTTGTTGTTGTCATTGTTTTCCTCATTTTGTCGGTGGTGTTTATGTCCGGAGGTTATTGCGATTGGTTGGTTGTTGAGTCTTTGATTTGGTAGGTTGTTTAAAGGTTGTGCATAGGATTGGTGAGATGTAAGCGGGTTGTTGTGGTTGTTGTTTTGGGCGTGCATTGTGTGTATGTGAGTGTTATGCGGTTTTTGAGTAGTAGGGTTGTTGTTGACTAGGCTGTGGGTTGTGTGTGCGTGTAGGAGTATAGTGAGACACTGGATAGTTAGGAGTGCACTACTGGTGTTCATGTCTATGTACTAGGCGTTGTGGCAAATATGTATCAGGTGTACTTTTAGTGAGTCAAGTTTACAATTGTATTCGAGCTTGGCTACAATTCAAGTGAGGTACAAAGGTTTACAGTTGCATTCGAGCTTGGCTACAATTCAAGTGAGGTACAAAGGTATACAATTGCATTTGTGCTTGGCTACAATTTAAGCGAGTTAAAGTTTACAATTGCATTTAAGCTTGGCTACAATTCAAGCGAGGTGGTGCTGGCAATTGCTATTAGTTTAGCAACAATTAATTTAAAGCTGGTAGCAGTTCCGTACTAGGCAGGTTAGGTGGTGTTTGTAGTTGTATTTACGCTTGGCAAGCTTGGCCACAATTTAATTTAATTTGAAGCTTGGTAACAGTTTATTGCAGGCCAGCTTGCACTTACTACTTGGTAACAGTTCATTAGTAGGCAAACGGAGTAGAGCAGAGCAAATAAAGCAAATCAAGCGAGCATTTTTAAGTAATGCTAAGGCAGTGCATGCATGTTGCTTTCACTTTAAGGTGTGCAGAGCAAAGCAGATGTAGCGAGGGTTTTTTAAATCATGCGAAATCGGTGCATGCATGTGGTTAAGGTGAGCAGGCATTTAATTACTCTGTTCATTCACGGCGGTGCGACTTCTGTTCCTTGGTTGTGGTGCTGAGCAGGTTAGTCTTCCCGGTCAGTCTTGGGCTTCAACGGTCGGCTGGAGCTTAGCGGGTCAGGTTCTGCGGTCTTGCGGGGGGGGGGGGGGGGGGGGGTCGGAGAGTCGGGCTCTGCAGGCAGGTCCGTGGCTCTTAGCCCGTTAGCGTTCCTCTCTGCGAGCCGCTTGAGTCTCCAGATTAGTTGCGGCTTACCCTTCTGTCTTCTCCGACGCCGATCGTTCTCCGAATCGTGGCCCGGAAGGTCGGATCCAGCGTCTGCCTCCGGGTCAGATCAGGTCTCCCAAATCAGCAAGGCTGGGTGATTCGGAATGAGGCCCTCGGCTCCAGTGGTGTCCGAACCCTTCCGGTTCGGTCAGGGCACTCGCTTCTCCTTAAACGACCCCGCGAGTTCGGCTGCTCTGGGTCTGGTCGTTTGCAGGTAGAAGGGCCGCGTGGCGCGGTTCGCTCCTCTGGAACTCGCCGGTTGCCCTTTGCGTCCTCGCCTGGTCCTCGGCTTCGGTGGTGTCCGAACCCTTCCGGTCCGGTCAGGGCACTCGCCTCTCTTTGGATGACCCCGCGATTTCAGCCGCTCTGGGTCTTGGTCGTTTATGGGCGGATGGGCCGCGTGGCACGGTCAGCTCCTGCCCTCCAGGAACTATTGTTATCCATTTGTATTTATTTTTATTACTTTTGGGACCCTCACTTCCACACTTTAGTATACTGTTAGGTTACTTGTATTTACATCTGGGTCCGAGGATGTTACAGCAGAACAGTGATTTATAAGTGCTAGAGCTAACTAAGCCACGGTAGTGCTTTCAAGAACATAAGTATTGCCATACTGGGACAGACTGAAGGTCCATCAAACCCAGCATTCTGTTTCCAAAGGTGGCCAATCCAGGTTGCAAGTACCTGGCAAGATCCCAAAACAGTACCATACATTTTATGCTGCTTATCATAGAAATAAGCAGTGGATTTTCCCCAAGTCCATTTTAATAATAGCTTATGGACTTTTCTTTTAGGAAGCTATCCAAACCTTTTTAAAACCCCACTAAGCTAACTGCTTTTACTACATTCTCTGGCAATGAATTCCACAGTTTAATTACACATTGAGTGAAAAAACATTTTCTCTGATTCATTTTAAATTTACTACTTTGTAGCTTCATCACATGCCCCCTAGTCCTAGTATTTTTGGAAAGAGTAAATAAGTGATTCACGTCTACCCATTACACTCCACTCATTATTTTATAGAACTCTCATATCTTCCCTCAGCCATCTTTTCTCCAAGATGAAGAACCCTACCTGCTTTAGCCTTTCCTGATAGGGATGCCATCCTATCCCTTTTATCATGTTTGCGCCCTTCTCTGTACCTTTTCTAATTCCACTATATCTTTTTTGAGATGCGGTGACCAGATTTGCAAACAATATTTGAGGTGCAGTTGCACCATGGAGCAATACAAAGGCATTATAACATCCTCATTTTTGGTTTCCATTCCTTTCCTAATAATACCTAACATTATATTTGCTTTCTTAGCCGCCGCCACACACTGAGCAAAGGGTTTCAACATATCATCAACAATAACACATAGATCCCTTTCCTGCTCGGTGACTACTACTACTACTACTTAACATTTCTAAAGTGCTACTAGGGTTACGCAGCGCTGTTCAATTTAACATGGAAGGACAGTCCCTGCTCAAGGAGCTTACAATCTAAAAGACTCCTAATGCGGTAGAAATTAGCTGGTGGAAATCATCGAGACGCCCATTATATTCTTATGGGTGTCTCGGCATTTACCGCCCGCTGATTTCTACAGCAAGCTAAAAATGCTACTGCAGCTTAGTAAAAGGTCCCCTAAGTGCACTTTGGATTGTACTGATTTGTGTGCTACATTGCTCATCTAACAGCTGAGCACTGTTGTGCCTTCATCTCGTTGATTACTGAGGATCCAGTTAACTATTGTTGAAGACAATGCAGCCTTATACTCATGGATTCACTATTTATTATGATAGAGAGTTTGTTTGTTGGTATATTTATTAAGTGGGCCATATAGTGACAGGTACATTTGACCATTGATAAGTGTGGAGCAGCCCATATATGACTTTCTTTTTCTAACTTCTCATACAAAAAAAAAAGTGCTCTAGTTTCACTCGGAAAGTGATTTTATATCATTGAAGATAGTTTCCTAAAAACAGCATCCCAGTATTTAGAGGCAATGAAGAACTAAGGATGGGCAGTCATTTGAAATCCTATTCATTTCAGATCACTTTACAAACAAATGATGAAAAAACGCCCCATATTTCTTTTATTATTATTATTATTGTGGCATCAACAGTGCATGAGTTATCAATAATGGGCCATAGGGCACTCCAGACATTCAATATCAGCAACTCTGGCAAAGGTCTTAGTCTATATATCAAGAGACTGAAGGAGAAAAGTCACATTCAATAGTTTTCTAATTTGAAACTGCTGTCTTCATCTATTACAGTATAACCTTTCTGCACAAAATACTTTGCTGTAGATTCAGAAATGCAACTCTTGCAATTGCTTTGCATTATAAAAATGCCATGGAACTCGTGTGACTGAAATGTACAAATATTCAGAAATTCAGAGAGGAAGGATTAAGCATGCAACACACATTGCACATATTTTGGAAGGCATTCATTATGAGTGAATCTTGATTGTAGGCCTCTGTTCAGCCTGTACTATGCTAACATTCACTGCAGTGGTAGCAGAGGATGGAGGTAGGGTGGCTGCAGCAGCAGAGAGAATGGAAGAAGGACAGATTAGATTTTGGAAACCTTGGGGGGGGGGGGGGGGTCAGAAAGGGAAAGGGAGATGCTAGATACATGGGGGTACAAGAAGGAAAGGAAAGATGCTGGATACCTAGAATGGAGGTAGGGAGGTTGAGATGATGAATACTTGGAGAGGGGATAGGGAAGGGATGGGGAGATGCTATACATGAGGAGAAAGGTAGGGCAGGGGAAATGCAGGACACCTGAAGGTGCTGGAGATGGGAGAAAGGAAGGAAAGGGAAACATTAGACATCAGCAGGAGATGGAAAGGGGAAGGAAATGGAGATGCTGGAAACCAGAGAGGGAGGGGGAAGGTAGAAAGTGAGATGCTGGGCACGTGAGGATAAGATAAGGAAAGAGGAAAAGCTGGATACAGGGTGGGGATAGGTTAGAGAAGGGAAGATGCTAGACACAGGAAGTAGAGAAGGGAAAAGAAGATGCTGGACCCCAGGAAGGGGATAGGGTTAGACTAGAGAAGAGGAGATGCTTGACTATGGGTGGGAAGTAGAGCCTTGAGAATGAGGGGAATGAGGGGGCATAGGATGAAGGTGAAAGGGGATAGACTCGGGAGTAATCTAAAGAAATACTTCTTTATTGAAAGGGTGGTAGATGCAGGGGACTTTCTCCCAGTGGAGGTGGTGGAAAACAAAGACTGTATAGGAATTTAAAAAAGCATGGGACAAACAGCTAGGATCTCTAAGGGGGTCTTTTACTAAGCCACGGTAGTATTTTTAGCTCATCGTAGAAATCAGCTGGTGGTACACACTGAGACGCCCACAGGAATATAATGGGTGTTTCAGCATTTATCACCAGCTGATTTGTACTGCAAGTTAAAAACACTACCACAGCTTAGTAAAAGACCCCCTAAGGGAGAGGAAGATATAGTACCTGGCATGGATAGGCAGAGTGGATAAGCCGAATGGTCTTTAGCTGCCTTCATTTTTCTCTGTTTCAATGTTTAAGAACTGTCTGTGCCATCTTGTCAGCACACTTACTTATACGTGCATATAGGACAAGATTCTATATATCGCACTATGAAATTTGTCTATTTGCATTCTAGAACGTATGCCTTAATTTAGGTGTACTTTATAGCATAAGCCTAAATTTCCACACAGTTTATAGAATATGCCAATCACCAGTCTGTGTGACTAAATTAAATTTAGAATTTATGTGCAGCATGTTATGGAATACTCTCAGACAGTTCTACATGTAAATTCTAATGAATGCCAATTAGTGTCAATTAGCTAATTGGCAATTATCAGCACGGATTAGCTTGTTAACCAATTAGGTTATACGTATTGTTATGGAATACGCTTTGACTTCCGCACAGAAATATCGGCGCAATATATAGAATCAGGGGGATAATGCTTCACAATTTTAGAAAAGGCTTCTTTAATGTGTAAAATAATGTTTATACATGGAAGCCCCTTTATAGAATCACCTTCCCCCACATTATCCTTGATCCGTGTCACCTAAAAAAAGGAAATATTTCAAGTCTCTCGCTCTGCATTCTAGCACAGGACTCAGTTAAACTAAGCTCTTGTGAAGAAGAAAAACAAGTATATATGTCATGGGAGGATTTATTTTAAGTGAAGTAATATCATTCCACAACAGAAAGGATCAGCATTAATGCCTTCTATTTAGAGTACGTGAGAAAAATGAACCTAATATATTTTTGCCACATCAAGTATCATGTTTCAGTCAGAATCATTTTTTTGTTTTATGAATAGAGACCATGAAAGTCTGTTTTTATTGCATTACATCCAAATAATTCCAAGGAAAAATGATAAAATATTTTTTTTCTCATGATGATACATTTTCAACATATAAGGAAAAGTAAAGCCTATTCAAAAAAAGGTTAGTGTGCATAGTAAGGTCTTTATACCTGGACTAAAAATAGTATAGACCCTAGGAAGTAATTTTATAAAAGGGTGTGCATGTGAAAAATCAGCAAGTGCTTATTTTAAACCTTTTAATCCTATAAAATAGACTCAGATCTAGCCACAATAGTGCACAAATACGAATTTACACTTGCTTTGAAAAAAGTTGTAAATTTGTGTGTTCTGTAGGCTGGTTTATGGTTTATTAAGTTATACCACCTCTCATTACAAAAACAATGAGGTTATTTACAATAAAATCTATTGGAAATCAGGAAATAAAAAAACCTCCATTGTACATAGGACAGGGAAAAGTAGAAGAGAGAAACAGGGCCAGTCTTAGGCAGGGGCGACAGGAGCGGTCGCATAGGGCCTCACACCTCTAGGGGCCCCGCGGCGCTTCCTGGCGCTCCCTGCCATTGATCCTTAGCTGCTTTCCTTCCAGCTGCCCTGCATTTAAAAAGTTGCGGCAGTGAAATAGCAAGCTCGCCTCTAACATTTAAGCCTTCCCTTCTCTCTCAGCGTGCACTGTACCGCCTTTCTATGATGCAATTTCCTGTTTCTGCTTTCGTCGAAGGCGGCACAGTGCACGCCGAGAGAGAAGGGAAGGCTTAAAGGCTAGAGGCAAGCCTGTTTTTTTGCTGCCGCTGCCGCCACTGTGACTTTTTAAACGCAGGGCAGCTGGAAGGAAAGCAGCTGAGGAAAACTGAGGGCACAGATGGGGCTGGGGCTGAAAAGAGGGTAATTTAAGTTGGGGGCTGGGGCAGGTGAATCACTGGACATGAAAGGGAGGACAGAGGAGAATTGCTGGTCATGGATGGGATGGGAGGGAACAGAGGAGAATCACTGGATGTGGATGAGAGGGGAGGACAGGGGGCAAAGGAGAATAACTGGATGTGGATGAGAGGGGAGGACAGGGGCAAAGGAGAATCACTGGACATAGATGGGAGGGGAGGGGAGAGAGGAGAGTTGCTATGGGTGGATGGAGGGGAGGGCAGGAGAAATGCTGGACATGGATGGAAGTGAGGGAAGACAGGAAGGAGATGCACATGGATGGAGGGGAGAGGAGAAATTCTGGACACGGATGGAGGAGAGGTGAGAGTTGAAATGCTGGATATGGATGGAGGGGAGGAAAGAGAGAGGACGTGAAATGAAGTGAGATGAACATGGATGGAGGGGAGGAGAGAGAGGAAGGAGATGCATACTGACGGAGATGAGGGAAAGGGAAAAGAGGAGAAAAACTGCACATGGCTGGAGAAAATAGGCAAAAGCTGGATCCACTCTATACCTCCTCCAGTCAAGCTTTTACCTATGATGTAGGGCAAGAAATAAAGAAAGGAGGAAAGTAAAGAAACAAATGGAAAGGAAGCCCTGGAATTGGAGTTAAGGGAGCAGAAAGAGAGCAGCAGAATCAGAGACTGGGACCAACATGATCAGAAAACAAAGTCACAAGACAACAAAGGTAGAAAAAATAATTTTATTTTCATTTTAGTGTTTGGAATATGTCCCAATTTGAGAATTTACATCTGCTGTCTTATTTTGCAATGTATTGCAATGTTCTGTTTTTCTGGTATTGTGCTGCATGCAGAATCTGTATGCTAATTTGGTTTGTGTCATTTTGGGTATACTGGAGCTGTAACAGCTTACAGAAATTATTTATAATGAAAAAAAAACCCAATTTATTTTTCTTCTCCTGTACTGGTGTAATATTTCAATGATTACTGTTTATATGCGCCATGGCTGGTAAATGGGTGTGGCTAAATGTGCCAAAATTGTCCAGTTCAGCACACTATTAGCAGCCAAGTTCATACAAAGTTAATTATGTTTAATGGAAAATAAATCTGTTGGCTCAGGCTGCTTGCTATCTGAATATTCAATCACTGTTTCATTATTGCTACCAAGTATTACATATTAAGGGGATTTGTTTTAATTCATTTATCTAGTCCTTACATGTACATGTTTTTGCTTTTTAAACCCAAAGGTTTCCTAGTATAGCATTTTTCATGTTTGAATTAGTTTTTGTGTACAAGTTTTGCTTGATTTGTCTTTATTTGAAATAAAAGAAAATGTTTAAAACATATCTTGTCAACAAGGGGCGGGGCAGCAAACTGGTCTGCACAGGGCCTCGCAGTTGCTTAGACCAGCCCTGCAAAAGGGAGGGCAGAGCAGATAGAGAATAGGCATCAGCAATGGGACATCAAACTCACAGCAACACAACAATGTACCTAGGTCTGAACTCCACTTCCAAATGTTACTTTAAAGAAGTGGGTCTTAAGTGCTGCTCCGAATTTCAGGAAAGACAGTTCAGTAAATAGTGAAAGGGGGGGGGGGGGGGTCCAAAGAAGGGGAACAATGTAAAAGATAAAAGATAACAGACTGGCGTGTAGACTCCAGTCAAGTGCAAAAAACTGGGGGAATGAAAAGATGGCAATCATGGAATGAGCAAATGAGCAAAGGGTTATGCCTGGTGTATGTGAGATTGTTAGTGAAGAAATGTGGGCTGAGGTACCAGAGTGTAAGGCCTTATATACCAGAGTAAGCAAATTCTATTGAATTTGGTAGAAAATTGGTAACCAATGGTGTTTAATCAGTAAAGGGGTGATATGGTTAAATTTTGAAGCATGGGAAAGAATTCATAGGGCAGTTTTCTATATAGTTTGGATACATTTCATGGAGTATTGAAGAAAACCTATCTAGATTTTATTGCAATAATCTATAGTTGAATGAGGAAGCAATAATGACTGGAAGTGAATTGATAATTGGTCAGATGGTTGGAGAGGAAGACATCCAGTGACACAAGTGGCTATAGTTTTGGAAGGATTAAGGATCAGTTGATTGTCAGAAAACCAGGTGGTAACTGAATTAAGGCAGGATTGTACTGGTGTGGTTTTCAGATATAAAAAGAGTCAGTGTAGTGGACCAGGAGGATGTTGTCTGCATAGTAAAAGAGTCCAAGACCTTGTATTAATGAGGTAGGGCTTAGGAGAATGGTAAACAGAAGAGGGGCAAGATCTTAGCCTTGGGGGATGCTACAGGAATGAGGATAGGAAGTAGAAGAGGAAGGGGAAGATGAAGATGAGAATACAAAAAAAGATCTATTATGAAGGAACGAGGGAAACCAGCTGTAGATGGTGCCTGTGAAACCAATCAATCTTAATCTTGAGAGGAGAAGGGAATGGCCCACAAAATTAAACAGTTTCTGTACTATGGCCTATATGAAAGCCCTACTGTTTGGGATGAAGAACATGGAGAAATAGAACATGTTATAATAATTGATGGAAGACGATCCTTTCTGTTGGTTTAGAGATCTGGTGCAGATTAGGGATTGCTCGGTAACTTGCTATGTCTGTGGGGTCAAGGTTAGATTTTTTTTTAGAATGGGGATAGATTGAGACTTGTTTCCAAGATGTAGGGACAACCCCAGTGGAAAGACTAGAGGAGAACACGGCCACGGTGAAGGGGATAGGACCATGCTTCAGAATCCTGTACCAGGAGGACAGAACAGGATCTAGTATGCAAGTGGTAGCTTTAGTAGAGTGAACTAGGTTGCTGAAAGAACAAAAGGAAGGAAGATTAAAGGTAGCCAATGAATGAGAAAACTGGAGAGACATCAGGGGGTTAGATAGCAAGGAAGGTTCATTGGTGTCAGCAGAGAGATCACAAGGCTGGGAGGACAGCTCATCGGTATTTAGAAAGGGCCACAAGAGCGAGATAATTTTTTTATGGCTATTTCTTCTATAGAAGAAGATGGGGATATAGCATGCTTACTAGTAGTCAGTTCTGATATAACAGCAAAGAACATTTTGGGGTTGTTAATGGAATTATGGATTTGGGCAGTAAGGTATTGATTTTTGGACTTTTTTTTTTAATCTCACGGAGGTAATAATGATAAAATGATTAAAATGCATGCAGGGATTGTGCAAATTTACTATTCCTCTATTGTCACTTGGCATGATGTACCTGTTGCTATAGGAGAATGAGACCTGAGTGAAACCAGGCCCTATTTAGTGTGGGCCATGCAAGGTTGATTTGGGATTGATAAGTAGTGCACAAAGCAGTACTCAAAAGCGAGTCCCATAATTCAGCCTGCTTAAGAATAGGTTGAGAGACAAGGTAAGAGTAAAAAGAGCAAAGAGTGCTGACAAAGACAATGGATCAACATGATTCAATGTATAGACCCATTAGGGCTGGAATAGAGGAGCTGCAGAAGTGGTCTGGAAGAGACAGGTGGAAGGAGACGATGAAGTGATCAGACCACCAGGAAATCATCTAATGCAGTCTAGAATTGTTTATATTTGTTTGTGCCCTGTGCATTATTTAATTTAAAATATCAAAAATACCATTTATCATCATGGTACATTTTGTACATGATGTGGCATAATTTTATTTCAGGGTTCCCAGAGCTTGTTAATATTTATTGCCAAATTAGATTGTTTACCACTGTGGAGTACATAACCAAGCTAGTGAAGTGAATATACATACCTCAGTGTTCCTCTAATTATCAGATTGTAATGAATTAGGTAATGACCGAGAAATTGGAATCAGTTAAAATGACATCCTCTACTTGTTCAACTCTATTTTGTTGAAGGATTATTTTAACATATATTTGCAAGACTTTAGTCACCTATAAAGTATGCTCAACTTGCAGCTCTCAGGAAGATTTGCTGCTTATAAGATTGCTCAGACAAGCAGGTAAGCTGAAACTAATAAACTAGGCCTCAATGTCTGAGCTGCACACTTAGACACATATTCTGGGCTGCTTAAGCTGCTTATGGGGCTCTGGAAAAACTTTTGAGGATGGGCATCTTTCTTTTCCCAAAATTAACCCCACCTCAATGTAAGGAACAGAGAAGTTTTGTATTATTATTAAGTTGGGGAAGTTATCAACAAGGGCTACAAGCATAGGAGATTGTATAAACCTCTAGAGGTTGGGGATCTGCGAGTGGTTCAGCAGCCAGATTCTCAAGAACAGCGCTCAATGACTTGGATGAAGGATGAAGCATGTTCTCCTGCTCCAGTACATCCCCAAGAACAGAGAGCATAGGAGCTGCACAGAACATCAGCAATGAGAATCCTGAGCCAGAGGTCACACCTATCAGAAGTATAGTACCAAGTACACTAGCCATGTTAGATAATAGCCAGAAAGGGATCAGCAATTACATGCAGAGAAAATCCAATTGACCCTACAAGAGAAAGCCCTCTATAAGTTGTCTATGAGGGGGTTTATAAAGCACTGCTCCTCACCGTTAAAAAAGTCCCTCTCTAATTAGCTTGGGCTACGTTAAGAGCACTGATCTTGCTCTGGGAGGAATTGAGTTGGGAGGGGTGGAGTCAGTACCTGGGAGTTTAAAAGACAGGGCCAGGCTAAGGTTAAGGAGGCCAAGGGAAGGAAGAACTGAAGTTCCAACTCTTTTGTATTTACTAAATATGTTTAGCTTCTGTGACCTGGCTGACATAAGCCAATTTTGCTTTTTGTTAAGACTTGCAAGACTTGCTAAGATCTGGCTAGGGCTAGACCTGAGTCTTAGAAGACAGGCTATATTTTAGGTGGGGCAGCCCACCGGCCACACTGCTTGGCCTGCTAGTCAGAGGCCTACTCAAGACTGTTACAAACTAAGAGAAACAGTTGTATCTGATGTTCCTGGCTTGTGAAGCAACAGGTCCCAGGGCTCAGGTGAATAAAACATTTTTCACATTTATATCCCTTGTCTGGCTAGTTATTCACAGGGCTACCCCATAATCCCTGCCTGGTGTATCACATTGTCATCAAATGAGACTCTGTCAAAGATGGCAGTACAAGTTGATCCTCATTAGCCAAATGAAGTAATGTTGAAGGTACATAAAAGGCTAGCAGGTTCTTTAAATAGGATAGGCACTTTCCCCAAGATTCTATATATGGTTCCCAGATTTGCACACCCAAAGTTTTGTGTTTATCCAAGATGTGTGTGCAATTTAATCGAGTAACAACCCTTAACTATCAATAAATGGGTGCTAACGACCAATTGTTGAAATTAATTGGGACTCATGAAAATTTGCTCGTGTGTCTGGCTGTACTAGGGGTAACTCAAAAGGGGGTGTGGCCATGGGTGTGTCAGAGGTGTTCCAAAAACTTGAACTCGTAGTTATAGAATACAGCCTCAGTACACCTAACTTGGGCCCCGACATTTACACCAGGTTTGATCAGGCATAAATCTGGTGCTTAAAGTTAGGTATGAGAATCGGCACTAAGCATAATTCTATAAGGTGTCACAGATGAAGTAGAAATTTGGCTGCTGAATTGTTCAGTTAGTTTACTTCTTTATAAACTTTTGAGAAATGCCAATATAAAGTACATTACAATGGTCTCATCTTGATGTGATACACGAACTACTAAGCTGTACAGTTTCTTTCTTGCTCCCTCAGATATCTTCTCTGCTTGTCCTATGCTTTTATGAATTCAGATACTGTCATTGTCTTCACCACCTCTACTGGGAGGCTGTTGCATGAGAGCATAAGAGTTGCCATACTGGGTTAGGCCAAATGTCCACCTTGTCTTGTGCCCTATTTCTGATGGCCAAACTAGGTCACAAGTACCTGACAGCAAGACCAACCTACCCCCTGAGACAAACAGCAGCTTTCCTTAGGTCTACCTTAATAATGGACTATGGACTTTACATTCAATAGTAACATAGTAGATGACGGCAGAAAAAGACCTGCATGGCCCATCTAGTCTGCCCAACAAGATAAACTCATATGTGCTACTTCTTGTGTATACCTTACCTTGATTTGTATCTGCCATTTTCAGGACACAGACCGTAGAAGTCTTGCCCAGAACTAGCTCCACCACTCAAACACCAGCCCCGCCTCCCAATCTCGGCTAAGCTTCTGAGGATCCATTCCTTCTGCACAGGATTCCTTTATGTTTATCCCATGCATGCTTGAATTCCGTTACCATTTTCATCTCCACCACCTCCCGCGGGAGGGCATTCCAACTATCTACCACTCTCTCCGTGAAAAAATACTTTCTGACATTTTTCTTGAGTCTGCCCCCCTTCATTCTCATATCATGTCCTCTTGTTCTACCGCCCTCCCATCTCAGGAAAAGGTTCGTTTGCGGATTAATACCTTTCAAATATTTGAACGTCTGTATCATATCACCCCTATTTCTCCTTTCCTCCAGGGTATACATGTGGTCTGCAAGTCTCTCCTCATACGTCTTGTAACGCAAATCCCATACCATTTTCGTAGCTTTTCTTTGCACCACTTCCATTTTTTTTACATCCTTAGCAAGGTACGGCCTCCAGAACTGAACACAATACTCCAGGTGGGGCCTCACCAACGACTTATACAGGGGCATCAACACCTCTTTTCTTTTGCTGGTCACACCTCTCTCTATACAGCCTAGCAACCTTCTGGCTACGGCCACCGCCTTGTCACACTGTTTCGTCGCCTTCAGATCCTCAGATACTATCACCCCAAGATCCTTCTCCCCGTCTGTAACTATCAGACTCTCCCCGCCTAACACATACTTCTCCCGTGGATTTCTACTCCCTAAGTGCATCGCTTTGCATTTCTTTGCATTGAATTTTAATTGCCAAACCTTAGACCATTCTTCTAGTTTCCGCAGATCCTTTTTCATATTTTCCACTCCCTCCCCGGTGTCCACTCTGTTACAAATCTTAGTATCGTCCGCAATTCAAGAATCTGTTTGTAACCCTTTGCTATATTGGAGCCCTTGGGTGGGAGGAGCCCATCATGAAAGTAGTAATGAGTTCATCTCATACTTGAGAGTGTCCTGATTCGTGGAATCTCTGTGTGGGGTGGAACTGATAATTACTATATAAGGAAGGACAGTAGTGTAAGATTTGTCCTTGGATGCCTGTGTTTAAGAATCCTATACCCTGCCAAGTGACCCAGTGAAAAGAGAGAGGGGTACCTGCTGAGCCAACCTGATAGAAGAGCAGGATTAGGGTCATTGCTGTTAATCTCCTTATTCAACAGAGGAGACGACCTGTGGGCTGAGATTGGGGATTCTCGCCACAAACCGGGATCAAGGGTAGTACGCTGTTTGCCCACGACTGGTGATTCCTTTCAGGGTAGACCCCTGAATGGCTGGGACAGTAATGCTGGATCCAAATCTCTGATGGTAATGATGTTACATTGGAGAAAACTGACTGTGGGTGTTATCTGGCTACAGGTCAGGCTTAAAGGGTTTTGCTCTCATGCATAACCCAAGAGGGAAAGGTTATCTGCTCTTGTGAATTTGTAAGATCAAGTCTGTGATGCCATCAATACTGTACACTGAGGACTTTCATGACAACTGTTACTGAGTTCTAATTTGTTAAATAAAGTTCAGTTAATGTTTTTGACTCTCCTGGCTACCATGTGGTTCCTGGGATTGATATGGAGAGAAGCTGAAGCGAGTAATGTAAACCCAGTGTCCCAAACCCCAAGGTCAGCTCCTGGAGGAGAAGAGCAGAGAGTAAAACCCGCCTTAGTAAGAGGAGCGGGTTACATGTTTAAACATTTTTTAAATACAGCTATGCTAACAGCTTTTACCACATCATCCAGCAACAAGTTTCAGGGCTTAACTATTTGTTGAGTGAAAAAATAATTTCTTTTTTATTTATTTTAATAATATTGCTGTGCAACTTCACAGAATGTCTCCTAGTTGTAGTACTTTTTAAAAGATTAACAACTGATTTGCATCTACCCGTTTTAGTCCACTCAGGATTTGTGGACCTCTGTCATAGCCCCCTTCAGCTGCCTCTTCTCTAAGCTGAAGATTCATAACTCTTTAGACATTCCTCATATGAGAGTCATTCCATCCCGTTGATCAGTATCTTTTCTAATTCTGCTATACTTTCTTTTTGCACACAATACTCAAGGTGCAGTTGCACCATGGAGTGATACAGAGGCATTATTATATTTGTTTTATTCTCTATTTCTTCCCTAATACGTTTATGCTTGTTATTTATTGCCTGCCTTTATCCAGATCTACCTCTCCACACCAGAAATTGCGGCAGAAATCCAGGTCAAGGTATCTGCCTGCCTCTCTGACATTGCTACCTGGCTGTCTCACCGCCACCTGAAGCTCAATATGTCCAAAACTGAGCTCCTTATCTTCCCACCTAAACCAACCTCTCCCCTTCCCCCTTTCTCTATTTCTGTCGACAACACACTCATTCTTCCTGTCTCATCTGCTCGTAACCTTGGGGTCATCTTCGACTCCTCCCTCTCCTTCTCTGCACATATTCAACAGATTGCTAAAACCTGTTGTTTCTTCCTCTATAATATCATCAAAATTCGCCCTTTCCTTTCTGAGCACACTATCAGAACCCTCATCCACACTCTCATCACCTCTCGCTTAGACTACTGCAACTTGCTTTTCACAGGTCTTCCACTCAGCCATCTCTCTCCTCTTCAATCTGTTCAAAATTCTGCTGCACGACTAATATTTCGCTAAAGTCGTTATGCCCATATCAGCCCTCTCCTGAAGTCACTTCACTGGCTTCCTAGCTGTTTCCGTATAAAATTCAAGCTCCTCTTATTGACCTATAAGTGCATTCACTCTGCAGCCCCTCAGTACCTCTCCACCCTCATCTCTCCCTACACTCCTTCAAACTCCGTTCACTAGGCAAATCTCTCCTAATTGCACCCTTCTCCTCCATCGCTAGGCAAATCTTTCCTAATTGCACTCTTCTCCTCCATCGCTAACTCCAGACTCCGTTCCTTTTATCGTGCTGCACCTTATGCTTGGAATAGACTTCCTTAGCTGTTACGTCAAGCTCCATCCCTGGCCGCCTTCAAATCTGGGCTGAAGGCCTACCTGTTTGATGCTGCTTTTGACTCCTAACTTGTCACTTGCTCGTAACCTTATCTTGTCTTCCTCTCTTCAATAGTCCCTTTCCCTATGTATCCTATCTGTCTGTCCTACCCTTATCCCTTATTTGTACTGTCTGTCTGTCCTGATTTAGATTGTAAGCTCTTTTGAGCAGGGACTGTCTTTTCTTCATGTTCAATTGTGAAGCGCTGCATACGACTGGTAGCGCTATAGAAATGATTTATAGTAGTAGTAGTAACATATGCAATTAAAACATAAGAATATAAGACTAGCCATATTGGGTCAGACCAATAGTCAATCTAGCTCAGTATCCTATTTTCCAAACAGTGGCCAAGCCAGGTCACATGTACCTGCAGAAACCCAAATTGTGGCAACATTCCATGCTACAAATCCCAGGGCAAGCAGTTGCTTCCCTATGTCTGTCTCAGTAGCAGACTATGGACTTTTCCTACAGGAATTTGTCCAAACCTTTTTGAAACCCAGATATGCTAACCCCTGTTACCACATCTTCCAGTAAAGAGTTCCAGAGCTTAACTATTCATTGAGTGAAAAAAATATTTCCTCCCATTTATTTTTAAATTTATTTCCATGTGACATCCTTGAGTGTCCCCTTGTCTATGTACTTTTGGAATGAATAAAAAATTGATTTACTTCTACTCATTCTACACCACTCAGGATTTTGTAGATCTCAATCATATCTCCCCTCCATAGGCGGTCGGTGGCCCAACTGTTTGGGGAAGCTAAAGGGGGCGGGGTTAGGGGTGGGGCCAGGGGTGGAGCTTAAACCATAATTGTATGATAACACACAGAAAAAATAAATAAATAAAAATAAAAGTCACAATTAATACCTTTTATTATATTTAGATATTAGATATGTATCATATGTCAAAGAATAAAGTGGTTGCTCAAAGCATATTCTAAGCACAATCGCTCAACTGCAAAACACTATGCACAACTTTGTGCAAAAACACGCTCAGAACCTTACTGTACCACAAATATTATACTGGGCAGAACCTAATACACCAATATACCACCCATACGGAAAATGCAGACCGTCAACAATATGAAACAAGGGATCATATCATCACAATTCTCATGTAGAGCCACAAAAAACCCTAATTCATGTTTAATGTGGGATAAAATGCCATAAATAAGTAAATAAATAAATATAAACTTTTAATGTTGAGCACCTGATTCTCAAAGTGGACATATTCCAAACACTATAATGAAAATAAAATGATCATTTCTACCTTTGTTGTCTGGTGACTTTTTCTGATCATGTTGTCCCAGTATCCGATTCTGCAGCTATCTGTCCTCAGTGCAGGTCAGAAAGTCATCCTCGTTAAATATCTCCCTGGCAACCCAGGACACCTCCAGCTACCCCCCCCCCCCCCGCTCTCCGAGCAGTAAGTTAAACAAACCATAAACCAATTTCTACAACTGGCTACACAAGGCTAGAGAGCTTTCACTGCAGCTCCTGCTGTGAGGATGGAGGTAAATCAACAATTTAAACCCCTCAGAGCACAGCAGGGGAGGCTTAGCCTCTCCAAGCCTCTTATACCGGGCACCTATAATTCTGCTATATAACTTTTGAGATATGGTGACTACTACTACTACTTAACATTTCTAAAGCGCTACTAGGGTTACGCAGCGCTGTACAGTTTAACATAGAAGGACAACTGAATGCAGTACTCAAGATAAGGTTGCACCATGGAGTGAAACAGAGGAATTATAGTATTTTTGGTCTTACTCATCATCTTTTTCCTAATAATTCCTAGCATCCTGTTTGCTCTTTTGCCACTGCACACTGAGCAGAAGATTTCAACTCATTATCTACAACGACACCTAGATCTTTTTCTTGAGCGCTGATCCCCAAGGTGGACCCTAGCATCAGGTAACTATGATTTGGATTATTCTTTCCAATGTTCATCACCTTGCATTTGTCCAAATTAAATTTCATCTGCCATTTGGATGCCCAGTCTTCCAGTTTCCTAAGGTCTTCCTGCAATATTTCACAGTCTGCATGTGTTTTACAACCTTGAATAGTTTTGTGTCATCTGCAAATTTAATCACCTCACTCATTCCGATTTCTATATCATTTATAAATATGTTAAATAGCACCGGTCCCAGTACAGATCCCTGCGGCACTCCACTGTTCACGCTCCTTCATTGAGAGAAATGACCATTTAACTGTACTCTCTGTTTTTTGTTGAATAACCAATTCTTAATCCACACCAGAACCTTGCCTCCTATCTCATGGCTCTTTAATTTTCTCAGGAGTCTCTCACGAGGAACTTTATCAACAGCTTTCTGAAAATCTAGATACACTACATCAATCGGCTCACCTTTATCCACATATTTATTCACACCTTCAAAGAAATGAAACAAATTAGTGAGACAAGACTTCCCTTGGTGAATCCATGCTGACTCTGTCCCATTAAACCGTGTTTGTCTACGTGTTCTGTAATTTTATTCTTTATAATGGTTTCCACTATTTTGCCCGGCACCGACGTCAGTCTATAATTTCCTGGATCACCCGGGAACCCTTTTTAAAAATCAGCGTCACATTGGCCACCCTCCAATCTTCAGGTACTACAGACTATTAATAGCTACATCATCAGTCCAGGCAATGGACACATCAAAGCAGGTCATAGGCTTAGCCAAGTAGATGGTACTTCATTATCAGTTTGAAAGAAGATACATTCTTTGCTGTCTCAATTCCAAGGGCAGTTTGTTTCATTCACAGAGGATGGTAAGTGAAAAATAGTTCCTGACCTTCTGTTTGCTTTTCTGGATGCATATCCATTAGCTTTAAAAGATAATTTACTATGCTATCAAGGAGTCAGTATGTATTCTATGGGTTTGATTTTATTAACAATACACCTAAGTGAAAAGGATTTAAACCCCCTTTTTATAAAGGCAGCAAATCAGAACCAGCCCTAACCGTATAAATAACAACACACAAATTTATTCCTACTCTGAGAAAGGTGTACATTTGCATATGCACTATATAGGAGTACATTCTTATCTTATAAAGTGCATACATACACTCTAATTTCCATCTCCTCTCTGCCCAGATTACATCCACAGTAATGCCTACATGTAGATCAAACAAATGTCAGTTCATTCTTTCCATGTGTAGTTTTATAGAGTGTATATGGTTGTGCAATTTTCTAAAAGCCATTTCCCTTGTAAAACAGGGCTTTATATGTGGGGAAAAAAAGCTTTATAAAATTACCCCTATATCTTATATGATGAATTTTAAATACTTGTTAATGAGATATTGCAAAGATGACACCCTTCAAGAATAATTAAAAGAGTTTATGCCTGGGCATTATAAATGAGCAGGGATTTGTTGATTACATCAAGCAGTCCTAAAAGAGATGATAGCGTTGACGTTTGTTTCAAGATTTTTCTTTTTATCTCCAAAAAATGTTAAAGTCATACGTCAACCCTGAAACTTTTATCTGTGTTACTTTGTTTTAAAGATACAGATCTGCTTGTGGCTTATATTAAGATTGTTATTTCAAATATAGCTGCTGTACAGCATGTTCCATCATGTCACAGGTTAAAGAATTTATTAATCCAATGGATCTTTGAAAATATAGACTACAACAGTTAACCACATGTGCTTTGTCTTAATGATTAAGGGGCAGAAGGACTTTTTTTCCCTCCAAAACATCCAAGTTGCAATTTTCAACACCCCGATTTTACACATTTTACTCCATAGTTCTTCCAAATTTCAGGAGGGCATGTTAGACATTTTTCTGCCATAATGGAACAAAATGAAAAAGTCTAGGAACAAAATTAAGATATTTTTGGCTAGACCTGTTTCAATCATAACTAAATGACCAAAAGGCACTCTAAATGACCAAATAACCACAGGAAGAATTAAGGCATAAACCTCCTTACTGTCCCAGTGGTCAATGACCCCTCTCACCCCCCAAAGATGTGAAAGAAACAGTATATACCAGCCTCTATGACAGCTTCAGATGTTATAACCAGTCCAATTAAAGCAGTAAGCAGGTCTCTGGAGTAGCCTAGTGGTCAATGCAGTGGGCTGTAGAGAATGGGATCCCTGGCCCATAGCCACTCAGTACACTTGTAGAGGAATGTGTGAGCTCTTCAATGCTCACCAAAAATCTACTGTACCTACATATATGTGACACCTGCGGGCATAAGAGATTTTGTAGTGGTGTGCAGTTGGGTACAGTAGGTATTTTTCTGCTCCTGTAGGGCTCACCATACAATATAAGGGGGTAACGGTGGGATGTGCACCTGGGACCTTTTACGTGAAGTCCACTGCAGTGCCCTCTAGGGTGCCCCACTGCTCTGGAATGTCTGTGTGGCCAGTCTACTAAGAATGCTGCCCTCCCCCCTACCCCATACATCCCAAAGGGTTGTTTTTGTATGTTTTCCCCTTGGACTTTTTTTATGGCCCTAAAAGATAGATGCACAGAGCACAAAAACATCTAGCAAATGGCCATTTTCAAAACAAAAGGTTGACATTTTTCTGGTTTGAAAATGGCAATGTTCGCTACTGCATTTTTGGACATTTTGCAAAAAATATCCAAACTTGGATTTAGACATCACATCGAAAATGCCCCTCTAAATTACTAAACAAATGACTAAATTACTGAACAAAAGCTGCTACGCTATACAGTGCGACTGTTTCATCCTGGCTTTCATCAGGAGTGTTATTTTCATGCAGCAAGTTCAGTTACCCTGCCACTTAGTATGCTCAGTCTTGAGACTGCAGTCCTTTTCCTCCTTTTACTTTTATTCTTAGCAAATTGGGGGGGGTATTTTACTAAAGATTAGCTCAAGTTATCTGCAGCAGGGCCCATTTTATTCCTATGGGCCTTGCTGCAGATAACTCGAGCTAATCTTTAGTAAAAGAACCCCTGGATATTTTCTTCACAGCAATCTCGGCGGCCATTTTGAATATCGCCGAGACCATCAGAAAGCATTGAGAAGCACGGAGAGCAGCGCGATGGGCAGGAAAGAGGGGGCTCTTTCCTGCCCCGACGTCACTAGACCACCAGGGAACATAGAATCCTGTAAGTACGGAACGGAGGTCCAAAAACGCTACCTTCGGACTATAAGACGCACCCCCCATTTTCCTCCCAAATTTTGGGGGAAAAAAGTGCGTCTTATAGTCCGAAAAATACGGTATATGCCAATCTTTCTTCGCAATGTATTTGATAACAAAAGCTTTATGAGAACATGGCAGCACAGAAACCAAAGATCTATCTGATTCTTGCTGTCTAGGAGCTGATAAAAGGGTATTTTTTTAGGTATTTATTTATTTATATTTGGTCACAACTTTTTCAACAGTTGCTCAATGTGAGTTATATTCAGGTACACTATAAGCAGTATATATGTTTTTTTAAAACAACTTTAACACAATATCCAGCTTATTTTCAAAAGAGAAAGACGCCCATAAATCGACCCAAATCGGGAGATGGGCGTCTTTCTCCCGTGGGCGCCCAAATCGGTATAATCGAAAGCCAATTTTGGGCGTCTCCAACTGCAATCTGTTGCGGGAATGGACAAAGTTGATGGGGGCGTGTTGGAGGTATGGTGAAGGCGGGACTGGGGCGTGTTTATCAGCCGAGGAGAGATGGGCGCCCACGGCCGATAATCGAAAAAAGAAGGGCGCCAGAAATGAGAATTTAGGTCACTTTTTCTGGACCCTTTTTTCTCACGAACAAGTCCCCAAAAAGTGCCCCAACTGCCCAGATGACCACCGCAGGGAATTGGGGATGACCTCCCCTGACTCCCCCATTGCTCATTAACCCCCTCCCACAAAAAAAAAAAAACAACTTTACTTTTTTTTCCAGCCTGTATGCCACCGTCAAATGTCATACCCAGCTCCATCACAGCAGTATGCAGGCCCCTGGAGCAGTTGCTAGTGGGTGCAGTGGACTTCAGCCAGGTGGACCCAGGCCCCCCCCCCCCCCGTTACACTTGTGCTGGTAAATGGGAGCGCTCCAAACCGCCCCCAAAACCCACTGTATCTACATCTAGGTGCCCCTCTTCAGCCATAAGTGCTATGGTAATGGTGTAGAGTTGTGGGCAGTGGGTTTTGGGGGGGGGGGGGGTTGGGGGGGCTCAGCACCTAAGGGAAGGGAGCTATGGACTTGGGAGGTATTTTAATTTTTTTTGGTAATTGTTACAAGTGCCCCCTAGGGTGCCCGGTTGGTGTCCTGGAATGTGAGGGGGACCAATGCACTACGAATCCTGGCGTTCATGTTCGATTATGCCCCTCTATATGTTTTTATGTTTGTTTTGGTATCTGTGTGCATTTTCCCTTTAGTTTATTTTTAGCATTCCAATTATTGTGGTATGACACTGTTGCCTGTTTTTAGGGTATTTATATGATGGCAACTTTCAGGTGGGACAACACCCTTTCCTTTAATGATCAAATTTGCTGTGCAATCATCAATTATTCACTGTAGAAAATGAGGGAACAATTAAAGCTGATTGGACTTAGCATTGTTACATAAATGGATTATTAGAGCAGATCTACATGTGGCCACACTAGTGGACTAATGCTGGTCAAAATGCATTCCATGTGGTTTAAGAATTATGAAGGAACCATGCTTATTTGGGGACAATCCTGGTTTTGTGGAGCAGTGGAATACAGTTCGGTAGAAAAGCTTGCCGGGCCTGATGCTTTTGATTATAGATTTTACCAATAAGGGCATTCAAGGATATCAGGATGTATATCTGCAAAAAGTAACTCTTATCCAACCGGTTTTGCCATTTATTGATTTCAATACCCGGTTGGAGAAATTTCAGCAACAATGGACGCATATCCACAAGAGTTGAGAAAGATGAAAATTAAGTTTCAGTGTGATGAGAATGATTATGCCAAGGAATATGTTGATCAATGGATGGAAAAGAACTGATCGATCCAAGAAAACCACTATAAGAATTGCTCTTCCTAGGAAGTCTTTTATGTCCAAACAGTTTTGCTCATCAAAGCTATACTAGAGCATGATCTCTGTTCACTTTTACATTTTTGTTTTGTGGGTTGCTTTCTTTTTTTATATATAACTAGTAAAAAAAGGCCCATTTCTGTCACAAATGAAATGGGCGCTAGCAAGGTTTTCCTCGGAGTGTGTATGTTTGAGAGAGTGTGTGTGAGAGTGACTGTGTGTGAGAGAGAGAGAGTGAATGAATGTGCGAGTGTGTCTGTGAGAGACAGACTGTGTGTGTGTGAGAATTAGAGTGTGTGCCATGGGCCCCCCTCCCTCCCTTCCTTCCTCCCAGTTCCAGGGTTCCCCCTCCCTCCCTCCCTCCCTCCGAGTTCCAGGGTCGTCCCCCTCCCTCCCTCCGAGTTCCAGGGTCGTCATCCCCTACCTCCCTCCCTTCGAGTTCCAAGGTTGTTCCCTCCCTCCCTCTGAGTTCCAGGGTCATTCCCCCCCTCCCTCCCTCTGAGTTCCTGGGTCATCCCCTCCCTCCCTCCCTCTGAGTTCCTGGATCGTCCCCTCCCTCCGAGTTCCTGGATCTTCCCCTCCATCCCTCCAAGTTCCAGGGTCGTCCCCTCCCTCTAAGTTCCAGGGGACTGAGTTTCAGGTTCCCCCTCCCTCCCTCCCTCTGAGTTCCAGGGTCATCCCCCTCCCTCTCTCCGAGTTCCAGGGTCCCCCCTCCCTCCCTACCTCCCAGTTTCAGGGTCCCCCTCCCTGTTCCAGGATCTCCCCTCCCTCCCAGTTCCAGGGTCATTATTTTGTTTGATTTCTATTGATTACTTCTAAAAGTGGACTAACACGGCTACCACACCTACCTGCATAGAGAATGTACAATTTTCAGAAGACTGCTATTCATTCATTTCAGTATTTATATACCACAGTTTCATTTTACAGGCACTGGGTCTGTTCCTTGTAGGCTCGCAATCTAATAGCTATCAGTGCGATTCAATAGAAGACACCTATACTTTGGTACCTGGAGAGTGCCTCACTGGAGTTTATTCTGTAAAATAAAGTAGGCGCCTGCTTTCATGTATAAAATACTAGTACAATTGCATCTTTCTATCTAAGGGAGTGGAGGAGTGACCTAATGGTTAATGCCCCTTACAAATGGCAATTAACAATTGATGTTATTATCTGGGAGACTTAAAACACCAAACTCTCTTCCCTCCAGCTATAATAATAATGATGAACGTTTATAATTACTTCGACACTGATTTGTCACATAACCTTCCACCAATGTGTTTTTATCTCATTTACATGATACTTTTCAACGCACTTGGTGGCCTCAGCAGTGCCGCTTACCTCACACTTTAGCAAGAGAATGGACAACCACATCCTCATTGGTACACCTGATTTAACGCCTTGATTTTAATTTTTACTTTAAAGGGATTAAGCACTAATTATACTCATCTTATTGTCAGACTGGGGACGTAACATCCGACATGCATGTTTTGCCTCAACAGGCTGTCTCAAGGATTGTCCCCTGCAAAAACATTAATCACTGTGTGAGAACCAAACTTACACTTCCCAAACAGTAAAATAAAATGTACATGTTTAACTTGAGGCATCTTAGCGCCAACTCAGCTTTCATTCATAGGAAAACCCCTGCTAAGATGGTGACAGCGTCTTATCCTCAGTTTAAATACTACTTCCCAAGGATTACATCCATCTCCCCTTCCGCTCTGGGTGGTCTACACCGACCATGCTCCCTGCAATTCTATAACACGATACCCACTCCAGCTCCAGATTTAAACCCCCCAAAATAATAACACATCATAAACAAATAACAGCCAACTTGCTGCACCTGTACCAATCTAATATTTAAAAACCTTCACTATCAACGGCAAACAAATAGAAAAAAGTTTTCAACTGCGTTTTGAAACTGAGGAAATCTGAAACTACTTCCTAATGGATGCATGTATTACATGGATTTCTTAGGCAGTAGTTACATTTCACAGAATACATCAAAATGCTAGTTGGAAATTGAAATCATTTATTTATGGTGCATTAAAATGTATGCAGAAATTGCTTTGAGTTTGAAGGATAGTATTTAAAGTGTGGTAGGGCATTTGCAATCAGGGAAAAATATCTAAAATTATAAGCCCTGCTCTTAGCCAGTTTTTCTGTCAATTTATTGGAAACATATAAAATAGTTTAAGTCATTTCACTCCAAGCTCTTCTTTTTCTGTTTTATTTATTTACAACATTTATATCAGGTTCTGTCTTGGACACTGCACAATAAATCAAGAGCAACATGAACTTAGGATGGTACAGCCAGATGCTGTATGAAGTGTGGCAAAGAGGCACAGAGGGATTAAACATCTGAATGGTCATTCGGAAGAGAGATGTTTTGAATTTGGATTGAAAGTTTGCAAGACAAGTGGCTCTTGAACGGCAGGTGATATAGAGGGGCATTTTCGATACGACGTCTAAGTCCGACTTTAGACGTTTTGCAAAAAACGTCCAAAATCTGAATGCGAAAGAAGTTTATTTTCCAAAAAGAAAAACGTCCATCTTTTGTTTTTGAAAATATTGTTTCTAACAAGGTTTTGTGCTTTGGATGTTTTGGATTTTGGTCCATTTTCAAAAACGTCCAAGCGAAAAACGTAGAAAATCAAGCCATTGGGATGTAGGAGGGGCCAGCATTTTTAGTAGACTGATCTCCCAGACATCTCAGGAGATAAATGGGGCACCCTTGTGGATTTCAAAAACATGCTCCCAGATACACATCTCACCGTTGCTCCCTTATCTTATCAGGTGTTTAACAATCAGACTTACTTGAAAATTGGACTACTCACCTATCAAAGACTTTTCATAAATAAATACAGTGCATGAATGATTTATACATGTTGGATATACTTCCACTGTGTTAGAAGTATTCATCGGACTACTTAATGTTTGATCTATCACATTATAAGTCATAAAAGTATACTGTTTTGTCACCCTCTGATTTCCCATCCATCTCTCCCTGTTTCTCACCCCTCCAGCCACTCCTACCTTTCTCCATGAGACTACCATTGGAATGTTTTTATGCTCTCTCTCAATATATATATATATATATATATATATATATATATATATATATATATATATATATATATATAGTAATATCTGTAATCCCGGTAGCAAACCTTCAGGGGTGGTAGGCTCCCTTCAGCAGTCCACAAACAAAGTCCTTCCAGACAACACAGCTTTTAGTTCCAAACAGCTTATTTCCCCTCCTCCACAAAATCTCAGTTCAAGGGGGTTAAAGTCCCATTCAGTTTCCAAAATAAAGCAACAAGAAAAACTTCCCTTTAAATCCAAGTTCTCCCCCAGTTCAACAGCCTGGGTTCAGCTAATTGACTCCTGTGACCACCCACTGCCTTCAGTCCCTGCAACTCTGCCCCAAAGTACAATTACAGTCCATGTCAACTGGCTCCTCCAAACCTGGTGTGCTGGTCTCTCCAGCCTCTCCTTTCTCCAAGCACTCCATTAACTCTGCTTCTCTGCTAGGCTGTTGGTTGGAGACCTCCTCCCCCTCCCAGGTGGAAGGAATCTTGTACTGATTTCTAACCCAAGGGTATTGAACTTTGTCATCCCTGCTCCCCCTTCTGGCCCTCGCCTGCCATAGCAGCTGCTCTTTCCAGTCCTTTTCCCCCTCCCTTCCACGTGGGGGCCATACCGGGTTTTGGGACCTACCACCCCGATCCCTTCTCTCAGGGCCTTGTGGGGAATATATATATATATATACAGTATATATATACACACACACACACTCTAGTAAAACAGGCCCGTTTCTGACACAAATGAAATGGGCGCTAGCAAGGGTTTCCTCGGAGTGTGTATGTTTGAGAGAGTATGTGTGAGATTGGCTGTGTGTGTGAGAGAGATAATGAATGTGCGAGTGTGTGTGTGTGACAGAGAGAGACAGTGAGACTGCTGGGTGTGAGTGTGTCTCCTCTGTCCCCCCTCCAGCTACTCAGCGATTCTACTTTTTCCCTTGCCCCCCTCCAGCCACCCACCAATGCTCTTCTCTCCCCTGCCCCCCTCCAGCCAGCAAGTGATTCTCCTCTCTCCCCTGACCCCCCTCCAGCCACCCAGTGATTGTCCTGTGTCCCCTGCCCCCCCCACCCACCGGAAGTTCCCTACTGAATTTAGGGGGGGGGGTCTATTACTAAAGCTTACCTCGAGTTATCTGCAACAGGGCCCATACAAATAAAATGGGCCCTGCTGCAGATAACTCGAGCTAAGCTTTAGTAATAAACCCCCCTTAAATTTAGTATCAACCATAACAGAAAACACAGAGGAGATCAAACAAAGATCAGCAGTAACTGTAATTTAAACATGTTCCTATAGTAAATCATATCCTCGTCATTTAATTATCCAGAAACCCCCACTAATTACACTTGTTCTTAATCGAACTTCTCTTGTCCTCTGCTTCCTTCTCTTATTTACGATACAGACAAATGGTTACATTGAGAATTGCTTTTAGTTGAGAAAGAAATTATGCCCAGCAGAACTTCCTTTGCAGTTTAATGATTTAAATAGGGTAACAGAAGTTCAACTGGGACGTTGTGTGGGAAGTGTTATACTTGTGAAATGACTTTACAGTTAAAATCTTTTATAAACTTGATTGATGGAAAAGAATATATATTGAAACATCAGACCACTTCTGCAACTGATTTTGTGGTCTACTGCATAATATGTACCTGAACAAAACTTTATGGAGGTCAAATATTCGGAGTCTTTTTACTAAGCTGCAGCAAAAGGGGGCCTGCGATGGTGGCGTGTGTTATTTATGCACACCGAGGCCTCCATTTACTGCAGTGAGTAAAAGGCAGGGTTTTTTTTTCAAAAAGAAATGGACGTGCGGCAAGTGAAGCACTTGCCATGCACCCATTTCAGGTGGGAGCACTGACCACCACCCATCGAGGTGGTGGTAAGGGCTCCTGCATTACCCTGGCGGTAGTGCGGCACTACCTGTTTACCACCGGGTACACACTGGCACTACAAAAATTAAAATATTTTTATAGAACCAGAAATGGTGTGCACATGGAGAGGGAATTATCACTGGGCTGCTGTGGTAGCTCGGCTGTACTTCCTTTTTAGCGTGCAGTAAGCCCGCGTGGGCTTACCACTGCTTTGAAAAAAGGCCCCTAAGAGCTTTAACAATTCAAATGAATGAACATCAAAGTAGTGGTAATATTGAAAGGGAAGAAGCATCTCTGGTACATAATTGTTTGAAATTGGGTCATGTTTTCTCATCTTTGCAGTGTTTTGCAATAGATCATATACCAATGAAATGCAGAAGTGTCCCTTTTTATAGAGAGGAGTGTATTTTTCATTTAAATTCAGTAGAGCCCTTGAGTTTAAATGAAAAATTGAGTGGCAACATTTCTTTTGATTATTCTGATTAGTAATGCACATCTTTTGAGAATATGAAAGTTTTGTACACAGTATTATGAATAAAACTTTTTTTTTATTGACAGAGAGGGGCATTTTTCATATGACGTCTATGTCCGACTTTGGACGTTTTGCAAAAAATGTCCAAAAACCGAATAGGAAAGAAGGTCATTTTCAAAAAAGAAAAATGTCTATTTTTTCAAAAATTCTGTGGACATCTTGTGATTTGGATGGGGTTTTTTTTGGTCCATTTTCAAAAAAAAAAAAAAAAAACCCGTCCAAGTGCAAAATGTCCAAAATCAAGCCATTGTGATGTAGGAGGAGCCAGCATGTTTAGTAGACTGGTCTCCCTAACATCCCAGGACAGCAATAGGGCACCCTAGGGGGCACTGCAGTGGACTTCATAAACTGCTCCCAGGTACACATCTGACCATTGCTCCCTTATCTTGTGTGCTGAGCCCCCCACAACCCACTACCCCCAACTGTACACCACTACCATAGTCCTTACAGGTGACGGTGGCACCTATATGTGGATACAGTGGGTTTCTGGTGAGTTTTTGAGGGCTCATAGTTTCCTCCACAAGTGTAACAAGTAGGGGGAGGTAGGAGCCTGGGTCCACCTGTCTGCAGTGCACTGCACCCAACAAGCCTACTCCAGGGGCCTGCATGCTGTTCTAATGGACCTGAGTAAAACATCCGAGGCTGGCATAGAGGTTGATAAGTAATGTTTTTCATCACATTTTGGGGTGTTGGGAGGAGGTTATTGACCACTGGGGGAATAAGGGGAGGTCATTCCTGATTCCTTCCAGTGGTCATCTGATTATTTAGGGCATCTTTTTGTGCCTTATTCGTAATAAAACCAGGTCTAGCTCAAAACGTCTAAGAGTTAGTCCTGGACGTTTTTGTTTTGTTCCATTATGGCTGAAAAACGTCTAATTCTTAGGAACGCCCAAGTTCCACCCTGAACATGACCCTGGCACTCCCCCTTGAGATTTGGACGTTCTTCTGGTGGACTTCAGAGAAAAACCATCTAAAAATGGGTTTTGAAAATACTGATTTGGACGTTTTTGTGAGAAAAACGTCCAAATGCAGACATGCCAATTTTTGGATGTTTTTCTCTTTCGAAAATGAGCCTGAGAGTGAAATCTTTTTTTCTGATTGGATGTTTTAAAGGAGGACATTTATTTGAACAAGAGTGCCATTTCTGTAAGGTTATACAGCTAGTGGAGATTTGAATGAACCAGTTTATAAGTGAGGAAAGAAGACAAGTATAATTGATTTTTAGTTTTCACTGTTTAATTAAGGTAACACTGGCCACCATTGGACTTTGGTAGGCAGGGAGTTTTTCTTCTGCATGGGCATGGCTTTTGAAAAATAGTTAAGAAAACAGCTACACAAGTTAAGTTTTTCCTTTTTTGTTTTGGCCTTTTGTTTAGCTAGTGCCAATTATTTTTGAACAGTGGACTTGGTGATTATAAGGAAGTTATTTTAGCCAATGAATATAAAGAGACAGAAGACTCAAGAATAAGCTGAAAATCTGGTTGACCCACAGGTTATAGAGAGTGGTGGTAAATGGAATTTGCTTGGAGGAAAAGAAGGTGGGTAGTTGAAGGACTTAGGGGTTGGTACTGGGACTGATTCTATATAATATATTTGTGAGAGACATTGCTAAGGGGTTAGAAGGAAAAGTTTGCCTTTTTGCAGATGACAGGAGGATAGCCAATAGAGTAGATACTCCAGAGGGAGTAGAAACCATGAGAAGAGATCTCTAAAAATTAGAATAGTCAAAGGTCTGGCAGCTAAAATGTAATCGATTAATTAAACTCTAGATCATATCTTTTATTACAAATCACACTAAACATGGACACTGAAAACCATTCATTCATCTCCAGCCACCCACACACAGGTTTTTCATTAATAGTGAATCAATGCTTTTTGCAACAACTTAGTTAGTCCTCTGAACACGCCAGTCCACAGCTTGCTTGGTGTTCATTGAACTTTCCTTGATCAGTAAAAAATATCACTGTACTTCCCCTTTGCATGTCTTGGGGCTCTCCAGCCACAGTTCCTCCTTTACATCTCTTTCTTTATCACTGCAGGGAAGAAAGTGAAACAGTTCCAATTCACTTCAGCAAGCTGCCAGCCTTGTTGTGTATCCACAATCAAAGCCTCATGACGAAAAACTGTAAATCCAGTGTCAATAGATATGTGAATGACTGAACTTTAAATAACTGTATGAGATAATCTTCAGCTGCACTCCTCTATGTGGGGACCGCATTTCACTAGTTGCTTCATCAGGAGGAGCAAAGGTATACCCTAAACACTAAACAAAGTAAACACACACAAATATATCCCTATTAACTACCACCTTAAATAATAAACTAATAAATGAGAACTAAAGCAGCACATTTCCTAATGCAAATTCAGCAGCTTAATGGAGCTAAAAAGTTCAGCCACAGGTCTCAAGAATCCGCACAAGCAGGCCCGTGCCGATGCGGTAAGCGGGGTAAGCACCGCAGGAGGGCGCCCACCTCTGGAGGGCGCCGCCGCAGTGCTTACCCTCGCCCCGCGACGCCGAGGCCTTTAAATCTTTTACTTGCAGTCGCAGCAGCGTCTGTGAAAATGGAGCGCTGCCGACGTCTCCCTTCCCTTCGCGCTCTTGGTTCCCTCAGTGTCCCGCCTTCTTCTGACGTCAGAAGAAGGCGGGACACTGAGGGAACCAAGAGCGCGAAGGGAAGGGAGACGTCGGCAGCGCTCCGTTTTCACAGACGCTGCTGCGACTGCAAGTAAAAGATTTAAAGGCCCCCAGGGCGCCCGCAGCGATCATCTTCACGGGGGGAAGGGGGGGAGAGGGGCGCGCGCGCGCCAACTGTTCTTCTGCGGGGGGGGGGCCAACATTTCGTCTGCGGGGGGCGGCATAGACCCTTGGCACGGGCCTGCGCACAAGGCCATGAGATGTCACTCAAATCAGAACTTCTGTGTTACTGCATTCCCAGGAAGTGTTGCCTTAAATGCAGTTCCTAACAAACAATTCACCATTCTATCTCTAAGCAGGGCCGTGCCTAGGGTCTCTGGCGCCCCCTGCAGACTATCAGTTGGCGCCCCTACCCCCCGTGAAAATGATCACGCCCCCCCCCCCGGTGAAAATGATCGCTCACCACTTGCCACACTGACAGGAATTGTCAGCAATATTCTTAGAAACAAATTGCTATACATT
This sequence comes from Microcaecilia unicolor, assembly GCF_901765095.1. NCBI lineage: Eukaryota > Metazoa > Chordata > Amphibia > Gymnophiona > Siphonopidae > Microcaecilia > Microcaecilia unicolor. The sequence continues at coordinate 181,175,325 of NC_044032.1, read as the reverse complement.
GCAAAATAAGATAGCAGATGTAAATTCTCAAAGTGGACATATTTCAAACGCTATTTAGACAAAAATGAAACTGAACCCCCAAGATGCCAGACTCTGCATACAATGCAACACCACAGAAACAGAAAATGTCCCCTAGTACTGTGCAAAATATAAAGACTGCAGATGTAAATTTGAAAAAAACTAACAAGAACCAATCACCACTTTACAAATTAACAAATAGAAATAAAACAAATATAGAAAATAAAATAATACCATTTTATTGGACTAATACATTTAGCTTTCAGAGGCCAAAACATCCTTCCTCAGGTCAATACAGTATAGTGCTGTTACAGTACCCTATCCTGACCTGAGGAAGGGGGTTTTGTTCTCCGAAAGTTAGTCAAAATGTATTAAAATTAGTCCAATAAAAAGATTACCTATTATAAACATTTATTAACACAGCTACAATACTACTATATCCTAAAGCAAAAAAATAAAAGTAAATATTTTATTTACAGTTTGTTGTCTCTGGTTTCTGCTTTCCTCATCTTCTTTTCACTGTCTTCCTTCCTTCCATCCAGCATCTGTCTTTGTTCTCTCTCTGCCATCCAGTGTCTGCCCTCTCTGCTGTCCCCTTCATCCAATGTCTGCCCTCTCTCCCTGCTCCTTCCATCTACATCTGCCCTCTATCTCTGCCCCTTCCATCCACCATCTGCCCCTGTCTGCCCTCTCTCTCTCCCCCTTCCATTCACTGTCTGCCCTTTCTATCGCTTCCATCCACTGTCTGCCCTTTCTCTCTGTCCGCTCAATCCACCATTTGCCCTCCCTCTCCCATCCATCTAGGTTCTGCCCTCCCTCTCACTCCCCCTTCCATCTAGGATCTGTCCCCTCTCTCTGCCCCTTTTTTTCAGCCCCCAGTTCCAGCCCCACTATCCCACCAGTCCCCAGTTTCAGCCCTAGCCCTTTTCTCCCACCAGTCTTGAGCTTCGGCCCCCAGCCACTTCTCCCTGTCCCCTTTTCAGCCCCCAGTTTCAAACCCAGCCCTTTTCTCTCACTAGTCCCGAGCTTCAGCCCCAGCCACTTCTCCCTGTCTTCTTTTCAGCCCCCAGTCCCCACAGTTTCAGCTCTTGTCCCTTTTCAGCCCCAGTCCCAGTACTAGCCCCCTTATCCCACCTACCCTCCTTTTCAGCCCCCAGTTCCAGCTCCCTTCATCCACATGCCTTGTATTAGGGCCTCCCCTTTCAGCCCCAGACCCCATCTGGGCTCCCCTCCCCATCCCCTTCTCCCATCTGGGCACCCCATCCCCTTCTCCCATCTGGGCACCCCAACCCCTTCTGCCATCTGGCCACCCCATCCCCTTCTGCCATCTGGGCTCCCCACCCCATCCCCTTCTGTCATCTGGGCACCCCACCCCATCCCCTTCTGCCATCTGGGCTCCCCTCCCCATCCCCTTCTGCCATCTGGGCTCCCCTCCCCATCCCCTTCTGCCATCTGGCACCCCATCCCCTTCTGTCATCTGGGCACCCCACCCCATCCCCTTCTGCCATCTGGGCTCCCCTCCCCATCCCCTTCTGCCATCTGGGCTCCCCTCCCCATCCCCTTCTGCCATTTGGGCACCCCATCCCCTTCTGCCATCTGTGCTCCCCTCCCCATCCCCTTCTGTCATCTGGGCACCCCTGATCTGACCCGACTACCAGCTCCGTCGAGATGACAGCGGGTGTGTGGGGGGGGGGTGCTCCGCTCCCGCTGCTCCCACCCTACCTTCTTTTAAAAAATAAATCAGTAAAGCGGCGTGGCAGGCAGCGCAGCTTCGCGTCTGCCCTGCTTGTAAAACAAGTAGATCTCCTCGTCGGGCCTTCGCTCACTGGGTCCCGCCCTCGAGGAAATAGGAAGTTACCTCAGAGGAGGGCGGGACCCAGTGAGCGAAGGCCCGACGAGGAGATCTACTTGTTTTACAAGCAGGGCAGACGCGAAGCTGCGCTGCCTGCCACGCCGCTTTACTGATTTCTTTTTTTTTAAGAAGGTAGGGTGGGAGCAGCGGGAGCGGAGCACCCCCCACCCGCTGACACCCGGGGCGGACCGCCCCCACCGCGCTCTTGGTTCCCTCAGTGTCCGCCTTCTTCTGACGTCAGAAGAAGGCGGGACACTGAGGGAACCAATGAGTGCAAGGGAAGGGAGACGTTGGCAGCGCTTTCACCGACGCTGCTGAGACCGAGGTAAAAGATTTAAAGTCCTCGGCGGCGCGGGGCGAGGGTAAGCACCGCGGTGGCGCCCTCCAGAGGTGGTCGCCCCCCTGCGGCACTTACCTCGCTTACCGCATCGGCACGGCCCTGTCTCTAAGTTTAACTCATTAGGAACCACAGTGTTCCATTGGAAAATGCAATCCTGCATAGGAGTGCAGCTGCAGAGCTGGTGAGTGCAGTGGAAGCAGTGCATGCAAATCTGTCTCATGAATATAAATTGTGGATATCCTGAAGACATGACTAGCTGGGGTGCCTCCAGGACAAGGTTTGGGAACCACTGCATAAGACCAATACTACTATGATCTAGGGATATACACGCTGTAGAAACAGTCCAGTCATTGTTAGTGAGCACAGCTACATCAGAATATGTGACTAATATATCCACAGGTTTAAACTTGAACAGCATGTGTAAGGACTCAGACATTGTCCTCTTGGGCATTACCTCTAGAATGATGTGCAATCACATAACCATGAGGCAGGGCCGCTTTAACCACCTATGAGACCCAGGGCAAACTTTTATAGATGCCCCCCCCCCTTGCTTTCCGGGTCAGTGGCACAGCTTCTTTAGCCCCCTGCCAGCCAAACTGCTTCCTGCTAAAACAAATGTGGCATAAAGGCATGGAACCACTGTATATGTCACATTGATCATGACTCTGCTGGTTCTGCACCTTAATAACTAGAAGTACATGACATGACAGAAGAGGCTGGACCAGCAGAACCATCAGTATTGCAGCCTAGACAGCAGCTCCACACCTATACTGTTTTTTTGCTGGAAGCAGTGGAGGGTGGGGAGAAAGCAAGGGAGGAAAAATGCTGGACTCAATTGCAGAGATGCCAAGGGTTACCGTCACAAAGAGTAAGATTGAAGGCAAATGAGTGAGATTTTTCTCCTGGTGCATTTGGTGTATAAATTTGGCACAGTGATGAGGGGATTGAGGCCTGAGAAAGGGCTGCTAGCTACTTTTACTGACAAGTAATGCCTTCATCTGAACCTAAAAATGGATTTCTGTATCATGGCATGTTACATATTTTAAACTCAATTATTTCAAGCACTTACAGATACTAAACCATATACACATCTATGGAAACAATTCAGCTGTATTTAAAAACCATCAAGAGGCAGTGTCTTATAATTTAAACTTGACAAACAAAAGTCTGCTATAAGACAACCACCTCAACACACAACAGATCCTGAAACATGTTCTAAAGTCCCATCTCCTATTATAACAAACTAAAATCATATTAACATTTTGATGTAATCTCAGTAAGTCCAAAACACAACCCCTCCATCACAAAACACTATGCACAAACTTGTACAAAAACGCAGATACCACAATAGCACTAACTCCCAGGACTCAAAGTAAGAAATAACTTATCCATGTAATGGCAGCACTATCAATATTACACCAGGCCTTAGAGATCCAATAGATCACCTAGTAAAAAAAAAAAAAAGAACAGGACTGCTACCGATTGCTACACAGAAACTGCATGCTAGCAGAATACTGCACCTTGGTCATAAGTACAAATTACAGACAGACCCTCAACAAATATGAAACAAGGCCCACACATCAGTACTAGAGATATGAAGGCAAAAAAAACAAACCTGAATTGGAACCTCAAATCAGACTTTGCATATGCAGTCAACAGGAGAAATACAAACTGAATTGCAAAATATCAGAGATGTGCATTTTCAAAACCTGTCATATTCCAATTATTATGAAATTCTTTGTTGTTTGAACAATTTATTATTCCATTTTCTCTGTTCCCAGTGTCTCTTTTCTGGTTTTCTCTGTTTCTTCTTTCTTTACAGGGTCTCCTGTCCATCTGATATTTCTTCTCTCTTTATGCTCACTATCCTTCTTCTTATCTGCACTCTTATTTGTCCTGTCTAGAATCTCCCTTCTATGCCCCTGTCCTTATCCTACCCTCAAGTTCAGCATCTGATCTCCCAGTGTCCACATCTCCCCCGTTTCCAGCATCTGCTCTCCCAGTGTCCCTATTACCTCTTGTCTGGCATCTGTCCTCCTAGTTTCTCCATCTCCCCCTTGTCCAGCATTATCCCCATGTCTCCATCCCCCCTTCTCCAGCATTATCCCATGTCCCCACCTCTCCCCTTTTCCAGCATTCCATCCATTGTCTAACATCTCCCCACTTTTCCAGCATTGTCTCTCTGTGTTCCTATCTCATCCCTTTTCCAGCATTATCCTCTTTATCCCCATCTCATTCCCTTTCTATTAGTGTCCCTATCTCCCCCCCCCTTTCCAGCATTGTCTCTCTGTGTCCCTATCTCACCCCTTTTACAGCATTGTCTATATCCCCATCTCATCCCCTTTCTGTGTCCCTATCTCCCCCCCTTTCCAGCACTACCCTCTATGCTCTACTGTCCCTACCCTCTCCTTGTCCACCATTGACCCTCTGCGTCCTTGTCCCTCCCTGCCAAGTATTTATTTCTGTGTCCTTATTTATCCTCATATTCAGCTTCTCCCATCTCATTCTGCGCTCCCACTCCCAACTCCACCTCAGAGCAACATACCTCCATAGCCTGCTCCTGCGGTCCAGCATGTCTCCCCATGTCTTTCCCCCTTCTCTGTGCCACCCACCCCTCCACACACAAGTCCTGCATCTCTTCCTTCCACCCACTCTCTCCTGTCCCATGGTCCTCGTACTGCTCCAGCACAGGCGATTACGACAGTCAACCTTCTGCCGGAGTCATATCCTCTTCTCTGACACACCCTGCCTATGCGTAAAACAGAAAGTTGTATCACAATAGGTGGGACCCGTCTGAGAAGAGGTTCTGCTGCTGGTAGAAGGTTGACTGTCTTAATCGCCGGTGCTGAAGTATTACAGAGGACAACAGGGATGGGAGAGAGTGGGTGGAAAAGAGAGAGTCATGTAGAACTTATGTGGGGAGGTGCACAACTAATTTAAAACAATAGCATCTGAGTCTAAAAGTCATGACTCAGTAATGCCTAAGATATCTAAGGAGTCCTTTTACTAAGCTGCGATAAGAACTAATGAGTGTTTACTGCAGCAAAAAAATGGTTTACTGTGGGGTGCACTGAGGCACCCATGCTCATTTTTCAATGTGTGCATGCTACCTATGTGATATATATATATATATATTTTTTTTTTTTTTTTTTTTTTTGAGCACTAGGGACAGGTCTAGGGGTGGAGAATAACCATATTCTCTGACATCATGTGCAACTTTCTTTAAATTAATAACCTTATTTTCTAACTCCTCTTACTCTCTTACCTATCTATATGTTCGATCTTTGCTTATACCCTACAATGTCAATTAAAACGTTCTATTACATATTGTGTTGACATTGTAAGTAGTATACTATGCCATGCTTTGTATTGTTATCTGTATACTGTTACTGCTGTAATTGTCTATTGTTCATGTTTGGTTTATTCTTACTATAAACCGCCTTGGGTGAATTCCTTCAAAAAGGTGGTAAAGGAATTCTAATAATAAATAATAATAATAAATAATTGCAGCTGCATTCCCGCTTGTAACTGATTAGGGTGTGCTTAGCATATGAGCCCTCACTGCTGACATAATGCGTGGTGGTAGGGGCTCACATGCTAATGGGAAAATGAGCTCCTGGCCATTAATATGGAAAATATAAAAATCAGCTATTTTACCCCAGCTGTAAAAATGACCTTAGCGTGCGGGAATGACCTGCATAAGTGACACACAAAGGCCATTTTTAACCACAGCTTGGTAAAAGGGCTCCTAAATCTTTAGAATTAGTATCAACAATTACAGAGAATTGTTATAAACCTGGTTTTGACGCCGAGATGTACAGATAAAAAGAAAATTAACGGTCAAAGGTGATCTCTGACAAAAGAAACAGTAAAAGCTTTTATTATTCACAGGATAGCAGAAGCAAAACGTTGATGAAAATCTACCATTGGTGGGGAAAGTTAATTGGACACCATCAACTAGACCCTTGCCTTCTTTGGCAATAAATTTTTGAAAATAGGAGGAGAAAAATATATAAAATTGCAGCAAACATTTAACTGGATTTTTAATACCGATATACTTTTGTAAAGCTGGAGACTCAGGGCCCCTTTTACCAAGCTGCGGCAAAAGGGGGCCGTGCTGGCATTGGTGTGTGTTTTACACGCATGCCAAGCCCCCTTTTACCACAGCTGGTAAAAGAGAAGTCTCCATGTCCTGCAGGAAATGGCCGTGAGGCAAGTAAAGCACTTGCCATGTAGCCATTTCAGGGGGGAGCCCTTACCGCCACCCATTGAGGTGGCGGTAAGGGCTCCCGTGTTAACCTGGTGGTAACCGGGCAGCGTGCGGCACTGCCCGATCACTGCTAGGTACATAAATAAGTAAATACATTTTTGTAGCACCGGAAATGATGGTGAGCTAGGAGTGGGAAGTACTGCCGGGCTGCTGTGGTAGCCCAGTGGTACTTCCTGTGTAGCGAGCGGTAAGCCTGCATTGGGCTTACCGCTGCTTAGTAAAAAGAGCCCTCAATGTGGGTACAGAAGGTTTATAATTATAACATAAATACAAATATGTTTTAAGCAGGTGGTCTTAAAAATAATACTAGCTTTCAAAAATGAAAAGGGCATGACTTTTTCCCTACAGATGTTAGTATACCACATGAAAGCATGAAAATGATATAAGCAGAGTCTAAAACAATATCTCGTTTCTGCTCACAAGTCATTCCATTTCCATTCTTTCAGTAATAATTCTTTTTTGTTTAGACATTTTATTCGTCATTTGTGGTAACTTGTCATAACATTATTAATGGCTAATATGCAGTACTGCCCTCAAATAGAACATTTTGTATTAAGCCTATTTTATGAAAAGTTCCTTGAGAAATGCTCACTACATCTTGATTTTCCACACCAGATATAAGCTGTCAGACTGATAACATTTTCTTCCTGTAGTTGTATGGCATACAATGTAGTTCAAGAAATATTATGGTCTTTCCTAGTAATAAAACTTGCCCTATTTGTATATAATGGCGTTTCTGTTTAAAACAATGTAAATAAATGTCAGTCCAAAAATAAAATCATCCACTTATATATGAACCGTTGATTTATCGAAAGAGTCAATTCTGATAAAAACATATATCAAGCACTGTGGCAGTACTAGATATAAGCAGTTACTTTGAAGTACTATTTGCAATTTACACACACAAATTGATGATATATACACAATGCTGAATGCATATAAACAAGCCAAATTGGGAAAGCTAGGATTTGCATGAGTAAATCTGAATTGTGTTCATTTCAAGGGGGCATGATCTGGGTGTATTTTGAATGAGACTAGGATGGGACTAAAATTAAGCATGTGTTCCCCATTTTAGAAGAGGAATGAATGTCTATGACCCTTGAGATCAACAACAATGTATACACTTGCTCCCAGGGATGTCTAGATTTTATGAAGTTGTTCATTTTGGACAACACTCCACAGGGTGGAATAGAGAAAACTGTCCCATTAATCCTTCAATTCAAAAATACTAATTGGCATCAAACTTGTAAGTAGAAGTTAATCCCATAGACAACAGTACAAGTTGTATTCAAAATAACTAAGTTCATTCTTACTCAATTTAGAAGAAAAGGAAGAAAAACACTTCAGAGGCTTGGTACATAAGAGCATACTGAGTCAGACCAATGGTCCATCTAGCCCAGTATCCTGTTTTCCAAACAGTGGCCAAGCCAGGGCACAAATGCCTGGCAGAAACCCAAATCCTGGCAACACTCCATACTACATATTCGTTGAGTGAAAAAATATTGCCTCCTATTTGTTTTAAAAGTATTTCCATGTAACTTCCTTGAGTATCTCCTAGTCTTTGTACTTTTGGAATGAGTGAAAAATCGATTTACTTCTACTTGTTCTACACCACTCAGGATTTTGTACACCTCAATCTGCCCTGTTTCAAAGTAGGGGCTTCCAACTGAGTGAGCTTCCTCACTAGTCTTAAAAAAACTCCTTTATATTTATTTATTCTTCTAAATATTTTTTCAAAAAATGTTTTCAATATTGATTGACGTACTGTTACAAGCCAGGACACTTATCTGAAAATTAAAGATTCATGCTGGTTTGTTCAACAGAGCGCCACTGTTTCACTTGGTGCTTCTTCATGAGCGTGACCAGACTATAATATAGCCACATCCTTATTATACTGGCATAAATGTGTCCTGCAAAAAAGATTTAGCATTAATATTTTATGAATCATCTCATTAATACTTTAGCATTTTATTAAGCCCCTGAAATGAATAGTGCCAAATGGTTGCAGGCTCTGGGCTAATTAGGAAAATAATATAGACATATCAGTATATGCACCAATATATGTATGCACTAATACATATATGTATGCACCAATACATAGGTGTGCATGTTGCTAAGCTGCCTCCATTGATGTTGTAGAGGTTGGCTTTACTGCCACTTGTAGTTGACAAGTATGAAACTATGGGGAAAAGGGTATGGAAACTAGTTAATAAAGTTTGCCTTTTAAAAATTATTCTGTCTTTATCAATAACTTACAATTCCTCTTTTAAACCCCAATCTTTGGGGTCCATTTACTAAGATTCACTCAAAAATGGCTTGTGGTAGTGTAGGCACAGGTTTTGGGCATGCGCCAATCCATTTTTCAGCGTGCCTGTGGAAAAGGCCTCTTTTTTTGCGAAAAATGGACATGCGGCAAAATGAAAATTGCTGCGCGTCCATTTTGGGTCTGAGACCGTACTACCAGTCATTGATCTAGTGGTAAAGAATCCGGGTGGTAATGACCTACGCGCATCAAATGCCACTTGGTGTGCGTCCGTTACATGCGTCTAAAAATAACAAATATTTTTCAACGTTGGCAGATCCTTTCTAAATTGCTACCGGGACGATACACATCCCAACCTGGGTGTCTCATTTCTGATTTCTGCATTCTTTCTAAAATCTGCTTTATAATCTTTACTCTAGATTTAAAATTTTCATATGGTAATCAAAGGTGTGTGTTACTGTTATCAGTGGGCATCTCAATACAACAAAATATTACATATGTAGCTCTTTTTTATTATTATTATGATATGCTGTCAGTTCTGTGTAGCCTCAGTACTCTTTCCCTTCTTTCAGTGTACCATGGTAGAGTGAGGCTGAAGATCTACATGTAACTAATAACTACCTAATAAAACAATGGTCAGATAATATGATCGCAATTATCCATGTCCTAGCAGCAGAAGTTAATTAATTCAGGCCTGAAGTTTTACTCTATGTGATACAGTATAAATGCATTTGAATTACTGGGGAGATGATTGTTTCATTCAGTTTTTATAGTCTGTAATACTAAATAATAAAATAAAAAATGTGTAAGTGGACAGAAAACCAATTGGAGAGGGGAGAATGAAGCTATTTCTATATTTTCAAACAACGAAATAGCCCAAGGACCTCAAGTGAGTGCTGATTGCTTTATCCATAGCTGCTATTTGCTATCCAGATAAGTGTCAATGACTAGGGGCTCTCAAAATTATTGCAGCGCTGCCCAGCGTTTAGTAAGATGAGCCAATAATTTACCCACCCAATTCCCAAATTTATGATAGCAAAAGTTCCTGTCAAAAATTATTTTTTAAATATGCTTCTATATAAGAGCATTAAGAGCCACTTGTGTAACCATAAAGAGGAAAAGGAAAGAGGAGTGGCCTAGTGGTTTGGGTGGTCATAGGCGCCCCGTATAAGAGGCTTGGGGAGGCTAAGCCTCCCCAGCCCAGCTGTGAAATTCCCCTCGGCCACACCTACAAGACTCGACGAAATCTTCAGTTGAGTAGCGCAGCGGCAGCCAGGAATGAGACCTGCCATCGCTACTCTCAACCCACAGCCAGCATAACATAAGAAAAAAAGAAGCGCGGGGCCGCAGCAGCCTTCAGACATGCGCTGTAGGCTCTGCCGGTCTCTGCCCCGTGATGTCAATTTCCCGTTCCGGGGTCAGAGGACCGGCAGAGCCGACAGCGCATGTCTGAAGGCTGCTGCGGCCCCGCGCTTCTTTTTTTCTTCTGTAAGCGCTGTTGTTAAGAGGCCCGGGCTGGAGGGAGAGAAGAGAATGTGGCCACTGGCTGGAAACGGTAGGAGGAGAGAGAGGGAGAGCCAGGGGACATGGACAAGAGCAGTGGAGAGCCAGAGAGCGATAGGGAGAGAAAGAGGGGCCGTGGAAAAGAGCAGGGGAGAGCCAGGGACATGGAAAAAAGCAGGGGAGAGCCAGAAAGATATGGGGAGAGAAAGAGGTGCCATGGAAAAGAGCAGGGGAGAGCCAGGGACATGGAAAAAAAGCAGGGGAGAGCCAGAAAGATATGGGAGGGAAAGAGGTGCCATGGAAAAGAGCAGGGGAGAGCCAGAGACATGGAAAAAAAGCAGGGGAGAGCCAGAAAGAGATGGGGAGAGAAAGAGGGGCCATGGAAAAGACCAGAGGAGAGCCAGGGACATGGAAAAAAGCAGGGGAGAGCCAGAAAAAGATGGGGAGAGAAAGAGGGGACATGGGCAGGAGAGAGAGAGAGAAGCTGTTGGGGAGAAACTGGGGGAGACCCTAGCTGTCAGACTGAGAAATGCTGGCTGGATGAAAGGAGGGAGAAAGAGGAAAAATGCTGGAAGGAGAGGGCAGAATGAGGGAAGACACTGGTAGGGAGGGACAGAGGAAAGACACTGGAAGGATGGGGTGAGAGAGGACATGCTGAATGGAAAAGGGTCAAGAGAGAGAACTGTCTAGAAGGAAGGGGAGATAGAGGGAGACAATGGACGGAAGGATTGGGAGAGGGTAATGGGTGGAAGAATGGAGAGAGAAAGAGGGATGACACTGGATGGAAGAGTAGGAAGAAAGAAGGAAGGTGCTGGACATGGATGGAGGGACGAGAAGTATATGCACATGGATGGAGGGGAGTGAGGAGAAATGCTGGATATAGATGGAGGGACTGAAGGATAGGGACAGGGCTACAGATGGTAGACAGGACGCATAAGGACACAGGAGGATGGTGGACGTGGTGAGAGAAAAAATATCAAATAGAAAGAAGACCCTGCATAAAATAGAAGACACTGGGACCAAAGCGAATAGAAAAACTAAATGATCAGACAACAAAGGTAGAAAAAAGTATTTTATTCAGAATTTATTAACTGGAATATGTCAGCTTTTGGAAATGTGCATCTGTGATGTTTTGCATGTAGGTTTCAATTTTTCTAGTATTGCTGCATGCTGAGTCGGACTTCTTGAGGTAACTTTCTAGTTCAGTATTTTGCCTTCATATTTGTTGTGTCATGTGTTTTTCATGTGATCAAGGTGCAGTATTCTGCTAGCGTGTAGTATTTTCAGCCCTTTTTGGTGTTTTTTTGTTTCACTAGGTGGTGCACTGGTGTTTTAGAGCCCGGTGTAATTACAGTGCTGCCTTTCCATGCATAAGGTTGTAGCTTGTCCTGTCTTTGGAATTAGTACTGTTATGGTTTGGTAAGGTTATGAGTGTGTTTTTGCACAAGTTTGTGTATAGTGTTTTGCAGTGGAGAGATTGTGTATTGGCCTTCCTGAAGTGGCACCAAATCATCAGAAAGGGTTTTAGAGCCTAAATCATGACACACTACCTCTTGAAGGATCTACATAAAAGGAGCTCATTGTGAACACTTTCCACCCTAAAAGGGTGTTTTGTGGCTCTACATGAGAATTGTGATATTATGATCCCTTGTTTCATATTGTTGACGGTCTGCATTTTCCGTATGGGTGGTATATTGGTTTATTAGGGTCTGCCCAGTGTTATGGTAGAGTAAGGTTTATGAGTGTGTTTTTGCACAAATTTGTGCATACTGTTTTGCAGTTGAGCAATTGTGGTTAGTACATGCTTTGAGCAACCACTTTATTCTTTGACATATGATACATATTTAATACCTAAATTTAATAAAAGGTTTTAATTGTGACTTATTTTTTACTTATTTTTTTTCTATGTTGTCAGAAAATTATGGATGTAAGCCCCGCCCCTGGCCACACCCCTAACCCCGCCCCCTTTAGCCTCCCCAAACAGTTGGGCCACCAACCGCCTATGAGGGTGGTGGACTTTGGTCCTGGGGAACTGAGGAACTGAGTTCGATTCCTGGCACAGGCAGCTCCTTGTGACTCTGGGCAAGTCACTTAACCCTCCATTGCCTGCTGCATTGAGCCTACCATGAGTGGGAAAGCGCGGGGTACAAATGTAATAAAAATAAATAAAATAAGGGCTTACTTAGTTGATAAAGTAGGATTCCTTGCATATGTACAACTCATCAGCAGGGGGGGGGGAGTGGCCACTCCCACAAATGGACTTATGCTGGTGCCTATTTTTTACACAATCTGTTGCATTCAAAACAGGCGCCGGTGCCGGCGGAAGTCTGCTCTCCGCTCCCCCCGCGCCTTCAACCTGGCTCCACTTCAACTCATCAGTATATGTTTTCTCCCTAAATGTATAATTCCCTGGGCTGTTTTCTGATTAAGTGCTGGCACATAGATAATTATATCCCCCCAAATGACCACTTTGGCAGACTCCCAAAAAAGAACAGGGGTATCTGCATGTTGAGCATTAAAGCCCACATATTCCTCCCACTTTTAATGTAATAATTATGAAAATGGGCATCCTTATGTAAGTAAGCTGGGAAGCGCCAGGACGCTCCTCCCAATATCCTACCCCCATCTCAATATCTATCCAAATCTTAGCATGGTCCGTAACCATTTTGCGGTCAATTTCTGCACTGCAAACTGAGAAACAACCGAGGGACGGAGTAAAATATAATCAATGTGAGAAAGTGTCCCATGGGTCTTAGACACATGCGTGTAATCTCGCTCCGTGGAATGCAAATGCCTTCAGAAATCCACAAGGCCCAGTGCAGTACACAAATAAGGCACTCCCCGATCAAGATGAGGAGGATCACTGCTTCACATCAGTCATCTTGGTCTCTGTAAACATACTATATCTGCACGGTGACAATTCAACTGGGCAAGTATCTTGCTGCGTTTGACAGGTGAAGTGATGCCTGAAACATTCCAGGACATCACTCGCACCTTAGTAGGAGACACACTACCCAGGTTACAGAAGGAAAGTAGGCATACAGAAAACAAAGTTAGTTATCCAAAGCCCACAGGACACCCAACCTTCACCCTATAGTGTATAGCAAGATCTCCCAAGAAAAATCAATGCTTGCCGGTGAGAGGTATACAATATAAATAAAAGAGGAATTAACAATCCCAAAAAATAACAAAATAAACTCCCTAAATAGTGCACAAAAATAACATGACAACTCTGTGTATAGAACCCTCCACCCACCCATACTTCCCATCAACCACCCATCCCACCCACGCCACCAATACCATCAAATTAACCATGCTAACACTATATCCTCTACTTGGATAAGATGCAGCTGTTCACATCTCAGATGCTAACCAAGGCCTCCCCACAACCAATGTAGACTAAGGCTCAAACACATTTTGTAATATTCCATTCCCCTTTAACACGAATAAATATATTTAATATGTTCAGCAGGAAATATACATTAAAATAAACTGCCCAAGAAAACCAAATGAAATCCAGTACTTTCTAGTAATTGTATCACACACAACCACCAGAAAATTAGTACAGGCCCAGCACTCATCAGTGAGTCCGAGTTTTCCATTGGCATGGCAAGAGCACTCAAAAGGATGGAAGTCCACGTCAAACAAAATTGGCTGAAAACAAATAAGTGCACTGTAAGCCCACTGTCAAGGGCACGGAACTGGGCGTTACTGCACTCCATAATGTCTCATGTCACCATGCTCAAGGCCGTCTTCAATGTGTCCATAAAGGCATGTGCAGCAGTAATGGTGTTGTATAGAGGGGCATAATTGAAAGGGGCACCCAAGTTTTCAAAAGAAGTGCGTCCTTCTCTTTCAAAAATAAGCCTGATACTGTCCAAGCGCCATTATGGAAAATCTTTACGACTGCTGGATAAAGAAACATGAAGCAGTTTCCCTGCACAGATAAAAATGTGCACAATGGATAAAACTCCTTTTGTTTCTTTTGCAAAGTGGCAGAATAAGCCTGGAATAGCCTTACTGGTACCCCCTCATAGGTCATGGAGTCCCGCCTCGTTTTATACTGCTTCAGCATTTCTGCTTTGTGAATATAATTGTGAAATTTACAAATTACAATGCATAGGTGAGTGTATCCCTTCTTCTGCCACCGTATGCGGTTGGTTGGCTCTCTCCAAACTTGCAGGGTCTAAACCTTCCCGTAGTGGAAACACTTTCTCATGCCAGCTCTCCAGCATCAGATAGTAACTGGTGCTACAGAACTGTCTCAGGGATGCCACAAAAGTGAATGTTACCACAACAGGACTGATTCTCAAGGTCCTCTAATTTCACCGCATGGGTCAGCAGCAGTTCTTAAAGCACCTTCATTTCCTCATTAGTCCCACTAGCTCCATCCTTCAGGTCTAAGACCTGTGTCTCCAGTTTGGTAGTACGTTTATTATTTTCTGTCAATAAGGTCTCTAACCAGGTGATCTGACCATAGAGGCTCTCCAAGTGTGGTCCCAGAGCCTATTCAACCACTTGCTGGAGATCCGCAAGGGCTGCTGGTGTAAATTGAGATACCGCGTCCATCGCTGGTGTCGCCATCTTGCCTTCTCCTTGCTTCCCATGAGTGTGATCTTCCCGTGAAGGTTTGGAAGACACTGCATCACTCATCTACTTTACAAACTTGTCCTTATACCTGCAGAAGATTTAGGGGGAACACAAAGAGCAGCCACAAATAGTAATCAAAATACCGGTCAATTGCAGAGAGAACCCAAGAGCTGGACAGATGAACGTCTGCCCATATTCACAGCATTACGTGATCTCCTTGTTTTCTATCTTTTAGCCAGTTTTGAAGCCACAATAGGACATTATCTCCTATCCCATGACTTTCTAATTCCTCAGGAGTCTTTTATGAGGTACTTTGTCAAATGCCTTTTGAAAATCCAGATATAAAATATCAACCAGCTCACCTTTACCCACATGTTTATTCACCCCTTCAAAGAAATGTAGTAGATTTACGGAATAACACTAATTTTTTATGCCTAAATTTGGGCACCTTTTACAGAATCTAGGGACAGTTGCTCATAAGTTGCTGTTAAATACCATGTGCATTTGCAGCCGCGGTTGAGTTTACCGATTTCCAAAAGCAACCAATGCTCAAAGGAAATTGCATGCAAATGAGGTGCACAGAAATTCTGCAAGCGACTCAGCAAGGAAAGCACTTAGCAATGCACAGAACAATCTCTTGGTAAGTGTCTATGTTCTGCGCATGCCTGCTCACAAGACTTCTCTCTTCTGTTGAATCTTCTCTCACCCAGGTGCACTGGTGCTCACACTGTGGCTCCCTTTGCACTGCATATCATCTCTAGGCACTCTCCCTGACATGGCTTAGCTGCTCTGGGCTTGTACTTTCCCTCAGGTTGCCCTCCCCCCCACAAAATTGATTTTGTCTGTGTGCTTGGGAATCTCTTTTTTTTCTGCCATTTTGGGGAAATCTCTGTCTCTTCACTGATGTTACTCAAGACATAGGATGACATCATAGGGGCTTTCCACAGCCAACTGGCTGTTTGCTTTTGCTTCTCATCAGGCTGCTTGTGGGATTCCTTGCATCTACCTGTTCCACCAGCATTTGAGTGGATCCTAGGGAAAAGATTTCGAGATACAAATCTATTTACTACTCTGGAGAGATAGGTGCTTTTGTTTGGGTAATGAAGACACTGGCCCTTGGGGAATCCGGGCATGAGAGTTTCCTCAGTTCAGGGTTTGAAAACTTTCAGGAGCTGTTCTCTGCTCTGTGACACTGACTGATCATCTGTTTTGTTCCCCACTTTATTCCAATGCTACACATATGCAGATTCTATTAAGAAATTAAAGTGACTGCTCCTCCGAGAAGTTGCCCTCATGTAACAACAGCTCCAGACCTGCTGTAAAATTTTGCACGATTAAGGTAGGCATTCCTTTCTGTACATTGCATGGAAGCATCTGTGCATCATATGGAATGCTCATTTTAATATTAATGAGCTTGTTGTAATACATTTGAATCGGTAGCAGCTACAGCGAACAGTTAAAGCCACGCAGAACCCCTTTGTGCATTAGATGTTAAATAACACTTGCTTTAGATCAGTTACAACAAGTCTAAAGCAAACATTGTAAACACAGTAAGCTTTGTGCATCGGGTCCCTAGTCCTTTATGTGTTTCTAGTTCGAATTCCTGACATTCTTATCTGATAAGAACACTGAGAAGACAGGGTCTGACCCAAATTCACCACCAGCTTCCATATTTCATCCCTGATGGAATCATTAAGATGTTCTGTCTGCCAACCACTGTGCTTCATGGGTGCAACAGAGGCAACTTGGAGAGAAATAGGAGCCTCCTTCATCTGCGACACCTCCAAATTCTGTAGCTTCGAGGTCCCTTCTAGACTTGTCAGTTGAACCATCTGCTGTGCCTATCAGAGTAGTGCTTACCTGCAACTGCTACAATAGAACAGATAGCATCAAATTAGGCCACTATAAAGAAAATTGCAGTAGTCTAGCCTACTAGCAATTAGCATATAGACTAACATGGCCATATCTTTTTACTCCATAAAGTATCACATTCTTCTCAACATCTATAGACCTGCTAAAAGCAGTATGGACTACATCAAAGTTTGGGCCTCCAGAAACAGTTGTTCATCTAAGAGCACACCATACCTCTTTACTTTAGGACTGGGGGTCAAACACATCCCTTTAAAAGAAAGATTGTTCATAGTCCTATTTGTCCTTTTGAAGGTCCATCCACTGCCTTTTATTTTCCTTGCTTGATTCACTCTACAGTAATCTTGTGATGGTGTAAGCAAGTCTTTGCTTTCCAAGCTTGATTCACTCTATGGTAGCCTTGTGATGGTCCAAACACTGTCTGTGAAACAAGAAACTTCCAGTTACTATGCAGAGTCCCAGCCTCGTAACCAATCAAAGTTTTATTCTTTGAACTGAAATCTCTGGGGTCCAGATCCCTTTGACATAGTACTATTTTCAAACATAAAGTACAGCTGTCCCACTCTTCCAGAAGGTTAAGATGTTCTCAACAATCAGTTGATTTCACAAAAGAAAAGAAAAACAGCAAGCACAATTCTCTAGGAGAATTAGTTTTCAACAGTCTTCCACAATGAGGTAACCATCAAAGACAATTTTCTAGCAATAACTGAAGCCACACCTAGTCCAGTTGCCACCTCCTTCTAGTGGCTTTCTGGGTTTGATCTTTCCTCCCTCTAGCATTTCAGAGTCTAGACCTGCTACAACCATCTCCAGGCAGTCCTGAATTTCTTAATCTCTAGATTCAAATAGCCTTTTGCCTTCTTCTTATAGAGGTTCATACTTTTGACTCCATATACACTTTTCCTTTAAGTGATTTCCTTTTCATTACAAATTGTTCTTTCTATAAACAGCTTCTCCCTCACTTGAGTGCAGACCTTGTCTAAAAGTCTGGAAGATTTTACTCTCATTGACTCCCTGGCTCCATTCTCAAGAATTGTGAGACCTGTAGTCTTTCCAGGTTACTACTGATACCTCCCTCTTCTGCCTGGTTTCCTGCTGAATCTTGTTACACAAGCCCTAGCCCTGTGTGCTTACTTTTAATGATGGGACATGTACATCATCATAGTCCTCTTAACCCATAGTAATTCATTCACGGGTGGATTCAGCCTATGGCAATTTGCATCAAACCAAACCAGTCAGACAGGACATCCAAATATGCCTCAATATTTTTAAAGAAATCACTGTAATCTGCCCCTACAATTATCTATGCAAACATCATTGGCAAAAAGTTAATTCAGCCCAAACTGAGCTGTAACTGAAACCAGTGAGCTCAAGTACACACTATAATAACATTGGCAATATAGAACCCTGGGGCAAACTACAAAAAGGTAGTACAGACTCTGATATATCCATTGCACCCTTTCAACAGGTATGAACTCAACCATTCCCATGCTACATCCAGAAGACCTTCCTGCATCAACCTTCCTAGCAATAGTCCATGGTCAACTGTATGAAAGACTGCAAAGAGGTCATGGACACCAACAAAGTGTTCAACCCTTGATCCGCAGCCAGATTGTGAAGGATGAAGATTACCAACATGTTCAAAATGGCTCTGGGTGCCTATTTTGTAAACGAACATACAGAAGAACAAACCCTCACAGTACAAGCCATTATCAAATAGGTGCCATTTTAGAATTTTCACCTAGATGCCATCTTATGAAATTATCCATGAAGGAACCAAGCCATCATAAGTGCAGTTATTAACCCTCATCATAGTAGGAAGCTTGTGGAAGCTACTTTCTATCTTCCTATTTTTCTCCATAAAATGATACTGGAAGTATTCAAGCGGATGGGAAAAGCAAGACATCCATTTAAAACACCTTGAAAAGAACTGTTTTTCTGTTGGAATTATATTTTCTATCATACTACAGATTTTAAAGACATCAGGAGATCAATCATATATGTTGGAAAAGTAGGAATGAGGAGATATATAAAGGGGGTTTATGCCATTTTCCCAGGATATACTGACCTCTGATCTACCTTTCTACATTACGTGAATTATATATATTACATAATTGCCTTTATTTACTGAACCCAAGAAATATCCTTTCACTAATGATTTTGCAAGTATGAAATTAATTTGGATCGACCCATAAATGAAAAAAGTAAACCTTCATGTGAGAAATGCTTTGCCATGATACTTCACTTATTTAAAACAAAGAAATATTTTGAATCCAGGATATGAATTGAAATGGAGATAATTACATCAATTTATAATCCAGAAGAGCCCTTTACTCAGCCAGATTATGTATGTTCATTAAAATCCTGAGCGGCATTATTTAAGTGCTTTAGAAGGCCTTTTAGTCTTAATTAACTTCTAAGCAATGTTTTATACTGTGAACTTTCTAATGGTTTCTTTAATGGATACTTTAAAGAATAGTACTGAAAGAGCTAAGAACATAGGTGTGCTTTTTTTTTTTTTAATCTGACCATAGCCAGCTAAATTAGAACCTTGATATTCAGTGCTGTGTCCTATCAGAGCACTGTAGTAGTAGTAGTACTGGTACAATGCCCTATTCAGGCACTGACACTAAGGGGCCCTTTTTCTAAGGCGTGCCTGTCCAATATGCGCAGGTATTGGACGCGCACAGGCCCATTTTTCAGTGCGCCTGCAAAAAGGCCTTTTTTTGTGGCCAAAAATCGACGTGCGGCAAAATTAAAATGAGCATGAATCCATTTTGGGCCTGAGACCTTCCTTTCACCCATTGATTTAGCAGTAAGGTCTCACACGTTAACCGGGCGGTAATTGTCAGCGCGTCTACACTGCCGATTACTGCCCGGTTAGCACC
Organism: Microcaecilia unicolor; assembly: GCF_901765095.1. NCBI lineage: Eukaryota > Metazoa > Chordata > Amphibia > Gymnophiona > Siphonopidae > Microcaecilia > Microcaecilia unicolor. The sequence goes on along the minus strand of NC_044032.1, from coordinate 181,155,732 downwards.
ACACGGTAGAAAATAGAAAACATTTTCTGCTGCACGTTTTGGACATGCATCAAAAGTAGAATTACCACCTGGGGCATGCGGTAGCCGGGCGGTAGTTCTAATTTGGCGTGCATTGGACGCACGTAGGCGCCTATGTGCCTTAGTAAAGGGGCCCCTAAATAACCAGTTGTTTGATGGTACTCAAAATCTTCCAGATAGTCAGTGCTGTAACCGCATAGGTAGATGGGTAATATTAGGACTGCATTTATGAGGTTAATTATGAAGACACCAGCAGTAACTATTGCCCATAGAACTCGTGGCTCTACCCCAGCTCCACCTCTGGACCATCATAGCACTAACCAGCGAGTATTATAGCAGTCAGAGCAGATATTCAGCATCACTATCTGGTTACGTGCCCCTAAATATCTGTTCCTCACCCACTCAGTGTCATTCAAGCAGTAAGGAGCCTCTCCTGCCAGGTTAACTTGCTATGATGATTGATCCCATAGAGTATAATCTGCCATGTTTAGTGATTTCTATTTCTAAAAAAATATAATACAACTTAATTTCTAAATTTCTTTCCTTGAGCTAAAATATTGTTGTGAAATTTCAGACATATGAAAGACTATCTCCTCAATATTCAAAAGCATTTAACCGTCCAGGATTGGTACCTGGCTGGTTAAATGCACCATAACCTGCTATGTCCGAAATTTCAGCAGGCCATGGCCCACTGAAAATTCATGATTAGTGGCTAGCCAGTTATATCACGTGATATAACCACCATGCGTCAATTTTTAACGTAAGTTTGGCAGCCATATTTGGCTGCATGAATACCAGGCCTATCTTTTGCTGGTTCAAACTTAACTGGCTAGCGTTGAATATCGGCTTGGCCAGTTCAGTTTGAACCAGCCAATAATAAACCAGATATTCAATGCCAGTCACCGGAAATGGTCCAGTATTGAATATCTGAGCTCAGTGCCAACCGCAGCAGTTAGTCGGGTTAACTCCCATGGTTTGAATATTAGGTCCTATATGCATAGTCCATGCATTCCTATTGCAGATTTTCTGTAGCAAGTTTTTACAAATCTGTGGCAATTATGTGGCACATTTTCGTAAATATACATACATTTACATATTAAATTAGATTTTCTTTTCAACTTTATATAAAAAAAATATGTTCTGGCTTTTTTGTGCATATAGTTACTTTAGACTACCTGCCAGTGTTTGTGTGTGTGTATATATATTTATGTATTTGGATATGTCCCTGTATCTGTCTGTATGTGTGTGTGTGTGTATCCCTGTACCATAACTGGGGATGGTTGCTAGTGCTGGGTATTGGTGTTGTTAAGTGCTGGGTGGTGGTCATGTTTCTGTGTTCACTGTCTTGCTTGCTAACCAGGTTCCTGTCACAATGTCTACATTCTTTTTTTGCATAGGCGGGTCATTGCAGAAGAAAGGTATCCAAGGTTGACCAGAGACAGCCTGCTTTCATTACCGATGCTGCCTGCAACCCACGGGAAGGTTGGAGGACAGCTGGGGGAGCAGGGGAAAGGAGAGAGACTGATACTAGACTTTATGAGGGGCATAGGGAGAGGAAGAACTGTGCATGGTGGCAGGAAAGAAAGAGACATGCCAGATTATGAGGGAGGGGGAGAGATATACTGGAGCACAGGGATGGCAGAGATGGAGAGAGATACTGGACCACAGGGGTGATGGGGAGGAAGAGAGATACTGGACCTGCAGGGAGGAAGCAGAGTGAAGAGAGAAATTGAGAGTGAGTGAGGAGGTGAGAGAAATGCTTGGACGGGGATGGTGAATGGAGGGGAAAGCATGGGATCAGATTTGGAGGAGGGAGTTGGAGAGATACTGGACCCATGAAGAAAGAAAGAGAGGGAGAGAGAGAAATACTGGATCATGGTGAGGGGCAGGGGATAGAGAGGAAGAGATACTGGCTTTGGGGTAAGGGTGCAGGAAAAGGAAGATGCAAGGAAGAAGCTGGATATGAAGAGGGACAGGGACACAGAGGGGTGATGCTGGACAGGATAGATAGGAATATAGAGGGAATGATGGTGGACTAGGAGAGAGAAGAAATGTGAAATGGACAGGAATCCAGGAAAGGGCAGAGAATGAATGAGAATCGGGAGTGGGGGGACAAAGCAGAAGATGAATGGTACTGGGGGGAAGAAGGGGAACAAAGCAGAATATGTATGAGACTAGAGAATGGAGGGAGAGAGGGGAACTGATAAGATATAAGAGATGAGGGGAAATAAAGGGTACAGAGAGAAAGATGGATGGGACTGGTGGAAGGGATAGAGGGAACAGGGCAGATTATGACTAGGAACTTGATAATTGAATATGAGAGTGTTGGAGGACAGAGTAGAATATTTTGGATGGAGCAGGTGGTGTGGGAATCCTGAGGGGATAGTGATAACCTGGCCAATTGGTAGGTATGAGGGGGAGGAGTGTTGATGGGTTGGGAGAATGAATGAGGGTGTGAAATGGGGAGTAAGAGAACAGGAATGAAGTTTGGGGAAAGGTTGAGACATACTGTGAATTGCCTGAAAGACTGGAGAGAAAATGAGAGGCATTGAAAAAGGATGAGGATACTAGGGAGAGGTATCATAGGAAGGGGATGGGTCTCTGAAGGGGTTGAGTGAGGGTGGAAATTGAATTAAAAAGATGATGAAAGAGAGGCAAGAGGAGATGGAGTCGAGGGTAAGAGATAGAATGGTCTGAAAGTGAGGGATGGAGTCTGGCTGGTGAGGGGATGAGATGCAGTGGAGGTTAGGTGAGGTGAGGACTGAGAAGATGAGTACAGGGAATGGAATGGGGGACTGGGGAGTGGCTGAAAGAGGAATGGGGGGGGGGGGGGTTCACAGACTGGTGACAGAGGAGGCAATGGTAGTCCTGGAGAGAAAAAGAGAAGGACATAGGAAACGTCTGTAGGTAGATTAGAGGTAAAAGAAGGAGACTGAGGACTAGAGGGTGAGAGGAAGAATGAGGGTAAAATCAAATGGGGAAAATATAAACTCAGAAAAAAGTGAAAACAAAAAGCATAAAAAGAAAGATCAGTGCCAGATAGATCTAGACAAAGGCAAGAAAGAAGATAAAAGGAGATAGAAGAAATAGAAAGGCAAACTTGGAAAATAATTTGGGAGACAACTGACACAAGGGAAGTTGAAAAGAAACTGGGACTAGCCCATTTAGAAAAATAAAATGCCCAGACAAGGGTTGAAAAGAAAAATGTTATTTGATACGTTTTAAGAAGTGAGATATGTTTGTTATGAGAAATGTACTATTTATGCATTTTGCAGGCTATAGGACAACATTTATTTCTGTTTCTCTTTTACCAATATTGCACTGCTTATACAGTCAGGCTTTCATGGCATTGGGGGGGGGGGGGAGGGTCTCCATTTTAGTTTTTGTCTGCATATTTTTTATGGTCCCCTATTTTATATCAAATGAGAGTTTGCCCATGTTCTGTCGGTGTGACTGTGGTGAAGGATTCTGATGGCATGTGTTGTTTGTGTAGGAATCTGTAATAGTTCAACTTGTTATGAGGAAGATAAAGCACAGATCATTATTATTATTAGCATTTGTGTAGTGCTACCAGACGCATGCAGCGCTGAACACCTGATACAAAGAGACATATTAGGCGGAAAACTTCCCCTAGACTACAATACCCAGAACCCCTTGAAAAACAGGGGCAGAAAGGCAACCTCAAAGACCCGGAATGGAGTTCCAGCATAAAGAGAAGTCTGCCCATTTCTTCAGCAGCCCCTAGAGGGAGTGAGAGAGATGAAGCTCAGTATCCCTGGCTGAGAAGGCAATATGTGATTCCTCCCAGGTGTGCTGAGCAGAGGGAGGATTTCCTGAGGGCTCTCAAAGAATGGGAGGTCCAGGCAGAAGGCTCTGAAGCTGCAGAGCCCATGGATTATTTGGAAGAGGACAAAGAGGTATTTCTGGAACCCTCAGAGGAGAATGTTGTAATGGACTGGGAGACTATGAATTAAGAGAACACTAGCCAATAAAGGCAGAGTGGGTGGACACAGGTGAATAGTTGCTGTGTTGTGGGAGGTGATTTGCCAGCCCAGCTTATTGAAGGGCTACTGGTCTAGGCAGAGGATTTAAATGATTGACTGCTAATATTTTGCTGAACAAATATTTCTTTGCTGAACCGATGAACTTTTAAAGATGGAACTGGTTGGGAAGGAAAAGGGCTCAGTTGAACTACTGTCAGCTGTTTAAATGCTCTCCCTATGGGGAAGCTCACTCCTGGGCTTATCACTAGGAAAGCCCAGTAATTTCCACCGATAATCATTTGGGGAACCTCTTGCTTTTGGACATTAGAAAAATAAAAACCCTAATGAGTGAAAGTAACTCCCAGGGAATCCTTATTTGAACTTTTGAGGAGCTTCTGAACAACCCCAGGTTTTTGTGGAGGAAACCGGACCTGGGAGGAGGACTCGGCACCACTACCAATGAGACAGCAGCTACCCCTGAAGTTTTACATTGTTCTAGTTTCCCAGTAGTAAGTATATTGGTGCTCTAGGACCCAGTATACTATTTATAGCACTGTCTTTCATAGGTGAGTTAGGGCTGTAATGCTTTGGTAAGTTTGCTATTTAGGTTTTGCCTGTCTTTTTTGCAGGATTTGTATTAATTTTGCAAAGTGCCAGGCCTATTTGAAAGCAAATCCTTGACAGTCCAAAAAAAAAAAAAAAGCTCAAGAAAAGTGGTCTGTACATCCTCCTGTGGAGTCACCATACAAACAAAAACCTATCTGATTAAAACAAAGTGTCTGGCAGTGGAAGGAGCATGTGCAGTTCCTCAATATAGTATGATGAGTTGTAAGGGGAATAGCTCTGTTTTTGGGGAATAAGAATTTTGTGATACAGAACTGGTTTTGCAGGGTTAGTGATGAGATTCTGCCCAATCCTGTAGAAAATCCAGACTTTAATTATAATGGTGGTTTTCCCTGGTAGCAGAATGGCTGGAGGGGGAAAGTTACTTTACATATAAAAGGCCTTGGTGTTTTATATTGCTAATTTACAAGGGGGGAGGGGTGTGTGAAGTGGTGCTGGGGATGATATACAGAAATGTCACTTTGACTTGCCCACCTCCATATCTAGCTTGTGTCCCCTGTTGCCACCTCAAACATTTCTGCCTGGACAGATTCCTGAAGGAAAAGTCCATTGATCATTATTAAATTTGGGGTTTTTGCCAGGTTCTTGGTGCCTGGATTGGCCTCTGTCAGAGACATGCTGGGCTTGATGGACCTTTGGTCTTTTCCCAGCGTGGCAGTGCTTATGTACTTATGTCACTGTGGGTTTAAGTCCCACAGGAAGGCAGGTGAGCAATGGCAAGCCCCATGTACCCTATGCACATCAGATAAAGTTTTCTTATCTATGTATATGAAGAGATATAAGGAGAAAAGTGGGAGGGTTTGTACTGTACAACATATTGTACGGTTTCCACACACATCATCCAAAGGCGCAAAGTAGGGCGCAACATAGGGCAACAGTCACCTGATTTCCTACATGCTGTGTTGCTTTGGTTGACACCAGCAGTCATATCCCAATGGGGAAGAGGGTACTGAAGCTTCCATGACCTTCTTTTGTATGGGCAGCCTGCTTCTTCCGGTCATTTTTTAGATCTTTGGTGTCCCTATTCTGGTTTATTTTTTGACATATGGCATGCCAGATGGCCTTCTTATGGTTGGAGCTCAGCTCACCCCAGTTCCTGCAGCCACATAGAGCACACTGTAGTTACATTCATGCTTTCTCACAAGTTGTCTTAAGTTCTCCCTTTGAAAGGTTTGCTATTCTAAGGCTAACGCCTGTGCTTTAAGACATGGTGATATCTGTAGGAACATAGTATGCACGCACACACTAATTTTATATGGGTACACATAATTTGCTCATAAATATACATGCATATTTCCAATCAACAGATACTCATTATTTTGGTGACTTTAATTGTAGAGTTGGCTATGAAATAGTTCACCAGAGCCTACATGTTGATTTGAATGTCATCCATTTCTCTAAGTCTTTCTTTATAAAGGCACACAGTTGTTGTTGATAGATACATCATCAATTTACATTGAGAGGATGGTTTATGTACTTGTGTGCCCACTCTCATTCCTAGAGTGTAAGCCAGCTCATATAGGGCTTCAGCTTAGCTTCTGGCCATTCACACTTTGCCCTCATTCAAAATTCCACATCACATCAGCCCTGCTCACTTAAGTCTCTTATGCTTCCTCTCAATGATTACAAAGTGAGGTTACTAACAGTTCTGCCAATGGATGTCACTGACCTGTCTTCCACACTGTGGCTTAATTCTACTACTACTACTATTTAGCATTTCTATAGCGCTACAAGGCGTACGCAGCGCTGCACAAACATAGAAGAAAGACAGTCCCTGCTCAAAGAGCTTACAATCTAATAGACAAAAAATAAATAAAGTAAGCAAAACAAATCAATTAATGTGAACGGGAAGGAAGAGAGGAGGGTAGGTGGAGGCGAGTGGTTACATGTGGTTATGAGTCAAAAGCAATGTTAAAGAGGTGGGCTTTCAGTCTAAATTTAAAGGTGGCCAAGGATGGGGCAAGACGTAGGGGCTCAGGAAGTTTATTCCAGGCATAGGGTGCAGCGAGACAGAAGACGCGAAGTCTGGAGTTGGCAGTAGTGGAGAAGGGAACAGATAAGAAGGATTTATCCATGGAGCGGAGTGCACGGGAAGGGGTGTAGGGAAGGACGAGTGTGGAGAGATACTGGGGAGCAGCAGAGTGAGTACATTTATAGGTTAGTAGAAGTCAAAAACATCCCTATTCCTTCTTATCAAGTTTTTGCTATAATGTTTGTATCATTACTACTGTCTTTAAAGGCACAGTAGGTGAAATGTAACTTGACCCCAGCCCCCGGAATTGGTCTGTGGGAGGGTTGCAAGTCCAGCAGGAATATAGGGCAGGAGTTTTTTCCAGTCTGCCTTCATTAGCCCTGGGAGGCAGAGGTTAGGGCAAAAGGATTGCCTTTGAGAGTCAGAGAGGCACTGTACTGGTGGGAAACAGTGAGAACCACCTGAAAGGCTTTAAAGAGAATAGCCCCTGTGCAAATGCCAGAAGGCTGTGGGGGGGGGGGGGGGGGGGGGGGTAGGAGAAGTGCACCAGGAAGTAAAGCTGTTTGAAAGAGGTGGGTCATTACAACAGGCTAATGAAAGGAGTATTGCTGAGTTAATGGGACTGTTAAAGCTAAGATAGTCCTGTAGTTGCTCTGTTTTGAAGGAGTACTCCTGAGTTAATGGAACTGAGGAAGCTAAGAAAGTTTTGTAGTTGCAAAGTATGGAAGGAGTACTGCTAAGTTACCTTGTCTGATGAAATTAAGACTGTGTTCCGCTTGTAAAATATAATAAAACTGGTGGCTGGCAATCAAAGAGCGCTGTTCAGAAATTGTATTGGGGGGGGGGGGGGGATGCAAGGAGAGCATGAGCACCAAGGCCTGTCCACTCACGACAATACATATAGCGTTACCCTTTATTGTTCCCCAACGTTGCCATATTAGGCAGTTGCCTTTAATCGTTCCCTTACGCTGGAGCTTATGTGTGCCCTGGCTGAATATTGGTTGGCACTTGTATAACTATTTTTACTCTTTAAAACCCTCCTGATCTCCCTCCCAGCCTCCCAAATAGCCCCTTTCCCCATGGAGACATTGCCTGACATATTTGGGTTTTTTTAACACACACTTCCCACCTTCCCTAATCTGTCCCCTATTAGCACTTACTGTACCTCTCTGTGGTTGGTGGCTTTCCTATTAAAATGCCTGGACAGCCTTTCGAAGGCCCAGCACATTTTTGATGAATCCCTCCTCTGGCCAAGCATTGGGAATAAATAGTGTTGCCATCCCAGGATGATTCTGGTCAAGAGGTGGATGTCTGCCTTGCCATAATTTGGCTTGTGAGCCCTAGGTGCAATTTTGGAATTGTCCCTACACCTGTAATGTCAGTGCACACACAGGTATGCAACTATTCGTAGGTATGCATGGATATATTCCTACTCTCCCTCTGATGGGCACAGCTCTTTGGGCCGATACAAAATCTGTGAAAAAGTTTGAACAAACTGTCATGTACCAGATAGCTCTTATATGGCATGACCTACCTATATCTCAAAAACACTAAGTATCACTCCTTTTATACAGTCTATAGGTGGGCACAAGACCTCGATCTAACATAAGAAATTTATATGAATAAAATAGCCTCAACAACCCAGGGAACCTAACATTAGGACTCCACTGAAATGGCCAACATCATAGGCTCCTACCACCTTCCGAAAAAATCACAGACATCAAAAAACTCCCACACTTAGGGAGAAAAAGATTCTGTGAGCAAAAACGGAAAATGGTGTATCTTCTGATATTAAAAAGTGATCAAAGTCTATACACCCCTCTATAGAGAGTACTAATGGATGTAAGAAACTATAGTATCCATTACTGAACCCCTCTAGATGAAAACTGGAAGGTATGACCTACCTATAGAAATATAGCTTCAAACTAATTATATATCTTTTCACTGAAAACTAATGATGTTTCTCTGTGGAAGATTTTAGAAGATCTGAATTTGCTTGATTATTATTATTATTATTAATCTTTGTACTTAGTGGTTTTATTCTGAATATGATATTATATTTTCACTTTGTCATCCTAGTAATTTGAAAAGTTAATCTTTTGTAATCTACAAAGAACCTGACAGGTGTTTAACAGAATATGTGTTTGTATTGTATATAAAACAACAGAAACAGGGTCTAAAGTACAAAATAAAGACCAGAAAACAAATATGAAGCACCAGGAGCCTTCAAAATCAGGACACAGTTCCTTTAATAGTATAGCTTGAAAATCAATCTTCCATTAGTGACCCAACATGGGCAGTGTTTCGGCGCACAGCGCCTGCGTCAGGAATCAAAAGTGTTCTGACATCTAATGGTTTCAATATGTAGCAGCAAAGCTTAACCCCTTGCTCATCCCCAAATCATCACTCCGTGAATAAGAAACCAAGACAACCCCTTAGTACTTTGATCAATGTTTCATTTACTGGCATGGCTGAGAGTCAATTGCAGAGAATCAGTACTAGCCAGGTCTCTGTCACCACCCAGGAAAATTATTTTGGTGTCATTGTTCTTGATATGTTAGGAATTAATCAGAAATGAATGGAGAACACAATTGAGAATATTGTAATGACTTTGTATTGCTCCATGGTGTGACCACACCTTGAATATTATTTGCAGTTCTGGCCACCACATCTCAAAGATACAGCAGAATTAGAAAAAGGTACAGAGAAGGGCAACAGAAATGATAAAGGGGATAGGGCAACTATGAGGAAAAGTTAAAGTGGCTAGGGCTCTTCAGCTTGGAGCAGAGACATCTGAGTGGAAATATTATAGTGGTCTATAAAACCTGAGTGGAGTGGAATGAGTAGATGCAAATTGCTTGTTTACTTCTTCCAAAAATACAGGGACTCGGGGGCATACAATGAAGCTACTAAGGAGTAAATTTAAAACAAATGAGAGAAACTATTTCTTCATGCAACATGTAATTAAACTCTGGATTTTGTTGCCAGTTAGGGGGTTGTTTACTAAAGCTTAACTTGAGTTATGTGCAGCAGGGAACATTTTATTCCTATGGGCCCTGCTGCAGATAACTCGAGCTAAGCTTTAGTAAACAATCCCCTTAATGTGGTAAAAGCAGTTAGCTTAGCAGGGTTTTAAAAAATGTTTTTGACAAATTCCTAAAAGAAAAGCCCATAAGCCATTATTAAGATGGACTTGGAAAAATCCTCTGCTTATCTCTGGGATAAGCAGCATAAAATCAGTTTTACTGTTCTGGGATCTTGCCAGGTAATTGTGACCCAGACTGGCCACTGTTGGAAACAGGATACTGGGCTTGATGGACCTTCGGTCTATCCTTGTATGGCAATGCTTACGTTCTTATGTAACTTACTGCATGCTGTCACCAAAAAGGTTTTAGTGCAAAAAGGTTTATCTTCTGCAGCAGCCATATGTGTAGATGCTGGGAACACCTTCAAATTGTTACTGTACAGGCTTTGCAGTTACCCTGCAGCAATTTGAGCTTTACTGTGCTGTAAAAGCTCAAAAACTTACTGGTCTTTAGTAAAAGGGCCCCTTAGTTCAATGGGTATGAGGTTTATGTATTTTGCAATTTGTTGTGTGAATAGAAAGTAGATGTGGCTTCAGTATGGGTTTTTCTTCTCCCCTCTTCTCCCCACTACTTGTTCCTTTCACTGTTCCTTTTCTTAGGCAGGTACAGATATAAAATGAATGTTGTGCCTCTGATAGAAAGCACTAGTTAATTAATGGGTAGCAGGCATCCAGCTGTATCCTCTCACTTGGTAGCGCCTTGAAAGTTTATTTTAACTCTAAAAGACAGGCTAATGAACAGAGAATAACTCTACAGTTTAAAGACTGTAAAGTTTAAACGGTGAAGAAGCAGCAGAATTCCTCTATACGGAAACCTAATTAAACATATACCCTGGGATTCTATATATCATGCCGAGATATCCGTGCGAAAATCGAAGCGTATTCCTTAACAATGCACATAACTTAATTAGTTAACAAGCTAATCAGCACTGATAATTGGATGTTAACAATCAATTATCAGCACTAATTGGCATTAATTAAATTTTATATGCACTACTTGCTATGCGTATTCTGTAACATGATGCACGTAAATATAAGTCACATAGTTAAAAAGTGGGCATAGTTATGAGCATGGTATAGGTGGGTCAAGTGCGTTTCTAAAATCTGTGCGCATTATTATAGAATACACCTGCTCTGCACCTAATTTAGGAGTCGGGATTTACACCAGGTTTTACTTTGTGTAATTGACTGCGACTAAATGTAGTCATGTGGTCTGGCGCTTGGCTTATTCTATAAAGTTTGCCTAAATTAAAGCATGTTTTACAGAATACGCTTTGATTTCTGCGTAAAACTCTCTGCGCAGTATATAGAGTCTAGTCCATCTTGGCTACACATGTAAAGGGCAAATTCAGAAATCCAATTGACACGTGTGCATGTTTGAGAAACAGAGATTTGAAAGTGCATTTCAGGGTGTGCTTTAGGAGGCTCAAAATATTAGACATTTCTTATTTTAGAGTGGGAAAATATGTATATTAAAAATAATTTCCCCATTGGCTTTTCCACCTCCTTCAAAGGTAGCACAAGTTTCATAAAACTTGCATGCTAAATTATCTTATATCTATAATTTTCTGGGATGGTGCCACTTTGAGGGTAATATTTTAACAGACTGCCTATGTTTGAAAGCCAAGAAGGCATCTATTTTAAGCCTATTTTATAAAGATACATAAGCAACTGGGCATCGCTCCTGCCGGAAGACTTCCTGGATCATCAATTTTAAGATGGTAGTCCCTTTAGGGGGCCATATGAGAGGTGGGGGTGATTGGACCTTTTGAGGGTAGGAGTGAGCAGGGCTTGAGCCTGCAGGGGTCTTCAGCCAGGATGGGGTGAGTGAGGCCTTTGAGGTTTTGGACTGTAAGCTGGGGGGGGGGGGGGGGGGGGGGGGGAGGTGTTCTCTGCTGACCTGGAAGCATTAGGCTGCAACTTCGCAGACTGGTGTTCCCGAGCAGTATTACTGCAAGTTACATTATAGTACTTAGATAGTAATGAGATTCAAAATATACATTTTGAATGTGGCGCAGGACTGGACAGGAGCGACTGAGTCTAACACCCCCCTGGACCCTGAGGACCTCTTGGACCAACAATGAGATAAGGTCTTTGGAGTGCAGGGGGGCTTGTTCTTGGGGGGTGGGCTGGCCTTGTGACAGAGGACTTAAGTCGAGGGGACTGGATGCCTGGGGGGATCCGGGACTGGAGGCCAGGGAGCTTCGGGCTGTGGCTTTGCGGTCTGATACACCCAGATGGTAAAATAACCCCAGCAAAAAGCTGGGGATATTTTACCGCGGTTTTTGGGCCATAACGTGACTGCCAATTAGAAGGCAGCCAAGTATTCAGGAATACAAAGTTGTAAATTTTTGCCAACAACATGATGTTCAGTATAGCACATACACTACTCTGGCTAATAAGATTTAGAACTATAGTAGTGTTTCTGGATTCAAAATTTAGATTTAGAACTATAGTAGTGTTCCTGGATTTACACCGGATGCAAAGAACACACCCTTAAGAAACTCCAGACGGCACAAAACACGGCGGCGAGACTACTATTTGGTAAATCTCGGTTTGAGGCAGCAAAACCTCTAAGAGAGAAGCTCCACTAGCTCCCGATAAAAGAGCGAATTGATTTCAAAATATGTGCTTTCACCCACAAGATCATATATGGGGATGCTCCAGTTTATATGTTCAGCCTGATTGACCTACCTCCTAGAAATTCCATAAAGCCATCTCGCACTTATCTTAATCTCCACTATCCTAACTGCAGGAATCTCAGATACAAATTGCTCTTCACCTCCTCGGTCTGCTTTGTGAGCCCTCGCTACTGGAATGCTCTACCATCCTCATTAAAAGAGACTAACGACCACACCCTGTTCAAGAAAGTCCTCAAGACTTATCTCTGTGACAAAGCTTACTCTGCTGTTACTTAACTACCTGCCGTCCCTCACTTGTTTCCCCTGTTGTTTTTCCCCCCATGTTGGTCCTTATTCCCTGTTCCGCCCTGGAATTAGTATGATGTAATTTCTCTAACTGCTGTTAGCCACATAGAGCCTGATATGTTGGGAATATGTGGGATATAAATGTTCTAAATAAATAAATAAAAATGAATGTAGATAAATTGGAAGGAATGGTGGTGCTTCTGACAGAGCCAAAAGGGATCACTGTTAAAGAATGTTTTAAATTCAAATGAGTGAAAGAGGTAATCAAGTATCTGGGTGTCAGATCCCGCGAGTGCTGGGTGACCTATTTTGCCTGAAATATAGACCACCTTATCAACTTAATATGAGAGATCTGGATAGATGGAAGTGCACAATTTGTCCTAGTTGGGCAGGAATGTGACCATAAAAATGAATATCCTCCTTATATTACTTTACCTGTTCCAGACATTCCTCATAGAATTTTCAGAGAGTGCTCTAAAAACAGTGCCGAGGAGAATGATTTTGTTTGGTGAAAGAGGCCTCCTAGAGTAGCTAGAAGGGTGTTCTGGCTGCCTCATAGGGAAGAGGAGGACTAGGGATCTTGAACCTTTAGAAGATATTATCAGGCAGCCTAGTTTTAAATGGTAATACAGTAGAGGGATGGCCAACTAGGTAAATCAGGTCCCGATGCAAGAGTTTGGCTTCTCCTGAACGTTAGGATAGGGGAGAAGATTCAAAACCCCTTTATTGAATGTAGCTGGAGGGTGTGAGATGGGGCCTATAAGAGATTGTTGATGGAATTAGAGCCCATTTCTTATAACAGGAAATTTTTCCTGAGTGAAGGGAAGGAAGATTTACTGGAAAATTATAGGGCTGAAACATTGGAGCAATTAATTAAAGCAGATCAGATTGTCTCCTTTGAGGAGCTGAGTGAACAATATAGTGCTGGAGCAAAAGAATTTTATAAATATTTACAGGTGAGACAATTAAGGTAAAGCGGTTAGTATAAGACCTAAGCAATAAAATTGCCCTTTGAAGAGCTATACATGAAACATTTTCATGCATGGGGCCATCTTTCCAAATTTGATATGTGCCTACAGACAGGGGGCACCACCTCCTAGCTATGTTAGAGACAGAGAAAAAGTTCTGGGGAGAAGTGGTCCATTGATTATATCTGTTTCCCTTCAGAAGATGGGGTACAAGATATTAATTGGAATGTATTATATGCCACATGAGTGAGTAGGTTTTATCTGGGGATGGACTCAGGTTTCTGGAGAGGGTGTGGACTAGTTGGTACCTTGTGGTGAGAGCACAGATGATTTTGGAAAGTTATAGAAGAGCTGATCCAGTAGTTAACAGGGACAAATCTGTGTAAGAACACAAAAGCTTTCTGCTGATCCTTTTACCTAATGGGGAGGAGGAAATTATCTGATTAGCATAATACTTATGCTAATCAGATAATTTTCCTCCTCCCCATTATAGCTTATAGCTGCCAGACATGAAATTGCTTGTCATTGGAAGAAATATTTACCAGTGGAAAGGTGGGGAGTGGTTAATAAGCTCTGAAACGTGTAAGATATCAGCATTCTGAAAACAAAATTTACACCAGTTCAGACAATCAAGGATGCCTTTTGAGGTATAGTTAGCGCAAAATCATAGTCTAATGTAGAGTGTCTTAATTAGTGAAGGATATAAGGAAGGGACTTATGTTCTTGAATTTAATTGAAACCACTGCAGGGTAAGGATGGGGGAGAGGGAGATAGGGGATAAAGGGGAAGAAATACAATGATCCAAGACTGTTGATACCAAATTTCTTGTTATGGTAGAGAGATAATGAGATTTTGTTAAGCCGGTCAGTTGTATATTCAAAAGGTCTGGCTATCTATGTACTGTCTGAATAAGAGAAGACTATGTAGAGGTTTGGATAAATTATGTATAAAAAGAAATGCTATCTATAAAAGTGCAAGCAATATTTTTAAGAAAAGCACTCATGCAGCTGGCACCTACTGTGCTTTAGAATATCGAGCCCATTATTTTTAATTTATATTGATATGCTTGAAGAATAAGGCATGCTGAGAGCCTGGTGGAGGATATAGAATTGTGATCTCAGGCTGTGACTTTCTGGTTTCAGTGTCTTAGCTGGAAGAAATTAGCTCTGCCTGGCTGATAGTAAGCACTGCAAAGAGCTTTCGCTCTCATAATCCAGGCTCTAAAGCCGAATGCACTTAAACTGTTTTATTTATTTATTAGGATTTATTTACTGCCTTTTTGAAGGAATTCACTCAAGGTGATGTACAGTAAGAATAGATCAAACATGAGCAGTAGGCAATGAGAGCAGTAAAAATATTCGAACAACAATACAAAGTATGGCATGGTATACTACTTGCAATGACAACACAGTATGTACTAGAACATTACAATTGGTAGTGAGGGGTAAGGCAAAGTTGTAACATATAGATGAGTAAGAAAGTAGGAAGAATTAGAAAGTAAGGTGATTGATTTGAAGAAAGTTGCATGTGAGGTCAGAGAGATGGTTAAATATTATCTCAGCTTGGATAGGAGTGGATAAACATGTCCCGCTGCAGTATGTGCAGCTCGAGTCAATTCTTGTGTGTGTGAGTGAGACTAACAAGTTAGTTACTTCTTCCATTAAAGGTCTGGTTGAACAGCCAAGCTTTCACCTGCTTCCTGAAGTACAGGTAGTCTTGTGTTAAGCAGAGCTTTTCAGGCAATGCATTCCAGAGTGTGGGGGCTACTCCGGAGAAGGCTCGCTTGCAGGTGTCACATTGTGTAATGTCTTTTGGAGTGGGTGTAGTTAGTGAAAGTCCTTGGGAGGACCTTAGTGTCCTTGGTGGTGTGTGGAGGATCATCCTATTCTTCAGATACTCGGGGCCATTTCCTTTCAGGGCCCTGAAGATCAGACATAGAGTTTTAAATTTAGCCCTGTATTGTACTGGTAGCCAATGAAGTTTTTGCAAAAATGGTGTGATGTGGTCACATCACTTGCAACCTTTTATGAGTCTTGCTGCTGCATTCTGAATCAACTGGAGCTGGTGCAGGCCCTTTGTAGTCAGACCATTGTATAGTGCATTGCAGTAATCCAGTCTTGCTTTAGTAATTCAGAAGTTGAGTGCCTGAATCATCATTACCCTTTATCTGTTAGAGAGATACGGAAACATTCTGAATGCTTACATTTTTTGGGTTGCAACAGCAGGCTGCAGCTTTGCCTTATGCCGGGGTCCACTGGGAGTTTGTGCCCACATTACACTGAAGGGTTTGTTGGGGGAACACCATGACGTTTTCAAAGTCAGAAGTGTAACTTGCTAAGAATAAAACAAAAGTTCTTTCATGAATCATCCTAAAAAAAATTTTCCCACTGGTATTAGTGTCTGTTTCTTGTAATATACGAGTCAAGCAATGTTCTTTCTGGTAATCATTTCCATTTCAGCTACATGAAGTTAAAATGTCTACACAGCAGCTTTTCTTCAGAATTTAGTTCATATCATTTGCACATAAGTACCTCTTGTTTCCATCTGAGTTTATTCTATTCTTGGTATAAATCTCTTAGTACACTTTAGTAAAAAGACCCCCTAACATTTTTAGCTCATGCTAAAAATCAGCTGCCACTAAATGCTGAGATGGCCATTGTAGTGTTTAGCGCCAGCTGATTTTTAGTGTGAGATAAAAACGCTAGTGCACCTTAGTTAAAAAAAATCCCTCAAATTGTGTTTTTATTATTTATCTGCTTCATTTGTTTATATACTATTGGATTTTTAATGGGAGGTCATAATCTCATCTTTAATGGGATAATTTCTCAGGTTCTGCAAAAGCGAAAAATTATTTTGTGTGTATTTTTGTGTAGGGGACTGGATTTGATGTGTTGGTCTTTAGACTGTTTTTTTTTTTTTTTTCTTCAATTTGCATATTCTGTGTGCTCTAGAAATAAAATTCTTACTAGCAGAGAAAGGTGGCTGCCTGCTGTTTTATATTATTCTTTCCAATCCAACAGTTATTGAAAAGTATAAAGGGGACAAGAATATATGTCTGTCTCTCTTTTCGTCTTTCAGTCTGGGGGAGTATAACTCTGAAAAGTTAATGGAAAAGGACCAAATTAGGTGTGAGGGAAAAACATCAGTGAAAAGACACATCAAGTTTGAAAATAGACCTTGAGCCACATTAGATTGGGGCTTCCAGTGAAATACGTTCCCCCAAAACATGGCCAGATGCATTTCTATGAGAGAAAGAGCTCCAGCTTTTGAAGCATAGAAACTTAGATACAATGAAACATATTAGACATGGAATTGCTCCTTTCAAAATGTCTCTCATCTGTACTCTTGGTCACAGATAAAACACAGAGCCAACACACACATACGCACAGTACATGTGCAGATACCCAAATACCCCATACAAACTCCCACCATACACACACTCACCAAAACATACCAAACATATATACCACAGGGACATATACAACACAACACACAAACTACAAATACCCCCCAAAAATATATATACACACAAACACATTCACATAAATAACACACACACACATACACATGCAGAGCCTCTTGTAGGGACATGCAGGACTGCATATCTATATCTTTCCACATCTCATGGGCCTAGCAATTTTAAAAAGCTGTGCATGGGGGGGGGGGGGGGGGGAATATATTTTCTCTACTTATTAGGGTACCAGGTTATAGAATTGACCTTTTATGGTCTGTAAATCTCACTTTTTGGCCACACTTTGGAATGGTCTACCCACTTGATCTCTGGTTTATGTCAAAAGTAATGGAGGATGAAAATGACTTACCCAAACCTAGGATCCCTTTTACTAAGCCACAACGAAAAGTGGCCTGCAGCAGTGCGAGCAAGTATTTTGGGCGTGCCACCGGGCCAGTTTCTGCTGTGTCCTAAAAAAGGGGCCTTTTTTTAAGGGGCCAGAAAATGGACGTGTGGCAAAATAAAAACCAGCACCTGTCAATTTTCAGCCTGAGACCTTACCACCACCCGCAGACTCAGCAGTAAGATCTCTCGTGCTACCTGGGCGGTAGGCATGCCGTTTACCACTGGGTAAGCGCCACACGGTAGAAATAGAAAATATTTTCTACCATGTCTTTTCAGCATGCGCCAAATTCAGAATTACTGCCTGGGGCACACAGTAGCCAGGCGGTAATGCTGATTTGGTGATGCTAGATGCGCCTTTGCAAAAGGGCCTCTTTGTATTCAAGCTATTATTTACACAGTCCTTAAGCTCACTCACAACCTGCTTCTTCCACACACCCAGAACTAGTTCTATAGAACTCTCAATGACTTTTCTGGAGACATGAAGTTTGGGGTGGAAACCATGAACAAAAATCCCACTGGTAAAAAGGGGGCTATAGAAAGAGTGAATGAGCTATGAGAAATAGATCTACATTTTGGACCTATTGGGTACTTGTAGTCTGGACTGGTTGATATCAGAGACAGGATATTGGGCTCAACTGACCTTAGTCTGATTATGCATAGCTTTTCTTAAGGGGTCCTTTTACTAAGGTGCGCTGAAGAATGGCCTGCGGTAGTGTAGATGCATGTTTTGGGAGTGCACAGAATCATTTTTCTGCGCGCCTGCAAAAAATACCATTTTAAAAATTTTTGCCGAAAATGGAGGTGCGGCAAAATGAAAATTGCTGCGTGTCCATTTTGGGTCTGAGATCTTACCGCCAGCCATTGACCTAGTGGTAAAATCTCACGCGGTAACTGGGGAGTACTGACCTATGCATGCCAAATGCCACCTGGAACGCGTAGCTGATGCGCACCAGAAAATAAAAAATATTTTTTGGGCACGCGTAGCAGATGCGTGCCAAACAAGAAATTACCACAAGGGCCATGTGGTAGGTGTGTGGTAACTCCATTTTGGCACACGTTGGGCGTGCGTAGACGTAGAGCCCCTAAGTTTTTATGATATTTCCATGGGGGGGGATTGTTGAGAAAGTAAGTAGATAGGTGTCCATGACAGGCGTCCACAAATGTATGTTTCCCTAGGATCTAATATAATCTTAATCCACCCTGACCATTGGACAGTGTCACTCCCTGATTAAACTGTAAAATCCATCCTTTGAATTCTGTTGTCAGTGACATCTAATGGTTTCATATATTATCACTCTTGGTTTAATTTTACTATTCTTTCCAGATAAACAGGATAATCAAAAACATACTCACAGACAGCATAACAATATACACTTTCTCTCTCTTTTTCACACACGCATGGGCACACAGGATTTTGAAAGAATTCCAGAGTATGTTCCATAAGCTTTTTCTACTTGTTCTATCTATAAAAAATTATCTTGGTGACTAATAATTCTCAGTAGTGTGCATCACACATTGGAAAATAGAAAGCGTGCACACTCCTTGCATATATCCCCGTATTCTATAACTTGGGGGTCCTTTTACTAAGCTGTGCCAAAAGGGGGCCTGTACTGGTGTTGGTGTGTGTTTTTGATGTGCGCTGAGGCCCCCGTTTACTTCAGTGAGTAAAAGTCTGTTTTGTTTTGTTTTTTGAAACCTGGGGTCCTTCAACTGGGTGCTACTTTTTATCTGATACCCATGTAAATGTGTGGTGAAATACCAATCGACTAAATATGTTTTCTTTGACCCAGCTCAGTTAACAGTATTTCTAGCATCTAGGCAGAATAGGGTGGCTTAAATTCATGACGTTGAGGGCGGAAAAAAACCCAAACAATTCCGGCAGCGCAGCGTCAGGGAAGGAGGCGGCGCTCCAGACGTCTCTAGCTTTCCCTTCGCTGTGTTCCACCTTCTTCTGACGTCAAGGATGACGTCAGAAGAAGGTGGAACACAGCGAAGGGAAAGACGTCGGGAGCGCCGCCTCCTTCCCTGATGCTTCGCTGCCGGAACCGCTACAGAGGTAAATTTAAAAAGAAGAAGAAAAAAAAAAAAGAAGTTGGGGGGAGAGAAGAGGGTGGCCAGAAAAGTTGAACAATGGGAGCGGGAGGGCAGGGGAGAAACGACAGCATGGATGCAAAGGGGGGGGGGCATGGATGCGAAGGGGGGGGGGGGAGAAGAGGGCGGGCCAGGCTGGGACACGGGAGAGAGAGGAGCATGGATGCGAGGGGGGTCATGGAAGGGAGAGAGGGGACTTGCTGGAAAAGGTTGAATGGAGGCGGCAGGGGACAGAGGAGCATGGATGGGCATGGATTGGGAGGGCAGGGCTCAGGGAGAGAGGGAAATTGCTGGAAAGGGATGAATGGAGGGGCAGGGGACAGAGGAGCATGGGTGGGCATGGATTGGGAGGGCAGGGCTCAGGGAGAGAGGGGAATTGCTGGATAGGGATGAATGGAGGGGGCAGGTGACAGAGGAGCATGGATGAGCATGGATTGGGAGGGCAGGGCTCAGGGAGAGGGGAATTGCTGGATAGGGATGAATGGAGGGGACAGATGGGCATGGATGGATATGGATTGCAGGGCAGGGCTCAGGGAGAGAGGGGAATTGCTGGATAGGGATGGATGGAGGGGGCAGGTGACAGAGGAGCATGGATGGGCATGGATTGGGAGGGCAGGGCTCAGGGAGAGAGGGGAATTGCTGGAAAGGGATGAATGGAGGGGGCAGGGGACAGAGGAGCATGGATTGGGAGGGCAGGGCTCAGGGAGAGAGGGGAATTGCTGGATAGGGATGAATGGAGGGGAAAGATGGGCATGGATGGATATGGATTGCAGGACAGGGCTCATGGAGAGAGGGGAATTGCTGGATAGGGATGAATGGAGGGGGCAGGTGACAGAGGAGCATGGATGGGCATGGATTGGGAGGGCAGGGCTCAGGGAGAGAAGGGAATTGCTGGAAAAGGATGAATGGAGGGGGCAGGGGACAGATGGGCATGGATTGGGAGGGCAGGGCTCACACTCTCTCTCTCTCATATACAATGTCTTTCTGACTCTCACTCTCACACACTCTGTCTCACACTGTATCACATTCACTCTCTATGTGCCACACAGTCATTCACACACTCGCTTGGTCTCATACACTCACTCTCACAGAGAATCTGTGTCTCACACACACTCTCTCTCTCGCCCACACACATACACTCTCTCTCACACTGTGTCTCACATATACACTTGCACACACTCTCATTCTCACACACACACTCTCTCACAAACACACTCACACCCAGACTCACTCTCTCTCACACACACACAGTCACTCTCACATACACTCTCCCAAACATACACACTCCGAGGAAAACCTTGCTAGCGTCCGTTTCATTTGTGTCAGAAACGGGCCTTTTTTACTAGTCTTATATAATAAAACTCACCCTCAATGTTCTGAGGACACTGATGTCACTTCTGTCATCAAAATGGGTTTGAAGGGTTCGTGGTGGTGAAGCCACCGAAATCGCCGTCTTGAGGCCCTGCCCTCGCGTCAAACGTGATGACGTCGAGGGCGGAGCAATGGCGTACGGTGCGTTCAGGAGGTGCGGAGCAATGGCATCAGAACGACGAAGGGGTCGGTAGATAGGGAGGGAGGAGAAAGGGGGGTGTTGGGGAGGAAAACCTTGCTAGCGCCCGTTTCATTTGCTCCAGAAACGGGCCTCTTTTACTAGTTCTATAATAGAATCTGATTGCCCAGATGACATTAAAGAATTAGCACTTTTAGTGCACTGCATCTAGGCATCAAGGGCCAGATTCTATATAAGGTGCAGTGGCATAGCTAGGTGGGGTGCCAGGGGAGTGGCTGCTCCTCCAAACGGAGTTCTGCCGTGACTGGCACCTATTTATTTTTAATTGTGTTGCACTGAAAATGTGCGCCGGCACAGGCGGAAGTCCGCTCTCGCTCCCCCCGCGCCATCAACCTGGCTCAGCTTCTGATAAGGTGCCTAAACAATCCACATGGTGTAGTCTATAAGCAGCACCTAGATTTAGGTGTGGTATATAGAATACGCTTAGTTGATATCCCAGCACCTAAAACTATGCACCTCCATTTACACCAATGAAAATATGACCTAAATCCCGGCGCATCGATTTACGCACACTGGGCCATATTCTATAACTATGTGTGTAAATTTTGGAATGCCCACAAAATGCCCATTTCTCCGCCCATAGCCATGCCCCTTTTGAACTGCGCACATTAGAATTTAGGCACAGTTCATTATAGAATACACTTAGCGAGTTGTGTGTGTAAACTCTAATTATTGTCAATTAGTGCTCATTTTTGCTTGATAGGTGATTAGCTTGTTAAACCAATTAAGTTACACATGTTGTTATGGAATACGCTTAGATTTCAGTGCAGAACACTAGGCACACTATAGAATCCGGCAGCAAATGTGTAGCACTTGGTTATAGAATTGTCCCTTATAGTACACACTCTTTTTAATAAAAGTGTGCCCAATTCTGTATATGGCGCCTAAAATTAACACGTGCTAGGCAATTACGCCTAAGCATATACTAAATACTGTGTGTAAATTTACGCACAGTATTTAGAATACGCTTAGGTGTAGTTCATGTGACTAAATCTACTTGCATCCATTTACGCCAGCAAAAAGCTGGTGTAAATCCCTGTGCTTAGATTTATGCGCACTGGCCCAAATTGTATGACAACGCACATAGATTTTGGATCACCCACAAATTTCCACACCCCTAAGCATGACCCTTCTTGCCTATGCTTGTTAGAATTTAGGCTCAGAACATTACAGAATACGCTTAGCAATGTACGCACGTAAATTCTAATTTTTGCCAATTAGTGCTCATTATTGCTTGTTAAATACCTTGTTAAAACAATTAATCTACATGAGTAGTTATAAAATATGCCTAGATTTACAAGCAGAATCGCATGTAACTCTAGGCACACTATATAGAATCGGGGGGCGTATGTACTTTTTAAGAAGAGTGGGCACTGTTATTGGCAAATGCCATTTTGTCACAAACAGCCTGTCCCTATAGATTAGTGCCTGTTGACGACTGTGAATGGTAAAGAGCTGAATGGAATGTCTGCATTTTTGACAGTTACTGTATTTCTAAATATGGCTTTGCAGAATGAGATTTTATTTCTATGAAGGATTCTCCCATGTGGAATCAAAATAGTAAAGATACTAATTATCCATGATTGTTGCTCCCTCTAGGTTAACTGAAGACACATGATTTTACTTTCAGAGGGCGAAATAAGTAAAATTAAATCACTATCAGCTTTTTCAAATAAGATACTGTCAGGATCTCTTGCTATTCTTGACAAAAAGTATTGTAGGTGTAGTTGCAACAATGTGGAAAATTTCATTTATGACACAAATGATCAGGGGAAGGGACTGCCCAGACTTCCAGATACTGGTTTTCCAGATATACAGAATTAATTTGCATGTGATATATTTCTGTTACAATGGTTAAAAGAAACAGCTTAATACATGTTTTGGACAGCTGGAAAATAAAAAGTGATTAAGAAACCTCAAAGGCTGGATTGCTCAATAGCAGTGTAGAAAACTCACAAACTAAAAAAAAATAATTAGGTAGTTTGGAGCTAATGAAACTGCAGATAGTTGGCTCTGAAATTCCATAAAATACATGACGCACAATAATGTGATAAAAATCATTAATTAAACTTAAATAGTGACTAAAATTGTGAATTACACTGGCTCCCACTAAAAGACCGAATCTCATTCAAAATCTGCACCTTGGTTCATAAAATCATTCATGGAGAGGCCCCGATATATATGTCAGACCTTATAGACCTACCAGCAAGGAACACAAAAAGTTTTTCACGCACTTTCTTAAACCTCCTTTACCCCAACTGTAGAGGACTCAAGTACAAATCGGTTTATGCATCCAGCTTTTCTTACATCTGCACGCAACAATGGAATGCACTACCAAATCCCATAAAAACAACGTATGATTAGACAACCTTCCGAAAGCTACTAAAGACTAACCTGTTCAAAGAGACTTATAAAAAGGATCCTTCATAAAGTCTTAACATTAAAACTGTACCAGAACAAGCCAATATTGAATTTTAATTTGACCACTTTCACCACATTGTTAATATTGAACGTTATACTTTTTACTTGATATCATATACCAGATATGAATTATTTATTTATTTACTTCCAATTTACTTGATATTTTATGTACCTTAATTGTAATAATACTCTGTACTCCTCATTCCGTTAATGGTGATCGCCATTGCGGCATAATGTAAGCCACATTCAGCCTGCAAAGAGGTGGGAAAATGTGGGATACAAATGCAGCAAATAAATAAATAAAAAGGTATATTCAAGAGCTGAAAAATGCATATCTCAGCACAAAGGATGAAAAATGCTTACTCAGCGCATAGCTTCAATTATAACGATTTACCTCCATTGTGTTAGTGTGTTCTAATCCAGTGGTTTTCAACCCACTCCTCAGGGACCACCTGGCCAGTTGAGTTTTCAGGATATCCACCATACGAGCCAACTTTTCAAAATTATTGGAGGTGCTAAGCCCAATGGAAATAACCACTCCCTGGACACCTACAAGGAATTTTCTCAATATTGGGGGTGCTCAAGCACCAACAGCACTTACAGAGTCAGCCTCTATGATATCCACAATGATTATGGATGAGATGTCTTAGCATGCGCTTCCTCCACTGCATGCAAATACCTGTCATGCATATTCATTGTGGGTATCCTGAAAACCCGACTGGCCAGGTGATCCCTGAAAACTGGGTTGAAAACTACTGCTCTAATCCATCCATCAAATTTCAAAACATTTTTGTATGCAAAATATCTTTTTTTAAAGAACTAACATATATGTTTCAGAAATCCAAGGCGTATTTCCTGTTTTTCACATATACTCCAAACATACCAATGGAGTCAATGGCCTCCATATACTGCACACCACTCCTCTGCTGCACTTCTGTCATGCCCACACACTGCCTATTCCCATTTTAAGAAGCTGGCACCTTTTTTTTTTTTACTGCACTGACTGGTCATAACACCTGGTAGGCTTTAATGTCAACTGTAGTAAAACCCATGCTGGCTGCTTAATGCAGCTTAGTAAAATAGCTCCTAAGTTTTAGGACTCTTACGTTTTGAAATTTTTAGATATAGTCTTACCTTGTCCTGTCTGTTGCTCTATTCCTAGAACCTGTCTTGTCTTGTCTGGACCCAGTTCTTGCCTTGCCCTTGCCTTGTCTGGATCCAGTTCTAGCCCTGTTTATTATTATTATTATTATTATTATTTATTGCATTTGTATCCCACATTCCCCCACCTATTTGCAGGCTCAATGTGGCTTACATAGATTTCTTAACATTATCATTTCAGGATTTCAGATACAGTTAGTAATGTGTAGCGATCAGGGAAGGGAAGAGAGAAGAAGGAAGAGAGTGATTGGGGTAGTTGTCGAAGTTGGGCATTCATAATTGAATGGGTTGCCTTGCCTTGTCTGGGTCTAGTCCTAGTCATGTCTTCCTTGTCTAGTTCTAGTCATGTCTGTCTGGGTCTAGTCCTAGTCATGTCTTCCTTGTCTAGTTCTAGTCATGTCTGTCTGGGTCTAGTCCTAGTCATGTATGCCTTGTCCAGTCCCAGCCTTCAGTCAAGCCCTGCCTTGCCTTGTCTTCTGTCAAGCCTTGCCTGTCTTACCTAGTACTTTGTCCAGTGCTGTGCCTAGCCTGAGTGACTCACCTGCCATAACCGGGGTCTAGCTACTGTCTAAGGGCTCACTGTCCCATGAGTCCATGACACTTCCCTTTGAAAATATGCTTGCATTCTCTGGTATGTGGACAATAATATTATGATAGGTTTCCTACATATGATGGCCAAATAGGTGTGTATTTCTAGTCTATTTTATAAAGACGCATAGGTACCTATGAAGGTTATTTTAGAAATATCTTTGTGTAAATAGAGGTGTTTACACTTGTAGACTACATACATGTGTAAATAATGATTTCAGAAGACATGGAACCAAACAAGCTTAGCCATGATTAGATAGCAATACCAATAACTGGGAAGCAAAGCCAGTGCCGCATAGACTTTTATGGTCTGTGTACTGATCATGGCTGGATAGATTTGGATGGACTGGGTGGGGCTTCAGTGACAACATCAGAAGTTGGAGAGCAA
Source organism: Microcaecilia unicolor (assembly GCF_901765095.1). Taxonomy (NCBI): domain Eukaryota; kingdom Metazoa; phylum Chordata; class Amphibia; order Gymnophiona; family Siphonopidae; genus Microcaecilia; species Microcaecilia unicolor. The sequence goes on along the minus strand of NC_044032.1, from coordinate 181,130,080 downwards.
GGCCTGTGCCAGACAGAATTCTACAGTCTGTGCCTGAAAACGAAAAGGACAAACCAATATCAAGTAAACAGGGCAGTTTTCAGGGCTGTGGCCAATATGGCAGCAAAAATGCTATTGGTATTGTCTGCCTTGTTACCTACTCTGCTGCTTTCCAGTATTAGATTTTCCACACACTAAGAGAAAAGGGATGGTAAGGGCCATTCCTCCACTGGAGATCACCTCCTCTCTTGCGCAGCAAAGCTTGGAGAGGTGTGCCATTAACTTTCACACTTGGTGTCAGGCGGAGACCCCGCTGCAGTTAAGGGCAGAGGAGCATCTTCTCTGCAAGGGCTAGATGCGTTGTTGTCCCCACTGGTGGTCAGTCCACACCATGTCTGGAAGATAAAAGGGTGTTGGCTGCAGAGTCCTTGGAGGTGGTGGGCGCTACACCAGGGACCTGTTTGGAGAGATTTGGACCTGGAGTTTCTTCCGGTGCTACCGTAAGAACAACGGAGCAGAAAGGGTGCAGTGAACACTGGAGGTCCTCTGGAGGGTCCTGAAATGCTTGGATTCAATCGTCTCAAGAACTAACTAATCTTGTGAATAAAGTTAACTCTTTGGCCCTTTCATTAGAAGCAGTTAAGAAGAAAACAGATAAGCAAGTGGAACAAGTTAAAATGGATGTAAAAGATCTTAAGGATGTTGTTTCGTTAGTAGTAAAGGATAAAATGTTAATACACCGCAAATTGAACAGTTAATGAATTATAATAGAAGTCTCAATTTGCAGTTATTAAACTTTCCTAAAGTCTTTGGGATATCTCTTCTGGAATTGTTTAAAAAATATTTAGTTGAAAACTTGAAGTTGCCTAAAGAAGCTATCCCCCCTTTAAACAAGATTTATTATTTATCTGATGCCTGTAATAAGTCTGAGGAAATATCTGGGACACAAGAACATGTATAACCACAAGAAAGGAAAATTATAGACCAGTGAGCATGACATCAGTGCCAGGCTAAATGGTAGGGACCAAGGATTGACTGACTATTCAGACAGCCAGGCAGTGCCCGAGGGACCAGGGCAGTGGGGGGAAGGGGGGCAGTACTTCCATCCCATATGATGTGTCTGACATCCCTCTCTCCCCTCTCCCGCTAACATTGGTACAATTATGTAGGAGTCAAGGAGAAACCAAGTCCGCACAGCGCACTTACTGTGTGATACTACATGTTTACTTGATCTGCTTTCCGATGACACAACTGCATTGGATATTTTCTTTAGGTCCAAAAATGACTTCAACTGTTCAGAAGCAAAGAAAACATACTTGGCCCCTAAATAAGGGGTCTGACATTTACATGGATAGACTAACAAATATGAAGCCCCTAGCTTTTTAACCTCATCTCTCATTGACAGAAAAACGTTTCACCTTTCCTGTGTTGACCTTGTCACATCTGGAAAGATACAGATCCTTTGACCACAAAATTGTACTTGACACTTACAAAAATAAAGTCTCATTATAGTGTAAACCCGCACTATGATGTCATAAGTGCGCTCACTTGAAGGAACAGGCTCTGTAAGATGTCACAGTGTTTTCCCCGCAAAATGATCAGAGCCTTTGCCAAACCAAGAAAATTGTTACAAAGCAAAATTTATTTAAACTAATTTCAAATTATTTCAGCATTTCAATTTCTTTCAGGTGTTAACAGAAATTCTATTTCTTTTCTTTAATAGCAATCAATAACAGCTTGGAACTACTTTCAAACAATACATCAGATAAGTATTCACCTTTTTTTTACCTAAAATATTGAACAATAATGTTAAAATTATTTTTTCTATGTAAAGGACTGATTCTTTGTGTTATTTATTTTGTTTCTTTCCAGGTCTCACAGTCAAGAACCCAAAGGTAAGTATGCATGTAATCTTTTAATTGAATTAAACCTTTTGTCCAAAGCTCGTGCTGGTAAGTACTTAGCTGCAAGACAGCTGCAAACCTTCCTCAGCCTTCTTCTCTTTCTTGCGTTGGAGCTCGTTGTTCTGGTCCAGGTTATTATGGAGTGGATGATACCTGATCTTTAATTAAATAAAACGGAACAAAAACCCTGGCTCCCTGATGAATGTAAGCAGAAATTCTGGGAATTTAAGTCAAAACTGGTGGCCAATTAACTAATTTCAAAGTAACAGGTAAGTATTATTCCCTTTCTCTACTCTGATCTCACTGTTTTTCCCTCACTAATAATGAGAAGACTATTGATGACTTTAATTGCTCTCTCATAGCCAGATCCACTCACTCTCAAAACCATACACTTTTCTCTCCCTTACACAACCCACGTCTGCAGATTCTCTCACCCTTTAGCACTCAAATCTTCCACACCCCTGCAGCACACCTGCCATACATTAACCCCTCTCACTCACTAGCACCCAAGTTCCACTCACCTGCAGCACCACTGTCATACAGGTCTGTCTCCCTCAGTGACACAAGCTCTTCTCACTCATTAAATCTCAAACCTCTCACACACCTGCAGCACCCCTAGCACACAAACTCTTCTCACTGTCTTACAGACTCGTCTCCCCTAGCAACAGCATCACAGCTTGGCCATCTGACCCAAACGGACCAATCAGCTGCTGACTTTCAGAATGTCAGCTAACTTTTTCAGTTGAGAATCTAGGCACATTCTCCATCTTGAAATACATTTTTCCCATTAAAGTATATGGGAAAAATGGATTTCTATACAAAATACATAATAAATCACATTATACTTTAACAAAAATTGTACCACCATCCCAGTCACATTTTTCTGAATCCAGTCCATGTTTTCTTTTTTTTAAACCATTAATATACACCATTTTAACCTATTTTCACCCAAAAACCCCATAAAAGTTTTACCAAAAATTACCAAAATTTCCACATGTATAAAGTCACAGGTGCGCTCTCAAACCCCGTCGTCGGAATTTTAAAAAACACTTCCAGAGCAGCGCACGACTCTCCGCACTGGAAAAACCTCAAAAATCCCTTTAAAATTACTTTTAAAAATGTTAAAGTACACAACTTATCTAAACAGATCCCCCAGACCCCCCAACCATTAAAATAATAATTTTAAAAATTTTAGGGAAGGCCCGACAACAAAACACCTTAAAAAGCTAAAAATTAAATTAAATTAAATCAAAACAAGGCCATGGGACCTCTTACCTGACCCCTCTAACGTCCATCCTGGGGTCCTTTGAACTTTCCCGAGCCCCGACGGTCCTCCGACGCCTCCTCTGCTTTTCTTCGGGCCAAAAATCAAAATCGAGGCCCAGGCTTCATTTTGCGGCCTACCGGCGTTTCCCTGCATTTGCACATGCGCCGAACCAGAGACAGCCGGTTTTTCCCTCTCCCCAGCTCCTGCTGAAATCGCGGTGGTGCGCTACTCGCGCCAACCACGTTTTGGGCTCTCCTGCTGTCTCCGGTTCCTCCTTAGCCCCAGGACTTGCTCCGGTCCCGAAATGGGACTCCAGAACCTCGGAGCAAGCCTGGGGAACACTGGAAACGCGGCCACCACTCCAAATGGGCCAAAAACAGCCTGAAAATCAGTCAGACCCACACGAGGGTCAGAAGAACCCCCCAAAAAGCCAGCAAAAGCCCGGAGTGCCCCAAAATACCCCAGAGCAGCCCAGGATCACCAGTAAGCCCCTTTAAAGGGGACACACTTTAATTTTATATACTTTTTAACCCTTTACAATAGCATCTAAGTTCTGCTTGAAGACTAATGAGACCAATAAAGTAAAAACAATGGGTTAAGCTGGTGCTTTACTTTATTAAGGGGAGAGTCCTTGAAACAACCTTGGTAGACGAAACATGATCATATCGGACTTTGGGTCCCCCCCCCCCCTTCTACGATGAGTAGATTCTATCATTATTTTGAATAAAGTAGAGGAATAAGTTTACAAATCTGGAAGCATTTAGGAAAAGAACATGAAGATTGAATTTTTAAGATGTGATACAAATCTTACCTGAATACTGATCAGGAGGTGGGTGCAGTAATTCTTGCAGCATTGTAATTTGGGTGCTTTCATGTTGCACCGCTGATATCAGATTGATTATTCTGCATAAATATTGTGGACTTTGGGACAGAAACATCCAGGTACAGGAATTTACACCAACTATAGGGCTGGTGTAAGCAATCGTGCCTTAATGTGCGTGTGTTTTTGGCTGTTTGTGCTATTATAAAAATAGGTTTACAATAGATGCCAGAAGCGGTGCCTGTAATGCAATATTAACACTGTATGCTATTATTTATGGAGAAAGTCTTTGGTTCTGTGGCTGACTGGGAAATTCAGAAAAGTAAAAACAACCCCTAACAAAGGGGCCCTTTTACAAAGCCGTGTAGGCGCCTATACACGCCCAACGCACGTCAATTCGGAGTTACCGCCCGGTGTCTGTGTGGCCCAGGAAGTAATTTTGATTTTTACGTGCATCCACGATGCACACCGTAAAATAATTTTTATTTTCCAGCACACGGCAGAAAATGGGTGGTAATCGTCATTCTACGTGTGTAGACCATTACCGCTTGGTTAACGCATGACACCTTACTGCTCGTCCATTTTCAGCCAAAAAGGCCTTTTTTTGCAGATGCGCAGAAAAATGGACTTGCGTGCGTCCAATACACGCATCTACACCAGCACAGGCCACTTTTCAGCACACCATAGTAAAAGGACCCCCCAAAATTCTTGTATCATTTCATGAGCAATTCTTCAGCACTGCTTTTTCTTTTGATAAACTGTGTGCTAATAGCATGTTCTCAAGTTTCCTACTGATGTGACGCTGCATGCAGTTATTTTTCATGAGTGACCTACATTCTATATGATTTTATTTGTCTCATTCCTTTCCTGTGCAGATGGATTTTAATTTTGCTCTGAGCTATGTTTCAAAATAAATTGCATGTACACCATATTTCCTTTGCAACACAGCAGTGAGTTGAGATTGGAAAACAATGAAAGCTTTTTATTCTCTCTTTCCTTCTCCAACTATTCAGAAAATAACAAAGAAGCCCGGAGTGAAGATAATTGATTGCTTGTCTCAAAAATCTCTGATGCAGCAGAGAATTAGCCCTATACTTTGTGTTTCATTTAATTTAAAAGCAGGTTGAAGCAGTACGTATAGGAATTGCATGATTTAAAAAAAGCCAAAACCCCCCCCCCCCCACTTAACTATTTTCACCATTTGTAACCAGTTAATCAAAAGTGGGGTACTTGGAACAAAAATGGAAATGGCAGAATTCTAATGGGAAGAAAAGCAATGAAATGCAACGGGTCAGTAACAATCCTGCTGCTGTAGTTCCACTACAGCAATACTGCTCGATGTATCTATAATGCTTTATGCAAATTGTGTGTCTATAAAATGTGCACATTTTGAGGTAAACTAAAGGTTCTAGAATGCTGCACCGTAAACATGAACTCAATAATGGTAGTTCTACATGGAACTGCTGCTGTTTGGATATTAGCATACATCTGCATTTTCAGGCTTAAATTTAGATATGAGCATTTACACCAGATCAAAGGCTGGTGTAAATGCTTGTGTCTAAGTACTATTTAAGTTCTAGTGTCCCAAACACTCATCAATAGAATACTCTTATTAAATAATAACTTATCCACAATGTTTAACATATCCAAAGCTGCACTGTAATATCAATTCACATACATACATACATATATACATACATACATACAGAGCCGGTGGTGGGAGGCGGGGCTGGTGGTTGGGAGGCGGGGATAGTGCTGGGCAGACTTATACGGTCTGTGCCCTGAAGAGCATAGGTACAAATCAAAGTAGGGTATACACAAAAAGTAGCACACATGAGTTGTCTTGTTGGGCAGACTGGATGGACCGTGCAGGTCTTTTTCTGCCATCATCTACTATGCTACTATGTTACTATGTTACATATGAATCTTTCTAAAGGGGATCATCAGAATATCCTGCAGCACACACCATGTGGAAATTGAATCCCTTTGTGATAATGGTGTGGTACAGATCATCATAGATCCACTTAATATATTTTGTTGTTATAATTAAGTGCGCTCTTGCTTGTATTGTATGATGATAAAATCCAATAAAAGATATTAAACTGTAAAAAATATCTTTAATCTTCATGCTCTAAATCCAACAGTGAAATCGAAATGGGTAGGAAATACACATATTGTAGCTCTTAACTGGCAGCGATTTTTCACCAGGGGAGAACCTCCGCCAACATGGCCAGGTTTCGATTTTCTTCTTCAGGGAAGAGGTTCAAAGTAGATACCGCACAGCACTCCTGCATGGGGAAGAAAATGGCCATCTAAGTAATGGCATTTGGGTGTGAAAATGGTAGTATTTTATATCATTTCTAATTGACTCCTGGAGTTGCATGCCATAGAAATTAGGTGCTCTGTTTCTAGAATATGGGCATAGGTCTGTTACAGTCCATATGTATCTACAAATTATTGCCAATTAGTGCTTGTTTAGTCCCATTATTGATACTTTTAGCCAATTAAGTGCTAATTTAGCACTAATTAGCAAATTAAGGGGCCCTTTTACTAATATGGGCCTACTGTGTTGTAAAAGGACACTACTGCAGGAAGAGGTTAGGGCATCCCATGGTGCACTACTCCAGTGGTAAAGAATATTTTAAATTTTTTTGCCATGGTAGGCATATCTGGGGGCAGAGAGTAGGGGTGCATATGCTAATCGGGTAGTGCAGGCACATTACCGCATGCTGGCCGATTAGCGCAAGAGTAGCACAGGAGCCCTTACTGCCTCCTAGTGGCAATAGCCACATGCTAATGGGGAAATTAGTTCATGGCCATAAAAACAAAGAAGACTGTGGCCATTTTTCAGCCAGGATGGAAAGTGGCCGGAGCGCGTGGCGAATCCACACGCTCATCATAGCACTTGCTACTTTCTAATGTGGCTTAGTAAAAGGACCCTAAGTTATGTACGTAACTGATCTTGGTGCAGTGGTGTAGCTAGAAGGCAATTTTTGGGTGAGCCAACAGGTTGGGTGGATGGGCAGTAGAGAAACACCTGCCACCTGATATGCCCTGCCCAAGCCCCTACTCCTACCGCACACCTACCCCACTCCCAATAACTTCAATGGGAGTAGCAGTGCTGGCCTCTGTGGCTGCAGGCCACATTGAGAGCTAGGGGAAATATAAGAGGGTGCACTCTTCATCCACCAACACACATAGGCTTCCCTTAAATATGCCCTAAATATTACAGTGGGGCCCTAAAATATCAATACATCTATCAAGAAAACTGAAGAAGCCAAAGTACTATAGAATACTACATAGAAAATTGATGCTCACGGAATAATTTGGTCACACACACAGAACACAAATACAGAATACGTGACCACAATCCATAAACAAATTAAATCAAAATCCCAAGAGGCAGACCTTGCATTTAGTACAGCACAGAGAAATAGAAAGAGATGCATTTTTCCTATACTGTGCACATGCAAGAGACAGTGTTAGGGGAGGTACAACTAGGGCAACTGCGTTTGGCCCCCTAGCCAGAGAACCCCAGGCCAGCTGGAAGCTGAAGAAGGTGCCGCCTGTTAGAAAGCTTTTGTGTCCCCTCCCAAATTTCTGATTTGGGCCCCAGCCATATCTAGCAGGATATACATTTCAAATCTGACATATTCTAGTCACAAAATTCTTTTTTCTACCTTTTGTTGTCTGCTCATTTTATTTTTCAAGTCATGTTGATCCCAGGCTCTGGTTTCTACATCCTTCTCTTAACTCACTCACCAAGGTCTCATGTTAATTTGATAGTTCCTCTCTCTCTCTCTCTCTCTCTCTCTCTCCATATCCATCTTCTTCCATCTCTGTACCTCTATCTTCCTCCATGTTTAGTATCTCCCTTTCTCTGTGTCCCTATATTTCTCTGTCCAGCTACTCCCCTCTCTTCGTCCCCAGTGCCAATATATCTCTACCCTCTCTGACCCTACCCCATCCAACTTCTCTCCCTCTCACTCCCTCCCCTTTGGTTGCTTGATTCCCTGCCCTCCCTTCCTCCCTTACACTGTAGGTTTAGTATTTGTTCCCTTTTCCTTCATCTCCTTGGTCTAGTATCTCTATTTCCCATCCCTCCCTCCTTGTGCTGTACCAGCAGTTCTCTCCCTTACCTCCAGTTCTCCTCCCCCTCTTCCTCCCACGTCCAGCATCTCTCTCCCTTCTCTACAGCCCCCTCTTGCTCTCACATCCAGCAGCTCTCTCTCTTCCATCCAGATCCCCTCCTCCTATTTCTCCCAGTCCAGCAGCTGTCTTCCTTCCCTCCAGCCCCCTCTTCCTCTGAAGTCCACCAGATCTCTCTCTTCCATCCTGTCCCCTCCTCCTTCTCTTCCTCCCATGTCCAGCAGCTCTCTCCCTTCTCTCCAGCCCCTTCCTCCTCTCCCTCCCCTGGCCAAAAGATTCCATCCAGATCCCCTCCTCCTTTTCCTCTCACCTCCAGCAACTCTCTCCCTTCCATTCAGTCCCCTCCTCCTCCTCTTCTTCCTCCCACATCCAGCAGCTCTCTCCCTTCCCTCCAATCCCCTTTCTCCCACAAGTTCGGCAGCACTATCCCCCCTCCCCCCAAGTCCAGCACTTCTGCCTTCCTCCAATTCATCCTGCCTCAATCCAACACCCTCACTGCCTTTTCTCCCGTGGCTCCGGGTCCAGCTGTCCGGGTGCGTTGCCTGCCTCAAATTTTGCTCCTCCCCGCCGCTGCCTCGCTCCCTGCAGCATTCTTTTTTGGCCCATCGCTGGCAGCACTGCAATTCACACAGGCAGCTCCGCACCCCTTTGCCGCATCCATCCGGCCCTCTCTGATGCACTTCCTGTTTACGTAGCAGTATTTGAGGCAAGCAACGCTCCCGGACGGCCAGACGCGCGGGAGAAAAGGCAGTGAGGGATGTTGGGTTGGGGCTAGTTAGGGCGGGCCTTGAGCAAAAGTGGCTGGGCCTGGGCCCGTCCAGGCCCTCCCATGGCTACACCCCTGTCTTGGTGTACAATTGGGCGGATGGTTACAGAAAGGGTCAGTTACGTACGTAACTTAAGGTCCTTTTACCAAGCCACATTACAAAGTGGCAGCTGCTATGATTTGGGGGTTTATCTCTTCAAGGTTTAGAAGTGTATTGTAGTAGCTTTAAAACCAAGGTCAGCAACATAGCCTAAAATTTAGTTCTAGTGGTAATGAAAATCAATCTGTAACTGCAAAATAATATTGCTACTGGATTTGGTTGACAGTTCAGCATGTTGTCATAGGAGGAGGGCTGTATGTCACAGTTGTCATAAAATTAGTGTCTAAATATGTCTGCTTTTTTCTATAATTTGCTTTTATTTTAAAATTAATTCAAGATTGTCAATAGTTATAAATAAAATGTGGCAGAAAGAAACACAATGAGCTTCAGTTGAGAAACAAAATAGTCACAAAGGGAACTCCAACAATAACATCCCTGAGGCACAATAAACATAAAACAAAGACTCATTTAAAAGACCATAATATGGAGGAAATGGGCCACATCATATAAAAGAGAGAAGAAATTATGCATAGAAAATATATTTCACACCTTTCAACTTAATAAGGCATAAATATGGGAATCTCAACAGAAAGATTGCTCCCAAGGAACTAACACGTTTGCCTATTAGCTGAAAAGGTCTTACACCTTTCTTGGGAAGCTTTAGAACTATCAGGAAATATAAATATTATTGACCCCCCCCCCCCCCCAAAAAAAAAAAAAAGCTGATCACTTTTAACATGAAAAAATACCCTAAGAGACTTGATCTAGTTTGGTTCTAATGTGAAAGTAACTAATAGCATTGCTCTTGCACAGGGTTGTGACAGTGACTCTTCCAACAGTCCAGAGACATCAAGACTGTCTGTATACACTTTTCTCTCTTCTCTGCTTATCTGCTTCCCTCCCTCCATTGACCTCCGAGGTAGATATATGGCCCATGTAATCAGTCGAATAGACCCAGGAAGACCCGAAGCACCTTTCTGTAGTATTACCTTAGCATGGAGAAATTAACTCTAACTGAGGGAAATTCAAGAACTCTACACAGTGCTGAGATACAGAAAGACCAAACTCCAAAAATGAACAATTACAAAAGGTCTAATCTTTGAGTAAATAGTAAGTCGTCATTAAACAACCCTTCAAGATCAATTTTCTTTAGAGGAAAAGGAACTCAGAAACCCAACAGACTGGCAATTTCAATAACTTATGTCTGTATCGCTAGGTTCTATTGTCTATCATAGGTTCAATTATAGATGTTTTATATAGAATACACTTAATTGATATCCTAGCACCTAAAACTATGCGCTTCCATTTACACCAACAAAAACATGGCATAAATCCTGGGGTATAGATTTAGGCGCATTGGGTCATATTCTATAACACAAAACACCCATTTCCCTGCCCGTAACATGCCTCTTTTTGCCTGCGTGCATTAGAATTTAGGTGCAGTGCGTTATAAAATACGCTTGGCAAGTTACACACATAAATTCTAATTATTGCCAATTAGTGCTCATTGCTTGTTAAGTGCTGTTAATAATGCTGATTGGCTGGTTAAGCCAATTAAGTTATGCACGTTGTTACAGAATAAACTTGGATTTCAGCGTGGAATGCTAGGTATGCTATATAGAATCTGAAGGTAAGCACTATTCTATAAAAAGTGCTCTGGTAGAGTGCCCTTTATAGAAAAACACTTAGAACAGATCCCCACACCCAACTTTGGCCTCAAGGACTTAAGACAGCTGAAACTTAGTGCAAATCTTGGCATGTAAGTTAGGTGCATAATCCCTGCATTGTATAACACTGGTCCTAAATATTTGGAATACCCCTGATCTGCCCATGCCCCTCCCATGGCCACACCCCCTTTAAATTGTGCATGACAGTTATGCATAGTGCATAGGCAGATGAGCTCATAAATCCAAATTTGTCAATTAAATTCCAATTAACTCCAATTAACATCAATAATTGGTTGTTAGCACCTGATTGACTAACTAGTTTGCGTGTGCATCTGGGATCTGTGTCCAAATTTGGGCACCCAACTTCAGATGACCTATATAGAACCAGAGTGTGTAATTGTGAAGGTAGCATACACAAGGGAAGGACATGGGCATGTCACCAAGTGACATATGCAATGTATAGAATACTATCAGTTGCATACATTGAATGGCACATTTAGGCAAACCAATTTGTCAGCCATTGACCTGTCATAAGTAGGTGTGCCGACAGAGAGGGCACTACAGTATACAAGTAGACAAATCAAAAGAAAAAAGCAACACTGGGCTGGTTTATTTAGACCCCTCAAGCAGGCGCCTTTGTTAGCGCCAAAACACGGCCCGTGTCAGGTCATTGATTAATAAAGTACTCCTGTTGTCCTAGTTCTGAAGGCCCAGTGTTGCTTTTTTCTTTTGATAAGTAGGTGTGCCTACATTTTGGCACGCCAACACAGCTTTGTGCTCAAATTCTATAATGGTTTAGACTCACCCTGATGCTGTTATAGAACTGACGCTAAACACACCCAATTTTGGCACCTAGATCTTGGTGCCAAGTTAGGCAAGAGCACTTATGCCATCCATAGAGCTGATGTAAGTGTTAGTGTCTAAGTGCAATGGATACCCATATAACTTGCATCATTCTAGGACTGATGTAGAAAGCAGTACTGTAAAGCCACCAACTGCACGGCTTCTAACATGAACTTTCCACAAACAAAAACATAAAGAGAAATAACAACAAATAAATAAATAAATAAAATATCTATATCTATCTATCCTTACTGCTGCATTAAATTCACAGCAGTAATCCACAGCTCATTGTGAAATGTCCCCCTTCCTGTCAGTGCGTGAGAGGTGACTGGCTCACACATTGACAGGAAGAGCGACATTAAAAAAAGGTCAACAGGTCTGCACCAGCCCCTTTTCCCTAGCAGTCTAGCAGCCTCCTCCCTCCCTCTGAACCAATTTGACCCCTCCCCCTTACCCCTGACATAAAATCAAAATGCCCTGGTAGTTTAGTAACAAACATCCAAACCAGGACAAAAAGTTAACAAAATTTAGGGGGAGGGTATTGGATATTCTCTTGTCACGACTCAACAAGATGGAGCACTCACGAATTACAAGATTAGTGCATGTGTATTTATTGACCTTATTATCAGCAGCATTGGCTATTGGTTATACTTATATCACATTTAATAGAAGGTAATTTAAGGATTAGTATTACCTGACCAGCACAAAAATATATAAAAAGAATCACCCAATGAACGAAGTGCTGAACCACCAGGCAGTGATATTATCATTTGCAGTAATGAGTCAAATTCATTTTAACTCACAACTACTTCTGCTTTAACAATGATATCTATCTACAAATAATGGGCACTGCGATGGGCACCAGGACAGCACCCCAATATGCCAACCTTTTTATGGCTGAGCTGGAAGAGACATTTCTGAATACACACCAGACCAAACCTCTAAAATACTACCAGTACATCGTTGACATTTTTATGATTTGGACGGAGGGTGAAGAAACTCTGAAACAATTTTATTCTGCCTTCAATACATATCATCCTGCAATCAGATTCAAAATTGACTACTCCCCAGAAAAAGTCAATTTTTTGGACACCACGGTCTCAATCAGTGATGGCTGTATACAAACATCTATATACAAGAAACCAACAGACAGATGCAGCTACCTCCACAACTCCAGCTTCCATCCTTCACATACAAAAAGATCCATCATTTACAGCCAAGCCACAAGATACCACCGTATCTGCTCTGACCCAGGGGACAGAGACAGACACCTTAAAAGCCTGACTGCATCCTTCAAACAGAAAGGCTACAACCCCAAAATAATCTCCAAGAATATTGCCTCCTCCCTCAAAACACCCAGGGAGAATCTGCTACAGTACAAGGAGAAAAAATCCACAGACAGAATCCCCCTTGTAGTGACATACAATCCAGAGCTGGAAAAACTGATGAAAATCATAAGAGATCTACAACCTATACTCCAGGAGGATGAATTACTGAAAGAGATAGTCCCATCCCCACCAGTACTGGCCTTCCGACAGCCACCCAACTTAAAACACAAGCTAATCAGAAGTAAACTTCCATCACAGACTGAAAAGGAACAAAAGGGCACACGTACCTGTAATTTATCCAGTTGCAAACTATGCCAAAATATTTCACAGGACCCCACAGTTATCCACAAAGGAAAGATATTCAACATAAAGGGATCTTTCACTTGCTCATCTTCCAATGTGGTATATATCATTCAGTGTAAAAAATGTAACGAAGGATGCTATATTGGAGAAACAGGCCAGATGCTTAAGACAAGATTCAATTTACTTGGACATCACATGAACAATACAGCCAGTAGGGCCCCCACCCCGGTGGGACAGCACTTCACAGAACCAGGACACTGTACCAGTGATTTCACAGTGAGAATACTGAAAGGTAACTTTAAAACCATACAAGAACGTAAGACCTTTGAAGTCAGAATGATTGAATATTTTAACACCCAACAGAAAGGACTCGACTTAAGGATCTGGGGTTCCTAGCCCATTATAAACCATAAAGCTGTATGTCTCTGTTGATCACCCCACCCCTCACCTATCCACACCCATCCTGTTAGAATATCAATGATATGCTTTGATGTCCCCATGCATACCTCCTACCCACCCCCATCCTCCTACCCTGTCAGACTGTCATAGTAATGCTTGAATGTTTTCACTTATATACACTGTCAGCTAGTACATTTGCTTATTTCCGATCTGATGAAGAAGGGCAACCTTCGAAAGCTAATCAAGAAATGTATTAAGTTATGTCCAATAAAAAAGGTATCATCTTATTTTCTTTTCCATGTTTTATTTTGTTTGATTTCTATTGATAACCTTAAGAGTGGACTAACACGGCTACCACACTCCTCTACAGTAATGAGTGGAAATTCTGAGGGTATTCTCAAAAAAATTTTGAATATACACTGATACTCTTTTGGTAGCCCTTGCTGTAAATTTGTGTTTGATTATTTTCGAATTTTGGTAACTTTTTGTCCTGGTTTGGATATTTGTTATATTTAAACACCAGAGACTGAAGGATGTTTGGTATTAGTATCTGGTAGTTTAGTGGCATCATCGGAACATTTCTATAACAGGGTGTCTAGAATTGGACATCCAGAGGATGTGCAGTAGGAGCCTAGATATACATGTGTAACATTTAGTCATGACCACTGAACACTAGTCATAGAGCTGTTGTAAGTGTGAGCGCCTAAGTGTGGAAGATACCCATATAACTTACAGTATTGTATTCTGTACGCTACCTAGGTAAATAGGAGCTCTGCCTTTGTCCTGTCCAAGGACACCCATTATCTTGGCTGAAACCAGTAGGCAGAGCTTGTTGCCCTATCAATTACATTGTTTTGGGTGTCCCAAGATGGCAGCAGCTACATTGGGGAGAATGAAAACCTCCCGGCTTCAGTTTTGTGACATCACGCCATCTCCTGTCTTTCTCCAACTTCCTTGGTCCTGGCCACACTCCACCCTTTTTATGCCCCCCCCCTTGCAAATATGTGCTATGTACAGAAGTCAAATGGGAATTTGCGGGATATTGCTTAGGTGGCATGTTGGCATATAAACATATTTACATATTTACACATGTAACACAGGCGTAAACATTGGCACCTAGTTTATAGAATTGCCTCCATGAAATCAATCATATAAAGAGGCCCTTATATTTAGGTACCTAGGAGGCACCTATTTGGAGTCTATTCTGTAAAGAAAATTAGGCACTTACTGTCCTTTCTGGGTACTAGCATATAATTAGGTACAATTACTGACACCAGTCAAGGATTGCTGAAAAACATGTGTATATACTACATTACAGTTTTTGAAATCATTTACATGTGTAACTGTGTGACCCAAGCCAATGGTACAACAGAAGAACCAAAAATCCCTTGCAGTCTTGAAGATGCACACAACACAGTGAAGGTGACACAGAAATGGAAACCAGATGATGTTTGGATGCAAAGGTTAGGACATTAAATCAGAAGATTGTAAGCTCTTTGAGCAGGGACTGTCTCTCTTTGTTATATTGTACAGCGCTGCATAACCCTAGTAGCGCTCTAGAAATGCTAAGTAGTAGTAGTATGTGGACATTGTTTAAAAAATACCATCATGGAAGCCCAGACTAGATGTATTCCACATATTAACAAAGGTGGAAAAAAGAGCAAATGACAGCTAGCCTGGTTAAAAGGTGAGGTTAAAGAGACTATTAGAACCAAAAGAACATCCTTCAAAACATGGAAAAAGGATCCAAATGAAGAAAATAAGAAGCAATATAAGCACTGTCAAGCCAGTTGCAAAGCATTGGTAAAGAAAGCTAAAACAGAATATGAAGAAAAACTTGCCACAGAGATGAAAACTCATTGCAACACTTTTTTTCAGGTATATCAGAAGCAGGAAGCCTGTGAGGGAATCTGTGGGATGATTAGATCAGGAAGGAGCAAAAGGAGCACTCATAGAAGACAAGGCCATAGCGGAGAGATTGAATTAACTTTTTGCTTTGGTCTTTACGGAAGAAGATGTAAGAGATCTACCTATACCGGAAATGGTTTTCAGTGGTGACAACGTAGAGGAACTGAAAGAAATTTCAGTTAACTTGGAAGACGTACTGAGCTAAATTGTCAAGTTAAAGAGTGATGAATCACCTGGGCTAGATGGTATACACCCCAGGGTATTGAAAGAACTCAAACATGAAATTGCTGATCTGCTGCTAGTGATCTGTAACTTGTTCTTAAAATCGTCCATAGTACCTGAAGACTGGAGGGTGGCAAATGTGAAGCCAATTTTTAAAAAGGGTTCCAGGAATGATCTGGGAAATTACAAACTGGTAAGCCTGACTTCAGTGCTGGGCAAAATAGTGGAAACTATTATAAAGAATAAAATTACAAAACATGTAGACAAATATGAGTTAATGGGACAGAGTCAGCATGGTTTCAGCAAAGGGAGGTCTTGTCTCACCAATTTGCTTCATTTCTTTGAAGGCGTGAAAAAACATGTCTGTTGATGTAGTATATCTAGATTTTGAAAAAACTTTTGACAAAGTCCCTCATGAGAAACTGCTGAGAAAACTAAAGAGTCATGGGATAAGAGACAATGTTCTAATGTGGATTAGGAATTGGTGATTTGACAGAAAATAGAGTGTAGGTTTAAATGGTCATTTTTTTTTTCAATGGAGGAGGGTAAATAGTGGAGTGCTGCAGGGATCTGTTTTGGGACTGGTGCTATTTAACATATATTTAAATGATCTAGAAATCAGGAAGTGATGACGCAAAACTATTGAATGTTGTCAAAACACATGCAGATTGTAAAAAATTGCAGGAAGACCTTAGGAAACTGGAAGACTAGGCATCTAAATGGCAGATGAAATTTAATACGAAAAAGTCCAAAGTGATGCACATTGAGAAGAATAATCTAAATTATTTGATGCTCAGGTTCACTTTAGGAGTCAGCACTCAAGAAAATGAGTCTACATATTGTCTACAATGACTAGGTGTCATTGTAGACAATATGCTGAAATCTTCTTCCCAGTGTATGGCAGTGGCCAAAAAAAAAAAAAAAAAACCAGGATGCCAGGAATTATTCAAAGAGGCATGCAAAATAAGACCAAAAATATTATTATGCCTCTGAATCACTTCATGATGTGACCTCACCTTGAGTATTGCATTCAATTCTGGTCACCATATCTCAAAAGGTTAATAGAAGAGCAACCAAAATAATAGAGGGGATGGAACTGCTCCTATGAGAGCGAAGGCTAAAAAGATTAGGGCTCTTCAGCTTGGAAAAAAGGACAGCTGATGGGAGATATGATTGATGTCTACAAAATCCTGAGTGGTGTGAAGCGGGTGGAGGTGAATCAAAATTTTTTTATGCATTCAAAAAGTTCAAAGATCGGGGGACATTTAATGAAATTGCATGGAAATACTTTTAAACAAATAGGAGGAAATATTTTTTCATTCAAAGAATATTTAAGTTCTGGAACTTGTTACTGGAGGAT
This sequence comes from Microcaecilia unicolor, assembly GCF_901765095.1. Classification (NCBI taxonomy): domain Eukaryota; kingdom Metazoa; phylum Chordata; class Amphibia; order Gymnophiona; family Siphonopidae; genus Microcaecilia; species Microcaecilia unicolor. Next base: position 181,113,065 of record NC_044032.1, on the reverse strand, counting down.
GTGGTAAATGTGGTTAGCATATCTGGGTTTCAAAAAGTTCCTGGAGGAAAAGTCCATAGTCTGCTTGCCTTGGGCTTGGTAGCATAGAATGCTGCTACTAATTGGGTTCCACCAGGTACTTGTGCCCTGGATTGGCTACTGCTGGAAGCAAGATACTGGGCTAGGTAGACCATTTGTCTGACCCAGAATGGCTATTCTTATTTTCTTATGTTCATATGTTCTTATCCTACAGCAGAATCCTGATGAGGCCATATAGGTCGAAACATGACTCATGTTGTGTCTTGGATGTGTTTGAATAAGGTTTTTACTCCAGTGAATATTGTCTGCTTTCCATTTCTGTTTCACCTTTACTGTGTTTTGTGTTACTGTACACTCCACCCATGATTCACCCACACTCAACCCATGTGTATAGCCTACCTTCCATCTATGAGGCTCTTTTACAAAGCTGTGGTAAGCAGTAACACATGCTAACTGTACCAAAGAATGGCTTTCTGTGGGATGCGCTGAGGCATCCTGTGGTAAATTTTGGATGTGCACGTGCTACCCATGTGCTAAAAATTGAATTGTATTTTTTTTAGCACTGGGGTACAGTAGGTCTAAGGGTGGAAAGTGGGCATGTTCTGCACTAATCAGTTAGCACATGGGCATTGATGTGTGCTCACCAATTAGCACAGATTTTGCATATGAGTCCCTATCACGTACAAGATAGGAAGTGTGTGTGCGTTTGTTTAGGATTGTGGGAAGCTTATAGTAGAAGTCACCTTTGCTAGCGGGTGAGCAGGACTTACATTGTGCTTTAAGGTCCCAATGCTCAAAACTCCGGCACTATAGGGAACAACACAGGAACAGTGCGGCAAAACAACTTCCTAATGCTCAAAGCTATTGGTATGCAAATATAGGCGCACTGTTAGTGTTCAGCATTAGGAAGTTTAGGGGCTGGTCTGTGCCTGGTCATTCACAAAGGAAAAAAGATCCACAGATTGGGCAGGGACAGGGAGAGAAGGAGCGGCTGAAGGTTGTCACTACCTGTGTCAGGCAAGTGTAAGTACCATGCACCAGTTCATGAAAAGTTTCATCCTGTGCGGGAAAACTGGGTGTTTCTTAACACTGTAACTGATTTACCAAGGAGGGAAGGAGAAGGAGTTGGATTAGAGCTACCAACTTTTGTGTGAGGAAGTGATTTGTAAGAGACAAAGGCCAGCTGAACTGCTTCTGGGCACTATCCAGCTCATAATCGAAAGTGATTGCCGGCCATTTCCCGACACAAATCGGGAGATGGCCGGCGATCTTGGAAAAGCGGCGAAATCGGTATAATTGAAAGCTGCTATTTTTTTACAGCATCGCCGCTTTCCCGTCGCCTCACTGGCGAAAGTTCAAAGGGGCATATCGGCGGCGAAGCAAAGGCGGGACATGGGCAGGTATGGGCGTGGCTACCAGATAGCCGGCTTTCGCCGATAATGGGGAAAAAAACGGCGTTAAGCAGTATTTCGCCAGTTTTACTTGGTCCTTTTATTTTCACGACCAAGCCTCAAAAAGGTGCCCGAACTCACCAGATGACCACTGGAGGGAATGGGGGATAACCTCCCCATACTCCCCCAGTGGTCACCAACCCCCTCCCATACTATAAAAATAAAACTAAAAACCTTTTTTGTCAGCCTGTATGCCAGCCTCAAATGCCGTTCCCACTTCCATGACAGCAGAATGTGTTCTATCCTCTGACAGCCTTTCCCTGGTTGTGATTTGGCTCTCGGGTGAGTGTGACACCTTTTCTGTTAGGTGCACTGCAGAGTCACATCAGCAACGCACTGTGGTGGGTATAGGGTACTGGGCTCTACTGCCATGGTGCTTTCCCCCCTGCTAACTGGGTCAGTGTGTGCCCTGTTTTGTTTCCTGTTGTAGTCCATGCGGTAGTGGCCATTTTTGTAAGACAGTTTTAGATCCCTTTCCTGTGTTACCCATGTTAGAGAACATAGTTCTTACCTTGAATGGTGCTGAAAGAGGGCATTGTACACCATTGTGCCAGCTCTGCCCTACTGCTAATCTTAGTACCAGGGGACTCTTTGCCAGTGGGGCACAACCTCTGATCTGCAGTTAACTGTGAGTAAATTCTAAATACAAAACTTCCACCCAATACAAAATTACAAAATTACAATGGTATATGGGGAAAAGCCTCAAAGAGCTCCCAGATCCAATATCAATCTGTCGGAGCTAAAATAGACCAACTGGTCTTCTCTTCATCATAGGCAAAAACCCCTTATAGGCAGCCCTAGAACAATTTCTTCTGGGACCGCAGTAAATTTTCTAAATTTTTTGTTATTTGAAGATAAGAATTTTTACTACTACTACTACTACTAACTAGCATTTCTAAAGCGCTACTAGGGTTACGCAGCGCTGTACAATTTAAACATAGGACAGTCCCTGCTCAAAGAGCTTACAATCTAAAAGACAAGAAAACAATCTAAAGACAAGTGAACAATCTAGAGGACGAGTGAACAGTTAGTCTGATAGGGTGGATAGATTGGGGTATTTTATATATCTCGAGTGGTTAGGCGCCGAAGGCAGCATTGAAGAGGTGAGCTTTAAGCAGAGATTTGAAGATGGGTAGGGAAGGGGCATGGCGTATGGGTGAAGGAAGATTGTTCCAGGCATGGGGTGAGGCAAGGCAGAATGGGCGGAGTCTGGAGTTGGCAGTGGTGGAGAAGGGTACTGAGAGAAGGGCTTTGTCCTGTGAGCGGAGGTTACGGGCGGGAACATAGGGGGAGATGAGGGTGGAGAGGTAGTGAGGAGCCGCGGACTGAGTGCATTTGTAGGTAAGGAGGAGGAGCTTGAATTGTATGCGATAACTGATCGGAAGCCAGTGAAGTGATTTGAGGAGAGGGGTGATATGAGTATATCGGTTTTGGCGGAATATAAGACGTGCAGCAGCGTTCTGAACTGAATGAAGGGGGGATAGATGGCTGAGTGGGAGGCCGGTGAGGAGTAAGTTGCAGTAATCAAGGCGAGAGGTAATGAGAGCGTGGACGAGAGTTCTGGTGGTGTGCTCAGAGAGGAAAGGGCGAATTTTGCTGATGTTGAAGAGGAAGAAGCGACAGGTCTTGGCAGTCTGTTGGATATGCGCAGAGAAGGAGAGGGAGGAGTCGAAAATGACTCCGAGGTTGCGGGCAGATGGGACAGGGAGGATAGGGGTGTTATCAACAGAGATAGAGAGTGGAGGAAGAGGAGAAGTGGGTTTAGGAGGAAAGACGAGGAGCTCGGTCTTGGACATGTTCAGCTTCAGGTGGCGGTTGGACATCCATGCCGCAATGTCGGATAAACAGGCCGATACCTTGGCCTGGGTCTCCACGGTGATGTCAGGTGTGGAGAGGTATAGCTGGGTGTCATCAGCATAAAGATGATACTGAAAACCATGAGACGAGATCAGCGAGCCCAGGGAAGAGGTGTAGATTGAGAAGAGAAGGGGTCCAAGGACAGATCCCTGGGGAACTCCAACAGATAGTGGGATGGGAGTGGAGGAAGATCCATGGGAGTGTACCCTGAAGGTGCGGTGGGAGAGATAAGAGGAGAACCAGGAGAGGACAGGGCCTTGGAACCCAAAAGAGGACAGCATGGCAAGAAGTAAATCATGGTTGACAGTGTCAAACGCGGCGGAAAGATCGAGGAGGATGAGGATGGAGTAGTGACCTCTGGATTTGGCCAGGAGCAGGTCGTTGCAAACTTTAGAGAGTGCTGTTTCTGTCGAGTGCAGAGGGCGAAAGCCGGATTGAAGTGGATCGAGGATGGCATGAGAGGAGAGAAAGTCAAGGCAGCGGCTGTGAACAGCGCGCTCAAGTATTTTGGAAAGGAAGGGTAAAAGAGAGATGGGGCGGTAGTTGGAGGGGCAGGTAGGGTCAAGTGAAGGTTTTTTGAGGAGAGGTGTGACAACGGCGTGCTTGAAGGTGTCAGGGACAGTTGCAGTGGAGAAAGAGAGGTTGAGGATGCGACAGATGGCGGGGGTGACAGTATGGGAGATGGTGTTGAGTAGGTTGGTGGGGATGGGATCAGAGGAACAGGTGGTGCATTTCGAGGAGGAAAGAAGGCGGGAAGTTTCATCCTCGGTGATCTCAGGAAAAGAGGAGAAAGAGACCTGGGTAGGTTGGTTGATGGAGAGGGTTAAAGGGTGAAGAGGAGGTGGTGGCTTGGTCGTGAACTCAAGGTTGATCTTTTGCACTTTGTCGCGGAAATAGTCGGCCAGTGATTGAGGAGAGAGAGAAGGGGGAGTAGGAGCGGGGGGCACTTTTAGGAGGGAGTTAAGGGTGGTGAAGAGACGACGAGGGTTGGAGCTGAGAGAATTGGTCAATTGGGTGTAATAGTCCTGTTTTGCACGGAATAGGGAGGAGTGGAGGGAGGATAGCATGAATTTGTAGTGGAGGAAGTCTGGAAGGGTACGAGATTTCCTCCAGAGGCGCTCAGCGGATCGGGTGCAGGAGCGAAGGTAACGGATGCAAGGAGTCAGCCAGGGCTGGGGATTGGTGCGCTTTGTGGGACGGGAGATGGATGGCGCAAGGGTGTTCAAAGCAGAGGAGAGAGCGGTATTGTAGGCGGAGACCGCTTTGTCGACAGTTTCGGAGGACATGATGGAGGGGAGGAGATTAGAGATAGTAGATGATAAGGTGGAGGGGTCAATAGCCTGGAGGTTCCTGGAGGTGGTGGTTAAAGTTGGACGGGGTGGAGGGGGGGGGTGAAGAAGTGTGAATGTGATCAGGTGATGGTCGGAGAGAGGAAGAGCTGAGACGTGGAAATTGGAGGGTGAGCTGGAGGAGGAGAGGACGAGGTCAAGACAATGGCCGTCACGATGAGTAGGGGTGGTGGAGCACAGCTGGAGGTTGAAGGAGGATGTTAGGGTGAGGAACTTAGAAGCATGGGGGTCGGATAGGTCATCAGCATGTACGTTAAAGTCTCCGAGAATGAGGGACGGAGATGAGGGGTCAAGAAAGACAGAGAGCCAAGCATCAAAGTCGGTAAGGAAGGAAGGGAAGGATTTATCAGGGGGGCGGTAAATGACTGCCACTCTGAGTGGTAGCGGGTAGAATAGCCGGATGGAATGGGCTTCAAAGGATGAGAAGCAGTGAGACTGCGGTAGGTGGAGGGGTTGGAAACTACAGGAGGGTGAGAGTAGTAGCCCAACGCCTCCGCCGCGGCCAATTGGGCGGGGCGTGTGGGAGAAGAGATAGCCTCCATGGCAGAGGGCTGCAACGGAGGCAGAGTCTTCCGGGGAGAGCCAGGTTTCGGTTAGGGCGAGCAGTTGAAGGGAGCGAGAGATAAAGAGATCGTGGGTGAGAGGCAGTTTGTTGCAGACTGAGTGGGCATTCCACAAGGCGCATGAGAAGGGGAGGGAGGAGGGGGGAAGGAGGGGAATAGAGACGAGATTGGAGACATCCCGGGATCGTTCGCAAGGATAGGACGGGGACAGGTGAGGGGGACCTGGATTAGGGTTAATGTCTCCCGCGGATAGCAGGAGGAGGAGCAAGAGAGTGCGGAGGAGGGTGGGGGAGGTTGGGCGACGAAGGCGACGAAGACGGGGTGTACTGAGGAGGAAAGGGGATGGGTTAATGGCAGGAAGGAAGTGCCGAAGGTTGAGAGCCAGGAAGGAGGGGGACAAGAGGGATGGTAAGGTGAGGGATGGAGGTGAATAGGGTATTGCGGTGGCGGGCAGGGTGGGAGGGCAGCGAGTAGTTCTAATGGTAGACAGTGGGAGTGGGGGGGAAAGGAGATTAGGAAGGGACAGGGCAAGGAAGAGAACATGGACAGGGGCCATAGGTGGTGACTGAGGTGTAACAGGTGACAATATAGTGACTGAGGTGTTAAGCAGTTAACAGGTGTTAATGGGTGACTATGTAATGACTGAGGTGTTAAGCAGATAGATAGGGCTTGAAGCTAGGTTTTGGGTTGGCGATTAGATAAGTCAATGGCTGATAAGCTAGCAGGCAGGTAGGTAAGTCAATGGCTGAGAGGCTCGCAAGCAGGCAGGCAGGTTACTCGATGTGTTAACAGTCAGATGGATTGGAGCAAGCCGGAACAAGCTGAAGCAAGCAGGAACAAGCCGGAACAGGCAGGTACAGATGGACAAGCTGGAACAAGCAGGAACAGATGAACTGTGTCAGGATGAGCAGACGGACAAGCTGGGATCAGGAAGACTGGAACGAGCTGGGATCAGGAAGACTGGAACGAGGTGGAACACGCTGGAGCAGAAGAATTGGAGTAAGCAAGGAGAGGCTGGGTCAGGCAGGCTGAAACACACTGGAGCCGATGGACAGCAAGGGGAAGGCTGGATCGGCAGCTGAAACCATTGTGCCAGCTCTGCCCTACTGCTAATCTTAGTACCAGGGGACTCTTTGCCAGTGGGGCACAACCTCTGATCTGCAGTTAACTGTGAGTAAATTCTAAATACAAAACTTCCACCCAATACAAAATTACAAAATTACAATGGTATATGGGGAAAAGCCTCAAAGAGCTCCCAGATCCAATATCAATCTGTCGGAGCTAAAATAGACCAACTGGTCTTCTCTTCATCATAGGCAAAAACCCCTTATAGGCAGCCCTAGAACAATTTCTTCTGGGACCGCAGTAAATTTTCTAAATTTTTTGTTATTTGAAGATAAGAATTTTTAAAGATAAAGCGTATTATATTGCAATGCACTTAGCTTTTTATTGCTTGATATTCAGTATTGCTACTGCTTCATGCTGTGCTGTTCCCTGTTGGGTTACCCTGAGCCGACGTTGGCCAGCGTTTCGCTGCTTCTTCAAGGTCTCGGGTAATTACTAGGGGATACAAACACAAGAATTAATATAGTGCAGCATTAACTGTTTAACAAAAAAATTCTTACTATAAAGCCGTCAGCACAGTACTTGGAACTCGTTACACAGCGTTTCAGATACAACATGTCTGACCTCGGGAGGCGTTGCTTCACTGATATAAGTAAAATATCTGACGTCAGACGCTAACTAATAATTGTCCAATGCGTGGATGATACGTGTTCAATTCAATTATAAATGAATTCAGCTCTTGAACATTCCCAGTCCATAGCATAAAGATGTCATCTATGAACCTGGTCCATACACCAATATTTTTATAATATCTTGATGGATACACAAATCTTTCCTCAAAGGCTCGCATAAAAAGATTTGCAATGGAAGGAGCCATCGTTGCACCCATCGCAACTCCTGAGATTTGTTGGTAAATCTTGTCTTCAAAAATCTATGCGAGGAGGCGATCATCAAAGACAATTACTACAAGCTGAACAACGTTGGATTTTTAAATTGCACTCATTAGAACCGCAAGGTCTGAATTCACGATTGGATTGGTGCTATTTCTTTTAGAATATCCAATAAGAGCTTTTTCCTGAATTTTTGATTGGACAATTATTAGTTAGCGTCTGACGTCAGATATTTTACTTATATCAGTGAAGCAACGCCTCCCGAGGTCAGACATGTTGTATCTGAAACGCTGTGTAACGAGTTCCAAGTACTGTGCTGACGGCTTTATAGTAAGAATTTTTTTGTTAAACAGTTAATGCTGCACTATATTAATTCTTGTGTTTGTATCCCCTAGTAATTACCCGAGACCTTGAAGAAGCAGCGAAACGCTGGCCAACGTCGGCTCAGGGTAACCCAACAGGGAACAGCACAGCATGAAGCAGTAGCAATACTGAATATCAAGCAATAAAAAGCTAAGTGCATTGCAATATAATACGCTTTATCTTTAAAAATTCTTATCTTCAAATAACAAAAAATTTAGAAAATTTACTGCGGTCCCAGAAGAAATTGTTCTAGGGCTGCCTATAAGGGGTTTTTGCCTATGATGAAGAGAAGACCAGTTGGTCTATTTTAGCTCCGACAGATTGATATTGGATCTGGGAGCTCTTTGAAGCTTTTCCCCATATACCATTGTAATTTTGTAATTTTGTATTGGGTGGAAGTTTTGTATTTAGAATTTGTTCTTATCTCGACACCACCAACTATATTTGTTTAGTTAACTGTGAGTAAACATGCTTATTTCAAAGAGAGGACATTTTCAGAGAGACTAGTCTTCAGGTGTGAACTGGTGTGCCAAAGTTATACAGCAGCAATAAGTCCTAGAGGCTGTATGCAGGTCCCTGGAGCAGTTTTAGTGGGTGCAGTACATTTATGGGTAGTGGGTTTTGGGGGGGGGGGGGGGGGTTGGGGGCTCAGCTCCCAAAGGGAGCTATGCACGTGGGAGCTTTTCTGAAGTCCACCGCAGTAACCCCTAGGGAGCCCGGTTGGTGTCCTGGCATGTCAGGGGGGGCAGTGCACTAAAAATGCTGGCTCCTTCCACGGCCAAATGCCTTGAATTTGGCCGGGGTTGGAGATGGCTGACATAACTTTCCATTATCACTAAAAAACGAAGCCGGCCATCTCAAATCCCGGCCAATTCCAATGCATTTGGCTGGCCGGAACCGTATTATCGAAACAAAAGATGACCTGCCATCTTTTTTGAAAATACGGGTCTGGCCAGCTGTTTGCGGCACCGCCAAAATACATTGCCGGCCATGTATTTCGCCGGCGCCGTTCGATGATTTCCCCTCCACATTAGCTTGGTACAAACACTTTTCTACAAGCTACAAATAGGTATAGAGTTTGTAGGATTGAGGATATCCTTAATCTGTGTGCTGTTTTTTGAGTATCAGAGAGAAAAGGAAACTGCCTCATTTACCTACATAACATGCTACTTGCACTATTGCTCTGTAATCTCATTGCTTCTCACAGTAAAGACCTTTGAGTATTGTGTGGTAGCAAATAAGCCATACAGAAGGGAAAGGGAAATGGGACTTGATATACCGCCTTTCTAAGGTTTTTGCAACTACATTCAAAGCGGTTTACATATATGCAGATACTTATTTTGTACCAGGGGCAATGGAGGGTTAAGGGACTTGCCCAGAGTCACAAGGAGCTACAGTGGGAATTAAACTTAGTTCCCCAGGATCAAAATCCACTGCACTAACCACTAGGACAGCTTAGGTATAGTTCTCACTAACACAGTTAGTGTGAACCTCTGGAACCCTGCTTGGGCTATTGTAGCTAGACAGGAAAGGCTGCTTTGGAGGTGGCCGAGGAGGACTATCCCATACAGAAGTTATTTGGATAATTCCCTGAGCATTAAGAGTGGTGAGTATTCATAAACTAATTAGCATATGATTTGCATAGATCGATAAACAGAAATCTTTGGCTTGCATACAAGACTCAGGAGGAGGGGAACAGGACCCCTTTAGCCCAAGTGCAGCCAGGGTAGGAGTAGTCATGCTCATCGGACTGCACAGTGCTCAAAGGTGGGTGGAGAGTTGAGGGCTTTCGACTCACCCTGAGTAAAGAGTGGGACTCAGACCATGTCTGACAACAAGTGCAGTCAGGCACTTAGAGTCTGATCTTTCTTTTGTGGGTGGTACAGGTGGGGTTTTTGTTTTGAATTGCTATGGATTAGCTTTTTGGGTGGATTATTGGTGTAAATGCATATTTTGCTATAGATTGCTGGTGACTATTTTTTTGGTTAGATTATCGGTGTGGATGGACCATTTTATCACAAAGATATACCAGCTGATAAACTCTTTCCTTGATACCCGTACTCTAGAATTCCCCAGTGCTGATCTTCCTTCTGCTTCCCAACTTGCAATTTATTTCAATGAGAAAATACTGACCCTACGGTCTTCAACTTTGAGCTGCCTCTCTGATGTGGACGACTTCCTGGAATCTTTGACTATGCCAACGGGTGTCTGCCCAGCAGATCGCATTTGGGCCAAATTCTCCTGCTTATCACTTGACAAGGTAACTGCTGCTTTACTTAAGTTCTCCAACAAACCCTGTAGATTGGATGTTTGTCTGACTCATCTCCTGAAAGCTGCACCAAAGTGTTTTGTTGAAGATCTGACTACTTACCTCAACTTCATGTTAAGTGCTGGATCTTTCCCGCCAGGCCATGGTAATATCCAAACAGTTCAGAACACTGCTGCGAGACTCATCCTGAGAGAGCAATGCTTTGCACATGCCGAACCCTTACAGTTCAAATTACACTGGCTGCCTGTTCAGGAGCGCATTGCCTTTAAACTCTGCTCCTTGACCCATAAAATTATCTATGGGTTTGCCCCGGAGTATATGCACCCCTTGATCGACCTCCCGCCCAGGAATGCCAACCCTGCTGCTCGTTCCTTCCTCCACCTTCACTTCCCAAACTGTAAGGGTGTCAAGTACAAGAGGATCTTCGCCTCATCTTTCCGCTATTGGAGTCCTAAGCACTGGAATTCTCTCCCGCAACACCTTAAAACTCAAGCGGACCACGCCCTCTTCAAGAAGTTGTTGAAGACCTACTTCTTTGCCAAGACCTACTCCTCACTTTATACCACTGCTTGATGCACCCTCCCTGGCTCCTACCCTGCTGGTTCACCCTGTTAGATGCTTCTCCCCCTGCATACTCCTTGTATATTCTTCTAAGTTTTCCTATTCTGTATTTTATTTAATGTTTGTAAGCCACATTGTGCCTGCATGAGTGGGAAAATGTGGGATATAAGTGAACAATAAATAAATAAATAAAATTTGTTGATGATTATCACAGAATAACCATTTGAATTGATGCTTAGACTACACCTTCAGGTGAGTGGCAGGTGGTCACTGAATACTCAGCCTACACCTTCAGGTAGGTGGCAACATCACAGCCTGTAAAACAAGGAGAAAGATTGTTTAATTGGTGTGTTTGTCTTGGAAGGCTTGAAAAGAGTGAAAAAATAGTTTAATTCTATGTGTGTGTGTCTTTGAAGGTTTGAATAAAGGGAGAAAGACTGAGACTTTAATTTTGTGTGCATAGAGTGATAATGTGTATTTTGTGTGAATAGTTTACAAAGGGGTATTATCTTACTGTGAAAAGAGAGAGTTGTTTGATAAGGTGTAAATTTAAGTATTGTTGGTGCTAGAAAGAAAGAATAGCAGAGATGGTCACTATCAGTTTGTTTGCAGTGTGAATCATCAAAGCAGCCAGTTAGAAATAATTATCTCTTGAAAAATCAAATGAAAAGATTCTCTTATGATGGCATTATAGTTTAATGACTGCCTAGGTATAAACGACAAATGCATTTCGTGGCCATTATGGTATGGAAAAAAGATTTCGGAACTTAGTCATATCATCCACAATAGAAAATTGATAACATTTTCAGATCATTGAACAATTTCTAACTATCAGTATCCCAATGGTACAAATGACTTCAATTGAAATACTGTCTGCAGGGTCCCAAAATTCCCATAAACACATTAGTGGAACGATCAGACTTTTTTCAAGTATGTGAAGAATTACTAGTCTATACAAAATAAATAAATAACAACTTGTACCAGGATTCTATAAAAGCCTTACTCAAACACCAAAACAGAGAACAAGAGCATTCTCTTAGAATAGGTTTCTATTGTAGTTGGTGTCATGGTTTTTTCAGATGTCAAGGTGGTTCCCTGTCTGAGTTTGCTTTACTGACATTTCAGCCATCTTGTTGTGGTTTTTTTTTCAGGGTAAGGATGTATGGTATATCTGTATGCTAGTTTTTATGTAGTGTTAGGCTAGCCCACACTGTTGGGAGGCCCATAACAAATAGGCCAGAGATTCCACCCAATGATAAGTAGTAGTACTAGTAGATCATCGTTGGACTGTCTAAGTGATGCAGACATCCTAGTCAGCTTTGACATTGTTTTCCTCTTCACCAAGGTCCCGATGCATTAAACAATAAGGGTCAGTCACCGGAACTGGGCGGTATATAATCTTCTAACAAATTTCTGACTAAACACATCCAATACTAGGAACATTACACCCAGACAGAAGGCACAGTGATGGGTTCACCCCTCTTTTCAGTAGAAGCCAACATATTTATGAAATCACTTGAATCAGTCTTACTGAATAGTACCACACTTAAGCCCAAACTCTGAGGCTGTGATGTAGACAACAGATTTGTCAAGTGATCCTATGTCTGTGAAAAGCTGCAGGAGAACCTGACCCACCTAAAGAGTGACCATTTAAACATCAAAGAAAGTGGAAAAGTAGCTTAATGTTTAGTTCAGGGGCTTGAAAACCTTGGGAACTGGATTTGATTGCCACTCCAGCTCCTTGTGACTCTGGGCAAGCCACTTAACCCTCCATTGCGCCAGGTACAAAATAAGTATCTGTATATAATAAGTAAACTGCTTTGATTGTAACTACAGAAAGGCAGTATGTTAAGTCCCATCCCATTTCCTACATCCCCTTTCTCATCAAATTCACCATGAAGATGGAGAATGATGGTTGTCTTCTCTTTCTAGATGTTATAATAAAGAAACAGATATATAGTAGCCTTGGGCATATGATAAACAGAAAGCCTACTAATACCAACCACTACCTATATGCAGATTCCCATTTACATCCATCCATCCATGAAGAGAGGCATCTTGTGGACACTAGTGACCAGAGCAATAAAAGTATGTGGCTGAGAGAGACCACGGGAGAAAAAGAATTCATTTTGTGACACATTCCTGGCCAATGGCTACAGCAGAATGGCTGCCACCCAGGCCCTTAAACTGATGGAAACCCAACCCCCAAGAACAACACCACTGTGGTTTACTTCCTCCCCAGCCTAGGATTTCCAGTTAGGCAGGATACATCAATCCAGGCTAAATAGATTCTTCAACATCAACTGAAGTGTGTCTAGAATTGCTTCAGAATCTTAATATCGTTTGCATGGATACTCAAAGCACTAAAATTCTTTTTAGTATACTAGTAACCCACTCCTCATTGGTCCAGATATTTTTAGAGAATATTTTATTAGAAATTTTGTTTTCAGACCTAAGTTCTTACACAAGCTTTTGCAATACTGAAATTTTGCATTAAGAATTAAATGGCTGTTTTTAGGACTGGACCCTATGCCAACATGGTCAGGTTTCGTGTTCTTCATCAGGATAGTGGTCCCAATAACATAACTGCAGCACAAAACCCTGCCATGTTGGCAGAATATCCAGTCTTGATAACAGACATATAAATTTTTACTAAAAATGTTCAGTATTGCAAAAGCATTTATTTATTTTTATTTATTTGTTGCATTTGTATCCCACATTTTCCCACCTATTTGCAGGCTCAATGTGGCTTATATCGTACCGGAGGTGCGTTTGCAGTCTCTGGTGTTTACAAATACAGAGTGATGTTGAGATGAGATAAAGTTCATGTGGGACAGCCACATAAGGTCGTTGAACAGTGGGAGAGTTGTGTTTTGTGTATTTTGAATTCTAATGTTATTGTGTTGCAGAGATCAGGCATTTGTTGGGTTGGTAGCTTATGCCTTTTAAAAAAGATAAGTTTTTTGTGTTCTCCAGAAGTGTAGGTGGTCATACGAGGTTTTCATGGCAGGGGTGCAGATGGTTCTTCCGCGCTTCTGAATACAAGCCCATGTGGCTGCAATTGGAGGAGGCCATGGTAGCTCCTCTCACTTTACCGCTTCTTCTTACTGCTTCTTCATTTCCATCACATAGAGTTAATCAGATTATAGTCTCCACGGTCAAATGTCTATTGGACCTCGACAAATTTCAAGCAATACTTCTCAGTAAGTCATCACATCAGTCACTTTGGTATAATCCGCATATCATAATAAATAAGGCTCCATTCTTTTGGAAAGAGTGGATAGATAAGGGAGTCTTCTATCTGTCTGATATTGTTAATGCTGATAATAGATTTTGGTCCTTTTCTGAGGTGGTATCCAAATTTTCTCTACCTCCTACTATGTTCTTTCAATGGATGCAACTTACTCATAGTGTGAAGGCATCTGTTGAGCTGGCATCATTGTCATCTCAGCTGCCTTCTTTATTTGCCAACGCCCAGACACTAGTATTAGCTGGGCACACAGCTTCATCTATTTATAAAATGTTTATTAACGCAACACACAACTTCAATACTGCCCTTCAACATAATTGGCAGCTTGATACAGAGTCTGTGGTAGATGAAAATATGTGGTTCTGTTTCTGGTCTAAAGTTATGAAACCTCTTTCCTCTGCAGCGGTTTTGCAGTCTATGTTTTTTTTTATATCATAAAACCAATTGGACTCCTCGAAAACTTGCTACTGCTGGCCTGAGCTCATCAGACAAATGTTGGCACTGTTCGCTCAAGTGGGTACTTTCTCTCATATGCTATATGAGTGTCCTCCGATCTTTCAATTCTGGAAGGCTGTTTGGAATATTATACAAAAACTTTTGCCCATAACTGATGACCTGACTTATTCAATTGTAATTTTTAAGTCCGTTCATGCAACTTTTCATTTGACCTCCCCGCAATCAAAACTATTGGACATTCTCCTCACTATTGCTCAACGGCATATTTTGCAAAACTGGAAAAACGCACAGTTGCTGAATATTCATTTCTGGTGGTATATAGTCCTGCAGCATCGAAGTTTGAGCTCGCCATGGCTGCGAAAAGTCGGATGATAGTATCTAAGAAAAAAATTTGGTCTATTTTGGACAACTACCTCCAAACTATTCAGGCCACACCTTAAACCAGTACAAAGGACTTATTTGTTAAACACCTGGATGCTTTCCCCTCCTTTTTTCTCTTCTTTCCTTTCTCTTTTTTTTTCCTTTCCCACCTGTTGTGTTTCTTGCTTCCTATGTTTTTCCATCATTGTTTTCCTGTTATTTGTATTCTTGGAAATTAATAAAATATTTGGAGAAAAAAATAAAATAAATACAGGTAATGCGTTCCACAATTGGGTGCTTATGTAGGAAAAGTTGGATGCGTAGGTTGATTTGTATTTGAATCCTTTGCAGCTTGGGTAGTGCAGGTTTAGGTACGTTCATAATGATTTGCATGTGTTTCTCGTAGGTAGGTCGATCGAGTCTGTCATGTATCCCAGGGCTTCATCGTAGATAATCTTGTGAACCATTGTGCAGATCTTGAAAGCAATGTGTTCTTTAATTGGGAGCCAATGTAGTTTTTCGCGGAGGGGTTTTGCGCTACTGTATCGGGTTTTTCTGAAGATAAGTCTGGATACCATATTCTGAGCGGTCTGGAGTCTCTTTAAGGTTTGTTCTTTACATCTCGCATAGATTCCATTGCAGTAGTCTAAATGGCTTAGTACCATTGATTGTATCAGATTGCGAAATGTTTCCCTCGGGAAGTATTGTTTCACGTGTTTGACTTTCCACATTGCATGAAACATTTTCTTTGTGGTGGGTGCCACTTGGTTCTCTAGTGTTAGGTAGTGGTCTATTGTGGCGCCAAGGATTTTCAGGCTGTCTGAGATAGGGAGGGTGTGGTCTGGATTATTGATAATTGTGGGGTTGTCCACGCTGTGTTGAGATGAAACAACGAGACATTGTGTTTTTTTCTTTGTTGAGTTTCAGTTGAAATGCATTTGCCCACGTGTCCATGATATTGAAACTGATCTTGATTTCATTGGTAATTTCAGACAGATTTACTTTGTAAGGAATGTATATTATAACATCGTCAGCATAGATGAAAGGGTTAAGGCCTTGGTTGGATAGGGTCTTGGCAAATGGGGTCATCATTAGTTTGAAGAGGATTGGGGATAGTGGTGATCCTTGTGGTACTCCATAGTCTGCTTTCCACGGCGGTGATATGTTTGAGTTTGATATTACTTGGTATGTTCTTGTGGTTAGGAAACCTTTGATCCATCTTAATATATTACCACCAATCCCGAACTTATACTACTACTACTACTACTACTACTTAACATTTCTAAAGCGCTACTAGGGTTACGCAGTGCTGTACAATTTAACATAGAAGGACAGCCCCTGTTCAAAGAGCGTACAATCTAAAGGACACGTGAACAGTCAGTCTGATAGGGGTAGTCAAATTGGGGCAGTCAGGATTTCCTGAAAGGTAATAGTTAGGTGCCGAATGCAGCATTGAAGAGGTGGGCTTTAAGCAAAGACTTGAAGATGGGCAGCGAAGGGGCTTGGCGTAAGGGCTCGGGAAGGTTGTTCCAAGCGTAGGGTGAGGCGAGGCAGAATGAGCGGAGCCTGGAGTTGGTGGTGGTGGAGAAGGGTAATGAGAGGAGGGATTTGTCCTGCGAACGGAGGTTTCGGGCGGGAACGTAAGGGGAGATGAGGGTAGAGAGGTAGTGAGGGGCAGCAGACTGAGTGCATTTGTAGGTAAGAAGGAGAAGCTTGAACTGAATGCGGTATCTGATTGGAAGCCAGTGAAGTGACCTGAGGAGAGGGGTGATATGAGTATATCGGTTCTGGTGGAATATAAGACGTGCAGCAGAGTTCTGAACAGATTGAAGGGGGGAAAGGTGGCTAAGTGGGAGGCCGGTGAGGAGTAAGTTGCAGTAGTCAAGGCGAGAGGTAATGAGAGCATGGACGAGAGTTCGGGTGGTGTGTTCAGAGAGAAAAGGGTGAATTTTGCTGATGTTAAAGAGGAAGGAGCGACAGGTCTTGGCTATCTGCTGGATATGCGCAGAGAAGGAGAGGGAGGAGTCAAAGATGACTCCGAGGTTGCGGGCAGATGAGACGGGGAGGATGAGGGTGTTATCAACTGAGATAGAAAGTGGAGGAAGAGGAGAAGTGGGTTTTGGTGGAAAGATGATGAGCTCGGTCTTGGACATGTTCAGTTTCAGGCGGCAGTTGGACATCCAGGCAGCAATGTCGGATAAGCAGGCTGATACCTTTGCCTGGGTCTCCGCGGTGATGTCTGGTGTGGAGAGATGCAGCTGGGTGTCATCAGCATAGAGATGATACTGGAAACCATGAGATGAGATCAGGGAGCCCAGGGAAGAGGTGTAGATTGAGAAGAGAAGGGGTCCAAGGACAGATCCCTGGGGAACAGCAACAGATAGCGGGATGGGGTGGAGGAGGATCCATGAGAGTGAACTCTGAAGGTGCGGTGGGAGAGATAGGAGGAGAACCAGGAGAGGACAGAGCCCTGGAACCCAAATGAGGACAGTGTGGCAAGAAGTAAATCATGATTGACAGTGTCAAAAGCGGCAGATAGATTGAGGAGGATGAGGATGGAGTAGTGGCCTCTGGATTTGGCAAGGAACAGGTCATTACAGACTTTAGAGAGTGCTGTTTCTGTCGAGTGTAGAGGGCGAAAACCGGATTGAAGTGGATCGAGGATGGCATGAGAGGAGAGAAAATCAAGGCAGTAGTCTTAGTAGTATGTTGTGGTTTACCATGTCGAACGCACTAGACGTGTCAAATTGGAGGTGGAGAATGTTTTTGCCTATTGCTATTTCCTGTTTGAATTTGGAAAGGAGAGTGAGCAATACTGTTTCTGTGCTGTGTAGGGGATGGAAACCTGATTGAGATTCGTGTAGAATTGAGAATTTATTTATATATTCTGTGAGTTGTTTGGCTACCATGCTTTCCATCAGTTTGACTGACATCGGGATGGATGCTACTGAACGGTAGTTATTGATTTCATATGTTTTATTTGTGGAGTTCTTTGGTATCGGGGTGAGTAGAATATTGCCATTTTCCTTAGGGAAAAGATGTCGCTGAAGCATGTAATTTAGGTGGGAAGTGAGGTCTGTTATGAAGCAGTCAGGGGTGGATTTCAGTAGGTAGTTGGGACAAGTGTCTACTTTGCAGTGAGTGTTGGAGAACCTGCTGATCACCTGCGCAACTATATCGACAGTGAGGAATTTAGGTCTGAAAACAAAGTTTCTAATAAAATGTTCTCTAAAAATATCTGGAATAATGAGGAGTGTGCTACTACTGTACAGCCAAATGCAGGCAGGTTTGGAGGGAGGAGGATGGGTGCCTTGCTATAGGTGATGGGACTTGAACTTGCAATCCTAGAGAGATAAGACAAGTGTCCTAACCACTCTGCCACCTCCTTCCATGAGTAGCAAACCCTCTGGCAATGGGAAAGGTTGTGTTCATGAGGAGTGATGGGTAAAATAAATGCAGGTGTGTGTGTGTGTGTGGGGGGGGGGGGGACTGGTTGCATAGGCAGCAGTGATGGAATTTGAACTCCACACCCCAAAGGGATAAGGCAAGTGTTCTAACCACTCTGTGTATGTGGGATACGTCTGAGGCAGTAAAAAGCAGGTTTGGCCCAAAGGTTAATATGGCAAAGGCTCAAGCTACAGAAAGACTTGAATCCCACTCAGCAGCATCAGAGGCCCTTGTGATTGCCATTAGGCTATACTGCAGAGATAGTATGTCAGTGTGTTAGTGAGGAGACAGCTCTTCCCATCAACCAAGACAAATGTGTTTGTGAGAGAGTTCTGAGTTCATAAAAAGCAGGTTGGCCCAAAGGTTAATATGGCAGATACCCAAGCTTCAGCAGGACTTGAACCCCACTCTGTAGTAGTAAAAGGGCAGTGTGCTAACCATTAGAGCACACTGCACAAACACCACTTAATTGTGTTAGTGAGGAGACAACTCTTATTAGTGTAGGAATTGTCTAGCCAGCTATAACCTGCCCCCCCCCCCCAAAAAAAAAAAAAATAAAATAAAAATTGAGGGCAACACCAAGCTCTTCAAATCAACTCAAAAATGTGTATGTGGTGAAGGTTAGTGATAAAATGTGTGAGGTGAGACACTATGTAAGGGGAGGTGACTGTTAGGCTGTGGATTTCTACATAATGAAGATGGAAGTCATCTCCCCCCCCCCCCCCCCCCCACCAAAGGAATATTAGAGAAAATACCAATACACTTGTAGGAGCCTTGGAATGCTCAAGCTTGAACTGTGAATTCAAGTCTCATCTGGGAGACCAGGGTCCCAATTTGCATATTTGTTGGATTCAATACCTTTGGTTCTTACCTTGTTCCTCCTCTGAAAGAAATGGTCATTGGAAGTTGTAAAGGCTAAGGACATTGATAATCTTGTTCACCAAGGAAGTGGTGTGCAACTTTAGGAAAGGGATCTGTAATATATTTCGGATTCACCCTGAGTGAACCTGAAGATAAAGACTACTGTTACCAAACAGAAGTATATTCACAGCTTTTCTCTGGTTAGTTTATTAGAGACAAGTTCTTAATTTCTCAGGTCTGAGAGCCTGGTGGTACATACTTACCATATAGTCCTTAATTCGTGAGATCTAAAAGGCTGGTAACAGGTCAGATTTGCATATAACAGAACTAGTAGGTATAAAAATGTGCTGTACATTTGTTAAGGATACCTGAAACACCTAACTAATTGGTCTTTATTCCCAGTTCTTGAGGTCTGCCAAGGACCTAGGTTAACTAGTTACAATGAACTTCTGCTTCTTGTTATGCCACATACCAAGGCCATAATGGAGAGACTAAATGGATTCTTTGCTTTGGTCTTTACTGAGGATGATATAAGGGAGCTCCCCTTTCCAAAAGATGGTATTTAATGGTGAAGATGAGAAGTAGCTGAAACAAATCTTGGTGATCCTAGAAGATGTAATAAGCCAAATCAAAAAGTTAGAGAACAGTAAATCACCTGAACCAAATGGTACTGAAAGAACGAAAAAATAAAATTATTGATCTACTATTAGTAATCTGTAAACTATCATTAAAATCATCTATGGTACCTGAAGATTGGCAGGTGTCCAAAGTAACATCAATTTAGGGGTGATCTTGGAAATTACAGAGCAGTAAGCTTGACAAAATGGTAGAAACTATTTACAGAATAAAACTGCTGAACACATAGACAAATATGGTCTAATGGGATAGTGTCAATATGTATTCAACCAAGGAAATCTTGCCTCACTAATTTGCTACATGTTTTTGAAGGCATGAATAAACATGTGGATAAAGGTTAGCCATCTGATGTAGTGTATCTAGATTTTCAGAAAGGTTTTCACAAAGTTTCTTATGAGAGACTCCTGAGAAAATTACACAAGCTATGGGATAGGAGGCAATGTTCATTTGTGGATTGTGAACTGGTTAAAAAACAGAAACAAAGTAGGGTTAAATGGTCAATTCTCTAAATGGAGAAAAGTGAATAGTGGAGTGTTGTGAATACTAGGTTAGAAGGAATGGGTTCAAAGAAGCTTAGCAGTGATTAGGTGGCAACACCAGCAATTGGGAAGCAAAGCCGGTGTTGGGCAGATTTATATGGTTATGGCTGGACAGATTTGGAAGGACTGGAGTGGGGCTTTGATGATAATTTCAGAAGTTGGAGGACAAGGACAGTACTGAGCAGACTTCTGTGGTCTGTGCCCTGAAAATGGTAAGGAAAAATCAAGATCAGGTATACATATAAAGTATCACATCATACCTTATGTTTATAAGTTTATCTTGCTGGGCAGACTAGATGGTTCATATAGGTCTTTATCTGTCATCATCTACTATGTTGGTATGGGTCCAGTGGTTTTTAACATACTTATAAGTAATCTGTAATTGGGAATCAAAAGTGAGGTGATCAGATTTGCAGATGATACAAAGCTATTCAAAGTTGTTTAGTTGCATGTGGATTATGAGATATTGTAATATGGCCTTATGAGATTGAAAGAATAGGCATCCAAATGGGGGGGAATGATACACATTGAGAAGAATAATGCAAATTATAGCTACACGATGCTAGGTTCCACATCAGGAGTGGAAAAAGATCTAGGTGTCATTGCGGGCAATACTTTGAAATCTTCTGGCCAGAATGCAGCAGCAGCTAAAAAAGCATACAGAATGTTAGGAATTATAAGGAAATGAACAGAAAATAAAGCAAAGCATATTATAATGCCTCTGCATCACTCTGTGATATGACCTTACCTTGAGTAATGTGGGCAATTCTAGTCATCACAACTCGAAAAAGATATATCATAATTACCTCATAGAAAGGTACAAAAAAGGATGACCAAAATGATTAAGGTGATGGATCTTCTCTCAGTATATGAAAGGACTGAAGTGGTTAGGGCTGTTCAGCTAAGAGACAAAACAGCTGAGGTGGAATATGTTAGAGGTTTACAGAATCCTGAGTGGAGTGGAATAGGTAAACACAAATCAATTGCTTACTCTTTCAAAAAAGTACAAAGACTAGGGGACAAGCCATAAAGTTACTTAGTAATACTTTTCAAAACAGAAGAAAAATATTTGTTTACTCAGTGCACAATTAAGCTCTGGAACCTATCCTGGAATATTCAGTCAAAGCAGTTTGGAGGTAAAGTCCATAAACTGATAGGTAGGCCCAGGGAAAGCCATTGCTTATTGCTGGGGATCTGTAGCATTGAATTCTTCTTGGGATTCTACCAGATACTTGTGACCTCACTTGGCCACTGTTGAAAGCAAGGTACTATGCTAGAAGGTCCTTTGGTATGACCAAGTATGGCAATTCTTATGGATTACTATCTTAACCCAATATGTGCACCAGCTCCAGATCCAGACTGGATTTTTTGCACAAAGCCAGGTTTTCTAGTGGCTCTGAAGAGCAGTTCTGGAGTTAGACTATTTGAGCTTTCAGGCACCAAATTAGGGTGTGTCCCTTGGCAGGTTTCCTGCCTACCTTAGCAAACAGAACAGTTTGGATGCAGATCCAGAGTCATGCAAGGTAGAAAGCCTTCTTCATTCTCTTTTATTTAAGAATATATATTGCTTAGACTTTGCTCAGGGAGTCCCTATTAGAAATACCCAACAAAAATAGGCTTTCTATCTTGAAGTGCTAGGAAAAAATGTAAAAGTCAGCTCAGTTTTTTGATTGATGTAGCATATGTCAGAAAATTGTTTGTGCACACAGTATAATGTCTTTGGTAGTGAAGAAGTGTTTGCTGCCTGGCACAGAAAATTTTTAAGCCTGTGACCCTTTAGTTTTATTAGGCTGTGGGAGAGGCATATTTTGTCGGGTTCTCTAGACCTTGCAACAGCACTAGGTAGACCCTGTTGTCTTCTCTCCTGTTTAACTCTCTCTCTTGCCTGTTGCTGCCTCCTTTTTGTATAATGCCAAATCACCAGGCAGGAAGCCTTAAGGCCTAAGGGTTCCAGCCTGGTTTTCAGGGTTTCTACTAAGGGACCCTGAGGTGTGTGTGTGTTGGGGGGGGGGGGGGGAGGATCAGCTCACCACTGTCTCACTTCTGTATAGCACCAATTAGCGAAGTGACAGGTGAGGCGCTGTGATGATTTCAATGCGGGGGGCCCAGCGGCGGACAGTCAATGGAGCCGAGGCCAGGTGAGATCTGGAACTGCAGCGCCGGGCCCCCCTTGGAGATCCGGTCCCGGGGAATTTTGTCGTCCCCCCCGCCCCCCTCTCTCGGCGGCCCTGCCTGCTGCTGATTCTAATTCCTGGCCGTGGTTCATAGCCAGCCCCTCTTCCAGCCTTTTGTCACAAAACTGACTCTAATTTCAGACCTGAAACACTGGTCTGACTTTAGTTCTGCTCCAGTTCTTGCTATCATCAAAGTATAGATCCATGCCCCACCTACCAGAATGCAAGATCCAAAGCAATGTGATTTTTACCAGAGGCAGATCAGAGGCAAAGGTTGCTAAATGAATCTGATTCATTTCTTTAATTTGGTAATCAGAGAAATAGATAAAGAATATACACTTGATGAGGTATACTTGGATTTCAGCAAACCCTTTGATACTGTTCCTCATATGAGGCTTATAAACAAGCTGAGCCTGGGAATGAGCCTCAAGGTGGTCAACCAGAGAAAAAAAATGGTTGAGTGACATAAGATAGAGAGTAATGGTAAATGAGATTCAGTTGAACAAAGGACGATATGCTCCAAGGGTTGGTATTGGGTGGATTCTGTATTAGGGTTAGAAGGACAAAATTACCTTTTTATAGATTCATGAAGCTACAGACTGGACATCCTAGAGGAAGTATGCAAAATGAGACAGTATCTTCAAATCTAGAGTTTTGGTCAAATGCTTTTCAGATAACATCTAGAACAAAATGCAGAGTGATGCATTTGGGATGAAAAAACCTAAAGGAACTATATGCAGTGCATTTTTTTTCTAGCGAAAAAGGTGTCGGTACTCAACTGCCAGGCCAGGGGTAGGGTGATCACTGAGGGACCCACCCCACAATAGCCAGGCCCCCTGCAACCAGTCACAGAATCTATGACAAGGCAGAATTGGTGTGCAGAGCCTGAGCTCTTTCATTAAAACTTGGGGACTATGGGTCAATTTTAGCAGACAATGGAAAAGGTGCCGGTACTCAGTACCCCCTCAAAAAAAGCCCTGACTATATGTGATAGTAGAGGAGATGCTGATGAGGACATAGTGGGAGAGACACCTTGGGGGGATAGTGTCTGATTAACTCAAGGAGGTGGAACAATGCAATAAGGCAGCACTTAGGCCAGAAAGATATTAGCCTGCATAGAAGTGCCACGATGAGCAGAAAGGAGGGGTTGTAATGCCCATATGCAGGATGTTGGTGAGGGCTCACTTGAAGTACTGTGTTGAGTTTTGGTGACTGCATCTCGCTAAGAACATAAACAGACTAATTCTATAAAGAAGATGCCTACATTTATGCACTGATTATGTGCATAAATAATTAGAATACTGGCATATTTGTGTTCACATATGCATGTAAATGCCAAAAATCCATCTAAACGCTATTCTTTAAATATATGCATATCTTAAATTGCACATCTTGTACAGATGGGCATACATATAGGTGGAGTCTGGGCAGAGTGTGGATGGGACTCATATGTACATAACTTATCTCTCTATATAAAACGCACCTCCAACATTCTAATGAAGCCTCACTTTCCCAACGTTCTAAAGTGAGGCGGCAGAGACCACTTTTTGAACATCAGTGTTTGCTCCGCCCACGCACTGCTGATTGGCTGTGCCTCAGGTGATGCACACAAAGTTCGGTTCCACCTCCCAAACACTCACATGGACTTAGAAACCACCAAGCCTTTGAATGGGACCGGTGCTGCAGAGGAGCAGGAGTGGGACAGCGAAGAAAATGCAGCGGCGTTCAGGAAAAAAAAACAAACACACACGAGTCCCGCCCCTTCCTGAGGAGGGGGTAGCTACCAGCACGGGGACCAACCGCGAGGAAAGCGCGGACGAAGAACGCCACTAAACAACCACTACATCGCAGACCTTACTCTGCAAGCTGTTCATGCGGTGAGTCTCCAAGCTGGCGTTCAGTGCCTACAACAGAGACTTCCAAACACATGCGCCCTCAGCCCCGCCCCCCTACAGAACGCCACCCACATTCCACACTAAAACCAAACCAACCCCCCCCCCCCAAAAAAAAACCCCCACCCAAACGGAAACCTCCGGCGCCCAACCCCCCCTAAAAAAAACGGATCACAGCCCACCTGAGTGCCCAGCTGAAATCAGTGCCTACAAGGAGACCTCCAGACACATGCGCCCTCAGCCCCGTCCCCCCCTACAGAACACCACCCACATTCCACACTCGAAAAAAACCCATATCTACTCCTACTGCCTGCCTGCAACGGATCCCTCTGGTTTCAACAAAAATACAAGTGCCTACAAATACCACATCAGAGTGCCCTGCTGAATTAAGATTACTGTATCACACTCACACGCAGAGAATCACCCCCTACCAGCCACAAAAAAACCCCACATCTAATATGGACAATCAGCATCACTCAGTAACACACATACATACAACCAAACTGCCCACCACCCAAAATGCCACACACTGCCATGGACAGACAACATCTTGCTTTCACACTCATACACACACACTCCCTCCCCCAACCCCCTTAATACAAAAACTGAAACAGTAAAAACCTACATCTCTCTCTTACAAACACCCACAGACTCCCATAATCCCCCCCCCCAAAAAAACACAAACACTCATACAGAACAACCCTACCCCACAAACACCTCCCCACAAAATGGCACACACACCTACAGACACCCACAACCCCCCTCAAAACCACAAACACTCATACAGAACAACGCTACCCTACCCCACAAACACCCCTCCCCCCCCAAAAAAATAGCATACACCCATAGACCCCCACAACCCCCCTCAAAACCACAACCACTCATACAGACTTTACAACTTAAAAAAAAAAACTCTCTTCCTTTTTAAAAAAAAAATATATCCCTTAATATCAAACAGAAAAAGAAAACAAAAACAAAACAAAACAAAACACATGCTAGCGCCCGTTTCATTTGTTTTGGAAACGGGCCTTTTTTACTAGTATTATATAATAACTTAAATAATATAAAGTATGCACACATCTCTGACACTTAACACCAGCTCTATGACTGGTGTAATTGCTTGCACTTAAAATATACGCAGTGATTTATGTGCAGCATTACTTTTATCAATATTATCAGAGGCACCGCAAAGGTCTGGAATTTTCCTACAATTGGGGATATAAGTGAATCTTCATAAATCCACATCTCCTCAAAAGGGCTTGATCCAGTGTACCATTGTGGACTCAAGTGCAAGTGTTAACATTATGAACGTTATCATGGCAGATGCACTCCAGCTTTCCCTCTGTTCCAAGTCAGTTTTAGACCATGTGAGGGATCTTGCTCAAATCCGGACTGGTAAAATAGGAAACCATAACTCTGGTGGTATATGTTGGAGCCAACTGGGAACTCTTAGGTGTCCTTTTACTAAGGTGCACTGAAAAATGGCCCCTTTTAAAAATGCCTTTTTAAATTTTTGCTGAAAGTAGTAGATGTGCAGCAAAATCAAAATTGGTGTGCGTCCATTTTGAGTCTGAGACCTTACCGCCAGCCTAGCACTAAAGTATCACACGGTAACCAGGTGATAATGACCTACGTGGGTCAAATGCCACTTGGTGCGTGTCCGATAATAATTCGGATGCGTGTATTGGACTCTCGCCAAAAATGAAATTACCGCAAGAGCCACGCAGTAGCTGGGAGATAACTCCATTTTGACACATACATGTGTAGATGCTTACACGGCTTAGTAAAAGGACACCTTAATGATTAGACTCATCCAATCATCTCACCTGCCAATTATTCTAAGAACCTCTTGGCTAAGAAAATATAATCCTCAGATTGATTGGCCAAGTGGGAATGTATCATCCCCTTCTGAATTTTGTGTCATACAGTGTTTACTAAGCTATGAGAGGCAAACCAGTCTTTCGACAAAACTATGTCGAAAACTAGTATCATGGAAGTATTGAAGGCACATGGATGTTTGAAAAGAAAAATGCTGATTCTTTATCCCCTCACCAAGATATCAACACTTAATTGATGCCAAGGCATTCTATGGGAGAATCTACATGATGTAAGACCAGGAATTCTGGATCTGACTAGAATACATCCAGTTTCATCAGGTGGATTGTCTCTCCAGCATGATCCTCTGTCCTAGTTATAAAAAAAGAGAGACAAAATCCTACACCTATCGAGCTCTGAAAAGGATTTAATTTAATTCAAAATACATTAATTTTCTATCATACATGTACAAATACATCATAGTAACAAACAACTACAATACAAAATGGAATTCCAATAAAACAAGTAATCAGATGAGTTCATGTGGCTCATATTTTCCTAAAACTGGATTTATGAGATTTATATCCTCATTCATGTCAGAGCAGGAGATCAGTGGATGATAATGCTCTGAGCCCACTGTGGGTAATTTCAGTACCTTGTTATGCTGTTTGATCTGACAAAGGCACCTGCCATGTATATTTCACTCTGAAGCTATCCATATTCTGCTACAGATTCCAAATAATTCTGATGACAAAACGAACTGCAGCTGCCAAATATATCCAGTAATGTTATGTATTTAGAAGTACTGTTTGAGATGTGATACTGCTGCTATGAAGAAAACTAGCTCTATTAAAACTGAAGATATATTAATCAAGGATGAGTGGGGAAAAGTGGTAACCAGATATTTTAAAAACTGGGATTACTACTTTTATTTAATTACTGCCTATACCTAGGAGTACTTGTTGATTAAAAAACAAGTGTATACAGTAGAGGGACATGCAAATTAGAAGTTATAAAGTGATCTTTGCAGTATTCTGTGACAAATCATCTTGAACTGTGTTAGCTGCAAATCATTATTATCCACATCCACATGATGAAAACACATAAATACACCCAATCCAATTACTTTAAAGAGCATTACCAGTTTAATGCATGTTAACTACCATATTTGGCAGTTCAAATACATCATAATCACATTAGTGCATACTATTGATAGTACTCATGCCAATAGCACAAAAAATGAATGATCATAAAAATGCACCAAAAATTAATGAACAGTGTCATGTGCAAATAGATTATGATAAATTGATTTGTAATACGCATTAGAAAGTGGAATAAACCTCAAGGAAGTGTAATTCACTTTCCTAGTGAGCATTAGCAAATGAATGCACCTGCCAATGCTATCAAGTCTCCCCCTCCCCCACCAGATATTTACCAGCTACCTGTAAGTTATAACTTCCTATACTCAAGCCTCTCATGCACAAAATTATCCCTCCCAAACCAGATTGCTCCTGAACTCTTCAACAATACTGTAAGTAGTTTTTGGTTACCTCTACCCAGACAAACACCCCCCTCCATATCCAAAACCCCCAAAATAACCTCCACCCATCAAACCTATTGTAACACATACAGTGGCACCAAAAAAAACAAATGTATTTGGTGGCACACACATCCGAAGAAGTCATTTTTAAAAAGGAAGATGTTTTGTTTTAACACAGCAGAATCATTTGAAACTTTGCAGAACTAAGCAGGGCTAGTTACAAGTATAATTATGGGGGTAATTTTTTAAACATATATTTTTTTCTACAGGTGAACCTTGATTTACCCACAAAAAAGGGCTTTTATAAAATTACCCCACAGTATACATATGCAAAGGTACACATGGTGACATGACAGCGTATACGTTTAGTCATCTACATATAGGCATGTTTGAGGGCATAGTTTGGGAAGAGAATGGGAAAGCGGCAAAGTATATACACAGTTTATTAAATACGTCACCTATATATAAACCCACAGTTCCAATATTTTTCTTGTTTCTTATGTACACAATCTTTTGTAAAAAAAAAAAAATTCAAAGCTACTGTGCTTATAGAAGTGGAGGGGTCCTTTTATTTATTACTTATTTATTTATAACATTTGTACCCCACGCTTTCCCGCTCATCGCAAGCTCAATGCGGCTTACATAGTAACAAGAGAATACAATATGTAGTATCAAAATCAGCAAAGGAGGTATATGGTAGGTCAAGTGAACAAGGGGTAAATGGGATAAAAGAGGTATGAGAGAAGGGATAGGTAAGGAAGTGGAGCGATAAAGAAGAGGTAGGGGAAGAGCATGGAGTAAATCCACGGAGG
Source organism: Microcaecilia unicolor (assembly GCF_901765095.1). Taxonomy (NCBI): domain Eukaryota; kingdom Metazoa; phylum Chordata; class Amphibia; order Gymnophiona; family Siphonopidae; genus Microcaecilia; species Microcaecilia unicolor. Next base: position 181,084,897 of record NC_044032.1, on the reverse strand, counting down.
ATAAGAAGGTTGGTAGGAGGTAATTCCTGAGTCATTGTTGTTAATGATTAGAAGAACCGGTAAATGGATGGGTTGCTTATGTTTGCTTATGGTAGGTCAAGTCGTTTGGGTAAAACTGTTTGAATAGATGGGTTTTCAATAAGGTGCGCTGAAAATGGCCTGTGGTAGTGTAGATGCGTCTTTTGGGTGTGTGCAGAATCATTTTTCAGTGCACCTGCAAAAAATGCCTTTTAAAAATTTTGCCGAAAATGGACATGCGGCAAAATGAAAATTCCCACGCATCCATTTTGGGTCTGAGACCTTACCACCAGCTATTGACCTAGTGGTAGTCTCATGTAGTAACTGTGTGGTAATGACCTATGCATGCCAAATGCCACTTGGCACACGCAGCTGACGTGCGCCAGAAAATAAAAAATATTTTTTGGGTGTGCATAGTGGATGTGCACCAAATATGAAATTACCGCAAGGGTCATGCAGTAGCCAAGTGGTAGCTCCATTTTGGCGTGCGTTGGTGCACGTACATGCTTACACAGCTTAGTAAAAGGGCCCCTGAGAGACCTTCACCCATCTGAAGATCTCATGTATTGCTGTCTCCCTTACACTAAAAACACTCACACCTTTGTAAAAAAAATCCCTAAATGAGAATTCTAAAATAGAATCCGGGCACCCAGATTCTATTACAGAATACTAGCAGAAGTCTGCTTTTATGTGCCAATATGTAGACATTCCTATGGCAAGTGTAAATGTGCTTATCTAAATGCAGCACTTTGGCACGTACATTGCACTACTCTTTAACGTGTGTTCTTAATTGTGGGACACACCCATGCCCCACCCACATGAACCCCCCTTGCACTCATCTGCTATGCAAGTTGCATGTTAAATATTATAGAATATTGCTTGTAGTTTATAGTTTATTAGTACTTGATATACCTCTCTAACTGACTATGCAAGGGAAAGGGATATGAACTCCATTTCTAATGGGCAAGAAAGTCAATCATACTAAGAAAGACAAAGAAAAAACAGGTGGAGAAAAAGACTAGGGGTAGGGAAATAAAAACATAATATAGAAGGAAGGGAACAAAAAGAAGAGGGAGGGGAGGCTGGTAAACTCTATCTTCCTGGTACTCCAAAAACCTACATAAAAAGCCAAGTCTTCAGCTTGGATTTAAAACTTTTACCCCCCTGTTTACTAAGCAGTGCTAGTGACTGATGTATGGCAATGCCAACACAGCCCATTCAAAGTGAATGGGCAGTGTTGGTATTAGTGCATGGCTTAGTAAATAGGGGAGTTAAATGAGGAGTTACTGAGGAGAGAAAGAGGAAGATTATTCCAGACATAAGAGAAAAGAAAGAAAAGTGTGCAATGCCTAGTTGACTATAAATATGCAAATTTGGGACTTGGAAGAATTAAGTGGTGATCATTAACCAAACGGAGAAACCTTGTTGGAGAATAAGGAATTGTAGGACAGGAAAGGTAGTCCGGAAAACCTGTGTGGAAGGCTTTGAAAGTCAATATTGCTATTTTGTACATAATGGGTTGTTGGACCGGTAACCAATGGTACTTCTTTAGTGTGGTCATAATGGGCACATGATGGGCATAACAAAGTAAATAGATGGCAATGTTTTGAAGAGTTTGTAATTTCTTTAATGCTGTGTGAGGTAAACCTGCATAAATGATGTTACAGTAGTCCAAGCGAGATATATAAAAAGAGAGAAGAGCGTGAAACTGATTAAAATAAAAGAGGTAACTAATAGCCAAAAGACTAGAAAGCTAACTAGATAAGTGTAAAATTTGCAGTAGAAAAGATGGAGGAATGAAGGATAACTCCTAAGTAGCGGCAACTAGGTATCGGGGTAATAAGAGTTCCAAAGAGATGAACAGAAGAAGATGGCTTAACACCCAACTAGCACTTATACGTAAATCTATAGCATTCATTCATGTAAGTGCTAGTATTCTACAATCTGAGCATGCAAGTGGTGCTTATACTTAGACGTTCATGTTATAGAATGAGTGCGCACTGTTTCCTGTGTGAAGAGGAGGACGAGGGGGTGGGTAAAATGGAAGTGGAAGAGGGAGAAGTGAGGAGGCTCAAGAGAAAAGGGAGACAGAACAGAGCCTTGCCTTTGCTACTTCCGCAGAGGGAGAAGAGAAAAGGGTTTGTGCCCACTGGAAAATGGAGGATGGAGAAAGACTACAATACCCAGCAGCCCAGGGGAAAACCCTGGTACAGAAACTATCCTCCTCAGCAGCCTCCAGGGGAGAACTCTGACAAGGCAAGGGAGGTGTCCCCAGGGGTTAATCAGGAGGAGGAGGAACAGCTGAAAGGTGGGTGGGACGAGGAACCCATGGAATGGCAAGAGGCCAAGGAGAGAGAGAGAGAGGAAAACCTGGATGAACCAATGGACATAGCAGCATGGGCTCAAATCATTGGGGAAAAAGCTGAGAAAGCAGGTGACTTCGTGGTATGGCAGCTGGGCTAAAAAGGAGAAAGAACAAGGGTCGTACGGGACAGTGATATTGAAAGTGTGACCCAGAAAGGGTGGGATCCTTGTATCTCCCCATAGAGTTCAGGCTGTTTTTGAACTGTGTGCGGCTGAACTCCTCAGAGGGAAAAGGGTGCTGTTTTGGGGAGGGATTATTGTTTTCCCCTGTGTGAACTACTCAAAGTGAAAGGAAGAGGGTTTTTTTTTGACTGTTTGCCACTGCATTTGGGGAAGAGATGTAGCAGTGGTTTTTGTGTTTTGGTTGCTGCAGCCTGCAGCCGCTCTCCAGAGAGGGAGAGGAGCACTGGGCTGTATGACTGCTTAAGGAGGAACAAACTGAGTGCTGGAAGCAGTGGGGTTTATCTTTCTTTTTACCCTGCTGTGCTGATCCCTTTGAAAAGGAAAACAGTGGGGTTATGATTTTGGTTCCTGTCTTTGCTTTGAACTGCTGGACTGTGAGCACCCAGAAAATAAAAACTTACTGAATTGCTTTTGGAGTTATTGGTCACCCCGTGGCGTACCCTGTGAATTACAGTGGGCTATGGTGCTTGGCATGAAGCCTGGCCCCTAGCCGAAGTCTCAGAGGAGGCGGCGAGATCCTGAGAATCCCTGGAGGAGGGACGGATTTTTCACACCTGATAGTGTGTGCACGTGCATGCATTTATGTTGGTTTGCTCATGTGTGCATTTATCAGGAATGAGTATGCAGTATGCTACAAAATAAATTGGGACAAAACTGAACTGATGCCCTTGAATGATGATTGTGTTCCCTTTTCTATTCAAGGTCTTCCTCTCAAGTGGATAGCTACCTCTATTAAATACCTTGATGTCTATTTTGACAGGGACCTCCTAACCACTATCAAACTCAACTCGGACAAACTACAAAAATTGAGTCTGCTATATCAATGTGGTCTCCATTAAATCTTAGCTGGCGGGGAAGGCTGGATACTATTAAAATGATGTTAGTGCCTAAGATCACATACGCTCTGTGTATGACCCCTCTTCTTTTTCCTAGCTCCTTCTACAGGTGGCTTGAAAAATTACTATACAATTTTCTGTGGAACTTTAAGGTACCCAGAATCTCCTTATGTAAATTGAAACTGCCTAAATTGCAGGGCGGTGTTAAATTCCCTGATCTTCTGCTATATCATAAAGCTTTCATTCTACACCAGGGCTTGGAATGGATTGCTCCTTCGAATGCAATCTCTTTGCCCTGATGGCTAGTTTTCGAGCATTCCATTCTTGACCCTTTATCGCACTCATACCTAATTGACATGCGTCTTCCTAGTAACATGGAGGGGCATAATCGAACGAAAACGTCTATCTCCATGGGCGTTTATCTCCGAGAACGGGTCCGTGAAGGGGCGGACTGAACCGTATTTTCGAAAAAAAATAGACGTCCATGTTTTATTCGACAATTTCTGAGCTGGGCGTTTTTGTTTTTCAGTGATAATGGAAAATGAAAGCGCCCAGCTCAAAAACGAATAAATCCAAGGCATTTGTTCGTGGGAGGGGCCAGGATTCGTAGTGCACTGGTCCCCCTCACATGCCAGGATACCAACCGGGCACCCTAGGGGGAACGTTTACAAAAACAAAAAAAAGGTAAAAGAGCTCCCAGGTGCATAGCACCCTTCCCTTGTGTGTTGAGCCCCCCAAATCCCCCTCAAAACCCACTGCCCACAAGTCTACAGCATTACTATAGCCCTAAGGGGTGAAGGGGGGCACCTACATGTGGGTACAGTGGGTTTGTGGGGGTTGGACGACTAAGCATTAAGCAGCACAATTGTAACAGGTAGGAGGGGATGGGCCTGGGTCCACCTGCCTGAAGTCCACTGCACCCCCTAACAACTGCTCCAGGGACCTGCATACTGTTGCCAGGGAGGTGGGTATGACATTTGAGGGTGAAAATAAAAAGTTGTGAAACATCATTTTTTGTGGTGGGAGGGGGTTAGTGACCACCGGGGGAGTCAGGGGAGGTCATCCCTGATCCCCTCTGGTGGTAATCTGGTCATTTAGGGCACTTTTTGGGGCCTTATTCGTGAAAAAATAGGGTCCAGGAAAAGTGCCCTAAATTCTAGCTACAAACGCATACTTTTTTTCCATTATCGGCGAAAGGCGCCCATCTCTGTTCGGGTGATAACCACGCCCCAGTCCCGCCTTCACTATGCCTCCGACATGCCCCCGTCAACTTTGTACGCTTCCGCAATGGAGTGCAGTTGAAAACGTCCAAGTTCGGCTTTCGATTATACCGCGTTATTCGTTTTGGGGAGATAAATGCCTATCTCCCGATTTAGGTCGCAATATAGGCGTTTTTGTCTTTCGATTATAAGCTGGATAGTCTCCAACCCAATCATTAGTGCAACCCATAAGCTATTGTCATCCTTTGACATGTCTTTAGACACTCCTTGGTCCACAACTTCACTTGCGTCCATTTGGAACAATCCCAGGTTTAAAATTGATAAAAAGCAGGTTTCTTGGGCTCATTGGCAGCACGTAGGAATACGGGCCCTTAAAGATTTTATTGATTTCATAATGTAATAACTTTAATAATAAAAAGTCACACAAAAAGATGAAAGTTCTTATTTTAAACATTGTTGTAGACTGGCTTACAAGTGTGAAAGTCATTTTCATTTTAGAAAAGGTGCTTTTTACATGTGGAGATGACATTTATATTTACCCACCTGTTTACTAAGCCATGCTAATGCTGTATTGGCATTGCCATGTGGCAGCTGCTAGCGCAGCTTAGTACAAAGGGGTGTTAGTTTGGCAGGAGGCATGGTAGGGGTGGGGAAGTGCATAGTTTGGGTGGGACTAATATATTGATGTGGATTCCCTATCATACAACGGTAAATACCTTGAGTTAAAAAAATGCTAGATGTCTTCATTTACACCTGCCCTGATACATGAATAAATGCCTGTTCTTGGGAAAGGTGCCAATGAAGATATTTGCCCCCCCCCCCCCATCTACCCCCTGATCATGCCTGTTGGCTTCCAATCCCCCATCCCTTCCATCCTCCCTGCTAGTCACAACATCTCCCTCACCACTCTCCCCTTAGCATCTTCCCCATTATCCCCTCCCCTCTAGCCACAACATCCAAATCCTCCAAAGTCCCTCCTTGGACATAACAGCCAATCCCTCCTCTCAATCACTTCCTCCCTCCCACCATCACAGAAGCACATAGCAACAACAAACCCTTATCTGGTGCTTCCCAGTAGATCTACCTTACCCTCTAACACCTATTCCTAGCCTTATTGTATTCTATGGTGTTTAGTAGAAGCAGAAGCTATGCTCACTTGTTCTAGCTTGTACAGCTTTGGGTCTCAAAACAGCCAGTCGTCCCATCCCCGTTATCATTTTAGGTGCAGCGAAGGGCGACTAAAATGATAACGGGGATGAGACAACTTCCCTATGAAGAAAGACTAAGGAGGCTAGGGCTTTTCAGCTTGGAGAAGAGACGGCTGAGGGGAGACATGATAGAGGTATATAAAATAAAGAGTGGAGTGGAACAGGTGGATGTGAAGCTTCTGTTCACGCTTTCCAAAAATACTAGGACTAGGGGGCATGCGATGAAACTACAGTGTAGTAAATTTAAAACAAATCGGAGAACATTTTTCTTCACCCAACGCGTAATTAAACTCTGGAATTCGTTGCCGGAGTATGTGGTGAAGGCGGTTAGCTTGGCAGAGTTTTAAAAGGGGTTAGACAGTTTCCTAAAGGACAAGTCCATAAACCGCTACTAAATGGACTTGGGAAAAATCCACAATTCCGGGAATAACATGTATAGAATGTTTGTACGTGGGAAGCTTGCCAGGTGCCCTTGGCCTGGATTGGCCACTGTCGTGGACAAGATGCTGGGCTCGATGGACCCTTGGTCTTTTCCCATGTGGCATTATTTATATACTTATGTACTTATGATAATCTTGAGATATTGCTAAGATAGGAATAGGTGGTACTGTGCTAGAGTGGTTTACATGTTTTTTTTTTACTGATCATTATCAATATGTCTGTTCACAAACTGAGGAGTCCTCTTAGATTCCATTAAGAATTGTAGTTCCTTAAGGTTCTTCTTTATTTGCATTATTAGTTATCTTGTGTATTCAACCTATTTGTCAATTATTGACTGGTCTGGGAGTAAAATATATGATTTATACAAACAATTTACAATTTTTTGCTCCTATTGAAATTACTTTGGCTAAAGCTGTTGAGTTTGTGTCTTTGTATGTCCAGAAAATTGAAAAATGGTTGATAACTAGCAAATTATGTCTTAATATCAACAAGGCATATGTTATATTTCTAAAAGCTATTACTGATAATCAATTTCTTGAATCAGTGGTACTAAATGACATTCTATTACAACATCAAAATCTTTGCAGTATCTAGGTGTTATTTTGGACTTTCAGTTGTCTATGAAAGAAACTGCAAAAATTGTGAAAATGGCTTTTATAAACTATTGATCTTTTGCAGGTTGAAACCTTTTCTGAACTTTAATCATCCATTTACTGCATTTCGAGCTATGGATGTTTCACATTTAGAATTTTTAATTAACTATATGTCAGTTCACCACTTAGACCAGATTGGTGTTGCTAATATTAATGGGAGGAAGCTGTTTTGATTTAGGGCCCTATTTACTAAGCAGCGTTATAGGTGCGTTAACATTTTTAATGCGCGTTAGCCATACACAAGCCTACAATATCCTTATAGGCTCCTACATGGTTAGTGCATGCACTAAGTGTAGGCGTGCTAAAAACACTAACGCACCTTAGTAAACAGAGTCCTAAGTGACACCATTATTACAATGTTTGCATTGATTACCTTAAAATATTGGGCTAAGTTTAAAATATTATTACTAATACATAGAGCATTAAGGGGTCCTTTTACTAAGGTGCGCAAACAGATTTAGCGTGCACTAATGATTATAGGGGTCCTTTTACTAAGCTGCGGGAAAAAGAGCCCTGCGGTAGTGGTAGGGGTCATTTTTACCACAGCAGGTAAAAAGCCCCTCAAAAGAATTAGCCATGTGGCAAGATAACTCTTACCATGTGGCCATGTAGCAGGGAGCACTTATCGCCACCCATCGAGGTGGCGGTAAGGGCTCTCACAGTAACCATGTGGTAACCAGGAACCAGGCCTGAATTCTGCTGGATTAGCACTGCGCAAGAAAAAACAATGTTTTCCGGCGTAGTGGAAATGGTGCGTGCTCTAGCCGGAACTACCACTGGCAGCCATGTTATGCCTGCGGTTGTTCTGATTTAGCATGTGGTAAACCCACGTTGGGTCCAGAGTGTGCTAAATGATAAGATGCCCCTAGGAATATAATGGGCATCTTATCATAACCTGTTCAAAAAGGCATACCCTACCGACCCAACTTAAATGCCTGAACCCTGCAACACAACGAAACCAAAGCTTGTAATGGACATAAAATAACTGTTCCTCTCTACGATTCCCTAATGTGTTTGTTACACACGAACCTTATTCTACCACAATATCACTTTGTATTTGTTCATGCCGGAATGGGCAAACGCCTTTACGGTACTATGTAAGCCACATTGAGCCTGCAAATAGGTGGGAAAATGTGGGATACAAATGTAATAAATAAATCATTTAATTCAAGCTAATCATTAGTACAGGTTGGTAAATGGACACCTTTTTCTAATGGGACCTCAATAACACTAGCTTAATTATTAAGGCTATATTGACCTCCTTGATCTTTAAGATCTGAAAACCAAAGATTAATGGGCATACCTACACAAAAGTTTGCTCGATTTATATGAGACCTGGGCAAGAATATTTTCTGTAGCAACATTATGGAACTCTTTACTATTGAATCTAACGCTGATTTCTAATACTTTAGATTTCAGAAAGCGCTTTAAGACACATCTGTTTCAAGAGGCTTATCACTGTAATGATGAGTAATAAGAAAGATGATAGTGTTAGTATAGTCATGGTTAGTGCAGTCACTCTGTTTTACTGTATTGTCTACTATACTGATGAGTAATAAGAAAGGTGAAACTCAATATAATCACTCTGTCTTATTGTATTATTGTAATATGTAAATTTGAATTGATTTTATCACATGTTATTTTATAATTTTAGAATGGTTTTGATGTTTTGTAATGATATTTTGTATGTATGGTTGCAACCCACATTAGGAGTGGCCTATAAGCCTTTTGACAGTAATAATAAGAATAAGAATAATAGTTGTAATGCTAGTCAAATTGCCAAATGAGGAAATATTGTTCTTATTCAGCAGTCTGAACCCTACTGTTAGTATCGTAAAATAACTGCTAGGAGTTATGGTGGCCATTTTGAGACTTAGGACTGTATAAGCAGGAGTGAGTGGGCATCAGACTTTCTCCCACTAGACACTCTCTGGTAAGGACAGGGATAGGGGTCATGGGGTCTGCTTGGGGGTTCCAGGGAAGGATTCTTTGCTGACAGAAAATTGGGGGGGGGGGGGATTGTCTGCTGTGCCTGGGAGAGGATGATTTGTAGGGATTAATGTTATGCTCAGGGAGGGATTAGGGTATCAAATGCTGTGGCTGGGAAAGAGGATAATGGAGGAGTCTGATGTTGTGTCTGGAAGAGGTGATGGAGGGTCTGAATGGGTGCTGCAGAATCAAGGAATGTAGAGAGCAGACAAAGTGATTTCAAAAAGCTGCTCCTATGTATGTCTTATTGCTGCCCAATCCAGGGGCAGAATCTGGACAGAGCTGGGAGCTACCTGCCTAGCAGCAATTTTTAGTTTTCTGTCCAGGTTACTACTCAGATAAAGTTAGGACAGAAAAAAGGCTGAGTAGTTATCCAGCTACAAGTCTGAATATTGTTGGTAACTGGATAAATGCTAGGGTCCACTTTAGGAGTCAACACTCAAGAAAAAGCCCTAGGTGTCATTGTAGACAATACGCTGAAATCTTCTGCGAAGTGTGACCCAAAAAAGCAAACAGGATGCTAGGAATTATTAGGAGAAGGATGCAAAATAAGACCATGGTGCGACCTCACCTTGAGTATTATGTTCAGTTCTGGTCACTATATCTCAAAAAAGATATAGCATAATTAGAAAAGGTTCAAAGAAGAGCGAGCAAAATGATAGAGGGGATGGAACTGCTCCCATATGAGGAAAGGCTAAAGAGGTTATGGCTCTTCAGTTTGGAAAATAGACGGCTGAGGGGAGATAGTTATCGTTTTTCATCTCCACCACCTCCCTTAGAATGCCCTCCTGTGGGAGGTAGTGGAGATGAAAACGGTAACGGAATTCAAACATGCGTGGGATATGCATAAAGGAATCTTGTGCAGTAGGAATGGATCCTCAGAAGCTTAGCCAAAATTGGGTGGCGGAGCAGGTGGGGGAAGAGAGGTTGGTGGTTGGGAGGCGAGGATAGTGAAGGGCAGACTTATACGGTCTGTGTCAGAGCTGGTGATGGGAGGCGGGACTGGTAGTTGGGAGGCGGGAAATACTGCTGGGCAGACTTGTACGGTCTGTGCCCTGAAAAAGGCAGGTACAAATCAAGGTAAGGTATACACAAAAAGTAGCACATATGAGTTTATCTTGTTGAGCAGACTGGATGGACCATGCAGGTCTTTTTCTGCCATCATCTACTATGTTACTATGTTACTATGATATGATTGAGGTCTACAAAATCCTGAGTGGAGTGGAAGGGGTGGAGGTGAATTATTGTTTCTGTCATTCAAAAAGTACAAAGATAAGGGGACACTCAATAAAACTACATGAAAATATTTTTAAAACAAATAGGAGAAAATATTTTTTCACTCAAAGAATAGTTAAGCTCTGAAACTCATTGTTGGAGGATGTGGTAATTGCGATTAGTGTAGCTGGGTTTAAAAAAAGGTTTGGACAAGTTCCTGAAAGTCCATAGCCTGCTATTGAGATGGACATGGGGAAGCCACTGTTTACCCTGGGATTGGTAGCGTGGGATGGTGCTACTAATTGTGTTTCTGCCATGTACTTGTGATCTGGATTGGCCACTTCTGGAAGCAGGATACTGGGCTAGATGGACCACTGGTCTGACCCAGTATGTCTGCTCATGTTCTTATGTTCTTAACTGCTAATCCCCTAATATTCAGGATCAGAATCGGAGGACAGCCTGGTGCTGGATATTCAGGAATAAAATTCCTTCAGTGGCCAGCAAATAATGTATCTTATATTCAATTTAATTTCTTTTGAAAATTGAATTGGTGATCACTGTGGGTTTTCATCTGGAAAATATTTTGTTTTAATAATGGTTAATAGTTTATCTTTTAAAAAAAACTGTTTCTATATTCCTCCTTCACTTGATTGGAGGAAATAGTTTAATAATCTTGATTGGAATGACTGGAGTTAAAGGGCAAAGCAGAGAGACCAGAAACTAAAATAACCCAGTGCCTTCTCTCACCAGCTCCACATAAAGGAGGATAGTGTTAGAGATCAAGTCATTCCTAAATGAGGTAGGATTCTGTCATCTACTGAATAGAATTTGAAATATTTCTTTACGAAAATAATCAAAGTATAAGGCAGTAATGAAAGAAATATAATTGGGAATGAGCAGAAGTTAAAGGTCAAATATCAAGTTGGTTCAAGTCGCAATATTTGAAATTATATGGTTCAACAATCACACTGACATCTATAAAATATAATTTATATTGGCTATTCAGACTGCTCTTGTAGAGCAAAAAGACTAATCTTTTAAAAGGGTGCTGTCTGACATTTGACTTGTATGAGCAATCAGCCCCAAAAGTACAAGTTGGAAAATGCAGGTCTATAATGAGTCTCCTCTTAGTCACTGAAACTAATGGTGTTTTAACTTCATCCATTTCAGATTCTTCCTCAAGCCAATCCCTCACATGATATTCCATCTAGTACATGAATTTAATATTAACTACTTCTGCATTACAATATATCTATCGTATCTGGTGGTTTGTTCCTGGTTTTAAAGTTAAAAAGCCCATTTTTTACTTTAAAGAAGTGGGCACCCTGAGAATCACTTAGGGGCTAATATCCATTATTTTGCTCATATTTTATAAAGTGGTGACAGTGAACAGCTTAATTTGCACTGCAATGCTGACATTTACATTCATCTGTAAATTCAGAACTGCTATAAGTATAGTCATGCTGAACATACATATTGTCCATTGACTGGACCCTGTTTACAAAGAGAGGAATAATTGAACGGCGCCTGCGAAATTGATAGCCGGCCATCTTTGGGGCGGCGCTGTAAGCAGGGGGAGCCAAGCATATTTTCAAAGTACGCTTGGTGCCGGCCAAATCGCTCGCCGAGTTTAGGATCGCCGGCGGATCGCCGGGTTTAGATGAGATGGCCGGCTCTGATTTTTAGCCATAATAGAAACCGGACCCGGCCATCTCAAACCCGGCGAAATGCAAGGCATATGGCCATGGGAGGAGCCAGCATTTGTAGTGCACTGGCCCCCCTGACATGCCAGGACACCCTTCATCTTTCACCCACTTTCTCAGTCCACCATTCCCATCCTATTTACACACCCTGTTAGCCCTCATCTACATCTCATCACCCTATCAATCCCCACTCCATCCCTTTCTCTCCATCCTTCCCTTGCCTCCAAGGTCATTTTTCTATATTTTACCCTATACTCCATGTCCTATTGCCTCTCTTTCACTACCTTGTTAACCCCATTTCCACCTTCACTCAACATCTTCAGAGACCCATATTCTTCCTCCCATACACTTCCTAGCACTATCCATCTTCTACTAAATTCCCCTCCATCCACACCCCCTAGCCCCATCTATCTTCTGCCCTCCAGTATCTACTGTCCATTTGACTTTTCTTCTCTCTCAATTCCACACCTCTGTGTCCTTATCCCTCCCCTTGTGTCCATGTTCCTCCCCTGTCCAGTTTATTTTCTTTCATCCTGAATCCCCACTCAGGACCAGGAACTCTCCCTGTTCTCTTTCCTGCCCCCTTCTCATGGTACTGCATCTCTCTCTCTCTGTCTGATCACCTCCATGGATCCAGCATCTTTCCTAATCTCTGTCACTTCCCCCCCCCCCCCCCATGGGTCCAGTTTCTCTTCCCCTCTATCTTCCCCCACATCCTCATCCAAGTTTTTGCATCCCTTTCCACCTCCTCCTGGATCTGGCATCTCTTTCTGTAATTCCCCCCTCCCCCCATGAGGTGGCATCTTTTATACCCTTCCCTCCCTCTCTCCTTAACTTTGGGTCTGGCATCTCTTTCTCTCTCCTTCCACCCCTGCGAGATACGGTATTGCTCTCCACATCCCCACTCCACCACGGCCTTCCTGCAATCCTCCAATCTTCTGGCCACCAGCAGCCTCAGTAATGAAAACATGCTGGCCTCGGCCTGACCTGGAAGTCCTTCTCCCTACAACAACTTCTGTTCCCATGTAGGTGGGAAGCTGCAGAGAGAAGGGCTTCTGGGACAGGCTGAAGGTAGCAGATTTTCATTGCTGAGGCTGCCTGTGGCTGTAAGATTGGAGGAGTATGGGCAGGATGGAGTGGGCAGGGGGTGGTGGAGAGCGATACCGGGTCTCACGGAGGTGGAAGAAGAAAGAGAGAGAGAGATACTACACCACTTGGGGGGGTGCTGGTAGTAAGGAAAATAGAGTGGCAAGCTGGCATTATGGGGGATTCAACCCAGGTAAAAGCAGCTTGTTTGGAATGGCAATGCCTCCTCAACTCCTCCCCCCAAACTATGCCTATGACTTCCTTTCAAATTCATTTGAAAGGCATTCAGAAAATTAGATTAAATGCATTTCATATGAATTTGAAATAAATTTAAACGAAGACAATGCTTTAACTTAAAACATGATAAAAAGTGTTGTAAAACTACCTTTGGACTTGGGAACATTTATTTTCCCCTAAGAATTGCATATTTAGCAGCAATTCCCGAGAGTGATTTATTACGTCTAGAAATAGGATAGTTGCTTTTTAATGCTTTCGGTTGTTTTTATTTTTCTTTTATTCTGCAAACATAATTTACACAGCAGCAGTAAAAATATGACAGTGTGAAGGAATTAAATCTGAATTTACTATTTAATATTCTGTAGCTATCAACTACATTTAGTAAAATATGAGCATCATGTTATTTTGCTTATTAGATCATTTTCCATTTTGCAGAAATTGTCATTATGTTGAAAATCTATTAGCTAATGTTATATAGGATGTATGGAATTGAAAAGTGTTTGCATTGTTAAACTGAAATGGTTACACTAAGGAGAGCCCTTTTACAATGCAGTGGTAGAGCTGCTGTGGTGTTGGCGTGGGCCAATCCGGCACTACCATCGGGCTACTGCAGGAGCCCTGCGGTAGTGTCTGCCCCAGCGCATGCCATTTCTGGTGCATCAAGGGGTGTTTTTTGCACAGGGAGCTTACTCGGCAGTAATTGGGCTGTGTCACCTCCTAAATAGGCAGTAAGGGCTCCCCCAGGAAATGGCTGCACATCAAGTGTTTACCTTACCACTTGCCATTTACTTTTTTAAAGGGAAAGCTGCCTTTTACCCGCTGTGGTAAAAGGAGGCCCCGGCGTGCAGCAAACCTGCGTACTGATGCCCCCTTTTTCCACAGATTGGTAAAAAGGGGTCCTAAGTTTTTATAATGCATAATATTTTGCCTATCTTTTCCTCTCACCAACACTATAAAATTATTAAGATCAATGAAAATTAAGGAGAAGGACTTGTCTTTATAAACATTCTGACAAATGAGTTGGCGACCTATTCCCCAAAAGACATCAGTTTAATTTGTGTTCTGCTGAAGATGACCTGGGAATTATTAAATACTCAGACCATTAACTAGCTGGAACTTCTCATCAATTACATGTTGTGCTAGCTTTTTTTCATTGCAAAGTTTTGTTTTCATTCCCAAGGCATTTTTTTTTGGTTATATGGAGAGTAATTAAAAAAAAAATGAAAAAATAATTGTTTGTGGTTATTCAATAATTATAACATATATCTTAAACACCTTATTGATAAATTTAAAACAGGAGGATATTGCACAATATAAACCTTTAACAAATATTCATATAACAAAAAAAAAAAGGAAGAAAATAGAAATGAAAGTTCAAGACCTCCAATAGTCCACCAGGTTAAACAAACAAACAAACCCCAGGACCTTAGGCGACAACTCTCTTCATCATAGCTTCTATACCAAAAATCCTCTTGATATATAATAATCTTATATCAAATCAAATTTTCACCATAGTTATAATTTATAAAAAAAACATTTTATATCACATATACTGACAGACAAAGCTAAGCAATGTACAATTTAAAACAGAAAGTATAAAATTAATACACTGAAAAGAATGCCAAAATTAAGGGGATATTTTACTAAGCCACGCTAAAAAGTGGCCAGCGCTATTCTTAGTATGTGGTTTTCCCATGTGCTGAGGCAACTTTTAGTACGGCGGTAAAATGGCCACAATTTTGTTTTTTTTTCATTAATAGCCACACATTAATTTCCCAATTAGCATGCGACCATTAGCATGGGAGCCATAATGCCATCTATTTACTAAGTGGTATGGGCTCCTGCACTAATCGGCAGCATGCGGCAATTTGTCAATTAGCACAGGGCATGCCTACTAACTCCCTCCAACCATGCCTCCACGCTAAAAAATATTTTCTATTTTTTAGCGTGTTATTGGCGTGTGTCAATCTCAGAACTACCATGGGATGCCTGAGTGTGTCCCACAAGAGTGCCCTTTTAACATGCAGAAAGCATGCTTTAGTGCTTACCACCACTTTGTAAAAGGGCCCCAAACATAGTAAAGATGAAAACAAATAAATAAGATCAAACATAAAAAAATTAACATGGTGTGAAGAAGGGGATAAGGGAACAGGGGGGGGGGGGGGTACCGGTGGAGGAGACAACCCAGATTCTTAGCTCAGGGAGTTCCACATGTCAGGAGAAAGCATAGATCATTTTCCCCAGAGGGCAGGAGGCAGGGTAAAAACTACGATTCCCAGCAGCCCTTGAGGAAGCCTTACAACAGAATCAAAGACTTTCTATCCCAGCATCCCCCAGTGGAGCCCAAGGGAAAGGCAGGTAAAGGTGAAACCCAAGACACGGAGGGGAGGCCAGGAATGGAGGAGGAGCCTCTAAGCAGAGCTAATCAGGGGGAGGAGGATCAGCTGGGGAATGGGTGGGGCAAGGAGCCCATGGAATGGAAGGGGGGAAGAAAAGGATGAAGAAATGAGGCAAGAGGAGCCGATGGAGATTGCAGCTAAGGCAAGATCCACAAGTAAAAGGTTCAGACAGCAGGTAACTGCTTGGTGCGGGGTCTTGGTAAACAAGGGAAGGCAGTGGCTATCGTGGAGGAGCCAGGGAGCGGAGGGAGGGGACCCCTGGGAGCTCTCTGCCTCTGAACTGCTGATGGGATTTCTAAACTGCTTGTTTGAACTACCTGTTTGGAAGTGCTTGTTTTCTTTGAACTGCTTGTTTTTTCTTTGTGGAACGTTTTTTGCTTTTGGGATTACTTATTTGGAATTGCATCATTGGGACTGCTGAGATTCATGTCCTGTTGGTTTATGAACTGCATTTTTGAAGCTGTGGAGATTTCTGAACTGCTTTGCTTTTGGAATTGCATTATTAAAAACTACTTTTTCTAAACTGTTTGTTTTTGGGATTGCATTCTTAAAACCGCTGGGATAATTTCCCTGATGGATGTCTCGGGAGCTGTGCTGGAATAGTACTGCTGACATACCTCAGGTCGGAAGGACACCTGGAGGATTTCAGGGAGTTTTACCTAAGTGGAATATCATATAGAAAACTTGGGCCGGTGGCCAGAGTTTTCCTGAGAGGAGCGGAGGGATCCTTCACAAGGGTCAATGGTGTGCCAGGTCATCCCGACAAATCCAGCTATGGAAAGGTTGGTCCTTATGGTCACTCTAATCTATTCTGCACCTGGGAATTAAAAGCAAGATTGAAAAAATAAATCTTAACAATTTAGAGAGTGATTGTTCATTATGAATAAGAGAAGGAGCAACATTCCATAGTTTAGGAGAAAAGAAAAAGAATGTTGAATGTCTGGTAGTTTCAGAGTACGCCATTTTGATATTGCATAAGACTAGATTATTTGAATCTAGAGATTATCTGTGATTAATAAATAAAGTATCTCCTCACAATCACATATCCACATTTTTACATACTTAGCTCATGCATACAATGTCATACTTAGCTCAGTCATCACAGTCCAGTTCCCATGACTATGTTGATGTGAGTACTATGCATCATTGGGCCAAAAAATGTAAAGATTGTGGACCTGGAAGGGCTGATTTGTGTGATCAAAAATGAAGTGGACAACCTGTGACAACAACAGAGCAGTCTCACATGAACCTGATACAACCATCAGCTGAGAGCATTATTTTACAGCCTTGATATCTTTGAAGTAACAATTCAGAAGAGTTTGGAAACACAAGAAGGAAATTTTGTTACAGCATGAAACACCACAGAGGGAACTGCAAAGATGGGTTTCACAGTCTTACTCCATCTGCCATACAGTCCAGACTTAGTGCCATGTGATTTCCATCTTACAAAATTGAAGGAATACCCTTGGCATCTCTTTGACTCCAAATAAAAGGTGGAAAGAACTGTGAGCAATTGGTTGAAGAGACAAGATGTGCAGCTCTTTCATGATGGCTTTCAAAAACTTGTCCATAGTTGGCAGAAATGTATGGTGAATGGCGGCAACAATGTAGAAAAGCAAGTACATGCAGTAAAAGAAGTTTCAAGTATTATTTTCAATTTTTATTCATTACAAAATCTTCATTTAAGCAAACGTTATAGAGGTGAAGGCAACTTTTGCATGGTTAGATCTGATAATGCTATTAAATAAGCCTGGAGACCTATGAAAACAGTTATTTCTATGAAGCCCATTCCTCCATCAGGTTGGGAAATGCAGTCTTGGCATATACTGATTCTTATAAATGAGTTCCTGGACATGGAGGAGCTGTATGAGTGTTTGAGAATCACCAGCTGATTAATGACTTGTGCCTTATTCTGTGATGTTAATGCACTGTTTGATATCAATTTTCAGTCTCCTATAATATTCTTTGCTGATCTTATCTTTCAGTGGCTCTATGACTGGTGTAAGTTGGTCACGCCTAAAATATAGGCATGTATTTTACCTATTTCCAATGTGTGCCATTCACAATCCCAATTCCCTTCCCCAACAAATTACATGTAGACAATATTTATGGAAAAACAGGGCCACAGCTTTATTAAATTTTATTCAAAGAAGACTTGAACTCAATAAATCTCAGGCCCATTCAAAAAAACATATACATACATTTCAACTACTTGACTAGATGGTGTCATAGTAGCCAAACATATAGCATCCATAACTTCAGCCATCTGTACCCCCCACAATGATGCCTAACTTTTCCCTTAAAATCTGTCATACTCTTTATGTCTAGAGCCAGACAGAGCAAAGTGAGGGAGAGATATAACCCAATTTTCAGAGAAGATTGAATTTTAAAATTCTCATAGGTTCTGTGAGACCAGACAACCTGCATACTCAGTAAGGAAAGGAAGCCAAAGAGTGTAAGTGTGGAAGATGGGCAGATGCAAGTAGACAGTCATTTATTACTGCTAATCATTTCTGAAGCATCACCAGGCATATGCAATGCTGTACAGACACATGGAAGGTAAACAGTCCCTGCTCCATGGAGATTAAAATCTAGTCTGATCGAATCACAATGCTTGGACAAGGGAGACGTAGAATTGTTAGAAGTAGAGGAGGGAAGGATGCTGCTTCAGAGATGTAGGGCCAGCATCAGTAATAGTGGAGAGAAAGAGACAGGTTGGCATCTTATCCCCTATAACCTACCTGCCAAGTTAAAGAGAGATTATTATAAGAGGAACGTATCCGGGCAGCATGTAGCAGTGTCCAATTACTGCTGGGTTATTGTTATGCTAACCATTTCTGGAGTCCGCCCCCCCCCCCCCCCCCCGTAAATTGTGTGCTCGACGTGAAACTATCGCGGTAGTCTTGGAATAGCAAGCGGTAAGCCCAATCACTCTGTAAAAGGGCCCCAAAAGAAATTATTAAATACATTTTGAAACACAGCGTGCACACCTTAAATATAACACTAGCCCAAATGGGCAATCCATGTAAATCATGCTGTATTGATTTATGAGAAAATGTATTTTTTTTGTTAGAATGAGGGTGCGAGACCTGCACCCTCAAACTATAAAGAGATGAAGAGTTGTTTCCCCTACTGCTTAATCTAGGAGGATCTATCATATTTTTTTTAAGATTAGTGAATTGATCCCTTAAATGAGTATATACTGAATAGCAATAGTTTCACATTGCCTGCTCTTTTTTTTACTGAGCTGAAAGCACTTGCTTATGTTGTCTTGAACTACTCTATTAGATTCATTTGATAGTTTCCTGATATGTTTTTAATAGACCCTAAAAGCTTAAGGGCATGTGTCCAAAACAATCATAAACTGCTCAGAATGTGTAATTGTCTTTGTGCTGATTGTTTACATCTGCCTTAGTTTAAATTTCCCATTTAATAATATCAAAGAACATCAGGCTCCAGTCACTTAATGGTAGAGGAATGTTTTTCAAGTAGAATAGTTCAGCATAGCAAGCTACGGTAAAAGGACCCCTATAATAGCATACCGTGTGCTGAGGCCCCCTTATACTGCAGCAGGTAAAAGGATTTAAAAACAGACAAACCAGAAATGGCCATGTGCTACGTTATGACATAAACTACTAAAACCAAGACTGGATATACTGAAATATAAATAAGGCCACCAGCAATTAAATATATCAGTTGTTTCTTTTTTCTATCTTCTTTTTTCTTACTTGAATTATAGAGTGCTCTCAGCAATAAAACCACTGTTTACGGCAATATATTTTTAATGCCAAGTGGACTTAGCACTTCTTTCATCGGGTCACTCTTATTTTTTTGTGTGTGTGCTATAGCCTATAATATAGTGCTTAATCAAAATAACTCAAAACGTGAACTTATCTCAGTTACAGATAGAAGTGGATAAGAGTGAAGCAGCAAGTTTAAGTATCACAGCGCATTTTGGAGAGAACGTTTAGAGATAAGTTCATGTTTTGAGTTATTTTGATTAAGCACTATATTATAGGCTATAGCACACACACAAAAAAATAAGAGTGACCCGATGAAAGAAGTGCTAAGTCCACTTGGCATTAAAAATATATTGCCGTAAACAGTTGTTTTGTTGCTGAGGGCACTCTATAATTCAAGTAAGAAAAAAGAAGATAGAAAAAAGAAACAACTGATATATTTAATTGCTGGTAGCCTTATTTATATTTCAGTATATTCAGTCTTGGTTTTAGCAGTTTATGTCATCATTGATTTTCCATAGACTGGGATTTACTTGTTGAATATGCATGTGCTAAGTTAAGCACTTGCTACATGGCCATTTCCTGGTGGAGCCCTTAGGAGGTGGTAAGGGCTCCCATGCTAACCCGTAGTAAACGGGCAGCTTGCAGCGCTGCACGACTACCACTGGATAAGTCCCCAGTGCTAAACAAAATAAAATTTGTTTTTGAGCACTGGAATGGTGTACGGTACACACCAGCACTAAGACCGTGCTCCTACGGTAGCCTGGCGGTGGGACCAATTTGCTATGTGCCATGACAGTGGTAGCCTTACCGCGGCTTTGCAAAAGGGCCTCTTAAAGTTATCAGTAACCAGTTAGCAGACTGAATATCACCATTAACTGGTTAAGTGCTGACTCCACCCATGCTCCTGGACTGCCCTCAACTTAGCCATTTAATGCTTTGGTAATTGGGGGGGGGGGGGATATTCAATGGCTCTAACTGGTTAATCGCTGCTGAATATCCATTCATGGCCAGCTCATCAGGGTTTAACTGGGCTTAAAAAAGTGGGTGGCAACAGGGGCACATGTAGGGTGAGGGGAAAAGTTAGAAGCTTAGCACTAATTTTTACACCTAGCTTTATAAGTAAGGCTCATACATTTAGGCAAATGAATGGCAGTCTTAACTTTTAAGATGACATTTCAGCTGAAAAATTATACTCCTGTCTGGCTGAAAATAGGGCTAAAAATTCAGGAGCCTTACTTAGGAACATAAATTTAGGAGCTTAGCTGTTTTTGAATATTGGGCCCATCAGGTTTTAGCTATATGTAGGATATGTGTAGAGAAAGAGATAGAGAGGAGTCAAAATGATCCCAAGGTTATGAACTGAGGAGACAGGGAAGAGGACAGTGGTTAGAAGAGAGATGTGTTTATGGGTAAAGATACAAAGCTTGGTCTTGGTCAAGTTCAGTTTCACATGGCAACGGGACATCCAGGCAGTAATTTCAGACAAGCAGCTTGAGATTTGGGCCTGAATTCCAGGTGAAATTTCTGGTATAGAGAGGTTGATCTGGGAGTCATCACCATAAAGAAGGTACTAAAAGCTATGGGAGTAGATATGAACACCTATGGAATAAGTACATGGAGAGAAGAGGTCCCAAGGCAGAGCCTTGAGGACATCAACTGATAGCTGGATAGCAGTAGAGGAGGATCCACCAGATTATAAATTAAAAGTGTGATTGGAGAAAAGAATAAAGTCAAGATGGAACAAAGCCACAGAATCTAAGAATAAAGCCTCAAAATCCAAGTGAGGAAGCTGTATCAAGGAGTAGGTGGTGATCAACAGTGTAAAAACGCTGCAGACAGGTCAAGAAGGATGAGGATTGACTAAAGGCCCTTAGATCTAGCCAGGATCAGTTCACTTAAGACTTTTGAAAAGGCTGTTTCAATAAAACTTAGACAGAAAAAAGATTAGATTGGAGTGGATCAAGAATTGTTTGAGATAAAAGAATATCAAACATCAATGGTAAACAGCATGTTCAGGTAGATTGGATGCAAAAGGGAGGAAGGATATGGGATGATAGTTGAAAGGGCAGCTAGGGTCCAGGGAATGTTTTAAGAGGAGTGGTGTAATCACAGGATAATGGAAGGCATCAGGAATAGCTTCAATGAAAAGTAATAGATTCAGGATATGACAGATTGAAGGGATGATAGTAGGAGTAGAACTCTGAAAAAGATCTGCTGCAAGGTCGAAAAATACCTGAAAAGTGCTAACACAGTTCCAAGACAGGCTGGAAGGCCCTAACACCTGAACAGAAATAACTGAAGTCATTAAGGACTTCTGTCATGGTTAAATAAGTTTAAGTTTAATTAAAACTTGATATACCGCATTTACTTTACAGGTTAAAGCGAAGTACAATCTATAATAATTCAAACAGCTGGAAAGGAAATCCATAAAAGACAGAAAAAACTCAGTCACAAAGAGAACATTCATCCAATTAAAATACATAGTGGGCTTAATTTAAAAAATATCATAGATAATATTTTTGCACTTGCACTGTAGAGTCAGTCTGCCTTCTAGATGGGGGTGTTAAAAGCCAATTGAAAGAAATACGGGCCCCTTTTACAAAAGCAATGGCAAGCCCAACTACTTACCACCCCCAGCACACTATCATATCGGGCACTACAAAAATATGTTTATTTTTGTAGTGCCAGTGTGTTCCCAGCTGTAATCGGGCAATGCCACACGCTATCTGGTTACTGCCATGTTAGCATTGGAGTCCTTACTGCCACTTCAATGGAAGGCGGTAAGGGCTCCCTCTGAAGTGGCCATGCAGCAAGTGCTCTACTTGCCACATGGCCATTTCCTGCAGAAAAGAAAGATTGACCTTTTACCCAGCTGCGGTAAAGGGGGCCTGAATGCGTGTCAAAAAACACATGCCAACGCGAGCGCATGCCCCCTTTTGCTGCAGCTTGGTAAAAGGGGCCCTACATTTTTAATGGGATTTTAAACCAAGACTGGGAGAGCTCTGATCTAGTTTCATATGGGAATCTACGAGGATCTCAGCATTTTATTTACTTGCACCAGCTCTATGGACCTCATTGCCTCAACCAATTCAGCTGGAAAGATCCCACTCTCTTTTCCGTTCTTTTTCCATTTTTTTTCAGTTGGCATTTAACATTCCCTGATTTTCATTTTTACCTTTGCTAGTGGGTCTAATGGGGGAGGGGAAGAAGGTGAGTGAATATATGCAGACTGATTCTTCGGTTTGGGAGGATCTCTCTGAAATTGTAGGGTGGGATGGTACTGTGCAATGCTGATGTTCATGGACATAGAGCAGGAAATTTGATTAATGTGCCTGTAAGTAGGATTGTGGAACAAGGTAATTTATGTATTTATTTATTGCACTTGTATCCCACATTTTCCCACCTATTTGCAGGCTCAATGTGGCTTACAAAGACCTGTTGTAGCATCACCACAACAGGGTAACGAGTACAGTTGGTGTTACAAAGAAATCAATGCAAACAGAAGGATCTGGTCAAGTAGATATAGAAAGAGACATTCTGAGTAAAGGTGGCTAGGTATTGTGTTATAGTTATAGGTTATCGTGGTAGGCCCTGTTGAAGAGGTAGGTTTTCAGAGATTTGCGGAAGGTAGATAATTCGTTGATCATTTTCAAGTGAATTGGTAATGCATTCCATAACTGCATGCTCATGAAGGAGAAGCTGGTTGCGTGTGTTAGTTTGCATTTCAGTCCTTTACAGCTGGGGAAGTGTAGGTTGAGAAAGGTGCAAGAAGATCTTGTAGTGTTTCTGGGTGGGAGGTCCACAGGGTCTAGCATGTAGGTCGTGGCATCTCCATAAATGATTTTATGAACAATCGTGCAGATCTTGAATGCGATACGTTCTTTAAGAGGGAGCCAGTGTAATTTCTTTCTTAGGGGTTTTGCACTTTCATATTTTGTTTTTCCAAATATGAGTCAAACTGTAAACAATCTCTTATATAGAGCCTCTCACACTAGCAGCAGTACCTCCCCTCATTTTTAAACCCTGGGACAATGTTAATACTTATATCCCCTAGGGCATAACATATTTAGTAGGGCAGTATCACTAGACACCGATCACATTTTGGTGATTCCCAAACATGTTAAACTGTACCTCAAATATAAAATCATAAACCACCTTGTTTAGTCCTCATTGATCTAGCATTAATAAAATAAAGGGGCACAGATTTTATATTTGAGGTACAGTTTAACATGTTTGGGAATCACCAAAATGTGATCGGTGTCTAGTGATACTGCCCTACTAAATATGTTATGCCCTAGGGGATATAAGTATGAACATTGTCCCAGGGTTTAAAAATGAGGGGAGGGACTGCTGCTAGTCAGTGGCGTAGCCAGAAGGCAATTTTTGGGTGGGCCAACAAGTTGGATGGGTGGGCACTAGAGTTGCCAACTTTTTGAAAGAGAAAAAAAACCCAGCCACCTAATACACCCATGCTTTACCCCTACCCCACCCCATGCTGCACCTCTACCTCACTCCCCATTACTTCAATGAGGGTAGCAGTGCAGGCTTCAGTGGCCAATTAATTGAGAGCTAAAGGAAGTACAAGGAACTGCACTCTTCTTCAGCCCCCATTGAGCCAAGGTCCTCCAACACACATATGGTATTGAAAGCTAAACACTGAACGCCAAACATATTCTGCATCCAGAGCACCTCCTGGCCTTCCATCAATAATGGATGCAGAGCACAGCAAGGACATTTCCCCATAAAACTCACCATACAAAGAAATTCTGGTAATCTCAATAATAGACATGTTGTAAAGTAATTTTAAAAAATATACAAACAAAAAGTCACTCAGAATCTAGAGCAAATCTACCATGCCAGCACTAACTTCCAAAACAAGGATCCTCTACCTATGAAAAGCGGCTCTAAAATATTGATACATCTATCAAGAAAACTGAACAAGCCAAATTACTACAGAATGCTACATAGAAACTTCATGGTGACAGAATACCTCGGGGCCACGCACACAGAACACAAGAGCCAAATACAGAATAAGTGACCACAAACTCTATAAATATAAATTAAACTGAAACCCCAAGAAACCAGACCTTGCATGTAGTACAACACTAGAGAAACAAAAAAGAAAGGTATTTCCTCCTGTGCAAAATTTAAAGGTATCACATGCCAGGGATGATTTTTTTTTTTTTGGGGGGGGGGAGGGGGGGGGGTGCAAATAGGGCAATTGTGCTTGGCTTTCTGGCCAGAGAGAGCCCCAAGCCTGCCAGAAGCTGAAGAAGGTGCAGCCTGGTAATGGGCTTTGGGTCCTCTCCTAGATTTCTTCCCTGGGCCCCAGCCATGTCTGACATATGCCAACTCTGACATAATCTAATCACAAAATAGAAATAAAAATAATTTGTGTACCTTTTTGTTGTCTGGTCATTTTATTTTTCATATCATATTGGTCCCTGTCTCTGGTTTCTGCTTCCCTATGTCTTTCCTGTCCATTTGACATTTCTTCTGTCTCCATGTCCACCATCCATCTCCCATCTCTGTGTCCATTTATACAGAATCTCCCGTGTTCATATCCCCGCATCCATCATCATTCCTTTGTGCACCCATGTACCCCATGCCCAGCATCTCCCATCTGTGTTCCTATTCTCCCTCTTGTCTGGTATCTCCCCTCTGTGTCCATTATATCTGTATTCTCATACCCCCCCCCCCCCATGTCCATTGTATCTCTATTCCCATATCTCCCTCCCCACCCCCATGTCAGGCATTGTCCCTATGTCATCCCAATACAGCATCTCATCTGTGTCCCTGTCCACATGCTCCCATCCAATGCTCATCCCTTCTGTTGCTTTGTACCTCTCTATGTCCCCTTTCTCCCTCCCACACACCTTTCCTCTCTAACCAGCAACTTTCCTTCTCTCTTCCCTCCCCCTTATGAATCTGGTTCATTCTCCACTGTGGGTTCAGCATTTGACCCCCCCCCCCCATTCCTTTATCTCCTTGATCCAACATCCTTCTCCCTTTCCTCTAACAGTACATCTCTCCCTTCGTTCTCGCCCCCCTTGCAGGTCCACATCTCTCCCTCTTCCCTCCAGTCCTCCCCTGCATATCCAGCACCTCTCTCCCTTTGCTGCAGCCTCCCTTGCATGCCCAGCACCTCTCCCTCTTCCCACCTGCCCTCCCCAACAAATCCAGCAGCTCTCTCCCTTCCCTCCCACACCCTCACCCAGCACATCTCTCCCTTCTCTCCTTCCTACATATCCAGCACCTCTCTCCCTTCCCTCCCACCCACATATCCAGCACCTCTACCCCTTCTCTACCCCTACATATCCAGCAACTCTATCCCTTCCCTCCAGCATCTCCTTACATGCCCAGCACATCTCTCCCTTCTCTCCAACCTCCCACCCACAAGCATACATGTCCAGGGCCCCTTCCCTCCCCTCCAACCCCCATGTCCAGCGCCTCTCTCTCCCCTCCCACAGTTCCGGCACTGCCAGGGCGCTACCTCCGTGTTTTCCTTACCCACCCGCCATCCTTGCCGCGGAACTTCTCTCTCTCCATGATCGCCGCCCAGCAGGAACTTCAAACAGCGCGTCAGCGCTGTGTCAGAGCCTTCCTCTCTGCCGCGTCCCACCCAGCCTGCGTAAACAGGAAGTTGCGTGAGATGCATCAGAGAGGAAGGCTCTGACACAGCGCTGACGCGCTGTTTGAAGTTCCTGCTGGGCGGCGATCATAGAGAGCAAGTTCCGCGGCAAGGATGATGGGTGGGTAAGGAAGACACGTAGGTAGCGGTGCCGGAACTGTGGGAGGGGAGAGAGAGGCGCCGGACATGCGAGGGTGGAGGGAATTGGTTTGGGTGTAGCGCTTCTGGGTGGGCCTGAACCAAGACTGGACGGGCCTAGGCCCACCCGTAGCTACGCCCCTGCTGCTAGTGTGAGAGGCTCTATATAAGAGACTGGAAACAAGAATCCAAGATGGTGTTGGGAAAAAGCATGCTGAGGTTCAAGCTCCGAGCACCGGAAAGAATGGGCAGGTGAAAAGGCAGGGTCCTTACTCATCCAAGAGTACTTCTGCCACTGCCCTGGTTCTAGTTCAAATGTCCATTGAGAGTTTTGTGGTCTTAATGCCCAAAACTGCTGACGTAAAATCTCAGGAGCTAGGGCATGAGGAAGGAGTGTCTGTCTGAATGTCGGTGACATCTCATTGAGCCCTGAGCAGTGTAAAAATACAGGCCTAGATCAAGGTCAGTAGCATCAAATTGGCAATGAGCTTTCTGAAAGGGCCGTGCCTAGGGTCTCTGGCGCCCCCCTGCAGACTATCAGTTGGCGCCCCCCCTATGAAAATGATCACGCCCCCCCCCCCCCCCCCAGTGAGAATGATCGCTCACCACTTGCCACACTGACAGGAATTGTCAGCAATATTCTTAGAAACAAATTGCTATACATTGCAAAATAAGATAGCAGATGTAAATTCTCAAAGTGGACATATTCCAAACGCTAAAATGAAAATAAAATTATTTTTTTTCTACCTTTGTTGTCTGGTGACTTTCTTTTTCCGATCATGCTGGCCCAGTATCTGAGTCTGCTGCTATCTGTCCTCTTAACTCCATTTCCAGGGCTTCCTTTCCATTTATTTCTTTACTTTCCTCCTTTCTTCTTCATTTCTTGCTCTATATCCATTTCCAGCAATTTCTTCTCTCTCCCTGGGTCCTGTCCTCCCATCCACGTCCATCCTTGTCCCTCTCTGCCCTTCCCTCCCCCATCCATAGCCAGCAATCCTCCTCTCTCCCCTCCCCTCCATTTCCAGCAATTTGTCCTCTCCCTGGGCCCCCATGTCCATCCTTGTCCCTCTCTGCCCTTCCCTCCTCCATCCATAGCCAGCAATCCTCCTCTCTCCCCTCCCCTCCATTTCCAGCAAATTGTCCTCTCCCTGGGCCCCCATGTCCATCCTTGTCCCTCTCTGCCCTTCCCTGCTGCATCCATAGCTAGCAATCCTCCTCTCTCCCCTCCCCTTCCAGCAATTTGTCCTCTCCCTGGGCCCTGCTGCTGCCCTCCCATCCATGCCTCTCTGCCCTCCCATCCATGCCCTCCCATCCATGCCTGTCTCTCTGCCCTCCCATCCATGCCTCTCTGCTCTTTCCTCCACGCCCTGGGGCCTTTAAATCTTTTACTTCCGGTCGCAGCAGCGTCAGTGAAAGCGGAGCGCTGCCGACGTCTCCCTTCCCTTCGCGCTCTTGGTTCCCTCAGTGTCCGCCTTCTTCTGATGTCAGAAGAAGGCGGGACACTGAGGGAACCAATGAGTGCAAGGGAAGGGAGATGTCGGCAGCGCTTTCGCTGACGCTGCTGCGACCGAGGTAAAAGATTTAAAGTCCTCGGCGGCGCGGGGCGAGGGTAAGCACCGCGGCGGCGCCCTCCAGAGGTGGGCACCCCCCTGCGGTGCTTACCCCGTTTACCGCATCGGCACGGCCCTGAGCTTTCAGTACGGCAGTGATCAGCATTGGGAGGGGGATGGGTGTTTGCAGCAGCAAAGTTTGGTGCCTAAATCAAAGTTTTCTGCTCAGGGTGCTGGTGTTCCAGGATGAGGGTAGAAGGAATTACACTGGGTGAGGTGTGATACACAATTGGAGAGTTGGAGCACTTGGTAACTGAACTGGATGCATTTTCTGGACTTCTCTGCATACTGTACTCCACTCATTTCTTATTTCCTGTATGGATCACTACAACTCAGTTTATTGTAGTATACCAAACATCTTCATCATTTACAGACCCTTCAAATTTCTGCTGCTCATTTCTTCTATAATGCCCGAAAAGGAGATCATGTCTTCCCATTTCTCATCAGACTACACTGGCTCCCTATTAAAGACCCATTTTATTCAACTGGCGTTTGGGGACATGGGGTTGGTTAACGGTTGAGAGGGAGTAGAGGACTGATGCTCTGTTTGTTTGTGTGTGTGTATGAGGGAGAATACTCAGAGTATAGATTAACAGTTGTTAATAAATTGTGTTCCGAACCAATAGTAGACCGAGGCGTAGATACAAGCTGATTGGCCCGTTTGATCATCAGCGTCTGACGTAACAAAATCTTTAAATAAGTGAAGCCATCTTTATTATGTGCTGGTCCGTTATAGATGAGAAGTCATTCGACGGAGGTGGTTAAATAAATTGAGAGACACCAATAATGCAGTGCTAGGTGTTGGTTTTGATATATTTTAACAATCTTTCTTCTCTTCTTCTTCAGTTGTACGCAGACCCTTTGACCCTGACGCAGGCAACGAAACGCTGGCCATTGTCGGTCTGGGTCGTGCTATGGATATAACTGACTTTAAGAAGGACTGGACCATGTGAAAGCTAAGTAGCCGCTATTTATTAAATTGCCCATTACAATATATATATATATATATATATATATATATATATATAAAAAATAGAATAAAAGAAAAAAAAGAAGAATATTATTCAACATATATATGGTGGGCAGTGGCTGCTTTCTATAGAGTGCTGTTGCCGATGATGAAGCAACCCAGCCCCCTTGAGCTCCATACAAATTAGAGCCGGGGGCCTCTTGAGGCAACGTCTCTCAATTAACCAAATGAATACACTTTTTGGTCAGCAAATTGAGCTGCTGATATTTCATATTTATCTCCTCCATTTTTGTATTTGCGTGTGTGTGTGTATGCTCATTCTATTTTATTTATTTATTTAATGTATTTTTGCTTTGTTTTGTAAATGGTATATTGGGTGTGACTGTATTCTGTCCTATCAATAATTGGCATTCCTTTTCTAATTATTAATTTTATTATAAACTGCTTTGGCCTGTTTTTATGGAAAAGGTGGTATATCAAAACTTTTAATCAGCATAAACATTGGAGAGTCAACAACTGAAGCTGGAAGGTATGGAGAAAACATTGGGAGAAATACAGAAGTGTCAAAACTAGTTGGAGATGATTGATAATTTTAATCATTGTTTCAATGTAATATTTATTAACATTCCCTCTTTTGTCAGCAATAGATTTGGTTAAAAATATTTTAACCTTTGCTTTCTATGGCATGGATGGGAGTATGAGGGGTGACAGAAGAGCTGAAGAGGCAAGTTTGGATTTGTCAGGTTTCTTGGAGAATTCAGAACTCATTTTGGGCCCTTGTACTAAAGCACAGCAAGTCTACCGTGGGATTGCTGTGAGGTGATCCAGCACTACCACCAGGCTACCACAGAAGCCCGGCGGTAGTGCCTGCCCCAACCGCATGCCATTTATGATGCATCATCATTTTTGGGGGGAGGGGGGCTAGTGCCGGGGCTTACCCAGAGGTAATCAGGCAGCACCACACACTGCCCGTTTACAGCCGGGTTAGCTCGGGAGCCCTTACCACCTCCTATCTAGGTGGCGGTACAGGCTCCCCTGGGAAATGGCTGTACGGCAGTGGTTAACTTTCTGCACGGCCATTTCCTTTTTTTTAAAAAGGACTTTCACTCACTGCCATAGAAGGGGACCTCAGTGTGCCTCAAACCGGCATGCTGATGCCACTGCAAGGGTCCTTTTACCGCAGCTTGGTAAAAGGACTCCACGTCATTTAAAGCCACTTTAATTGTGCTTTTGCCCTGGACCCCGACAGGCATTATTTATTTATTTATTTATTTATTTGCACATTTATATCCCACTTTCTTCCACAGGGATGTGGACTCAAAGTGGCTTACAATGTACTGATAAGGCAATAGCCAGACCAGTTGTTTTACAAATACAATTACATTAAATAGGAGAGAAGAAACAGAGTTAGAAGAAATAGAGAAAGGGTAAGAGAGACAAAAAAAGGGCTAGGGACATTTTATTAGGAAGGACTGTAGGCAATATGTTGAAATTCTGAAGATGGCAGTCAGAGATAGGCTGGTCTTCGTTAGATTCCAGATGCTGCGACGGTTCAGAGTACAACTGTCTGCAAGGCAATCCATGATGGGGAGCAGGTAAATTCTTCATCTGTATTTTTGCTTTCAGCATGAGACTTTTCTGTAGTATGAATATAATGTTTGTTTCTGATCTCTCTAGCTCATACAGAATGGACATAAAGCTTATTTGCCCAAGCACCCTTCAGTTTCTATCATTACATACCAGGATAATGCTTATATTTTTGTTGATCCATTACATTTGCAGAATTTTCTTGATGCTAAATTCATCCTGTCTCTGATAACCCTACCTATAATTGTGCTATTTAAAAAAAAATGCAGTAATCTTCCTTTTCTTTATCTGATTTCCTTAAGGGGGAGCTTTGAGCTCCTGTTTGCTCCTCTTTTTTCTGTTCTTTTTTCTTGGGTTTTCACTTTACTCTGGTTTCAGACATACCATTAGATTGTTGCATTTTTTTGTTTCTGTAATGTGTATATGCCTTTTCTTTATCAAGTGTTTTGGCCTGTATGTTTTCATGTAAAATTGCTTAAAAATAATTTTAAAAAATGACTGGAAAATGTGAATATGGAGGGGTGTGAAGTGGGAGCCATATATACTACAACTGGAGTGTTTATATTAGCTATTGTCCACTTAAAATGGATTTTAATATTTATTCCCAGAAGCTTTATATGTATAGAAAATATATAGTAATGGAAGGGTTGAATATTGTCTGAGTGAAAGATGATTGCCCTGTTCACTAGGCACTGACCCCAGATATGGAAAGCAGCCATGATAGGGAACAGTTCTAAGAATGTAATATCTCTTGTTGTCCCTGACTCAATCCAAGTCTGAGGCCAACGAGCAGTGCACCAGGCACCTTGGAAGTATATACCAAATCCTTCCCCTCCTGCTGCATCTGTAAATAGCTGTAGTGCATTAGCTTCTGTAGGTGTGTCCTGCCAGAAAGATATGCCATTAAATGCCCTTAGGAACTTATTCCATACCAGTAGATCCTCTTTAATGTCTTTGGTGACTCTGATGTGATAGTGTGCTTTAGTTATGCCTGTGGTTGCTAAGGCTAATTTTCTCGTGAATATCCGTCCTATGGGGATGACTCTCGTGGTGAAGCAGAGGAGACGTAGGAGTTCCTGAAATTGTTTTAAAGTTGCCTTTTTGGCTTGTAGCATCTCATTGACTGCTATGGTAAGCTTACGTATTTTTTCTTCAGGAAGTCTGGAGTATGGTTTTCTGACATCGAGCTCTATACCCAAAAATGTGATAATGCTGCAGGGGCCTACTGATTTATCAGCTGCTAACGGAATGCCAAAGTTAATAGCCACTTGATTAAAGGTTTGTAACATGGCTGCACACTCTTGTGTAGTCCACCCTATGAACAAAAAGTCATTGAGGTAGTGAACGAGTGCTCTGGCTGATGCAACCTGCTCTACGACCCAATGAACGAAGGAACTAAACTGCTCAAAGTACACACAAGAAATTGCACAGCCCATAGGGATGCATTTGTCAAAGTAGAATTGATCATCAAACTTAACAAGTGAAAGGAATCCGGGTGAACAGGTAGGAGGTGGAATGCGGACTCGACATCCGCTTTTGCCAAGTTTGCCATATGATTTTTATGGCCTGATCGAATGAGGCGTATTGTATGGAGCAGCCGTGCGGGTCAATGTAGTCATTCACAGACTTTCTGACAGGGTAGGAAAGGTTATGAATGAGACTGAATTTCTCTGGTTCCTTTTTTGGTATTATGCCAATCGGGGAGACTATTATTGCCTTGAATGGTGGTTCAGTGAACCTGGTGGTATGTGCGAATAGATGTTGCATTGTGTGGATAGTGTTTTGAATCATGTAGGGGCCCCCTGTACGGAATAGTGTAATCACTTTCAAAACCTGTTGCGATTGCTTTGGCACCTGGTCTATCTGGGTACATTGCTAACCATCGTGACATGGCTTCACGCTTGATGGGGGAGGGAAGAACTGTGTCCTGTCTGAAAGTTTGCTTGTCTCCTATCCTTGGGAGCGAACACTGCATAGCAGAGTGTCCTCCTCCACAGACAGAGCAGGAGTGATGAAACTTGTAAGGGTGTTGTGTGCATTAGCCATTGTTGTTTTGCTTGCATGCTATTTTTCCCGCCTGTGACCCATAGTGCTTTGGTCCTGTGGTTGAAGGCTGAAAGGATTGCCAGTGCCTGTGCCCTGATATGTCTATATGATTATATCCCCTGTCCTGTAGGAAAGGCCTGTGAGCCGACATCTCATCGAGCCATAAGTCTACAACTCTATGATTCCATGATATGGTTGGGTCATCTGCCATATTCTTCCTGAATTTTAAATCATAGTTAAGCCATGTTCAACCCCCATAGTGCTTATGCGCTCTAATTATAGAGTCCATCCAGCTTATTTTCAAAGGAGAAGGGCGGCCATCTTCCGACACAAATCGGGAGATGGCCGACCTTCTCATAAGGCCGGCCAAATCGGTTATAATCGAAAGCCGATTTTGGCTGACTTCAACTGCTTTCTGTTGCAGGGATGGCCAAAGTTCAAGGGGGCATGTCGGCAGTGTACCGAAGGCAGGATGGGGGCGTGGTTAACAGATGGCTGTCATCGGCCGACAATGGAAAAAAGAAGGGCGGCCCTGATGAGCATTTGGCCGACTTTGTCCCTTTTTGTTCACGACCAAGCCTTGAAAAGGTGCCTGAATTGACCTGATGACCACCGGAGGGAATCGGGGATCACCTCCCCTTACTCCCCCAGTGGTCACCAACCCCTCTCCCACCCAAAACAAACAAACAAACAAAAATTTCCAGCCTCTATGCCAGCCTCAAATGTCATACCCGGCTCCATCACAGCACTATGCAGGTCCCTGGAGCAGTTTTTAGTGGATACTGCAGTACATTTCAGGCAGGCAGACCTAGGCCCATCCCCCCCTACCTGTTACACTTGTGGTGGTAAATGGGAGCCCTCCAAAACCCACCCGAAACCCACTGTACCCACATGTAGGTGCCCTCCTTTACCCTTTTTTTAAAAAATTTATTTATTTATTAGTATATTTCATTATTTCACCACAAACTGTGAATATGCAATCGGCATTACAAACAGGAAATACATGTAAGAATAAATCTAAAGGCCTATTCGTCCACAAATTAAGAAACATTTGGTTCCAAGAATCAGGAAATATGAATAACAGAAGGTAAGAAAAAAAAAAAAAACACAATCAGTTGCTACCTCGGGTTACCGACCCTAGCCTGCTATTTATGGAGGGCATACAACATTCATATCTACTCTAGCATCAAGAAATTCTTTTAACTGTTTAGGGTCCACAAATTGAAACTGTTTGCCCTCCAGCAGTAAATTACATGTACAAGGAAATCGTAATACAAAATTTATTCCCAATGCCAACGCTCTAGGACGCTGTTCCAAAAAGGCCCTGCGTCTAGTTTGT
This sequence comes from Microcaecilia unicolor, assembly GCF_901765095.1. NCBI lineage: Eukaryota > Metazoa > Chordata > Amphibia > Gymnophiona > Siphonopidae > Microcaecilia > Microcaecilia unicolor. Next base: position 181,051,281 of record NC_044032.1, on the reverse strand, counting down.
GTAGGCTTTGAGAGATCTGGAAAAATACGGACCTTTGATCCCATAAACAGATTTTCTAAATGTCTTAAGGAAAGTCTTAATACAGCATTGCGATCAGGCTCCAAAACAAAAGTGACAAGCATAGTAGACCTCTGAGTAATAATTTCCAGTGAACTCTCGAGGAATGAAGTCAGATTCATTCCATCCCCCACCACTGGGGAGTTTCCATCACCCCCCTTTGGGTTCCAGATGTAATAGGCCCGTGTTATGGGAGGTAACGAATCCTTGTCCATTCCAAGAATGTCCACCATATATTTCTTGACCATTTCAACAGGTGGAATTAAAGGAGACTTAGGAAAATTAAGGAACCTAAGGTTAAGTCTCCTAACCTGATTCTCCAAGTATTCCGTTCGTTTGTGAAGAAAAATATTGTCCTTAACCAAAGCAGTCTCTAAAGTTCCCATTTCTTGCAATTTGGTACTCATATTTTCCAATTTCGAGGACTGCTGCGCGGACACCTGTGCTTGGAGTAGCGCAGCTTCAGAAAGGGTTTTTATATTGTCAGTATTATCTTTTAATGTGGTTTGCATAGAGATTTGAATGTTGTGTACCATGTCCCATAGTGACTCTAGTGTCACAGTTGCTGGTCTAACCACGCCACCAGCTCCAAGAGGGGATTGAGTTTGAGCACCAACTTGAGACAGTCTAGTAACAATGTCCTGGGGAAATACCTGTAGTGCTGATTGAATTAGTTCTTCTCTTAGCTGGGGTTCATTCTCTATCGCTGCAGTCCTTCCCTCGGGCAGTTTGGGTTGAACTCCTTCGTTCTCCGTCCCTGCTTGGGCTGCCAGCAATTCCCTTCCGGGCTGAGGTGGAGCAATGCGCTCCACAGGGCTCAGGGAAGCCCCGTTGGCGCTCTCAATCGACGCAGACGCGTCGAGAGCTGCAGAAGGGGTCGAAGTTCCCCGAGGTCCCGGTAGCTGCCTCGGGAACTGCAGAGTTGTCTGCCACCACGCTGAAGGTGCCTCAGGAGCCAAGGAATGCTCCTTGACTTTCCCCCTCCGTTTCCCCATCGTAGAGGTTACAGAGGCGGCGAGAACAGCAAGAAAAAACGGAGTCACCTCAGCAGCAAACACAGGTGCGTCCGGTCAAAGCGCCATCTTGGAACCCCCTCCTTTACCCTTTAAGGGTTATGGTAGTGGTGTACAGTTGTGGGGAGTGGGTTTGGGGGGGGGTTGGGGGGCTTAGCACCCAAGGTAAGGGAGCTATGCACCTGGGAGCAATTTGTGAAGTCCACTGCAGTGCCCCCTAGGGTGCCCGGTTGGTGTCCTGGCATGTCAGGGGGACCAGTGCACTACAAATGCTGGCTCCTCCCATGACCAAATGGCTTGGATTTGGCCGGTTTTGAGATGGCCGCCATTAGTTTCCATTATCGGCGAAAACCAATGTCGGCAATCCCTAAGGGCGGACCAATTGTTGAGATTTGGCCGGCCCCGACCGTATTATCGAAACAAAAGATGGCCGCCCATCTTGTTTCAATAATACGGTCGGGTACGCTGCTTTATGGGGCAGTCCTTAGAGATGGGCACCCTTAGAGATGGGCGCCCCCGTTCGATTATGCCCCTCCATGTATCTGACAAGATAAGGGCTCATATCTGACTCTTTCTCAACTATGACCATCATAAAAATATGGAATGCTGATATCCAATTTGTGATGGATTTGACTATTTTGGGTTTTCTGTCAGGTTCAAATGGTAAAGTAAATTTGTCCCTCGGAATGTTACCATCATCGTCATGGTCCCGTAAGAGGAATGAGAATATGTCTATAAATTCTTTTTTCCAGATTTTTTCTTTCATTATTTTTGACACACATCTAGAAAGAGTGAATACCCCACATAATCCATCACTTCTGGGGTTAACCATTCCTTCAGTGTTCCCAGAGCTTGTGTGTCAATATTTTGAGTTTGCAATGCCATAGTGGCTGCCCTATTATCTGCTTGCCCTATAGTAGTGCTAGTAGCTTGCCTCAACTCATAATTTTGCAATGCATTCCGGATTATCTCATGCGCTGCTCTTCCTAAGCTTGCTGGTCTCAAAATGTCGCTCCCTGATTATCCTTCCTATCTCTCGCTCCTCCTTCTTCTTCCTTCCCCTTTTCTCTTTAAACCTTTCCTCACCTAATTGACTTGCATTTGTTCTTTCTCACGACCCTCTCCTAACCCGTTCCCCCCTCCTAGTCTTAGTCTGCCTTCGGCCCGTTTGTGTTCAGCACCCCCTTATTGGGTTTGCCTAGTTCTATTCTGCTTTTTTAACCCCCACCACCACCCTACCTCCCCTCACCTCACATGGCATCAACTCTGTCCTTCTCACACTACCACCACAGCCCAGCCCAGCCCCTGTCCCCGAAGCCCAGCATAAGAAGCTTTTAATTTTTTTTTTATTTTTAACCTGGGCATCAGGCACTAGAAATGGTGGAGAGAAGGCCCAGGTTGAATATAGGTACTAGCAATGCCTGCTGGCCAGCAGCACCTTCAAGTTCAAATTTCCAAAAAACAGCTGCAGCAGCTGCCAATTTCTGGGCTGCTAGACTAAGACTGAGCTTTGTGGCTGTGATTTCCGGCGGCTCTTCACTTCAGTTTGCAGGCTCTCGCAGCTCTTCAGATTGCGGAATCTCTGTGAAGTCCCAGCAACTCTTATGCTCTGAGTCACGTGGGCAGCAGCCGGCATGCGGGGACAACAAAGGCAGGTGCCAGTGTTGCTGAGGAGCAATCTGAGCTACAAGGCAGATGAGGCAGACACAGTAAACAGTTGCAGTATCCAGCAGACTAGCAGAGGCTCAACCGATGCCCTCAGCTGCAGCAAACTGCATTTACTCAAAGGTAAATGGTACCTAAATGTCAGGCACCTGACTGACCACCAGAGTAGGGGGGCCTGAGAGAAGAATGGGGGGTCCTGGGCCCCCAACCCCCCCCCCCCCCACACACTTCATAGTTGTGTCACTGCTGAGAAAATAGAACAAGTGGGACTTTTACAGATTCCTACACAGAAATTATACACTATCGGAATCACTCACTTTCATCACACAAACAAAACAGAGACAAACCCCCATCGAATACCTAAAAGGGACAAAAAAGGACAACAGATTAGAAATAGGCAGACAAAAAGTGAATGAGACAGCCCAATACGACAGAATGTGCATGCAGTGCAACACTACAAAAATAGAAACAGAAATGCGACCCACTCTGGGAAAACATGACTAAAATCACCAGAAACAAAAACAAAATGAAGTTTTAATGAATTTTATTAGAGCAGACAATATATAATGCAAAGGTCTAAACCCCATCCTTTTAAGTGAAAAAATTAAAAAGTTATAGAAGTTCAAACATATGACTGCTTATGGACCCATGACGTGAAACTCATCCATCCTCAACATTTTGCATCTGCAACTTAGTGTTTTTCTAGAGATGGTTAGAAATGTGTTTGCTCTTCTGAACAGCAAATTATAATAATATCAGAGATGCACATTTTTCCATAGCTAAAAAATGTAAATCACTGAAGTAACTTTGTCGGCATTCTCACACTAGGAATCGCTACCGCGGTTTATTAAACGGGGCAGTTAGTAAGCATTTTCTCAATAGACACAGAATAGGGGAAACATTTTTGTAAACCATGTCCTTATCCAGCACTCAGAGATCAAATGTCTGGAGAAAGTGAAATAAGATTTAGAACATTTTTCAAGGCAGAAACATTGTTAAGTTAATGTTATTTGATCTTATACTAATTATTGTGAGAGATTTTCTGTCGCACACATTGAGAAGAGATTTGCTTCTTTTTTTTTCCTTTAGACAGTTGTGAGGAATGGACCGTAATAGGATTTTTTTTTCATTATGGCACATCGTGATGGTAAGATAAAATGAGTCATTTAAAGTTATTGATGCAGTCATATCTATCTGGCCTTCCATTACAAGCATGACAAGTTTATAAATTAGCAATCAGTGAGATACTGATGTCCAACTACTAACAGCTGAACTGGAAAAAAGCAGAAAGCTATAAAACAAAGGCATCTATCAGTACTTATAATATCAGCTTTACTTTGACTGTAATCCATGCTGACCTGTCAATGTGCATGTAAAAAAAAACCCCCAAAAAACAAGAACTGAGCAAAAGACAAGTAATACACACACCACCAAATTTCTCATACAAGAGACAAATCAGTATAAGCTGAACTGGGTCATCTAATAAAAAAGTAAGATCTATTGTATTTCTGTCAGTAATTCCATATAGACATTGCACAAACCAAGCAGAATGAAACTAGAAGTCAGGGAAAGTAGAAGCAGATAAACAGCTACAGCTTCCTTCTCTTACGTGACTTTAACCACTTTAAGTTCTCATGAAGAGAATAGTAACAAGACCCCTAAGTGGGTCTTTTACTAAACGTTAGCTCAAGTTATCTGCAACAGGGCCTAAGTGCAGTCCAATGAACACAGATTTTAAGTTCAACAGGGCTTTTCCAGGTACTGTATTGAGGTGTGACAGGGAAAGAATATAATGAACCAGAATAAATCGGATGAGGGCATTAATCAAAGGTTTTTACATGGATAAATTTAAACCCATGTTTTCCAGTATATCAATAGGGATTGATTATTGCCCCTGGAGCAGGCTGGAAGTGTGCATCCTGGGTGGCTGAGTGCATACTTTCAGCAATCTAGAAGTGGGCAGCACAATGAATGGGGTTGAGATAGGGACAGGAATGTACACATGGGCTTTCATTCTGAAACACCCATGCTTACTTTCATCATGTTCATTTTTTACCTGCTTCAAAGAAAATGGAAAAGTACGCCAGTGCAAGGTATACATGACAAAACATGTGCCTCCACATTTTCAAACTGAAATACCACAGAAAGCTTCCCTTTGAAACATACTTCTAGGGATCAAGGCTGCCATTTTGAACCCAGTACGGCAATGAACAGAAGTGACTGGGGATTGTTCCATCTACTAGAACCCCAGTAAGAGCTAGACTGGGCTAGTGGAAGAAGGAGAAGGGGGTGATGCTGGCACCTAGGTGGGAGGGGGCAGAGATAGTGGGAAGAGAGGGTGATGTTGACCCTTGGATGAGGGGCATTGGAGGTGGTCAGGGTGGGTTAGGTGATGACTGGAGAGTTTGGGTTGGGGTGGCTTGAAGCCCTGTAGTACAAACCTTTAATGATGGGAGAAATTTTGATTTCTTTTCTATTATTTCAGATTTATGATGATATGAAATGTTGTTTATATTTCCTATGTCATTTGAAATTAATGCAACTCCCTAGCATTTGCCTGTTCCAATTTACTCGTGATTTTATAGACCTCTACTGTATCTCTTCTCAACCGCCTCTTCTCCTAGCTGATGAATCCTAAACCCCTTTAGCCTTCCCTCATAGGGGAGTTTTTTAAGCCCCTTTATCATTATGATCACCTCTGTAATTTTACAAATTTTTAAGATGTGATACAAGAATTGCTTACAATACTCAAGTTGTGATCACATCATGAAGCGATACAGAGGCATTATAATATCAAAGTGAATGGACTGTGTCGGCACTAGCGCATGACAGCCGCTAGCGAGGTTTAGTAAATGGGGGGGGGGGGGGTTAGTGTGCAGTAATGCAGATATGCTGATTAGCACAGAAATGTCCATTCTCTGCCCCAGACAAAAGGATGGTAAATGAGCATTGCATTGCTTGAGTTGTTTCCTCTTTTAGTGGTGTTTGTCATCTGGGGTGAAGAACTAGTGAATTGAGTGATAGTTTGGAGGTCTGACAACATGGCTGTGGTAAAGGTCCTTAATAAACAATCTACTAGTTGTCTTTTGATGTCTGAGGTGTTGTGTGTGTTAGGCTTGCTCTGTTTATGGTTGAATGTAACTGAATGCCAAACCTATTCCTGAAGTGCGTAATGAAATTATTGGTACTGTTTCTCGTTTTCAGTGGTATAATTTTTGTGCTTTGACTTCCGGTGCAGATGAGCGGCCTACAAGGATGCTGGAAGGTCTCTGGGACATTCTTCAAGCAGTTTAAGGCATCTTCTGTGGACCTCCTTAGCTCCCAACATGTAGAAATTTTATGCATCTGGTTGGAAGCATTTTTTCTGCTTTCAGAGGGAGGTTAGCATGCCTTTACTGGGCCCTTTTCCTGTGCCCTTGTTGCTTGATTTTATGGCTTACACAGCTTCTAATTTGTGGTCCATGCATGTAGTCAGAGAAGCTTTTGCCAGTGTTATCTTCCTATATAAAGTAAGCATGCAACACGATTTTGCATCAGCCTTTGTAGTAAAGAAACTGGTGCAAGTGTATCGGAGAGGGAAGAGCTGTGCAGTTGTAGGACAAATACATTTACCTCTGTTACATGATCAGTTACAGTTTCATATTTGTTTCATGTTCTGTCATCTGTATGTTTATTTGATTATGAATGTTGTTTCAAACAGCTTATTCTTTGCCATTTTACAGGACTTTTTGAGTGAGTGAGCTCATGACGGCCAACAAATGGCACAGGTGTACTCAAGGTTTGTTACAGGATGATGTGCGTTTTTTGTTCACACAGGTTCATTTGCATATGGATCAGGTTGGATGTGGGTCATGTGTGGTATTATATAGAGTTGATGGTTTGCCTACTTGCCCATGACAGTGTGCATAGTCCTTGCACTTCCAGAAACCATTGTTCACGTTCTTCTGGCTGGTACATGTGAATGGTTCACCCCTGACTAGATTTCAATTTGCTGCAGTGCTTAGGCAGTGCTTATTGCAACTCAGACAGAATCCGAGGGACTTTGGAACTTATTCCTTTCAAATAGGTGCTGCTACTACAGTTGGGTGCTTCCCTTCCACTAATAAAGTGGGTGGGCTGCTGGCATTCTAGTCGCTAACCCCCAGATTCTATATAGTGTGCTTAGATTTAGGCGCCAAAATCGACATGGATTCTATAACACTGCACATAACTTAATTGGTTTAACAAGCTAATGAGCGCTGATAACAGCACTTAACAAGTAATAATGAGCACTAATTGGAACTGATTAGAATTTAGGCACACAACTTGCTAAGCGTATTCTGTATTGATGTGCGCCAAACTTCTAATGTACATAGGCAAAAAGGGATGTGGTTATAGGCGGGGAAATGGGTGTTTCATGGGCATTCCAAAATTTAGGCTCCTAGTTATAGAATATGGCCCAGTGCACCTAAATCTATGCGCTGAGATTTACATCAGGTTTTCGTTGGCGTAAATTGATGTGCGCAGATATCGGCACTGAAATATCAACATTCTATAAACGGCACCTAAATCTAGGTGCCAATTATAGAATATGTTTAGTTGGCATTGATTTCAGAGCCAATTTTATGCGCCTTGTATAGAATCTCCTTCTATATGGGCTATGTGAAGGTATGATACTTGTGCATGGTAGTATGACAATGTGTTAACAATGGTTTTGTCAGTTTCTGTTTCAAGACCTTCACCTCAAGAAATTGTGATGTGGTTTGCAGACTCTCCTTCATATTTTGAGCACAGAACAGAGCAGAACAATCTCAGCAGGGCCTTCATTTATATCTGGCTGATTTTGGATTCTGGATCCATTGGCTCGGTTTACAGGACATATTGTGGGAGCAGCTATTTCCTTCCTTACTTCAGACTTGTCATTTTTCCACACCAGTCATTCTTGGGGGGAAATGACCTGTGTTTATTAAGGGCACGGAGATGATTCTTAGATGAAAAGAGTGTTGCTTGTTGCTCAATTTTATTTTCCTTCTGCTCGCATTATTTGGTCCCAGATCATTCCTAGACTGGTTTGGAGAGATGCAAGAAGTGTGAAGGCCATTGAAAAATTGTGTGAGTGAATGCTGAAGTTTCTCACTTTGTGGGTAAATAGGAAGGTTAGTTTTAATGCATGATTTGTTGACAACAGATTATCCTGGTTTGTGTAGGAATGATGGTGTCTACTTGTCTGATATTGGTTTAGACATCTTTTTGTTCTCCATACAGGATGCATGTGTGCAACCTCACTGGACTGCAGCTTGTGTGTGTGTATGAGGTGGGGGGGAGTGGTAACTATCTAAACTATCACTGCTTGGTGTTGGTGAATGCAGTGGCCAGTCCCTGTTAAATGGTAACTTTGGGGTTTGGATGGTTTGTTTATATTTGAAGGGGGTGGGTTCATGTACAGTACTGTCATGAGCCTTCAGGAAAATGAGCAGGGTTTTGCATTACCGTGAATCTAGTACTTGTCTGTGACAGCCAGTAAGTTCAGTGCTGTCCAACTGTGTTTATCTTTGGGAAATGTTTCAATATTGAGAATGTGAATGTTTACATGATATCAAAGTTGTGGGGAATTCTTGGCTATGTTCAAAAATATAATAAAAACAAAACAGAAGAACAGTCATCCACATAGAATCAGAAAAAAAAACAAGACAGTGGATGTGAGATGAGGTGACATGATTCTTGTAGCCCACCAGCTCCCAACTAGTGGTTCAAAGCAGATTACAAAATTAAAGTAAACAAAGCAGAAAATTATAGAAAAAGGAAAACATTAACCATAATGTTTCTGAAACAGGCAAGTCTCCAAAGTTTTACAAAAGTTTAAATACAATGGCAAAGTTCTGAGAGAGATAGGCAAAGAGCACCAAGACTTAACTGTACGGTATGGAAAAGAAAATTCTAATGACACTTATAAGTTATGCCAGCTAGTGAAGGATAATAAAGAAGGCGAGACATTTATGATCTAGAATAAAAACAGAAAGATGGAAAAACAAATAATCTCATTTAATAATCTGGATTATAGCCATCAAATATTTGTTAAACCAGACCAGCCAGCTAAAAAATAATAATTTGGCCTTTATCGGGAGCCAGTGTAACTAAACAAGACATGTAGTTGCATGATCATATCTCTTTTAGCTAAAAATCAATTTAGAACACAGTGTTTGTAATACCTGTAACTAGGAGAGCAAAGTAGATGAAGTGAAGCAGTATAAACTATTACAATTGTCTAAATGAGACAGAACTAATGATTGTACCAATACTGCAAAATGCTTTACGGATAAAAGTGACAAATGGATCTCAATAAGTGGAGTTTAAATAAAATTGATTTTGCTACTAAATTGATTTGTGGAATTAAAGGCAAAAAACAACAATTTTTTTTTATTGCTAATCTTCAACCAACTCAACAAGGGTGGTGTTTTGTTTTAAGAGCCTGCATCAGGAGTCTGGTGTTGATCACATCAAATGTATTCAGTGTAATGAAAGTAGCGAATGGAGGAGTAGCTTAGTGGTTAGTACAGTGGACTTTGATCCTGGGGAACTGAGTTTGATTCCCACTGCAGCTCCTTGTGACTCTGGATAAGTCACTTAACCCTCCATTGCTCCTGGTACAAAATAAGTACCTGAATATATGTAAACCACTTTGAATGTAGCTGCAAAAACCTCAGAAAGGCGGTATATCAAGTCCCATTTCCCTTCCCTTATATGGCAACAACTGTGCCTCACAGCAGAAGCGAGAGTAATCTGGGGTGGGAAAAGAGTGTGAATGTCAATTGGCACCCTCAAAATTAAGGTGCCATAACTTGGCTGAGCTGACCCCCCCCCCCCCCCCATTGATTCACCTCCTTTTGTCCATTCATTAATTAAATAATCTTGGACTTTTGGGTAGTAGGAAGAAAGGGGAGGCGTGGTGTCACCACGTGTCCTTTCCCATGGTAGATGCGAAGCCAGTCAGCCCTGGGTAATCTTGAGCCACAACTTCCCTCTAGCCGTCTTGGTGAACTTTCCCTTATTAACTCAGAAACAGGTCCATTAATAAGGAGTGGAGGAGTAGCCTAGTGGTTACTGCAGTGGACTTTGATCCTGGGGAACTGAGTTTGATTCCCACTGCAGCTCCTTGTGAATCTGGGCAAGTCACTTAACCCTCCATTGCTCCTGGTACAAAATAAGTACCTGAATATATGTAAACTGCTTTGAATGTAGTTGCAAAAACCTCAGAAAGGCAGTATATCAAGTAAGTCCCATTTCCCTTTCCCCCTTCCCTCCCCATTCAAATCTTACATTTATTCCCTGGTGTAGGCCTGCAAGGCCCCGTGCATTCAATCTCTAAATTCAGCTAGGCCTCCGCCTAGGCAGTCTTAACAAAAAGGTGCCCAATCTAGTCTTCTTTGTTTGCTTGCCTCCCCCTTCAAAAAGATTAAAACAGTGCTCGGGGAAAACTGTTTCACCAGAACAACACGTGCTCATTTACTGGTCCCAAAGTCACTGGTATATCCACGAGCACAAAATACACATTCTTAGCATCTAAAATTAGGCAACACCTTATAAAATTATCCCCCTAAATATTAGAGGTAGACATCCATAAAATTTTCATGTGTTGCTTCTCATGTCGTTTGGGGGGGGGGGGGTGTTGTCATGGGAGATGACACAAATGAAACATTTCTGGGCCTGCTTTCCCATGCTTCCCCTCTCCAACACACTGTGCCTTCTTCTGTGTCTCCGCCCACACCAGGGGCATAGCCACGGGTGGGCTGGGCCCACCCAATTTGGGGTCAGGTCCGCCCAGCAGCAGTGTTTCCACAAGTAGCTTTCTTCCACTGGTGACGGTCACAGGCTCGCAGCGATTCCCACACGCTACTTCTGCCTGCCGCTCAACAATCTCCTTGCAGCTGCTAAGCGCTAACCCAGAAGCCTCTCGTCTGCCACAGCTTCTGGTTTCTGCCCGGTCAAGATGCGGCAGAGGAGAGGCTTCTGGCTTAGCGGCTGCAAGGAGGTTGTTGAGCGGCAGGCAGTGTGTGGAAATCACTGGTGCTGCTGGTGACCAGGAGAAGAGAAGGGGAAGAAAGATCCTACACAGGAATGAGGGAAGATGGGGGGAAAGATGCTGCACAGAGGGAGGGATGATGGGGAACAGATGTTGCACAGGGGAGGGAAGACGGGGGGCAGATGCTGCATGGGGGTGAGGGAAGATGGAAGGAAAGATGCTGCATGGGAGGCGGGAAGATGGGGGAAAGATGCTGCACGAGGGAGTGAGGGAGGGATGATGGAAAAATGCTGCATGGTGGGGGGGGGGAGAAGATGCTGCATGGGGAAGAAGGGAGAGATGCAGCAAAGGGGTGGAGGAGTGAGGAAGGGAGAAGTCTTGGCTGCATATGAGGTGGAGGGGAGGGAGGCATGCTGCATAGAGGAGGGGATAGATGGCGAGAGGGGGAGAAATGTTGAACATAGGGATGGAGAGGAGGGAGAAATGTTGGGCATAGGGGTGGAGGCAAGGGGAAAATGTTTGGCATAGGGGTGGAGGCAAGGGAGAAATGTTGGACATGATGGTAGAGGGGAGGAAGGGAGAGATGCTGCATGTGCAGGGGAGAGAGATGTTGGACCCAGAACACAAGGGAGAGGGAGAGAGAGATGGTGGACAGTGGGAATGAGAGGGGGAAATGGACATGGGGGTGGATGAGAGGGAGGGAGAGGTACACAGTAGGTGATGAGGGGAGAAAGAGGGAAAATGCTGGACCATGAGGGAGACGACATGAAGGGAGAAGGGACAGGGAAATGTCAGGCTACCAGGGTGGGGCATGGTGGAGAGGAGAAGAAGAGGGATCAGATGCTGGTTAGAAGGGTGGAGGGAGAAAGACAATGGGAATAGTGGAACCCTGTGGGAGAGGCCAAGAGGGGGAGGAGGGGGTGGCAAGGAAATGATTGAGAGATAGTGATTACAAAGGGTAGAAATATGGTAATGGGGAGTAGATTAAAGATGAAAGAGAAAGTAGGGCTGGGGAGGAGTAAGATGGGGAATGGGAAAGCTAGTGAATGAAAGAAAAAGATGGAAATTTGATATGTAGTTGAAAAGTAAAAAGGAGAAGAAAAGTGAGAGAGAGGCAGAAAAGAGCTAAAAAGGAATGATCAATATGTCAAAGGCAGGAATAGTGAGGGAACAGACAAGAGAGAGGAGAAAAGACAAATGGAAGAATTAGCTGACGACAGAGAGTAAAGCAGAAAAGAGAAACTGGAACCAGCAAGCTGGAAAAAATAAAATGTCCAGACAACAAAGGTAGAAACAAAGCATTTTATTTTGAATATTTTAAATGGAATATGTTAGCTTTTGGAAATGTGCATAGCAAATGTCTTTGTATTGTGTTCTGTAGAAAAGGAAATGCATCTCTGTTTTATGTCTCCAGTGTTGCAGTAATGTTATGTTTAACTTCTTGGGGTTCCCTTTCAATTTTTGTCTAAATATTTTTATTTCTAATTTGTGATCCCTTTTTCTGTATTTGGTGAGGGTCTGTTGGTGTGATAGTAATCACACACTTCACAAATCCAAAGATAAGAACTGTATGTCTGCAAACAGCCTACCTATGGGATGTTTTTTGCTTTGACTATTACAAAACCCAAACACCCTATATTAAGTTGAAATGTATATATATATATATATATATATATAGGGTTTGGGAACCCTCAAGAGATAACCACTTAAAGGCAACATCATGATTCTTGCCTAGTGGCATAGCATCTCTTCATTGGGTCATCCCTTAATTAACTATTTTATGGTGCTGTTGCGAACACACTCAAAAAGTGCTCAAAATATATACGTGCTCTTAAATGAAAACTTATGAAAAACTTATCTTAAATTCCAATCCGTGTCTCTCACTGTTGGAGTCCACTTAGGCTTCCCCTAAATTGCGCCCGACGCCGCGGGTTTCAATACTTTCATCAGGGACTCGGGTTAAAGTTGTCCGCCTTGAATTCACAACAGTCCATAAACGCAGACATCGGTAATGCTCATGTTGCACTCGATTGTTCTTCATAGGCGCTATTAATGACTGCAAAATATGACGCTTCACAGTGACGTCTCTGTAAGAACAAAAATCTGGCACTGGTGAATACACTCCCATCAGTGCCTGTTACAAAAACCTTGAAAAGAAATATATATATATATGTGTCTCACACAACTTGTCCAACTTCACATACTTAAGTACCAAATAAAATAAAAAAACTAAAGAATTTAAAAAAAGTTAATTAATGTCAAAAACGTAAGATAATAACTTATTGTAGATTAGATTAAATCATAGAATTCCATTCCACAGATTCATTCAGCCCGTGTGGGTTAGTTGTATGTAACCTATGTATCCACCACTGTTCTCTCCTAGTTAGAGCTGTAATACGGTCCCGTGCTCCATTCGGCTCTGGAACCTGCTCTATTATGAACCATCTAAGGTCCGTAAAGGTATGTTGATATTGTAAGCAGTGAGATACTAATGGGGCCGATAACGTTCGATAACAATCGAGTGCAACATGAGCATTACCGATGTCTGCGTTTATGGACTGTTGTGAATTCAAGGCGGACAACTTTAACCCGAGTCCCTGATGAAAGTATTGAAACCTGCGGCGTCGGGCGCAATTTAGGGGAAGCCTAAGTGGACTCCAACAGTGAGAGACACGGATTGGAATTTAAGATAAGTTTTTCATAAGTTTTTCATTTAAGAGCACGTATATATTTTGAGCACTTTTTGAGTGTGTTCGCAACAGCACCATAAAATAGTTAATTAAGGGATGACCCAATGAAGAGATGCTATGCCACTAGGCAAGAATTCATGATGTTGCCTTTAAGTGGTATCTCTTGAGGGTTCCCAAACCCATATATATATATACATTTCAACTTAATATAGGGTGTTTGGGTTTTGTAATAGTCAAAGCAAAAAACATCCCATAGGTAGGCTGTTTGCAGACATACAGTTCTTATCTTTGGATTGTGAAGTGTGTGGGTTGAGTTTACCAAAGATTCTTGCAGTTTGGAGATCTTAAGTGGTTTCAGGTGTGATAGTAATGGCAGGTGGGAAATTGGAGGGGAGGCAGAGGGAATCGGGGATGGGAGCCCTCCTTTATTTGCTGTCCTGGGACCAAGCAGGTCTAACACTAGTCCCAACCCTTGCTGTATAGCTGTGAGGATCCCCAAGCACCCCAGCTAAGAACCACCTCCAAAGGTGGCCAGAACTCCCTTTTATCAAGCTCTGCAGTTGGCAACAGCATCCTTGAGCCATCGACACCTAAGCATGTGTGGGGTGCTGGCATCAGTGGCTTAGGGTCATTGCTGCTGCCTGCCAAGCTTGGTAAAAGAGAGTTCTGGCCACCTTCAGAGAAAGTCTTCAGCTGACAGAGCTTGGGGATCCTCATTAGCTAAAGTATTTATATTTTGAGGTGGGGGTAGGGCGGGGCAGAGAAAAGTTTGTGCCCACCCACTTTGGGCTCAGGCCCACCCAAAACTGGCTGACTGGCTACGCCCACCCAAAACTGGCTGTCTGGCTACCCCACCCACACTGGGTCTCCTTCCCTGCGGCAGAAACGCCTCCCAGGCCCACCTTAAGCATTGGAGGACTAAGGGGAAAGTTGGGCCACAGCAATGCCCACTCACTCCCGCCCAGGGTCATAGCCAATCTAATGGTGGTTGTAACCTTTTCTATCTAGTCCTTGTGGTACTTGTGAAGCTGGGGTGTGAGGTCCTGGCTGCTAATTGAAAGGTACCTGAGACTATGGGCAGGAGCAAACAGGCATATTGCTTCTACTCCAATTTCCCCCATTGAACTACCAATTGCTTAAGGTAGCCTGAAGGGGAAGGGCTGTGGAACCTGGTTCACAGAAGAGTTTCCCTTTGAAATTTCACTTAAATGTCCAACATTACAAAAAGTATCTGCTGAACTTCAATATAACTGGTGATTTGGAAATTTGTCTTCATTATAATGAAAGCATACATCTATATATTTTTTGTAGTAATCTCTGTGTATTGATAATATGCTCTTTCAATTCATAATAATTTCCATATCTGACATACAAACGGTAAATATTAAGCTCTAAGAATTCTATCTAGGGATTTGTGGTGTTGGTGATATTATCTGAGAGAGGGGTTCAGTACCTATGTGTCATATATTTTATGAAAACAATAATCCCCTGCTATCACGAGAATGAACAGAGGAAGAAAACCAAATATGCCTCTTTCATCTCAGCATTAATGTGTGCAGGGGATATTTGCCTTTTCATAAACTGCTGTTACTACTGGAGAGGGATCTGAATATTTGGAATTAGAACAATTTAAGACCAGCTATGTACAATTTTCTGAAAACCAGATGCTCTGTATGAAAACCTTCACTGATTGACTCATCCCAGGTTGGCAGTAATGGAATATTTAAGCTCCAGGCACAAAAGCATGAGATCAGACAACCAATATTCTGTCCTTTCTCAGTGCCAACTCAGTAGCCTACTGCTGTGAAACTGGTGGTAGCTTGCTCAGTATCCCAGCTCTGTAGAGGAGCTGTAGCCAGGAGTGGTTTGTATTCCCCACTAGGCAGTTGCCTAGTGTGTGCCTGGAATATGGGTATAAACATTATTTACCAGTTGGGACCAGAGCTGGAACCAGAATCCTTTGGGAGGCCAATAAGCTTTTCACTTTTCACACTTTTTATATTTCACTCTCAGAATAAGCCAGGCATATCTAAGGTTGTGTTCTGAACCAGCTGTTTATTAAAGTCACTTCTTTTAGCAATCAAGATACAAAGTGACAGAGGCAGAGCTCAGGTACAAAAGCTACAAGTGGCAGCAATAATTATTTACAATGGCTGTGAGTTTATTCATTCTATACTCACCTTATATCCTTAATCCTACTAGTAGGGGCACAGCCAGGCTGGAGCTAAGGGGTGGCAAACAGGGCATTGCCCTGGGCCCCCATGCCACAGCAGTTCCCAGGCCTTACCCAAGCTGAAAAAAGAATAGCCTACAAGTGGGCTTTAGAGCCCCCTCTCCAGTATCTGCCCTGGGCCCCTGAATGTATAAAACCAGGCCTAGGCAATACAGTGTCTTTAAACAAATTCCTATCTCTGTTGGTAGCAGTGCAGTAGAGCTCAATGTAGGTTCTAATTAGATGCTGCTGCAGTGAGGATCATGAACCGTGAGACTCCTGATGTAGGTTCTGTGCAATTGGGATCAGCTGAGGTCCTCAGGACTGTCTTTCTTCTATGTTTGTGCAGCGCTGCGTATGCCTTGTAGTGCTATAGAAATGCTAAATAGTAGTAGTAGTAGTCCTGTAGGTGTACTGGATGATATCTTTCCTTCAGCCCAATAGCTGTTCTTGAATCTCCAAGCAGCTAGGAAAAAATGCAGCTCACCTTGCTGTAACTGCACAGATAGCCCAGTCTCTTTTTCCTCCTCAAGTTAGCAGGAAGGGTCCTTATTCTGTCTAACATCCAATAGGGCAGATATTTATGTGGCTTTCTGTCACTTATCTATTCCTGGCTCCCTCCTTTCCCTTAAAATGCAAGCTGGAGTAGGTGGTATGCTTCTGAGTTTAAATGGATACGGCTTAGCTTGAAAGCTCTTCCCTTACAGTTAAGATCAGGGGCTGGGGAGGATCAGGAACCCAAAACAGCAAGCAAGGTTTTCTAGTGCCCTTCAGCACCTCGCTCTCTCCTTTTCATTATAATATCTCAGCTTCTCCTTTTTTTTTTTTTCTGGAAAAAGCCAGAATATACAAGATCAGGTATTGTTCTGCTTACCTACTACTCAGGTCTAATGAGAGGTAAAATCCCATTGGTTAAAGTAGTGGCACTAAGAATCTAAGCAGTCATTGATACTGCTAGATTAGCAGCTGTCCTACAGGAGTACACTATCATAGTTGAAATACTGACAATTCAAGTACTAACTTGATGATGGAAATAGATAATGACAATAGCAGGGTAAAATAACCTGACTTGGAAAGAGTTCAGTTTCAATGTGAAATGGATCCAGTAAACCAAGAACATGTAAAAATTAATGTAAAATATAAATATCAATTTTTATACCTATTTCCCCGATAGCGTTTTTTAAATACTCATATTTGGAAAAACTAAATATGAAAGTGCAAAACCCCTAAGAGAGAAACTCCACTGACTCCCACTCAAAGAACGTGTGGCGTTCAAGATCTGCACGATTGTACACAAAATCATTCACGCAGACGCCCCAATCTACATGCTAAACTTTGTGGACCTGCCGCCTAGAAACGCTGTAAGATCATCCGGCAAATTTCTCAATCTACACTTCCCCAGCTATAAAGGATTAAAATACAAACTGATACACGTCACCACCTTCTCCTACTTGAGCACTCAGCTGTGGAATGCTCTACCTACAGATCTGAAAGCTACTGAAGAAATAACTAATTTCCGCAAATCTCTGAAGACACATCTCTTCCAAAAGGCCTACAAAGAAAACACATAACCTATGAAACTACCTCAACAATCCACACAGTTATTATAGTTCACCTATATCCTACCTAACACCTTTTGTCTATTTTCCTTTACCTAATCTTCAAACTTTAATAATTGTATCTGTTATCATGAAATGATTATGACTATCTTCCTTCACCTAATCTTCAAACACTAAGAATTGTACCTGTTATCATGAAATGATTATGTCATAACCATACTCTGTAAACCACATTGAGCCTGCAAATAGGTGGGAAAATGTGGGATACAAATGCAATAAATAAATAAATGCTGCCTGTCATTGGAAGAACTAGCCCCCAATATTCAGTACCGGACCATGTCTGGGTACTAGCACTGAATATCGGGGGCTAAGTGTGGGCGGGCAGGCTACTGGAGCTTATAAGGGCCCTAGCTGAATACTGGCCATAAGAACATAAGAATAGCCATACTGGGTCAGACCAATGGTCCATCTAGCCCGGAACTTCTCCAAACCTTTTTTAAACCCAGATATGCTAGCCCCCTTCCCCCCAGTTTCCTACCTTCAGCAATTTTCTCAGTCCCTCCCTTCCTCCCTTGAAAAACACACCTGCTCCCATCCCCAGGTCTACCTGTCTCCTTGGTGGTCAAGCAGGGGTCATTGGGGACAAGCGCACAGCCCCCCCACTCTTGTCCCCTTGTGGCTGCCTTTCAAAATGGGTGCTGTGGCAGCTCGAGGTACTTCATGTAGTACCACAAGCTGCTGCAAGAGGTCAAGATAGCCATTTTAAAATGCAGCTGTGAGGGGGCTGTGCTTCTGCCCCCAAAGACCCCTACAGACCCCTGCTGGACTACCAGGAAGACAGGTAGGCCTGGGGGACCAACCTAGACAAGAGGGGGCGGGGAGGAGGTTTGTTCAAGGGAGAGGAGATGGACTTAGGAAATTATGGCGGGTGTGGGGGAGGTAGGAAGAAGAGGGATATTAGAGAGGCCAGGAGGATGATCAGGAGGGTTTTATTTTTTTTAAATAATTATGCGACCTAAGTGACCTAAATGGTGCACTTCAGTGCATACCTTACAGTAGTGGAGGAGTGACCTAATGGTTACTACAGCAGGTTGCAGACATGGGGAACTGGGTTTGATTCCTGCTGCTGCCTGATGGGCAGCAGTGGTTTGAGATCCTAGAGAACCATTCAGTTTCCTCTGCAGTTCCATATGACCTCACTTAACCCTGTCTGTTGCTCCAGGTACAACAGTAGTACAATGTACTACTTAGATTGTGAGTCCACTAGGGACAGACCCAGTACCTGTAAAATGAAACTGTAAACCACTTAGGTCTAAGTGGTGTGTAAATACTGAAATGAATGAGTAGCCCAGGGGAACCTGGTTGAAGTTTCACTGCAGATCCTTGTGACAATGGGCAAGTTACTTAACCTTCCATTGCCAAAATACTTGTATATAATATGTAAACTGCTTTGATTGTAACCAGAGAAAGATGGTATATCAAATCCACTCCTCTTTCTCTGTTCTGTAAGTTACAAATATAAATAATATCCCTCCTCCGTGAAAGAAGGAACCAACCAACCGTAGGTGCCTTATTGGTCAACTCTACAAAATGCTTACAGATGAGACAAATTAGTGTTATTGGAACTAAAAAATAATCCATTAACACCATGTTTCCCAAACCTGGTCCTGGAGGCACCCCAGCCATTCAGGTTTTCTGGATATCCACAATGAATATTCATGAGAGAGATCTGTGTGAAAGTGGAGGCAGTGCTTGCACATCTCTCTCATGCATATTCATTGTAGATATCCTGAAAACTGACTAGCTGTGGTGCCTCCAGGACCAGGTTTGGGAAACACTGCATTAACCCCTTCACTCCATCAGTCTTCCTTAAAAATGTAGAAATATAGAATGCCTGTGAACTAAGTGGCAGGGAATTGGGGGATAAGTGTGATATCTGAAGCATATAAACTTAAATATTTCATACAGATATCAGTTTATTCATAGAAAGCTAAGCAGCCACAAGCTGTTCTGGAGAATATTTTCCATGTTCTCTAACTTAGAGTCCCTTTTACTAAAATATGCTAGAATCTGAATTTAACCAGTGCTAAGCGGGATTTTGCTGTGTGCAAAACCCATATTTAATTATTTATTTATTGGTGTTTTTATCCCGCATAATCAGAATGTTAATTATTCAGTTCTATGTGGTTTACAATAATTAAAACTAGAAATGCATACAATGTTTTTCACAAGTATGAATAAAACAGTGAGATTTTGAAAAGAGCAAACAAATAAAGATATCATAACATATGCTGTTTAGTTCCTTGTTTAGCAATGCAAAAGTTTGTTAAAAAGGAAAGTCTTTAGAAATTTGTGAAATATTAAGATAGTTGGTCATTTAGGAGACCTTTTACTAAGGCACACCCAAAAGTGGCCTTTGCTGGTGTTGGCCCGTGTTTTGGATACACACTGGTCCATTTCCTGAGCACCAGAAAATGGACGTGCAACAAAATGAAAACTAGAGCACGTCCATTTTCGGCCTGAGACCTTAACGCCACCCATTAACTTAGTGGTAAGATCTCATGTGTTACCGGGTGGTAAGTGTCCAGCACACACCAATTGCCGATTACTGCTGGGTAAGTGCCCTCAGGGGCGTAGCTGCTTGGGGCCACGGGGGCATGGGCCCCTGTAGATTTGGCCCTGGCCCCCCCGCCACCAACCCTTTCGACCCCCCCCCCCCCGCTGACAACCCTCCCCCACCACCGTTGGGTACCTTTGCTGGCGGGGGTCCCCAACCCCCGCCAGCCGAAGTCCTCTTCTCCAGCGCAGCTGCATTGCTGATCTGCAAGGTCAGGCTTCTGTTGCTGTGAGTCAGGTAGGCTTCTGTTTCTGTGAGTCTGACTCACAGCAACAGAAGCCTGCCCTTGCAGATCAGCAACGCAGCCGCGCTGGAGAAGAGGACCGGCTGGCGGGAAGAGGGGGTCAAAAGGGTTGGCGCTGGGGGGGGAGGTCAAAGGTGGTGGTGGCAGCGGGCAGGTCAAAATGGCGGGGGGAGGGGCTGCAGTGCTGGGGGGGGGGGCTATAATGTGCCCCCTCACCTTGGGCTCTGGACCCCCCTCCCACCAAAGTCTGGCTATGCCCCTGAGTGCCCTGCGGTAGAAAATAGAAAATATTTTCTAATGTGTGTTTTGGGCATGTGCCAAAAATGGAATTACAACCCAAGGCATGTGGTAGTGTCAATTTGACACACATTGGATGTGCAGAGTCACCTACACGCCTTAGTAAAAGGGCCCCTTAATGTAGTAACTATGGATTTTTTAAAAAATATATTTTATTGCAGGTCATGCACTAAAGCTGTAATTAGCATTTAGTACCTGCGTAGAGTTAATGTGGGAGCACTTACTGCCTCATATTTAGGAGGTGCTAAGTGCTCACTCCTTAACTCTGTGTTATCCATTTTGCACACGCTAATCATTGTGCACTAGCTAGATAATGCAGAAACACTCACTCTTCACCCATGACATGCCCCCCTTCAAAAACTATTTTTAAAATGTTGGTAATGTATGGGATAGCGTGTGCAAATAGGCAAAATATCCTCTAAATGCTTCCTAATTTGTTTGTGCTTATCATTCATTAAGGGCTTAACGCTCTTCAGGAAAAAGGCACCTGAACTTGCAAAACATGATTACATTTCACCAAGGAGGAATTTTCTGCCACACATGTAGGCCCTTACGCATCTTTATAAAAGGGCCCCACAGTAAACTGTTAGATATTTTGTTGGCCATAACTGTCAAAACAATACTAACTGAATGGAAAGATAATACTAGAGTATCTTTTTCTTTTTGACGGAATACTGTATGCCAAATTTATAAATTTGAAGCAAAAATTGCTGAAAAATTAAATACTATCAGTTTCTAAAAATCTGGGAAACAGTTGCTAGATTCTGTTCCCCAGAACTTTCTTAAGAGTTCTTTACGTTTCATTATTTTGCTTTTTCTAACTTTATCCTTTTCTTATTATAGTACTAGTAAAAGAGGCTCGTTTCAGAGCAAATGAAACGGGCGCTAGCAAGGTTTCGTCACCAACACCTCCCCTCCCTCCCTGGCCAACCCCTTCGTTGTTCTGCCATTGCTCCGCCCCCAACGTCATGACGTTTGATGCGAGGGCGGGGCCCGGAGCGATTTCCCACCCCCCCCCCGCCTCCCTGCCTCCCTCCCTGCCAACCCCTTCGTTGTTCTGCCATTGCTCCGCCCTCGAGGGCGGGGCCTGGAGCGATTTTGGTGGCTTCACCACCACGAACCTTCGAATCTTTTTGAAGGAAGTCAGGGCTTGGCTTCACTGACGTCAGTGTCCTCAGAACGTTGAGGGTGAGTTTTATTATAGTAGATATGAACAGAACTATTATTATTATTCCTGATTTAACAACCTCATATTTGCATATAATATTTAACAGGATATTATATTCTTATTATTTTTTATAATATTGCATAATATGTAACTTTTTGCTGTTATATACTACTTAACAGGTACTTTTGATTTCATGATACAATTCTGATCAATATCATATATACTTACACTGTTTGTTCTGTTGTTTGTCTAATTAGTTGTCATTTTGTAGTTTGAAAAATTTTAATAAAGAGTATTTGACCTTTTAAAAATAATGCCCAGACAACAAAGGTAGGAAAAATGTTTTCATTCTGAATTTATGAACTGGAAATATGTTGTTTTTGGAATAATATGCATTGTGGATATCTTTGTATTGTGTTCAGTGCAAAAGAGTAAATGAATTTGTTTTATTTTTCCAGTGTTGAGTGCTGAATGTTGACTTCTAGGGATTACCCCAGTTCAATTTTTGTTTTCATATTTCTATTTCTAATTTGTGATCTGTATTTGGTGAGGGTCTGTGCATTTCAAAACGAATGGGAGTGCTAGATATAATACAAATAACCCCCAATATTGCAAACATTTCAAAATGATTGGGGGTGCTAGACATAACACAAATAACCCCCAATATTGAGCACACCCAATAAGGAACTTGCTTAATATTAGGGGTGCTCAGCATCCACTGGATCCACAGATCTGGCTCATATGTTGCTGTGTTTTTCCTGTGACTGAGATGTATATGCTGTTTGCATATTGTTTGTGTAGACATCTGTAGACATTTCACTTGTTCTGTTTGACCAGTAGTAGGTGTATTGGTGTTCTACGACCCAGTGTAATATTTGTACTGTTGCCTATTCATAGGTAGGGTTCTCGCTGTTTGAATATTAGGAATTAGTGCTAATATTGTATATCAGGTTTGCTACATGTATGTTGAGTTGGAATTTTTTTCAGGTTTTGAATTTTACAGTGTGTCCAGTAGTGGAGAGATTTTTGTTGCTGTTGTTCAGATTATATGAAAATCAGAATAATTTTTTGTATGATGACTTTCAAGGAGAAATGTTCTACCCATTGGGGGGAGGTTGCATTTTTGTGGATACAGAGCATATTTACATTTAACTCATAAGAACTGTTATACTGTGTCAAAGGTCTTTGGAAACTTAAGCATACCTTTGCCCCCACCCAACTACTCTTTCATACCACCCAGCTGACAAAAATTTCTGAGTAGGACACTTGCAGGCTTATTTTCAAAAGAGAAGGATGCCCATCTTTCGACACAAATCGCAAGATGGGCGTCCTTCTCACAGGGTCACCCAAATCGGCATAATCGAAAGCCGATTTTAGGTGTCCTCAACTGCTTACCGTTGCGGGGATGACCAAAGTTCATGGGGGCGTGTCAGCAGGGTAGTGAAGGTGGGACTGGAGTGTGCCTAACACTTGGGTGTCCTCGACCGATAATGGAAAAAAGAAGGGCGTCCCTGACGAACACTTAGACGACTTCACCTGGTCCTTTTTTTCTTATGATCAAGCCACAGAAATATGCCCTAAATGACCAGATGACCGCCGAAGGGAATCAGGGATGACCTCCCCTTACTCTCCCAGTGGTCACCAACCCCCTCCCACCCTCAAAAATATTTTTAACTTATTTTTTCCTGCCTCTATGCCAGCCTCAAATGTCATACCCAGCTCCATGACAGCAGTATGCAGGTCCCTGGAGCAGTTTTAGTGGGTGCAGTGCACTTCAGGCAGGCGGACCCAGGCCCATTTCCCCCTACCTGTTACACTTGTGGTGGTAAATTTGAGCCCTGCAAAACCCACCAGAAGCCCACTGTACCCACATGTAGGTGCCCCCTTCACCCCTAAGGGCTATGATAGTGGTGTACAGTTGTGGGGAGTGGGTTTGGTGGGGGGGTTGGGGGGCTCAGTACGCAAGGTAAAGGGAGCTATGTTCCTGGGAGCAATTTATGAAGTCCACTGCAGTGCCCCCTAGGGTGCCCGGTTGGTGTCCTGGCATGTCAGGGGGGACCAGTGCACTATGAATGCTGGCTCCTCCCACGACCAAATGGCTTGGATTTGGTCATTTCTGAGATGGGCGTCCTTGGTTTCCATTATCGCCAAAAATCGGGGACGACTATCTCTAAGGATGACCATCTCTAAGGTCGACCTAAATTTCACGATTTGGGTATCATCTTGTTTCGATAATACGAGTTTCCCCACTCCTGTCTGGGGATGTCCTGCGAGGATGTCCTCAGGAAAACTTGGGCGTCCCTTTCGATTATGCCCCTCCACGGCATCAAGGGCCAGATTCCATATATGACGCTTAAAAAAAAATCTGTGTGGAAAACATTTTCTGCCTAAGCATATTCTATAAGTGGTGCTTAGATTTAGGCGCAGTATATAGAGTATGCATAGTAGATATCCTAGCACCTAAAACTACAGACATCCATTTATACCAACAAAAACATGGAGTAAATTCTGGCACGTAGATTTAGACATAGAGGGCCATATTCTATAACAATGCACGTACATTTTGGAATGCCCATGAAACCCCCATGTCCCTGCCCATAACCTTGCCCCTTTTTGTCTGCACACATTAAAATTTAGGTGCAGTGCATTACAGAATAAGCTTAGGATGCGTGTAAATTACAATTATCAATTAGTACTCATTATTGTGGGTTAAGTGCTGTTAACAATGCTAATTATTAAGCCAATTAAGTTACACACGTTATTATAGATTACTCTAGGATTTTGACGCAGAACACTAGGTGTGATATATAGAATCTGAGGGCAAATGTGTAAATGTTGAGAAAAACACTGATTAGTCCAAGATTTTGTTGATAATGTTGCAATTTTGTACTACTGTGGGTGATATTCTTTAATAACATTTTGATATAGGCCTGTTGATATCTTTATTTGGGGGGGGGGGGGGGTCAAGTTAGAACATTATTGTTCACATATATATTTTTAAAGCCTATTCATTCATAGTTATAGACATTAGGGAGGATTTGTTTTGAACCAATTGTTTTTCTCCATCAGAAGGAGATTTTTTTTTTTGTATTGGTTCTTTTCCCCCCCTTTAATTAAGAAACCAATGATATTATCCCACTCCATATACAGTTGAGGGTGTACCAGTTGTTGGTACCTATATTCACTGGGAGGTTTTGAGGTTCCTTTGATAACTTTTGTCTGTTTTGAAACTATAAAGGACTGGTAGCTTTATAATGGAAATGGGACTTGATATACCACCTTTCTGAGGTTTTTGCAACTACATTCAAAGCGGTTTACATATATTCAGGTACTTATTTTGTACCAGGGGCAATGGAGGATTAAGTGACTTGCCCACAGTCACAAGGAGTTGCAGTGAGACTCAAACTCAGTTCCCCAGGTTCAAAGTCCACTGCACTAACCACTAGGCTACTGCTCCACACAAACACTGGGCCCCTTTTACAAAGTAGTGGTAAGCCCAACACAAGCTTACCGCTGGCTAAAAAAGGAAGTACCGCCATGATACCGCAGCAGCCCGGTGGTAGTTCCAACCCCCAGCACGCATCATATCCGGCCCTACAAATTTTAAAACTTTTTCTAGCACAGGTGTGTACCTGGTGGTAATTGGGTAGGGCCGTGTGCTGCCTATTTACCGCCAGGTTAGCACGAGAGCCCTTTCTGCTACCTCAATTGGTGACGGTAAGGGATCCGTCCAAAATGGCCATGCGGCAAGTGCTTCACTTGCTGCATGCCCATTTCCTGAAAAAAAGAAAGACTACCTTTTACCTGCTGCGGTAAAAGGGGGCCTCAGCATGCATCAAAAACATGGGCCAATGCCAGCACAGGCCCCCTTTTGCCCAGCTTCATAAAAGGGGCCCTGAGTTTTTTTGTAGCATTGACATATTATTAGTTTGTTTTCCCATTTAGTACATTTGAGGTATAAATTAAATATATGAATTTTCTAAGTATATATACATACCAGCTTCCATTTTATCACAAATGAAGTATTGTATGTATAGGAGTAAGTTCACTTCTGATCTTGACCCCACCCTTAGTTTTACTTATCTTGTCTACAAATTAAGCACTGGTTCCCAGTCCAGCAATGCAGATTTGGGTGGGGTTGTTGATTAAAAAAAAAAAAAGAAATCACCAGCATTTTTGTCATTTGCAACATGCAAGCCTCAAAGGAATCCACAAAAATGTATTTATTTAAGAAGGTATTTTTTCTGGTAGTAAATCTAAACAGTAACTGGTCTATTTTAAAGCTGGAAAATCTTCTCATCTCTCATCACATACTGTTTTCATCATCAGAAAACAAGTGACTGCACCATTTATAAACATACTCAGGTCTGTATTTAAGAAGGTGGTGCTCATAGGCAGGGCTGAAGACGGGTGCAGAGGGGAGGTTTCTCCTCAAGGGATCAGAGAGTATGGTAGTAAAGTAAGGATAGGCAATTTGTCACTCATTTGGAGCGCATGATTACCCAAATGATCTTTTAAGATTGCCTGTTTCTAATACCGATTGGCATATTTACCATTGGATGGTTTCACTCTCCAGAAAATATAGAAAGACTCCTGAGGTAGGCCTTTGGCTGAAACACAGTGCTGTGTCTTCTGTCAATAAAACTTGTATCATTCAGGGCCTTGTTTACAAAGCCACACTGTAGATGTGCTAACTTTTTACCGTGTGCTAAAAATTAGTGCACGTTAACGTTCGAGGCACCCATTATATTCCTATGGGTGCATTAGCTAATTTTTAGTGCACACTAAAAGTTTGCACGCCTACAGCATGGCTTAGTAAACAGGGCCCTAAGTTTGATTTGTCCCCGGAGAGCCTGGTTCACTTCTCACTGTTCTTTGTGGGATTTCAGCATTTCTCCACCCTGGTGCTTTATCTCTGTAAAGTAAGCAAAATCAGGATCCTGTTAATGCAGGTTTTTGGTACCTTCAAAATGTGATGCTAAAGGCAATTGCCTACATTGTTTGTCTAAATGCAGGTCTGAGCATACTTGTTTTAAGATGGATTTAGGATTTGCTAATGAGGCTTAAAAACCAAGAACCAGGATAAAGTCCATATTAATATTCTAGATAACATAAAAATGGGGAATCAATAATCCTAAACTAGTATGTAATTACCTTAATGTGCATGCAATTTAATGTGTTTCCACTGAGTATCATTATTATACTGAATATTAGTTTTTCTAATTTGATTTGGAATAATTGATAACTTCAGTGGACATTTTGACTAAATATTTTTCTTATTTATTATTTGCAAAACCTACTTGCAGTTTTCAGATTTTGCAAGGTCCTTTTATTATGTGAAAACTGTCATCCAGTTCTGAAGGTCATGAATCTATGCCAAACTTGTTTTGTAAAGAAACTTAGGGACTGGAAGGAACAATTTCAGGCTTCTGCCTAATATGGTAGTGCTGGGGCGCAATATGGTGTAATGGTGTGTATATAGATATGTGTATATATAGATATATATAGGTAGATATATAGATATAGATGTATATAGATATAAATATATCTGTGTATATGTATATATGTATATATACACACAACTCTCCATTGTCAGAAGTACAAAATTAGATTATGAGTCTGACAGAAAAATACCTGGATGTAAATCATCTTGAGTTACTACTGTAAACAATGTGAACAAAATCCAAATAGGTAAATGCTTTGTACCCCAAGTTCCCATAAAAATTGTTGAATGATTGAACAGAGGAAGCATTAGTTTGAAAGAAATTGTCAATTAAGGTATTAATTTTATACACAAAAGATGGATCCAGAAGAACCATAGAACTCATTCTCCAGGTAGGAGATGGTTTCACTTTATGTAATGTCAATTGAAAAGTAATGAGGGCATGGTCAGATATCACAATAGGTAACATTTGAACTGATTGCACTGAAAAAACTAGGGGTCCTTTTTACAAAGCTGCACATGTTTTTGAAGTGCACTGAGGCCCCCTTTTACCACAGCAGGTAAAAGGCAGGTCTTTGTTTTTTTTTTTTCAGGAAATGGCCATGCAGCAAGTGAAGCACTTACTACATGGCCATTTCTGGAGAAAGAGCACTTACTGCCAACCATTGAGGTGTGCCTTGGTCAGGGATGGAGATATGTCAATTTTATATTAGGCTCCTACATTTATTCCTGCATTTGTAAAATATGTCACAGACTCTAGATGTTTTGCCTAAACTGCTAGATTCTGTATATTGTGCCTTAATTTCCTCACGGAAATTGAAGCATATTCTATAACAATTCACAAAACCTAATTAGTTAACAATCTAATCAGTACTGTCAATTGGGTGTTAACAAGCAATTAGCACTAATTGGCATTAAGATTTACACACACAACTCACTATACATATTCTGTAACGTGGTGTGCGTAAATGCTAAGTCACATAATTGAAAAGGGGGCACGGCCATGGGTGGGGCATGAACATTTCTAAAATTAATGAGGTCCTTTTACAAAGCTGCAGGAGGGCTAATTCACGGGTAGCGTTTGCCAAATCGGCACTACCGCTGGAGTAGTGCATGCACCTGGTGGTGATTCCAAGTTTGGCGCATGCCAAATCCTGCGGTAGAAAATATTTTTCAATTTTCTACCATGGGGGCATTCCCGGTGGTAATTGGCAGCATGGTCACATTGGTGCAACCTGCATGTTTACTGTGCGAGCAGCATATGAGCCCTTACCGGTAGGTCAATGGCTGGCGATAAAGGCTCAGGCTGTAAATAGGCACACGCTAGTTTTAATTTTTGCACGTCCATTTCCTGGCCCATTAAAAAAATGACCATTTTCACAGCCATGCTAAAAAGTGCCCCAGCACATGCCAAAAAGACGCGCCCATACTACCGCTGGCCACTTTTTACTGTGGCTTTGTAAAAGGATACACCTTTACACCTAATACACCTGCTCTGCACCTAATTTAGAAGTTGGGATTTACGCCAAGTAAAACATTATGTAAGTGGCCACGACTAAATTTGGTCAAGTGGAGAAGCACTTGGTGGATTCTATATACCACACAGAAATGTAAGCCTATTCTATAAAATTTAGGCATACTTTAGGAATATGACTATGCATATTTGTTTTCTGCAAGGAATTTTCAGGTGACATATATAGAATCTAGCCCAAAATGTCTATATGCTGACATCCACAACTTTTCTAAAATGGCACTGCATATGTTTTCACAAAACTGAAGCCTGTCATATTTTAAAGGATTAAAAAAGGCATTATGTGATTAAATAATTAAAAATTATAAGACAAAAATTACAAATTCCAAAGTCTTAGTTAAGAAAGTGTAAGCTTACAGTTAATCCAACAAATATTGTCCTGTGTGGTGATTGCCTATCAATAACCCTGTATCTAAAACAGAAATTCTACCGCTTAATTAGCTAAAACCAGAAGTGCCAAGAATACTGCAGAAAAATACTTCAAATAATGTTTTATGTAAAATGTTTATGCCCTAAGTATTTTTAAGGAAAAGGTGTAAGGTCTTACCTCATGCATAATAACAAAACTAAAAACAACAAGGATTGTATTCAAAAAGATACAGTTCTCTTTTATTAATCTTAGGAAACTTCCCCTCTTAAAAAGTAAGTTTTTCTCCTGTTTCTCTTCTTCATTGACTTGGAGCCATCTTGTGATCCTTTTTGTAAGGCTTTGTAATAATCTAAATTTTGTTTATTTTATTTATTTGAAAATTTCTAGTCTACCTACAACTAGGACAATAACCAGCACTATTCAAAATAAAACAGACAAAATCAGCCCTATGCATGTTCAAACAAATATGTCTTCAGTAACTTACTGAAGTGAACCCTA
Organism: Microcaecilia unicolor; assembly: GCF_901765095.1. NCBI lineage: Eukaryota > Metazoa > Chordata > Amphibia > Gymnophiona > Siphonopidae > Microcaecilia > Microcaecilia unicolor. The sequence continues at coordinate 181,021,918 of NC_044032.1, read as the reverse complement.
TGACTACACAGTCTGAAATAACCTGGTAATTTGTTCCAGATTTGTGGACCCGCTACCTCCAACTTTGTGTCTTAAAATCATATTCGGTAAAACAAAATATGAAAACAAAATATGAAAGTGCTAAGCTGCTACGAGAAAAGCTACACTGGCTCCCCACTTAAAGAACGCATCACGTTCAAAATATGCTCCCTAGTTCACAAAATCATTCACGGAGACACACCAGCCTACATTTATTTATTTATTTACAGCATTTATATCCCACAATTTCCCACCCATGGCAGGCCCAATGTGGCTTACAACAATCTACATAAAAACACAGCATGTCAGGGGTCAAACAATGTCCTAGAAGTATAACGGGGAAAAGGCAAAGCGGGGTAAAGTAAAAGAGAGCAGCGGTGAGTAATGTGACACCGGGGTAAGACAGATCAGAAGGTCGAAATGCCTGGCGGGAGTGATGTGTACGCTTTGCCAAATAGAAAGGTCTTGAGGCGCTTTTTGAAAGTAGGGTGATCAGTAGTAAGTTTCACCAGTTTAGGCAGTTCATTCCAGAGATGAGCGCTAGAGTAAGAGAAAGTTGATGCATAGGTGCTTTTGTATTTAAGTCCATTATATACTGGGTAATGGAGGTTTAAGACCTGATAGACTTACCACCCAGGAATGCTAAAAAATCAACCCGCACATTCCTTAACCTTCACTTCCCCAACTGTAAAGGTCTAAAATACAAACTAACGCATGCGTCAACCTTTGCATACCTGAGCACACAATTCTGGAACGCGCTGCTGCACAACTTAAAAACGATTCTTGAATTAACTAACTTCCGCATACTACTGAAGACCCATCTCTTTAACAAGGTATACCAAAAAGATCAACAAATGTGAACTCCTCCACATACACCCAGAATTGCCTTATAATACCTGCTTGTCATAATACTATCATATTTTATCATTATAATGTGAACCAAGATTTTTCTGTAAAACTAAATGTCTATTTTCTTATATGTTTCTACCATTCATGATATATTATAAGCCACTTTGAGCCTGCAAAGAGGTAGGAAAATGTGGGATACAAATGCAATAAATAAATAAATCTACATATCACGCTAGTGCTCGTTGAAAAAGTTCTCTTTCAGTCCTGTATCACTCCAGACCCTTAACTTCTCAATATCAAGTTATCATTAGCAGCAGTGCCATTACTCTAGGACTCCTGAGGGAGATCATGCCTGTGGAAGCAGCCGTTCTGATTTTGAAGTTAAACCCCTGAAGACGCCACCGTGTGAAACGTATCAATTGCATAGGGTTTGACGTTGTTTGGTGCTGTTCATCATGCAGACCAACTGAGGACAAGTTGGTGATTGAAAGTTGGAGATTTGAAGCACAAAAACTTGGTATTGAGACGTTAAGGGTTTGGAGTGATACGGGACTGAAAGACAACATTTTCAACGAGCACTAGCGTGATGTCGATTTTTATGACACAAAGTCAGAGGTAATATACAGAAAAGGAGATACATCAAAGAAGAGGACAGTGTATACCAGTGTATTAATCTGGACTGATAAAGAACTTTGAATTTTCATGCAGAATCCTCTGTTAAAGGAGATGATGATAAGATAAGGAGTTTTGATAAGACCCGTGCACTTTGGGCCCAGACGGGTCAGATGTAATAGAAGAATATATGATATATGAGTGAAAGCAGAGAGTGGAATGTAAGAGTGATAGAAGAAAGGATGGATGTAGAAAAACCATTAGGCAATATATGCATTGAAAATGTCTATTAAATACATGTTGATATAAATAAAGGGAGAAAGAAACATATACAAGTAGTTACTTAAGGGTTACTTTAAATAATAAATATGTATGAGACATATTTGCATGCTTGTCACCTCAATTGCATGCAAATTCCTCTCATGAATAAAGATATCCTGAAAACCCAATTGGCTGGTGGTCCCTCAGGACAGAGTTGAGAACCACTTGTCTACATGGCATGCTTGAAAGATCCTGAGACCTTACATGCATTATATATTGAAGACAGATCTGAAGCAGTTTTGTAGATTTATTTTAAAATGGTTTTTGCTGTGCTTGTACTGTAATGATCTTGTTGTGTAAGGTATCTGGGAGTGTAAGGTGGGAGGTAGTGGTTGGAGTCTGGCAAAAAGCTGTAGTGCATAATAAGGACTTTATTAGACATATAAACCTATGTTATACACCCCCAAAAAAGCACTGGCATGTGACACTGCTTTGGTAAATGTTTTAAACAATAGCAAAAATATTCTTATTTACCATAGCTGCCAAAATTTCTCAGATAAATGTTTTTATTATAAACACCTACATTTGGCAATAACAGATCCTCTGTTACAAGTTTGGTAGCTAGCAAACTATATCAGTATGGAAAATATTTTATTGTGATATAAATTATATTTTAGAATGAAGATATCTTATTTCAAGATTGCTGTTAACTGGGTTTTATTATCTTGTTTTGCATAAGGTCATATTATCTTCTTTCACTAAATCTTACTAAGATAATTATCTTGTCCGACTGACAGAGTATCTGTCCTTTCTAGTAAAAATTGACTGCTTTTAGGCTTATTTTTAAAATTTGAGATGTTGATTTTTGCAATGCCTTGCCAATAAATGGAAGAAAAGTCCCTTGATAAATCAAACCCTCAGTATGTGGGGATGGAGGCAGTATTCCAGTTGGTACACACATACATCTTGACTTCATTTTCCATCTGTTTTAATCCTAGTGATTGATGTCCTTTCTACATCCTTACATCCCATTTCTGAACAAATCATCTTTCTATGTCTTTTCAGCAAGATCCCAATGTAAAGTTGATATGAACAGCTTCTCAGTACTTTCATACCATTGTTTCATACTCAGGTTTTGATTTTTCTCTTCTTAGTTCTTTGTCTTTTTCATTCTTTTTTTTTTTTTTTTTTTACAATTATGGGGATGGGAGGTGTGAGAGAGAGTATATTTGAGCCCTTTTTCTTTGCAGAGTTTGATTGATCACCTATTAATCTATGTGTAGCAGATTGACAAGTACATTCACTCAATTATTAGTTTAGCTGTGCTTCTCCTCTTCTCACCCTCACCACCTCCCTCTCCCCAAAAAAGCTTAAGGAAGACAATTGTTAGCTATGTAGCAGGCTCATGTCCAGGTGATAGCCAACAACAATATTTTTATCCGCAGGTGAAAGGAAACATTCGTAGGGAACGAGGAGGTGAAGAGAGTGAAAGCATGCACAAAGATTTGATTTGATATTCGCAGCAACACGGTTCCAGATGAAAGAAATAGCTGGGTGTTGACTGCAATAGTGACGACTATGCACAGCTAAGTACAAAGTGTTTGACTTTAAGCGAGTGCATAAGTAAACATAAGAGGGGCATACAAATGTGTATCTGTTTGAATTAAACACATTTTTTTGGACACTTTGTTGAATTTTGTCTAAAATCTAGAAGGTTTTTGCCAGTTATGAGGAACAGATCATATTGACCAACATCTAGGTCATTTTAATCGTCATCAGCTCATTAGACCTTCAGATCTGGAGTGCTTTGAGGCTTTTTCTTCTTTCAAGTGATAGACGTTTACTCATTTTCTGTTGTTTTTTGGTGTGGATCATATAATTTATTGGGAGAGCATTTTTTGAGTTATTTAGATTTCACCTCCACTACTTTAATGATACAAAGATTTGATTTTCACATTTTTCATGCCTACTTTGTCCCATGAAACTGATCTGCACATATAGCAGGCCTGTAAAGAATTCCTCTTTAAAAATAAGTTTGAACACCCACAAATACAAAGGGCTCCTTTTACAAAGCTGTGGTAGTGATTCCCAGTGCGACAAATGCGACAAAGCCTATTAAATTCATATTGGTTCATCACATTTGCCATGTGGGAATCACTACTGCGTGTCTGGAGGTCTGAAAAATGCAGGTATTGCAGATAATACAGAATCTTTCTGCTTGATTGCCAGCAGGTGTGTCTCATTTTGAACACGTATCTCTGATTCTTCGCTCATTGCATTGGTTACCAGTCCATTCTCGATTGCTATATAAGGTAGCATGTTTGATCCATCAATTATTGTACTCTGTGTTCCTTGATACCTTAGAGATGTGATTCAAGTGTATTAGCCTTCACAATCCTTGTGGTCTAAAAACTTGGTTACTGGCTAGTGTTAAATTGCAGGATGTAAGATATGCTGATACTCAGAACACTGCCTTTTCGATAGTAAGTCCACAAATTTGGAATAATTTGTCAGGTTATTTGAGATTACCATAGATGTAGTGTCCTTATATACATCATTGCCACAGAAAGATTGTCTAACTATCATTATACAAGCCTTAGATGGTACACCTTGCCCTCATCAGATTCCAACAAGTTTTTTTACGTTCATTGGCAGAGATAGCTCTTTCAGAAATTATTTTTTTCTATTTGACAATACATTTTTTCTTCAAAAGAAAGGTGTAGCTATGGGTGTAACATTTGCCCCTTTGGTAGCATGCCTTTATATGATTCATTTTGAAAATCAATGGATATATGATGATAATATTTGGCCTATCTACCTATATCATTGACATCACTACATAGATGATGTATTTTTATTTTGGAAAGGGGATCAGGAAAAGTTAAATCAATTTGTTGCGTGATTAAACTCCAGAGATGATATAAAATTCACTATGCAATCATCTATCCAAAATTTGAATTTTTTGGATGTATTAGTTCAAGAAAAAGAATGGACTTTTCCACATCTGGGTGTTTACAAAAGAGACTGATAGAAACTCTTTGTTACAATTTGAGAGTTGTCATCCTATTTCATTACAACACTGATTTTAAATTATAGTCAAAGAAATTAACATCTAAACTGTCATAGAGAGGATATCCACAAAAAGTTCTAAAGCAACATATGGACATGTTAAATTTAATCATATAGAGAACTTCTATTGCAACCTAGAAACGTGTGAAGAATATTTTCAAACACAAAATGGTGTGTTGTGATTTAGACAAGGAATCCCTCAAGCAGCATCAATTGTTCAAAATCATTGGCGGATTGTACAGGCTCATCCTGTTTTTCAAGACCATAATATAAGAATAGCCTTTTCCAAAAACAAAATTCAAGGGGTCCTTTTACTAAGTTGTGGGGAAAACAGGCCCTGCAGTAGCTGTTTTCCCATGTGCCAGGGCCCTTTTTGCCACAGAAGGTAAAAAGCCACTAAAAAAAATGGCCATACGGTAAGTTTACTTTTACTGCGTGGCCATGCAGGGGGAACACTTACTGCCACCCATTGAGGTGGCGGTAAGGGCTCCTGCAGTAACTGGGCAGTGTGCGGTGATGCCTGATTACCACTGGGTTAGCGCCACACTATTAAATTAAAAAATATTTTCTGGTGCTCTGGAAATGGCACGTGCTCAAGCCGGAACTGCAGCCAGAGGCCACGTTGGCTGGCAGTAGTTCAGGGATAGCGTGCAGTAAGCCCATATTGGGCTTACTAATGCTTTGTAAAAGGGCCCCTAAGGGAATTACTGCATGAGCATTGATTTATTAAGTCAACATCAGAATTAGATATTAGTCATGGCCCTTTTATAAGTGGAGGACTGGCCTAGTGGTTAGGGTGGTGGACTCTGGTCCTGGGGAACTGAGTTCAATTCCCACTTCAAGCACAGGCAGCTCCTTGTGACTCTGGGCAAGTCACTTAACCCTCCATTGCCCTAGGTACAAATAAGTACCTGTAGTAGTAGTATATGTAAGCCACATTGAGCCTGCCATGAGTGGGAAAGCACAGGGTACAAATGTTACAAAAAAAAAAAAAAAGTCATGTCAAGTAATGCTACAGATGGATAAATTTATCAATCCAGTAGACAAAAAGAATTATATTCTTAAGTATCACACTGACTGCAACAGTTATTTTATGGTTTACATCATGATTTGTCCGTGTCCAAACATTTATGTAGGGAAAACTACAAGACCGTTAAAAATTAGAGTAAATGAATACAAATTTTGTTTGTTAGATTAAAAATTTGTAGCTCCCATGGTAACTCATTGTGTGGAATACCCTCATAAATTTGAAGATTTAAATGTTGTGCAAAAAGATCAAATAAAGGACCATGGAAGGGGTGGTGACGGGAAAAAATTGTTACAGCTTGAACAAAGATGGATCCTCGTTTGCATTCTTTTACTCCTAAAGGGTTAAAATATTAATATTGACTGGAAGGCTTCTCTGCAATTATATAAATTTGTAGTCTTAAGCAGTGTTTGCATTAGTACACTGTACATGCCAGCCTTAGGGCTCTGTTTACTAAGGTATGCTAGCGTTTTTAGTATGCACTAAAATTAGCGCACGCTAAATGCTAGCGTTGTTCATATGTTCCTATGGGTGACTTTAGTGTTTAGCATGTGATAATCATTAGTGCATGCTAAAAATGCTAGCATGCCCATTTGCGCAGCTTTGCAAACAGGGGCTTAGTGTCCAAGGTACGCAATGTGTTCTTCCATTATTACTAATATGAGCTGAGAAATACTTAACTATCGCAGTCTATACGATATCAGGAATAAACTACCCTTTTTCTTATTTAAAGTGGAGAAAAACAACCTCAGTAGTCAAGGCTTGAGAGCAGTGTGATATAGCAATCAATGCCAGCATCAATGACTCTGTTCCAGTGGTGTACCAAGGTGGGGGGGGGGGGCGGTGGGGGGCGGTCCGCCCCGGGTGCACGCCGCTGGTGGGGGGGGGTTGCCAAGCGCCAGTCAACGTCGTTCGTTTCTATGCTCCCTCTGCCCCAGAACAGGAAGTAACCTGTTCCGGGCCAGAGGGAGCATGGAAATGAACGATGCTGACCGGCACGCGGCACCCCCCCCCCCCCCCAGCGGCGTGCACCCGGGGGTGAGGGGGTTCTTTCACCGGGGTGGAGGGGTGTCCTTTCACCTGGGGGGGTCGCGCTGCATGGGGGGGCGCTGCACCCGGGGGGCGGGGTGGATCGGTGTTCCGCCCCGGGTGTCAACGCCCCTAGGAACGCCACTGCTCTGTTCTTATCAGCGGTCTGAAAACTCCACTTGCGTGTAAGTAAGGGCTCTAAATGGCGTACGCAGCGCTATAGAAATGCTAAATAGTAGTAGTAGTAGTAGTGCTGAACACATGGGCGTTCTCAGCTGACAATGGAAAAAAAAAGAAGGGCTTCCCTGACGAACACTTGGCCAACTTTACTTGGTCCTTTTTTTTTACGACCAAGCCACAAAAATGTGCCCTAAATGAGCAGATGACCACCCAGTCCAGCCTTCGCTATGCTTCCGACATGCCCCATGAACTTTGGTCATCCCCGTGATGGAAAGCAGTTGAGGACACCCAAAATTGGCTTTCGATTATGCCGATTTGGGCGACCCTGTGAAAAGGATGCCCATCTCCCGATTTGTTTCGAAAGATGGGCGCCCTTCTCTTTCGAAAATAAGCCTGATTTTAACATAGTAAATGATAGCAGATAAAAACCTGAACCGGTCCATCCAGTCTGCCCAACAAGATAAAACTCATTTTACATGGTATGTGGTATTTTATATGTATACCCGAGTTTTTGTCCTTGCCTTTCTCAGGGCACAGACTGTAATAGTCTGCCCAACACTGTTCTTGTACTAAAAGTTCTGAAGCTAACATCGAAGCCCCTTAAAATTTACACTCAAGCCCATCCATATCTAAGGTGATCTGATTTAGCATAGCCGGAGTCCTCCAGAGCAGTTGGAAAAACTGCTTCTCTCTGCTCTATTCTGGGGCAGAGAAAATCTGCTTTCTCTTGTCAATGATGGAAACTTAAGTGATTGTGGTAGTAATGCTACTGCCTTTCTTAATCTTGTTTTTGAGAGTCTAGTCATGTTTGTGTTTCAGCAAGACTGCTTCCTTTGTTATATTTGGAATAGGATGCTATACAGGTGCTAAGAGCTAAAGATACTCTAGATTTATTTGTGAGTTTCTTTTTTCATTAGCTCCAGATTATTTTACTGTTCTAAAATATGTTTCCTTTCTGAGGTTGCTGGTGACACTTACCATGCTAAAATTGCCTATTGTAATATTACTATTATGCTGTGAAGGCAGCCAATTTTAAGTAATTTTTACTGTGTCATGTTTATTTGTTGAATTTATGAAATGCCTGCAAAAATTCAGACAATTATAATATTCTGTCTCCCTCTGTACCTGATGAGACTCCTAACAGCTTGATTTATTGTCTTGCTTTTCATCACAGACACATACTCATCATGCATCCCTTTCAGAATGGCAGTACTCATTCTGTGAACAATAAAACTACCTTGTCTGACCTCATTGTGGAGCACCAATTAAAGCTGCTGTTTACAGCTGAGTCCCAGTGGAAGGAGGGATAATCTTCTAATCTTCATCAGCCTTGCCCCTCTATTTTCACTTTTTTTGCATGGTAATAGATCAGAGAGAAATAGAGGTGGGGTTGCTCTGCATTATGCCAATGATCTTTTATCATTATCTATGTCTGCTTCTAGATTCAGTCTTCTGCTGCTCAGTTCATTCCTTTTTTGTTTGTTTGTTTACCAACTACCTACAAGTACAGCTTCTGTTGACATACTTTCTTCCTTGCACATTATCCAAGCTTGTGGATGTTAGAGGATTTTAGTGCAAAAAAATAGAAGAAACTAGTCTTCGGAAAAAAGCAAAACTGCAAGTCAAAACAGCAAAGATGACAAAAAATAAAAGCACAAAAATTTAATAAAAAATAAAAAGTGCAAAAGACGACGCAGAAGGTGAAAATCCAGTAGAAAGTAATGCAATTTTAATGGTCAATTAATAAGATGGTTGATAAGATGAAAAGTCCATATACAATTGAAATGTTCAATGAGCAAAACTCGACACAGCTATGTTTCGGCCTACAAGGCCTGCATCAGGAGTCTATATGTTAAGAAAAACAACATTTAAAAACATTATATGGAAACAAATTAAAAGACAGTAAGAAGGTATAAAATGTACATACATAAGAGAATAAAAACATATTAAAACATAGCCATAGACAATGAAATAAAATTATGTACTCCAAAATTGGTAATCCCACAGTAATGAACACTATACCACCATATTGGTTTATAAACGTAACCAATTAGATTGGAATGTTCTCCAAATTAAATGACGGCACAGTGATAATTAGAAAATAAAAAAAAAAAAATCATAAAACCAACAATTAGCAATAAATATCCTATATAATAATTCTCACCTCCAACATTCTATTGGTCTTGCTGCCTATGTTTGTGACTTCTTCGGCGTTGGTCTGCTAGGCTCCTTAGCACAGGCTGACGTCACCGTAGCCATTATGATGTCACCATCAATACCGTGGTGCTCACCCCGGACAGATCCACATTCCTACCCCTGAGACGAAAGGGTCACCGCTCATCAGCCCCAGGGCGTCTGACCCGAGTCTCACCACAGAACTGGATGCAGGGGAAAAGGCGCAGCAGCTCCACTTATCTTCATGTCGTTGACGATAGTCTGGAAGAGCCCCCCCCCCAGCACGCTGCACTCCTTCTCCAGACCCGCATCCATCTTTACTTTGCCAGATACAACGGCTGACAGGGAGCGGGAACTAGACGCTGCCGCGGTTCTCATACACTCCCAGCCTGGGCGGGAAGAACAACTCTCAGCGCGTGACTCAGCAGCAGCAGCAGCAGCCGCCCGCATCGTGTCTGCCCGCGCGCCCAGTTACAGAGCACCACCACGAGACACAGGAAGGAAACGCACGTCCAACCAACAAACTTTCTTCCTGCTGTGCTGCCTGCGGGTCGCGCGGGACAAGAACCACCCCCAAGTTTTGCTCCGATTGGAGCAACCTCTGGACAGGGCTATCATTCATTCGGGCTCCGCCCATCTTCCCTCTTGGAATGCTCACAGCTGAGTGTTCAAACAGCAAACCCTGGCAGTTTCATAGGGAGGGGGCTTGGAACTGGAAGGGAGGGAAGGAGGAAGGGAGGGATGACGATCCTGGAACTGGGAGGGAGGGGGGATCCTGAAACTCGGAGGGAGGGAGGGGACGACCCTTAAACTCGGAGGGAGGGAGGGAGGGAGGGAGGGGATAACCCTGGAACTTGGAGGGACGACTCTGGAATTGGGAGGGAGGGAGGGAGGGGGGGCCCCTGGCACACACTCTCATTCTCATATACACACTCTCTCACAGACACACTCGCACCCAGTCTAACTCTCTCTCTGTTACACACACTCACACATTCACACTCTCTCTCTCTCTCTCTCACAGAGTCACTCTCACACACACTTTCTCAAACATACACACTCCGAAGAAAACCTTGCTAAGTGCCCGTTTCATTTGTGTCAGAAACAGGCCTTTTTTACTAGTTAAGAGCTTCTTTGTCATGCTACTTATTATTTAAGTTTATTGCATGAGTAACCATGAACAATGAATAAAAATCATTGTAAAAGTATGGATAAATATAAGTATGGATAAATATAAGTACCATACATAATAAACAGAGTGTTGACGTCAAAATGTGACCTACTTTTAGAATCTGAAAAAAATCTGTGTGCTCCTGTTTATGGCTAGTTCAAAGGAGGAAATGAATAAATGCATTGTTACCTTTCAACTTCAGATATTTTGTTTCTTATAGCTTTCACCATCAGATATGATAAAACATGTATCTATAGAATAAATAAATATATGTTTGAATGAATGAATTGTCCTGCGCTTGACAAAGACGCCCTGTACACCAACGAACGAACAAATCATGTAAATTAGGGGGGTGATTTTCTGGTTTTGTGATCCTAATTGTGCGGACAAAAAATTATATATTTATATTTGCTTAATCGTTGTGACTTGAAAAAATGAATAGAGAAATAAAATGAAAAATAAACTCACTTGTTTTTCAATTGTGGATTTTGTTATGAAGCTGTAGCGTCTCTTGATTCATACTCTAATGGTAATATATGAGCAAAAGTAGAATAATATATTATTTCAATGGTAAGCAAAAATGATATCTGCGTTACATTAGGCTTCTGCTTAACCAAGGCGGTACAAGAAAAAGAAATACCCATCTTCAATCTAACAGGTCTTAAGCTAACAGATACCCAAATGCGCATTATACTGAAAGGCCTACCTTTGTACCTACTCCTCAGTATGACGCACTACAGACCCATATTAATCTGTTTCGTTTTTACACAAAGTTACAGATTACTCATTTTTTTCAAGATAAAAAGTCCTCTTTAGATACATTCATAATGAAGCGGAAAACCAAATGGACTCCGCCTGGACCACTAGATCCCAGTACTGTGTGATTACCAATTTTGGAGTACACAATTTTATTTCATTGACTATGGCTACCAACATATCATCATTTAATATGTTTTTATTCTCTTACGTATGTAAATGTTATACCTTCTTACTGTCTTTTAATTTGTTTCCATATAATGTTTTTAAATTTTGTTTTTCTTAACATATAGACTCCTGATACAGGCCTTGTAGGCCGAAACACAGCTGCAGGGCCGCCGAGAGTCTGGGCCAGGCCCGGGACAAGGCCGCCCCTGGAGTCCCCCCACCCGAGGTTGCCAGGCCCCCCTCCACCCGCCACCGGGCCCTCTCTCCACCCCCGGGCCTTCTGCATGAACCTTAAGCGCCTCACCTTCAAAAGCGCAGCAAGCAGCTGCAGGCCACTCCTTCCTTCTGTGTCCTGCCTTCGCGGAACTTACGTCAGGCGAGGGCGGGACACGGAAGGAAGGAGTGGTCTGCCGCTGCTTGCTGCATTTTCGAAGGTGAGGTGCTTAAATTCAATACAGGGACTGGCAGAGGGTAGGCGGGCCAGACTGCGGTGGCGGCGCGGCCCCCCCCCCCCAGAGTCCCGGGCCCAGGGAATTTTGTCCCCCCTGTCCCCCCCTCTCAGCGGCCCTGCACAGCTGTGTCGAGTTTTGCTCATTGAACATTTCAGTTGTATATGGACTTTTCATCTTCTTTATCAACCATCTTATTTATTGACCATTAAAAGTGCATTATTTTCTACTGGATTTTTACCTTCTGCGTCATCTTTTGCACTTTTTATTTTTATTTAATTTTTGTGCTTTTATTTTTTAATTTTTTTAGTCATCTTCACTGTTTTGATTTGCAGGGGATTTTAGTGTCCATGTGGCTAGTCCAACCAGTTCTTAAGATATGGCCTTTCTAAAATAGATGGCTGATTTGAGGCTTATGCATTAAGTTTCAGCCAGTGGCGTAGCAAAGGGTGGGCTCGGGTGGGCCCAGGCCTACTCACTTTCAGCTCAGGGCCACCCAGTAGCAGCACACCTAAGATGCGGCTTTCAGGGATCCCTAAGCCCCACCAGCCAAAAACTCCCAACAACTGTCTCTCCTGCATACCTTGTAAATAGCAGATCTTCACCTGCAGCGACTGATATACTGTTCACACCGGCCCCACAGCCTTCCTTCTGATGTATTTTCACCTATGCAGAAACTGGAAGTTGCATCGGGGGAAAGCTGTGGGCCCAACATGAGCAGTGTGTATTAGTTGTTGCTTGCTACCAGTGAAAATTTTTTACTTTAAAAGGTGGAGGGGGAGGGGGGATGTTTAAGAGATCATATGGCATGCAGGCGAGAGAGGGAGAGACCAAATCACTTGTGGGACAGGGTGGAGTTCTGCCCACTCAAGTTAGGCCCACTCAAAACTGGGTGTCTGGCTACGCCCCTGGTTTCAGCTACCCATAATTCAAGCCACACCCTTGATTTAGTCTTTTTTTTTTGTAATGAATTCTTTAGTTGCTCAGACCAGCTTGAAAGTCTCATCAATTTCTTGTGTGGATCATGCTGTGATTATTTTTAAGTTAGGTTGGACTCTTATTGCTCCACCAGTTACAACTTTCAATAGTCTGACTAGCAGGCTTATTTTTGAAAGAGAAGGGCGCCCATCTTTCGACACAAATTGGGAGATGGGCATCCTTCTCCCAGGGTCGCCCAAATCGGCATAATCGAAAGCCGATTTTGGGCATCCTCAACTGCTTCCCCTCGCGGGGACGACCAAAATTCAGGAGGGCATGTCGGAAGCATAGCGAAGGCGGGACTTGGGCGTGCTTAACACATGGGCGTCCTCGGCCGATAATGGAAAAAAGAAGGGCGTCCCTGACGAACACTTGGCTGACTTTAGGGTTAAATGGTCAGTATTTTCAATGGAGAAGGGTAGTTAGTGGGGTTCCCTAGGTGCTCAGACTGCTGCTTTTTAACATATTTATAAATGACTAGAGATGAGAGTAAATAGTGAAGTAATTAAATTTGCTGATGACACAAAGTTATTTAAAGTCGTTAAATTGCGGGAGGATTGTGAAAAATTACAAGAGGACCTTACGAGACTGGGAGACTGGGTGTCTAAATGGCAGATGACGTTTAATGTGAGCAAGTGCAAAGTGATGCATGTGGGAAAGAGAACCCCAAATTATAACTACGTCATGCAAGGTTCCACTTTAGGAGTCACGGGCCAAGAAAGGGATCCAGGTGTAGTCGTTGATGATACGTTGAAACCTTCTGTTCAGTGTGCTGCTGCGGCTAAGAAAACAAATAGAATGTTAGGTATTATTAGGAAAGGAATGGAAAACAAAAATGAGGATGTTATAATGCCTTTGTATCACTCCATGGTGCGACCACACCTCGAATATTGTGTTCAGTTCTGGTCACCGCATCTTAAAAAAGATATAGTGGAATTAGAAAAGGTGCAGAGAAGGGCAATGAAAATGATAAAGGGGATGGGACAACTTCCCTATGAGGAAAGGCTAAAGCTGCTAGGGCTCTTCAGCTTGGAGAAAAGATGGCTGAGGAGAGATATGATAGAGGTCTAGAAAATAATGAGTGGAGTTGAACAGGTAGATGTGAAGCATCTGTTTATGCTTTCCAAAAATACTAGGACTAGGGGGCATGTGATGAAGCTACAATGTAGTAAATTTAAAATGAATCAGAGAAAACATTTCTTCACTCAACGTGTAATTAAACTCTGGAATTCGTTGCCAGAGAATGTGGTAAAGGCGGTTAGCTTAGCGGAGTTTAAAAAAAGGTTTGGACAGCTTCCTAAAGGAAAAGTCCATAGACTGTTATTGAATGGACTTGGGGAAAATCCACTATTTCTGGGATAAGCAGTATAAAATGGTTTGTACTTTTTTGGGATCTTGCCAGGTATATTGTGACCTGGATTGGCCACTGTTGGAAACAGGATGTTGGGCTTGATGGACCTTTGGCCTTTCCCAGTATGTCAATACTTATTTACTTATGTACTTATGTACTTTACATGGTCCTTTTTGTTTTTACAACCAAGCCACAAAAATGTGCTCTAAATGACCAGATGACCACTGGAGGGAATCGGGGATGACCTCCCCTTACTCCCCCAGTGGTCACTAACCCCCTCCCACCCTCAAAACAAATTTTTAAAATATTTTCCAGCCTCTATGCCAGCCTCAAATATCATACCCAGCTCCATGACACCAGTATGCAGGTCCCTGGAGCAGTTTCAGTGGGTACTGCAGTGCACTTCAGGCAGGTGGACCCAGGCTCACCCCCCCCCCCCCCCACCTGTTATATTTGTTGTGGTAAATGTGAGCCCTCCAAAACCCACTAGAAACCCACTGTACCCACATGTAAGTGCCCCCTTCATTCCTAAGGGCTATGGTATTGGTGTACAGTTGTGTGGAGTGGGTTTTGGGGGGCTCAGCACACAAGGTAAGGGAGCTATGCACCTGGGAGCTTTTTCTGAAGTCCACTGCAGTGCCCCCTAGTGTGCCTGGTTGGTGTCCTGGCATGTCAGGGGGACCAGTGCACTATGAATGCTGGCTCCTCCCACAACCAAAAGGCTTGCATTTGGTCGTTTCTAAGACGGGCGTTCTTGGTTTCCATTATTGCCGAAATCAGAAACGACCAGGGATGACCATCTCTAAGGACGACCTAAATGTCAAGATTTGGGTGTCCCCGACCATATTATCGAAACAAAAGATGGATGTTCATCTTGTTTCGATAATATGGGTTTCCCCGCCCCTCCCCGGGACGTTTTGCGAGGACGTCCTCAGCAAAACTTGGGCGTCCCTTTCGATTATGCCCCTTCAGGTATCTTACACATGTGGACCTTGCTAAATTGCTTTTAGAGAACCCTAATCTTTATTAGAATTTTCTTTCTCCCTTTGAATGGTCAGGTCCATTTCCGGAACACTACTTTTAGAGATTTTATAGACAAAGCTGCCACTAAAAGAAAGTTAAGTGAGGGCAGGGATTGAGAACCTTTTTTTTCATCTGGGTCAAGTATACCAGGCCAAGTGAACCAGGAAATTATAGACTAATGTGTGTAATGACAGTGCACAGCAAAATGGTAGAGATATAAAGAACAAAATTAATGAACATATGCATGGATTAAGGGGACAAAGCCAACATGAATTTAGCCAAGAGAAACTTTGCCTCACCTATATACTACATTTCTTTGAAGGGATGAATAAATATGTGAATAAAGGTCAGCTGGTTGATATTGTATATCTGTATTTGCAAAAGGTGTTTGATAAAGTACCTCATGAATGACTCTTGAGGAAACTAAAAGGTCATAGGATAGGATGGGAGGCAGTGTCCTAGTGTGGATTAAGAACTGTTAAAAAAGATAGAAAACAGAGGGTTAAATGATCAATATTCTCAATGGAGAAGTGTAGATAGTGGGGTTCCAAAGGGAAATGACCTGAAACATTAATAATAAGTGAGGTGATCAAGTTTGCTGATGACACAAAGTTATTCAAAGTTGTAAAATTACAAAAGGATTCTGAGAAATTGCAAGAGGACCTTAAGAGATTAAGAGACTGGACATCCAAAGGGCAGATGAAATTTAATCTGAGCATGCGCAAAGTAATGTATACAGGGAAGAAGAACCAAGGCTAAAGCTACATGATGTAAAATTCCACTTTAGGACTCACCGCCCAGGAAAAGCATCTAGGTGTCATCAATGGTACATTGAAGTCCTCTGCTCAGCGTGCAGTGGCAGATAAGAAAGCAAATAGAATGTTAGGAATTATTAGGACAGGAATAGAGAACAAAACAATGAATATTATTATACTCTTGTACTGCTCCTTGGTGCAACTGCACCTTGAATATTGTGTGTAATTCTGATCACCCTCTCTCAAAAAGGCTGACCAAAATGGTAAAGGAAATGGGATAACTTCACTATGAGGAAAGGCAAAGAGCTAGTAGGCTTATTTTCAAAAGAGAAGGACGCCCATCTTTCGACACAAATAGCAAGATGGGTGTCCTTCTCACAGGGTCACCCAAATCGGCATAATCGAAAGCTGATTTTGGGCGTCTTCAACTGCTTTCCATTGCGGGGACGACCAAAGTTCACGGGGGCATGTCGGAGACGTAGCGAAGGTGGGACGTCCTCAGAAAAACTTGGGCGTCCCTTTCGATTATGCCCCTCTAGGGCTCTTCAGCTTGGAGAAGAGACAGCCAAGATGAAATATGATAGAACTATGTAAAATAATGACAGGAGTAGAATGGATAAATGTGAATTACTTGTTTACTCTTTCCAAAAGTACATGAATTGGGGGGAGGGGGAGGCATGCAATGAATCTACTATGTTGTAAATTTAAACCAATTGGTGAAAATATTTTTTCACATAGCTCAAAATTCTATATATGGTGCTGAAAAATTGACACCACTAAAATTTCACGCTAAGCGCTATTCTATAAACAGAGTTCAGAGTTGGTGCAATTTATAGAATAGTATTTGGTGCCGGGATCTGCCCCAAATTTTAGGTGTGAGGATTTACACCAAGTAAACCCTGGTGCAAACACTTGCACTTAAATGACACATTCTATAAAACTGTGCGTAAATTCTCTCCCATGACCCCTTTTCAGATCCATTTGTAAAATATAAGCACAGATCTCAGTGCCTAAAAATGTGCATGCAAATTTTAATTAATACCAATTAGTACCAATAATTAACACCCATTTATCAGTGCAAATGAGCTAGTTATTCAAAGAAATTGTACAAAGAAATTGGGCACATGGCCAAATTTCCACACCCAATTTTGAGTGCCATATATTGAATTAGGCCAATAATGAATAATTAAGCTCTGGAATTTGTTGCTAGAGAATATGGTACAATTAGTTTTAAAAAGATTTTGTCAAGTTCCTAAAAGAAATGTCCATAAACAATTAAAGTGTACTTGGAAAAACCATTGCTTATTCATGAGACTAGCCGTTGAGCCCGTAAAAATGGGCTAGTAAAGGAAGGGGGGGTTGAAAGGCCCCTCCCCCCCGGAGTCCCCTCCGCCACCCCTCCACCCGGGCCGGGTACCTGGCTTCACTATCCAAAACCGCTGGAATGCAGCACACAGCTCATCTGAGCTGCCGTCGGCCTTCCTTCTTCTCTGCGTGTGATCCGCCCTCGTGTGACATAACGTTGGCGAGTACGGGACACAGGCAGTTAAGGAAGGCCAACGGCAGCTCAGATGAGCTGTGTGCTGCGTTCCGGCGGTTTGAATAGTGAAGCCAGGTACCCGGTCCGGGTGGAGGGTGGGTGGCGGCGGCAACTCCGGGTGGGTGGGGGGAGCGGTGGCGACGGCAGTTCCCTCACTTGCAGGTGTGCAGGTTCCCTCTCTGTCACACCCCCGTCATCACGTATTGACGCGGGGGCAGGACAGAGAGGGTCTCTACTGCGCATTTGCGAGTGAGTACGCCTTTTGCCATTTATATGTTTGATGTTGCTAGAGAATATGGTACAAGTAGTTTAAAAAAGATTTTGTCAAGTTCCTAAAAGAAATGTCCATAAACAATTAAAGTGTACTTGGGAAAACCATTGCTTATTCATGAGATAAGCAACATGAAATATATTCTATTCTTTTGGGATCCTGCCAGGTACTTGTGACCTGGATTGGTCACTGCTGGAAACAGAATACTAAGCTTTATGAACCTTTAGTCTGTCCCAGTATGGCAATACTTAGGTACTTATGAGTGTAAGTGGCATAGGAATAAGACAGAAGCTAACTGTCTTTGATGTAAAGATCTTTATAGATACCATGAAAACAGCTGCAGACTGATTATATTTATTAAATTTTCACAGTAGAATATTTTAAAGTATTTAGAGAAACTCTAACCCTCAAACAGAGCTGAATAATAGGGGCTGAACAAAACCACTTCCTTAAGTGTTTGGCTGCTACTGTTCTTCCAGCGTGAGCTAACCCATCGGGGGAGTTAAAGAATAGCAGGAAGCGTTATTTGTTCTGTCCCCTCAGGCAGCAGTTCCCTCAGCAATGCTGTGCAAAGTTTGTTCTTAATTTAATATTTTGCTTATGAGGCATTTTTGCTGATTACGATAGGTATGTGGCTTGTGTGGTCCCAGTCAGGGCTATTGGGGGGGGGGGGGGGCGGAGGGGTTGTCTTCATGGTTCCATGTTTTACAGTGCTCCAGACTGCCTTTATTATTTATTTATTGGCATTTATTAACAACTTTTATGAAGAGATTCACCCAAGAAGGTGTATAGCAGGTAATGGTTAACAAAACTATGGGACTATGGATCAGGACAGGCTGCTGGAGTGAGAGGCTGCTTTATTTGGTCAGGCAGTAATGTGGTCCTAGTGTCTGTCATTTTATTTGGGAACTGACTGGTCGATATTCAGCCTGTGATGGTCAGCATTAGCCCCAGATATTCAATGCCAGGCCATGTCCAGGCACCGGCATTAAATGTCTAGGGATAATTTGTTATGTGCCAGCTGCCGTAGCTTATGCAGATCCTGGTCAATATTCAGCTACATGGGTCCTGGCTGAATATCAGCCAAGATATGCAGATGTATTTCTGTCCACATTTCACCCTACCCCCCACAAATTCTATCCCCTTGAAACATCCTGAACCCTCCTACTCATCCCTCCACCCTCCCTCCCATCCTTCAGAAGAAGATCAAGATCACTCTACAGAATCCCCCCTCCCTCTCACCCTCTGGAAGAATATCAAGACCCTCCATAGGATTCCTGTCCTTTCCACTCATTTCCCAACCTCTGGAACTTCAAGCTTCCCTCCCTCCCTCCAGATTGTGACAGTCATACCTGCCCATTTCCTGGTGGCCTAGTGGTGAAATGGGCAGGAGCCATGACAACTTTCTTCTGCCTGTTTCAGCTTCCTTCTTAAAATGGCTGCTGCAACTTCTAGCAGCAGCCATTTTAAGGAGGCAACCTCAGCAGACAGCAGTGAGTGGGCATCACTCCTGTACATTTTCCCACTAGACTACCAGGAATCAGGCAGGTAAACCCACCATGATCTGGAGGGTTTTGATGCTCTAGAGATTGGAGGGAGGGAGGCAGGGGGGATCCTGCATGGGACTTTGTTCTTTGGGGGTGGGGGATGGAAGGGATTGTTGCTGGGGGGAGGGTTGATGTTCTTCCAGAGGGTGAAAGAAGGGAGGGCAAATCCTGGGGGGGGGGGGAGGGAGGAGGATGGAGTCTTGTTATGCTTCCAGGGAATAGGAGGGAGGGGGATCCTGTAGGAAGGGGGTCTTGATGTGCTTCCAAGGAGGTGGGATGGAGGTTGAGGGATTAGCTACATTTTAGGCCAGGACTCAGAAGTTAACCAGGCACTGGCCATTACTCAGATTAGTGCTCAATTAACTCACTTCATGTTAGGACAGCCTTTTTTCTGTTTTATCTTTATGTGGTTACTTAACAAGTAAGTGGACTGAAAATCACCACTAACTGGCTAAACTTCCACTCCACTCTAACTCCATCCTAGACCACCCACAAACTGGCCGGTTTCAGCATGGGTGGTTAGAGGGGATATTCAATGGCATTATCCAGTTAGGTCCATTAAATATCCCCAAATAATCCCACACAAGGAATTAATGGCCAGGAGCTTCTCTTGGCTGTTTAAATTGCTTCAGATATTGACCCCTAAGGGTTATATATCTGTGCCTCTGATTTTGGCTGGCGGTAAGGACTCAGACCATAAATAGGCACACACTAGTTTTGATTTCTGTGCATGCCCATTTCCAGGCCCATTAAACAATGGCCTTTTTCCCACACTACTGCAAGCCACGTTTTACCACAGTTTTGTAAAAGAACCCCTAAGTGCTTTGGCTATGTCGGGTACTCATGTTCCTCTAAAACTGAAATGGAAGATTTTGCATGAGAAGTACATGGATATTTTTTTTATTTTGGTGAAAGACCAGGAATACACTGAGTTGACAAAAGGTGAAAAGCAGAAAGAAGAGGTTGAAAAGAGGAAGATTAAGGTTCAAAATCTATAAATAATTGGATTCTTGCTTTTCATATTTTTGGCAGCAATTTTAGGAGAGGCAACACCTGCTTTGTATCCCACTTTTCTAAAGTATTCTGATATAATTTTATGGGTTTATCATACTTATGGCTGGTGAGCATGGTTGAGTTATAATATTCATTTTAGAAACAGCCAAGATATGTCTGAAGGTTGGGATTTTAGGGATGTAGATATTTTTCTGGCTGAGATTCCTTTCAATGATTTGGGCAGCTGTCTTCCTTACCAGCAGTTCCTGGATTTGGAACTTTGGGTTGGTCTGGATCTGTGTAGGCAGAGAATGTTAATAGTGGTGTTCACAGTTTGGATAATCATCCCTTCAAACTGGAAGTCTGGTGGCCAAGCAGGTGGGATTGGAAATGCTTGCTTCCACTTCAACAGTACAGGAAATGGTTACTTTTACTGAAGTAATAATTTCATCAATTTTTACTACTTGTTACTTGGTTATATCTGATGTTAAAAATAAAAGCAGAAGTGAGGTGTAAATGATGATTTCTCAGTAAACCAAATCGAACAGAGAGGGTAAAGAGCATACATAGGAAGTACACGAACAAAAAAGCAACACTGGGCCTTCAAGACTGAGACAACAGGAGTATTTTATTGACAAGTGACTTGTCAATAAAATACTCCTGTTGTCTCAGTCTTGAAGGCCCAGTGCTGCTTTTCAGTAAACCAAATGAAAGAACATAACCTGGAACAGGATATTGCTATTGCAAAGCTCACCACGTAAATAGTGGATCATTTCATCTTAGTGTAACCCTATGGGTTAAATTTTAAAAGATTACCTGGCTCCTTTTAGATCTAGTGTAGAGATAGTGAGCAGTGCAGTGAAACTGAGTAGTCTGTGTGCATGCGCTGAGTGTTCCATATGCTACAAACAGCTCAGGATGGCAGTTGGGAGGGAGCTGTATTGGTGAGAACATGTTACTAGGATAAGACTGGAAGAAAGTTGATGCTGGAGATCATCACCTGAAAGAAAAGGTGCCCACCGTTCAAAAGAGCCAGAGAGAAAACACAGAGAACAGCTAAGTGACTGAAACTATTTAAAAAAGTGCACATAAGAGAAAATAGTAAAGGAAACCTAAACAATAAGTGAGAGAACTAAAAGAAGAAGAAAAAAAGAGTAGAAGAGAACTTACATGTTGAGATCCTTGAAGGTCTCTGGATATCTGAAAGACAGGAGAAAAAGTTTAAAGAATCTACTGTTTTGTAAAATTGAATGTGCTTAAATGATTGATGTACCTAATAGTTATACTTATCTGAAAATGCTCCCAATGTTTCTAAACTGATTTGTGTTGCAAACCTGTAATTGAAATACATATGTTAAATTTGCAAGTTGGTAAAATTCCATTAACATTTAAATATAATTCAAATAATAAAAAAAATATTTTCTTTTTATTGTTAAACTCCCTGGTTGGTGTTGAGTCATTTTGGGGAAACACTCTGACATATTTGGTACCATCATTTTAATACCTTGCTCTGCCACCAGGGGGCTTATATTAGATGTTGCTCTTCAGAGAATATAGCCTATGAGAATAGTGGAGTTGCCTGTGTTTGTTGAACTGGTTACTGGTTTCCAGCCAAACAGTGATGTTTGGGTCATTTTAAAATGGAGATGAAGTTGAAGCTGGCTGCAGTTCTTACGAATAGACATACGTCTGGTCATCCCATGGAAAATTTTAGATTGGGATGACTGTCCACTGGATTGATAAGAGTCTTTAGAGAGGAAGTCTGCATGCCTGGCCTTAAGATTGAAGGGATCCCACACATTTGACGTTCTTGCATCAGTTCTTGAAGATATTCAGAGTTTGCTATCAGATAAAAAGTTGTTAGAATTACAACAGACAATGATTACAACTTTGAGAAAGTCTTCTCTATAATTGGACAGCATGACATTTATAATGAAAAAGAAGATGAAGATGCAAGTGATGGATTAGCACTAGTTCAACTCCAGTCCATGTGTCCAACAACCTTGTAGGTTTAAACTTTTGTATGGGTGCTCACCTGACTTCTTGCTGTCATCCCCAAGGACCAGCAATTGGCAGGGGTGATGAATCTTAATTTTTGCTCTTGGTTGGTGTTTCACAAGGCCCCATCTCCAATTAACTTGGATGCTTTGATGTGTTACAAGGGATATATTTATCATATTATGAGGCAGCCCTGGGTAGCATTTTCCTTTAACTTTTTTGGAGCATTCCATCTGGGTGAGTTTTAGTGTCTTCTTCTAAAAAGCCTTTGATTAAGTGGGATCTATTGGTGGGTGGTGATTGGCTTTATGAAAAAGTTGGAACTTGGATTTGTCACTTGAAAACATGTCAGTTAGGGAAAGGATTGTAGAATGGAAGGTGGAGTTATTGGTTAATGCATGTTTATATGGTATCAATTTGCTGCTGTTCTCAGGGGATCTTGAGGCCAGTGTGTTTTAATCTATTGGATTTCGGGACATATTCTTTCAGGATTGGGGTAGCTTCATTTCCTGCAGCAAAGGGTTTGTTCCTGCACATAGTCATATAATAGACAAAATCACAAAATCCTAAATTCCACTGGTATGCCATACCAATACTAAACACAAGTTGGAGTGAAAAGAATCAAAACAAAATCTCAAATCCAAATTCTTAATTCTATGATTTCTTAAATTTTAACATAACCCACAGTGTGTAAATAGGATAAAAAGTGGAAGACCCTCAGAAATATATAACTCACTGATGCAGCAATCTAGAACTTTTAGAACTGCTAAAGAGGGTGGACAAGTTTTTCATTCACTGGATCCCCCTATTTACCTTAGTTACCATGTGACACAAATTCACATCACATAAACTAGTGCATAATACTTTAATAACAATGACATCAATGATACTTTAATAACAATAACATTAATCTGGAAATGCCATACTTATACAAATACTGTCACATTTTATGATGTCCTACTTCCTTTAAACACACTGTGAAATATTCAACTTTCATATTAACAAGTGTAACACTCTTATAAATATAATACAGGTTATTGCAAATCAAGCACAATAGCACTGACAAAATAGCCCCGACAAAACAGCCTTGTAACAAAATAGCCCATGACAAAATAGCCCTAGACAAAATGGCCCCTCCCATAAAATAAACCTTAACAATATAGACCCTAGTCAAACTAGCCCCATTAATAAAATAGCCCCCTAGAAAAAAAATAATACATCACAAAAAAAGATGATAAATTACAAGTGAAATCTTCACTGATAAAGGCTCCTACCAGCATTGCATTGTATAAAGCATATATAAATAAACAAAACTCTATTGCTACCAACTGTATTCACGATCTGTTCTGCTGTTTAAGGAAACTATTCTTCTATCAACATGCTAATTAAAAAAAAACTATATTGTCATTATAGTCTTACCAACCTTATCCTGTTTGGCAAGGTAAGATTATTAGGAAAAAATGCAGTGTGCCACAAGGTAAGTTCTCCCCCTCTCTGGTACTTTTTGGGTTACTTTGTCAGAGGCCATATTCTGGGCAGCCTGATCAGGGGGCTAATTTGTCAGGGGCTATATTGTGGGCAGGCCGTTTTGACAGTGGCTGTTATGTTGGGAGCTTTTTTGTCAAGGCTATTTTGTGTAGGGGCTTTTTTATCGCAGCCATTTTGTCGGGGGCCATGTTGACCGGGTACCATCTCTCAATGCTGTTAGGTATTACACTTCTACCAGGCAGTGCTGTCACACAATGCTTCTTCTTTTACTCGATGAACCAGCATTCAGCATCCCTAGTAAGCGCCTGACTCCATGGGTTCCTAAAGCTTCTGCTTCAGAGACTCGGGTTCTACTGCTGCAATATGAAAATCAAAACAAGTGTGCTGAAAGACTTGTTTTTGATTTACAGACCACAGCAGTGCAACTCAACACAAACATCTATATACAGGAAACCTAAAGACAGATGTAGTTACCTTCACAACTCTACCTTCTACCCTTCACATGCAAAAAAGTCCATTTTACACAGCCAAGCCACAAGATTCTACTGTGAATCCTTCGAACAAAAAGGTTGCAATCCCAAAATAATCTCCAAGAGGAAAAGAAAGCCACAGAGAGAATCTCCCTTGTAGTGACCTAAAATCCAGAGCTAGAAAAATTGAAAAGCTCAAATCCAGAACCCCTAGGGTAGCATTTTCAGAAGTGTTACCCGTTCCACGCGCAGGGTTCACAAAAGTATTTCTTTGATGGTTTCAGAAGGAAGAGGATGGAATGGGTTAGGGGAGAAACAGGGAGAGCTAGGTGGATGAGTGACAGGGAGAGATGGATGGCTGATAAGAGGGTGACAAAGCAGTAGAATGTTATGGTTTATAATGGGCTAGAAAACCCAGATCATTGTTAAGTCCTGTCTGGTGGGTGTCAAAATATTTATATGGTTTCATGGCCATTTGTATATGGTCTGGGCTCAGATACAGGCTGAGGAGTAACACTTGGGGGGGGGGGGGGTCTTTTACTAAAGGTTAGATTGAGTTATCTGCAGCAGGTCTCATTTTATTCCTATGGGCCCTGCTGCAGATAACTTGAGTTCATCTTTAGTAAAAGAACCCCTTGGTGTCTTACTTGGGTCTTGCTTCAGCAGGATTCTGGATCTTTTGGTTGGGTACATATGGAATATGTTGGGAACAGCTGTTGCCTTCTATTTTTCAGGCCAGGTCGTGGTTAATTGCTCTACATTTATTGTTAATTCATTTGAGGGGTAATGATTTTTATTATAAAAATCATTTTTCAGCCGCACATATCAGACATGCACCAAAAATGAAATTACCGCAACAGCCATGGGGTAGCTGGGTGTAACTCCATTTTGGCATGCAATGGGCGCAATTAGATAGTTACATGGCTTAGTAAAATGGCCCCTGTGGTGGCAGCACCCACACTACAAGCTTCTGTTTTGTTTCAACAGTTAAGCTTTCTGGGGGTAATGCTGGAAAGCCATAAGTCCATTATCGGTAAGCAAAACTAATGTATTTGAATGAAATTTGCAGATTGTTCTAAATAGGACTGCAAAATTGACAGCCCCTATAAATTGTAGTAAGTCTGAGCTCTTGTTAAGTTTATTAGAGCATAGTATATTAGTTGCACAGGCTTCTAGTTACACATCTAGCCCTTGGCATTATCAGCTTTAGTTTTGATTTTAAAGTTAACCTCTTAGTAGATTGGGAAGCAAAATTAATATATTGTAATGAAATTAGTAAATGTGAAGCTGATAGCCTATATAATTCATATTAAGCCTGAGCCCCTGTTAAGTTTCTTCATATACAGTATGTTAGTCTGTAATCTTCTCAAAGAGATGAATACTCTATTGGGTGACATTAATAATTTCAGATAATATTTAGCTTCTTTTGAATAGGATTATTTGCTTATTTTTACTCCTCAAAGAAGAATTTATCAGCCACTGTCTCACTGAAGTCTGCTCTGAAGTTATATATATATTTTGAAAGTGACATCTATGAAACTGGTAGATACTATTGATTAATACATTGGAGCCAGCAACATGTATAGATTGTGCCTAGCATGGACTCCTGTCTTTTCAGCAAAGCAGAGTACACTATTTTGTAAGAAGGAAACAAACAACAATTTCTTTGAGTATACATGAGTAGAAATATTTATAATTGTATATTTAATTTTTATAGAAAAGATAGGATGATATTTCAGAAATGCCAATTAGGAAGTTATTTTTCAATGCGTTCCATGTTCTCTGTTTTTACTTTTAAGATCTTGGAAGAAAGTTTGCAATATAAATAGTCCATGATCAGACACTCCTTGGCATTTACTTTCTTTAAAAAAAATTGTTTTAATTGTATTTATAATTATTCACAAGTTAAACCACATTAGTTAGAGATTCTTATATTTAATATTATTTTTGACGGAAGGAAGAAAAACAGTAAAGTTCTAGGAAACCAGTTAATGAGGCACACCAGACAAATGCATACACATAGGGATTGTTACATTTTATTATTGATTTATTTAAAGTCAGCCAGTATGTCCAAACAAGGGGGTCGATATTAAAAGCAATTTAAATGGACAGAAAACAGCTCTTGCCCATTGCTTCTTGTCCAGGGCTAACCGGGCAAATTCAGAGGCACATAACCAGAAGGCTCAGGTTTAAATCCCACAGCAGTTCATTCTGGCCTAGGGCAAGTCACTTAACTCTCCATGCCTTGGGCCCAATTTTGGGCAGATTTTGGCAGCAATGCAACTCTAGGTCATGCCTCATAGCATTGCTTCACACTGCATGGAGGAAGGCAATGGCAAACCACTTCTATATCATGCCAAGAAAATCACAAGGGGAGGGAAACCCTCATTATGTGGACACCAGGAGTCAATCTGGATCTGGAATGATTAAAGGTTTATAGAACCTGGATTTAAGTTAGATGTTACACTGAGATTAAAAAACTTACCTTGGTATGTGTTGCTGATAAAAACCCGAGAAAAAGGTTGTGTTAGCACTGTGGTTTCTAAATAAATAAATAATCGAACTAGGTTAAAAAGCTTCTGGTTTACAAAGCTCTAAAATTTAACTTATCTGGAATGTTATTAATTAATTGAAATGTTCTCTTAAACAGATTTGAGATAATAGGAAGAAAAAAAAGATTTCCATTCTAACTCTTTATCAATTGATGCTGTAATATCTGAGCACTTTAACTTACTGCATTTTTCCAACAAGTGTTTTAATATTCAGCATTTAACATCTACTGTTGTAAATATCAAAATATGTTTAACATCTGATCTTTAAAATACTATTCAATGTTTTTAATTGCTTTTAGCCTTATTGTAAAATCTACCTCATTTATCGTTTTTCACAATTTTGGGGAAAACCATTGCTGTAGTAAAAAACCCACCTGTTTACAAAGCCGCGCTAGCGACTGTGGGTGTGGTAAAGCTGGCACAGCTTTGAAAACCAGGGGGAAATAACACTATTTTGAAAGAAACATAGAAAGGCATTTTTGATATGACATCTAAATCCGATTTTGAACTTTTTGCAAAAAAATCCAAAACTTCAGTAGCGAACATGGCCATTTTCAAATGCAGAAAGACGTCCAATATTTTTGTTTAAAAAATGGCCATTTACTAGATGTTTTTGTGCTCAGTGCAACTATCATTTTGGGCAATTTTCCAAAAAAAAAAAAAAAAAGACCAAGGGAAAAATGCACAAAAAAAACCATTGGGATGTATGAGGGGAGGGGGCAGCATTCTTAGCAGACTGTCCACACAGTCATTCCAGCAGAGCAGTGGGGCACCCTAGTGGACACTGCAGTGGACTTCACATAATAGGTCCCAGGTACACATTTTGTCAGTACCCCCTTATATTGTATGGTGAGCTTTCCAAAACCCACCAAAAACCTACTGTAGGTTTTTGGTGGGTTTTGGAGGGCTCACCTTAAGTGTATCAGTTAGAGTGGGATATGTACCTGGGTCCCCCTTCTCTATAGTGCACTGACCACTAGGCTACTCCAGTGACCTGCTTGTTGCTCTAATAGGACTGGCCATAACATCTGAAGCTGTCATAGAGGTTGGTATGTACTGCTTCTTTCACAACTTTGGGGGGGGGGGGTGGAAGGGAGTCAATGACCACTGGGGGAGTAAGGGGGTTATGCCTTAATCCTGCAAGTGGTCATTTGATCACTTATGGCACCTTTTGGTCACTTCATCATGATTGAAACAGGTCTACCCAAAAAAATGTCTTAATTTTGGTTCTAGACTTTTCCATTTTGTTTAATTATTGCAGAAAACATCTCCCTTTTGGTACTGTCCATGTCCTACCCAAAGCACACTCCCAACACCCCCCCCCCCTCCTTGAAATTTGATTAACTGTGGAGCAAAACATCAAAAATCAGGCTGTTGAAAATTGCAACTTGGACTTTTTTGAGAGAAAAACATCCTTCTGCTACCTTATGACATTTTTTTTGTTTTGAAAATAAGCCCCCTGAGTGTCTTTTTACTACTACTTAGCATTTCTATAGCGCTGCCAGGGTTACGCAGCGCTGTACAAGTTTAACATGGGGAAGGATAGTCCCTACTCAAGAGAGCTTACAATCTAAAGGATCTACTGGTTGTCTTGACAGTTCACTTGAGATACTTGGCTGCTATGACATAATTAAAAGGGTACTGTAGAACTGGCTGTACAGAGGCTTGGGACACACCTAGTAAATCAAGTTTTCAGGATATTCACAATGAATGTGCATTAGATAAATTTGTTTGTACTGCCTCCATTATAGGCAAATCTGTCTCATGTATATTCATTGCGGGTTTTCTGAAAACCAGCTAAGTGTGTCCTTAGGTCTGGGCCAAGAATCCATGGTCTATGGTCTTCTATCATGACGGAGTGCTTTCTAATTGTTTTTTCCATTTGCTAGCTCTTAAATTGTTGGTCTATGGTACCCTTGATGACGGAGTCTTCTGGGTCAAATGCGGTTTAGTAGGGTCAGGCTACATTCTGTTGTAAATCTCCTTTCTGGCCTATATATCACATTTCAGTTTACCATGGTGATAGCTTCCAATTTACATAGGAATAGCAGACTTGCAACAAGTCCCACACTGGTTTCTGAATGATGCACTCGGCATGTCTTCATTTTGGTACTTGCCTTTCCTCTTCAGAATCAATCCATGGGTCTCAAACCAACTTAGTGATATCAGCACAGAAGCCAAGTTGAGTACCTTAGTAGACAGGTCTGGGCTTGGTGGATGGGACCCAAGGTCACTGCTCCCCCCCCCCCCCCCTTCCATTGATCTGCTGCCTTCTGAGAGGATCTGCTCTAATTCTGGACAGGAGATGATCTAATTCAGCAATATCCCAATTAACTGATTTTAAGTTTTTACATTGCCTGGCACATGCAATCAAATAGGGTCTCTATTAAAGATGGGCTTGTGTCTACATATTTGCTAACCTAGCACAGATATCTCCTGGTTATTAAGGTACAACTGATGACAGAGATGCTGCTGGTTTCCAAGGCCTCTATCTTGACAGTCCACAATGGTGGCACAGACTGGTGAGTGCTTGGCAGCATGTGGCCTCAGGTTGCTCTTTCATAGAGTAACAGGTCTTCTGAGCAGAGGCCGTTCCTAGGCCAGGAACTTTGGGGACAGTTAGGAGGGGGATCTCACAGTAGCTTGTGGGCCACAAAGTTAGCTGGGAACCCCACTGAATTGGTGGCCCTGCATTACTCATGACTTCCCTTGCCCCTCTGGCTCTTGTGCTCTTCACTATCGCCTGTCCTGCCTTGGGTCTAAATTTTTCCTGGTTCTGGTCAAGTAGGGATTCCATGGGAGTCCCAATGGAGCATTTTTAAGGGGGGGGGGGGTAATCCCATCCTTGATACTTACTCCACTAGTCCTTGTGTGATGTGTGTAGCTACTTCTGGAGCTGGATCCACTTCCTGATGGTCATCTGGAAGACCCCTCGCTTTTCTTGGTCACTTCAGGTGATTTCTAATGTCCTTGAATTTCAGAGGATTCCTCTGATTCAAAGAGGTCCTCATCACATTGGCAACAGCATATAGTCATAGGAATTGAACCCTGATCTTGACGGCACTATGGCATCTGATCTGACTGATGGTCCCGTGGGGCATATCCTGCCCAGTGTTCTCATGTGCAGCACAAAATCCAACTCTGCCAGCCCAATGGATGTATTACTGCAACCTTGGTTTGTGGGATAATGTGGAATACAGACACTGTGCTCCTATGTTTACTCCTTGCTGTATACTGGTTCAATCCCGTTTGAGACTTGGTGCCTTCAGACAGCCATTCCAGGACAGGATTTGTCATGATGGTATCAAAGACACTATCCCTTGACAACCCATGTGAAAAGGACCTGCCTTGTTGTCTATATCACTGTTAATGGAATTATATGTCACCAATCACAAAGGTTGTGCACAGAGGTTATGCAAACAGCGATGGAACTGAAATATACTAATGACTTTACAGACATGGAAGAAAAGGTTTTTCACTCTCTCTCTCTTTAGAGTAACTTTGTTAGAGGAACTCGCTTTCTAGAGAAATTCTCAGGGGAAACTCTCTTGCTTTCACTTCTGCTGGTTCACCCCCTGCACCTCCATTTTACTTGCCACCTTTGGTTAGCTTGAGCTGGAAAAACAACACTGCCTTATGAGACTGCAGCTGCATCTGGGTCCAGACTTCCTCTGGCAGAAGCTTCCTGTTGCACTAGTTGTTAAGGCATTTATAATTCTTCTACTATTTGAGACAGAAAAGAAATATTATTTCTCTTTTAAATGTAAGCCAAGCAAAACTGGTGTAATGTATTGTCTTGTTAGAGAATATTTGTCTTTCTGGATTTTTTTATTTGCAGATCGATATTCAAAACAATTTAACCGGCCAGAAATGGCCACTGACTGGTTAAACTGTTTGTTCAGGGCTATCTGCTAATTTTCAGCAGCACTTAACCAGTTAGCACCTAAGTGAAACTCAGATATTTGGGAGGGGGGTGTGTGCTCCGGGGGTAGAGTTAGCAGTTGGTAACCAACCATGGTGTAACCCTATGAGTTAAATTTTAAAAGATTACCTGGCTTCTTCTGGATCTGGTGTGGAGACAGTGAGCAGTGCAGAGGCTCGTGCTGGGCTTGTGCTATGTATGACATAGTTAAGAGTTCCAAATGTTACTGTTAGGCAGTTGGGAGGTGAGTGAGACACTGAGCAGACCTGTGTAAATGATCTGGGCTCAGCTGTCATACAAAATCTGTATTAAAACAGATCTGGGAGTATTTTAAACAATATGAATGAGTGAGAAGTGGATGAATAAGATTTAGTACTTAAACTAAGAAGCCTGACGCTTTTTAGGGGCTTTAGAGAGGACTGAGTTGATTGAGAAGTGGTGGGGAAAGGCAATGACAATAAATTTTACCAGACTGTTAATGTTTAGATGAGCTGGTGAAACAGGTAAATCTAATAAAGTGTCATATTTGAGGTTTTCAGTATAAGTGCTGATTATAGTGTACCCCAAGAAATATTCTAAAGGGTCTGGGAAAGAGATTTAAAAGTAAAAAAATTCCCAGTGACTTTGAATGAGTAATCATCTATAGGAGGACATTTACTGCACTGTATTTAGGTGGCAGTGTATATGTAATATTGCTGGGAGTTATTTATTTTAATCCCAGGTAATTTTATGTCCTCTGATGGTTTAAGGAAAATTACATACTCCTTGTATTTGTTAACTGTGGGAGGGAAAGTGTAGGGATTCCAAATTACATGTTTTTTTGTTGGGGAGCTAGACAGGGAGTGCAGTGGTCATATTTGATCTGATTTTTAGACAGAATTTAGGGTTTATTGGTTTATTAAAGTGTAGAGTAGTAGGTCTTCAAGCTCCTGGTTCCTGATCCCTGGTCAGAAGACAGCACCATCCCACCTACTAATGGTACCCACCGAAAGAAAGGAGAAGAAAGAAGAAAAAGTCAAGAAAGCTAGAAAATAAAGTATCCTTTAACATCATCTACAAGCTGGAGTGAAATTGCAAAGGGACATTACTTATAGGAGTGTAGATTAATAAACATTTCATACTTACCTTGCATTATCAGAAGAAGAACCTGAAAAAGAATCAATTCTTGACAGCCGGTATATCCTGAATAGTTATTTTTTTGTTATTGCATGCTTGTTTAAGGTATAAATGGAAGAAATACTTATCTGATGTTCGTGGTATACTTTAACTGGGAAAGTGAACCTGTGAAAAAAACAAAGAAACAAATGTTAATAGCTACTGTTGTTAAAACTTGAAAAGGTCAATGAGCAGCAGAAACAAAGTTTGCACTAGAAAATTGAAACAAGAAGCTTAAGTGTTACAATCTGGATGTGTAGAGAGCAATTTGTGAATAGGGAAGAGTATTACCATCAGCTAGTGGGCAAGTTATAAAAACTGAATTGCTGAGTTTAAAACAAATGTTATAAATAAAGTAACTTTTAATCAATTCTACTTTTCACTAGTTTTTTTTTTTTTTTTGTATCTCCTCTCCGCTCCTGGTGTGTTTGTGCCACTCAGTCCAGACTACATTGGAAACCTGAATCTGAATACATTTGGTAAGCCAGGAGTGGGGGAGAGGTTTACAATGGTAACCATATAAATGGGATTGCATAAAACTATCTTTCTGCAGTAACCATAGCCGCTAAAGTTCTGAATATCGACTTAACTGTCTATGTGTTAGCCAGTTTCACATAAACTGGATATTCAATGCTGAAGCCCAGACATGGCACAGCATTTAATATCTGGAAATAGAGCCAGTTGCATTCAGCAAAATGCTTATCACCACCAGTTGGAATATTGACCCCACATGTTTATATAAGATATAGGCATTAGTGGTAGGATTTATGACTGCACCATTTTTTAGGAACCTATATAATTAGTCTGCTTAGAGGGGCATAATCGAACGCGAACGCCCATCTCCATGGGAGTCTATGTCCGAGAACAGGTACGTGAAGGGGCGGGACAGACCGTATTTTTGAAAAAAATGGGCGTCCATCTTTTTGTTCAATAATACGGTTTGTGCCGGGCAAATGCATCGGATTTGTGCGGATTTGAGCTGGGCGGTTTTGTTTTCCAGCGATAATGGAAACCGAAGGCGCCCAGCTCAAAAACAAACCAATCCAAGGCATTGGGTCGTGGGAGGGGCCAGGATTCATAGTGCACTGGTCCCCCTCAGATGCCAGGACACCAACCGGGCACCCTAGGGGGCACTTGTAAAAAGTAAAAAAAAAATTAAATACCTCCCAAGTCCATAGCTCCCTTACCCTTGGGTGCTGAGCCCCTCAAATCCCCCCCAAAACCCACTGCCCACAACTCTACACCATTACCATAGCCCTTATTTATTTTATTTTTGTTACATTTGTACCCCACGCTTTTCCCACTCATGGCAGGCTCAATGAGGCTTACATAGGGCAATGGAGGGTTAAGTGACTTGCCCAGAGTCACAAGGAGCTGTGGGAATTGAACTCAGTTCCTCAGTTCCCCAGGACCAAAGTCCACTACCCTAACCACTAGGCCACTCCTCCACATGTAGAGGGGCACCTACATGTGGGTACAGTGAGTTTTGGGGGCGGTTTGGAGGGCTCCCATTTAGCAGCACAAGTGTAACATGTAGGGGGGAATGGTCCTGGGTCCACCTGCCTGAAGCGTACTGCACCCACTAACAACTGCTCCAGGGACCTGCATACTGCTGTGATGGAGCTGGGTATGGCAGTTGAGGGTGGCATACAGGCTGGAAAAAAAAGTTCTTAAAGTTTGTTATTTTATGGTGGGAGTGGGTTAGTGACCACTGGGGGAGTCAGGGGTGATCATCCCCAATTCCCTCCGGTGGTCATGTGGTCATATGGTCATTTAGGGTACTTGTTCATGAAAAAAAAGGGTCCAAAAAATGACCCAAATTCACAGTAAAAACGCTTTTCTTTTTTAGATTATCGGCCGAGGGTTCCCATCTCTCCTCGGCCGATAACCACACCCCAGTCCCGTCTTCACCACGCCTCCGACACGCCCCTGTCAACTTTGTCCGTTTCCATTACAGATTGCAGTTGAAGACGCCGAAAATTGGCTTTCGATTATACCAATTTGGGTGCCCACGAGAGAAAGACGCCCATCTCCCGATTTGGGTCGAAATCTAGGCGCCCATCACTTTTGAAAATAAGGCGGTTAGTGAGCTAGGATAAATAAAATACTATATTTTTCCAGATCCTGGACATCAGTCTCTGTTGTCAGCATATCAAGAAGTATCCTAGAACAAAATATCCAATTGGACAAGCAGGAATTCATGTCCCCTAATTCTATAAACTTAGCGCCTGTGGTAGCAGGAACCAGAGCCCAAGTAAGAGAGAGCCACACAGAGTAGGTCAGGCTCCCTGTTCCACTCACAGGTAGGAGAAAAAGGTAACATAAAACTAGTCCATAATGCAACAAAGTCCTCGTGTGGCCTGCTCCTTCATGGCCACTGTGTGCCTTACTGTTTCTCAGCACAGAGCACACTTTACTTATCCCTGGCCTGGTTCCTCAAGTGCTCAGGTCAAAACATAAAATCTGCAAAGTTTCAAGTGAGGATTGGTCTATATGACTGTAGCAGTGGCAGTTCAGACATAGAGGGTGGAGGCCTATGCCGTGAGGCATTGCTGCTTCTTTCTGGACCTCCTTAACAAGAAGGTTTAATGGCAGGAGCCTATCTTGCCCATTATCTGGGCTGAAGGCAGTCTTGTCCATTATCTGGGCTGAAGGCAGTGGGCGGAGCTTGCCGCCATATTGGCCAGAAGTAAACAATTGCTATCGCTATTGAAAACAATAGCAAACTTGTATTGTGGATTTATTTTTATATAGAAATATCTTTATTGTCGTTATAAGAAATGATGAAGGCATATAGCACAGCACTGAAATCCACAATAGGGCATTGCAAATAACAAAGCAAGCTATAGAGCACTAAAAAATACTTGTTGAATATAACCCTCCCCCCCTTCACAGATCCCTCACAAACTCCCCAACCTCCCCCAACTCCCTTTACATCCCCCACCCCCGATCACCTCCTATTGTAACAGAGAAAATGCCAAACCTAGGAGATGTAATAAAGCCTCACAAGTTTGCTATTGGTTTCAATAGTGATAATTGTTTTCTTCTAGCCAATATGGTGGCTACAGGGAAGGGACGGCTTCAACTTTTTGACGCCATGCCATCTCCTGTCATTAAACCTCCTTGCTCCTTAGCCTGGCTGTTCCCCTAGCTTTTATATATTTCTAGTTCCTGCTCTTCTTGCTCCACTCTTCCTGTGTCACTTCCCCCCTGGGTGGGACTATGGATCTTAAGGTGGATCTAACTTTGTAAGGGAATACCATTAAGGGGAAGAGCAGCATCCAAAAGCAGGAGCGTATCTGGGCTCTGGCAGTAGGGGAGGGCCAGGGCCAGAGCGATGGGGCACATTTTAGCCCCCCCCCCCGGCATTGCCAGAGCCCCCACTGCCACCAACGACTCTCTCCACCTCCTCTCCCGCCGCCAACCCTCCCCCGCTGACGTTGTTTACCTTTGCTGGCGGGGGACCCCAACCCACCGCCAGCCGAGGTCCACTTCTGCCTGCTTTCAAAAATAATTCTTCAGCTGACAGGGGATCCCAACCCCTGCCAGCCGCTGAGGTCTTCAAAGTTCTTGTTCGTCGTCCTCCTCCATCCGTGGCCATGCTGTACGCTGTTGATTCAGAGTCTGACGTCGCACTATGTTGCGGGGGAGGGTTGGTGGCGGGAGGGGGGCCAGGCCCCCGTGGCCCCACGCAGATACGCCCCTGTCCAAAAGACTCCCTCACAGCACCTAAATGTAACATCTGGCCACCCAGGTTTCATTATAAAATAGGCTTCTACTGCACAGCCTTGGGTTGCCTAAATAGAGGCACTGGTTATAGAACTGCCCCCTTAAACGGAATATTTTTTTAATACCATATTCTGCCAAATTATGATGTTTCAGGTTTATCAAAGTTACATTTTATCCCAGCTTTCAAATGAATATGTATAGCCCTGAAGAATTATTACTCATTAAGGGGTCCTTTTATTAAGCTGCAGTACAACGTGGCCTTAGCACATCCTTACGCTGGTCTTTATTCTGCACTAGAGCCATTCTTACTACAGCCCGAAAATGGTCTATTTTCCTTTTCCCCAATTATTGGCCATGAGCTAATCTCACTATTAGCGCATGGTCATTAACAAAATTAGCAGGAAAACCCTTACTCCCACTCATTTTGTAGACAGTAAGGGCTCACATGCTAATCCCACACTAATCAGCTCATGGTAATGTGGCTGCACTAACTGATTCGTGCTGTCATGCCCAGTATTCTCCCCCAAGACATGCCCCTCTCCAAGAAAAATTCAGGAATTTTTTAGCATGTGGTTTGCACACACACACACACACACACACACACACACACTGGGAATTTACCGCTGGATGACTTTCTAGGTTGTGGTAAGCATGCACTAGCGCTTACTGCAGCTTAGTAAAAGAACCCTAAAAGAAGAGGCTTAAATTTCCAAAACCTTACATGCATATAGGGATGAATTCCATATATGGTGCTGAAAAAAGTGTTATTCTATAAGCCTTGCTTAAAGTTAGACATGTTTTTTTTTAATAGCACTTATGCCCAGGAATCACGTCACGCTTCAGGTGTGACCATTTGCACCAAGTGAAACGTGGTGGAAATGTTTGAGCCTAAAATGGGTGTGTATCCCCCCTTATTCTATAACACACGCAAATACTAGGCATGCCACCATTCCATCCATGATCCTCCCAATCCTGTGCCACTTTCCAGCTTATTTTCAAAAGAGAAAGACTTCCATATTTCGACCCAAATCGGGAGATGGGCGTCTTTCTCCCGTGGGCGAACAAATCGGTTTAATCGAAAGCCAATTTTGGTCATCTTCAACTGCACTCCATCGCAGGAACGAACAAAGTGGATGGGGGCATGTCGGAAGCTTGGTGAAGGCGGGACTGGGGAGTGCTTATCGGCCGAGGAGAGATGGGCGTCTTTAGCTGATAATCGAAACAAGAAGGGTGTTTTTGACGAGAATTTGGTCCGCTTTATTTGGACCCTTTTTTTCAGGTCCAAGTCCCAAAAAAGTACCCCAACTGACCAGATGACCACCGGAGGGAATCAGGGATCACCTCCCCTGACTCCCCCAGTGGTCAAGAACCTCCTCCCACCAAAAAAAAAAAAACACTTTACAAACTTTTTTTTCCCAGCCTGTATGCCAGCCTCAAATGCCGTACCCACCTCCATGACAGCAGAATGTGTTCTATCCTCGGACAGCCTTTCCCTGGTTCTGATGTGGCTCTCGGGTGAGTGTGACACCTTTTCTGTTATGCGCACTGCAGAGTCACATCAGCAATGCATTGTGGTGGGTGTAGGGTATTGTTACAGAACTTAGTTTTTCCCTTGAATGTTGCTGAAAGAGGGCATTGTACAGCATTCTGCCAGCTCTGACCTACTGCTAATCTCAGTACCAGGGAGACTCTTTGCCATTGGGGCACAACCTCTGATCTGCAGTTAACTGTGAGTAAACATGCTTATTCCAATAAAGGGCGTTTTTGGAGACATTAGTCTTCAGGTGTCAACTGGTGTGCCAAGGTTCTACAGCAGCAACAAGTCCTAGAGGCCTGTGTGTATGCAGGTCACTGGAGCACTTTTAGTGGGTACCGCAGTGTACTTCAGGCAGGCGGACCCAGGCCCATCCCCCTACCTGTAACACTTGTGCTGGTAAATGGGAGGCCTCCAAAACCCACTGTACCCACATGCAGGTGCCCCCTTCACCCCTAAGAGCTATGGTAGTGTGGTACATTTGTGGGTAGTGGGTTTTGGGGGAGGGGGTTGGGGGCTCAGCACCCATGGTAAGGGAGCTATGCATGTGGGAGCTGTTTCTGAAGTCCACCGCACTGACCTCTAGGGTGCCCAGTTGGTGTCCTGGCATGTCAGGGGGGCCAGTGTTCTATGAATCCTGGCCCCTCCCACGACCAAATGGCTCAGATTGGGACATTTTTGAGCTGGCCGGTTTTAGTTTCTATTATCGCTAAAAAAAACAAAACACCCAGCTCAGAAACGAACAAATCCATGGCATTTGGTTCGTACAAACCGTATTTGCGAAACAAAAAAAAGACGTCCATTTTTTTCGAAAATACGGTCTGTCCCTCCTCTTCACGTACCCGTTTTCAGACATAGATGCCCATGGAGATAGGCGTTCGCGTTCGATTATGCCCCTCTTTATTTACTTGCATGTACAAATCTAATTAAATCTAATTAGTGCCAATAATTGCTTGATAAAATACCAATTATTAGTTCTAATTTGCTTCTTATTCAATTAAATTATGTGCAGAAATTGGACGCACACCCACATTTGTGCAATTTTTGACGACTTTTATAGAATTAAGGGGATAATGTGATAAAATGCATCACTTTCTATAGACTAACAAAGACAAAGAGAGGTTCCGTATGTGCATCACAATTTCCATAGTTAAATACTCTCCATCAAAGAGAAGCACTCTAAATCAGGGGTATCAATTGGCAGTCTTGGTGGGCTGCAAACTAGTTACATTTTCAGGACATCTCTTATGAATATTAATAAGCTATTTACAAGCACTGCATCCATTGTATGCAGCTATATGGAGTAGTCTAATGATTAGAGAGGTAGGTTGAAAACCAGGGAAACCAGAGTTCAGATCTCACTGCTCTTCCTTGTGACCTTGGGCAAGTCACCTCACTTTCTATTGCCTCAGGTATAAACTGAGGGCCCTGCTACTAAGCCATGCTAGAGGCACATTAGCATTTTTAGCACACAACTGTGTAGATGCCCATAATGTTCCTATGGGCACCTACACAGTGCATGCTAATTTTTAGCATGCATTTAAAACACTGGTGC
The DNA here is from genome assembly GCF_901765095.1 of Microcaecilia unicolor. Taxonomy (NCBI): domain Eukaryota; kingdom Metazoa; phylum Chordata; class Amphibia; order Gymnophiona; family Siphonopidae; genus Microcaecilia; species Microcaecilia unicolor. Next base: position 180,983,296 of record NC_044032.1, on the reverse strand, counting down.
ACCTTAGTAAAAACAGGGCCCTAAGTTTATAAGGGAAATACCTACAGTACCTGAATGTATCACATCTTGAACTACTACTAAGATGGTAAGAGCTAAATCCAAAATAAATTTGCAGTTTGACACCCTTGCTCTAAACTTTGACTGCTCAATGTACTGAAATGGATCATTTTATGCAAAGAATTTAATAAGAATACAAGTTCCACATTTAATTCTTAATTTTCATACTTGAAAAGATTGCATTAATTCTAGTCCAGTGCTCTCATGCAAGTTAAAGCCCTGCCTAATCATATACAGTAACTAGATAAAGGAACACTAAAGATATATATTTTAAAGTCTTATAACATTATATCCCCCATATTAATATGTGAAGCAGTGAGATGGAGCTAGAAAATTAGGTTTGCTGCATTTGGCTTTTGTTATGCCAAGATTGCAAATGCTTATTAAAATTGTCTGTTTAAAAATGATCAGAATGGTCTTATGCTTTCTATAATATTTATAGCTAGAAACTCCCCATGGAAAGACCAGAATTGTAAAATCTACTATATTATCTGACCATACACTTCCCTCCCTCAAGTTCTTCCACCACTGTGGCTAAAAGTCTAATTAATCATTCTAAGATGGAAAACAGCATATTTGGCCAGTTTAACAGTTTTAACATGATATGCACTTATTTATTTGCAAATTTCCATCAATCCTAATCACAATAAAACACACACACACACACACACACACACACACACACACACACACACACTAAACAACAAAAGGTTAGAGTCACCAAAGGATGCTACCTTATTAGCGGCTCCGGCTCCAATGCCATTAACACAATAGCCCCCCTCATAAAATGTGACTTCAGGTAATAATGGGTCCCTAGCATTCTTATCTCTTTTTGCATCTGCAACAGGACCATGCCTAAGCAAGTCTGAAGCAGAAGTATGCTTTACTGAATCTCTCATCCATAACCATTGAGCCCAATATAAAAAAAAACACTTAGCGGGCCTTTTACAAAGGCCCATTAGTGTTTTTAGCGTGTGCTAAATGCTAGAGATGCCCATATATTCCTATGACAGTAATATATAGGCATACATACAATTATAGATGTGAAGGGAGTGTATAGTCAATTACTTCCAATATACTCAGCTTCAAATATATCCTCATTATAACTAAACTTAGCTGAAAAGCTAAGTATTAACTCTGAACTTTAAGGTAGAATTGGAGAGACTGAGATAAATGATATAAAGAAATGTCATAATGAAAAAATAAGTAAAAAAAAATCAAAGAATTGGGATTGATGAGGATTTCAATACCGCCTCTCTTCAAAATGCTTGGCTCACAATAGCCATTTTAGAGGTTGGTAAGTTAATCTGATGAACCTATAACAAGCACCTCTGAGTGTTCATTTATTCATATGGGCATCTCTAGCATTTAACGTGCACTAAAAATTCTACCACACCTTTGTAAAAGACTCCCCTCAGACATTTGGGAAGCAATTCTATAAATAGGCATCTCTATTTAGGTGCCTGTGTTCTGTTACAGAAAGCTAATAACCAGAAGCATAGCCAGGTTTTGACATCATGGGGAGCAGATCTTTTGTAGATGTTGAAGGGCCAATTCGCATACGTGCCCTTTTATTTAAAATCCATTTGTGGATCAGCGGCTCCCTTTGCACCCTCCCAACTATACCTCTGCTTGTAACCCAGTATCTGCTATATCTTTTGCCCCAGAACCCAGCCTGCAGCACCCTCCATACATGTCAAAAGCAGTATAGCCTCCCGTGACCCTGAAGGAGTAGTCTTAGCCACGCAGAGGCATGCAAAACAGTGGCCTCCTCTTCTCTACCAACCCTTTTGCTTCCTTTCGTATTCCTCACCATGGCTCGACACAACCCTAACACCAGTTCTGAGCTGGCATAGTGTTTGCTGCCAACTGAGCATTGGGGAGGAATATGGAATGACCTCTTTAGCAAGCATTTGCATGCTCATTGCGTTCAGAGCTGGCATTCGTTGGTTCACACGCTTGTCAGCTCTGAGCATTCAGGGCTAGCAAATGCCTTAGTGCCTCTTATTTTGGAGGTGGTAAATGGTCCCACATTTAACTGTGCACTAGGCAGCTAGAATGCGGTAAGTGCAATGTCAAATGCTTTCTATGCCCAGTCTCCGCTAATGCCACACCTCATGATACAAAATGCATTTAACCCCCAGTTTATCATGCACCAGCTGTGCAAATACTGCAAAGCTTGTAAATATGGCTCTGCACTAGCAGTTAACATGGTGTTAACTGTGTGTTAAGTGCTTAACACCCTTTAGTAGAAGGGTTTCTAACCTGCCAAAGTTATCTATTAAAAATAAAATTAATACTATAGTTATGGATCTTTGAGACTGTCCAAAAGTTATATATTTAAGCAGTGATGTTCAAGCACTGGCTGGACAACAACCTTTTGTATTGCCACCTAATTATCCTATATAATAATTCTCAACCTCCAACGTTCTATTGGTCTTGCTGCCTGTGTTTGTGACTTCTTTGGAGTTGGTCTGCTAGGCTCCATAGCACACGCTGACGTCACCATACCCATTATGACGTCCACATCAGAACCCGCGAAAAAAGGCACCCATTGGTCACGGTGACGATGGCCGAGCAGGGGAAGAAGATGAGTGCCGTCAGCAGCAGGGAGTAGGGCACGTTGCTGGTGTAGTCCGGGTTACAGAGCAGCGAGGCCCGTGAAAGGTAGATGCGGATCACGGCGCCTCCGGGGATGGCGATGGGATAAAGCAAGGTGGGCAGCAGCAGCCAGGCCACGGCAATCAGGTGCCCGTAGCACAGCGAGAAGAACACTCGGAGGGAGGGAGGGACCCTGAAACTCGGAGGGAGGGGGGACCCTGAAACTCGGAGGGAGTGAGGGAGGGAGGGAGGGGATGACCCTGAAACTCGGAGGGAGGGAGGGGGACCCTGAAACTCGAAGGGAGGGAGGGGACGACCCTGGAACTGAGAGGGAGGGAGGGAGGGATGGGGGACCCCTGGCACACACTCTCATTCTCACACACACACTCTCTCTCTCACAGACACACTCGCGCCCAGTCTCTTTCTCTCTCTGTCACACACAAAGACTTGCACATTCACTCTCTCTCATTCACAGAGTCACTCTCACACACACTCTCTCAAACATACAAACTCCGAGGAAAATCTTGTTAGCGCCAGTTTCATTTGTGTCAGAAACGGGCCTTTTTTTACTAGTTATGTATAAAATTAAACAAATATGAATTTAACTGTAAACATGTTTCTTTTAGCACTACCAATTAATCAGATAGCATCACTGAAAATTTGCCTAAAGCTAAATGGATTAGATATTAATTTAACTAATATTGTGGCACTGGACTAAAAATTTACCTCAATATTTTTAACATAATGCCTTAATGAAGTTTCTGGAGTTAGTTCTATAAATACTAATATTTTAATGGTCTGGTTGGAAAGAAAAATGATTGAACAATTTCAGAAAGATTGTTTATGGAAAGCTCATTAATTAATGCAATTGATATGTCTGATATAGCATAATGACTGCCTTTCAGACTTCCCCAAGCTTAATTTTATGTCATCTAATTAGATACAATGTAGAGCAATTCATTATCAGTTTACTGCAATCAACAAGGTTAGACTTGTTCTGCAGATTCCATTTTCTCATTCTTTGAATGCAAACATCTGCTTTATTGTTTTATACAGTAGTTGAATGTTGCCCCTGTCTACTTTCTAGCTGTCTAGTGGTTCAACTTGACTATATTCCCTAGGGACAACATTCTTACAAAGGTTCACTACTTTGCCGTTAAACCATGGCAAACATTAATAACATGATATTATCTATTAAATGGAATTATTTTCAAAAATTGGATTGTCAACACTTACTCACTTCTGAAGTTAATGGTCTACTTTATGTCAGCAGCATGGATATCATTACAAAGTGTTAATCAAAAGTGCCTGGTACAGATATGTGCAGAAAAAAATATAGCTCATTTTCAGACCAGTTTGGACCATATTTTTCATGGTTTTAGGACATTTTTTGTTCATTTCACACATTTATTTTAATAAAAACTTTTTAAATATGAGAGAGAACTTTTTAATGTGTATTGATAGACTTGAAATGTAATAAATTTGTAGGTGAATACACAAATTAGATTTAGCATGCCGTAGATTAGGGTGTGCTAATGAACCAAACACACATCTTCAGAACATGATGACATAGTACAACTTTTTATTTTAATTTAATCTTTCTTCATTATCAGTTTATATATACGACATATACCTGAATGAGGGAAAACAGAAATTTCAATTATCTTTCATTTCACAATGGCAAATCACAATGACCAATTAGACAACAAAATAGGGAGCAAGGAAAAGGAAGAAAAATAAATAAATATTTATCATGAGAGAGAAACGTGAGACGCCAGCAGAAACATCCAGCATATGGGACTAGATTAAGTAAATGGCGATAAAAAAACGGCCCAGAAAAAATCCACATGGAGTGCTATTTTTAAATGGCCTCAGAGTTGTGCATTGTGTATAAAATCAAGACTAGAGATGATTTCTGTGACAAACTTTGGGCGCGCGGATTTACACCAACAGAAAGCTGTTATAAATCCTGTTGTGTAAATTAGGCGCGGATACCCAGTTTTTAGTAATACTAGTGCATCTTTAGTGAATGCCCCTGAACTCTCTGTGCCCCTTCCATTGCCATAACCCCTTTTGAGTTGCATGCTATAAGATTGCATGTGGATCTTTATAGAATAATGCTTAGCAAATGCACGTGCAAATCCAAATTGTTGCCAATAGAACCCAGTGATTAGTGGTAATTGGCTCATTAGACAATTTAGGGGTCCTTTTACTAAGGTGCTCTGAAAAATGGCCTGCGCTGTTGTAGATGCGTGTTTTGAATGCGCGCAGGTCCATTTTTCAACGCGCCTGCAAAAAGGCCTCTTTTTTTTGGTCGAAAATGGACGTGTGGCGAAATGAAAATTGGCGCGCATCCATTTTGGGCCTGAGACCTTACCGCCACACATTCACTTAGCAGTAAGGTCTCACGCATGAAACTGGTGGTAATTGCTAGTGTATATACAATGCCGATTCTGCCCAGTTAGAGCTGCGCGCTGGACGCACGTAAAAAATGAAATAACTGCCGGGCCATGCGATAGCCGGGCGGTAGTTCCAAATTGGCATATGTTGGGCACACGTAGGCAACTACGCGGCTTAGTAAAAGGGCCCCTTAGTTGCCCATGCATCTCAGGATAGTGTGCAATTTTGCACATGCAAATTTGTGCACCATGTTTAAATCTGGGGATGATGTGCTATAGTTCTGGAATAGCAGATATAAGAACCCTAGGTTCTGCTCAGGAGCTCCCCCCTCCTCCCCCCATGACATAGTACAAATTTGAGAGGAACTGAAGTATTATGTAGAAAAAGCATTCTGCAAAATATGCCTTTTACAAATACTTCTCTGTCTACTGTATTTATTACTTGAAACAAATGATCTTCCTACTCACTATTGGCCCTGTTTACAAAGGCGTGCTAGTGTTTTTAGTGCGCACTAAAAATTAGTACACGCTGACTATGTAGTTACCCATAGGAATATTATGGGCATTTATATGGTTAGCACACACTAAAAACGCTAGCGTGCCTTTGTAAACAGGGCCCTATGTATTTTATGGCAAGTTGAGTTTATTATTGTTATCATTTGGTATGTTATCATTCATTTTTGTTTAAACATTCTGCTTACTGTTTGCAGAATCAGTTTATATTTTGCTCAACATGTTTTGTCAAAAAGATGCAGAAGGCAATACTGATATTTAATTGCACACACAGTCACACTGCTGTCAAGCGTATTGATGAGTCCATGTAAATAAAAATAATAATGAACAGCATTCATATACAAGATAAAATTTCCTTTCAGTATGTGCAAGAAGGCATCAAAGTGGCAAACCACATAACAAGGTCCATAACATATTCTGCTGTTATATTTTCTCAGGTAGCTGCAGGAAAGTATCTTGGCTAGGTGTTCCATAGTTGCTACTCACTGGGGATTCCTGTATTTCAGTCACAAAGATATATGCTAATAGCAAACCTTGAATTATCTCCGAGCTGGTTCCCATCTCACTATGTTCATCTGAGTATGTGCTAGCATTATACCCAAAGATAATACTCTGTCATTTGGATCAACTCCTCCTTTTATTTTTCAAACATAACACACTGATTTAAATGCATGGCCAGCTGTAGAGCAGATGGGGACAATGCATTCAAAATAAATGTGTAAACTTTGTAGAATAAGTTCTCCTAACAAAGCTGCTAGTATCTTTTCTCTGATCCTCCTTGTATTGTCCATATATTTCTCATGCTCATAGCATTGATATTTTGCTCATAGTATGAGTATCCAGGATATTCACTATTTGTCTCTAGGTGTTTTTATTTTAATTTAGTCCACATCTTTTTTATTTTTATGTGGGTCATGTGCTCTAGGTAGTTTTCTGTCTCCAGAGTGCTAGATTTGCTCTGCATTAACATTATTTACTCAGATCTCATTTTATGCAGTGGGACCTATTTACTGATAACACACACTAAGCTATAATGCATGAGCACACACTGGTCATCTGTTAATCTTCAGCCTCCTCATTTCATAAAAGTCTGAGGTAAACCCTGCTAATCATCTCTTAATCTGGCATTGGCCGCCCCTCTGTACAAGAGGGTGCTGGCCCTGGCCTTAGACATTGTCCATGCCGTTCCTAGCAATAGACAAAACCATTTCACATTTGACCTTGCTTTGGTCCAAGACACACTGCCATGTACTCTATTGGGCTAGGACCCACCACCGTAGACCGAGACAGCGACACCTCGCATGTCACGGTCTCCCCCCCAACTTTATTCCTATCTGTGGCCACATCCTAAAGTCAAGTACTCCACCCAGCTAGTCATAACCTGAGATATACCTTTAAAGAAGAGGACTCTGTCCAGCATGGCATCAAAAGAGACATGCTCACAACTCTATCCTCTATGCTGGGAAACCTAAACGTGACTGGAACATCCTCTCCAAAATGTTTTCGACTTCAGTCATGAAAAAATCTTGGCTTGCAGCAGAATTCTTTAAGCCCCTTGGGAAAGGTAAGCCCTCTACGGCATCCAGTAAGTATATCTGATTAACTACTGTATTTGTGGACAGCCCTGGGTGATCCTTCGACTAGCTCCAGTTATAGTTCTTTGACTAACCCCTGTCTTATGCCGACTAGCCCCTGTGCATAGTTCTTGACTTGCCCTGGGGGGGGGGGGGGGGGGTTGTTGTTCATACATTCAGACCTCATGCCGGACTAGCCCTGGTTTTCAGTTTGCATCCCTACGCAAGCCGCAGAATGGCTGTCGGGCAATCACAAGCCCATATGCGAGTCTGTCAAACCTCGGTGACCCTAACTAACCTAAGCGATGGAATCTAATCAACCTATTGCGCCTGATAGCCAGTAAAACTAACAGGAACTGGTGCACTGGAAACTGGTATACAGGAGCTGTAGTAAAACCCATGAAGGTACCACACTTGCGATCATAAAGAAACCAGCTGCTGGCATAGTGGAAAGCCACTGCTGAAATTGTGCTAGCAAGGACAGAGAATAATGCCAAGAAATAACAAAATGCCAATGACTCCTAAAGTGTGATACCTAGTGTTACCACTCCAAAGTCACTTTCAAGGCTGTTGCTGCAAAATACCCGAAAACTCCCCTTGTGGGAATGCAACAGTGATATTGACCCAGTGGTGCTAATAGTGGGCTTTTAAGCAGAATGGGTAAAAAATAATTTGTAATAGGAATAGCTAATTTCAACAGGAAATTCCAGCAGGAAATGCCTATTCAAAATAAGATATTAAATCTATATTAATTAGGTGACAGAAGGCTGGGGGAGTAGGTGGTAGGGTATGTGCAGTGATCATCACCGATTTATTTCTTGTGATAGGGTCACCGGTGCGCATCGGCACCCCTCCTGGAAAGTAAGATGATGTAAGGAAAAGCCTCACTTCAGGTCGACGCCTAATAGGAATGGCAGAAATGAAAGCCCTTGCCAACTATACTATCATATGTGTGCTGCCCCTACAGGACCAGCCAGCTTGCAATGTGGAATGCTGATACTGGAAACAACGAAGTGTAATATAGATAGCAATGTGTTATGATGAACCCCAATAGGTAGCAAGATGTCATGATGAGAAAGGAATAACAACAGAGCTATCAAGGTTCCATGGTGGACAGACAACACTGAATCACTGAACTCGATGTAGAACCTGGAGTCTTGAGTGGGAACAGAGGTGACAACTGTAAGCGAGCTGACAATTATATAAGCCTTCTGACATGAAGAGCTGTAAACACCCAAACTAAATTGAACATTGATGTCGTGTTGTATGCTCATGACTACTGCTGGGATGATGTAGACAAATACATCTAAGTGCATGATGAATAAGTGACCGTTCCATAGGAAACACTATCCTCTACCTCCGTGTCCAGTAATCAGCTGTTCTGAGGGGAATGCCATAACCCACAGAGGTGGATAACTGATAACACCCTCCATCCATATGTATTTCTTGAAATGTTACACCACTAAAGAAACTGTTGTCCCAATGGTAAGGCCATAAACCTGCTATGTAATCTTTCACTGAAAACTAACGTCATCTACAACTAACAGCAGTACTGATGTAACTAATCCTGTATCCAACAGCTTTAAAAGATGGTAAACATAGCACCAAGCTATTCTTCAATCATATAGTAATATCATAGCAGGGAAAAGTTAGCAATGATAGAACACATCCAGGTGCTAAACCATGATTTAGATTGTAAGCTCTTTTGAGCAGGGACTGTCTCTTTCTGTCATGTGTTCAGCACTGCGTGCATCTGGTAGCGCTATACAAATGCTAATAATAATAATAATTATAATGCTCTGTCTTGAATAATAGTGCAGGCTCTAACATACACCTTATTTCGTAATGAAAGCCAATGGGATCTGATCAGAAGTGATGTAATCCAAATGAAACTGTGCAGAGAAGACCATACGAATTGCTACCTTCTGCAAGGTGTGCAGTCTATCCAGAAGCAACTGCAAACAACCTGCAAGAACACTACAATAATCTAATCGGATCAGCTAGCATTGATTCACAATTAGCCCAACCAGTCTAAAGTACAACTATTGTATGACATTTCCAGTTTTGCTGAGATTTGCTGCGTATCAGCTGCCATACAGAGCAATTATAGGGTAGCTTCTAACATGATCCGTCTGCAGTAGAGGTGTCTCCTACACTCCTGCTAAGTACCAAAACTGTAGGACACATAGCAGTCAACTGGATTTAAATCTGGCATGACACTGCATAGATATTTGGAGAATTGCAATGCTAAACAACCAGGAGCTCATAAGAGCTGAGAATATCCCAAGGTCTTTAAGGACATGTAACAACAGGTTACTCCATTCATGCCCCTAAGCAAAAATTAAATTCGGATCCTTTGGTTAAAAGTCCATAGGAATAAACACTATGCTGTCCTCCATGTTCTATTGGGGTATGGGCATCAGGAAAAGAGGGGAAAGAAGAAGAAGGAAAAGAAAGGCAGCTGCCTGCCATTAGGAATTACTGAGGGGGCACATTGCCAAGGGCATGTTGCAGCAAAAGAAATTGAATAGCTGCTCCTGAAGCGGTTAAGCGGTTACGTGGTGAGGATAGCATGCTCAGGACTCTCTACAGATGATGCCCATAGCTTGTAACCCCAGCCAACTCGGTTGGGTTGCGGCTGCTGATGAAGTATACCCTTGTAGCCAGGGGTGTAGGCTCAGATACCCAATGCTATGGAGTCTACCCATCCACAATTGTCCATATGATCGGATGCCCACGAATACCTATAAGTAGCACAAGATTTATGTATATGCGCCAAAAGACACTTCACTACAGCCATGAGTAAAGTGCTACCTGGGAACTAGGAAAAAGGATGGAACTGGGAATAAGGATGAGCCACACTGTAGCTCACAGGAAGGGCATTGGCTAAATACCCACTGCTCGTGCAGGAGGTACACAGGTCACCACCCCAGACATCATACTTCCCGGCGACCTAGGCACATACCAGGCAATGGACAAGGCTTTACCTGCAGCTTGAGTTGAGAAAGATCTAGTAAGGCATTAGGCTTGCAAATTTATTTATGTATTTATTTTGGTACATTTATACCCCACATTATCCCACAAAAGTGGGCTCAATGTGGCTTACAATATTACAAGAAGTACAATTCAGGGAGGGAACGAATTCAATAAAGTCAAAGGGAGGGGTAAGTACAAGTGGATAAGACAGGAATGAGGAAGACTAGGGTATAGCATTGGCAGTGGGATAAGCATTCTTGAATAAAAATGTTACAAATACATTATAATTTCCACTGATGGAAGGGCTAGTAATTACATCTAAGCTAGTTGAAAGAGAGCAAAGAAGGTCAAGAACTGGACAGCAGCTAGAAAAGACCAACTGTATGGTTCTGGCTCAAATATCAGACCAGTTTACATTCTGGAACAGTTGGACAGCTCAACAGCACACTGCAAGGAGGGCAGATTGAAAACTGGGAAGACCTACTTTCTGCAAAAATATTCAGCAAAAGGGAAAGTCCCAGACGAATAACCTGTTTGCCAACAATGTTTAAACTATAATAGCAGACACTGACCAAGACCATTTGGGAAAAAAAAATTGGTTTGAGTGGAACAAAGGAATCCATCGAAACACTAGAGGTATGAAAGATCAGCTTCTGATTAAGAAAATGATCCTGGAAAACATTGAAAAATGAACTTCAGTGTAGGAATGGGCTTGTGATCACTGTGATTCTATTGTCATTTATAATGAGAAGGACAGATTTAGGCTGGCAGACTGGAAGGACATCTGTTATTTTTCCACGTATTACTCCATTCTTCTATGCATCTAAAACCTTCTTCTTTACACCAAGACTCAAGCCACTTATTGAATTCCTCTGTTTTGCGTAGTCTTTCCTCACCCCTCCCCAACATAGGAATTACTTCAGAAAAAGCCACAGTCCGAACCAAAGATTTTAGTCCCTCCCCAAACTTCTGTCCTAGGTAGCCATCCTGTCCAGGAGCATTTTTCTGAAGCTGCTTGCACATTTGCCAAAGTAGGATACTAAAGAAAGACATTTCAGGAAAACATTCTTATTATGGATTTTATGGGTCTTACATGTCAACTCACAAGTTAATAATTAAGTAGCCTGCATGAATTGTTGTGCTGAGTAGGCCCAGCCTTTGGTGGAGTGGATGTTTTAGCTGAAGAATCCTTCTGGTGAGCTAGGAAGTCACCTACCCCTCCAAGATGGCAGCTGGGTGCAGAAGTGAAGTTACATACCAAATGGCGCCTGTAGTGGCCTCATAGTACGCATGCAATTCCAATAGTAGCCACCACTCTCAGCGCTTCCCAAAGAACACTCAAAAGTGGTCCGTCAAATGCCCAAACATGCCTATGCCACAACTGGAAAATGCACAAAGGCTGCAGGTGCATAGGTCATGTCAGCGGGCAGACCCAGTGCTAAAGATGGTGCCTTGTGCAAGGATATCCCACTTGGTATAGTCCCTATGATCAGAAACATGTAGGTATATGAATTATCTACACAGCAAGGGGGCGCAAAGGAAGGCCTGAATGGCCCCTTATGAGTCCCAAATGTGTCAAGACAACGCTCACTCACCTCCATAGTGCTTTCATTCCCGCTCTCCTGGCACCAGCATAAGTGAGTGTCTAACCTACCAATCTATACACATGCATCTGGGACAGTCCCTGCTTCTTTCTTGTCCTCCCTTTAAGGGACTTGTTTAGGACTAGCCTGTGCACATGGCACTACACTCTCCTCTGCAGTGCTCTACCTACTGTGCCCTGCATGTAGCTGGAGTCCGCCAGCTTGTGTGGCTGGTGACACAGCACTTCCTCGTGTACTACGCTCTCTTTCTGGTACCACAAGGACACCGACAATCAACCCTGTACCGCACCCACACTGCATTCCAGTAGACTGTCATCTGCACCATGCTTGCCTCTGGGTTTCCAAGGACAAACTGGCCGTTTATGCAGTTGGCCTACCTGCAGATGGCTGCTACTACCAGCTTGCAAGTCAGCCCTGCTCTACTGTACATATAATTCGCAGGGCCTTGCTGTTGGCCTGTTCTGCTACACATGGGGGAAAAAAACAACAGAAGGCAAAAGTAGAGACTAATAGACGATTCACCACTGGAGACGTGAGTCCAACAGTCTTTATTATATCAAAGATAACGACCCGACACAGGCTGTGTTTCGACGCTAAAAAGCGTCTGCTTCAGGGGTCAATAAATACACCAAGTAGTGAATGCAAAACGAAGAGTCCTACTTGTATGTGTGTTGTCAGCTCACTGATCACGTAGCACCAAACAGAATATGCTGGATACAAGAGCTCTGATAGTTTGTATCCAGCATATTCTGTTTGGTGCTACGTGATCAGTGAGCTGACAACACACATACAAGTAGGACTCTTCGTTTTGCATTCACTACTTGGTGTATTTATTGACCCCTGATGCAGACGCTTTTTAGCGTCGAAACACGGCCTGTGTCGGGTCGTTATCTTTGATATAATAAAGACTGTTGGACTCACGTCTCCAGTGGTGAATCGTCTATTAGTCTCTACTTTTGCCTTCTGTGATTCGTCATCGTAGAGAACTTTTCCTGTTCTACACTTTGGAAAAAAACAACAGAACATGGAACATTGGATATGCAAAGCCAAAATTCTGGTGTTTCCTCAGTGTGCAGCAAGGGCTAGAGCATGGCTGCCTCATGTAACATATTAAAGGTGTCACAAACCATCACCTTCCTGGGCAACAGATCAGGTTTACCTCAATATTCCTTCTGTAAAATGAGACGTGGATGTGCTGCAAGAAGGAGACTCCGCGGTGAAGGACTCTGAAGAAATATCAGCCTTCCCAAACTGTCATTCTTCTGGATGGAGTCGTACGCTTAAGTTAGGCTGTAGGAAGCTTGTGTTGCAGATAGCTTAATGGGAATCCCAGATGAATCCGCACTGAGCAGGTCACAGTAACTGAGCTCCACAGTCTTAGATGTTATTTCTGAAGGAAGGTGCATTGCTTATCAGGCAAGTTTGAAAAGGGAGGCACGACAGGCCTATTAAGAAGAGCCACCCCAAGATCGCAGGTCTGAGTGTTGCCACATGGAGGAAACAGCATGATTCTCATCAGTGACAGAAGCAGCACACATAAGGAAAATCTTCACTGCATCACATCAAACAGGCCGTTTCAAAACGGAATGGTAGAAGATAGCTTGAAAATTGAACATGAAGAGACAGTCCCTGCTCGACAGAGCTTACAATCTAATTAGGACAAACAGTACAAACAAGAGACAAGGGAATATTAAAGTGAGGATGATAACATAAGGGTTCTGAACAAGTGAATAAGGGATAGGAGTTAAAAGTAGCAACAAAAAGGTGGGTTTTTAGCTTAGATTTGAAGACGGCCAGAGATGGAGCTTGACGTACCGGCTCAGGAAGTCTATTCCAGGCATATGGTGCAGCAAGATGAAAGGAATGGAGTCTGGAGTTAGCGGTGGAGGAGAAGGGTGCAGATAAGAGAGATTTACCTAGTGAATGGAGTTCCCGGGGAGGAGTGCAGGGAGAGATGAGAGTGGTGAGGTACTGAGGAGCTGCAGAGTGAATGCACTTATAAATCAATAAGAGGAGTTTGAACTGTATGCGGAAATAGATAGGGAGCCAGTGAAGTGACTTGAGGAGAGAGTTATATGAGCATAGAGACATTGGCGGAATATTAGTCATGCAGCAGAATTTTGAACAGATTTAAGAGGAGAGAGATGGCTAAGTGGGAGACCTGTGAGAAGCAAGTTGCAATAGTCTAAGCGACAGGTGATAAGAGTGTGGATGAGGGTTCTGGTAGTGTGCTCAGAAAGGAAAGGGCAAATTTTGATGATATTATAGAGAAAGAAATGACAGGTTTTAGCAGTCTGCAGAGAAGGAGAGGGAGGAGTCGAAGATGACCCCAAGGTTACGAGCTGAGGAGACAGGAAGGATGAGAGTGTTATCCACAGAAATAGAAAATGGGGGAAGAGGAGAGGTTGGTTTAGGTGGAAAGATAAGAATCTCAGTCTTGGTCATGTTTAGTTTCAGATGGCGGTGAGACATCCAGGCAGTAATGTCAGACAGGCAGGCTGATACTTTGGCCTGGATTCCTGCTGAGATTTCTGGTATGGAGAGGTAGATCTGGGAGTTGTCAGCGTAAAGGTGATACTGAAAACCATGGGATGAGATCAGAGTACCAAGGGAAGAAGTATAGATGGAGAAAAGAAGAGGTCCTATAAATCATGAGGAAAGAAATTTTATAATTCTGCTACAGAAAATGGTGAGGACACAAAGGCAACTGGGCAAGGCCTTATGAAAGAAACTATGCAGTGGCTTATTTGTAGGAAGGGAAATACATTTTGTACACAAAATGATGTTTTAATTACTGAAAGCTTATAATTATTCTCTAATTCTTCACTGTAAATCTCCATGGGGGAAGCAATTACACTACCAGAGATGAGTTCCTGTGGGCACGTTTAGGTCAGGAAAGTGCATGTACTTTTAGTTTTCAAATGTAGACATGCTGTGTTGTCTTCCTTCTGCTACCTGCTGGAAAAGCAGGTGCAATATACACAGACACTTTTAACTCTGAGATTTTGCATTTGCTAATTTTCAAAGAGAAAAAGCATTGAATGTTTCTTTTGGAAAATTTGTATAAATTATGTGAGTTAAAAGTGCCTATGCCAGTGGTTTCAAAACTTGGTCCTGGAGGCGCCCCATCCAGTCAAGGAAATCCATGGTGAATATTGATTAGATAGATTTGCATGCAGTGGAGGCAGTGCATTCAAATCTTTCTCATGAACATTCATTGTGTGTATCCTGAAAATCTGACTGGCTGGGGTACCTCCAGGATCAGGTTTGGGAACCACTGGCCTATGTAGTATGCAGCTATAAATGCTATTTCAATATTGCCTCTGTAGAATGTCATGCTCCAGATTCCTTTTTGGAACAAGGATAAAGAGAGTTTATAAGGGAGATTTTCCTTACTTCTTCCATGGCCCACTATGGGGATCCAAATAACAACCTTTTTTTAATATTTGTAGCACAGGTTCCAGGACTGGTGTATAAAATATATTCTGGACATGGTGAGAAACAAGTTGAGTGCTGTATATTATTGCATTTATCAACTGGTCACTAACATGAAGAAGAAGAAGACCTACTATATTACATTGGTTCAAGGTCAGTTCCCACCTGGACAGTTCCCACCCATCAATTCCCAACTGGACAATTCCCACCTAGGACAATTCCCACTGAACCAATTCCCACCACACCAGGGAGGACAATTCCCACCCATAACCCCAAAAATACAAACACACTAGGGCAAATAATCTCCCTCCCTTTTCTCTTCCATATTGTTTGGGGGGGGGGGGGTTAGTACCCCTTCACACCCCCCTCTACAACATTATCTTTTACACATATCTTTCTCTCCTTCCAGATATGCAGTTCATGTTGAGGGGCAATGCCCCCCCCCCCCACACCCCTCCAACTAGGTTTCAACCTAATTCATGTTTAATCTGGGATCTAAATGTCATAAAAATAAATAAATAAATAGATAAATATAAAGTGCAGTTCATGTGGGTAGGTGGGAGCAATGCCCCCCTCCACATCTCCCCAAACTATGTTTCAACCTAATTCAGCCCCTCAAAATGACACACTGATTACGATTTATAACAAATTACTCTTCTACTTATGGAAAGTTTTTCCATTACTGTATGTCCTCTGTATACATCCATATGCTGCTCTAACCTCCTTGTTTTAGACACTGTAAAAAAAAAAAAAAGTATTGCCAAGACTTATGGGACCCGATACAAGAAAGAAGATACAGGCTAGGGAGGGGAAAAGTCCTTGGTGGGAATTATCCCCTTAAGTGGGAATTGGTGGGTGGGAACTCGCCTGATACCATTATATTTATTAATATCAAGTAGTACTAAATACCCCTCATAGATTGGGTATAGCAAGTTCCTATTCCTCAGTTGAATTTTTTTCTTTCAATAGGGAGACAGAATTTAGTGAATTTTAATAGATCAGGGCTGGAAATCCTAAGAGATAGTATTTGAAGTGGAATGGATATCCAGCAGATTTAAGGGGAATGAACATTTTGACTAGATGAATCCCATATATTAAGGGCACTGGTAGCATTTTGCCAGCTGACTAATGGCCTTTCCATTATTTTTTATCTATGGTCTGAAATCATAGAGTTATGAAACAGTACAATTAAATTAATTAGGAAAAAATTACTTTCATCCACTGTATAGTGAGGATCTGGAACCTTTTGCTAGATGTGGTAAAAGCAGTTAGCATAAAAAAAAGTTTTTAAAAAATGGTTTGGACAAATTCCTGGAGGAAAAGTCCTGAAATTGTTATTAAGGTAGTCCACTGCTTATCCCTGGGAATAAGTAGCACTTAAACTCTTTTTTTTTTTTTTTTTTAAGATCTTGCCAGACACTTATGACATGGATTGGCCACTGTTGAAAACAAGATATTAGGCTTGATGAACATTTGTCTATTTAGTAAGCCGCACAACACCAAAAGCTACTTGGAAGAAATATATGGTAGAAATATTGAGGCTGGAGAATTTATCTCTATCACGTTATAATAAAGTATATGTCCTACCTGCGAAGAAAAACAAGGAAGAAGGAAATATTCAACAGATTTTAGATATATCAGCAATCTTAGAGAATTCAACTGATGAGGTGCAAGATAGATGTACTTTATTAGTGAGTTTTGTTTGCTATTTTAGGACTTCAGAAATTTCAAAAAGGACACCTCTTTAAGCTGGATAGTCTGCTTTTTAAGAATGGCAGAGATAGTTGCCTTTTTATCCAGCAAAGCAAATTATTCTCTGTCTGGGTGAGATCAGGATCTGTATACAGCTGTTTGCTTTTTCACACTGTCTGAGTGACATCAATAGGGTCTGTTGCCACCACCCATGACCCTCTCCCCTTCCCCCTAGCTAGTCACAAAACTTTCAGGTGAATCTCAGCTCTGCCCCTTCCATGAAGTAATAGCCTGAAGGCAGATGAACCTTTCCTCAGAGCTAGATAAAAAAGTTATAGATAAGCACATTTTTGCTTTTTGTTTTTTCAAGAGCTGTTTGCTTTCCCAAGCAATTCCTCTTTGCTTTTAAGAGTAACCCCCCCCCCCCCCACACACACACACACACATAGCTGTATGAGATTGTGCCCTGGTTTCTTACAGCTTTTCAGCAAAAAGCAAGCTGAATGCACATAATCCCAGCTCTGAGCTGTTTGATTTCCTCCTCCCCCCCCCCCCTGTTCTCTGTCTGTGTGATGCAAAAATAAAAAAAAGACTCAATCATGAGCTCAGTCTGTATGCAGTGTTCACCTAAGATGCATAAAAGTTACAGATAAGCAAACCTTTCTCTTTGGGTGCTTTCCACAGTTTGAAAGGAAAAAATCTCATTCTCTGCATCCCCCCAGCCCCCACCTTGTTCTCTGTCTATAGCCTCTTTCCGCCCTTTCCCCAAAAAGTTTAATGGCAGAATAAATGCTTTTATAATTCATCTAGAAAGTATCCAATGTTTTAAAAAAGTCAAGTAAAAATATAATCAATAACCGTAAGACAATGTGTTAAAATTTATTTATTTATTTATTTATTTATTTGTTGGATTTGTATCCCACATTTTCCCACCTATTTGCAGGCTCAATGTGGCTTACATTGTTCTGCCATGGCTAACGCCATACCAGAGTAAAAGATACAATTAGTAAATTTTGAATCAAAACCTGTTTATTATACACGACTCTGAATTTCTTCAGGTACACAAGATTCAACTTGCTACTGGGCCTTGTTTCTGACTATCACTTTTTGCTGAATGGATATCTTTGTTCATTCAGTGGCATCCTTGGATCATAATCCATAACTAGCTCCTTTAAACTGCAAAAATTTATTTTCTTACTGTTTTCTCTGATGAGTGTGAAACATTTATCTTCAGACGGTCTCACTGCTGGATAGCTTGTACTCATATGTTTTAGGACTGACTGATACAAACTCTGTGATGTGCTCACCCTTAGGGACCTCGCTCGTTAATTCACCTAAATAGACACCCAATTGAGGATCCCACTCACCCTCTTTACTTACAAAAATTACAGAATCTGTATCATAATAAAGGCAGTGCTCTTGTAAAGCGTCAAGAACCTTGAACAGCTGTAGCCAGGAATGTGCCATTGTAAAAGAGGCTATGAAGATGTTAGTGTTACTTGGTGGTGCACAAAGTTCCTTTGTACTCTTCCAAGTGAAACATGTCACATCATTATCTATAAGATTGCAAGACAACACAGTGTATTTGGCAGAAAACAGGTACATATACAGCTCATCGGGGTTTCTTATGATGCTAGTGGCAGGTAGATTTCTTCTTTGACCAAACTTTCCCCACAAAGAGTGTAAGAACAGTTTTGTAATTTGTTGTTTTGCAGAGTTCACAGTTATCTGATTGGCACATAAAAGCATATGACTTCTTTCTGATAGAAGTCATCTATGTACCAATTTTGTTGTTCACTGAAGAAACCCCGATGCTTCCTGCTTTTGTCGTAGATGCATGTTTATGTATTCTGAAAAGAGATGCTTAGAGGTCTGTTCAAAATGCCAAACCTTGTAGATTTTCCCTACCCTGTACCCTTTAGAGATATCCATTTCCAAATCTATGGTACACCACATCCCCACCAAGGCTCTTTTGCTGTCATGTGGGCGCATTTCTCCCGCTGACTCTTTACAGTGCAGGTGCGACACAATGGGAACATGAGTTTACCGTGTACCCTAAAGGGCAGTACATGGAAAAAGAGTCCACGTAGGAGGAACACCTTGACTTTCACAAGCCCAAAATAATTAGATTGGGGGCTGAAATTGTCATAGATGATTCTAGGGTGTCCAATCAGATATTCTTTAGTTTTATTGACAAAAAGGTACAGGCTGGTAAAATCTTAATAGTGCATTTTCTTACCCTGTTTAACCTGATAGTACAGATACACAACGTTCATTCTATCTCCAAAAAGGGCATCTTGTGGTACTAAAGGTTTGGGCAATGTGGTTTTGCTCAGAAAGGCTGCACATTCCCTATCCGTTTTAACTAAACTGTCCCACTCATGTCCCCAAATACTGACAACCTTAAACCTTTGCACTGTGTTTTTTAGTTGAGAAACCCAAAGGTGGTGCCAGTCAAAGGGTTCTATTTTTTTTAGAATCATAGCAGGTCATACAGCCATGGTAAAAGCATCAGTTAAATTCAAAGGCAGTGCGCTCACCGTTAATGATGGCATACCCATCGAGAAAGCAGTCATCCACCTGCATTTTGCCACCCTTTAGAGTGTGCCTGATTTGTATGTGTTCTTTGTCCTTGGTGTACATCAGCCAACGTATACTGTCAGTTGACTATATTTTGGTCTGCTGATGATGATCATCGACTGCCGGCAGAGCTATGGTTTTCAGTTTTAAATACATGAACCTGACAATGGTAATACACACGTAAGTGAGTATGATGTATTGGAATGGGTCTATACATTTCTTTAGGGTCCCCACCCCACCCCCTGGTATTTCTTCTATGTCTACCTCCGCAGCCCTCTCTGTCATTTTCATAATTTCCTCTCTGTACAGGACACAGGTCTGTTGTAAAATATAGACCTCCTGCTTATTCTTGTTCTCACTGTACCAGTGTGAGAAAGCCTCTTTCTCATCAGGCATTATGTTCTCAACGCTGTTGTGCTTTTTCTCAGGCATTTGCCCCCACATAGTTTTGGTTTTCCATTGTGTTAAAAAAAAATAAGGAAAGTACCCTTTGCTGATTTCAAAGCAGGACTTGCTCCTTATGGGTGCTCCTAGGATGCACCCCACTATGAAGTTCATTTCTTCACCTTCTGGTAAAATTCTAGTATCTACTCTGCTATGGTTATTAGTACTAATGATGTGCCTTTCTCAACTGATTCCAGTCCTTTTGGGGATGTAGATTACCTCCCAAATGCTCTTCCTTGGCTTACTCACAGCTTTGTCAACTTATCTCTGTTCCTTTAACCAACACTTTTACTCCTGTCTCCTTAAGCAACACACACAAACTTCCAGCAGGACTTTTGAACTGTTGCTCTGCATGCCACAAACACTCCTTCTCTTTACGTATTACAACTTACAAACTTGATCTACTTTTTCATACAGAAACCTGGTTAACAGACATAGATGCATCCTATTTAAATCAGGCAACCCCCCTGTTTACTGTTATTTGACTTGTAATCGCAACACTCAAAAAGGGGGTGAAATAGCTGAATTATACTCTCATTTGGTCTCTCATTTTACGTACTCTGCTCAGCCTTTACTTGAATATCTGTAATTTCAAATGAATATTTCCCCTAATCTTGATTTTCTTTTGTTACCCTTCACCCAATAAACTTTTAGCATATAAAAGTACAAAACATTCTTCATTTTAGCAGGAAAAACAAATACTATATGAACTTAATTGAAAAAGTGCCAAACACCTCAATTCTTTATAAAACATTAAAACCATTGATCACTTATAAAACACTGTCCATTGAGAAATCTCATATTCCAATACATCAGACATTAGCAGACCATTTCTTGAATAAAGTTCAGTCTTTGAAAAGTACCCTTTCTTTGGTTTCATCTGTAATTTCACCTTCTCAATCGTCATCAATGTCTACTATCCAGTAGCTTTGATCATTATACCAAACCATTACCTCAATGAAGATGACTACAGCACCCACTGATCCTATCCCATCAGGACTGCTCAAGTACTCATTAGACTCTCTTCTTCCCTTTTTACTCCATAGTTAAGCAAAGTTTATCTTTAGGCATCTTTCCTTAAATTTGGAAACATGCAACTATTTTCCCTAAGCTTAAAGATACCACTGGTTCGCTCAACAACCACTGTAATTACCATTTGATTCAGAATTTTCATTCTGACCACAAATTTCTAAAGTTGTCCACAACTGCTTTTATAAATCTGGCATATTCGTTCTGTACAGTCGTTTATTTCACCTTACACACTCAACATATTGATCCATTCACTAGTCATTTCACAATTAGATTACTGTAATTCTCTATATCAATGATTTAAATGTGAAGATTTATGTCATTTACAAACTTTCCAAAATACTGCTAATATTAGGAAATATGACCATGTAGCATCATATTTAAGAGATGTACATTGGCTACCTATCATTCACTGTATCATTCATAAAATACTATTGCTTGTTTTTAAGACTGTGTCCTCTGATGAGCCTTCTTACCTATCCTTATCCCCTTATCCCCTACTGTACTAACAGAACCCTCAGATCGTCAACCTTCAGGCTTAAACTCTAAGACGCCAAGAGGTAAATAAGTGCATAAGTACATATTGTTATACTGGGACAGAGTGAAGGTCCATCAAGCCTAGTATCCTGTTTCCAACAGTGACCAATCAAGGTTACAAGTACCTGGCAAGATCCCAAAACAGTATAATACATTTTATGCTGCTTACCCTAGAAATAAGTAGTGGATTTTCCCCCGTCCATTTTAATAATGTCTTATGGACTTTTCTTTTAGGAAGCAATCCAAACCTTTTTTGAACTCCGTTAAGCTAGCTGCTTTTACTATATTTTCTTGCAACAAATTCCAGAGTTTAATTACCCGCTTAGTGAAGAAATATTTTCTGTGATTCATTTTAAATTTACTACTTTTTAGCTTTATTGCATGCCTCCTAGTTCTAGTATTTTTGAAAAGAGTAAACAAGCGAATCATGTCTACCCATTCCACTCCACTCATCATTTTATAGATCTCTATCTCCTCTCAGCCATTTTTTTCCAAGCTGAAGAGCCCTAGCTGCTTTAGCCTTTCCTGTAAAGAGAGGTGACAAGACCTTTTTTATATATATTGATGAAAGGAAAAAAAGATAGGAATGGAATTGTAAGACTGAAAGATACTGAGAATAGTCATGTGGAGAGTGATGAAGATAAAGTGAATGTGTTAAATACTTCTCTTTTGTGTTCACAGAAGAAATTCCTGGAGAATGACCGCAGTTGGCTGCCAAGGGTATGGAGTGGATTTAAGCAGCTTGAAAATCTGGTGTTGGACAAAGCTATGGGCTGGATGGGATACATCCCAGGATATTGAGAGAGCTCAGAAAAGTTCTGGTGGGTCCTCTTAAGGATTTATTTAATAGTTCTTTAGAGACAGGAGAAGTTCATCAGGACTGGAGATGAGCTGATGTGGTCCCTCTTCACAAAAGTGGACACAGGAAAGAAGTGTAAAACTACAGGCCAGTAAGCCTCACATCAGTAGTAGGAAAAATAATGGAGTTACTGCTGATGGAAAGGATAGTTAAGTTTCTGGAAGCCAACAGGTTACAGGATCTGAGGCAACATGGCTTTACCAAAGGAAAATCCTGCCAAACAAATATGATTGACTTCTTTGACTGGGTGACCAAAGTATTGGATGAAGGACATGCACTAGATGTAATCTACATGGATTTCAGCAAAGCCTTTGATGTGGTCCCTCACAGAAGACTCATGAATAAATTGAGAGGGCTGAACTTAGCACCCAGAGAGGCATATTTTCAAAGCACTTAGCCTCCCAAAGTTCCATAGAAACCTATGGAACTTAGCCTCCCAAAGTGCTTTGAAAATATGCCTAAAAGTGGTAAAATGGATTGGAAACTGGTTGGCCTACAGGTGTCAGGGGGTGGTAGTAAATGGAACCTGCTCATGGGAAAGTAAAGTGAGCAGTGAAGTGCCTCAGGGTCACTGCTGGGGCCAATTCTGTTTAATATATTTGTGAGAGACATTGTTGGAGGGTTAGAAGGAAAAGTTTGCCTTTTTGCGAATGACACAAAGATAGCCAGTAAAGTGGATACTTTGGAGGGTGTAGAAACCATGAAGAGGGATCTCCAAATGTTGGAAGAATGGTCAAGGGTCTGGCAGTTGAAATTTAATGTGAAAAAGTGCAGAGTGATGCACTTGGGGTGCAAAAATCCAAGAGATGTACCGGATAGGACGGGTGAGATTGATAAAGTTTGGCTCAGCAGAGGGACCTTGGAGTGATGGTGTCTGAGGATTTCAAGGTGATGAAACAAGGCAACAAGCCAGTTGCCACGGCCAGAAGGATGCTAGGCTGCATAGAGAGGGGTATAACCAGTAGAAGAAAGGAGGTGTTGATGCCCCTGTACAAGTAATTGATGAGGCCCCACTTGAAATATTGTGTTCAGTTTTGAAGCCCCTATCTTGCTAAGGATATAAAAAGACTGAAAGCAATTTAAAGAAAAGTGACAAAAATGGTATGCGTTCCAGGGGTGTGCTGGTAAATTGTTAACAGGGGGCTCTCTCTCACCAGCAAAGTAAAAGAGAATTCAGGAGGGGCCCAAGCCCACATTTTCTTTTATTATTTATTTATTAGTTTTAATCAAATTAAACAAATTATTAAATTTGAACAGGTAATACAGATAAGAAAATTTTTTTTAACCAAAACATAATTTTCTCCCTAAAAAGGGAGCAAAATTAACAAAGAGAGGAAAAAAACTTAAATCTTCTTTAGACCACAATAAATGGGGGGAAGGTCATAAACTAGAATTTTCCAAGTAATTAAATAAATATGCATAGCATGCAACCTAACTCACTTATTTTTCCATTATCGTCAAGTGGATTAACGGCTGGCCAATTTCTTTACACTTATAAATGCCTTCAACTGTTCTGGTTGATGAAAAATATACTTTAAACCCAAATACTTTACAGCGCATTTGCAGGGGTAATTAAGGTAAAAGGAGGCCCCTATAGATATAACCTCTGTTCTCAATAATAAGAACAATTCTCTCCTTTCTTGAGTTTGTTTTGTTATATCGGGGTATATCCATACTTTCTTACCCCTGAACAATGCCTGCATTTAAAAAAAAATATAGACGTAGCACAGCATCCAAGTCTTGCTGAAAAATAAACGACACTATTAATATTGATCTTTCAGAGTTCACGTTTAGTGTTGTCTCTAATATCTCAGTAATGTTTAAAGAGTCCTCTTGGTTTTCCCTTGGGTTAGCCGGAAGAGAAGTTACAGATGATTTCTTTTGAGGAATATAGTATACTTTATTAAGTGGTGGAATGGATTCCAAGGAAAAACTTAATACTTCCATCAAGTATAGTTTAAAGGCATCAAAGGGATTAATCCCCAGTTCTTTCAGGAAATTCAAGAGTCTCAAGTTGAATCTCCGATTGAAATTTTCAACTTGTTCTAATCTACGTAATGTAGATGAATTGTCTTTTATTAATGATACGGAGACTTCATTTAATTTAATAACATCTTGCTTTAAACCATCCAATTGCTCCTTAGTTTCTTGCTGCACTGTAGTAAATGTTTGGGATAAAGTCGCCACAGTACTTACAAGATCTTTAATTTCTTTTGCTGAAGTGGCCACCGTTGTTTCCATTCTCTGGAGTGCAGTCAAAATGCTCTCCAGGGTCACTGCCGAATTATCCCCCGGAGTCCGGGCTTGGTGTTCAGCCCTCGACATCGGGCCTTCCTCAGCCTGCGCCGCTCCTGTTCCTCGAACCGAGACCGCCACATCGACCTCTTCCGGGTCACGCCAAGGAGGGCGCGCTTCAGGATTCAGCGGTGGTTGAAGATCCGGAGGGGAGAGAGTAACTTCAAGCCCCAAGTCTGGTAGGGAATCTTCACCCACGGAGACAGCAGGGCCCCTCACGGATAATGAGGTAGGTTGTTGCGTGGCATATCTCTCGATGGACTGCTGAACGGGAGAGGACGTTATAGTAGCCGAGGTTGCTACTTTGACTGTCCCCTTACGCTTGGTATGAGGCATAAGGATAAAGGAAAATCTCCCAAGCCCACATTTTGGGATCCATTTGTTAAAGTAGCCATGGAGAACCGGCTCCCAAAATTCTTAAAAACTTAACAAACGGCTCTCGAGAGCCTGTGAGAGCCTGCTCCAGCACACCACTGAGTAAGACGTACGAGGAGAGACTTGATGAACTGAACATGTATACCCTGGAGGAAAGGAGAACCAAGGGTGATATGATACAGACATTCAAATATTTGACAGGTATTAATCTGCAAACTAAACTTTTCCAGAAACGGAAAGGTGGTAGAACTAGAGGACATGAATTGTGGTTGAAGGGAGACAGACTCAGGAATAATGCCAGGAAGTATTTTATTTATTTATTTGTTTTTTTGTTTATGGAAATTACATAATATACCAAAAATAACTTTTTCAAGCAAATTGCCAAGAATTACCAAAGAAAATAATTAGGAAAAATTCCTTTTTATACAAACATTACAGGCATTACTCCACAAAGGTAGGGGCCTGACTAATACCTCATAACCTGAGAGGAGGAATATAGAAAAAAGAAAAAGGATTATTCATAATTCTACTTTAACTGCACCTAAACTTTTAAAAGGTCCAGTAGCCATTATGGAACTTGTTTAGGAGTTCTTGCATTGAAAAAGGAACAAAGTTGTGAAGGCTCAAAGAAATTAAAAATTAACATTATTAATCTGTAATACACATTTACATGGGAACCTTAACTGGAATTTAGCTTCCACATTCAAGCTTCCTGCTGCATAGAGAGAAACTTCTTGTTTCTCTCCTGTGTCCATCTGGAGACATCAGGAAAAATCTGAATCTATGGACTAGAAGCTTACTATATGATAAATAAAGATTTTATAACGGGGAGAAAGAAATTTAGTACTGGATAGAACTTTTGTCATTATCTTGTTTCTGCTACTACAGTTAATTTTTTTGATTATTACTGTCATTCAGTGTTATAATAGATTTTAAGTGTAAAAAATGGCAAGCGAGTTGAAGTATGGAAACCTGTGCTCTATATTTTAATCAAGTACATCTTTTGCTCCCTTCTTCTTTCACTCCCTCCTCTATGATTTCACAATGCATCTCCCTGCTGTAGGATGTTAAACATATTCAGGCTAATAAAATGATGATGAATGAACCAATTTCTTCTCAGATACAGATCAATCCATTTGATGCAACTTCAATCAGCTGCATAGCAGACATCCAGTGTCCTTTGGGTAAAGTGAATTTCTAAACATTTCTGATTTCAAGGTCACCTATACACAACATAACATTTTAAAGAGGAAAGAAAGTGCTTCTCAAATAAGATATTGTCTTTAAATAGAAGGTACTTGAACATGTAAATGTAATGCTTTTCCCATATGAATAACAAGATGAAAAGTGCATACTTATATGTGCTTACTACGTTATACTTGGAGCTCATACTTATTCAAGACTTCAACTTGCCTGAGGGGCAGATATTTCAAAAGATTTGGGACACACTTACACTACGAGCCCGTAGTCGTTTGCTTAATTTCTAGGATACTATTTCAGCCATCATTGAGAAGAAGGGGTGGGATTGGGGAGGGGTTTCAGAGGATGTTGTATAAGGGGATAAAACTGATGCACTTTTAATGTTCATCTTTGGTATTGCTTCAGATGGCTCTGTATTGCTTTTTGTTATTGTTAGCATTATGTTTGTTCAGTGCTTCTTTGCTTGAATAAACAGAATTAAATATAAGTACGTAAGTATTGCCATACTGGGACAGACCGAAGGTCCGTCGAGCCCAGCACCCTGTTTCCAACCGTGGCTAATCTAGGTTACAAGCACCTGACAAGATCCCAAAAAAATACAATACATTTTATGCTGCTTATTCTAGCAATAAGCAGTGGATTTTCCCCATCTTAATAATGGCTCATGGACATTTCTTTTAGGAAGATATCCAAACCTTTTTTAAATGCTGCTAAGCTAATTGCTTTTACCACATTCTCTGGCAATGAATTCCAGAGTTTAATTAAACATTGAGTGAAAAAATATTTTCTCTGATTTGTTTTAAATGTATTACTTTGTAGCTTCATTGTGTGCCTCCTTATCCTATTATTTTTGGAAAGAGTGATATAATGGCGCAATTCCCCTTCATTGTTCATGTAGACATGTCTGTGTGGAGGACTTGATGGGAAGAGACGTGGAGGGGCATAACCAAACGGGGTGGGGTGCCCAGGTTTTCATGAAGGCTTTCTCGCAGGGCGTCCCCGCGAAGGGGCGATAATGGAAACCGAGGACGCCCATCTCAGAAACTACCAAATACAAGCCATTTGGTCATGGGAGGAACCAGCGTTCGTAGTGCACTGGCCCTCCTCACATGCCAGGACACCAACCGGGCACCCTAGGGGGCACTGCAGTGGACTTCACAAATTGCTCCCAGGTGCATAGATCCCTTACCTTGTGTGCTGAGCCCCCCAACCCCCCCCCAAAAAAAAACCCACTCCCCACAACTGTACAACACTACCATAGCCCTAAGGGGTGAAGGGGGGCACCTACATGTGGGTACAGTGAGTTTGTGGTGGGTTTTGATGGGCTCACATTTACCACCACAAGAGTAACAGGTAGGGGGGGAATGGGCCTGGGTCCGCCTGCCTGAAGTGCACTGCACCCACTAAAACTGCTACAGGGACCTGAATACTGCTGTGATGGAGATGGGTATGACATTTGAGTCTGGTATAGAGGCTTACAAAAAATAGTAGCCCTAGGAGGGTGGGGGGCAATTCTATAAGTGGGTGCCATAATTTAGGCGGTCAGTCGAAAGAAGTTTTGATGTTTTCTCATGGGCTTTGGTTCCACTGTATTTACTCAAAGTTGTATGTGATCTCAGGAAATTTTACCTATATCTGAACAACAAACATCACAAGACTCCTGAGGCACGCGTTTTGACACCGAAACACAGCAGCTGTGTCGAATGTTTTGAGTTGTTCCAATAAAGATCACTATTTTGAACTATCATCTCCCTTGGTCTTTTGGAAGAACCAATTTACCCTGCTCCTTGGTTTCTCTCTTGCTGGCGTGCATTGGGACTGATCGTTCCTCTGCTTTGTGTAGTTGTTGCAGTAATTTAGGCACTATTTTCCATGAGCAATACGCATATCTTATAAGAACACTAACGTGCGTAAATGTTCTTATAGAACATTAGTGTAAGTTCACAGTGGCACACCTAAATGTAGGCGCAAACATTTATGTCAGTTCTATAGCTGGTGTAAATATTAGCATCTCAGTGCAGCAGTTACAGTATTCTGTAATTTAGTGCAACCCAAGGATCACCCATGCTCCATCCATGTGAATGCAGCCCTGACAATTATAGTCTATGGCAGTTTAGCATGTACTCATAAAATGTGTACACTTGCCCACATGGATGGCAGTGTTCTATAAATGAGCATGTAAATTTAAGTGCCCTATTATAGAATGAGGGGTGTATGTATATTTTTATGAGGCATATTCCTTTTTCAGCTCAGGCACTATGCAGGCTTTGCATACATACTGATTCCTTTAAGTTACCTGATAGGCATGGAGGAATTTTCTTGACACCTACTTTTTCAAGATCTTTAAGAGGGCAGTCTGCAGTTCAAAAGCTGTATGACAGTGTGGGAATTGCCAACTGATTAATGATTTGTACCTTATTCTGTGATGCTAATGAAGTCTTCAATATCAGTTTTAGGGGTCCTTTTATTAAGGTGCGCTGAAAAATGGCCTGAGGTAGTGTAGGCACGTGCTTTGGCCGCACGCAGAATAATTTTTCAGCGCACCTGTAATAAATGCCTTTTGGGGAAGGGGCTGAAAATGGATGTATGGCAAAATGAAAATTGGCGTGCGTCCATTTTGGGTCTGAGACCTTACTGCCAGCCATTGACTGTTAACCGGGCAGTAATGGTCAATACGCGTTCAAATGCTGATTATCGCCTGTGCGCCATAAAATAAAAATATTTTCTGATGCATGTAAAAAATAAAATTACCACCCGGGCCATGCAGTAGCCGGGCGGTAACTTGGAATTGATGTGCGTTGGGTGCACGTAGGCGCTTATGCGGCTTAGTAAAAGGGCCCCTTAGTCTCCTGTAATAGACTTTACTGATCTTTTCTCTCCGTGATTTATACCTGATTGTTGCTTCTTTTTCCAATCCTAGATATTTATATGCACCTACTTCTTCAAGTTCTTTTATCTTGCATTAATCAGTCAGAGGGATACTTTGTTTGGCTCAATTTTCCTTTAAGGAAAGTTGTCTTAGCACATTTTTCCAAACCAAAAGCTTGATGTCCTCTGAGAATCTTTTCACTACATGGAGTTATTTGGCCAATTGTTGGATACAGGAACTGTAGAGCTTCAGATCTTCTACAAAAAACAAATGTGATATAGCCTCTGGATCATTGCCATCTATAGGATTCAGGCTAAGCCCATAATCCAAAGAGAGTGGGTGGATGTCTATGTGTAAGTGTGTGTGCATGTCTGTGTTGCGGCTATAGGCTTATAAGTGTTCTCTTTTCTTCCCAACCACCTTGCATGCTCTCCTTTTTCCCCTGCTTTCACTCCCTCAATTTTCCACTTCCTTGCACTGTCTCACTTTGACACCTCTCCCTCATACCCTTGTAAAATAATTATATATATTCTATAATATTAATTCTATTCTATATTCTCCACCAATTAAATATAATGTAAAATGATAAGATTAATAATATGTAAGAAAAGGGGGAATGAACTAATATATTTGTTGAATTACATTAATCTGCATTGTAAGTTTTAAGGAC
Source organism: Microcaecilia unicolor (assembly GCF_901765095.1). Taxonomy (NCBI): domain Eukaryota; kingdom Metazoa; phylum Chordata; class Amphibia; order Gymnophiona; family Siphonopidae; genus Microcaecilia; species Microcaecilia unicolor. The sequence goes on along the minus strand of NC_044032.1, from coordinate 180,953,587 downwards.
ATATGCTCAGAACATAAAGACCATATATTTAACTTTAAAATGTTTATTTACAATACAGGTAATGTAATAATGTTACAAGAGAGAGGCAGTTTTTAGGGATCTTTCACAAGGGGAATGTGCTTTCAAGATAGCAAGTCTGAATTATAAATTAGGCTGGATTAATGGTAACTCACTTTGATGGAGGCTGCTGGTTGGAGTGATGAAGGGGATTCTTGCTGGAAAAGAAGTATTTTTGTTGCAGAGTTGTTGCTGGAGCCTGGAGAAAGTCTTATCTGGGATGTGTGTGTGAAGTCTAGCAAGGCTCAGTGAAGGTCCAGATCAGGAAGTGGACAAAGAGAGAGCAGGGCCAGAGCGCAAGAGAAAGAGAGCGAACCAAAAATGTTTCAGGCCTTTTATAATCTCTGTTGGACCATAGGCTGAAAGCAGGTGGGGTGTACTTGATCCAATGAAAACTCAGGGATAGTTGAAAACTGGATTCATCTAGTTTTGAGATGGAGCATGGTAACTGGTCACATGTGTTAATGACATCATAAGACGTTCTGTCTGGACATCTGCTGTGATATACATCCAGAAGGCATCTGACAGGATTAAGAGTCTTTGTCTGAGAGTAAGTGGGCTTCTTTTGTCAGATTAGATAGGTAGATGGGCTTTTCAGTCTCTGAGTCATTGTCTGAGAATAGGTGGAGTTTCACTGTCTTTTGTTACCTCCAGTCTCTGGCCCAGATGCATCAACCAAACGTTAAAAAATCTAAAACGTAAAAGTGCTTACCGAATTTGAAAAAATGAAGAATGCACCAAAAAAACAAGTCGCACATGTTCAGTGCGGTATTGTAAAGTACAATGCATTACAGATTTGTAATCCCCGTCAGTAATTGGCTCCTAAAACATGCGCAGAGCCACAAACGTCAACACAAACGTATTAAACCAACGTAGGTTGCTTACGTCAGATGGGGGCGTGCGAGGGGGGATCGGGACATGCGAGCATTTAGCTCTGTGATCCTAGCAGGAGAGTGTAGTTGAAGATGTCCTCCTCAAGACTCCAAAAGGACGTCCTTCATAAACCCCCCTTTCTAACAAAACACCTCTTTCACTGTGATCCCCTTTAGCTCAGCAGAGAGACCTGGGCCCGCCCCCGGCTGGGGGAAACAGAGGAAGGGAGGGGGACCTGGGCAACTTAAAGTTGTTTTCAGAACCAGGAAATTGGCTTCAGAGGAGAGCAGAGAAGCGGAGAGCAGCGGTGACCTCGGGCGGGGGGGGGGGGGGGCAAGGCCGTCCATACAGGACGCTCCTGATGAGCGCCTTGCCCCCTCCCGATCCTTTTTTGATTTTTGTTTAGATTTTAGATTTTATGCAGGGGAAAGCGGGGAGTTGTTTATCTCACTTTTGTTTTTAAACATGCCAGCTTGGGTTTTTATGCTGCAGGGGGAAGCGGGGAGATGACAGCTCTGGCCTTTACGACCGCTCTGACCATACATTAAATATGTCGCGGTAAATGATTCGGTGTAATCGTCGGTATTGTTAGTGCATCCCAAATCGTCCACATTACAATGGTAGTTACTCGTTTGTATTCCGTTTTCATTAGCTGCTTGCTTCGTCGGAAAAAGGCTTTTAATGCATGCAATGGTTAGGAATTTCTTCGTTAAAGGGTCGTTAAGGTTTAGTGCATCTGGGCCTCTGTGATTGATGTCCATCTTCAAATTTTTGTTCTTTGGAGATGTGTTGATGGACTTAGGTATCCACCCAGCTACTTTTTGTTACATGGGAGGGTGACGGTCAGAGTAATTTATCTGATACTGTTCCAATAAGTCTTTGCTGCTGTATATATTTTATATATACATTTGTATCTGATCTAGCAAAATCAATAACTCTGACAATTAAACTCGTATCATGCTACACCCTCTGCCCCCATGTAATCTCCCTCCCTTTTTCCTCTTTATACTTTTTCTTTCCTCCTTTCTAGTCTATAACACTTAGGAGTTGATGCAGAAAACTTAAGTTAGATCTGTGTGCTGGTGACTCAGTTCATGGCTTGCTAACTCAAGCCTGCTACAAAAGTTAATCACCTTGATACAATAAGCAATGAAAAAGAAATTATTGCAATGGGACAAAGTATGTGCTGTCAGAATATAACAGTGCAGTTCTTTGCAAAAAATATCCCCCTTTCCTAACAGTGCATGAGTGGGGGATTGTCTCATGCACTGACAGGAAGGAGAAACAGTAGAGATGACAAGAAAATATCAGCCAGCGCTGCCAAAGTTACTTTATTGATTGTGCTTTAGGAGACTTGACACGGGCCATGTTTCAGCTAGAAGGCCTGCATCAGGAGTCTACATCAAATAAATTAAAATCTCATGTTATACCTCCATTATGACAAGGAAATACTGATCTTAGAAATATGGCTTATTCCAATAAACAATTAAAGGCACACATATCAAACAATACATGCAGAATTACATAAATGAAGTTACATAACAAAGTGAACAGTTACAATCAAATACTATCAAAATGAATGATAAAAACGTAGACCCCTGTTTACTAAGCCACGCTGTAGGTGTGCTAGTGATTTTAGCAGGCGCTAATTCTAGACACCCACATATTCCTATGGGTGTCTCTAGCATTAGCACATGCTAAAAACGCTATAGTGCCTTAGTAGAAGGGCCCTAAATTTAAAAATGTGAATAAAAAGGGGTTAAAAGCTAAAGATAAAAAGTTGAACATCAAAATAAAAGTAGAAATAAAAAGTATAATATTTAATGACCAAGTCAACATAATAAGAAATCGTATCCATAATATACATGAAAAACACCCAAAACTGTACAAGTGAACAATGGTGTTGGTACAAAGTGTTCTTGAAAACAATTCTTGAAAACAGTCAAATGTTGAGAGTATGCTGCCCACTTTTGATATACACACACAACATGAGAATGTTTTCACCAGGTCTGAGGCTGGTTTCACAAAGAGGATTTAATGTCAATCTTTCACATTTAAGTGCTCTTTTCTGTCTTGTTTTATAAGCAGAAGGAAGCCCATGCAAGTTTTAAATGTGGATGGTAAGCAAAAAAGTGTGCGCATGTTTGAAAAAAAAAAAAAAACAAGTGTCAGCACACATCAAAAATTTCAAGTGCTTACTGCAAAACCATGTACACATGCATCTGGCATGCTATCCCCCCTCCCCCACCTTTTTGCCTATAATTAACTTACTGCATTCCGTAATGTTAGGCTTGCGGTACAAGCTACGTGCTCAGATATCTTCCTGCATCGGCCTCTGAGAGTGCTAATGTTTAAAGCAGTGCTTCTCACACTTTTTTTGATGTGACACCATTATCGTGATTGAAAATTCACGTGACCCCAGATGATAAACAAAGTCAATTAGTACTCAAATAAGCAGCATGTTCATTGTTTCTTAAACATTCAATAGCATATATATTTATGAGGAAAGTTATCAATGTGGGCTTCTGTTAAAGTGTTATTTTACTGTTAATATCAGTTTTTAGTAACTAGGTTTCATTACATAATATGGGGCCTGTCCTAAAACAGCATGAGCTAGTGGTAATTGAACACTACAGTTCCAATAGAGAGAGAACAGGAAGAAAAAGACTCAGAACCCTGTCCAGAGCATAATAATCAGCTCAAAGACTAGATAAGGTACTTATTTTTCAGCTAGGAAAACCTCCTTCTATATCTTATATAATCCTTTTTTTTTAATTTTTCAAAACATTCAACATTCTTGTATCATTGCAACATTATTATTGCTATGCTCTCTACACAAAGTTGCTTAAAACAATTTTGACTTCTTTGCAAGATCTTATCTGAGTCAGTGAGAAAAAACATATCTTGGACCCACCAATGGTGACCAGCATTTTGCTTGTTTCTGCATTAGGATAAACAAGACCAGACATCTACAAAAGTTGACAGATATAATTATACCTATAATTAAAAGGATTTTTATTTTACAAATTTCAGTGTTTCAGAACTTACTAGTGTTGACTCAACAGAAATAAGCTCAACAGCTCTGCAAATATGGCCACCATTGTTCTAACTTCCAATTTATCTTGGTGGGTGACATCACCCACAGCATCATAGCCACTTTTAGAATCTTAAAACAATCCCTTCAAAAACTTAAAAAAAGAAACAAAAACGCTGCCATTCAATTTTCACATTTAAACCCACAGGTTCCTCATGTTGAGATGGTAAATCCATTCTTGCTCCTGGAGCAAAAGGGTCAACCTCCTGTCAGTGCCAAATTTCAAGATAGTGTATATATTTCGTCTACTTCCAAGCCGTTAGCCACAGAGGACTGACCTCTGTGAGTAAGGACGAGGAAGTGCCAGGCTGCAAGTTATTCTACATTGAGTCCTTTACCTGATAGAATGGTAGACTAAACCCAACTAATTAAGGAGCTAGATGAGGATAAATAAAGAAATTGAGAGAGAGGTTTTTCTTCTAAAGTTTATTACTTACCAAAAGCAAGCCATACAAGTTGATTATAAGAATATGGACATATTCTTAGGGAGATCCATGGGACAGAATGACCGGCAGGTCTGACATATCCTAGAATTCTCCATTGCATCTGAGCTGTCAGTCTTGATGTATTCATTCTTCCCTGGATAGTGGACATACCACTAGGCAGAGATGAATGAAGCACTTCAGGATATGAGACATTAGCTCTCAAGTTTATAACAGAATGTTTCTACATGAAATTACTTCTATATCTGAGATCCCAAAGAATATACCAGCAGCATGTATAATCAATTGGTTATGGGACTATAGTATTCCAGCTACACATAGGTGCTTTCTGGGTTTTAGTCTTTTATGATATATTTTACCACTCAAAAGTATTCATGAGAAAGCAATTGGGTAATTTGCCAACTCTGATGCGCTAGATTGGTTTCTCATGGAGAGAGAGCAGTGGCCGCCTCTCTCTAGCTTGGAGTAGGAAGAACACTCATTTTTATATGTTCATTCAGGATACAGGTAATATGACAGTAAGCACACCTGATTGGATCTATGTTAATGTCATGGTTAACACTGATTGGCTATGGTAATGAGTAGCTTCAAATCTTGTAAACATGTTTTTCATTTTTAGATTCAACCGCTATTGCATCTCTCTACCATAAATTTCAACAAGCCCCCTGCACATGGCCCACTGACGTCCAGTAACCACAAACTTCTCCTTTCTGGCCTGCACCTGGTGTTTATTTCAGTTATTTTCATCAGAGCTTAGTTTCCACATCTACCATCTGTCACCTATCCTCTCACGTCAAAAGTGACCACAACTTCTCACTTTGCACTGACCACCTGCCATCTTGCACCTTCTTGGGCAACTCTTTCATCGGAGGCTGTAACTCCATCAAAACTCACAAACAACTGTGTTTCTGCAATCAGTTGCAATCTTTTAATACAGACAGGCTCTTATGATTTTTATTGAGGCCTTGTTATCTGAGAAGCCTCTTGACCCAAAGTCTCTGGCCTTGAACCAAATAATAATATTCAGAGTGGAGGAGTGGTCTAGTGGTTAGCGTGGTGGACTTTGGTCCTGGGGAACTGGGTTCGATTCCCACTGCAGGCACAGGCAGCTCCTTGTGACTCTGGGCAAGTCACTTAACCCTCCATTGCCCCAGGTACAAATAAGTACCTGTATATAATATGTAAGCTGCATTGAACCTGCAATGAGTGGGAAAAGCGTGGGGTACAAATGTAACAAAAAAAAATGTGATCTATCACCAGATATTTTAATGATGAGAATACGTGACCTACTGAAATATAATGCACCTGAACTATAATGATAAGAATATGTGTCCTAATGAAATATAATGTTGGTTCCTTCACTTTATTGTGTGTAATACATCTTCTTTGTTCATTCATCCTTGCCCTGAATTGCCTAGAGTTCTGTCCCACATAAAGTTTCTGGCAAGGGCATGTGATAATATAGAAAACAAAATTTGTAGGGCAGGTGGTCTCGTATTTTAACCCAAATTTTCATTTGACTTGGATGCACAAAATACTCTTGTAGTTTTCAAAGTAGAATCACAGGTTTTGCATTTACCACATTTGCTATGCTTGCCACTCGTTGTTGATACAATCGGACCCAGAACACAGTCTGCTATTCTTATGGTATTACGTTCTCTCTCCTCCCTGTACCAGGGAGCTGACCACTTCAGCTGGTCACAGTGGTTAACATGTAAGAAAAGGTTTACCGTAAAACACATGAAATGCACAGTAACTATTTTTAATAATATTTTTGGAGAGAACTATCATGGACATAGAGAATGAGCATTCCTGTGCTAGCCAGCTATTGCATTATGATTAGCAGTAGTGCTGGATAACACAGTGTTAAAGCAGGAATACCTAACACCTCCTAATAAGATGTGGTAAGTGCTCCTGTGTTAACCCCATCAGGTAGTGCGCTCACTAATGGCTACATTACTGTCTGACCTGCATAAAAATATTTTTTGAAAAGTCTAAAATGTGCTATGTAAAATCTGGACTTGGCACGTGGGAAAATATTGCATTAAAACGTGCTATGCCTAGATTTTAGTGCACTTTAATAGAAGGCACATTTTTTATGGAATAGTGCCTACTGCTTTTACACATAAAACAGCAATTAGTGACATCATTTAATTGTATATGTGCTGCTATCCTATTAAGTTGTGTGCACAACTGGCACCTAAATATAGGCACCCTTTATAGAATTGCACTTATAAACCTTTTAATGCCATGACCAGCTTTAAAACTATAGGGGCCCTTTTACTAAACTGTGTAAGCATCTACACATGCCCAACACATGCCAAAATGGAGTTACCACCTGGCTACTGCGTAACTCTTGTGGTAATTTCATTTTTGGCGTGCGTCAGATACGTACGTCCAACAAATAATTTTTATTTTTGGATGTGCGTATTGGATGCGTGCCAAGTGGCGTTTGATGCATGTTGGTCATTACCGCCTGGTTACCACATGCGACTTTACCGCTAGGTCAATGGCTGGTGGTAAGGTCTCAGACCCAAAATGGACGCACGGCAATTTTCATTTTGACGCACATCCATTTTCGGCAAAAATTTTAAAAAGGCATTTTTTTGTAGGTGCGCTGAAAAATAATTCTGTGCTCACCCAAAACATGCGTCTACACTGCAGAAGGCCATTTTTCAGCACACCTTACCGTGTTTCCCCGAAAATAGAACATCCTCTGAAAATAAGACCTAGTAGAGGTCTTGCTGCAATTTGAAAATATAAGGCCTCCCCTGAAAATAAGACCTAGCAGTGGAGGCCTTATTTTTTGGGGAAACATCGGGTCGCCCCCCCCCCCCACCTGAGATCGCCGGCTCCCCCCCCCCCCCTCGATCGCTCCCGGAACTAACCTCTTAAACGCTTCCTTTCACCATTCATCTTCGCACTCGCAGCAAGCAGCAGGGCAGGCCACTCCTTCCTTCCGTGTCCCGCCCTCGCCTAATGTAACGTAACGTCAGGCGAGGGCGAGACACGGAAGGAAGGAGTGGCCTGCCCTGCAGCTTGCTGCGAGTGCGAAGATGAATGGTGAAAGGAAGCGTTTAAGAGGTTAGTTCCGGGAGTGACTGAGGGTGGGGGGGAGCCGGCGATCTCGGGTGGGGGGGGTGACCTCAGGAGGGGTGGGGGGGCGACCCGATGTTTCCCCGAAAAATAAGGCCTCCCCTGAAAATAAGACCTAGCGGGTCTTGGGGAGCAAAAATTAATATAAGACAGTGTCTTATTTTCGGGGAAACACGGTAGTAAAAGGACCTCATACTTTCTACCTGGTTTGAAAACTGACCCTGATATTTGCTACAGTATTATGATTAGAAATTGTGAAAATTAAAGTTGAACTGCTGGATGTTTTTAGATGCCCAGCTTAGTGAAGTCCAGAAAAAAGTATCTAGGAGTCAAGATAAACTACAGGTATAATATTAAGGGCCTGTAGGCTGAAGAAACTTTAAATTAATGATCAGGATAGGCCACAGTTAAACTTTTCTTCATGCTGTAATTATGTGGTACACTACTAATGAAAAAAGCAATTAAAGTGTACTAACCATGCATCCCGCTACTGTCTGGAGGTTCTGTATTAAACTGTTAAGTCTTCCCATTCCTACAATCAGACAGGAGAAGGCATGAAATTAAGATCTATTTTTAAACCTAAACACACCCTGTAGTAAATATATTGATTTCTCATTAAATGCAATGATATGTGTGCATCTTATGGGTAAGAGAAATATCATGGGGCATAATATGAAGCATAAAGCATGATGTTTTCTCAATTAAAATGCCAGCTACGATTGATGAGACCAGGCCTGTTTCTATAACAAATTCCCTCCTTTCTGCTTTGAAGTGAAAGGACACTTTCCCATACAAGTGAAAAGTTCTCTAATGTTTAATGGGGAATATATTGGATAAGAAGAAAAAAGTCAGGATGGGAGATTGATGTGAAAACATTCTGTGCATGCTAATCTGAAAGCACTAGTTTATTTTTCCTAGTTGAGGAAAGTTTTCCCCAGGCATCCTATCGTCCTGCTTTGAGAGAATTACATTTTTTTTGTCACAGATGGAGAATAATGGAAAATACCTTGGACTACTGCTACAGTAGACCAGACAAATGAAAGTACCATAGGTTGTTCAATGAATAACAGGGTGATATCCAGCCAGTCAGCTACCACATAAAGAGAAGTGGATCACTTATCCAACATATTTGTATGCTAGATATTCAGCGGCCTTATTCATTTAGGGGCCTTTTTACAAAGCTGCAGCAAAAAATGGCCTGCGGAAGTGGAGGCCCATGTTTTGGGCGTGTGCCGGGCCAGTTTTTACCGTGTCTGCAAAAAAAGGTTTTTTTTTAATGGGACGGGAAATGGGCATGTGGTAAAACTGAAACCAATGTTCGCCTAAAACCGGCCTGAGCCTTTAATGCCACCCATTGATCTAGTGGTAAGGGCTCATGCATTACACGCGCAGTGAAGGTCAGCGTGCGCCAACTGCCAATTACCACCAGAAAAGCCATGCATGGGAGAAAATAAATAAGTCATTCAGTCATTATGGGCGTGCATCAAATCTGAATTACCACCAGGGGGGCCCAGTAGACTGGCGGTGCTGCACGCGCTTATAGCCTAACGTGCCTTTGTAAAAGGGTCCCTTAGGTAGGACTGCTGAGTACTCATATTTAGTCCTAAACTTAAATGGAAGAACTGAATCCAATACTGATAGAAAATTGCAGTTATATTGTTAAATTAAAGCCGTGTTCCCAAAAAGCCTCCTTTCTCTACCTCTTCTAAATGGATAATTTTGGTCACACATTGAGCTGTCTGGCCTAAAGATATCATTTTGTCAAGCCCAAATATTTTAAAAGTATTTTTGCAGTTAAGTCTGAAGTAAACTATAAATTCTCTTAATAGTGATCCCTTCATACATGCGAAGGAGCATTTTTGAAAGAACATCCAAGTTAGAATTGGGATGCCCTGTATATAATGTCCATCTCACAGCAAGTTTTGAACAGGAAAGATATCCAGATTTCCTGTTTGAAAATACATAAGATGGACATCCTTATGCTGGAGGTATCTATACTGAACAACCATTTTACAAACTGAAATGTTTAAATTATAAATGGGGAGGGAGGAGTAATGCACAGGGATATATCTGTCTGGCAGCATTTGCAGAATACAGGGGTAGCCTAGTGGTTCGTGCAGTTGTCTGTAAACCAAGGGACACAGATTCAAATCCCACTGTAATCACAAGTCAGGAACCTTGGAATACAGTTAGATTCAACACTCACTCTGATTCCCCAAATCCAAGCAACCTTCAAGAGCTGCTTCAACTATTTGCGACAGCTAAGCTGCCTCTCTCCTTACATCGAGAAGGTAAGTCTTATCCCAGTTGTGCATGCCACGGTAACATCAAGACTGGATTACTACAATGCACTATACAATGGTCTGACTACAAAGGGCCTGCACCAGCTCCAGTTGATTCAGAATGCAGCAGCAAGACTCATAGAAGGTTGCAAGCGATGTGACCACATCATACCATTTTTGCAAAAACTTCATTGGCTACCAGTACAATACAGGGCTAAAAATACAGGGCTAAATTTAAAACTCTATGTCTGATTTTCAAGGCCCTGAATGGAAATGGCCCCGACTATCTGAAGAATAGGATGATCCTCCACACACTGCCAAGGACACTAAGGTCCTCCCAAGGACTTTCTCTAACTACACCCTCTCCAAAAGACATTACACGATGTGATACCCGCAAGCGAGCCTTCTCCGGAGTAGCCCACACACTCTGGAATGCATTGCCTGAAAGGCTCCGCTTAACACAAGACTATCTGTACTTCAGGAAGCAGGTGAAAGCTTGGCTCTTCAACCAAGCCTTTAATGGAAGAAATAACCAGTGCAATTTTTCTAGCAAAAAAGGTGCCGGTACTCAAATGCCAGGCCACCCTCCAGGGGTGGGGTGATCACTGAGGGACTCACCCCACAATAGCCAGGCCCCCTGCAACCAGTCACAGAATCTATGACAAGGCAGAATTAGTGTGTAGAGCCTGAGCTCTTTCATTAAAACTTGTCAATTTTAGGAGACACTGGAAAAGGTGTCGGTACTCAGTACCCCCGAGTACCCCCTCAAAAAAAGCCCTGGAAGTAACTAACTTGTTAGTCTCACTCACACACACACAAGGATTGACTCGGGCTGCACATACTGCAGGGGGACATGTTTATCCACTCCTACCCTAGCTGAGATGATATTTAACCATCTCTCTGACCTCATGTGCAACTTTCTTCAAATCAGTCACCTTACTTTCTAATTCTTCCTACTTTCTTACTCATCTATATGTTACAACTTTACCTTACCCTTCACTACTAATTATAGTATTCTATTACGTACTGTGTAGTCATTTCAAGTAGTATACAATGCCATACTTTGTATTGCTACTTGAATATTTTTACTGCTATAATTGCCTGTTGCTCATGTTTGATCTATTCTTATTGTACACCACCTTGAGTGAATTCCTTCAAAAAGGCGGTAAATAAATCCTAAAAAATAAATACATTTTTTTTATTTTTTTTTATTTTTGTAAAAGTGACCCCTCCAGGGAACAAAAAAATATATACTGTACCTTCAGGCTTGCATGTGTCTCATATCTTAGGTACAGTATTTTTATGTTCTTGGAGGGAGCCCCAGAAAAAAAATGAATAGAGCTCCATGGGATTTCAACCTGTGTCTCTGGTTTACAGTCTGATGCACTAACTAGTGGGATACCCCACTGCAGTAGCATACCTAGCATATTTGACACCTAGGGTCGATCATTTTTAACACCCCCTCCTCTATATGAAAAACTTATTTTTAGTAATAATCCATGAGTCACACAACAAGGGTGTACCTTGGAAAAGGCAGCATCTTAAACATTGTAGTGAGCACTAGAACATCAATACGCTCACTGTAAAACTAAACAAGCCAGATTAGTAAAGATGATTCTGCCAACAGAAAACCAAGTCTTTTTCACAAATATTGAACACAGATACATCATCACCCAGTATAGAATACCTAACTACAAATTAAAAATAGAAATATATAGACAAAAATTAAACTGAACCCAAAGAAGCCAGATTCTGCGTACAATGCAACATCACAGAAACAGTGATGCATGCCCTCCAGTACTGCGCAAATTCATAAATTTGAACTTTCATTTGGTACAACTAAAGTTTAGCTCGAGTTATCTCCAGCAGGGCCCATTTTATTCCTATGGGCCCTGCTGCAGATAACTCGAGCTAAGCTTTAGTAAAAGACCTCCATGGTCTAGTTTAGATAACAACATTTTTACGAATTCCTAATGGTAGCAATTTATGTATGAATCTGTATTAATCTTTGCACGTGGAGGGGCATAATCGCATGGGGACGACCATCTCTAAGGGTGCCCATCTCTAAGGGTGCCCATCTCTAAGGAAGTCCCGGTGAAGGGGCGGGGAAACCTGTATTATCGAAACAAGATGGGCGTCCATCTTTCGTTTCGATAATATGGTCAGGGATGCCCAAATCCCAACATTTAGGTCGGCCTTAGAGATGGTCATCCTCGGTTTTCGGCGATAATGGAAACCAAGGAAGCCCATCTCAGTAATGACCAAATCCAAGCCATTTGGTCATGGGAGGAGCCAGCATTCGTAGTGCACTGGTCCCCCTCACATGCCAGGACACCAACTGAGCACCCTAGGGGGCACTACAGTGGACTTCACAAATTACTCCCAGGTGCATAGCTCCCTTACCTTAGGTGCTGAACCCCCTAACTCCCCCCAAAACCCACTCCCCACAACTGTACAACACTACCATAGCCCTAAGGGGTGAAGGGGGGCACCTACATGTCGGTACAGTGGGTTTTGGGTGGTTTTTGAAGGGCTCCCATTTACCACCACAAGTTTAACAGGAAGGGGGGATGGGCCTGGGTCCACCTGGCTGAAGTGCACTGCACCCACTAAAACTGCTCCAGGGACCTGCATACTGCTGTCAGGGAGCTGGGTATGACATTTGAGGCTGGGAAAAAAAAATTAAGTTTTTTTTTTAGGGTGCGAGGTGGTTGGTGACCATTGAGGGAGTAAGGGGAGGTCATCCTCGATTCCCTCCGGTGGTCATCTGGTAAGTTGCGGCACCTTTTTGAGGCTTGGACATGAAAAAAATGGACCAAGTAAAGTCGGCCAAGTACTCGTCAGGGACGCCATTCTTTTTTCCATTATCGGCCGAGGATGCCCATCTGTTAAGCACGGCCCAGTCCTGCCTTCTCTATGCCTCCGTCACGCCCCCGGGAGCTTTGGTTGTCCCCGCGATGGAAAGCAGTTGACGGCACCCAAAATCGGCTTTCGATTATGCCTATTTGGGCGACCCTGAGAGAAGGTCGCCCATCTCCCGATTTATGTTGGAAGATGGGCGCCCTTCTCTTTCGAAAATAAGCCTGAAAGATTATCTATGTTCTCTCAATTCTGTATAATCATACAGTTTTTGTTTTCTGGTTATTGTTTTATTATAAATATATTCAATAAAGAAACGGATTAAAAAAAAAAAAGATAACTGATGTAAATTTGAAAAAAAAAATCCTGTCAAATCAACACTTTACAAACTAACAAATAGAAATAAAACAAAAAAATGGAAAATAGAAATAATACTATTTTATTGGACTAATATATTTTTCAATTAGCTTTCAGAGGCCAAAACCTCCTTCCTCAGGTCAGTACAGTATACTGCTGTTATGGTATGGTATGCTGTCCTGACCAGAGAATGGGGGTTTTGGTCTCTGAAAGTTAGTTAAAAATATGTTAAAATTAGTCCAATAAAAAGATCATCTTATTTTCATTTTCTATTTATTACCACAGCTACAATACTACTTTATCCTAAAGCAAAATAAATAAATACATATTAAAAAATATTTGTTGGGCAGATTGGATGGACCGTACAGGTCTTTATCTGCCGTCAGTTACTATGTTACTATGTTAATATAGTAGGAGTGGCCTAGTGGTTAGAGCACCATTCTTGCAATCCAGAGGTGGCCAGTTCAAATCCCACTGCTGTTCCTTGTGATCTTGGGCAAGTCACTTAACCCTCCCTTGTCTCAGGTACAAACTTAGATTGTGAGCCCTCCTGGGACAGAGAAATATCCAGAGTACCTGAATGTAACTCATCTTGAGCTACTACTGAAAAAGGTGTGAGCCAACTTAAAAAGATATATATATAAAACATAATGTTTCTTCTTTTGTTGTCTCTGGTTTCTGCTTTCTTCATCTTCTCTTCACTCTCTCCCTTCTATCCACCGTCTATCCCCCTCTCTCTCTGCCTTCCATCTAGAATCTGCCTGCTTTCTCTTCCCCTTCCATCCACTGTCTTACCACTTTCTCTTCTATCCTGTGTCTGCCCTCTCCCCCTTTCCGTATGGTTTCTGCCCGCTTTCCATGCTCCTTCCATCCACTGTCTGCCCCTTCTTTCCCTTTCATCCAGCCTGTGTCCTCTTTCTCCTTTTTACATGATGCATTCCAGCATTTCCCCCTCCCTCCATCTTTACCTCTCCTCTCTCTTTTCCCAACCCCCATCCCTCTTCTGCTTTCCAGTATCTCCTGTCTATATTTTACTTTTTTTCTCTCTTCATGTCCACCATCAATCCCTCTGGCTCCCTATCTCTCATGTCCATAACTTCCCATCTGTGTGTCTCTGTCCCTATTCCCCCCCCCCCCCCCAATGTTCAGCATCTGCTCTCTGTGTCACCGTTCAGTCCTGGGGTGGGAGTGCAAGAGAGAGGGAGAAAGAAGGGGAGAATCTCTTCCTCTTCTCTCCCCTGCCCCATAGTACTGCATCTCATTCTCCCCCTCCCCATATCCAGCTTTTTCAAAATCTCCCCTCCCTCATATATCCATCTATCTGTCTCCCCTACCCGTTCCCTCTTTTCCCCAAATCTTCATCCTTGCTCTTCCTTCCTCCTTTCCCTTTGATCTGGCATCTCTTTCCCTTCCTCACTCCACCTCCCCTTTCCCTTTCCCCTTTCCCCTGTGGTCTGGCATCGCATTACTCTCCCTTCTCTCTCCACCCTGCTTTCCTCTTCCCCTGTGGTCCTGGCATTGCATCGCTCTCCCTCTTCTCTCCACCCCCCCCCTTTCTCTTTCCCTTCCCATGTGGTCTGGCATTAATGACATTCATGTATTTCTATCATGGTAAAAGGCCATAATAATTTTTTTTAAAAGTCAGCTGTGTCATGTTTCTATTAAAGTTTTTTTGAGACCATAAAGAAGCCACTTGTCTTCAAAAGGACATCAGGCATCATGGCCGCACTCAAGGAATGCCCTACACCTGCCTCCTCCCCAAGTTGGAAATAAAATTAACCTTCCATTTCCCAGGTAGAAAAACTTAGATTGTGAGCCCTCTAGGGGAAGAAAAATTACATGTGTGTGTGTGTGTGTGTGTGTGTGTGTGTATATATATATATATATATATATATATATATATAGGTGTAAACTCTAGAAATGGCACGTAAAAAATTGGAGCTTTAAAAACCCACTTAAGCTGTGCCTAAAGTTCAGCGTGTTTAGAATACACGCTTAAGCGGAGTCGCGTGATGCAGCGACAAAAATGTGGTGCAAAAGCCTGTGCCTACATTTACGTTCAGAGCACCATTATTCTGTAATTGCATATGCAGCTCGAAGCCATGCCCCTATTCCACCCCAAAACGCCCATGACCCTTTTTTGGAACCAGTGTAACTTTTAGGCATAGATTCTGTGCCTAACTTTATGGGCATTGCTCCCAATTAAATCTAATTAGTGCCAATAATTTTGTTAAAAGCCAGTTATTAGGAAAATGGGACTTGATATATTGCCTTTCTGAGGTTTTTGCAACTACATTCAAAGTGATTTACATATATTTAGGTACTTATTTTGTACCAGGGTCAATGGAGGGTTAAGTGACTTGCCCAGAGTCACAAGGGAGCTGCAGTGGGAATCAAACTCAGTTCTCCAAGATCACATCTACTGCACTAACCACTAGGCTACTCCTCCACTCAACATGAATTAGCTTGCTATTCAAATAAATTGCACACACAATCGGGAAAATACCTACATTTGCACATGCAATTATTGGTGACCTTTACAGAATCAGAGGGATAATATGTACAGTGCATATATCTAGTAGAACTATAGAAATGATTAGTAGCAATAGTATTTTTGGTTTGCATTTTCATTCTCCCCCTGGCTCCTTATAACATTTGGCTACAGTATATCCAGGGGTTGTGAGTACATTAACATGGCGCAGTGTGTTGACTGAAGTATGGGTAATTCTTTTTGGCTTCATGCCTTTAGTCTAAGCTGGCATTATTGCAAGAGTATGCTCACTAGACTTCCCTCATACATTTCCAGATGTTTGTAACACCAGGAGAGCCATTCTGCATATTGTGAAAACGATAACAAAACTCATTCATATTGTAATTACAATGATAATGAATTTCTCTGTTCTGAATGGCGGACAGGGCTTTTGCAACTTTTCCAGGAATCACAGATAATTTGAGCCTTCTTTTTTTTTTAATTAAATGGAACATATTATCATTTCCACTCAATGCATAACTTTTACCTGTATATTATAATCATCATGTACTTAATCATATATATTTATGCATAAGGAAAAGAGAAAGCTAATACATTGTGCAACTTGAAATGTAGTGAAAATGATGTCCCACAACATAAACTCATTTTGTCTCTATCCAGGCACCTAAACAGTCTGCCTTCTGGGACTGAATAGCATAAATTTGTATTTGCCGGCTGGGCTGAATTTCACTTTGCATTTAAGCAATTTCTGGCAGAAAAATGGGGGAAAAAGATCTCTAGGTCATTTTCTGTATTTGTGGAGGAGAATATCCACAGCTCCTTTCTGCTGGAGACATTCAGGTCTCTACCCTCACTGCTGAAACAGAGATGGACTCTTGTTCATTGCACAGCAAAGATCTTATTAGGACTCTGTTATTTACCCATCATATGAGACGGGCTCAGAACATGAAAAGATGAACAGAAGGATAGCAAGAAACAATTTCATAGCATTCCTCTTCAGAGACACAAAGACCTGAACATTTGGCAGGCCCTTCTTTTCGCCGTCTCTGCAAAGAGATTGTTGCGCCCCCGAGGATTACATCCAAATGCTATATATTCTGTTCAAGTCTTTTTTTTTCTTCATCTTCTCAGTATTATGTTTTAGCCTTTATTTCATAGGTTCATTTATTCACAACACCTTTCTGATTTGGCACACTGTGTTTCTAAAATCTGGAACTGCTACAGGATTCAGCTCAATGACACTTGTTATTGTCACTAGCTCCAGCAGACCTGTCATTCTCTATTGATCTTTAGTAATGGTGTTGAACACATTCCAAGCACATCCAACATTCTCCCTTTTATGTAGTTTTTTTTTTTTTTTACTTCTGTGTTCCTTTGCCTCTTTTCTTGATATTTCTTGGCTAGCTCCAACATTGATCTTGTCCAGGCTCTGCATCAGGAGGGCTATCATTGTTAACAAAATGAAGCAAAACCTATGGGTTTTTCAAATCTGCTTCAAAAGAGTGGGTAAAACTGCTGTCATGGTGAACATAGGAAATATAAAGCTTGTTGTAAAAGGTTGTTTATTAAGGTTAAGTTTGTAAAGTTTATACTGTGATTATGGGAACTGCATGCTTGTTATGACTGGAAACCAAGGACCCCAAATTAATAATGTATTGCATTAAAGTACAAATAAAAAAGACTGAATTTTAAAAGTTGTTGTTGTCAAAATCATTCTCTATGGTGATTATTGTATTAAGAAAATAAATCCTAAAATGCTTTTAAAACACAAACAGGTTTATTCTTTCTAAGGTGAACTATCAGTCTATTTGCTGTAGTAGAGCTGCCCAGGAAGATTTTGCAAGAGGGAGGAAGGGTCCTTCAGCTTTTCCTGCATGCAAAGGAGGGCATGCAGAATGGTTGATGGGAGCTTTTTCACACCTTTGGAGGGGATTAATTCACTGAGGGTAATAAAGTTTGTGGGCCAAACTATGTATACACACTGTATGGAATTCACTAAATCAGAATAAGGGAAATAAACACCTGCTCCTCATGAGCTTAGGGGAGAGGCAAATTGGTGGCACATTGGGAATTCAGTGAGACTGTGAGAGAGTGAATTTTCATCTTTGGAAGAGCTTGACTCATGTTGAAACATCTATATGGTACTGGCTGGGAGATTGCTCAGGGTGGGAAAACCCTAGAACTGGTGATTTCAGAGCTTTGATAAGGGCTGATAAATCTGAATTCCAGCATTGAGAGTACCTTTAGAGGCTTCTCTGAAGACATGGAGAGCAAAAGCCCTTGGGAGCTGGGTTCAAGGCTAGGAAGTCTTTCAGAACAGCTCAGGGTAGAAGAAGGAGCAGCAGCCTTTGGGAGCAGTCACAGCTCAGGGCAGAAGAAAATGTCCTGCAGGGGCACTATCGGTGTCTAGGGCTGAGAAGAGCAGAGGTAGGCCTCTAGCGGGGAACCCTGGAACTGGGATTGCAGAGCCCTTTTAAGGGCTCGTAACTCTGAACCCCAGCAGGGAAAAACCCCAGAGGCTTCTCTTGAAGAGAGAACTAGTGAGGGTGAAGGCCTCTGGGGTGTGATCGGCACTAGGAGCCCAGCAAGGGAAGGAGAAGGCCTCTAGGGGCCCAGTGAGAGTGAAGTCTCCATAGGTGTGGCTGGCCCTCGGAGCCCAGCAGAGGAGGACAGCTCTTGGGAGGACAGCCAGTTCCCAGAGCCCAGGAAGAGCTTCCAGTAAACCGCAGCAGGGACAGACTTAGCCAGCCTGGGATCCAGGACAGCAGCCACCAGCCCAAGAAGCCTCCTGTAGAAGGCATGAGATCTGAGGGGATTGGGAAAAGGTGGGCTTGTAAGGAAAAGAGAGTAGAGATCTAGGCCACACCTATATACTGATTTGACTCAGCAAAGGGAAGAGCTGACAGCTACTGCCTTGGCAAGCAAGACTGACGGGGTCTGAACAGTATGTGAAGGGCTAAGTCACTGATTCTGAATACCTGAGTCTGTTAATACTAGAGTACATATGGTTTAAGTGATTGTCAATATTATTGGTGTGTTGTTTATATTTGTTTTAAGAGGTTAAGTGCCAAGACTATTGGTGTTTGTGTATAATAGCTGAATATATATATGAGATCTGTGTAAATAAATAAAACCAGTTTAATTTATTAGCCAGCCCTGTTCACAGCAGTTCTCCTTTTTGGGGGAAGATTTTTCCTGGGGGAGGGGAGAAGAGGGTAAATTCACCCGCTAACACCTTCTTCACCAGGTGGAGGCACCGAGCGCCAAGTGCTTAAGGGACCAATGGAGACTGCTTTCAGGAAACCCCAGCCGGGTCGGACCCTGAATCCAGGAGTTACATAGTTATGACAGCATTCATTTATTTTATGAATTTCCCCATTATGAGGATAATTCTCTTCACTCCTGCTAAGCTTACAGGCTCACAGGTATTTGCTACTTGCTTCTCATGGTCCTACAATTGGAGTTTGAAAGGGTAGCGCCAGAGTTGCTCTTTCAAACACTGCTGCTGAAATGTTCAGCCACAAATTTATCTATTCCTCTGGCTAATAATTGAAAAACAATGGTTAACTGACATGCATAGCCCAAAATGCCCACACAATTGTAAAAATGACAAAATGTTGTCATTTTAAGCAATTTTCCAGGTGAAACCTATTTTGTAAAGTCACTTTGCAAGAATGGGCTTTGTGGTAGTAAGTGTCCACATGTAGCTCACTTATTCTTTACTCGCTGGCCAGCCCTTAGGGAGTTCCCTCCCCCAGTGGCGTACCAAGAGGGGGGGTCCGCCCTGGGTGCACGCCGCTGGGGGGGTGTCGTGCGCCTGTCCGCTACGTTCGTTCTGTGCTCCCTCTGCCCCAGAACAGGTTACTTCCAGCGGCGTGCACCCGGGGAGGGGGGTTCTTTCACTGGGGGGGGGGGGGGGGGGTCGCGCTGCACCCTGGGGGCGGGGCGCATCGGCGATCCGCCCCAGGTGTCAGCCCCCCTAGGAATGCCACTGCCCTCCCCCTTTCCATATTCTGTCCCTGTTTGTCTGCAAAACCCTTTTTTAGGGATGAGGACTGCTGCTAGGTGCTTCTAGAACCACACCCTTCTCCTGTCCCAGGGAGATGACATCATCTACTCTCTTAGGGGGTCTTTTACTAAGTCATAGTAGTGATTTTAGTTCTCAGTAGAAATCAGCTGGTGGTAAATGCCGAAATGCCCATAGGAATATAATGGGCATCTCGGCATTTACTGCCAGCTGATTTCTACCACAAGCTAAAAACGCTACCATGGTTTATTAAAAGACCCCCTTACTTTCAAAGAAACATAGGGCTAGACTGTCACTACAATTCCCAGAAAGCCTAGCCCCATTCCCTGGGCTCTAGCTACTGTGGAGCTCAGGAAGCCTATTTGCCCCTTCCCCATGGATCACAGACACAGCTTTCTCCTATTGCCTTGCTGCTGTCCCAGACAGGAATCCTTATACCTAGGCTATAACCAGGCTGACCCCCCACCCCCCCTCCTTTTACTTTGTGGCCACTCCTGTGACCCTTTAGGTTTCACACTATTTTCAACTTGCTCAGCAGTTGATAGTGATAATTTGCATTCTTCATAATATGTCTGCTCTTTATTTAAAGACATGTGGTCTACTATTATCTTTATTGCAACCTCACTATCGAGGTGCCTTATCTTCCCTGTTTTGGTGATATCTTTTAAAGATACTTTGTTCAAATCCATGTGATTTTGAGTGACTGTCAGCATTCCCCCAGTTTCTAGTTCTATCTCCTTTTAAAATATTGATTCCAGCTGCCTGGTTCTAGCCTTGTTGAGGTGGAGCCCAACTTTGCAGAATACGCTCCCTCTTCCCCAGAATGTTGTCCAGTGCCTAACAAATCTAAAACCTTCCTCCCTACATCATCATCTCATCCATGCATTGAGACTCTGGAGTTCTGCTCGTCTCTTGGGTCTTGCATTTGGAATGAGTAACACTTCTGAAAATGCTACTCTGGAGGTTCTGGATTTCAGTTTGCTACCTAAGAGCCTTAGGGCTTTTACAAAGCCGTGCTAGTAATTCTTGTGTGGCAAATCAGAGGAAGCCTATTCAGTTCCTATGGGATTCCTCTCATTTGCTGCGTAGGAATCACTAGTTCGGCTTTGTGAAAGAAGCCCTAAATTTGGCTTCCATAAACTCCCTCCTACATTTGGTTATGTCCTTGATACCCACAAGTATCGAGACAGCAGGCTTCTCCCCAGCAATGTCTAAAATCTTATCTAGATGATGCATGAGGTCTGCCACCTTCATACCAGGCAGTCAAGTGATCAAAGGATCCTCATGTCCACCAGCCCCCAAGTTATCTACAACAGAATCTCCAACAGCAATTCTAACCCTGCTCTCCTGGACAGAAGCCCCTGGAGACAAATCCTCAGTGCAAGGATGTGTTTAAGTTTGGCCTTTAAATGTACTGCAATTTTCCTCCCCTCTCCCACATGCCCTTTATCTCTTGTGTTAACTTGGTAGGATAGTATTTCTTTCCTATATTTTGATGGCATTATTTTCTTACTTTTATTTTTGTTATGTAAACCATAGTGACCTGCTAGTCAGCCTATGCAGTATATGAAATGCCAATACTAAACAAACATAAACATGCTGGACTAAAATTAACTGGATAGTTAATTTTAGTCCAGTATGTTTGGGACAGCAATTGTTTTAATGAAAGCTCTGAATATGTGTGCTATCCATTTAAAAGATATTCTCGCATGTCTATATCCCTGTCTTAAGATAATTGGCTAAATGTATCCAATCAATTAATTGTCCATGTAAAATTTAACCAGTTTGAGACATGGAATGTACAGTGAAGCCCAAATCTTTTGAATATCGGCCCCATTTTGTCTTTCTCTATATAAATTTATTATTAAGGTTACTTACAATTTAGGGGCCCTTTTATCAATGGGCATAGATCTACCACTGGAGTAGCATGTGGTGAATTGATCCCACTGCCAGGTTCACACAGGAGCCCGGTGGTACATCCAGTTTCACTGTACACCTTTTCCAGCGCTAGAAAATAGTTTTTATTTTCTAGTGCCAGTGGGCAGGGAGTAGGCATGCCCAATTACCACTGGAGCAGGTGGTAAGGGCTCTGGCAATACATGGCCATGCGCCAATTTTTTAAGTAGCTTATGACCATTTACTGCCCGACTCGGAAAATGTGTTTTTACCAGCTGTAGTAAAACATGGCCTCAGTGCACAGCAAGCCCACATGCTGATGCCAACACGGACCTCCTTTTATCACATAGATTTTAGAAACACCCACAACCCACCCATTCCACGCCCATAACCACGCTAACGTTTCAACTACTTTGCATGGAGAATGTCACCAGTTTTTCTGAGGCAGTTTATGCCGATTAGAGCACAGTGCTTCATTTTCACGCAGGACATTGCAACCAATTTAAAATAGGACCATATTTTTTATCAACATAATTTACATGTATCTCTCCCAACATATGTTTACAGGTTTTTTGACCCTTGAGGCAGGCATGCATGCCAAAACACGGGTCCCAGATATGTTGAATTTGTGACTATAGACTATGTTAAAGGTCCCTTATACTCTTGAAATCCTCGTTTTTTTGCCTCATTACCTTGGCATCATTTACATGTCTGTGAAGTTCAAGATCTTCTTCGCCTTTTGTGTTGTACATATTTACATGCACCATGTTACAGAATACACTTAGCAAGTAGTGCGTGTAAATCCTAATTAATTCTAATTAGTGCTGATAATCGGTTGTTAACATCCAATTATCAGCACTGATTAGCTTCTTAAATAATTAAGTTATGTATGTTGTTATGGAATATGCTTCGATTTCCATACAGAAATCTTTGCACAATATATAGAATCCTGGGTTTAGCGGCTAACCGGTTATATCATGCGATATAACTGGATATCTGCAAATATTCTGCACACCACCGGTTAAGTTTTTGTGGCCAAATCAGGCCACCAAAGTAGCAGGTGTATCTTTGACTGGTTTAAACTTAACCAGCCAACACTGACTATTAGCTTGGCCAGTTATGTCTAAACTGGATATTCAATACAGGTTACCAGAAACGGCCCGGCATTGAATATCCAATCTCACTGCCGACTGTGGGAGTTAGGGAGGCTGCCACCCATGGTCTGAATATCGGCCAGTGTGCCTAACTCACTTAGCATACAACTGTTATAGGAGCATACATGTGGGGATGTCATGGGCATGTCAACAAGGGATATGTATAACTTACAGAATACTGTCAGTTGCATTCATTGCATGGTGCCCTTAGGTGTGCCCACTTACACCAGCCATTGACCTGTCACAAGTAGACATGACTAACTTTTGGTGTACCTACTTATGACTTACATGTATAAATGCCAATTGTTGGCATTAATCACACATGCAAGCACTACTAGTGGACCCTTTTATACAGCGGCAGTAAGCCCAACACGGGCTTATTGTTCACTCTTCTGGGACTACCGCTGGCCACTGGTGGTAGTCCCACCCTGAGTGTGCACCATTTCTGTGGAAAAAAGAAAACTCCCGGAAATGACTTGCATGGCAAAAATCCAACGGTAATCAGGCATCGCCACGCGCTGCCCAATTACTGCCGGGTTAGCGCTGGAGACCTTATCGCCACATCAATGGGTGGCAGTAAGGGCTCTCCACCGCATGGCTATTTGGTAAGAGTTATCTTACTGCGTAGCCATTTATTTTGGGGGGGAGGGGGCTTTTACTGGCTGCAGAAAAAAGGGCCCTGGCATATGGGAAAAATGGCCCTCGCCGCTAGACCAGGGCCCTTTTCCTACAGCTTAGTAAAAGGATCCCTAGGTACATTATTGGCATCTAGCTTTAGGAGCCAACTTATAGAATTAAGTGTCTGTGTGTATCTTCTATTCACTGTAAGGAGAGAAACTGTCATATAGGTCAATTGGCATCTATTGAAACCATAGGGCCATATGTTAAAAAATAGTAAGTAGCCATTTTGATGGCAGAGACGGCATGGGCAGAAGCAACTGGGGATTGCGCCTGCCCCAGCTATCCACCAGAGCACCAGGCACTCGGGTAGGCCTGGAGGGGCCTACTGGTGAGGCAGGGGTGGGGAAGGAGGGAGTAGAGGATGATATAGTTTGGGGATAGAGTCAGTTTTGGTTTCAGCTGAAACCGAGTGGCAAATTTCAGCTGCAGATTCAGTTGAAACTGAACCCCCTCCCCTCCCCCCCCCCCCCCCCGATTTTGGTTGCCCTCTATCCCATGTAGAATACTGCTAACCATAATTTGTTGTTTTTCCTTCTCCCCTCTATTTTGTTTCTTACTCTTATTTTCTATCTTGTTATTATATTATCCATTGGGCTAACCTACTGCATTATTGAGTTGTACAGTTTGCAAATCACAAAAAAAAAAAATCTTCAGCAGTTTAGCAGTTTTCAACATTCTGTAATCCCTAAGGGGTTAAGAATAAAATTTACCTGGGCAGCGTTGTTGTGGCGGTTCTGTGGGGAGAGCTTGCACTGATGTGCTTCTTAGGTGGTGCGGGGCCTGGGCGGCGATTTCGCTAGTGTCATAAGCAGAGGGAGCAGCGCTGATTGGAAGCCACAATTTTAAGGGGGATGTGGCGATAGCTGGCTGGCTGAGGGTCCGTCATCTGCAGCCAATGTTACTGTTTGAGTAGGGGTGGTAGAGAGGAGAATGAGGCGGTGCAAGGCCGGAGCGTGGCAACAGGGTGGAGGAGGTCCGGGAGAGTCTGAAGTGCTGCGTTGGCATTCTGGGGGGGAGTGGAGCAACGGCAGTGTTCAGAGCATCAGCGTCAGCGGTTGAACGGGGCAGGAGGAGGGCGGAGTTGATGCAGAGGCGGAGAGGGGAAGCCCGGGAGAGTCCTAAGGCCCTGATTTGTCCTGCGTCGACGTCTGACATTATTAATGATGTCAGACGCACGTTAGATGCAGGACGACAGGGAATCTCTAATTTTAAAGGAGCCGGCTCATTTCAATGAGCAGAGCCGGTTCTTGTGGAGGAGAAAGTTCGGCGTGGGATAAAGTAAAGTGGAAGAAGTGCTTAGGTGCACTTCGGTGTTTTTTTATTTTATGATGTGTGGTGGACGGGTAGTCAGCTGGCACGCAACTCAGGAGTGCCACGAGGAGGGAGAGAAACAGCTGACAGCATGAGCCAGATGCTGGCTTGTGACAGGGACGTGCAGCAGGCGCATGCAGAAGAAAATTTAAAACAAAACGCTCCAGGACTCTAAAAAAGGTTTGTAAAACTTGTTTAAATGTTATTTAAATGCTGTATATTGCTAAAATGTTATGATTTATTGTAAAATTCGTGTTTTAAAGCTGATCAGTGAATTTTATGTTAATGCAGGGGCTCGTGCTAGGCTTGTGTCATGTAATGACATAGAAAAGATTCTAAACGTTGTGTTTAGGCAGTTGGGAGGTAGGTTTGATGCTCAACAGACCTGTGTAGATGGTTTCTGATCAGCTCAGGGGCATAGCCACGGGTGGGCCTGGACGGGCCCAGGCCCAGCCACTTTTGTTCCAGGCCTGCCCAGCCTCTTCTGCCCGCTCTCCCCGTCCGCATGGTCTGCTCACTTTTACTGCCCTAAAGCACCGTTCTCCCTCCAGCACCAGTGTTTCCCATAGCCAGCCTTCTGCCAACGCCCATCGTAGGGGCCTCTTCTCAGGCACGTCCCGCCTACTCTGCAACTTCCTGCGTCCCACCTTTGTGGAAAACAGGAAGTTGCAGAGTAGGCGGGACGCGCCTGAGAAGAAGCTCCGATGATGCGCGCTGGCAGAAGGCTGGCTATGGGAATCGCCGGTGCTGGAGGGAGAACGGCACTTCAGGTCAGTAAAAATGACCAGAACTGACCATGTGCAGGGGGCTATCGCGGGGGGGGGGGGGGGGTAGCGGATGGAGAGGAACTGCGGCGGGCGGATGGAGAGGAAATGCGGTGGCGGTGGGCAGGGTGGGTGGCAGCGGGTGGAGAGGAAATGTGAGGCCTGTGCCCACCCAGTCCACCTCCAGGCCCATCTAATAATTAAACTCTGGCTACGCTACTGGATCAGCTGTGGGGAGAAAATCCGTTTAAAACAGTTTATGGGAATTTTAAGAACTGGTTGTGTGATGAGAGTGGGACTAAAATTGATTAATTAATTTTAAAGAAAAGCCTCCTGCGCCCTTAAGGCTTATAGAGTTGTGGCTGAAGGCTGTATGGTGATGCTGCTGTTTTAGGTATAAAATAAGTTAATATATCAAACAAAATCATTAATAGTTTGATAAGCTGGTGAGGCTTGTTCACTTAAAAAATTGTCACACTGGGTATTCATGACAAATGTGTCATCTGAGGAGCACATTAAATTCTGTCATTCTAAAATGGGTCTAAGTGCAAACCTCCGCAGAACCTCAGAATAAATTGTTAAAAGAAAAAAAACATTAATTGCACTGATTTTTTAAATTACAGTGGATTTAAAATAGCTGTGAGCTATTCTGATTTGGAAGATCTTAAAATCACTGAATCTATGAAAATCATACTGAGATAGTAAAATTTCATTTGAAAATTATTTGTGGGAGGGATAGAATAGGGATAAACAATTATACATTTTTTTTCTGGGAAAGCTAGATAGGGAAGTAATTCAAGAGGTTCTCAACAAGATCATTTGAACTTCTGAAGCAGATAGGGTTTAGGGGTTTTTTTGTTTAGTGTTTAAAGTTTAGAATAGTAGGTACCCCAGACCTGGCTCCTGGTTCCTGTCATCATCATCACGTATAAGGTACTCAATGATAAAAGAAAGGAGAAGATCCAAAGAAATACAAGAAAGCTGGAAGAGAAAGCTAAGTTAGTACATCTAAACAAGTACATAGAGGACCGACACACCAGAGACTTACTGAGAAGGGATTTAAACAAAACCATATAGAGAATACTTACCTGCTCGTTAGTGAAGAACCTGGAAAAGAAATAAAACAAAGTATCAATTCTTACAAACTAAAGGAATTTCAAAATAAATTATTGGTATTCAATGTATATTTGATATAGATTCTTGTTGTTCCTAAAATAGATACTTCTCTGATAGGATTCTGTTGAATTCAGAGTGGTTATCTTTTGGTAGCCTAGGAAGGAATAAAAATACGTTGTCAAACATGGTAGGAATTTTATATTAAATTAATAGATTTAAATAAATTTATTTAATGTTAAAGATAAGACATTTGCTGGACTGAGTTACTTATTTAGATTTATTCCCCTCCTATTTTAGAAATAGGAAGGCGAGGTTAGTTTAAATAATTGTACTGCAACTTCGTGGGGGGGGGGGGGGGGGGTTGAGAGTTTGCCTAAGGTATTCATTAGGGTATTGTAGGGTAAACAATCATTCCTAAAGGTGGGGTCACAATTCTACAGCATTTTATGACATATTTACAAATATTTGCACGTAGCTTTATATGTGAAGCTAATATTTTTATTGAACCTTTTGATTAAATATTTGAATTTATAAAATAGAATTTCACAATCTATGCTGTATACGGCTGGTTAATTTATTTTAGCTTTTTATTTACTTTTTTTTAATCTTTATTAATATTTTCAATAACTCACAAACCAATGTGACTTATGTTGGAATGTATTGTATTTTACATGCATTGCCTGTCACCTATTATTTCTCTGTGATTACTCTGTGACCTCTGATGTGAATTACTTAGAGAGGTCACACAGCTATGCAACTTCCTGTGGGGGTAGATGCAGCAGATGCAGCACATGGAGCACATGGAGCTCATGTTCTCTCCTAACCTGAGAGGATCTATGGTGGTGTGAGCATCCATTACCATCTAAGCACATGGAAGGAGCTGATAATACAAATGTATAGTAATATGTATATATAAGCCTGTCTGATTATAATCTAACTACAAACTGTGAGTAAACAGATGTTTTGTTACTTCAACTTTAAAGTGACTCAGCAGTGAATTATTCAGGGGTGAATGAGAGAGAGATGAAGAAAGAAATTAACATTTCTAAAGCTGAAGCTGTGTGTACTAAAATCTGCTAATTATTACTACAAATAATCCAACAAAAGGGTTATGGGCCCAGGGCTCAGGAATTGAAAAAGAAGAGAAATATTACCAGGCAGAAAAAAAGGCCACATTTTTCTCTTAAGTTTTAAAGGAAAGATTCAGTCTGTCTCTCTCTCCCCCCACACAGCAGACAGAAGGCTAAGAAAATGGCTGAGGGAAGAAATTCACCATTTTTCTATTCTCTCAAGGTGCCTAAATTAAATGAGTTTAATTATCAGCAGTGGGAACTAAGATTCATATGTCTCCTTCGAGCAAAAAGATTAAATATATGCTTAGACCAAGACAGAACAGCTGAAAATATGGCTGAATGGGACAATGCAAACTATTATGTGAAGTGCATGCTTTTGGAAGCTCTCTCAGAGAAACAAGCCATATTAGTGGAGGGAAAAGATACACCAAAGGACATTTTATATAAACTGAGAACTATGTATGCAACTACATATGCAAAGCAGCAACCAATTTGGTTGGCAGAGTTGAATGAAACCAAATTAAGGGATAAAAGTAAATGTAATGATCACATTATGCATCTTATGTCTTCATTTCAAAAGTTAGAACTTTCTGGAATTCCCATGTGTGATGCATTGAAAAGAGCATTTCTTTTTACCTCACTATCAAAGAAGTTTGATGTTTTTAGGTCTGTAAATGAGGCCATTGAAGGGCAATCTTTTGAACAGGCAACATCAAAACTAAGGCAGGAATGCATAATAAATGATTCTGAGGAGATGTGTTCTCAAAGCAAGTCAGAGAGAAATGAAACAAATTTCTTGGCAAAGAACAGAGGAAGGCGGAGCTATGGGAAAACTCCACCCAAGGGCAAGCTGATTTGCTACTCATGTGGAAAGGAGGGACATGTATCTAAATGGTGTAAGGAAACACAAAACACTCCCTCTAGCTCACCTAAGCCAATGGAACTAAAGAATTTTCAAACCAGGAAATGTATGAAGGACAAAGATAAACACAAGGGCTTTCTAATGGCAGAAAAATCTTTGACTATGGTAAATAATAATTCAAATGAAAGTACTTGGATTTTGGATTCGGGGAGCACATGCCATTTAACCAATTGTAAGGATTTCTTTCAGGAAATGTGTCCAGAGGAAGGTATTCTTAAAACTGCAAACGCAGGGACTGCTAAGATCCAAGCAAAAGGTATTGGATTCTTAAAATGCAAAGTGTCTAATGAAGTTAAAGAAATTCCTGTAAGTGATGTCTTGTATATTCCCCAAGCAGTTTGCAATATGCTTAGTGTATCTACATTAGATAAGAAGGGATTTGCGATTCATTTTGAAAACAGTAAGTGCACAATCTCTAAAAATGATGAAGTGTATGCTGAAGCTTTTATGCATAATGATGTTTATAAGCTGAACATTTCAGGTGAAGCCTCACATATGGCGCAAGTAAGGAAGAATGATGGTAAATGTAGTCTGGAAATCTGGCACCGCCGCCTGGGACATCGTGATTCTAAGGTGATCCAGGATCTTTACAGTAAGCAACTGGCCACCGGCATTCAGATAAGTGCAGATGCTGGTAAAATGGAGAAATGCATAGACTGTGTTACTCAAAAAGGTGTGAGACCCTAATTTCCTGCATACACAGGAAATAGGAGTAATAAAGTGCTGGACTTAATACACAGTGACTTATGTGGACCGTTTAATATCCCATCATTGGGAAATAACAGATTTGTGCTAATATTCTTGGATGATTTCTCTAGATATTGTGTGGCCTATTTGCTGAAAGAAAAAAGTCAAGTCACAGACATGCTGAAGAAATACGTAGCCATGGTGAGCAATAAATTTGAAAGAAAACCAAAGGTTCTTCAGACCGACAATGGTGGTGAGTTCACTTCACAAAGCATGCGCACATTTCTAGAACAAGAAGGCATTCAACATATCACAACAGTAGCTTATACACCAGAGCAAAATTCTGTTGCAGAGAGAAAATTTAGGTCACTTGTGGAAATGACCAGATGTATGCTGTCAGATAGCAATCTCCCTAAAAGACTATGGGGGGAAGCCATTCTCACAGCAGTGTACCTACAAAACAGAATGCCAACTAAAGGCGCTGAGCGCACACCACATGAGACATGGCATGGTAGGAAGCCAAACCTGTCACACATAAGAACATTTGGAAGTACAGCATATGCTCATGTACCAAAGCAAAGAAGGCATAAGCTGGATTCCACAACAGAAAGGGGCATTTTAGTTGGCTATACTCCAGGACACAAAGGATATAGAATTTTGAATCTGAAAACTGGCATTGTTGGCATAAGACATGTTACATATTTTGATGAAAACAAAAGGGTTGATAAAGGCTGGATTATCCCAGATGAGCCTTATCATCCAGAATATGAAACTAGAACCATAATAGACATGCCAGTGTATATAAATGCCATACCAAGGCAGATGTCTGAAAGCAACTCACCTGTATCTAACGAGGAACAGGCAGAGGAAGCAGACACAGAAAGGATCATTGAAGAAGACAGTACAGTTGGAGAAGGGGAATCAATTGGAGAAGAACTCTCAGATTTAGAGGATGCGGAAAGGTCAGACCAACCTGTTGTCAGACGCTCATCCAGGGAAAACAAAGGTGTTCCACCCCCAAGACTGTCTTACCTAACAAAGTCAGCAGAAGCTCAAGAGCCCTTAACATGGGATGAGATTGAGAAAATGCCAGCAGAAGAAGCTGCTGAATGGCATAAAGCTGCACAAGAAGAAATTGATGCATTGGATAAAAATAATACTTGGATTCTTACAAAATTACCTCCTGGCAAGAAAGCTATAGGATGCAAATGGGTATTCAAGTTAAAAAGGAATGCACAAGGAAAAGTGTAAAGGTATAAAGCCAGATTAGTCGCAAAGGGATATCTTCAAAAATATGGAGAAGATTTTGATGAAGTGTTTGCACCTGTAGTGAAACACACGACAATTAGAACACTTCTGAGCATTGCAGTCTCAAAAGGCATGCAAGTCAACCACATTGATGTGAAAACAGCATTTCTTCATGGAGATATAACTGAAGACTTGTACATGGAACAGCCAACAGGTTTCATAAATACAAAACAAAGACAGCTAGTGTGTAAATTAAACAAAAGTCTTTATGGATTAAAGCAAAGTGCAAAATGTTGGAATGAAAAATTGCATGAAATATTGACAAATTTAGGATTTAAGCAAGGTGAAGCAGATAAATGCTTGTACACTAGGTGCACAAATGGACAATATGCATACATTTTAGCTTTTGTTGATGATCTGCTCATTGCAAGCGAAAGTGAGCAAGAGTACAAGGGCATTGTAAAATATTTAAACATGAATGTTGAGATAAAAGAACTTGGTAATGTGTCATACTATCTTGGTATAGAAATTGAGAAACAAAATGATGGTTCTTATCTTCTAAGCCAGAAGCAGAAAATAAATGAGCTTATTGAAAGTTTAGGTATGCAAGATGCCCAAGTTGTAAGCACTCCCATGATCACTGATTTTCTGAAGGATGAAACAGTAAGAGAACCTTTACCAGATAACATCCAATATAGATCAGCCATAGGTAAGCTTTTATATCTAGCTACCACATACAGGGCTGATATAGCAAATGCAGTAGGAATTTTGAGCAGAAGGGTCAGCTCACCTACCAAATCAGATTGGACTGCAGTTAAAAGGATGGTAAGGTATTTAAAGGGTACCATTGATTGTAAATTAAAGATTTCAGCCAATAGTAATCCAAAACTAATATGTTACTGTGATTCAGATTGGGCAGGGGATCATTCTGATTATAAATCCACAAGTGGATATGTGTTTATGTATGGAAATGTACAAATTTCATGGGCCAGTCATAAACAAAGTATTGTGAGTTTGTCTTCTACAGAAGCTGAATATGTGGCCGTATCGGAAGCGTGCAGAGAACTGATGTGGATTGAAAAACTTTTGCTGGATTTCGGAATAGCTGAACAGAGACCAATCCAGATAATGGAAGATAATCAGAGCTGCATCCGACTGTCACAGAATGACAAGGTTCAGTCACGCACCAAGCACATCGCAACGAAATACCACAACGTGCGAGAATTGGCGAAAGAAGGGGTCATCAGTCTACACTATTGTCACACCAGTGAGATGACAGCTGACATCATGACCAAACCGTTACCCAGAGAACATTTTGTGAATCTGCGTATAAAGCTTGGACTTTGTATGAATAAATAATTGCATGACAGTTATGCATGAGAAGGGGTTTGTTGGAATGTATTGTATTTTACATGCATTGCCTGTCACCTATTATTTCTCTGTGATTACTCTGTGACCTCTGATGTGAATTACTTAGAGAGGTCACACAGCTATGCAACTTCCTGTGGGGGTAGATGCAGCAGATGCAGCACATGGAGCACATGGAGCTCATGTTCTCTCCTAACCTGAGAGGATCTATGGTGGTGTGAGCATCCATTACCATCTAAGCACATGGAAGGAGCTGATAATACAAATGTATAGTAATATGTATATATAAGCCTGTCTGATTATAATCTAACTACAAACTGTGAGTAAACAGATGTTTTGTTACTTCAACTTTAAAGTGACTCAGCAGTGAATTATTCAGGGGTGAATGAGAGAGAGATGAAGAAAGAAATTAACATTTCTAAAGCTGAAGCTGTGTGTACTAAAATCTGCTAATTATTTACTACAAATAATCCAACAACTTAGCAATCCATCATCAATTCAATTCAAAAGAAAAACTTAACGCAAAAAGCGTAAGGAAATAATACAAACAATAGTTTCCGTCCACAATTAAAGAAAAGATGATTCCAAGAAAAGGAAAAAAAAATTTAAACAAAGTTACAAATTGGCTTTTTATTTACTACTCCGTTTCCATTTTCTTTTTTCATATTGTTTCTTTCTGCTCCCTCTCGTTGCCTTTTCATCCTATTCAATTTTGCACCTTCCATGCCTTCTCGTGTGCTACATTGCTCTCCCTTCTTTTATCTTCTTCATCCCTCTTCTCCCTTCTCTCTTTCTGTCTTATCTGTTTTCCTTTCTCTTTCTTTCTACAATTCTGCATCTTCATCCCCAATGATTCTGCCAAAATCACATTGTGCTACATTTTTCTGCATGATTGGAACAGGACTGACAGCAGCTCTAAGTTCTTTGTAGAAACAACTGAGCAGACAAGGGGGTGGAAAGGTCTCTGTCTGCTGACAACTACTGACTTAGTATGTTAATGCAGATTGTGGCATGAAAAGAAAAACATGATCTTCCCTGCTGCTGATGCAATGTCAGAGTGATGGCAATGATTCATAATGCTATAGAATTTGCATAAACTTCTGCTATTATATAAATGGAAGGTTCTGTGATCTGACATCTTACCCTTTTCATCTGTGTAAGATGGATATGTGGTTTATATATATAGTGACATCCCCACATCCTCTTGTGAGAGGAGGCTCCGACCTCTAGATACCAGGTCCCTCTTTCACTCAGGGTGAGCTGGATTTTAGTATGCAGATTATATGCAAATTAGTCTCATACCCCTTTGGGCTCAGGGTGACCTGCTTCTCAAAAGGCAAACACAGTCAGGTCTCACCAACAGAATATTACTCGTACAAAACTTTATTTTAGCCCCTAGGGCACACTTCCTTTAGCTCCACAATACTTTGGGGACTTCTATCCCCAGGCTTTGCAGCCTGCTTCTCTCAGTTCAGCAATACTTTGGGGACTTCCAACCCCAGGCTTTGCAGCCTGCCTCTCTCTGTACTTGGACACACAGTTCTTATACTTAAAGCTCAAGGGCCTTCTTACCCCAGCCAGTTTCCTTTCTTTATACACACAGTTCACCACCAGTCCATAGGGCTCCACCAGTACTTTCCATGGGGATGTTTCTGCATCAGCTCCCAGCTCTCTGCTTCAGCTGCTAGCTCTCCCCTCTCCCTCCCACGAAGGTGGGGTATTAAGTGGTTAATGGCTAAACAGGACCCCGCCCATAACCTGTTGCACCTGTTTCCTCCTCCAGGACTCTCCTCGGTCCTAGCAACCTCCTGCTATACATCCCCTTACTGGCTCCCTTTAGTGATTCACCCAGCCCTTCTCCCTGGACATTTTAGGGGAACAGCACCCTCTAGGGGCCCAACCAGGGTAGGACAGCCTCATACTTATCACAATATATAGTGAGCTATCAAATTTATTTGGCAATATGAAGACTTAATCTGGAGAATATTGAGTGTACATCACATTTAAAACAGACCTTTAGATTTTACCAAGGTAAGTGTCATGGAAGTCAATTGTTATTAATGTGCCTTCTCTATTCCATTATGTGTACTGCTCTAGGAAGCATATGCTCATCTTTAGCTAGAATATCCTATATATCTGCAATGTACAAGGGAGAGAACTGGTGACGATGCATTTAAATGGGGTGACAGGCCACTTTCTGTGACCTTATCCACACCTCTGTTGGATTTTGATAAAAACAACAGTGAGTGACTTGCAGAAAACAAACTTTTATTTCCTCTCCAGGTTGGCTACTTCATAGATAAAAGTACAGCTCCATTCTATGGAGCACCAGAGTATTCCAGGCATGTATTGGAGACATTTACTGTAAAAGCCATCTTACATTTTTGCAGTTAACAAATGCTCCTTTCCATGCATCTTCTAAACCCCATCTGGAATAGGTCCCACAGCCTTCTGAGACCAGTTTGAAAGGCCTACCAGTTTGAAAGGCCTTTGGTTACCTGAACCTACCCAGGCCCCTACCTCCCTGGACATCTGTGATTATCTCTAGCAGGCTATCCTCCCAAGAGAGAAACTACTCTAAATAACAGCTGCAGCTTTATATGATCACTGTCTCATTCTTCGATGTTCTCCTGATCAACTTTTGGCTAAGACATCTTGGGATTACACTTTCTAACAGCCCCTTTCACCTCCTGTTCCTTTAGAGACTACAACCTCTAACAACCTCCTGCTCTCTTTTCCTCTTAGAGCTACAACTTCTTAAAGTGACCTTTTCTTTGGGAGTCTATTCATAAAATCATTTGTTTTTCTTATTGACAATAGAATGGGGTGGACCTCAGAGGTCATGGTCTCGCCAATGTTGTACTCAACACAACATCAGGAACTAGGAGTTTATAACTTTGAGAATATCTACGATATCACCATGAATGAACAATGACCACCTGAGTGGACCAGATCAAGTGCATGGGCAGGCAAAATCAAATTGTGTTAGAGGACTCAAAACCAAAAAAAGCACAAGTGAACCCCTGCAAGCAGACTGTGGAGTATGTTTTGATTATTTTGATTTTGTAATCAAGTTGGAGGGAAGGAGAGCAACTAAGAGATGGATGATAACGGCTATGGAGAGGGAAGTAGCAGTGTTAACAACAGTGGGTGAAGATGTGGGAAGGTCTGTAAAGGGGGGTTACAGGGTCTGGACTGGAGAAATGGAGTTTCAAGTGTGTGTAAGAAATATGTGTGTGCATATGGTTGGGGAGTATATCTGGGGGAGGTGGGGTGGGATGGGATGAGGAAGGGAGGGAGGGTAGAGGAAGCAAACTTCATTAAGGGCCAGATGAGGGTGCATGGAGTTTCAGACTTGGAAAGTGTGGGAAAAAAAACCTTGCACTAGACCAGGAGCAAAGGAGTACTGAGGAGAGCATGGACAAGAGATCTGGATGGGAGTTTCAGGAATGGAAGTGGGGCAAGCCAAAGTGACATCTCCAAAGATCATAATTGTCCCCATATATACCTTTAAATAAACTATAAAATACACTATAATTCTCAATGGGCTTGTATACATAAATAATTCTACCAACTAGTTTTAGCTACACAATATACCACCATTGTAACCAATAGCATTATTTCACAAATTCTTCTATATGGGAGTGAAATCCTAGATTCCATACAAAAATTACCAGAATCCAGACATGCCAAGTTACCTAGTTTCAGAGAGGAAACATGGCCAATCCTGGTTTAAAATGTACACCCTAAAGCAGTGTGGGACTTATAGTTCCTGCTTCTACCCATTGAAATCTATGCTGCAGGTCCCATAATGCATCAGTATATGATTGTCTGAAAGCCAGCAGTAGCTTGGTAGCTCTGAAAATCTCAGTGTAAGCCTTGAACCTCTAGTTTTGTAATATGTACCATAGTCCCTAACAATGGAGCTAGAACATTTTCCCATACAACTCATCATATAAAAATAACTAAAATTGACAGTTTCCATTTGCTAAATTAAAAATATATTTTTTATTCTATCTATCTTGTCTGGCTATTTAATTTTGTTTGTCAAAGTCTCCGGTTTACTTTCCAGGCTCTTCAGTTCACCTGCCATTTATTCTTTCCCTTCGTGTCTTCTTCATCTCCTGTATCCACTTGTGGAATCCACCTCTGATTTTAATCTTTTTCCTTTCAACTTTCTTCCATTTATTTTTCTGCCTCTCTATCTGCTCAGGTTTCATTTATTCTTATCAGATTTCATTCATTCTTAAGCCTTCAATCTTCCTTTTTTTACAGCACCTACCTACAGCTTTCCATTTCCCTCACCACAGCCCTCTCATTCTTCATCTTATGATTCCTCACTTGTTGTTTTTTTTGCTAACACTCCCCTCTATCTCTCTGTCCCTCCTTCCAGAATCCCATCTCTGTCTCCCGTCTCTTCCTCTACCCAGAATCTTCTTTATTCCCTTTCCACCATTTCCTCTCTCCACCTTTCTATCCAACATCTCAATGCTTTCTGTTTCCACCTCCAGCATTTCCTCTTCACCCTCCTCTCCCCCTTTGCCTATTATCTCCCTCTGTTTCCCTATTCCCCTCATATCCAGCATCCCTCTGTCCCTATTACCCTCCAATATCTGGTATCTCCCCTTTGTCTTCTGACACCACCCATGTCCAGCATTTCTCCTCTGTCTTCCTATTCACCTTATGTCCAGCATTTCTTTCTGCTGCTTTTGATTTGATAGATAATGGGGCTTATTATTATTATACATATGCTGATAATATCACTTTATTACTCCCTTTTGATTCTTCCCTCTAGGCCATAAGCCCCCAATTGCAATTCTGTTGTTCTTGCGTTGAGGAATGGGCAACCTTAACTTGTTTGACATCGAATACTGAAAAGACTATGTTTATTTGATTTGGTCTCCCATCTATACCTATTCCTTTAAATTTGCCTGTATTGAATGGCACAGTTTTTCAGTTTGAGCCATCTTTGAGAATTTTGGGCATGATATTAGACTCTCATCTTACAATAAGGGGCCAGTTAAATTAACTCATTCAGTTTTTCATAAACTGAAATTATTAAAATGTATCAAGTATTGCTTTTATCAGGAGCATTTTATTTTGCTGACTTACAGGCTTATTTTCAAAAGAGATCGCCGGTGATCTTCCGACACAAATCGGGAGATGGCCGGCCATCTCCTAAAACCGGCCAAATCGGTATAATCGAAAGCCGATTTTTTGACACACTCGCCGGCATTCCGTCGCGGAGGCGGCCAAACTTCAAGGGGGCGTGTTGGCAGGGTAACGAAGGCGGGACGTGAGCATGCTTATGAGATGGCCGGCTTCAGCTGATAATGGAAAAAAGAAAACCGGCGATGACGAGCATTTGGCCGGTTTTACTTGGTCTATTTATTTTCACGACCAAGTCTCAAAAAGGTGCCCAAACTGACCAGATGACCACCGGAAGGAATCGGGGATGACCTGCCCATACTCCCCCCAGTGGTCACCAACCCCCTCCCACCCAAAAAAAAAATTTAAAGCATTTTTTTTGCCAGCCTCTATGCCAGACAGCTCCATGACAGCAGTATGCAGGTCCCTGGAGCAGATTTAAAGCCAGGTGCACTAAACTGCATGATAGAGTCCTTCCTTTACCGATCCCTTAGCAAATCGGTAAGGGAAGGGCATGCATGAAGGAAATCGCATGCAAATGAGCTGCTCATTTGCACGCGAATTTCCTTCCCTAGGAGGGGAAGCCAGTCGGCCAGCTCGTAAAAAAAAAAGGATCTTGCTGATCAGTTATGTTATGACTTACTTGTTCTGGAGTGCTGTATTTTGTGATACTGTTTTGAGAAATGTCCAATAAAGAGAGACCTAGAGGGGCATAATCAAAAGGGAGGGACAGCCAAGTAAGTGGAGCTGTGGTCAAGTGGTTACATCACTGGTCTTGTAATGCAGAGGTGGCAGGTTCAAATCCCACTCTTACTACTTAAAAAGCTGTGAGCAAAAACAGTTTTGATTTTCCTGTTGGGGGAGAAGACGGCCATTAAGGGAAGTGCAGGTCAGGGACGGCCATCAAGGGAAAATGCACGGCAGGGACTTTTTTAATTTGTATGGTCTTTATTGAACATTTCTCAAAACAGTATCACAAAATACAGCACTCCAGAACAAATAAGTCATAACATAACTACATAGTAACATAGTAGATGACGGCAGATAAAGACCTGCATGGTCCATCCAGTCTGCCCATGACAAACTCATATGTGTATACCTTACCTTGAATTTGTACCTGTCCTTTTCAGGGCACAGACCATATAAGTCTGCCCAGCAGTATTTCTCGCCTCCCAACCACCAGTCCCACCTCCCATCACCGGCTCTGGTACAGACCGTATAAGTCTGCCCTCCCCTATCCTCGCCTCCCAACCACCACCCCCTCTTCCCCCCAACTGCTCCGCCACCCAATTTCAGCTAAGCTTCTGAGGATCCATTCCTTCTGCACAGGATTCCTCTATGCATATCCCACGCATGTTTGAACTTCGTTACCGTTTTCATCTCCACCACCTCCCGCGGGAGGGCATTCCAAGCGTCCACCACCCTCTCCGTGAAAAAATACTTCCTGACATCTTTCCTGAGTCTAAATATCCAGAAGTACCAGTGCACTACGAATGCTGGCCCCTCCCACGGCCAAATGCCTTGGATTTGGCCGGGTTTGAGATGGCCGGGTCCAGTTTCCATTATCGCTGAAAAACAAAGTCGGCCATCTCAAACCCGGTGATCTATGGCATTTGGCCGGCCCCAACCGTATTATCGAAACAAAAGATGGCCGGCCATCTTTTTCGATAATGCGGTTCCGGACAGCTTTTTGCGGCGCCGCCAGAATAGGTAGCCAGCCATCTATTTGGCCAGCGCCGTTCGATTATGCCCCTCTTAGTCTGTCATTTTGTCATTGTCTGATTATTGCAATCTCCTATATTTTGGTTCTTCTGAGGCCATACTTAGTTGGTTTCAAATATAGCAGAATGTTGCTAAGAGTAACTTTTGGATTGCAATGCTATGAAAACATTACCCCATGTTTGGTAAGACTTCATTGGCTTCTTATTTATGCATGTTGTTTGTTCAAAATCTTTACTACTCTTTTAGAATTGTTTATGGTAATGCTTCCAGTTACTTTCATAGTAATATAGTAAGTGACAGCAGATAAAGACCTGAATGGTCCATCCAGTCTGCCCAACGGTCATATTCCTTATCAATTCAAGGCTAAATCAACAATGAATATGATATTATATACTTGATCATCATCTTTCGGTGGTGTTTCTGGGACATAGACCATAGAAGTCTGCCTGGCTCCCCTTCTCCAGCCTATCCGAATCCATCTTGTCATATGCGGGACACAGACCATGAAAGTCTGTCTGGCACTGTCCTCAAGTTCCAGATTACTGGAGTTTCTGCCAAAACTCTCTCTAGCCCATCCTACAACCAGATTGCTATATGCAGGACTCATACTGTATAAGCCAGCCCAGCACCAGTCTTAGGTGGTACAGCTAGAATTGCCATCAAAGCACCACTTGACATGCAAACACATATGCAGCCCTTTAAGTTTTGTTTTTTATACCATTAATTTTCTAATTAGAGAATTCCACAATTGTTTTTATTTAAATGTTCATGAACTTAGGCGTAAGCATTTCTTGCTTTTTCAATGTGTGAAACAGGTTAACTATAGATGATTTTTTGATACATCATTTCATTACCTAGCTGTTAAACACTTGAATTGTCTCCTTAAAAAGGTTAGTTGTGAACCTTCTAAAATTTCGTAAATTGTTAAAATCCTATTTATTCATGAAGTTTCTGAAGATATGATTTGTGTACTCTTATGTAATAGGTCCTTATTTTGAATTGTTCAGAGATTATTAATCTCTCTTGATTTGTTATAATCTGCACTAAACCTTTGGACATGTTGCACAATAGAAGTTCCTTGTATTTGAATTTACTATCACCCTAGAACTCCCATGTCCAGCATCCCCTTTCTGTGTCTCTATACTCCCATATCCCTTTTCCTCCCTACCTGGCTTTTTGATTGTGTTGCATATATTAGAGGCCCCTATATCTCTTCCTCCCCAGTTCAGTGAGGAAAGATGGTGATGATAAAGATAGTATCTTTAAATGTTGATGTAATACTTTTATCAATAAAAAGAACAAAGATCCTCTGATCTGAGGAAGAAGGGTGCAGATTTAGCAGTTATAAGAAATGCATCTGTTACTGCAGAGTACAGGAAACTGAGGAGAGACTGAGTAAGAAAGATAATAGAAGCAGCATTGAATGGTAGGCAAAAGGAATTGGCAGAGTTCGATTAAAAATTAGTTGGCCTGGGCAATAAACAAAACTATTCTAGACCCCAATGGGTGGTATGTTACTATGGCAGGAGAGCTGCCGGGGAAGAAGAGATATAGGGACCTCTAATATATGCAACACAATCAAAAAGTCAGGATTCATTTCATGTCAACAATATAGAAAAATCTTTACAAATTCTAATAAAAAGAGGGAAAGTTATTAGTCTTGTGGAGATATAAATTCTTTAGACTTTAAGAACTTCAATGGTCGTAAAACTTTGTTATATTAATCACAAGTGGAACTGGATCTCAGAAATGGGTTTGTTACTTTTTATAAGTACTTAAGTAAAAGTAAAAGTACTAGCTTCAAAAGTAGCGAAGTAAAAGTAGAAAGTCATATTCCCTCCCCCCCCCCCAAAAAAAAAAAAAATGCTCAAGTAAAAATAAAGTAAAAAGTATTCTTAACAAGTCAGACCACAGAATCCAGCAGTACTGCATTATGAATATGTGCATAGCAACTTGTGATCTGTCTAGATCTATGAGGGTACAATTGAACAGAAACATAATAAACAAAATTACAAGTTTAATAGCTTTTTAATAAGCTGGCCAAAAATCTGTCATTCTCCCCCTCCCCTGGCCCCCACAAAATGTGATATCTGTTGAAGTTATTGAGCAAGTCGGACACATCACTATTTTAGTCTTTCTTATTTGATTATTTATCAAATGCTGAGGGCCCAACAGTAGCATGTGTTCAAAATGGTCATCAGTCATTTTACCTGTTTTTGGACTAAACAACTGTCCAGTAACACTAAAAAAAAAACCTGTAGAATAGATTGAACATCTTTTGGACTAGAGAACTGTTCAACAACACTAAACAAACTGTAGAATGGATTGAAACTCATTTTTGTTTGTTACCTTTCACTGGGTGGAACCTAGAGAGATCCTTGCTGATTTTCTGTAGGAACTTGGGTAGGAGTATTCCTGTTCTGGTTGCTCTGGTGGAATGCCTTCAAATAGGGATAGCTGATAATTCTGGTTAGCAGAAATTGTTCCAGCAGAAACAAGGTCCTATCAGGGTAGACAGTGGAAGGATTAAACATTTGGTATCTTGGGGAACTCGCAAGGTTCTTGTGACCACTCTCTCTGGTATAGGGGAGGAGAGTGTGATGGTTACATCTGGCCTGCAGAAGGTTGTACCCCGGTGGAATGGTCAGGATGGAGATGCTTGGGGAGATACTGTAAGATCAGAGAATGGTACAAACCTCTTCAATAGTTACATCAGGGTGCTTTTGAAGGCTGGTTGCAATGGTTCATAGTGGATCTGTATGGAATTCTAGAGAAAAATCATGCTACCTTTATGCTTGGCTTGTGGCCCTCCCTCAGTATGGCTGTTTGAGGTCCTGAGGTGTGATGTCTGTTGAGGTTATTGAACAAGTCAGACAAATCATTATTTTAGTCTCTTGTTTGATTTTAATCAAATGCCGAGTTAAGACCCAGCAGTAGCTGGTTTTCAAAGTGGTCATTAGTCATTTTACCTCTTTTTGGACTAAACAATTGTCCAGCAACACTAATGTTCACATGCAGCATTGGCTGGTAAAGCAGTGTTTAGTTCAGAAAATATGGCTTTGAGAACATGACATCCAAAGGTTCTGACAGAGAATTTACACTGTTCATCTAGGCAGACAGAATAGCTTTGCCATTTGTGGTGCTGGTGTCTGCTGTGTTGAAAGTGAAGAAATCCATGTCCAACTGTGTCAGAGCCACTGTGGCATCTGCAGTAATATTAACTGTGACTGAACTCTTGGCTTAGGTTTTTTTTTCAACAGCAAATCTATTTCTAGCAATTTCTGCCTAGGGTCCTTAATCCATGCAGTCTTGAACTTTGGCTGTAATATTGCAGCTGCTATAAGTTCCTCATCCATTAACTGCTCTTGAAAACACTTCTATATGCCACTTAGTAATCCTCTTATTAATGCTGACAAGTCTGAAGTATGTTGTTTTTCTCAAAATGCTTGTAGTTTCTCTTTCAGTAAAACCAGAGTGGTTATAAGGTAGGCCATGAACGCTTTAGTTTCACTTTGGAGAATGTCTAAAGCTTGCATCAAGGGTTCTATTAAAGAGACATATTCTGTGATAAACATGATTTCTGAATGACGAAACTCAGCAACATCTGTTTTCAGACTGAATTCATGAAGTTGATGCCTTTTTCAGCAATTAGACGATTAAGCTGTAGATGGATTTCTAGCGAGTCTGGTTAGGAATAACAAAATGAAGGCCAAATGCTTGTTCAATAACCTCATCACACTTCATGACTGTTCGTTCTATAATGCTTGGCATTTGGAAAAAGTTGAACGATACAGCTTTTTGTAAGCCAAATCAGATTCTTCTTCTGTAGCATCAAGTGTAGCAAGCAGATTTAAGGAGTGACAAGCACAACACTGATATGACAGCAAGTGAAAATTGCTGCCATAAAATATCGAGCAAAATATAACATTCCATCTCATCTTCATAATCATCATTTGACATCAGCATGTTGTTGATATTTGGAAAATTGTTGAAAAGCTTTGCAGAAATTGCACCCATTGTCAGTAGTTGCTTTGGTAATATTTTCCTGTAGGTGAAATTCTGAACAGATTGATTCTAACACAGCTGCAATAACATCATATATGTGGGATCCTTTTAGGTGATTGTCAAGGTCTCAGGCTCTCGGACACT
This sequence comes from Microcaecilia unicolor, assembly GCF_901765095.1. Lineage (NCBI taxonomy): Eukaryota > Metazoa > Chordata > Amphibia > Gymnophiona > Siphonopidae > Microcaecilia > Microcaecilia unicolor. The sequence goes on along the minus strand of NC_044032.1, from coordinate 180,910,769 downwards.
GGAACGTCGTGAGCCCTTGGGCTACTGTTGAGGAGCAGCAGTAGCAGGCAAAATCCCCCAACCAGGACTGGACAAACGGACCTCATCTGCGCTTGACCACCGTTCCCCAGGGATTGAGCCCCCAGGTGCAGGTGGCCGGCAGGACTTACTGGACTGAGCTTGCAGTCAGACTGGACCAACAGGATTCTAAACAAGCTTGACTAAAACAGGATTAGGGTTCAGGATGCTCACACAGGATACAAGGTACAGAAACAAGCAAGGAAGAAGTGCCACCAGGCACCCAAACAAGATACAAGGCAAGGCAGAAGTGCTCCTAACAGCACACCAAGGCAGAAGTGCTCCTATCAGCACCAAAAGGGTAAAGCAGGGAAGCTCAAACAAAGCAAGAAGTGCTCCTAACAGCACAATCAAGGCAGAAGTGCTCCAATCAGCAGGGAAGCCAAAAGGGTAAAGCAGGGAAAGTTCAATACATTTAATGCTGATTATCCCAGAAATAAGCAGTGGATTTTCCCCAAGTCAATTTAATAATGATGGTCTATGGACTTTTCCTTTAGGAAGCAGTCCAGACCCTTTTAAAAAATCTGGTTAGGTAACCGCCTTTACCACATTCTCTGGCAACAAATTCCACACTTTAATTACACGTTGAGTGAAGACAAATTTTCTCCAATTCAAATTAAATGTACTACTTTGTAGCTTCATTGCATGCCCCCAGTCCTAGTATTTTTGGAAAGAGTAAACAAACGATTCACGTCTACCCATTCCACTCCTCTCATAATTTTATAGACCTCTATCATATCTCCCCTCAGCCGTCTCTGCTCCAAGCTAAGCAGCCCTATATGCTTCAGCCTTTCCTCATAGGGAAGTCGTCCCATCCCCTTTATCATTTGTCACCCTTCTCAGTACCTTTTCTAATTTCACCATATCTTTTTTGAGATGTGATAACCAGAATTGAACACAGTATTCGAGGTGCGGTTGCACCATGGACCAATACAAAGGCATTATAATGTCCTCACTTTTGTTTTCCATTCCTTTCCTCATAATACCTAACATTCTATTTGCTTTCTTAGCTGCCACAGCATACTGAGCAGAGGATTTCAATGTATCATCAATAACAACGCCAAGGTCCCTTTCTTGGTCAGGGACTCCTAAAGTGGAACCTTGCATTATGTAGCTTTCCCACATGCATCACTTTTCACTTGCTCACATTAAACTTCATCTGCCATTTAGATGCCCAGTCTCCCAGTATCGTAATTTTTCACAGTCCTCTCGCGATTTAACAACTTTGAATAAATTTTGTGTCATCAGCAAATTTAATTATCTCCCATCTCTAGATCATTTATAAATATGTTAAAAAGCAGTGGTCCCAGCACAGACCCCTAAGGAACTCCACTATCTACCATTCTCCTTTGAGAATACAGACCATTTAACCCTACTCTCTGTTTTCTATCCTTTAACCAGTCTTTAATCCACAATAGGACACTACCTCCTATCCCATGACTCTCCAATTTCTTCTGGAGTCTTTCATGAGATACTTTGTCAAATGCCTTTTGAAAATCCAGATACACAATATCAACCGGCTCACCTTTATCCACATGTTTGTTCACCCCTTCAAAGAAATGTAATAGATTGGTGATTTCCCTTCACTAAATCCATGTTGACTTTGTCTCATTAATCCATGCTTTTGAATATGCTCTGCAATTTTGTTCTTTATAATAGTCTCTACCATTTTGACTGGCACCGATGTCAGGCTCACCAGTCTATAATTTCCTGGATCCCCTCTGGAACCTTTTTTAAATATCAATTTGCTACTCTTCAATTTGTCAAATTGCCCCATTGCATCCTCAAGGTTTATAAAGATTTCAGTCAGTTTCTCTGACTCGTCAGCTTTGTATACCATTTCTGGCACTGGTATCTCTCCCAAATCTTCCTCGGTGAAGACCGAAGCAAAGGATTCATTTAATCTCTCCGCTATGGCTTTGTCTTCCCTGATTGCCCTTTTTACCCCTTGGTCATCTAGCGGTCCAACCAATTCTTTTGCTGGCTAATTGATTTTAATATACCTATAAAATTTTTTACTATGTGTTTTTGCCCATACAAAAATCAAAAGAGAAATTCTACTATACCATAAAGTGCTAATGTCTACGAGTCACACAATAAGGGCCTACATATGAAAAAGCAGAACCGAAAACATTGTAGTGGGCATCCATATATCTATTGGGAAGACTAAGCATTCTGGATTGGTACACAGAATCCTTTACCAAGTAACCACTAACTAAAAATAGAAATATTTCTGTAGTCCCTGCTGCCTACAAACAGCAAGCTGTAAATACCTTATGGAGTTATTACAAGTGTGACGGTTTCAATTCCAGGCCTTAAATGGGATGAGGTTGCTAGCACCACTTCTGGCCATCACAAGGCAATGGAAAGTTAAGTGACTGAATAACCTTTGCTGAGCGGACGCTAATAAGATCATAGGGGGATGTCCTTGAGACAGCTCATTTCGGAGCGAAACGTGCATGTCGGGCAGCTGAACCCCTGGGTCTGATAAAATTAAAGAAAGAAGATAAGTTCAAATTTAAATTATGGGCTTGAATAAATAGAATGAATAAGTTAAGAATATTTTAATGAACCAATGAAGAGGTTGATGTTTGCCAATATCGCCAGACTGAAAAATTGCTGGTGATTGAACATCACTGAGGTTCATAGAGAATATATATATTACCATATTGAAGATTTGAAGAATGTGGGGTATTGAATACTACATATGAACTAATTTTGGACTGGATAGGAAGAGCCTGTATATGTGCAAGAACATAAGGAGCCATTGAGGGACTTGAACTTGGACCAAACATTGATATATGTAGAAAAAAGTTAAACTGAAACCCCAAGAAACCAGACATTGTATACAGTACAACAGAAAAACAAAAGATAAGCGTCAAATTAAAAAGGTACATACAAAAATTCATGCACAAGCACTCAAATGCAATAAAGCATTACAACAACCAAATACAAATAAGAAGCAAGATAAGAAATCCACACATTTTTTTTCTAAACTCACCAGCAATCTGTCTCCCTCCAAATTCCTTAGTCTAGTGTTTCTCTGGATCCCAAATACTATAATTTAAAAATTGGACTATAAAATGTGTAATTTATCCTTTAGCACATTAAAATAAAAACAAAGATACAAAATTGCACAAAATATATCTTTTAATTCTCTATATGGTGCTTGCTCACACTTCAATCGCCAAGGTATCCTCAAAAAGCAAGACAACTTCCCTCTACTACCATACTACAGAGGAAAAAGCTTCAGATGCTCAGTGAGCCAATATATCTTACAATGAGTATATGAAAATGAAAATAAGTTTAGCTGCAATATTTTTTTCAATGAAGTGAAAACATTTTACTACAATCTCTATGTTTATTTGTGTGCTATTGTGTGCAGTATTTATCAATTTTTAATGAATAGATCCCAGTGACATCCTGCTATCCAGAGACATATCTAACAAATCTATGATGGCTCATAAATACAATACTCTATTTAAAATCAAAGAAATCTCAGATGTGACACATTAACAGCATCTTTCTCAGAGCCCAAAAGGCTTTTCTGCATTTAATAGAAAATGCAAAATACATACAATGAAAGGATAATGGACAGCTTCCAAATTAAAAGTCTTTTCATGAAACTTTTTTACAGTATAGAAAAAGCCTGAATAAAACTGCAGCTCATTGTCTGTTTCGGTATGGATTCTTATATTATGCACCTTAGAAAATGCAGTCCCAAGGAATTGTAGCCAGTTTCTTTGGTAATCTTTCTAGTTATGTCTCAATAATCCCAAAACTATTCACTTGCTTTTTATTCATGTCAACATTGGCAGGAAGACCCCACAGCACCAATAGAGGGGCTAAACAGCACAAATATTGGCAGGAAGACCCCAAGGTAGCAAGAGGAGGTAAAGCAGTAATAACATTGACAGGAAGAGCCCAACGTACTGGGAGATGGTCAAAGCACCACCAGTTTTGGCAAGGAGACCCCAAGGCCCCAGCTGTTAATTTGATCACAAATCCCAATACCCTTTCCATAATGAACAAAACACCCTAGTGAGTATCATAGTGCGTGATCACACTAAGCAGCAGCAGCTAGCAGCCTGTATCACTGCCTTCTCTCTCTCCCTATATATATATATATATATATATATATATATATATATATATATATATATATATAAGAGAGAGAGAGAGAGAGGGGTTAGGACACTGATCTTAACATTCAGTGCCCAGTTCAAATCCCTCTGCTGCCTCCTGTGATCCATGGCAAGTCACTTAACCTTCCATCACCTCAGGTACAAACAATTTTACCCTCCGAGATGTCAAGCCAATATACAAATGTGCGCTGAAAAATGGCTTGCGGTAGTGCAGGCGCAGGTTTTAGGCGTGCACCGATCCATTTTTTAGCGTGCCTGTAAAAAAGGCCTTTTTTTGCCAAAAATGGACGTGCGGCAAAATGAAAATTGCCGCACATCCATTTTAGGTCTGAGACCTTACTGCCAGCCATTGACCTAGCAGTAAAGACTCACATGGTTACTGGGTGGTAATGACCTACGCGCACCAAATGCCACTTGGCAAGCGTCTGATACGCACGTCCAAAATTATTTTTTGGACGTGCGTATTGGACGCACACCAAAAATGAGATTACCACAAGAGCCACACGGTAGTCGGCCGGTAACTCCATTTTAGTACATGTTAGGCGCGCATAGATGCTTACGCGGCTTAGTAAAAGGGCTCCTTAGATTGTGAACCATACAGGGACAGGGAAATACCCGGTCTGTGTTCAGCTCAGAATTGCTTAGAAGTGAGAAATTGGCTAGATCCATGCCAATCTGGATCCAGAACTGGTTATGGAATGGAGACAGTCCTCATATCCAAACTACATGATTATCACAGAAACCAAGGCAGAGGATTTGCTTTAGTATTTGAACTGCTGGGTTTCTCAGCTGCTTTTGACACGGTGGACCACAGTATCATGCTGGCACAACTTACAGAAACAGGTATCACTAACACAGTATTTGACTAGTTCAGATTCTATCAGACAGGCAACAGTCCTTACTGTTTGGCAGCACTTCGTCACCACCATGGGAACTGACTTATTGGATACCACAAGGATCAATATTATCACCTATTTTGCTTAATATCTACCTCAAGCCACTAGCCAAGCTGATTTTACTACAGCCCTGAATAAAATTACTACTTGTTTAACAGAAATTCATGAATGGGCTAAAAACAACAGACTTGCCTAAGCCCAAGTAAAGCTAAGTTCCTGTGAGTCTCTAACTCAAGCAGTTACATACCTGACATCAAAATCTATTTTGGTAGCTATGAACTTCCCCTTAAATCACAGGTCAGAAATCTTGAGTACAGCTAGATTCAACACTTAATGCTGATCCCTCAAATCCAACCAACCTTCAGAAGCTGCCTCCATCATTTGTGACAACTATGCTGTTTCTTTTCCAGTGTGTTTTTTTTTCTAGCAAAAAAGGTGCCGGTACTCAAATGCTAGGCCACCCTTCAGGGGTGGGGTAATCACTGAGGGACCCACTCCACAATAGCCAGGTACCCTGCAACCAGTCACAGAATCTATAACAAGGCAGAATTGGTGTGTAGAGCCTGAGCTCTTTCATTAAAACTTGGGGTCCATGGGTCAATTTTAGCAGACAATGGAAAAGGTGCCGGTACTCAGTACCCCCAAGTACCCCCTCAAAAAAGGCCCTGCTCTTTTCATACATTGAGAAAGCATATCTAGTTGCAGCGATTCATGTCATGATAACATCAAGGCTGGATTAATGTAATGCACTCTATATTGGTGTGACTACAAAGAGTCTGCACCAGCTCAAATTGGTTCAGAATGTTGTATTATGACAGATAGTAGACTGTAAGCGATGTGCTCACATTATACCATTTCTGCAAAAACTTCACTGGCAGCAGGTACAATTCAGGGCTAAATTTGAAACTTGATGTCTGATCTTCAAGACCCTGAAAGGAAATTAATATTGCACTTAACCGACTATGGTGTAGCTAGCTCAGCAAACCCTCAATGCCGGAGTCCAGATATGGCCCAGCATTGAATTTCCAGGCATAACGCTGGTGACAGTCAGCAAAACACCGAGTGCTGCCAATTGAATATTGACCCCACAGCATCCTATAGTTTCTATGCATGTGAGTTCCACCCATGGTCTTCCTTGGCTCCACATATATATACACTCATTTGCCAAAAATGTACCATGTAAGATAAAGTAGTGCTAAGGTGGATATATGGCATTTACCCATGTATGTGCACACATACATATATTTATGCACATAATTGGTATGTAAATATAAGCATCCACATTATAGAATTACCTCCTTCTTGCCACTGTTTGTTGTGCTCTGCCTTGGCCTGTTAATACCCTTCAGGATGATCAGTGTGATCAACTTTCTTGTCATTCTCTTGATTCATTGGAATGCTTATTTCATCATGGGAGGGGAGCTATTAGGTTAAATATTACAATTGTTCTATGTAACTTTCAAATTCTCCATTGCAGGGGGAGTTATTAGCTAAAGGTTCACTTAGAATGACTAATATCTTTTCAGTGGCCTACTTAAATTGCTAATATAATATATTCTGGATTGATTTAAGAATGTAGCGTGGTTTGCTTTGGCTACATTTTTTCAAGATGAGGTGTGGTACATAGCTTTAGAAGACCTGCTTCCAATGCTCAAAAAGAGGCAGATGCATGCAGTCCTTATTTGACAGCTTGACCTCTTGCAATAGTACCTCAAAACTTGCACTAGGTGCCAGAGGTTCCATTTTCATCCAGGAGTACAATGGAGCAGGAGTGACTAAGGATTGTTTCCCCCCCTCCCCCAGCTAAACACTAGGAAGAGCTCCTGATAAGAGCGTAGGGGGGTAGAGAGTAGAAGGTGTTGTTCTTCATCTGGGGGAGGATGGACAGTGTGCAAAATGCTGTTGGTTGGTCCAGCAGAAGGAGGGTGGGGGTTGTAAATGTGGAAGTCCACATTTATGTTTGGCTCAAATCCAAACTGCATCCCCCCCCCCATTCCCATGCCACTCCCTTTTAAATATCTGCATGCTAGAGATATGCATGTCCAAATGACAGTTGTATAAAATCATCATTTGTACATGTATGCTGTCTAGATGTCTAAATGTTACTATTTACATGCCTCGGTGCTTCCAAAATGAGCTTCTTTATATTTCATGGGGTTTGCTTATTATTTTCAGGGCAGACAATAAATAACTAGAAATCAAGAAATTCCACAAAACATTTCTGGAAAAGAAGAGCCACAGTAAAACTGAAAACTGAGCTGAACAGATTCTGCTTCTACTGTCTTTAAATGAACTCTTCTTACTTAACAAATGAAAGAGAAAAAGCTCAGATCTGACTGTCAGAAGCACATTAATATGATGCAGTGCATCTCTCTTGATTGCCTCTTTAATGATCCCATAAGCCCAATTGGGCTTGAAGACGGCTTTTATACTCTCCAGATGCAAGTCCAATAAAGAAGAAAAATTCTACTCACCATATACTTACATTACATTCTCAGAGAATTATAATACAACTTCTACCATCAGTTCTAAATTTACAACTTAAACCATATCCTACCACATTTGTCCAATTTCTTTGGAAGCAGTCTCCCCAAGTACAACATTATATGCAAAATTACTTCCCGGTAATCAAAGAACTAAAGAAGCATCTCTTTAATGGTAAGTTATCCTTAGGTTTGTCTAAATAAAATGGATGTCACTGTTTGGAAACTAACAATCAGTGCTTTGTTATTTTAATCTATATTTGTGCAGTCAATGTATTAAAATCATCAAGAAGGGCCACAAGTGTCACTGTCATTAGATAATCACACTGAGCATGATGCTTAGCTCCTGAGGTATCTCACAAACACACTAGAGAGATGACTATCTCATGATAATCACTGGTGTAAAACTGCTCACTGCCTCATTGCATACAATTTATGGTAAATGCAGACTTTTCCTTTCTTAAAGTCCTAAATAGTAAATTGTGCTGATTGAATATTCAGTTTCATTGTGTGGAAGCATATTGATTTTCTCTACATTTTCCATAAAAAAGTAAATTAATATCCATAAAATAAATAGCTGATAGATTGGACATACTGAATAAAGTTTCAGAGCCATTTATGTGGTAAATAGCATTTTATCAATGGGATATCTACAGTATGCCCTACCTTAATGTGACTAAAAGTATGCCCAGTATTTCACAAAGTCTGTATTCCTAGTTACATTTAGAGGAGACATTCCTGGAGGTGTGTTTAGATCAGGGAAGAATCTAATTTTCATAGATTATATTTTCAATTCTACTGATATTTTTTTCTTTGAAAACGCACTTGCACATAAGGCAGGGGCAAAAGTCACTGGGAATGCTGTACCTGCAGCAAAAGTTACTGTGAAAATAACATGTGTCTTGTCTTTTAAAATGGGTGCAAAGATCGCAGATTAAAAACTGCTTGCAGACCGATCCAAAATGGTGGTATGTTAGCATGCTGTAATGGTTCTCTCTGCAGATTTTCTTCTAACTAAAAGCAAAGAGGACTACAGACTATTCCTAGTCTTTCAGAAACATGCCATTTTGGACTCATTTAGGGCGCACACTGCTTGAATTGATTGCTTTCCAGCATTTATGTAAGCTGTTTAGAATACACTTCACATATAGCTTAATGTTCTGTTGAGTTGAAGAATTTTGCATATAGCCAACTGTATATATGAACAATGATGTTGACGACATATTTTTACACAATTAGAGATGTCAAACATGATCTACACCCTGTCTGTCTAATTATTCCTACGCTTCGTCTTTGGTGGTGTCACAAGGATTCTTTTTTTTTAATCTGTTATATATCTGTTGAATTGTACTTTATTTTGAGTTTAAAAATTCTTTTCTGTTTTTTTACACACATGCTGTCTGAACTGAATAATCTCTCAATGTATAGCTCGGTAATGATCTTAATGTCTGCTTTCTATAGGATATCATAATATTGTTTGTGAGACATTTTTATGCTTTCTGAACAGTTATCTTGCAGTTTGACTTTTTTTTATTTTGATTTCTCTGCTATCCTTTTCACTTTTAGCTATTAGTGACAGATTTCTTAAGATTCGCACAGGATTTATATGGTAAGCAATGTGGTTCTATTACATGGTGGCAGGCTATTTATATTTTAGTGTATTCTTTTTATCATTTTTTTAATATTTTATTATTCTGTTCACTTGATTTTTTAATATTCTTTTGTGATATATAGATATTTTTTACATTATGAGATTTATTATCTTTTAATATATAATTGTATAATATATGTGATAGAAATTTGACTTTTTTAATATTTAGGAGGCAATTAGGGCTCCTGCACTAACCTGATTACCCATGCTGCCCAATTACTGCCAGGTAAGCCCTGGCAGTAAAAGTAAAAAATATTTCCATTCACACTGGAAATGGTGAACGCTGAGGATGGCACTACCATCGGCTCCCACAGTGGACCAGCGGTAGTGTCAGATTGGCGCATGACAAAGCCACAGTAGCTCTACTGTAGCATTGTAAAAGGGCCCCTAAGTGTTCGCATTTTTTAAAAAATTAGCATTTCATTTGCTAACTTTTGAAGGAACTCACTCAAGGCGGTGTAGATAGATAGAACAAAAGTGAGGAAAGGTAAGATCCAGGCCTCCAGATACACTACTACAAGGTACCAGAGATGACCATATATAGGAATATTCCAAAGATGCTGTCGTATGTTTCCAACTTTGTAATTCATACATTGGTCCGTCTAATAAAAGAGATCACAAGCTCGAAAGAAGAGAAAAGGATGTTTATTTTAAAAAGAATTTGTCTTTGAATTTTAGGGTAATTTATCTCTACAGAAATAAAAGAGATTTAATAATAATGATGTGGAATAGTTTATGTAAAAAATTCCAGAAGATATATGCTGCAGTCCTGTACTAACAAAAATATATATTGACTGCCATTTTTCAAAGTATCAGTATTTTATTAGTTGTACAGATTGAATCACTTTTATAATACACAGAAGAATATAGTAAACATAAATAAGATATGTTTATACAGTTTGATTCGCACATTCTGCAGACTGACAGCTACTCATGAAATAAAATAATTCCTTATCTTAGAAGGTGAGGTTAGATTTTTTTTTTTTTTAAAGAGCAACCAGGGGCTTGTAAGGAACTTTCCCTCCTGGTAAGAAACTGGTCAGGGTTGTGTAAGTTATTTTAAATTTACACTCAGGTGCCTATTCTAAGAAGAAAGCAGTGATATGAATCAGCTTCACAGAATCTAAGGTGTATTTTGTATTTAACTCCCTGTTTATTTTATATCAACTGAAACCACATTATGAGGATTGTTTGCTAAAGGGTGGTAAGCAGTTACTGCATAAATTAGCAAGCAGTAACTATTAGCTCAGGGCTGCAATAACAGCTACTGCTCAGGTGACATATACTGCATGCTAATTCATGTGGTAACTTTGCTGTGAATGGGGGCAGAAAGTGGATGGAGAATGGGGAAACAGAAGAAAAGGAAGTCCTTTCCCATACCCTGACATCTTCAATAATGTCACCAATAGCCTCAAGAACTCCTCTGGCAACCTCAACATCCCTCTGTGATAGCCTCAAGAGCCCCCCCCCCCCCCCCAAACTGCCTCAATAAACCCTCCCATCCCCAGGGATTCTCTGGGGTAAAGCTGCTGAATGAGGATCAACACTTTGAGGGGGGCATTATCAAGCTATATTGTGGCACTAACCATATTATTTGCCCCTTAACACAAAAGGGCTCTAAGGTTGAGTGTAGTGACCAAACACAGAGTAAAATAAGTCACCAGCAGCACATAGTAATAAGATGAAACATGCATATTATCTTCTCTTTTCTATCCTACATAAAGTGGAGTTCTTTTTCTTTTTTAACTAGATATTAAAATGTAAACCACTTTGCTATTACTGAATTGCAGTATATCAGTTCTAATAAACCATAAACTGTGTAAAGCAGCTCATAGTATACCGTGATCTGGTGCACACTGTAAGTTGCCGTACGGACAGTAAAGTAACCGCAGATAAAATCTGGGTTTATTTTATCATCCAGGTACCATCAGGCTTTTACCATACCTTGATTTACCATAGGAGTCACCAACTTGCAGTACCAGTGATTGCTGATTCCCATCGTAAATGCATAATGCTAATTGTGAGCCACCTCACAAGCACTGTTAATGCCATGGTCCCAGCAGCAACTCCCCAGTCAAGCCCCCTTTGACAGGACAAGCTCCAATCCCACTACTGCCACAACATGTGATAATGTGACTGACGGTTGAAGGAGGGTCTTCAGATTATACAGCCAAACAAGGTTACAAAAGTAAAGCAAACTCTCTATTAACTCAAAAGCTGAGACCTGTTACTGAAACTGAGGAGTAAAGTCTCTTGCAATTCAGAGGAAATCTTTACATAGGATTGTGGATGACAGGCCCCAAAATATAGCTTATACAGACTCTCTCTCAGGTTGGTGTCCTGGCATGTGAGGGGGACCAGTACACTGCAAATGCTGGCTCCTCCCATGACCAAATGGCTTGGATTTAGTCATTTCTGAGATGGGCATCCTTGGTTTCCATTATCGCTGAAAACCGGGGACGACCATCTCTAAGAACGACCATCTCTAAGGTCGACCTAAATGTTAAGATTTGGGCGTCCCCAACCATATTATCGAAACGAAAGATGGACACCCATCTTATTTCGATAATATTGGTTTCCCCGCCCCTTCGTGAGGACGTCCTGCGAGGACGCCCTCAGAAAAACTTGGGCCCCCATTCGATTATGCCCCTCCACGTACAACAGACAGATTGTACCTTTGAAAAAAAGTGTTTTGAGAATTTTATGCTTTAAAATTCACTCCCTTGCTTACCCACCATTCTGACACAGCTCTCAGCAGGAAATATTAACAAATTCCTCTCCATCCTCTACTGAAGTATGATGCCTGGGAAACAGAAAGACAGTGATGAAATACAACAAAAAGAAAACAGTGAATAGCTAAGTGTATTTGAAGAAAATGAATGCCATAAGTAAGTGCTGTGTTGTTATCAGTCAAGTTAAATAATGTAAACATTTGCAAAATGAAAAACAAAACAAAAGTCTTTGGGGATAAGATAACAGCAGTAGATGTATTAATTTAAATTCTGTGCTGGTGTTTAAATTAATACATATTCAAAGTGATTTAAGCAGGCAGAAGAGGCTCCTGTCCCCTTAAATCATGCTCGGTGGGCTGACTGCTGATATTTAGTGGCACTTAACGGAGCAGTGCCATTCAATATTGGCATTAACTGACCATTTTGAAAGTGGACAGGAGTGTTCTGAAGTTGGAGTAGGGAAGGAGTAGGGAGTTATGCGGGTACCAGCAATATTTAGAGCCTATGCACGCATAGCTAACTGGGGCATGTATAACCACAGCAATAGCATTCCTAAATTTTCATGGTTAGCAACGAAAGTGATGACACTGCATATTGGCTCCCACATAACTACTGGGTAGCATCCTGAAGGTTATCTCCTCTCCCTCCCACCACCCTCACCGACAACAAGGTCCTATCCCTCTTCCTCCTGCCCCCTGCCATTAAGGTCCAATATCCCTCCTGCCCCTTGCAACAAGGTCCAACACCTCTCCCAAACCCACCCTCCAATAGCAGATTCATCTCACAGAACCATCCCTTCAGAACAGTACCATCTGGCACCGCCCCCCCCCCCCCGAGAACTCCCTCACCCATCCACCTTTAGGCCCCCTGCCAGGACCTATCTTATACTTCTTAGTGCTCTAATGGGGTAGGCCAGGTAGAAGTGAACCCCACTCCAGCCCCTAGCAGCTCCAGGTATAAAATTACCATTGTGAACTCCTGCCCGGCCTAGCCAACTAGACCATCAGAAGAGCTAGGAGGTCAGGGCCGTGCCAACACGGTAAGCGAGGTAAGCATGGCAGGGGGGTGCTTCCCTCTGGGGGGCGCCGCCGCACCATGCTTACCTCGCTCGCCCTCCCGCTCCCATTGTTCAACTTCTCGCCCTATTCTCCCCCCAACATCCCTTTTCTTTTTTTTTTCCTTTTTAAATTTACTTCCGTGGCGGTTCCGGCAGCGCAGCGTCAGTGAAGGAGGCAGCACTCCCGACGTCGCTAGCCTTCCCTTCGCTGTGTTCTGCCTTCTTCTGACGTCATTTCCTTGACATCAGAAGAAGGCGAAACACAGCGAAGGGAAGGCTAGCGACGTCGGGAGTGCCGCCTCCTTCACTGACGCTGCGCTGCCGGAACCGCCACGGAGGTAAATTTAAAAATGAAAAAATAGAAAAGGGATGTTGGGGGGAGAGAAGAGGGTGGGCAGTTGAACAATGGGAGCGGGAGGGCAGGGGAGAGACGAGAGCATGGATGCGAAGGGGGAGGGGAGAAGAGGGCGGGTCAGGCCAGGCCAACTGGGACATGATGGGACATGGGAGCGAGAGGAGAGAGAGAGGAGCATGGATGCGAGGGGGGTCATGAAAGGGAGAGAGGGGAATTGCTGGATAGGGATTAATGGAGGGTGACAGAGGAGCATGGATGGGAGGGGCAGGGCTCAGGGAGAGAGGGGAATTGCTGGAAAAGGATGAATGGAGGGGACAGGGGACAGAGGAGCATGGATGGGCATGGATTGGGAGGGCAGGGCTCAGGGAGAGAGGGGAAATGCTGGAAAAGGATGAATGGAGGGGGCAGGGCACAGAGGAGCATGGATGGGAGGGCAGGGCTCAGGGAGAGAGGAGAAATTGCTGGACATAGAGGGGAGGGAAGAGAGATGAAGGAGATGAAATGAGGGAAAAGGAAGTGAGGAGAAAAACTGCACATGGATGAAGAAAATAGGCAGAAGCTGAGGACCAGAAATGAAGAAGAAAGGAGGAAAGGAAAGAAATAAATGGAAAGAAAGCCCTGGAAACGGAGTTAAGAGGACAGATAGCAGCAGAATCAGATACTGGGCCAGCATGATCAGAATAAGAAAGTCACCAGACAACAAAGGTAGAAAAAAAATCATTTTATTTTCATTTTAGTGTTTGGAATATGTCCACTTTGAGAATTTACATCTGCTATCTTATTTTGCAATGTATAGCAATTTGTTTCTAAGAATATTGCTGACAATTCCTGTCAGTGTGGCAAGTGGTGAGTGATCATTTTCACGGGGGGGGGGGGGGCACCGCCGCCGCCGCCAACTGATAGTCTGCGGGGGGGGGGCGCCAACTGATAGTCTGCAGGGGGGCGCCAGAGACCCTAGGCACGGCCCTGTAGGAGGTCATATGATTTTAAATGGAAGATGTTTACTATCTCAATAGCAGACTATAGACCTTTCCTCTAGGAACTTGTCCAAACCTTTTTAAATCCAGATACACTAACCACTGTTACCACACCCTCCAGCAGTGAGTTCCAGAGCTTTGAGTGAAAAAATGTTTCCTCCTATTTATTTTATAAGTATTTCATGTAATTTCATTGAGTGTCCCCTGATCTTTGTACTTTTTGAAAAGTGAAAAATTGATTCACTTTTACCTATTCTACACCGCTCAGGATTTTGTAGAACTTGATCATATCCCACCTTAGCTGTTTTCCAAGCTGAAAAGCCCTAATCAATTTAGCCTTTCCTCATATGAGAGAAGTTCCATTCCCTTCATCATTTTGGTCGCCCTTATTTCAACCTTTTCTAATTCCATTATAGCTTGGAAAACAGCTAAGTGGGGATATGATCAAGGTCTACAAAATCCTGAGCGGTGTAGAATAGGTAAAAGTGAATCAATTTTTCACTTTTCAAAAAGTACATTGAGAGAGGTGTGATCAGCAGAAGAAAGGAAGTGTTGATGCCCCTGTACAAGTCGTTGGTGAGGCCCCACCTGGAATATTGTGTTCAGTTTTGGAGGCCGTACCTCGCGAAGGATGTTAAAAAAATGGAAGCGGTGCAAAGAAAAGCTACGAGAATGGTATGGGATTTGCGTTCCAAGACGTATGAGCAGAGACTTGCTGACCTGAACATGTATACCCTGGAGGAAAGGAGGAACAAGGGTGATATGATACAGACGTTCAAATACTTGAAAGGTATTAATCCGCAAAAAAATCTTTTCCGGAGATGGGAAGGCGGTAGAATGAGAGGACATGAAATGAGATTGAAGGGGGGCAGACTCAAAAAAGATGTCAGGAAGTATTTTTTCACGGAGAGGGTGGTGGATGCTTGGAATGCCCTCCCGCGGGAGGTGGTGGAGATGAAAACGGTAACGGAATTCAAACATGCGTGGGATGTGCATAAAGGAATCCTGTGCAGTAGGAATGGATCCTCCTCAGAAGCTTAGCCAAAATTGGGTGGCGGAGCAGGTGGGGGAAGAGAGGTTGGTAGTTGGGAGGCGAGGATAGCGGAGGGCAGACTTATACGGTCTGTGCCAGAGCTGGAGATGGGAGGCGGGACTGGTGGTTGGGAGGCGGGAAATACTGCTGGGCAGACTTGTACGGTCTGTGCCCTGAAAAAGGCAGGTATAAATCAAGGTAAGGTATACACATATGAGTTTATCTTGTTGGGCAGACTGGATGGACAGTGCAGGTCTTTTTCTGACGTTATCTACTATGTTACTATGTTTTTGAGATACAGCAACCAAAATTGTACACAATACTCAATGTGAGGTCACATCATGGAGTGATACAGAGGCATTATAATATTATTGGTCTTATTTGTATCTCTTTCCTAATAATTCCTAGTACCCTATTTGCTTTCTTGGCCACCGCTGCACATTGTGCAAAAGATTTCAACATATAGTCTACACAGTGACAGCTAGATCTTTTTCTTGAGTGCTGAAACCTAAGGTTGGACCCTAACATCAGGTAACCCTGATTCAGATTATTCTTCCCAATGTGCATCACTTTGCATTTGTCCACATTAAATTTCATCTGCCATGTGGATGCCCAGTCTTCCAATTTCCTAAGGCCTTTTTCACAATGCATGTGTTTTAACAACGTTGAATAGTTTTGTGTCATCTGCAAATTTGATCACCTCACTCATTCCAATTTCCAGATCATTTATAAATATTTTAAATAATATCAGTCCCAGTACAGATGCCTGTGGAAGTCCACTATTCACTGAACTGTGGCCCTCGATGACTGAGGTTAGACTCATATACCATTTGGTCCAGGTGATTTATTACTCTTTAACTTGTTGATTTGGCTCAGTATGTCTTCCAAGTTCACCAAGATTTCTTTCAGTTCCTCTGCATCATCACCCTTGAATATTTCTGGTTCAGGTAGATCTCTTACATCTTCTTCAGTAAAGAATGAAGCAAAGAATTCATTCAATCTCTCAGCTATGTTCTTGACCTCCCTAAGTGCCCCTTTTGCTCCTTCATGTTCTAACAGTCCCAAGGATTCCCTCACAGGTTTTCTGCTTCTAATGTATCTGAAAAAGTTGTTACTATGAGTTTTTGTCTCTGCGGCAAGTTTTTCTTCATATTCTCTATTTGCCTTCTTTATCATACTTTGAATCTAGCTTGCCAGTGCTTATGCTACTTCTTATTTTCGTCATTCGGATCCTTTTTACATTCTTTCAAGGATGTTCTTTTAGCTTTAATAGTCTCTTTCACTCCACCTCTCAACCACTCTGACTGTCATTTGCTCTTCTTACTACCTTTGTTAATATGTGGAATACATCTAGTCCTGGCTTCCATGATGGTATTTTTAAACAACGTCCATGCCTGATTTAAAGTCCTAACCTTTATAGCTGATCATTTTAGCTTCTTTTTAACTACTTTCTTCATTTTATCATAGTTGTCCTTTCGAAAAACTGAAAGCTGCTACAGTAGATTTTCTTAGTGTCTTCACTTCAGATATCAGCTCAAATTTGATCATGTTATAATCACTGTTTCCCAGTGGACCCAACATTGTTACGTCTCATACTATGCCCTGCATTCAACTAAGAACTAGATCTAAAATAGTTGTTGTAGAATTCACAAAAGAAGTAGGTTCATTAAATGGTGCCCAAAGTTAGGTGTTGGGATGATGTGCACTAAACACCTATACAGAGTTTGGGGGGCAGTGTGTTATATTTTGGCATCGTTTTTAGAATTGCCCCTATGATAATGTGTCTATGGTATAAATTTACAAGGTTTTATGTGTGAAAAAGCTTTACAAATGGAAGAAGAAAAACTATATATTTAGCTTTGTTGAAGCTTTTGTATGTGTAACCTGCGTCTCACAGCTTACTAGCTCAGTTCAGGCGAAAATTTCCCTCAGTCCGACCTGGTCCACAAGCTAAATTCTACCAGATGTGTCGGGGAACCACAAATACCACACTCACAATTTCAGTTCACTTGCAGTCGAGTTTGGGAGCGGGTCAACGGTCAAAATAGAGATCTGGGCTATTAGGAGCTTGTGACAACATCTATGTTTTGCTGTAGTCAGTCCAGAGAGCACACATCCCCGTTCTCACCTCCAAGAATCATACAGCACTCAGATGGTTTCAAATGCAACATCAACTTTTACTTTAACTCCTGCAATGGGCATTCAACAATAAAATCCTTCAGAAGTCAGACAGTTTACGATAATTTCAACTCCAAACCACTTTCCAATTATTACTACTCCTACTACTATTTAGCATTTCTATAGCGCTACAAGGCATAAGCAGCGCTGCACAAACATAGAAGAAAGACAGTCCCTGCTCAAAGAGCTTACAATCTAATAGAAAAAAAAAATAAAGTAAGCAAATCAAATCAATTAATGTGAACGGGAAGGAAGAGAGGAGGGTAGGTGGAGGCGAGTGGTTACAAGTGGTTACCAGTCAAAAGCAATGTTAAAGAGGTGGGCTTTCAGTCTAGATTTAAAGGTGGCCAAGGATGGGGCAAGACGTAGGGGCTCAGGAAGTTTATTCCAGGCGTAGGGTGCAGCGAGACAGAAGGCGCGAAGTCTGGAGTTGGCAGTAGTGGAGAAGGGAACAGATAAGAAGGATTTATCCATGGAGCGGAGTGCACGGGAAGGGGTGTAGGGAAGGACGAGTGTGGAGAGATACTGGGGAGCAGCAGAGTGAGTACATTTATAGGTTAGTAGAAGAAGTTTGAACAGGATGCGAAAATGGATAGCGAGCCAGTGAAGGGTCTTGAGGAGAGGGGTAGTATGAGTAAAGTGACCCTGGCGGAAGACGAGACGGGCAGCAGAGTTTTGAACCAACTGGAGTGGGGAGAGGTGACTAAGTGGGAGGCCAGCAAGAAGCAGATTGCAGTAGTCTAAACGAGAGGTGACAAGGGTGTGGATGAGGGTTTTGGTAGAGTGCTCGGAAAGAAAGGGGCGGATTTTACGGATGTTGTAAAGAAAGAAACGACAGGTCTTGGCAATCTGCTGGATATGAGCAGAGAAGGAGAGAGAAGAGTCAAAGATGACCCCAAGGTTTCGAGCTGAGGAGACAGGGAGAATGAGAGAGCCATCAACAGAAATAGAAAATGGGGGGAGCAGGGAGGTGGGTTTGGGGGGGAAATGAGAAGCTCGGTTTTGGTCATATTTAATTTCAGGTGGCGTTGAGACATCCAGACAGCAATGTCAGACAAGCACGCTGAAACTTTGGTTTGGATGCAAGGTGAGATATCAGGGGTAGAAAGGTAGATTTGGGAGTCATCAGCATAGAGATGGCAGGAAAAGCCATGGGATGAGATTAATGAACCAAGGGAAGAAGTGTAGATAGAAAAGTAGGAATCTCTGTACCTTTCTCCCATCATGATATATTTACAGCGATGTCTCCAGTCTCATATTATCTACGTATGTACATTTCCTATATACCCATCCTGTTGGGCCACTGATAATCCAAGGCTGATCTGGTTATTCCTGCTATCAATCCCATTCCTTCAGGCACAGACCCTTTAGGCTGTTCTTCCAAGCACCTCACAGTGCTTCCCCTGCTCTGACTTCTGCTTCCAGGCTGGATTCTCCTTATCCACCTGAAGCTCCAAATTCCTTTCCGGTTGCCACTTTTTGAGGAAGCAATTACTTCTCTTTCTCAGCCTGAGTTTATGCTGCACTCCAGGATCCCCCTCTGCTCCCAAGGATCCTGGGGGGGGGGGGGGGGGGGGGGGGGGGGAGGGTACAGGCAGCCAAAGACCATGTGTTCCCCTCAGTGATCCTTTTCAATCAACTATCACTCCTTCTATACTGTCTTTCAAACCCAAAGTACGTATTTTCTTTGCAATTTATTTCAATACCGCTCCCCTTGGGCTTGGCTTCCTTCCACTCAGAGACCTCTCAGCTCTTCCCCCCCCCCCCCCCCCAGTGACTCCAGAGAGCTGACACTAGTAATCCTTATATAATGGGAGATTACACTAGGATATAGGCAGAGTGGCGACTGTATTAGGACAGTTTTCAAATAAATTTATCCAGGTAACTAAGGGGGGAAGTCATCAACATGGGCTGCATTTAAGATGGGCTTTTTTACCACATCTTGTGCTATTTTTAACACATGGTCCCATTTTCTGCAATGAGACCCTGTTCTAGAACCATCTTAACGGTTACCCACATTGATAACTTCCCCCCCTGAATAGCTGGCTGAAAACTTCCCTTCATTTAGTATGCAGACAGGTACATTTGTACTAGTGGATCTACCCCAAATTTTCAAAGGGAAGCTCTATTTATATGAGACTGTTCTGACCAGAGACACAAAAACATACACACATGCATTCTGGTGCACTTCAGTCAGACTCTCCATCCCCCTTCCCCATTAGTGATATGCTGTTTCTACTGCTGAGCTCATTGTCAGTACTCCACACCAAACCAGTTATGTCCACCATCATGTAAAATTCTTGTATTTGCTGCCAGTTATTTTTCTCAGTTTCACCCCTTCCTCCTTCATTTCTAGTCCTTCTCAACAACCCCACTCACCTCTACCCACAACATTCACTTGTTCCAATTGGCTTCCCCCAAGGCCCTATGAGGAGCTTAGCTTCCCACTCAGCCCTTGCAGCTCAACCCCTTCTCCCTTTGACTAGAAACCTTTCTGCAGTTTTGATTCTATCACAATCTCTGCAATGGAAAGGGCTAGGAATGAAGAACTATAGAAGGCAAAACTGAAAAATATCCAGACATTTTAGTCATCATTTTAGTTCGAGATAGGTTTATTAATTTATTTATTTCCAAGACTTTCTATACCACTCTAACTGATGAGCAGAGCAGAGCGATGTACAGGCTACATGAGAAAACAAGAAAGGAACTCCATTAAAACATAGGAAAGCAAACAAACACACCAATGGGGAAAGTAAGAGAGGGGAAGAAAGGGAGAGGGGGAAAGAGGGTAGTCAGCCTATGCAAATACAGCTGGTAAATTCAATCACACCGTTTGTGCATAAGCTACTTGAAAGAACCAAGTTTTACATTCTATCTTAAAATCCCTGAAAGAGAGATTACTATGGAGGGTTATAGGAAGATTATTCCAAGTATGGGGTGCTAGAAAGAAAAAGGCACTATGACGTGTAGATTCCAAGTAGGCAAGTTTCAGGCTGGACAGAACTAGATGGTAGTCGTTTAGGGAGCATAAAGACCTAGCAGGACAGTAGGGGATAGTAAGCTAGGAAAGGTAATCTGGAGTATCTAATCTTTGGGCCTTGAAAGTGAGAATAGCAACTTTATATGTGATTCGCTGTTGAATGGAAAGCCAATGATGTTGTTTCAATAAAGGCATAGCGTGGTCGAAGCGGTGGGCATGGCACAGTAACCTAATAGTTGTTTGGAGTTTCTTCAATGTAGTATGGGGTAGACCAACATAAACTATATTACAATAGTGAGGTGTTTTATGACCTGAGGAAGCCTGGAAAAATCTAGACAGTTGCCAATTCTAGATCCTGAATCCTCAGCACATCTGGCATGGCCCCCTAAACTTTTAGGCTTAGTGTAATGGGAGTGAATTTTAAAGATTGTTTTTCAACTCTGTCTTTGTCCGAAAGTAACTTTTCTTGTAAATACAAAAATAAGTTTGAATGCAGAAGATAAGACACAGCTCTAACTAATTTGGTATGCAAAGGAGAGGATGGTTCTTGTTTCCAGGTCCAGCCTGGCCACCTGGAGATGGAAATCATGTGACCACGTTCCCACAGTATGACTTGTTTTCCTAAACAGAGAAGCATTCTGTAATTTTCCTTAGAAGCATTCTGTAATTTTCCTTAGGTTTGAACATTATCTCAGAGTCTAATAAAAAGGGAGGGCTTGTCACAGCAGAGTGGGAGCTCATCTCTGAGTAATGTATGGACTGCACAGAGGATCTGTTCGTGGTCTAAAGCTCCTGGCTCTCGCTGTGAACCGCCCCCCCCCCCCCCCCAGCTGATGTTACAAGCCTGGATGATGGAGACCAGTGATGTTGTATGTATGTATTGCTTCTTTTCCTGGTCTAAGAACTCTTGGCATTGCTTAGATGTAGAGACCAGTGATGTAATGATTGTTTATTCAGCTAATCATTGTGTGTATACAGCTAATCATTGTATATGTGCTAATCATTGTATATATCCTAATCATTGTAGAATTTAACTCCTCTAATAAAGGTTTTCATTTACTTATTACGAATCCAAAAGAATCCACAGTAGTCTGTGTCAGTGAGATAGGCTGTAAATCCATAGCAGTTCAGTTTAGCCACATTCCTAGTCTGTCTGTGACATAATCCATCTGCTGGGTTCAGTGAACTCTTAGTCTGATCCAGCATGGCACACCTAATATTTTTATCCATCTGGTTTATCCTGATGCCTTATCTGCTTGATCACTTGTAGATCATCAGATATGATCACACCCAAACATTTCTTACTTTTTACACAGAACTTCATTCCCTTTACTCCCTATACTGTATGGTCACTTTGGATTTTGCAACCCAAATGCATTTTGTAACCACAGAAAGGTAGTATATTAAATCCCATCCCTTTCCCTTTCCATTTTTAGCATTAAATCTTAGCTGTCAAATTTCCGATCATTCCTCATGCATCATTAGATTCTTCAAGTTTTCCACACCTCCCGATGATGCTTTATTTTTTTTATTTTTTGCATATTTTGGAGTCATCTGTAAATAGGCATACCTTTCCTGACAGCCTTCCCGCAGTATCAAAGTTTATATGTATGTAGATGACATTCTTTTAATTTTGGAACAGGATTCTAATAATCCAGATTGCCAAAATCTTCAACCATGTCTAAATTCAGTGGCTGATTACCTAGCTAATTATTGCCTTGTCCTGAATCATCTGAAAACTGTTGCACTTTGGATCCCAGTTCATTCTTCTTACCCTACAGTTGCCCCTACTCTTCAGGGTTCTCTTTTGACGTTGGTCAGTTCTTTTAATTATCTTGGGGTAACTCCTGATTAGAGCCTCTCCTTTGATTCTCATATTACCAGTGTCACCAGGTCTTGTTTCTGGTCTTTTCAACTTATACATTCACTCTGTCCCTACCTGGATGTTAAATCCTATGCATCTCTTCTTTATTCTCTAGCAACTTCTAAACTAGATTACTGCAACATTATTTATACAGGTTTACGAGTTTCTTCTTTGAAAAGGCTTCAAACTGTCCAGAATACTGCAATACAGATCCTTTCCCACACCCGCAAATTCAACCATAGCACTCCATTCTTTCTGCAACATCATTGGCTACCATTGCTTTTTAATGTATTTATAAATGACCTAGAGATGGGAATAACTAGTGAGGTAATTAAATTCGCCGATGACACAAAATTATTCAGGGTCGTCAAGTCGCAGGAGGAATGTGAACGATTACAGGAGGACCTTGCGAGACTGGGAGAATGGGCGTGCAAGTGGCAGATGAAGTTCAATGTTGACAAGTGCAAAGTGATGCATGTGGGTAAGAGGAACCCGAATTATAGCTACGTCTTGCAAGATTCCGCGTTAGGAGTTACGGATCAAGAAAGGGATCTGGGTGTCGTCGTCGATGATACGCTGAAACCTTCTGCTCAGTGTGCTGCTGCGGCTAGGAAAGCGAATAGAATGTTGGGTGTTATTAGGAAGGGTATGGAGTCCAGGTGTGCGGATGTTATAATGCCGTTGTATCGCTCCATGGTGCGACCGCACCTGGAGTATTGTGTTCAGTACTGGTCTCCGTATCTCAAAAAAGATATAGTAGAATTGGAAAAGGTACAGCGAAGGGCGACGAAAATGATAGTGGGGATGGGACGACTTTCCTATGAAGAGAGGCTGAGAAGGCTAGGGCTTTTCAGCTTGGAGAAGAGACGGCTGAGGGGAGATATGATAGAAGTGTATAAAATAATGAGTGGAATGGATCGGGTGGATGTGAAGCGACTGTTCACGCTATCCAAAAATACTAGGACTAGAGGGCATGAGTTGAAGCTACAGTGTGGTAAATTTAAAACAAATCGGAGAAAATTTTTCTTCACCCAACGTGTAATTAGACTCTGGAATTCGTTGCCGGAGAACGTGGTACGGGCGGTTAGCTTGACGGAGTTTAAAAAGGGGTTAGATAGATTCCTAAAGGACAAGTCCATAGACCGCTATTAAATGGACTTGGAAAAATTCCGCATTTTTAGGTATAACTTGTCTGGAATGTTTTTACGTTTGGGGAGCGTGCCAGGTGCCCTTGACCTGGATTGGCCACTGTCGGTGACAGGATGCTGGGCTAGATGGACCTTTGGTCTTTCCCAGTATGGCACTACTTATGTACTTATGTACTTATATTCAACATAAGATACTTTAAATCATAAGATTTTGAGTTTGGGTATTCCCTCCTATCTCTTTTCTCTTATCACCCCCTATAATCCCCTCTTACTCATTACATTCTTCATCCAGTCAATGTCTCACCTCCCCTTCTGTTCATTGCTCTAGACTAGAATTAGCCCGTATTTCTGCCTTTTTCTCTATCACCCCCTCACTTTGGAACTCCTTGCCCTCTGGTTTTCAGTAGGAACAATGATACTCTAAGGCATAGGAGCCGACTCTGTGGGTGCTGTGGGTGCTTGAGCACCCCCAATATAGAGAATATTCATTGAATGTGTCCAGGGAGGGATTATTTCCACTGGGCTTAGCACCCCCAATAATTTTGAAACATTGGCTCCTATGCTCTAAGGGGTCCTTTTACAAAAGTGTGCTAGCATTTTTAGCAAGTGCTAAAATAAGCACACGCTATACATTAGAGACACATACATATTTCTATGGGCATCTCTAGCAGTTAGCGTGTACTAAAAATGGTAGCATGCCTTTGTGAAAGGACCCCTAAGTTAGAACTCTAATGAGACTTCCCTTTTCATGCAAGCATTTCCTAGGGGGTGATGGAACCTGGCAGGTTATTTGTTTGTTTTTGTTTTTCTGGATTTTTCTCTTCTTGCTTTATCTTTCCTCTTGATTTTCTAATTCTTATCAAACTATTTTTAGAATTATTTAAATTGTAAACTGCTTTGATTTTATCTGAAAGGTGATATATAAATTTTAAATAAATGTAAATATAAACATAGCCCTCCATAGCCCTGCCTCTCACTCAACCAGTTTCTAACCCAGGTACTTTAGGGTTCAGAGCTCTGTTTGTTTAAAAACCATGTCTTTGCTGAAAGCCAAGTATACTGCATATAGTACTCTCTTCTGACCTTATGGGAAAGTATGACTAATGGGGTTATTATGCTCACAGATTACACCAATTAATATTATGCTGAATGTCAAGAACAGAAATACTGTAAAACAAACCAATTAGATTCATTTAATTGATATGCACATGTATTCAACCCCTACTAGACCTTATAGTGTTCACTTAAATTATTCCTGTTATACTGCTTGTAACCACAAACAACATCATGGTTTCTACTTCAGAACTTGAAATCTACTCTTGGCATACAATTAAGATTAATCAGATAAACCTGAAAATCTAATATACTTTAGATTAAGATATATGAGGCCAATACTGAAGAGGTATGTGAACAGGGCAAAACATTTCAATTTATTTTTGGTTCATTTAAGCTTTTTCCCAGTTTGGGGGACTTTTTTTTTTGTTTGTTTGACACAGTTGTGTTAATTGCAACATTTTTAATATGCTTTAAAACTTGTTAACAGCATTCTATTTGATTATGTATTTGATCTTGTTTTTCCTTTTATGTCTCTTTCAATTCTCTCCATGATGTGGACTTTAGGATCATTTTGATTTGAGTTTGCCTGTAATGCAGAAAGGAATTTTGTTGCTTTTAGTTTGTATCCTTTTCCTGATTATAGATGTTATATTGTATATTAAAGTTTCTCCCTGCTCCCCAAATTATATTGGTTGTTTTAGTTTAAATTCCTCACAGCCCCACAAATTAGTTGCTTGCCTTTAAATTCAGAGATCTGACTGCTACTTACTTACTGTCGCAGTAGTAGTCTTCTTGAAGATGTTAAGAAGGGCACAGCAAGCTCTGAGTCTGGCTCTGTCTGGACAAACTCGATGATGACTTGGGCAGCTGCCTCCTCTGCTCTGCTCTCTCTGTTGCTGAAGGAAACAGAGATGTGCTGCTGTGAGTTTTTTTTTTGTGGCTCCCACAGTGCTTAGCTCAGCTGTGTGTGCACTCTCAGCCCTGCTCCCTCTATTCCTTAATCCTCAGTGTCTTATTGTTCTCTCCTTTCCTGCCGCTACACTCGTGCTTGTGTATGCTGCTAGCTGCAGGACCCCGTTAACTCTTCTCTGCTGCCACAGATCATCTTCCTGCTATGTCCTCTCCCACAGCAGAAACAGGAAGTACGTCACACAGGAGGAGGCAGAACAGGCAGGAAGAAAGAAGGACCTTTGGTGGCAGAGAAGACTTAATGCATTAGTGTGATGGGTCCAGGTTGGCACACATGAGCAGGAGATGTCACAAAACCAATGCAGTTTTTTTCGGACTGCCTGCCACTAGAAGCCTTGCTGATGCAGTGGCTGCACCGGGCCCCCCTTGGAGGGTGGGCTTGGGGAATCTTGTTCCCCTCCCCCCTCAGAAGCCCTGGCAGCAGATGCTCCCTTGCAGGATGCCAGACCCAACAGCAGATCAGCTATGTGGCCAATCAAGTGGCAGATTTCCAGGGTGCAGCAGAGGCAGCAGAATGGATTGATGACTGTGAGGTCAATGCTAGCCCCACAGGGGATGACTCTGGCACATTTTCTACTCCTGCAGGGCCCAGGCCATTGCCAGCAGCTTGGGGACGGGGTGGGAGAGGTGGCTTCCAGAGGGGACAGGGAGCAGAGAATGATGTAGGCATGTGAGCCACCTAAATGCCATGCTGTGGTTTTATGTGTGTGTGTGTGTGCAAGGCAGGGGTTGTGTGCTTGGAGAGGGTTGAGTGTTAGGGTTAGTGTGCAGGGGAGGGCTTGTGTGCTTAGGGGTGTATTTGTGCAGGGGAGGAGTTGTGTGCTTGATGGAGAGGTGTGGGGGTATGTGCTGGGGAGGGGGAGGGGTTTAGGGTGTGTGTATTGGGGGGAGAGCGGTGGTTGTGGGGGGATGTTACGGAGGTGCTGCATACAAATAAATAGTGCACTTACGTTTACTGAAAATTGGTGAGAATGAGTCTTTGTCTGACATAGACCCCCAGCTAGTATTCTCCCTGATCTGCTCTGTGTGAAGGGGGCTTCTCAACCTCTGAGTCTGCTGGCTGCTGCTGTGGTTGCTGTCCCTCCTCTGGTAGGGCCTGTCTTCTTCAGAGAGTCAGGTTGTGCAGCATGCAGTGGACCATTAAACGTTTGGCAACCTTCAGGGCTGTAGAGGAGCACCCCTCCAGATCAGTCCAGACATCGGAAACAATTTTTGAGTTGACAAAACGTTGATTCTGTGATGGTGTGAGTGCCCTTATACCTATTGTACTCTTCCTCCACCTTATTTTGGGGGTGGACTATGAGAGTCAAGAGCCAGGCTCACTGGGTGTAGCTTTGTCACCTGAGGTGGGAAGCAGACTCACAGACATGGGTGTGAATTGGTTGGTATGGTGATCTTGTGGAGGTGAGGTAATGGTTGTAGATTGTGGGGGGCATCTAGAGGGAGGGAGGGAGTGTGTTGAAGGTTAGGAGGGGGAAGGGGTATGGGTTTTGGGAATCCCTGTACTGCTTACCTTGGAGCCAACCACCGGCGATCTCCTCTCACACAAACTTGTGGTAGATTCCTAAATGCTAGAGGATGTAGGCATCATGAGTAGAGCCTGGGTGGCAGGCAAACACATCCACAATCTTCCCCTGGGCATCTCATATGACCTGCATGTTCATGGATTGAAATGATTTTCTATTCCTTTAGGTCTCCTCATGTGTCCAGAATGGGGAGGGGTCTGAGTGCGATGTGTATGCAGTCGATGACACCTATGACTGAGGGAAAGTGGTCTATGGTGTAGAACTGAGCCATGTTGTTCTGGAGTATTTTTACAGTAGTGGGCAAGGTAATATAGTCTGAGGTGTGATTGAGGAAAGCATCAAGGAACTGGACAAAAAAGTCGGAGACGGTGGGCTAGGTGAGGCCTGCATTAACTATTAGCACTGACTGGAAGGTGCTGGGGGCCAGAAAGGCAAGGGAGGCAATGGATTAGTATAGGATTATTCCATCTAAATTGTGATCCGCCTAAATAGGAGGCAGTAAGCGCTCCTATATTAACTCTTTGTTGGTATAACGCACTAATGGTAACATTAATGTATGACCTGCAATAAAAAAAATATAGCGTCATGTCCTTGATTCACAATTGCCTTTCCTTATTGTTGAATGTACAACTAACCTTTATGTGCTGGATTATTAAACTTTTTTTTTTTAAAGTGACCTTTGGCAATTTCTTCCTTGTCTCTGTTTTTATTATCTTCACTGTTCTGTTGGAACAGAAACTGCTTGGCATATTTCTTCCTGTATGCTCAGCTAGTGAGGACAAAATTAAGTTCCAAACTTCAGAGGACCAAACTTCCATATCAAATGTAGGTTTGGAATCACTATTTTGTTTTCCATCCTGGGTGTAAGGAACTTGATTTGAATGAGAGAGATTATTTGCTAGGTTATTCTTATGGCCAGGGACATGGGCTTCCCTACATGTTGACATTTTAGCACAATTTACTTCAGGAGACTAATGACTGACAGGGATTTAGAAGAATCTGTTGAGGGCCTCAACTACCAACATGTTGTTGGACCTGAAAACAGTAGATTTGTTAGCCAGACGAAGGCCCCAAAATTGAAGCGATGTAATAATTCTAGAAAAGTAATGTCTTTTGTTATATCTGTAGTGTGCCACCCTAGAGGCCATGGTTTGGTACACTAGGACCCCTTGAAGAATATTACAAAGTCTATGCTCCCTATTGCATCAGTGAACAGTTCATGCTCTGTTAGAATGCTAGACCATTGGGCTGACAGGAACATCTCCCATACTCTCAGGTCCTCTTTTGTGGGGTTTGCAATGGCCAAGTGCCTGGAAAATACCCATCCCATAGGGATAACTCTCAAGGCAAAACAAAGTAGATCCAGCATGGATTAAAACTGCTTTTAAGTGTGCCTTTTTTGGCTCATTGTAAATCCTTCAGCGCTTCTCTCAGTTTAGTCTGTTTATCTTGTAGAACTCTGGACAGCGTGATTATTGATATCCAAGCCAGGACACTGGATGGGCCCAGAATTGTGTCAGCTACTAATAGGATACCAAAAATGTTTGCTATGTGTATAAAGGTTTATAATGTGGTTTTGCACTCTTGCTCATTTCTTCCAATGAAGAGGGAGTCACCAAGATCATAAATTATCTTCCCTGACATAGTCAATTGTTTGACCACCCAAAGAACAAATGTACTGAACTGTTTGAAATAGGCACATGAGACTGAGCAGCTCATTGGGATGCATTTGTCATAGTAGAATTGTCCCTCAAATATGAACCCCCAACAGCTAGACAATCTGGGTGCACATGTAACAGTTGGAAATGCCTCCAAATGGGTTATTTTTGAGCATAAAGAGAAACAGGAGAATAAAAATGTTCCACAGAAGACAGAAACAGCAAGAAGCAGAGATAGCCAAGAGGATAATGATGTCATTTGAGCCACACTTGGGTTAGTAATCTATTGATGACCTATCATGGCTCAGTGTTTGTGAATACAGGATCCACAGAAGTGGAGGATCATCAGAATCCCACCAGACGGTACAAGAGGAAGAAAGAAGTGGGAAACAGATTATGGTTCTTCAAAATCAGACAAAAGGACACTCAAATATAAGATAAACTCGTTTTATTGATAATAGTTTATAGACAACACGGCACCATGTTTCGACCAAGTGCCTGCCTCAGGAGTCTGTGAATAACAGATACATGGAAATCAAATTGCATAATGTACATAAAAAGACGGGTACGGCAATTCATGTTTCTCACAATGTATATACATAATCATACTGTTAATATAAAATAAAAAATCAATAAATCAATGATAATAAATGAAGAGATACAAAAACATATTGCATTGTTTGTAAAAACATATCAAGTTTACTCACATTGAAAACTTAAGGACCACTGAGGCAGGCACTTGCTGAAACATGACCGTATCAGGTCATCAATAAATTATTAACCCGTGTAGCTACAGTT
This sequence comes from Microcaecilia unicolor, assembly GCF_901765095.1. NCBI lineage: Eukaryota > Metazoa > Chordata > Amphibia > Gymnophiona > Siphonopidae > Microcaecilia > Microcaecilia unicolor. The sequence goes on along the minus strand of NC_044032.1, from coordinate 180,881,206 downwards.
ATATCATTGTCCCCTTGGTCGTCTCCATTTTTTGCTGTTTTTATTTTTGAGCATACCATGACAGTAACGAATCTCATTCCTAAACTAGGGTATGTGGAGTTTAATCTCAGTCTCTCAAATTTACTACTAACGCTCGCCAAAGTACTTGTGTCATGCCAAAAAGAGCTTCTTTCTGGAGTTCCTAAGATGTTATATGTATAGGCAATTTATCCAAGTGTGCTTGGACATTCTTTTTAAAGAGGCCTGTGGCACCCAAAATGATGGGAAATATTTCTGTATCTTTCTGCCACATTTTCTTGGTCTCAGACTTCATTTCTTGGTACTTGAAAATCATTTCTCTCTCTACAGGATTCACTGAGTAGTTGATTGGGATTGACACCTTTATGATTAATGCTTTTCTAGTGTTTTTCTCTTTCACCACCATGTCCAGTTTCCTGGCACTCTCAGCTTTTATCTGTCAGAATGGGGATGTTTCAGGTGATCCTAACCTCTTATTCTCCATGATTCTCTTAGGGTCATGATCCTAGCGCTTTTTTGATACAACGATGTAATGTTTACAAAGTTTCCAATGGATGAGATGGGCCAGCTTGTTGTGCCTTTCTGTATAGAGATTTTCCAGAAAAACTTCACAGTCAACCAAAATATGAGTGACCATTTCCAGCTCTTTCTTACAGAATCTACAGATGTCTGTTGCACCAGTTCTTTTTCTATGCTTTCTGTAAACTATCTTGTCCATAATTGATTTTCCTGGGCTAATGCTTAGGTTTCAATTCACCTCTCCTTAACCATTCATGTGTCCAGTTTTGATCAACCAGACTTCAATTGTATTATCAACCTTCTGAGATGTTATATTACAGGGTCACACAGGAAGGCACTCAGGAAGACTTGAGGAGAAAAATTCTCTCCCCCTCAGAAATGCACAGCAATCCACCAGCTGCTGCTGCTGAATTTTATGCTGCACTTCCTTTGACCCCACTTTTCCCTGCATTGTGAGGCAGGGTGTAGTGTTCCACAGGTGGAGAAGGAATGTTGACATCTGCAGGGGTTTCAGGTACACTGATCTGTGTTTCACTGTCTACAAAACTTCCTCTGGGCTGGAAACCTTGTCTGTTAGCTCTTGCCTGAGACTGCCATGCAATCTCAGTCACAACACATGGACTGCCCAACATCAGTCGCTCACAATTTGCCAGGATCCAATGGGCTAAGTGGGGCAATTTAAACAGTGACACACTTTGACAACAGGCATCCACACTTTGCAGTACTCCTGGCCACCATTGCACCTGCATTAATTGGCCCACAACTCAAAGGACAGAAGAAGCAAGATGGAAGCCCCTATCTTGCTGGTGCTTTCTGCAATAGTGGAGAGGCACTTGGTACTACATTATCCTTTTTGGCATACTCAAATTACAGCCTCTGGTAAGTAATAACTGACTGTGTCCTCTTACCACTCACTCTTGTCCCGGCAGCATGCCTGCTAGATCCCAAAACCTCTGCACTACTCCCACTATATATCACTGAACTATATGTCGCTATATATCATTTTTTTTAACCAACAAGCAGTGCTACTTATTTCAAGTGAACAGCAGCAAGGTGGAAGAGGACGTTAGCAGTGACCTGGTGAAAAATGGTCAGGTTGTCCAGGTAACTGTTGCGTAGCTCCTCTTACTGTACATTGCCTTGAGTGAATTTCCTCAAAAAGACAGTAAATAAATCCTAATGATAAATAAATATACCCTTCTCCACCCAAAAGTGAGATCACAGGTCTGGTTCTTTAACCCCCTAATCCATCCCAGCTACTCCTCTAACCAACTCTCTCTATTCCCATCCCCCTTATTCCTAAGTGTTCATTTGTTGCTTATCTGCTTCCCTTTGCCCTATCGATGCCTTTCACCCCCCCCCCCCCAATCGAAACAAGATAGGCGTCCATCTTTCGTTTTGATAATACGGTCGGGGACGCCCAAATCTTAACATTTAGGTCGACCTTAGAAATGGTCGTCCTTAGAGATGGTCGTCCCCGGTTTTCAGCGATAATGGAAACCGAATTCGCCCATCTCAGAAATGACCAAATCCAAGCCATTTGGTCATAGGAGGAGCCAGCATTTGTAGTGCACTGGTCCCCCTCACATGCCAGGATACCAACCGGGCACCCTAGGGGACACTGCAGTGGACTTCATAAATTGCTCCCAGGTGCATAGCTCCCTTACCTTGGGTGCTGAGCCCCCCAGAACCCCCCAAAACCCACTCCCCACAACTGTACAACACTACCATAGCCCTTACGGATGAAGGGGGGCACCTACTTGTGAGTACAGTGGGTTTGTGGTGGGTTTTGAAGGGCTCCCATTTACCACCACAAGTGTAACAGGTAGGGGGGGGATGGGCCTGGGTCCGCCTGCCTGAAGTGCACTGCAGTACCCACTAAAACTGCTCCAGGGACCTGCATACTGCTGTCAGGGAGCTGGGTATGACATTTGAGGCTGGTCAAAAAATATTTTTAAAGTTTTGTTTTAGGGTGGGAGGGGTTAGTGACCACTGGAGGAGTAAGGGGAGGTCATCCCCGATTCCCTCCGGTTGTCATCTGGTCAGTTCAGGCACCTTTTTGAGGCTTGGTCGCAAGAAAGAATGGACTAAGTAAAGTCAGCCAAGTGCTCGCAGGGACGCCCTTCTTTTTTCCATTATCAGCCGAGGATGCCCATGTGATAAGCATGCCCCAGTCCCGCCTTCGCTACGCTTCCGATATGCCCCCGGGAACTTTGGCTGTCCCAGTGACGGAAAGCAGTCGAGGACGCCCAAAATCGGCTTTCGATTATGCCGATTTGGGCGACCCTGGGAGAAGGACGCCCATCTCCCGATTTGTGTCGAAAGACGTGCACCCTTCTCTTTCAAAAATAAGCCTGATAGACTGCAACTGTGCAAGAAAAGTGACTAAAAAGATTATGAGAAAAGGGGAATGAAACAAAAGTTTAGAATTTGAGAAAAAAGAATCTGAATAGGTTAATGAAAACATCAACATATGTTAAAATGATATTGTATGCTGATCATTACAATCTCCACTGAGGAAATCAGCATTCATTCTTTCAAATTGTTGCAATTACCAAATTGATACAATAGAAAGCAATAAATGACCGAATGAATACAGATCTACTATTATTAATCTGTAACTTGTCTTTAAAATCATCCACAGTACCTGAAAATTGCACGGTAGGCAATAATTTTTAAAAATGTTTCCAGGGGTGATCCAGGAAAGTACAGACTAGTAACCCTGATGTTAGTGTTGAGCAAGAGAAACTATTATAAAAAAAAAAACAAAGGGGTCCTTTTACTAACAAAGCTAGGTGCTAGCACATACCTAATGCAGCAAAACAAATGGAGAACAATGGGATATGCTCAAGTGCCCTGCGGTAACTTTGAAATATTAATGCGCTATCTGTACACTAATCCCCCCTTTTACAAAGCCGAACTAGCAGCTGCCAGTGCAGTAATATCGACACAGCCCTTTCAAAGTAAATGGACTGTGTTGGCTTTACTGCGCGGCAGCCGCTACCACGGCTTTATAAAAGGGGGGTTAAATTTTTTTGGAGGGGGCACAGAGAGTAGGCATTCATGTGCTAACTAGTTATCACATCTACATTATTGCATTCTAACTGGTTAGTGCATACTGCATGAGCCCTGTCTGCAAAATAGGTGGCAGTAAGTGCTTTTGTGGCCATTTTTTTAAATGGCCACATGCTAAAGGCAACATCAGCGCATGACAATTAAAACAAAAAATAGAAAACAGGCCATTTTTGTTGGATTATTTGTAGTAAATAATTAGCAGATTTTTATACACACAGCTTCAGCTTTAGAAATGTTAATTTCTTTTCTTCATCTCTCTCACATACACCCCAGAATAATTCACTGCTGAGTCACTTTAAAGTTGAAGTAACAAAACATCTGTTTACTCACAGTTTGTAGTTAGATTATATTCAGACAGGCTTATATATACATAATACTATACATTTGGATTATCAGCTCTTTCCATGTGCTTAGATGGTAATGGATGCTCACACCATAGATCCTCAGCTTAGGAGAGACCATGAGCTCCATGTGCTGTGCCTAACCCCCACAGGAAGTTGCATAGCTGTGACCTCTCTAGGCAATTCACATCAGAGGTCACAGAGTAATCACAGAGAAAGAATTGGTGACAGGCAATGCATGTAAAATACAATACATTATTCCAACAAACCCCTTCTCATGCATAACTGTCATGCAATTATTAATTCACACAAAGTCCAAGCTTTATTCGCAGATTCTCAAAACGTTCTCTGGGTAACGGTTTGGTCATGATGTCAGCTGTCATCTCACTGGTGTGACAATAGTCTAGACTAATGACCCCTTCTTTCGCCAGCTCTCGCACGTTGTGGTATTTCGTTGCGATGTGCTTGGTGCGTGACTGAACCTTGTCATTCTGTGACAGTCTGATGCAGCTCTGATTATCTTCCATTATCTGGATTGGTCTCTGTTCAGCTATTCCAAAATCCAGCAAAAGTTTTTCAATCCACATCAGTTTGTTTATGACTGGCCCAAGAAATTTGTACATTTCCATACATAAACACATATCCACTTGTGGATTTATAATCAGAATGATCCCCTGCCCAATCTGAATCACAGTAACATATTAGTTTTGGATTACTATTGGCTGAAATCTTTAATTTACAATCAATGGTACCTTTTAAATACCTTACCATCCTTTTAACTGCAGTCCAATCTGATTTGGTAGGTGAGCTGACCCTTCTGCTCAAAATTCCTACTGCATTTGCTATATCAGCCCTGTATGTGGTAGTCAGATATAAAAGCTTACCTATGGCTGATCTATATTGGATGTTATCTGGTAAAGGTTCTCTTACTGTTTCATCCTTCAGAAAATCAGTGATCATGGGAGTGCTTACAACTTGGGCATCTTGCATACCTAAACTTTCAATAAGCTCATTTATTTTCTGCTTCTGGCTTAGAAGATAAGAACCATCATTTTGTTTCTCAATTTCTATACCAAGATAGTATGACACATTACCAAGTTCTTTTATCTCAACATTCAGGTTTAAATATTTTACAATGTCCTTGTACTCTTGCTCACTTTCGCTTGCAATGAGCAGATCATCAACAAAAGCTAAAATGTATGCATATTGTCCATTTCTGCACCTAGTGTACAAGCATTTATCTGCTTCACCTTGCTTAAATCCTAAATTTGTCAATATTTCATGCAATTTGTCATTCCAACATTTTGCACTTTGCTTTAATCCATAAAGACCTTTGTTTAATTTACACACTAGCTGTCTTTGTTTTGTATTTATGAAACCTGTTGGCTGTTCCATGTACAAGTCTTCAATTATATCTCCATGAAGAAATGCTGTTTTCACATCAATGTGGTTGACTTGCATGCCTTTTGAGACTGCAATGCTCAGAAGTGTTCTAATTGTCGTGTGTTTCACTACAGGTGCAAACACTTCATCAAAATCTTCTCCATATTTTTGAAGATATCCCTTTGCGACTAATCTGGCTTTATACCTTTCCACTTTTCCTTGTGCATTCCTTTTTAACTTGAATACCCATTTGCATCCTATAGCTTTCTTGCCAGGAGGTAATTTTGTAAGAATCCAAGTATTATTTTTATGCAATGCATCAATTTCTTCTTGTGCAGCTTTACGCCATTCAGCAGCTTCTTCTGCTGGCATTTTCTCAATCTCATCCCATGTTAAGGGCTCTTGAGCTTCTGCTGACTTTGTTAGGTAAGACAGTCTTGGGGGTGGAACACCTTTGTTTTCCCTGGATGAGCGTCTGACAACAGGTTGGTCCGACCTTTCCGCATCCTCTAAATCTGAGAGTCCTTCTCCAATTGATTCCCCTTCTCCAACTGTACTGTCTCCTGCAATGATCCTTTCTGTGTCTGCTTCCTCTGCCTGTTCCTCGTTAGATACAGATGAGTTGCTTTCAGACATCTGCCTTGGTATGGCATTTATATACACTGGCATGTCTATTATGGTTCTAGTTTCATATTCTGGATGATAAGGCTCATCTGGGATAATCCAGCCTTTATCAACCCTTTTGTTTTCATCAAAATATGTAACATGTCTTATGCCAACAATGCCAGTTTTCAGATTCAAAATTCTATATCCTTTGTGTCCTGGAGCATAGCCAACTAAAATGCCCCTTTCTGTTGTGGAATTCAGCTTATGCCTTCTTTGCTTTGGTACATGAGCATATGCTGTACTTCCAAATGTTCTTATGTGTGACAGGTTTGGCTTCCTACCATGCCATGTCTCATGTGGTGTGCGCTCAGCGCCTTTAGTTGGCATTCTGTTTTGTAGGTACACTGCTGTGAGAATGGCTTCCCCCCATAGTCTTTTAGGGAGATTGCTATCTGACAGCATACATCTGGTCATTTCCACAAGTGACCTAAATTTTCTCTCTGCAACAGAATTTTGCTCTGGTGTATAAGCTACTGTTGTGATATGCTGAATGCCTTCTTGTTCTAGAAATGTGCGCATGCTTTGTGAAGTGAACTCACCACCATTGTCAGTCTGAAGAACCTTTGGTTTTCTTTCAAATTTATTGCTCACCATGGCTACGTATTTCTTCAGCATGTCTGTGACTTGACTTTTTTCTTTCAGCAAATAGGCCACACAATATCTAGAGAAATCATCCAAGAATATTAGCACAAATCTGTTATTTCCCAATGATGGGATATTAAACGGTCCACATAAGTCACTGTGTATTAAGTCCAGTACTTTATTACTCCTATTTCCTGTGTATGCAGGAAATGAGGGTCTCACACCTTTTTGAGTAACACAGTCTATGCATTTCTCCATTTTACCAGCATCTGCACTTATCTGAATGCCTGTGGCTAGTTGCTTACTGTAAAGATCCTGGATCACCTTAAAATCACGATGTCCCAGGCGGCGGTGCCAGATTTCCAGACTACATTTACCATCATTCTTCCTTACTTGCGCCATATGTGAGGCTTCACCTGAAATGCTCAGTTTATAAACATCATTATGCATAAAAGCTTCAGCATACACTTCATCATTTTTAGAGATTGTGCACTTATTGTTTTCAAAATGAATCGCAAATCCCTTCTTATCTAATGTAGATACACTAAGCATATTGCAAACTGCTTGGGGAATATACAAGACATCACTTACAGAAATTTCTTTAACTTCATTAGACACTTTGCATTTTAAGAATCCAATGCCTTTTGCTTGGATCTGAGTAGTCCCTGCGTTTGCAGTATGAAGAATTCCTTCTTCTGGACTCACTTCCTGAAAGAAATCCTTACAATTGGTTAAATGGCATGTGCTCCCCGAATCCAAAATCCAAGTACTTTCATTTGAATTATTATTTACCATAGTGAAAGATTTTTCTACCATTAGAAAGCCCTTATGTTTATCATTGTCTTTTGTACATGTCCTGCTTGGAAAATTCTTTTGTTCCATTGGCTTAGGTGAGCTAGATGGGGTGTTTTGTGTTTCCTTACACCATTTAGATACATGTCCCTCCTTTCCACATGAATAGCAAATCAGCTTGCCCTTGGGTGGAGTTTTCCCATAGCTCCGCCTTCCTCTGTTCTTTGCCAAGAAATTTGTTTCATTTCTCTCTGACTTGCTTTGAGAACACATCTCCTCAGAATCATTAATTATGCATTCCTGCCTCAGTTTTGATGCTGCCTGTTCAAAAGATTGCCCTTCAATGGCTTCATTTACAGACCTAAAAACATCAAACTTCTTTGATAGTGAGGTAAAAAGAAATGCTCTTTTCAATGCATCACACATGGGAATTCCAGAAAGTTCTAACTTTTGAAATGAAGACATAAGATGCATAATGTGATCATTACATTTACTTTTATCCCTTAATTTGGTTTCATTCAACTCTGCTAACCAAATTGGTTGCTGTTTTGCATATGTAGTTGCATACATAGTTCTCAGTTTATATAAAATTTCGTTTGCTGTATCTTTTGCCTCCACTAATATGGCTTGTTTCTCTGAGAGAGCTTCAAAAAACATGTACTTCACATAATAGTTTGCATTGTCCCATTCAGCCATATTTTCAGCTGTTCTGTTTTGGTCTAAACATATACTTAATTTCTTTGCTTGAAGGAGACATCTGAATCTTAGTTCCCACTGCTGATAATTAAATGCAGTTAATTTAGGCACCTTGAGAGAGTGGAAAAATGGTGAATTTCCTCCTCAGCCATTTCTTAGCCTTGCCTTCTGTTTAGTGTGTGTGGGGGGGGGGGGGGGGGGGGGGGGGGGGAGAGAGAGACAGACTGAATCTTTCTTTTAAAACTTAAGAGAAAAATGTGGCTTTTTCACTGCCTGGTAATATTTCTCTTCCTTTTCAATTCCTGGGCTGGGCCCATAACCCTTTTGTTGGATTATTTGTAGTAAATAATTAGCAGATTTTTATACACACAGCTTCAGCTTTAGAAATGTTAATTTCTTTTCTTCATCTCTCTCACATACACCCCAGAATAATTCACTGCTGAGTCACTTTAAAGTTGAAGTAACAAAACATCTGTTTACTCACAGTTTGTAGTTAGATTATATTCAGACAGGCTTATATATACATAATACTATACATTTGGATTATCAGCTCTTTCCATGTGCTTAGATGGTAATGAATGCTCACACCATAGATCCTCAGCTTAGGAGAGACCATGAGCTCCATGTGCTGTGCCTAACCCCCACAGGAAGTTGCATAGCTGTGACCTCTCTAGGCAATTCACATCAGAGGTCACAGAGTAATCACAGAGAAAGAATTGGTGACAGGCAATGCATGTAAAATACAATACATTATTCCAACAATTTTATGGCTACAATAAAAATGGCCATAGCTCATAGGAAGCACCTATGTAAGGGCACACTAATGCCATTTTTTTGCACCTTTATAAAAATACCCCCAAATTACTGAACACAGAGACAAGAATGGCTTAATGGGACAGAGTCAACATGGATTCAGCCACAGAAAATATTGCTTCACTAATCTGTTACATTTTTTGAAGGTGTGACAAAACATGTGGATAAAGGTAAGCCATTTATGAAATCTACCTCGATTTTCAGAAAGCATTTGACATCATTCTTCTTGAGAGGCTCCTGAGAAAATTAAAAGGGCATGGGATGGGAGGCAATGTTCTGTTGTGGATTGTGAACTGGTTAAAAGATAGAAAACAAAGAGTTGGGTCAAATGGCCCGTTCGCTAAATGAAGGAAGGTGACTACTGTAGTGCTATAAGAATCCGTATTAGAGACAATGCTTTTAATGTAATTATAAATGATCAGGAAATGAGAATAATGAGTGAGGTGATCATATTTGCAGATGACACACAACTATTCAAAGTTGTTAAGATGCATGTGGATTGTGAAAAATTGCAGGAGGACCTTACAAGACTAGAAAACTGAGCATCCAAATGGAAGATGAAATTTAATGTAAACTGCAAAGTGATGCACATTGGGAAGAATAACCCAAATGACAGCTATATGATGCTAGTTTCCACATTAGGAGTCACCATCCAGGAAAAAGATTGAGATGTTATTGTAGATAATATGTTGAAATCTTCTGCTTAGTGTGCAGTGGTGGCCAAAACAGCACAGGAATTATTAGGAAAGGGATATACAATAAATCTAAGAATATGGCAATGCTTCTGTATTGCTCCATGGTACAAACTCACCTTGAGTATTGTGCGCAATTCTTGTTGCCACATCTCAAAAAATATATAGCAGAACTAGAAAACATACAAAGAAAGGTGACCAAAATGATCAGTGGGATGTGACAACTTTCATGTGAGGAAAGGATAAAGAGGTTAATGCACTTCAACTTAGAAAAGACATGGCTGAGGGGGGGATTTAAGTCTATAAAATCCTGTGTGGAACTGAACACAAATTGATTGTTTATTATTTCAAAAAGTACAAATATCAGGGGACATGCCACGAAGTTACATAATAATACCTTTAAAACAAAAAGGACAAAATATTTTTTTCACTCAAAGCATAGTATGAGAAAAATTCAAGGGATTTCTTGAGGGAATGGCAGAAATTAGAGTTCCCCCTTTTTCAAGCCTGCAGTGAGAAAAACTCTCCTCAGGGCCAACTAGGGAACAGAGCAAGGAGGAGGGGCAAACTTCAGAACACTCAGGCATTCTATTCCACATGCCCAGGGCAATCTAGAAAGACTAGGGAAAGGGAGTTGCCTGACAACAAAGAGGGAGGAAGATTCAGGGAATCACTGGCTTACAGGTCAGTATATGATGAACACTATCCCAGGAATGTCAAAATTACAGATCCAGAAACTGAGGCGCTGGCTGAAGCAATGAATATTGAAGTAAGCTTCAGTCCTTCTTCCCATGATACAGAGGACATGGAACAGGAGAAGTAAATCATTGCTGGAACAGTGCTTAAAGACTACATTTTAGCTCACATGATATACTAAACTGTTTAGAGTTTTGAGGAATGGAACTACAACCTGCTCTGAAAGCAGAAAGTAACTCAGGTGCAGCTACCCACTGAGAAGGGCACAGCAGAGGTGGAGCCAGCACTGTCATAAGCAAACACCCTCCTCAGAGGTTCCACTCTGTAGTAAAGGCTCCTGTCTGTGGGCAACAGCCAGACAGGTGACGCTCAGGCTCATTTTCAAAAGAGATGGAGTCCATATTCCGACATAAATCGGAGCATGGACGACCATCTCCCAGAGACATCCAAATCGGTATAATTGAAACCCGACTTTGGACGTCTCTAATTGAAGTCTGTCGAAATTTCAAGGGGGCGTGTCAGAGGCGTGCTGAAGGCGGGACTTAGGCATGCCTAACACTTAGACTTCTTTGAGCCGCCATAAAAAAAAAAGCAGGACGTCCTAAAGTAAAACTTGGACGTTTTCACCCAGACATGTTTTTTTTTACAAATAAGGCAGAAAAAGGTCCCAAAATGACCAGATGACCACCGGAGAGAATTGGGAATGACCTCCCATTACTCCTCCAGTGCTCACTAACTCCTTCCCACCCTCAAAAAACATCTTTAAAAATATTTTGTGCCAACCACTATGCCAGACTCAGGTCCATGACAGCGCATGCAGGTCCCTGGAGCCCATACCCCCCTACTTGTTATGTTTGTGGAGGAAACAGCGAACCCTTCAAAACCCACCACAAACCCACTGTACCCACATTTAGGTGCCCCCCTTCACCCATAAGGGCTATGGTAGTGGTGTACAGTTGGGGTAGTGGGTTTTGGGGGGCTCAGCACACATGGTAAGGGAGATATGTACCTGGGATCAATTTATGAAGTCCACTGCAATGCCCCCTAGGGTGCCCAGTTGTTGTCCTGGCATGTCAGAGGAGCCAGTGTACTATAAATGCTGATTCCTCCCACGTTCAAATGGCTTGCATTTGGACGTTTTTGACATGGACATCTTTTGTTTCGAAAATCGCTGAAAGTCTAAGACGTCCATGTCTAGGGACGTCCAAATCTAAGGACGTCCAAGGTATTTTCAAAATGAAAGACGGACATCCATCTTTTTTCAAAAATATGTTTCCCCCACCTCCGGATCTGGACGTTTTACAAGGACATCCAAATCCAAACATAGACATTTCTTTCGAAAATGCCCCTCTATGTCTCTTGAAGTACAACCCACGCTCAAGGTGCAAATTCCTGTAAAGTGCCTCCAATCTACTCCCCTACCACCAAGCCATTCCCTGCACTTATCAGTGATCCCTGGAATCTAGTGGGGCAGGATCAATACCCATTCACTCCTGCCTCACGTCTTGTGCCATCCAAAATGGAAGCCGAGACCTCTAGTGGTATTATCATGGTATAACTGCTAGAGATCAGGCTTCTATATACAGAATATTACCATTTTAGGATCTTGTGCCCTGGGTGGGGAATTTTACCTGGAGCGGAAGCTGGCACGTGTCACACATATTTGTGATCCTTTTCTGTCAAGAGGACTGCTAGGGGGGGGGGGGGTACTGTGTATATGCTGGGGGAGGCTGCCAAGGGGCTGCTCAATGAGGGCGAGTATGTGTTCCATGGGGGGCGGTCTTCTTCTGGGGTATTGCGGAATGGGAGGGGCTCTAAAGGAAGAGAATGTGGCATCAGGGTGGAAGTTTGATTGTGGCGGGGGAGGGGGGAACTGACATCATGGGTGCCAACAATGAGGTGTACTGCTGATGCTGGTTTCCGGGCACATTACAGAGGAACATTTGTATATTGGTTTCCCCCATGCGCATCTTTCTAAAATTAATACCTTGGATAGAATTTGCTATGCAGTCCTGCACCTATTTTTCAAGAGACATTTAGCAGAGCATCTTGTACAATGCAGACATGTGAATTCGCCTGTCCTCATTCTATCTAAAAATATGGAAATAAATACACTTGAATATATTTTAGATAGGTTTCCTTTTTTTTTCTCTCTTTCTCTCATGCCAACTGACTGCTTTAAAAATGTGAAACTTCTTTCCACTGTCTCAAGTTATATATATATATATATATATATATATATATATATATATATATATATATATATATATATATATATATATATATATATATATATTTGACCATGATGAATGCATTCTGTTTTCTCTTTGGCAACTCATGAAAAGCGACTATATAATAGTCTCTATTCCATAAAACCCAAATGTTTCTTGCTTTTTGTTTTCAGAGACTGGAAAAAAATGTAGGCAAATCCAACTAGGAGTACTCTCAAAGCTGCATTAATAATCTTCAGTGTGTTATACACTGCCATGCCTATAATGACACTGCGTTGCCTGATATATATCACAAACTCTTAACAGCACTATTTGCATGCTTCCAACTTAGAACCAGGTTGGAAAGGTCACAAAAATAATCTTCTTCATCTTCTCACACTTCTCCTCATTAGGAGAAAAGCAGTGGGAATATTGATGAGAATGGAATGCATACCAGCAATGCTTAGACAGTAGATATTGCATTTTTTTACCCAACTTCTTGCAATCTATTAAATTCTCTCACTCTGCAGCACTTTCTCCCAGGAGCATTCTGCTTAGCAGAAACCATTATTGTGTTCCATAGATAAACAGGTAGCTCTCCACAGCTTGGTGTTCAGAAGTAAGGTACTTATGACTGATCTCCACTGCACTCCGTTCTGTCAATTATAATTTCCCCACAAACAATTCATTCTTTACGACTTCTTGGACTAACCCAGTGATTCCCAAACCTGGTCCTGGAGGCACCCCAGCCAGTCAGGTTTTCAGGGCACCCACAATGAATATTCATGAGTGAGATTTGCATGCATTGGAGGTAGTGTATGCAAATCTCACTCATGAATATTTATTGTGGGTATCCTGAAAATCTGACTGGCTGGGGTGTCTCCAGGACCAGGTTTGGGGACCACTGGACAAACCATTTTAAGACATTATTTCGTATAATGTTATTGTTATTAATATGTTTTGGTTATTTAAATAAATATAGATGTTATATTGTTTCTTGTTGTATTTGTGAGATCTATTTTATATGTTCATATTAATTTTGTGAATATAGTAGTCATAAGCCACCTTGATCATTTGTCATGCAAAAAAAAATCTATTAATATTTTAAAATATTAATATATTTTACCCTTTCATAATTCTGTAGGGCAAAATGATTAATAAAGCAGTTTGACAGTATATGCTTTTTACCCTCCAGTTTATTTACAGTTGTACTGTATATCTTCAGCAAGAATGTAAGCATTTATGTGTATAAGTATGGATGAGAGTTTTTGTTTGTTTTAAAGGGACAGGTATTTCCATTTATTAAAATCTCTTTTCTGGCACCTCATTATAGGATCCAAAATGTGAGGAGTCGATTAAATTGTATGTTTTAAAAATACTATCAAATCATTCGTTGGCAGCCTTTGTGCACTTTTGTCTGTAACAGTAGAAAGAAGTTGTAACATTCCAAAGTAGACTCTAACTAAAACTTAACAGGGCAGCAAAAAAAAAGAAAAAACATGGGCAAAATGTAATTATTTGTGAAGAGTAGCATGCCATCAGTCAATCTCAGGGTTAGAAATTGGTTCACAGTTTCACAGCTCTTTATGAGAGCAGTAACTGGTAAAGAAGGAGTGCTGATGTGCTGCCATGTAGAACTTCAGTGCAGGACGTTTTACCCTGAAAGTCAGATGCAAGCTGAGACAATATATAGATTACCTGAAATACATAGGAATCAATTTAAATTGCACAACTTTATCCTCTTTAGAATGAAGAACTCCAAACACTTGTGTAATCCCCTGGTAAATTGGATTTAAGAATTTCCTCAGGGGATTACTAAAACTGATTCGCTGGGGGGGGGGGGGGGGGGGGGGGAGGGAGAACAGCATGAGTGGTAGAGTGAAGAGCCCAGCCCAGAGGGAGGATTTGCAGAGAGAAAGTGAAAATAGGTGTCATAGTCGGGGTGGAGTTGGAAGGTTATAAAAGTGATAATGTAAGGCTGACCAAAACGGAGTTTCTGCTAGCAAGAGCATTAACTGTGAAGAGAACTCCAGATGGGTGGAAAGGGTTGAGCCCCCCCCCCCCCCCCCCCAGTAGCAGAACAGGAAAAAGCCTGTTTGGTGACAGAGGCAGCAGCTCCTGGAAGTGCAGTTCTGGAGGAAGGAGAGACAGGGAGCAGTGTTGCCAGGTGGGCGGTTTTCTGCGACCCGCCGCGGGCAATTTTTGCCCGCGGCGGGTTGCGGTTTTTTGGGCTTCTTTTTTTTCTTTTGGGCGGTTTTCAGGCGGTTTTTTTTTCGGCTGCGGGGGGCGGGGTTAGTGATGTTTTGGGCGGGGTTAGTGACGTTCTGGGCGGGGCCAATGATGGGGAGGTGGGGCCGATGATGAGGGAGGCGGGGCCGGTGACAGGGGAGGCGGGGCCGATGACGGCGGGGGCGGGGTTGATGACGATGGGGGCGGGGGTGATGACGCGGGGGTGGGGGTGTCAGGGGCGGAGTTTGAGTTTGGGCGGGTTTTGGGCTGTTTTTAGGCTGGATTGGGTTGGAAAAAAATTTTCCACCTGGCAACCCTGACAGGGAGGTCTGATCCTAACTGGTTCTGGCAGCTGGGTAAAAGCCCAGTGGGATAGGTTGCTGCAGAAAGCAACAGCCTTGTTCGGCCAGAAAGGATGGGTATTGGAGAACTGGTTGAACGTGTAAATATATAAATACCCTAGGGTATATTAAGAGACTATTGATTTAGGAGTTCGAACTGTAAACCAAAAGCCATGGATTGGCACAAAACCTCTTTCAGCAAAGGAATGGTTTTTGATACAGAGTGAACTGTTTGGTAAAAAAAAGTATGAAGTTTGGCTATCTGTCTGTTGCAGCATTATAATAAACTTAAGTTTGCATTTAATATAAAAAACCTGGAGTGGAGAGTTTCTTTGGAGTGTGAGTGAAGTTATTTTACTCACAGACTGATAAAAGAAATAAAAAATAATAAAGTGTTGCTTAAAACTCTAGGCCCTACCAGGATCAAGCTTGGCCCCGGCCTTCGCCCAGCTCAGTAAAATAAACTTTTGTTTGTGGCCCTAGTCTGAGTACCTGACCTGAAGAGCTATCTGGTGTCTGGAACTGGATGTGGAGACCAGGGTTCCATTTGCATATAGGCCACACACTAGAAGTCGTCACCATTCACAGTGACACTTCCATGTTGCTTCTAATAAGAATGAACTTGACCTATTAGGATATGCTGGGATCCTGCAGGACAGGCTATTGGGCTTAACAGACCATTGGTTTGCCCCAGCATAGTACTTCTATTCTAAAGATATCTTCTTAGTAGGGCAGTTTACCTCTAGCATTTTATAAAGATATCAGGGGGCATAAGAACATAAGCATTGCTATATTGGGACAGACCGAAGGCCCATCAAGCCCAGTATCCTGTTTCCAACAGTGGTCTATTCAGGTCACAAGTTTCTGGTAAGATCCCAGAACAGTAAAACAGATTTTATGCTGTTTATCCTAGAAATAACCAGTGGATTTTCCCAAGTTCATCTTAATAATGGCTTATGGACTTTTCTTTTAGGAAATTATCCAAGCATTTTTAAACCCTGTTAAGCTACCTGCTTTCAGCACAGTCACTGGCAACAAATTCCAGAGTTGAAGTACACTTTAAGTGAAGAAATATTTTGAAGGGTTTGTTTTAAATTTATTACTTACTTGCTTTATTGCATTTTCCCTAGTCCAAATGTTTTGGAAAAAGTAAACAAGAGATTCACCTCTACCGGTTCTACTCCACTCAGTATTTTATAGACCTCTATCATGTCTCCCCTCAGCTGTCTCTTCTCCAAGCTGAAGAGTCATAACCACTTTGGCATTTCCTCATAGGGAAGTCATCCCATCTCCTTCTTCATTTTCATCGCCCTTTTCTGTATCTTTTCTAATTCCGCAATATATATTTTGAGATGTGAGCAGAACTGCACACAGTATTCAAGGAGCAATACAAAGGCATTAGCATTATAACATTCTCATTTTTGTTTTCCATTCCTTTCCTAATAATTCCTAACATTCTATTAGTTTTCTTAGACACTGCTGCACACTGAGCACCTATATCCTTTTCCTGGGCAATGATTCCAAATATGGAACCATACATCACATGCACCACTTTGCACTTGCTCACATTAAACATCTACCATTTGGGTGCCCCCATCTCCAAGTCTCATGAGGTCTTTTTGCAGTTCTTCACAATTCTCTTGCAATTTAACAACTGAATAGCTTTGTGTCATCAGTAAATTTAATTATCTCACTAGTTATTTCCATTTCTAGATCATTTATAAATATTTTTTTTACAGCAGTGGTCACAGCACATACCCCTGGGGAACCCCACTATCTGTTCTTCTCCATTGAGAATACATTTATCCCTGCTCTCTGTTTTCTCTCTTTTAACCAGTTTTTAATCAACAATAGGATGTCAGCTCCTATCCATGACTTTCTAGTTTCCTCAGGAATTTTTCATGAGGTAATTTGTCAAATGCCTTTTGAAAATCTAGATACACTATCCAGCTTATTTTCAAAGGAGATTGCCGGCCATCTTCCAACACAAATCGGGAGATGGCAGGCCATCACCTGAAGCTGGCAAAATCGGTATAATCGAAAACCAATTTTGGCCAGCTCCAACTGCTTTCCGTCACCGCCAAAGTTCCCAGGGGCGTGTCGGAAGGGTAACGAAGGCGGGACAGGGGCGCCCTCAGCTGCTAATGGAAAAAAGAAGGGCGTCCCTGGCGAGAGTTTGGTCCCCTTTATTTGGACCCTTTTTTTTCAGGTCCAAGTCCCAAAAAAGTGCCTGAACTGACCAGAAGACCACCGGAGGGAATCAGGGATCACCTCCCCTTACTCCCCCAGTGGTCACCAACCCCCTCCCACCCTAAAAAAAAACAACTTAAAAAAACTTTTTTTGCCAGCCTCTATGCCAGCCTCAAATGTCATACTTAGGTCCATCGCAGCAGTATACAGGTCCCTGGAGCAATTTTAGTGGTGCAGTGGACTTCAGACAGGCGGACCCAGACCCTACCTGTTACACTTGTGGTGGAAAATGGGAACCCTTCAAAACCCACCCAAAACCCACTGTACCCACATGTAGGTGCCCCCCTTCACCCCTTAGGGCTATGGTAGTGGTGTATAGTTGTGGGGAGTGGGGTTTGGGGGGGTTGGTGGGCTCAGCACCCAAGGTAAGGGAGCTATGCACCAGGGACCAATTTGCAAAGTCCACTGTAGTGCCCCCTAGGGTGCCAGTTGGCGCCCTGGCATGTGAGGGGGACCAGTGCACTATGAATCCTGGCCCCTCCCATGACCAAATGCCTTGGATTTGTTCGTTTTTGAGATGGGTGCCATCGGTTTCCATTATCGGCGAAAACCGAGGGCGCCCATCTCTAAATCCTGCAATCTCAGCATTTAGGTTGACCATCTTTAATGTTGACCTAAATGATGAGATTTCGGTGCTCCCAACCGTATTATCGAAATGAAAGATGGAAGCCCATCTCGTTCGAAAATACGGTTGGCCCCGCCCCTTCACGGCGCTATCCTCAGAGATGGGCGCCCTTAGAGATGGACGTCCCCAGTCGAAAATGCCCCTCAATATCAACCAACTCACCTTTATTCTCATGTTTATTCACCCCTTCAAAGAAATGGAGTGGATTGGTGAGGCAAACCTTTACTTGACTAAATCCATGTAGGCTTTGTCTCATTAATCCATGCTTATGTATGTGCTCTGTAATTTTGTTCTTTATAATAGTCTCCAGTACCTTGTTTGTTCTTTATAATAGTATTCTAGTACCTTGCTTGATTTTAAAGATAAATTACTTATTACAAACAATAGCTCTGCAAGTTCATTTTTCAATTCTATCAGTATTCTGTGATGTATACCATCCATCCAGGTGACTTACTTCTCTTCAATTTATCAAGTTGCTCCATTACATCTTTCAGGTTTACAGAAATTTGTTTCAGTTTCTCTCACTCATTAGCACTGAATACCATTTCTGGCACTGGTATCTCCCCTACATCTTCTTCAGTTAAAATCGAAGCAAATAATTCATTTAATCTCTCTGCTATAGTCTTGCCTTCCCTAAGTGCTACTACTACTTATCATTTCTATAGCTACTAGACATACGCAGCGCTGTACACTTGAACATGAAGAAACAGTTCCTGCTCGACAGAGCTTATAATCTAATTAGGATAGACAAACAGGACAAACAAGAGATAAGGGAATATTAAAGTGAGGATGATAAAATAAGGGTTCTGAACAAGTGAATAAGGGTTAGGAGTTAAAAGCAGCGTAGATTTGAAGACGACCAGAGATGGAGCTTGATTTACCGGCTCAGGAAGTCTATTCCAGGCATATGGTGCAGCAAGATAAAAGGAACGGAATCTGGAGTTAGCAGTGGAGAAGGGTGCAGATAAGAGAGATTTACCCAGTGAACGGAATTCCCAGGGAGGAATGTAGGGAGAGACGAGAGTGGAGAGGTACTGAGGAGTTGCAGAGTAAATGCACTTATAGGTCAATAAGAGGAGTTTGAACTGCATACAGAAATGGATAGGAAGCCAGTGAAGTGACTTGAGGAGAGGGCTAATATGAGCATGCTCCCTTTAACCCTCGGTCATCTAGTAGTCCAACTGATTTTTTTACCAGCTTCTTGCTTCTAATATACCTACAACATTTTTACTATATGTTTTTTTCCACCAACACAATCTTCTTTTCAAAGTCTCTCATTGCCCTCCTTATCAGCGCTTTGTATTTGACTTTCCATTCCTTATGCTATTTCCTATTATTTTCAGCCAGATCCTTATTCCAGTTTCTGATGGATTTTCTTTTATCTCTAATAGCTTACTTCATCTCACTTTTTAACCATGCTGGCTATCTTTTGACCTATGTTACTCCTTTTTTAATACATGGAATATATCTGGTGTGGGCTTCAAGGATGATATTTTTGAACAGCATCCACGATTGATGTAAATTTTTGACCTTTACAGCTGCTCCTTTAAGTTTTTTGTTTTGCTTTGACCATTCTCCTCATTTTATCATAGTCTCCTTTTGGAAAGTTAAATGCTAAAATATTGGATTTTTTGTGTACTTACTCCAGAGATTATATCAAATCTAATCATGTTATGATCACTGTTATCAAGTGGTCCCAGCACCATTACCTCCTGCACTAGATTTTGCCCTTTACTAAGGACTGGGTCAGACCAATGGTCCATCTAACCAGAATCCTGTTGTCACGTCTGTGGCCGTGACAACCCTCAGACTTACCCTGTTTCTGGGAGTCAGTGGCTGTGCTGGCTTCTGCTTGTCTCTGTGTCTGTCTCTGTCTTAGTTTCTCTCTGGCTCTGTGTGCTGATTGCCCTACTGAACCTCACCTGTGTGGGCTATACCTCTTCCAAGATGGCTGCCCCCGACTCCTCTATGCCAGTGTCCAAGATGGCTCCCGCTGGGCTGACTTCTCTGTGTGTCAAGCCTCTGTTTGGGTGCAAGGGGATTGCTGCAGCTGTGCCTCTGGTGTTGAAGGGCTTTATTAATCACGTAGAGACTACAGCCCTTGCCTTTCATCTAAGGGCCCTGGTGTATAGAGTGCTCTGTACACTGTTTCAGTGTTTGCTCTGTGTGAGTTTGTATGTTTGACTAGCTAGCTTAGGCACCGTGTGGCTTGTTAGCCTGTGCATAGCTCTGCTAGTTCTCTGTGTTTGTTCCTAGTGTTAGACTAGCCAGCTTAGGCACCGTGTGGCTTGTTAGCCTGTGTATAGCTTTGCTAGTTCTCTGTGTTTGTTCCTAGTGTTAGACTAGCCAGCTTAGGCACCGTATGGCTTGTTAGCCTGTGTATAGCTTTGCTAGTTCTCTAGGCACCGTGTGACTTGTTAGCCTGTGTATAGCTTTGCTAGTTCTTTGTGTTTGTTCCTAGTGTTTGACTAGCCAGCTTAGGCACCACTTGGCTTGTTAGCCTATGTATAGCTTTGCTAGTTCTCTGTGTTTGTTCCTAGTGTTAGACTAGCCAGCTTAGGCACCGCTTGGCTTGTTAGCCTGTGTATAGCTTTGCTAGTGCTCTGTGTTTGTTTCCAGCATATGACTTGTTAGCTTGGGCACAGCTTTGGTTGTTAGCTGGTGTATAGCTTTACTAGTCTCCTGAGTTTACTTCTTGTGTATGACTGGTTTGCCTGGGTATAGCTTTCCTATTAGCTTGGGTACAGTTTACTAGTCATTGTGTTTAAACCTGCCGACTGCCAGAACCTGGACAGTCCCTGCCTGTCTGCCTTGCCTTCGCCGAGGTGCCAGGGGGCACTCCTGGATCCTCATTCCTGCTGTTCCTGCTTGCAAGTTCCAGTTCCGGTTTTTCCTGTAAGCCCTGCCGGCCGCCCGAACCTGAGGGCTCAACCCTCGGGGAAAGGTGGTCAAGCGTAGGTGAAGCCTAGGTCCAGTGTGTTCCAGTCCAGCGGGCTCCACTCCAGTGCGCACCCGTCCGGTGCGTTCCAGTTCCGAGTATTCCTGTGTAGAACTCCAGTCCGGGGTTTCCGGTCCAGTCTTGTCTCATCTCTACCTGGAAGGTGATCTTGCCTGCCACTGCCGCTCCACGGTAGTGGCCCATGGACTCACGAACCCAGTGCTCCGGAGAAGAAGCCTGACAGTATGCCAAGGTCCTCGAGCACGCGACACCTGTTTTCCAAACAGTGGCAAAACGCCAGGTCACAAGTACCTGGCAGAAACCTAAATCATGGGAATATTCCGTACTACAAATCCCAGGGCAAGCAGTTGCTTCCCATGTCTGTCTCAATAGCAGACTATGGACTTTTCCTTCAGAAATTTGTCCAAACCTTTTTTTAAACCCAGATACACGAACCACTGTTACCACATCCTCCGGCAAAGAGTTTCAGAGCTTAACTATTCATTGTTAAGAAGCCAATTATCAGTGCTAATTGGCTCATTATTCAATTAAATTGCATACATGAATTTTAGCAACTTTTATAGAATTGGGGGGATGATGTGCATCTGTGAGGGAGGTGTACACATGTGCAGAGCTTAGGAAGGGCATGTGTGAATCCCACCAACACACACACCTTATAGAATGCTATAAGATGTGCGTATAGCTTGCTGTATTTATGGACACCCGTGTACACCAGCTATTGAGCTGCCATAAGTGAGCGCACATACATTTTGGTGCACCCAGGGCCAACGAGAGACTGGGCCGGGCTCTGGGCAAGACTGCCCCTGCAGCCGCCGCAGTCCCACCCACCCTCCGCCATCGACCGTCTGCCACCGGGCCGGGCCCCCTGCATTGAAATCACAGTGCCTCTTACCTCCGTGTGAAAGTGCTGCAGACAGCAGGGCAGCAGATCACTTCCCTTTGTGCCTCCTTCCCTCCCTGTGTCCCGCCTTCGCAGAAGTTACGTTAGATGAGGGCGGTGGCAGACGGTTGACAACGGAGGGTGGGTGAGACTGCGGCGTCGGGCCCCCCTTGGAGGCCCAGGCCTGGGGAATTTTGTTCCCCCTGCCCCCCCTCTTGGCTGCCCTGGGTGCACCAATGCCAGTTTGTGCTACTAGTCTATAAGAAAATCTGGGCACCCAGATGCCACTATAGAATTGGCACAAACTGTTCTCCTTTCAGGCACACAAACGTGGCCACCAATTTATAGAATTGCCACCTAAGGGGGTTATTCTGTAAAGGTCACCAAATTTTAGACGCCAAGATGCAGTGTCCTAAGCACTAATTCTGTAATGGCATCTGGGCACCCAGGATCTGTTATAGAATACTAGGTAAGTTGGTATTTACATGCCAACATTTAGGTTCCCTCTTATGACGTCAATAGCAGGTGTAAATGTGTCACTTTAATGCTTAACTTGCACTATTCTGAGAATGTTGTGTTTTAAAATGTGGGACTCATGATCCTCCCCTGCTGCACGTCCTCTTACATTTACATGCTGAGTTGTATACTAACATTATAAAATACTGTTTAGTGCCCTACCTGCAGTTACACACATGCAATTGACACCTAGGGGCACTTTTACTAAGCTGTAGCAAAAAGTGGTCTTAGTGTGCCCTTTCACGGGTCTTTCCCACGTACTAAAGACATTTTTACTGCAGGGGTAAAATGGTCGATTTTCAGATTTTTTCACTAATGCTCACACACAAATTTATGAATGGCCATTAACGCGTGAGCCTCTACCACCACCTATTTTGTAGGTGGTAGGGATTCACGAGCTAAACCAGTGCTAATCTTGTAGAACATGGTACTGCTGATATGCTAACCGAGTTACATAGACATGCCCACCAGTTTATAAAATTAATGAAAGGGAATGCTCATGTACCATGTGAATTAAATATGAAGATTAAATCCAGAAGACGTGATATCCTCTTTCTACTGGTTCTTATGAAATGTGAGTCGGATTCATGTCCTGCAACATTAAGAAATATAAAATAATCAAGCTGCCTCTATTTTCCTTAAAACTCTCAAGTAACTCAAGCCAAATATTTCCCATTATTATAGTATTGCCTTTTTATTATGTTCAAAATTTAATACATGGTAATTGCAAGCTATTTATTTCATATGTATTTGGGTTTAACTCACATTTGCTTGTAGATACCTGAAGTATTAAGACATTTGGCGTTTTTAAAATGCTAGTTACGGGGAGATCCAAGATGGCGTTCTAGTGAGTTGCTGCTCCAGACGCCCCCAGACGTGCTCCGAGTTAGAGCTGAGGAGGATTCCTGAACCCCTTGTGAGATGGGGAAAAGGAGCGGAAAAGTATGGGAGTTTCCTTCAACGGGGACTCACCCCTCCCAGCAACCGACGTTGGAGCGCTTCGGGGTGACGACGGGACCTAGACAAGCTTCTTCCCCTGCTACCGGCGCCGACGTATCTGAGTTGGCCGGCAGTGTAGATGGGGTTTCTTTGAGTCCCGTTATGCGTGTGGCTCCCCCCAGCTAGGAGGAGGAGGCATGGAAGCGGGTCCTGCAGTTCAGCTTCCAGGAGAAGAGGAGCAGAATGTACAGGGAGGGAACCTGCCCATGCCAGATGAGGTGGTGGAGAGTGGTCTAGTAGGACAACAAATTTCAAATTTTCCTTTAAAGATAGTTACTAATTTGAACCAGATCCTTAAAGCCCCCCCCCCCGTGCTTTCATTGGGGTCATTAAGAGGGGCATAATCGAATGAGGCGCCCAAGTTGTCATGAGGGCGTCCTCGCAGGACGGCCCCGTAAAGGGGCGGGGCAACCCGTATTATAGAAACAAGATTGGCGTCCATCTTTTTTGTTTTGATAATATGGTCGGGGACACCCAAATCATGAAATTTAGTTTGACCTTAGAGATGGTCGTCCTTAGGTCATTTTTGAGATGGTCGTCCTCGGTTTTCGGCCATAATGGAAACCGAGGACGTCCATCTCAAAAACTACCAAATCCAAGCTATTTGGTTGTGGGAGGAGCAAGCATTCATAGTGCACTGGTCCCCCTCACATGCCAGGACACCAACTGGGCACCCTAGGGGGCACTGCAGTGGACTTCACAAATTGCTCCCAGGTGCATAGCTCCCTTACCTTTGGTGCTGAGCCCCCTAAAACCCACTCCCCACAACTGTACACCATACGGGTGAAGGGGGGCACCTACATGTGGGTACAGTGGGTTTTTTGGGGGGGTTTGGAGGGCTCAACATTTACCACCACAAGTGTAACAGGTAGGGGGGATAGGCCTGGGTCTGCCTGCCTGAAGTGCACTGCACCCACTAAAAACTGCTCCAGGGACCTGCATACTGCTGTGATGGAGCTGGGTATGACATTTGAGGCTGGCAAAGAAGCTGGCAAAAAAATGTTTTTAATTTTTTTTTTGGGTGGGAGGGGGTTGGTGACCACTGGGGGAGTAAGGGGAGGTCATCCACGATTCCCTCTGGTGGTCATCTGGTCAGTTTGGGTACCTTTTCAAGGCTTGGTCGTGAAAAAAATGGACCAAGTAAAGTCCAAATGCTCATCAGGGATGCCCTTCTTTTTTCCATTATCGGCTGAGGACGCCCATCTCTAAATCAGGCCCCAGTGCCGCCTTTGTTATGGTGCTGACACGCCCCCATGAATTTTGGTCATCCCTGCGACGGAAAGCAGTTGAGGATGCCCAAAATCGGCTTTCCATTATGCCAATTTGGGCGACCCTGAGAGAAGGACACCCATCTCCAGATTTGTGTCGGAAGATGGGCGTCCTTCTCTTTCAAAATTTCACCTGTAAGTAAACCAGCCGTAGTGACAATGGGGTCACTGGGATTTGACATTCACTTTGCATTCCTCCTTGTAATCTTTGATTAAAAAAAAAATACAGTGGAAATTAAGGTTTTGTCTGAGGCAGTCCTAATCCAGGAGTAATAAATACCCAACAGTTTTCTGAAGTGAAAGAACTTGGGGAAAACTTACACAAATTGGAGAATTTGAGTCAAGTCTCAGTTTAGGAAAGGAACTTTACCTTACATAGATTAGAATATTTCGAAAATCAATCTAGGAAACTTAATTTGAGACTAACCAGTTTCCCAAGGTCTCCATTGATAACACCTGTGGATATGGTTAAAAAATATTTGGTTGAGGTTCTGAGAACGTCGAGTGACTCACTGCCTCCTATAGTCCGTGTGCAATATCTTCAGAATATTATAAAATCTGGTAATGGAATTTTTCAACCACAAGTGGGAGTTGATATGAACTTAACATCCTTTTTTGGAATCATCATTGAAAGTTGTTACCCAAAGAACTACTGCCGTGGTGTCTTTTGCTCTGGAAATGGATCCAGATGCTGTTCTCAGACTTTTCTTCATGCATTTGGACTCTCTGTTTTTAGGATCTAAGATAAGAATTTATCCAGATTTATCTAGAGAAACGCAGAAGAGGTGCAAGGCCTTTTTGGCTATGTGGCAGAGGACTCTGGCTTTAGGGGCCAATTTTATACTTAAATTTCCTTGTATACGTCGAATATTATTTCAGTCAAAAATTTTTCAATTCTTTGATCTTAAGCAGTTAGAAGATTTTTTGGTTTCTAAGGAAGAAATGAATGTGATTGTTAACTAACAGGAGCACACTGTGTGATAGTTGGGAAAAGAAAATAGGTCAGCAGTATCTCCTGTGTTGATTTATGTTAAAGTATCCTATATAATAAAAAGCACATCCAACATTCTGAAACTGACTCTGTGGCACTGTGGCAGTGTAGGGTTCATAAGTCTGTAGTTCAGCGTTTCATTGGCTCTCACTGTCCCCGCCCTCACATCGAGAAAATGGAATGCTGAATAGTTGCCAAGCAAACAAACGTGATGTCACAGGAACGAAGAACCAATCAGACAGAACGGAACTTGGAGGGGAGGGAAGTGGAGTGGATTGAATCTCTAACAAACAATCATATACAGGGAGGTACAAACATCAGTGGAGGCAAGTGCACAGAATGGAAGGGAAGACAAACATTTAATCACTTTGTCACTCTCACACACACACAGACATCACACACACACACACACACACACACACACACAACCACTCTGTGTATCTCTCTTTTACACTGTCTGTAAAACACACTGTCACACTCAGTCTCTCACATGGGCAACTGTATGTTGCATTCTCACGAGTAAGGAGCTCTTCTGATGTGATTGTTAAACTGATTGAAGGGCCTGAACAAGGAAAACTTTTACCACATTGTAACACAGTTTACACAAAAAATATTGTATATAAAGAAATCGTACATGTGTAAGCAACAATTATATTCAGAATACAACCGTGGAAACATTAATGGCAGGAACTCATTACATTGCTAGTGCCCATTTCATTGCGTTAAGAAACGGGCCTTTTTTACTAGTGTATTAATAATATTATTTTATTTCCTTTTCTTGGATCTGTATTTCTAGTATTTCCTAATTGTTAAGATTGAAGGAGTTAATTTCAACTTAATGTTAATAGAGATAATTGGTTGAAGACTGTATTACAAATTGCTATATCATCTCTGTTTGAGCTATAAAATAATATAAAAAAGAAAATATAAATAAAATATTAGTTACTATGGTGTGAAAGAGAAAGTTATGCAGATAGCTCCCAGATCCTGGAACTTTCACCTAAGATCCAGTCCCGAATTTTAGCTTGATTATCTGGCATAGCTGCCTGGATGTCCCACTACAACTTTAAACTCCACAGGCCATATGTAAAGCAGGACTTATCCCAGTAGGAGAGGCTCCTGTTCAAAGGAGACCTGCTCATTGGGTCACACCTGGCTTTTCAGGGGCACATATACAGATGGTGCTGCTGAAACGTTTGTCAGACTTCCTCAGCAATATCCAGGTAGTGCCGGAACAGGTCTGGGGTGGAATGTGAGCAGGACCGTGATTTACCCAGTTAGGGCTTTATTATATAAAGATTATGCTCCTATATTTATGCTCTTAAATTAGGAGCATACTCTATTTTGGAGCATAAATTTAGGAGCATAACCTTTAAAGAATATTTAGAGGGGCATAATCGAACGAAAACGTCTATCTCCATGGGCGTTTATCTCCGAGAACGGGTCTGTGAAGGGGCGGACTGAACCGTATTTTTTAAAAAAATAGACGTCCATGTTTTATTTGACAATTTGTGAACTGGGCGTTTTTGTTTTTCAGCGATAATGGAAAATGAAAGCGCCCAGCTCAAAAACGAATAAATCCAAGGCATTTGTTCGTGGGAGGGGCCAGGATTCGTAGTGCACTGGTCCTCCTCACATGCCAGGACACCAACCGGGCACCCTAGGGGGCACATTTACAAAAACAAAAAAAAAGGTAAAAGAGCTCTCAGGTGCATAGCACCCTTCCCTTGTGTGTTGAGCCCCCCAAATCCCCCTCAAAACGCACTGCCCACAAGTCTACACCATTACTTTAGCCCTAAGGGGTGAAGGGGGGCACCTACATGTGGGTACAGTGGGTTTGGGGGGTTGGACGACTAATAAGCATTAAGCAGCACAATTGTAACAGGTAGGGGGGGATGGGCCTGGGTCTACCTGCCTGAAGTCCACTGCACCCCCTAACAACTGCTCCAGGGTCCTGCATACTGCTGCCAGGGAGGTGGGTATGACATTTGAGGGTGAAAATAAAAAGTTGTGAAACATCATTTTTTTTTGGTGGTGGGAGGGGGTTAGTGACCACTGGGGGAGTCAGGGGAGGTCATCCCCGATTCCCTCTGGGGGTAATCTGGTCATTTAGGGCACTTTTTGGGGCCTTATTCGTGAAAAAACAGGGTCCAGGAAAAGTGCCCTAAATTCTAGCTACAAACGCATACTTTTTTTTCCATTATTGGCGAAAGGCACCCATCTCTGTTCGGGTGATAACCATGCCCCAGTCCCGCCTTCACCACGCCTCCAACACGCCCCCGTCAACTTTGTACGCTTCCGCGATGGAGTGCAGTTGAAAACGTCCAAGTTCGGCTTTCAATTATATCGTGTTATTCGTTTTTGTGAGATAAACGTCCATCTCCCGATTTAGGACGGAACTTGGGCATTTTTCTCGTTTGATTATAAGCAGGTTAGTCTGCTAACCAGGTAACCATTAGGATGAAGTTATGTCAGCAAAAGGGCTATCCTAACTTTATGCTGGTAGTTATCTAGGTATCTATCAGAATATCACCAATATTGGAGTAAGTGCTGGCAGTCACATCGTACCCGCATATTCAGCACAGAATAATGGGGAATAAAAAAACCTGCACTCATTCAAACGCCCCTCCTAACCCCCTCCCTCCCGCCACAAAACAAACACACACAAAAAAAACCTCTCTGTCAAACACACACACTCGCACATTCACTCTCTCTTTCTCACAGAGTCACTCTCACACACACTCTCTCAAACATACACACTCCGAGGAAAACCTTGCTAGCGCCCGTTTCATTTGTGTCAGAAATGGGCCTTTTTTACTAGTGTGTATATATATATATATATATATATATATATTTTTTTTTTTTTTTTAAGGGGCATGTTGGGGCAGAGAATGGGCATTCTTGCACTGATCTACATTAGCACACACTAACTGGTGGTAGGTAGGAATATCATGTGAGCCCTTACTGTCTACAAAATAAGTGGCAGAAAGAGCTCATCCAGTAATTTGTTTAATGGCTGCACACTAATGGCAACATTAATGTATGGCCATTTAATACAACAAATAGAAAATCATCCATTTTATGGCCTTAGCACGTGGAAAAAGGGTGCACTAAGGCCATTTATTTTACCACAGCTTAGTAAAAAGACCCCAAAATTAGGATAGCTTTTTTGCTTCCTTAAATTTATTCACATACTTAAGGTCCTGTTTACTAAGGTGCACTAAAAATTTGCATGCACTAACACTAGAGACACTTATATATTCCTATGGGTGTCTCTAGTGTTAGCACACGCTAAAAACGCTAGTGCGCCTATAGCGCGGCTTGGTAAACAGGACCCTTAGCCGGTTAGTGACCCGAATATCGCTGCTACTTGGCTAAGTCACAGTTCTGCCTGAACTCAGTCCCCAAACCTAACCAGTTAGGCAAAGACTAGTTAGAACCAATATTCAGCAACACTATCTGTTAATTGCAGCTGAGTATTAGCAGAGCACAAAATTCCTGCTCCGTTAAACTGAATGAAAACAAATGAAATAGTCTGAATAATTCAGAACCAGAAAACAAATGTGTGTGTGTGTGTTTTTTTTTTTTTTGTACCAATCATCATTTTAGAAGTGGCAAGAAACCTCCATGGAAACACCATGACAAATAACACTAAAAGGAGTCTGCATGCTGGTACAGCTTACCTGAAGGGAGATAGAGAATTGTGCCTGCAGCTGCTGTATACCGGGAGGTGTTTCTTGTGTCTACAGATGTTGCCTAGCAACAAGTCAATACTGTACATATTGGAATGCTCAGCCTCTGCTCTCCATTGTGTTTTTAAAAAATATTTTTATTTAAATATTTCTTTTATTGGTTTTCAATACAAACATAAGCAAGAGCTGACAACATAACAACAAGCAATATTTTACAAAGTATGGCAACACTGGAGCTCACATTTAAGAAGTAGCAATCTACAGTGGTGGAAATAAGTATTTGATCCCTTGCTGATTTTGTAAGTTTGCCCACTGACAAAGACATGAGCAGCCCATAATTGAAGGGTAGGTTATTGGTAACAGTGAGAGATAGCACATCACAAATTAAATCCGGAAAATCACATTGTGGAAAGTATATGAATTTATTTGCATTCTGCAGAGGGAAATAAGTATTTAATCCCTCTGGCAAACAAGACCTAATACTTGGTGGCAAAACCCTTGTTGGCAAGCACAGCGGTCAGACGTCTTCTGTAGTTGATGATGAGGTTTGCACACATGTCAGGAGGAATTTTGGTCCACTCCTCTTTGCAGATCATCTCTAAATCATTAAGAGTTCTGGGCTGTCGCTTGGCAACTCGCAGCTTCAGCTCCCTCCATAAGTTTTCAATGGGATTAAGGTCTGGTGACTGGCTAGGCCACTCCATGACCCTAATGTGCTTCTTCCTGAGCCACTCCTTTGTTGCCTTGGCTGTATGTTTTGGGTCATTGTCGTGCTGGAAGACCCAGCCACGACCCATTTTTAAGGCCCTGGCGGAGGGAAGGAGGTTGTCACTCAGAATTGTACGGTACATGGCCCCATCCATTCTCCCATTGATGCGGTGAAGTAGTCCTGTGCCCTTAGCAGAGAAACACCCCCAAAACATAACATTTCCACCTCCATGCTTGACAGTGGGGACGGTGTTCTTTGGGTCATAGGCAGCATTTCTCTTCCTCCAAACACGGCGAGTTGAGTTCATGCCAAAGAGCTCAATTTTTGTCTCATCTGACCACAGCACCTTCTCCCAATCACTCTCGGCATCATCCAGGTGTTCACTGGCAAACTTCAGACGGGCCGTCACATGTGCCTTCCGGAGCAGGGGGACCTTGCGGGCACTGCAGGATTGCAATCCGTTATGTCGTAATGTGTTACCAATGGTTTTCGTGGTGACAGTGGTCCCAGCTGCCTTGAGATCATTGACAAGTTCCCCCCTTGTAGTTGTAGGCTGATTTCTAACCTTCCTCATGATCAAGGATACCCCACGAGGTGAGATTTTGCGTGGCGCCCCAGATCTTTGTCGATTGACAGTCATTTTGTACTTCTTCCATTTTCTTACTATGGCACCAACAGTTGTCTCCTTCTCGCCCAGCGTCTTACTGATGGTTTTGTAGCCCATTCCAGCCTTGTGCAGGTGTATGATCTTGTCCCTGACATCCTTAGACAGCTCCTTGCTCTTGGCCATTTTGTAGAGGTTAGAGTCTGACTGATTCACTGAGTCTGTGGACAGGTGTCTTTCATACAGGTGACCATTGCCGACAGCTGTCTGTCATGCAGGTAACGAGTTGATTTGGAGCATCTACCTGGTCTGTAGGGGCCAGATCTCTTACTGGTTGGTGGGGGATCAAATACTTATTTCCCTCTGCAGAATGCAAATAAATTCATATACTTTCCACAATGTGATTTTCCGGATTTAATTTGTGATGTGCTATCTCTCACTGTTACCAATAACCTACCCTTCAATTATGGGCTGCTCATGTCTTTGTCAGTGGGCAAACTTACAAAATCAGCAAGGGATCAAATACTTATTTCCACCACTGTATATCTAGAATCAAATTAAGTGAAAACAAGAGAGAGGGCGGAAAGAGGAAAAGAAGAGGGAAAGGGGAGGGGGCTGGAGGATACTGTAGATCCCCTATGGGTGAGGTTCATAAAAGAGGGTGGTACGATGGTAAAATCACGGTGTAGGGTCCCACGCTAAACTCTCACCACTTAGGGAAGGTACAAAGAAAGGTGGGGAATTCTGTATTTTGTATATTATACAGTGTGCAATTCAAGATGTTAAGCAAATTTCCCTAGATGTTACAACATTTTAATGATGACAATATTGCACACTAACTTTTAAATTATAATAATTTATTGCACAAGATGTTTCTTTTTAACTTTTCAGAAAATGTATCAATTTTCAATCAATAAACTTTCCTCTGAAATTCTCAACACCACAAATCAGATAAGTAGTACAAATAATCACTTTCTCTGTTACTCAGAATTTACTTTAACTATGAAATTTTAACAAGAAAATTGATTCTTTGTGTCAATTGCTTTCTTACAGATGTCCACTTCCTTCACTTTGCAATGTAACTGAATCTCAGCATAAACCTCCAGGTAAGTATTTACGTGTAAGTTTAAAGTCTCTGAAACGGTGTAGGTGGTGATTTTTGTACTTAGCTGCTTGAGTTGAACTTTCTTGTATGATGGTAACTTTGGTCTTTTGTGGTAGTTGGTGCACGTGTCGTTCCTGCGATGGTCCTCCTGCGTTGCCCAACAGCCTCTGTACCTGTACTCTGGTTAACCAAAAGAAATTGAAACCCTGTCTCCCTATCCTGTGGGAATTTTTATAGGGATTTTTGTTATCGAAACTGTGGCCAACCTATCTAGAGTAAATCAATAGATAATTAATGTTCCCTATTGCAGGACCTGCCTTATTACTTTTCCCTGCCTAATGAGGAACACTCTTCCATGTATGTTACTCACACCTTGTAACCAGTCACACATTTCATACCTCACTGCCCTCATACACAGCAGTTCAGCTAAGGACAACAGTCCTGTTTCAATTTTTAATCAGCACCAATTCTCACTGCAGACCGGTGCAAGGTGATCACAACCCTGCTTCGTGGCAGGTCAGTGGGAACACACCAGATTTGCACACTCACCCTTCACCAACAGGCTTCTACACAATTTGTAGTCCCTCCAAACTCAGGAAGACCCCTCAGTACAACCACCCATTAACACATATGCATTGTACTCAAACTGTCAGTCAAATGCACTGTGGCCACAACTGTGCTCTGAGACAGATCAGCGGAAACACAACAGTTTTCCTGCACACTCACTGTCACTAGCCACATTCACTTGTTACCAGCAGGCTATTATACAGCTTATAGCCTATTTCAACACAGGCAAGCCTTTCTGTATAACCACTTAGCAAATTAACACATATGCATTCCTTCAGTGCCAGTCAGGTGTGCTGTGGTTATCAGCTTGTCTCTTATACATATACGGGCAGAGCATCTTTCATGCAGGTATATCTCCCTTGTACCTTCAGTCTCTCAGCTTTACTGAATTCCACTATCTCTGTACCACCAGGTGTTCTGATACAATCAAATTATACTCTATTGAGGTTTTCCTCCTCATCCACACTCAATTTTCCAAGTACACAGACAGAGCACCTCTCATACCTGTCTCTCCTGTGTCTTCAGTTCCTCTCACCTTGTATCAGACAACTCTTTATTTAAGCTCTCTCTCCTGTATAAATCAACTCTTACACATACACAGGCACAGCACCTTCCACACACCAGTCTGTCCTCTCCTGTGTCTTCAGTTCCTCTGACCTGGTCACCAGCTTTGTCTCCCCTAGCAACAGGACTGCAGCTTGGCCATCTGACCTAGCAGCACCAATAGGATGCTTGCTTGTGGCAGGTGAAACAACTTTTACAGTTTGTAAACTTTTTCACAAACTCCATTTTGAAATCAAATTTTCCCATTAAAGTGTATGGAGAAAATGGATTTCCATACAAAAGACAAGATACATTACATTTAAATAAAAATTATACCATCATCTCAGTCACTTTTTTCCTGAATCCAATCCATGTTTTATCTATTTTTTTTAACCATAAACAGGCACCATTTCACATCATTTGCATGTAAACCCCCCCAAAGTGCCAGCAGACCCCGGAGCAACCCTAGCAGACCCAGGATGGCTCCTTTACAGGGGACACCTAGCATTTTATTTATTTTTTTTATACCCCATCTACAATACAAACCAAAGTATAAAGCATGGATATGCCATAAAATACATCAAATTTAGTACTTATCTCTGTACCGTATCAAAATAAGAGACAAGTGGTAGCTATTTTTCCCTAAATGAAGCAAAACGAGAATATTTCTTTGCGATGTGTGATTCAAATTTGTAAATTTGGATCACTAGGTTCCACCATTCCTGGTAGGTAGCCTGATGTAAAGACTTCCAATGGGAGAAGATTACCTTCAATGCTAAAGAAACCATGGTGCTAACAAGAGCCCCTTAACATAATCTGCCAAGTATTTGCAGTTTTATCTGCTCACCCCATACACTCATGTTGAAGCTGTACTTACTTCCTTTTGTCTGGTTATCATTGTTTTGTTGCTAATCAAGATTTTTAAGGCTTCCCTTCAGTTAGATTAATATCTTTGTCAGACCTTTTAATACATACAGTAAGTTGTTTGAGATTTTAAGGGTTTTATTCTTGTTGTTCTTTCAGTAGCTGATTAACGCTTTCTCCCAGATTTAGGTGGCAGTAGTTGTGATATTTTGCAATCCCTGTCCTTCTTTCACTGTGAGAGGGGGTGCTAGGATGCTGATCAGGGGGTGGAGGAGGTTCAAAATGTTAATTGAGGTTTCTAGATACTGATCTGCAGATCATTTAAAGCAGCAGGTCACTTTACCCGCATACAGATGTTATTTATGGTCATACATATTTACTTATTTAACTACTCATAATTTATATAGTATGTATGTCTTTTATTGGTGGTTTTACATTTAGTATTGTTGTTCCTTTATTTACATGGTCTTATTATACGTTTGTGGCATTATGTACTGATTTACTTTTATGTACTTGTTTTTTATGATACTACCAGTGATTTTATATCTTTTTGCCCCTGAAGCAGCCCTGCAAGGGTGAAACACGGCCTATGTCAGGCATACGTCTCTTTTACCTATTGCAGTGAATAAAATTTTCTTCAGATCTACTTCTTTGCTTTTACCATATTGAACCTTGTGGATCATCTGCCCTAGGGGCTTTTTTTTTTTTTTTTTTTTGGACAGATACATATGGAACAAAATTCCAGCCACAAAGAAAGAAGAAAACAGAAAAATAAATATGAAATGTTCCATTAACCAGTCCCACAAGGGGGCAGCAGGGGCAAGGCACTATTCAAAACAATATTTTTCTCTCCTGAAAAGAATAAAAAAAAAAAAAAAAACCCAGCTAGGAGAACTTTTTCCAATTTGGGTTTATTCAGAGAGTAGATGTTCATGGAAAGATCGTGGGAGAAGGTGGTGAATCTATGGAGCTTATTTTTGAAAGAGAAAATCATCCAAAAGCTGCTTAAAAGGCAGATGGACATATTTCTCACCAAAAACCATCCGAGTATAACCAAACAAAAGAAAACAGTCTAGTACATCTAGTTTAGGACATTATTATTAATATTTGTATGGCACTACCAGACGCGCGCAGCGCTTGAACACCTGACACAGAGAGACAGTCCCTGCTCGATAGAGCTTACAATCTAAAAATACAGACAGACAAGACAATTAAGAGCGAGGAAAGTACTGGGTGAGAAGGAACAAGGATAGGGGATTGAGTAGTGGTTAGGAGCCAAAAGCAGTGGTGAAAAGGTGGGTTTTCAGCATAGATTTGAAAACAGGTAGAGATGGAACTAGGCGTACAGGCTCAGGAAGTCCATCTCCAGACGGGGCATTTCAGAGGTATGTCATGGGTGGTATTATGGATAGCAAAACGGTTTCATGGTGGCAGGAAGACAATCATACAGAATTAGACCTGATATAAAAGCGTCTAGAGTAAGAGCAAAGCTGTCTATCAACTCATTTGGGATTTTGTGTAGTTGGAGAACTAGGAGTCCTGTTTACTAAGCCGAGTTGTAGGCACGCAAACTTTTTAGCGCATGCTAAAAATTAGTACATGCTAATGCTAGAGACATCCATAGGAATATAATGGGTGTCTCTATTGTTAGCACACATTAAGAAGTTAGTGCACCTACAGTGTGACTTAGTAAACAGGACCCTAGGAGTGTTGGTTAAGGAGAAAGAGTTGCTGTGTGCTGTCTTACTGTTCGTCTCAGTCTCAACCTTGTTCCTGTTACATTTCCTTCCTTGCTTCCTCTGTGTCTCACCTCCCAAGGGCCTTGCCCATACCTGCTAGCCCCCAAGCCACACCCATTCCTTCCCCTGTATCTCTCCCCCTTTCCCCACACACCCATTATACCCCTTACCCGCTTGTCCTCTGTCTTTCAGTGTTCTTTTGTTTGTCCTATCCCAGTTTGTCCCTGTGCTTTGTGCTGCTGCTGCTGTTGCTGTGTGTGAGGACTCTTTGTTGGTGGGATGAGAGTGGGATGGCATTAGGATGTGGCAAGCAAGGTATTGGCCCTGGGCCCCCAAACTGCAGGGGGCCCCCCCAAACATGCTTCAAACTGAAGAAGGCATAGACTGAAGACCAACTTTGGGGACCCCTCCCCAGTTTCTGTCCTGGGCCCCTGAATGTCTAACATTAGCTATGGGAGATCGATTGATTTGTGTTGCAGCTGTGTGCGAGGATTGAGTGCTGGGGGTGTATCAGGACTGTTTACTAGTGGTGGAAGAGTGAGTACTGGGTGTTGTCTGTTATTGGAGGGACTCACTAGGTGCAGGAGGTGGAGGTGCACACAGTCCTTAGCTTGGGGTAAGTTGGTTTCACCTGTGGTAGTGATACATATCTGCACTGTATGCACTGGTATGGTGGAGGATATGGAGATTTTGGACAGAAGGCCCTGCAGGAGGTACCCCATCCCAGAACAAACTCCAAATAATGAGTGGAGTGGAATGGGTAGATGTGAAGCGTCTGTTTACTCTTTCCAAAAATACTAGGACTAAGGGGCATGCGATGAAACTACAAAGTAGTAAATTTAAAACGAATCGGAGAAAATGTTTCATCACTCAACGTGTAATTCAACTCTGGAATTCGTTGCCAGAAAATGTGGTACAGTCAGTTTAAAAAAGGTTTGGATGGCTTCCTAAAGGAAAAGTCCATAGACTATTATTAAATTGGACTTGTGGAAAATCCACTATTTCTGCGATAAGCAGCATACTTATGTACTTATCTCTGAAAACATCTTCACAGTAGGTTATGCAGTAGATGATGTACTTATGTAATATTCTGGGCCTGTTCCTGTTTCTTGGAACTTACTGACCAGCAATGTTTGAACAGGGTCCATTTTGATAGAGCTGCCATACAGCACCTCTATGAGCAGCTCCAACCCATCCTCCTGCCCAG
This sequence comes from Microcaecilia unicolor, assembly GCF_901765095.1. Lineage (NCBI taxonomy): Eukaryota > Metazoa > Chordata > Amphibia > Gymnophiona > Siphonopidae > Microcaecilia > Microcaecilia unicolor. The sequence continues at coordinate 180,844,635 of NC_044032.1, read as the reverse complement.
GAAACACAGAAATAACCCCATCCTTGTTCATGTCAAGGTCACTATCTCCCTTGCATTTCTAGTCACAGGTACATTCTAGTCCATGCTAGGGGTCAATGTGGGTTTCACCCAGACAAATGCAAGAATCCACCAAGGACATAGACAGGTCAGATGAAGGAGTAGCGGAGTCAACAAGACTCATCCAAAGATACTAGGGAGATGGGAATAGTCATACACAATTTATACCTTAAAAATGACTTAACATGGCACCGTGTTTTCACGAAGTGCCTGCCTCAGGAGTCTACAAAAATACAAATAAACAAATAGATAAACAAACAAGCATATATTCAAACATATAGAGGGGCATTTTCAAATGGGGACGACCATCTGTAAGGGTGCCCAACTCTAAGGACGGTGCTGCGAAGGGGCGGGGCAATGCATATTATCAAAACAAGATGGACGTCCATCTTTCATTTCGATAATACGATAATACGGTTGGGGACGCCCAAATCTTGACATTTATCCAGTAATAACAAAGAGACAACAATAAATGAGATAAAACATAATCTTATGTAACCAAAAGATTACAAATAGGCAGAGGCAGTGGTGTAGCAGGGGAGGCTGCCTCCTGGGGCGGGGCGCCGTTGCACCTCCCCCCCAGGTGCAGCATGATGACACCCCCCCCGACCAGCTCCCGCACCCTACCTTTAAAAAGAATATCGGGAGGCGCAGCGCCTCGCACCTGCCCTGCACGTAAAAGAAATGTGGACCGTCGGGCCTTCTCTCGCTCTGTCTGTCCCGCCCTTGTGGAAATAGGAAGTTGCGTCAGCGGAGGGCGGGACAGATAGAGCGAGGGAAGACCCGACGATCCACATTTCTTTTACGTGCAGGGCAGGCGCGAGGCGCTGCGCCTCCCGATATTCTTTTTAAAGGTAGGGTCGGGAGCTGGTCGGGGGAGGGGGGGTGTCGATTCGTCGAGGGGGGGAGCTGGCAGGGAGCTTCCCCCCTGAGCTGACACCCGGGGCAGACCGCCCCTCCGGCCCCCCTTGCTACGCCACTGGGCAGAGGTAGAATGTAATTGAAAATACAAGTTGTCAGCACTGTCCAAAGAAAAAGAAGAGAAAAAAGAGATGAGGAAAAGGATAAGTATATAGAAGAAAAAGCACATAATATAATATCTGCTCACCAAACATCAACCATAGGTATATAGTACAAAATAAGTATATTTAAGTAGAAAATTGGAGATATTGATCTAATAAGGACCATGTTTGTAATTTTTTCCTAGAACAACCAGATAATTTAGCTGCAGTAATTTCCAGTTTATGATAATATAATACAGAATGCCACCAAAAGTGAGGGTTGAGTAGTGAGACATCTTTCCAATTTTTCAATATCAGTCTCTGTGCAATCTTGATAAAGATGTTCAGCAATTTTTTCTGATGATCTGGTAAAGTTATTTTGATAGCAGCTGACTTAAAAACAATTATTTGACTCGAAAGTGGAATACCTAAATGGAGTACTGCAAAGATAATGATCCATACTGAAGACCAAAATGACTGTATCAAGAGGCATTCGTATATCATATGAAGCAAAGTACAGTGGCGTTCCTAGCCTGGATGGCACCTGGGGCGGATTGCCGATGTGCCCCCCGGGTGCCGATGCCCCCCCCCGGTGAAATGACACCCACGCCGCTGGGGGGGGGGGGGGGTGCTGTGGCGCGCGCCTGTCGGCTCCGAAAAGTTTGCTAACTTTGCTCATTTGCTGCAGCTCCCTCTGCCCCGGAACAGGAAGTAACCTGTTCCGGGGCAGAGGGAGCTGCAGCGAACGAGCGAAGATAGCGAACTTGGAGCCAGGCACGCGCTGCAGCACCCCCCAGCGGCGTGCACCCGGGACGGACCGCCCCCCCCTGGTACGCCACTGGCAAAGTACCAGGTTTTAGTTTACAGATATAGTATTTTCCTGTTGCTGGAGGACTTACAAACAAAGCTTTCACCTAAGGGTAAAGTAACTTGCCGAACATCACGAGGAGTGACAGTAAGATATGAACCAGGCTTCCTTGGCTCTGAACCTGCTGCTTTAACCATTAAGTTACACCTCCACTACAAAAAAATATAGTCCTTCTTTGTGTTTTCCCATTTGTTTCAAAACAAATGCCCATTCTTATTCTTTAAGTTTAGCAAGCAAAAGATGTTCTATTCACAAAATAATCAGTTTTACTAAAAAGCAAACATAAAGCATTGAGTATATGATTACAGAACAGGTAGCTAAAAATGATCTATCTAGTGTATTTTCCACAAATGGAAATGTTTTGGCTTTTTGATTAGTGAATTACTGTGACTTGTAGAGATTTTTCTTTTCATCACTTCCTTTTAGTGCTAGCATTTAATACAAAAATGTTTAGAGCTTCTTCTGTCTCCATGCTATGCATGACAGTTTGAGGCAAAGCTTGTTTTTGGCATCCCTGAACTGATGTTTGATGTGCTTTACTTTATTTGGCAGTATGCCCAAACCTGTCATCTCAGCAGCGCTGGCTTTCTAGACTTTCTGTTTTGCTGCACTTGACTTTCTTATCAACTCTTTGTCTTAAGGAAAATAATACATTTCTAGCATCCTCTCCAGCTTCACTTTTTTTTTTTTAGTAAAAAGTTGCTTTCATTTGGACTTTGTGAGGTAGAGGGAGGAGAATAAACTAAAGGCTGGGATGGCAAATAGTGAGGGGGGCTTTAAAGTGGGATCATTGGGAATGGGAGACAAGCAAGTAAAATATAAACAGAAATGGGGGAAAAAGGGCAACATCTGAAAAACTATATATACTAATGCCCATGGTATGAGAAATCATGTTCTCAATCTAGAGAATATAATGGAAAAAAACTGACATGGATTTATTGGTGGGTGAGGAGATACGGTAAACAGAGGACCATGATTGGGATGTATTCTTTATTTTCATTTGCTATACCCCTTTAATAATAGAACCAAGCATTTTACAAAAACAAAATGTAGAACCAATGGTTTATAAAACCAAGGTAAAAAAAAATGAGAAAGAAAGGAACCACTATTCAAATAGTTAAACGGACCAAAAACAAAAATGTTCAACTTAAGACAAACAATAAGAAAGAAAATAAGGACAAGGACTAAGGAAAAAGTGAATCTCCAGTGCTGACTGTTGGAGGCGCTGTCCATCTTACCATCGGTCCCTTGGTTGCAAAGCAGCTTTTCTTTGATATTTACACCGGGGTGTAGGGCTGCAAATTATATATATATATATATATATATATATATATATATATATATATATATATATATATATATATATATATATATATATATATATATATTAGTAAAAAAGGCCTGTTTCTGACACAAATGAAACGGGCGCTAGCAAGGTTTTCCTCGGAGTGTGTATGTTTGAAAGAGTGTGTATGAGTGTGAGTGAGAGAGAGAGAGAGAGAGTGTATGTGCGTGTATGTGTGTGACAGAAAGTGAGACTGGGTGCGAGTGTGTCTCTGAGAGAGAGAGTGTGTGTGTGTGAGAATGAGAGTGTGTGCCATGGGCCCCCCTCCCTCCCTTCCTTCTTCCCAGTTCCAGTTCCCTCCCTCCCTCCGAGTTCCAGGGTCTTCCCCCTCCCTCCCTCCCTCCGTCCGAGGTCCAGGGTTGTCGTCCCCCTCCCTTCCTCCCTCTGAGTTCCAGGGTCGTCCCCTCCCTCCAAGTTCCTGGGTCATCCCCTCCCTCCCTCCAAGTTCCAGGGTCATTCCCTCCCTCCCTCCGAGTTCCAGGGTCGTCCCCCCTCCCTCCCTCCCTCCCTCCGAGTTCCAGGGTCGTCCCCCCTCCCTCCCTCCCTACCTCTGAGTTCAGGGTCGTCCCCTCCCTCCCTCTGAGTTCCAGAGTCGTCCCCTCCCTCCCTCCGAGTTCCAGGGTCGTGCCCTCCCTCTGAGTTCTAGGGGACCAAGTTTCAGGTTCCCCCTCCCTCCTTCCCTCCCTCCGAGTTTCAGGTTCCCCCTCCCTCCCTTCCTCTGAGTTTCAGGGTCCCTCCCTCTCTCCGAGTTTCAGGGTCCCCCTCCCTCCCTCCCTTCCAGTTCCAGCACCCCTCCCTCTGAATTTTTGAAGTCATCTTCACTTACCAAGTCGGGGTTACGGCGACCGTCAGCAGCGGTAAAAGGCGTGCAGGCTCGGCCCTTCTCTCTTTCTCAGCTCTGGTCCCGCCCTCATTTCCTGTTTCCACAAAGGCGGGACCAGAGCTGAGAGAGAAGGACTGAGCCTGCACGCCTTTTACCGCTGTTGCTGTCCGCCGTAAACCTGACTTGGTAAGTGAAGATGACTTTTAAAATTCGGAGGTAGGAGACAACCCTGGAACTGGAAGCAGGGGCATAGCTACGGGTGGGCCTGGGTGAGCCCAGGCCCACCCAATTCCAGCCCAGGCCCGCCCAGCGCCAGCTCCCATTGCCGGCCACTGCTGCTTTTCCTGATGAGCAGCAGGGCCGGCGCCCGGCGCTACAAAGAGAAGAAGCGCTCAGCTGACTGAGCTGAGCGCCAACGCGTCGCTAAGGACAAGAAAAAATGTATTTAAAAAAATGCGGCACCGCAGGCAGCCTCCAAGCATTGGCTGCTGGCTCTGTGCAGGCTCCTCCAGTCTCTTACATCACTGCCCCTGTAGCGAAGCAGGGGCAGTGACGTAAGAGACGGAAGGAGCCTGCAGAGCCAGCAGCCAATGCTTCGAGGCTGCGTGCAGTGCCGCGTTTTTTTTTTTTTTAATTTTCTCGTCGGGTTAGCGACGCGTTGGCGCTCAGCTCAGTCAGCTGAGCGCTTCTTCTTTTTGTAGCGCCGGCCCTGCTGCTCATCAGGAAAAGCAGCAGTGGCCGGCAATGGGAGCTGGGGCTGGTGGGCCTGAATGGGAGAGGGAAAATGGATGGCAGGATGGGGAGAAAGAGGGAAAATGGAGGATGGGGGAGAGAAAGAGGGAAAACAGATGGGAGGATGGCAGAGAAAGAGGGAAAACGGAAGGATGGGGAGAGAAACAGGGAAAACAGATGGCAGGATGGGGAGAAAGAGGAAAAATGGATGGATGGGGAGAGAAAGAGGGAAAACAGATGGGAGGATGGCAGAGAAAGAGGGAAAACGGAAGGATGGGGAGAGAAAGAGGGAAAACAGATGGCAGGATGGGGAGAAAGAGGGAAAATGGAAGGATGGGGAGAGAAAGAGGGAAAACAGAAGGATGGGGAGAGAAAGAGGGAAAACAGATGGGAGGATGGCAGAGAAAGAGGGAAAACAGAAGGATGGGGAGAGAAAGAGGCAAAACAGAAGGATGGAGAGAGAAAGAGGGAAAACAATTGGGAGGATGGCAGAGAAAGAGGGAAAACAGAAGGATGGGGAGAGAAAGAGGGAAAACAGATGGCAGGATGGCAGAGAAAGAGGGAAAATGGAAGGATGGGGAGAGAAAGAGGGGAAACAGATGGGAGGATGACAGAGAAAGAGGGAAAATGGAAGGATGGGGAGAGAAAGGGAAAACAGATGGGAGGATGGCAGAGAAAGAGGGAAAATGGAGGATGGGGAGAGAAAGAGGGAAAACAGATGGGAGGATGACAGAGAAAGAGGGGAGATGGATGAAAGAATGCAGAGAAAAAGGGGAGAGTGGAAGGATGTGGAGAGAGAAGGGACACTGAACAGAAAAGGGTAGAGAGATAGACACTGGTTAGAAGGAGGGAGAGAGACATTAGATGGAAGGATCAGGAGAGAGGGTAGATGGGTGGAAGGATGGGGAGAGAAAGAGGGAAGACGGTGGATGGAAGGGTAGGGAGAAAGAGGTGACACTGGATGGAAGGATGCAGAAAGAAAGAGGGGAGACTATTGGAAGGATGGGGAGAGAGAGGGGAGACACTGGAAGGATGGGGAGAGAAAGAGGAGAGCTGCTGCATGGAAAGGGGGAGTAGTGAAAGATTGGAGAATAAGAGGAAGGGGCATGGGGAGAACAAGGGTGAGAAAAAGATGAAAAGCCATAAGTAGATGAAGGAAATTAAAGAATGGATAGTAAGAATGAATTAAATCTGGACACAGAGAGAGGCAGAAAAATATTGAAGAAAGCAAAGAAAAAGGAGAGAAAAATGACAAATGGCCAGGAAACCCTGGCAGAAGAGTCAAGCGAAAACGAAGGAAAGCAGAATCTAGAGACTGGGAGCAACACAATGAGAAAAAGTAAATGGCCATACAACAAAGGTAAAGAAAATAATTTTATTTTTAATTTAGGATAAAGTAATATGGTGTTAATAAAGTTTCAGAGACCAATACTTCCTTCCTTAGGTCAGGAGAGGATACCGTAACAGCATTATACTGACCTGAGGCAGGAGGTTTTGGCCTCTGAAAGCTCACTGAAAAGGGTGTTAAGGCTATTAAATAAATTGTCTGAAATCTGATGCACTGAAAAGCAGCACTTTACCCTGTGTGACAAATAAATCTGAGTGTGACTACATTTTGCTGGGGGGGGGGGGGGGGGGGTAGAGAGAAAATTTTGTGCCCACCCACTTTGAGTTCAGGCCCACCCAAAATTGGCAGTCTGGCTACGCCACTGACTGGAAGGGAGGGAGGAAGAGAGGGACGACAACTTCTTCATGTGTGTGACGTCGCATTCAGTTGCCTGGAAACTCTGCAGCGTTCCCTTCCAGTGATTGGTCACTGCTGTTTGTGACGAACCCGGAAGTACGTGACGTCAATTCAGGAGATGGATACAGCAGGAGCACAAACCCTTCAAAGCTTCACTTTTACAGAGTCAGCTTCAGAAAGTTGGAGGTGCTTTTTTCTATCCACAACTGTTGGAATATTTCATTCATCTGTGTTAACTGTTACACACTTAGGGCTTTTTTAAAATTGTCACACTAGCAATTCCCGCATGGGAATGGGATTCCTCTCATTTGCCACACTGGGAATCGGTTATGTGGCTTTGTAAAAGCAGCCCTTGGAAATATGTAAAATACAATGAATACTTACAGTTAGGCAGCCGTATGAGGTGCACTAAGTGCAAATTCTAGAACAGCTGTTAAACATAGTAGGGTATATTATAGTTTATTCGTGCTCCTATTTCTCTGCCAGTTCAAATGGTACACTATAAACACATACAGAAGTGTACAAGAAATATAGTTTCCACATCAGTTAATTTTGCAGGTGTTACAGCATCTGTAGCGAAGCACTCCTAGACATCAGCTGGATTATGAGGAGCACATCTTGCAGGTTTTGGTAAACATCATACTTTATTTGAACTTCCTCAAACAAAACTTCAGGTACATGTTTGTACATTACCTGGCATTTACCAGAGTCACCTGGCATACAACAGATGTCGGATGCTGCCCGTTATCTCATGGGCTCAATCCAGTGACTGTGCATGAGCCAGTCTTCCACTTCGGGAGCACTGGCAGCGGTGTGGCCAATAATACCTAACGGTGGTGCAGCTACCTACTTTCCGGACTACTTCACTAGCGTTGCGGGCTGCTTTCAGCTTTCTACAGCAGATTAGAGCAGGATGGTGGCACAGTCATTACTCCGGGAGACTTTAAAGTGACATACCATGTGGTTCAGTGTACTCCTATATACAGTAGTGGAGTGACCTATTGCGTATCTGTTATGACCTGGTGAATGTGAGCCCTTGTGCCCCGACTGAGCACGGCGAAGATGAAGTGGCACCGCACTCGATCAGGCAGCCAGACAACCCCTAGCTTCACCTGGGGAGCGACCACCGTTCCCTGGGAGTTGAGCCCCCAGGTGCAGGCGGCCACCAGGACTTCTGGAACCGGCGGGGTTACACAACCGCTGACCAGGCTGGCAGGCAGGCAGACACAGTCCAGGAGCAAAGAGTCAGTGAAGCAGCAAAACAGAGAGCAATCCGAAAGTCTGGGCAGGCAGCAACACAACGCGTGGTCAGTAAACAATCCAAGGTCAGGAACACAGGAAAACACTGGAACAGATGAAGACCACAACCTCTAAGCGAATAGAAGCCGAAGCATGGAAGGACTGGAAACAGGGCTTTAAATAGAGCAGGAATTAGGCTCAACCATGAGCAGCTGTTCCAAGATGGCTGCCCCCATCAGCAGAGGTGCCTACATCCAAATATGGGCTTCCTTCCTGACCTCGTTACTCCAAGATGGCTGCCCCCTCCTGAGCTAGCCAAGATGGCTGCTGTCCATGATCCAACCCGGATGACGGCTGCTAGGTTAGGAAACAGAAACCAACCCATCCTGGAGAAGTGTAGCAGAGCGTAACAGTATCCTCCCAGACTGATGGGGGGTAGGTCTACATAGGCTAGCTTGCTGTGGGATTTTTCAACTCTCATAAGGTTCTTGTGCTATATTGTATTTTAATATCTGATTCACAGGGCTATGCGTTGCAATTGTATTGTCCATTACTCAAGGTCATTAGCACATTGCAGAGACATAAATGGAAAGGTCAGGTACTATTTTGAAATTCCTTCCCAGTTAAGAAACACGGGGGGGGGGGGGGGGGGGGGAGGTTGTCAGAAACAGATTTATTGGAGGTTGGCTAGCTAACTCATCTCAGGCAGGATGTCTACCCTCTTTGTCTTTATCTAGTATAGCCGGATTTCTTGTTTCCTGCAAGGGCCTGTCTATTCATTGACTGGTTTATCACAAGAACGATGCCTATCCCCTTATCTCGCATAGCCCAAATACTTCTTTTCTTGTATAAATCTCTCAGTCCAAATGTTTGTTTCCTGTACAGATCGGGGAACCTGTAGTCCAGATGCAGGGTGATGTTTCATTGAGGCGGGTGATCATAAGTACATAAGTACATAAGTAGTGCCATACTGGGAAAGACCAAAGGTCCATCTAGCCCAGCATCCTGTCACCGACAGTGGCCAATCCAGGTCAAGGGCACCTGGCACGCTCCCCAAACGTAAAAACATTCCAGACAAGTTATACCTAAAAATGCGGAATTTTTCCAAGTCCATTTAATAGCGGTCTATGGACTTGTCCTTTAGGAATCTATCTAACCCCTTTTTAAACTCCGTCAAGCTAACCGCCCGTACCACGTTCTCCGGCAACGAATTCCAGAGTCTAATTACACGTTGGGTGAAGAAAAATTTTCTCCGATTCGTTTTAAATTTACCACACTGTAGCTTCAACTCATGCCCTCTAGTCCTAGTATTTTTGGATAGCGTGAACAGTCGCTTCACATCCACCCGATCCATTCCACTCATTATTTTATACACTTCTATCATATCTCCCCTCAGCCGTCTCTTCTCCAAGCTGAAAAGCCCTAGCCTTCTCAGCCTCTCTTCATAGGAAAGTCGTCCCATCCCCACTATCATTTTCGTCGCCCTTCGCTGTACCTTTTCCATCTGCCTATGTACTAGAGGACCTAGGTCCTATGGACACATAGCTTATACATTTTTGTCTGTTCTTATTAAGGCATGCATTTGCAACAGTGTTATTCACCTCCGTTATTCAGATGATTTCATCTATGTTGGCCTTCATTTGGATGCTTTGCGAAGAGCGCCATGCTGCAGCTTGCTTCAAGCAATTACAGCACTTGCACATTTTCATCGTCTTCTTTTCATTCACGCATACTAGACCTAATTCCTCAACAATACAGTGTTTGTGCAGGTACTAAAGAAAGGGCATAGGTTGAAGGCTGGGAACACATCAGGGTTTTAGCATTGTCATGTATCGCTTAGGCTAGCAGGAATACACTACTCAGTGGTCCAATTGCAGTTCCCTTAGGGCCCATACTCATTATCTCCTCATAAAGGAGGCAATTGTGGTGGGTGACTATTTGCGGATGATACTAAGATCTGTAACAGAGTGGACACCCGGGAGGGAGTGGAAAACATGAAAAAGGATCTGAGGAAGCTAGAAGAATGGTCTAAGGTTTGGCAATTAAAATTCAATGCGAAGAAATGCAAAGTGATGCACTTAGGGAATAGAAATCCTCAGGAGATGTATGTGTTAGGCGGGGAGAATCTGATAGGTACGGACGGGGAGAGGAATCTTGGGGTGATAGTATCTGAGGATCTGAAGGCAACGAAACAGTGTGACAAGGCGGTGGCCGTAGCTAGAAGGTTGTTAGGCTGTATAGAGAGAGGTGTGACCAGCAGAAGAAAGGAGGTGTTGATGCCCCTGTATAAGTCGTTGGTGAGGCCCCACCTAGAGTATTGTGTTCAGTTTTGGAGGCCGTACCTTGCGAAGGATGTAAAAAGAATTGAAGCGGTGCAAAGAAAAGCTACGAGAATGGTAAGGGATTTGCGTTACAAGACGTATGAGCAGAGACTTGATGACCTGAACATGTATACTCTGGAAGAAAGGAGAAACAGGGGTGATATGATACAGACGTTCAAATATTTGAAAAGTATTAATCCGCAAACGAACCTTTTCCGGAGGTGCGAAAGTGGTAGAACGAGAGGATATGAAATGAGATTGAAGGGGGGCAGACTCAAGAAAAATGTCAGGAAGTATTTTTTCACGGAGAGAGTAGTGGATGCTTGGAATGCCCTCCCGCGGGAGGTGGTGGAAATGAAAATGGTAACAGAATTCAAACACGCGTGGGATAAACATAAAGGAATCCTGTTCAGAAGGAATGGATCCTAAGGAGCTTAGCCGAGATTGGGTGGCAGAGCCGGTGGCGGGAGGCGGGATAGTGCTGGGCAGACTTATACGGTCTGTGCCAGAGACGGTGGTGGGAGGCAGGGCTGGTGGTTGGGAGGCGGGGATAGTGCTGGGCAGACTTACACGGTCTGTGCCCTGAAAAGGACAGGTACAAATCAAGGAAAGTTATACACAAAAAGTAGCACATATGAGTTTATCTTGTGGGGCAGACTGGATGGACCATGCAGGTCTTTTTCTGCCGTCATTTACTATGTTACTATCCACCTTATAATTGAAAGAGAAAAATGCCTAGATTTCGACCCAAATCGGGAGATAGACATTTATCTCACAAAAACGAATAAATCGGTATAATGGAAAGCCGATTTTGGACGTTTTCACCTGCACTCCATCGCGGAAGCGTACAAAGTTGACGGGGGCGTTTTGGAGGCGTGGCGAAGGTGGAACTGGGGCGTGGTTATCGGCAGAGGAGAGATGGGCGCCTTTCGCCGATAATGGAAAAAAAGTATGTGTTTGTAGCTAGAATTTAGGGCACTTTTCCTGGACCCTGTTTTTTTCATGAATAAGGCCCCCAAAAGTGCCCTAAATGACCAGATTACCACCAGAGGGAATCGGGGATGACCTCCCCTGACTCTCCCAGTGGTCGCTAACCCCCTCCCACCACAAAACATGATGTTTCACAACTTTTTATTTTCACCCTCAAATGTCATACCCACCTCCCTGGCAGCAGTATGCAGGTCCCTGGAGCAGTTGTTAGGGGGTGCAGGTGTGCGTAATGCGTAATCATCTAGGCCCCAGTTATTACTGGATGGTGTGGTTCAGTATTAAAGCACAGGTGATGATGGCTCATTCATAAGCAAGGATTATAGATTTCAGGTAAACTAACTTTGTCAAGATGGAGAAATATCTAAATGAGTTGATAACTGGACAGAAACAATCTAAAGGAAGTGAAAAATATTGGAATATGTGTACATAATAAACTTCTTTGTTTGGAAAGTAAAGAAATGTAAGAGGATAAAGATGCAGCTATGGGTTTCAAAAAAAGTAACCAAAAAGATAAGGGACAAAAGGTTAGGATTCATAAACTGCTAGACATTGCAGAAAGAGGAAGAAAAACAACAATATCTGGAAAGAGAAAAAGAAGCTTAGAAAGCAGTCAAAAAAGCAAAGAAGCAAGGAAAAATAGCTAGAACCAACAAGAGGGGGGACAATTCCAGACCTAGTCCTTAGTAGAGTGCATGATCTGGTGCAGAAGGTAATGTTGCTGGGGCCACTTGATAACAGTAGTCATAGCATGATCAAATTTGATATAATATCTGGGGTAAGTACACACAAGAAATCTAATATGTTAACATTTAACTTTCAAAAAGGAGACTATGATAAAATGAAGAGAATGATTAAAAAAAAGAGGAATAGCTGCAAAGGTCAAAAACTTGTATCAGGTATTGATGCTATTCAAAAATACCATCCCGGAGGAAGAAAGGCCAAGTGACAGGCAGCATGGTTAAAACATGAGGTGAAGGAAGCTATTAGAGCTAAAAAAAAAAAATCCTTCAGAAAATGGAAGAAGGATCCCACTGAAAATAATACAAAATAACATAAGGAATGACAAATCAAATGCAAAGCGCTGATAAGGAAGGCAAACAGAAACTTTGAAAAGAAGATTGTGTTGAAGGAAAAACTTAATACAGAATCTTTTATAGGTACATTAGAAGCAAGAAGCCAGTAAAAGAAACAGTTGGACTGCTAGATGACTAAGGGGTAAGAGGGTTACTCAGGAAACACAAGGCCATAATGGAGAGACTAAGTGAATTTTTTCCTTTGGTCTTCAAAGAGGGAGATGTGCCAGAAATTGTGTTCAATGCTGATGAGTCAGAGAAACTGAAACAAATCTCTGTAAACCCAGATGATATATTGGGGCAATTTAACAAATTAAAATGTAGCAAATCACCTGGATCAGATGGTATACATCCCAGAGTACTGATAGAACTGAAAAATGAATTTGCAGAGCTATTGTTAGTAATATATATATATAATTTATCTTTAAAATCAAGCATGGTACCAGAAGATTGGAGGGTGGCCAATGTAACATCAATTTTTTAAAAGGGTTCCAGAGGTGATCCAGGAAATTATCGACTAGTGAGCAAAATGGTAGAGACTATTATAAAGAACAAAATTACTGAGCATGTACATAAACATGGATTAATGAGATGTGGAGGGGCATTTCTGACATGACATCTAAATCACATCAGAGACATTTATCGCAAAATGTCCAAAATTGAAGAACCATAATTGAAAAAAAGATACAAACAATTCTGTAGGTATGAAAATATGGAAAATAGACCAATGGAAATAATATGTCTCAAAATAGCAGCAAAAAACCCCATCCCCATCATTCGCAAATACACAGGATAAAACGTCCATCGTCATTAGATGTCCCCATAACCACAAAACTTGTACAGCCACAGCAGAATGTCCTTTTCACATGCAAAAACAGAAAGCAGACACTGGAAGTCCAAACAGTTTCTTTATTCGTACAGACCCGACGTGGACACATTTCACCAATTAAGGTTGCATCAGGGGTGGTAACATAAAACAGCTAACCGGGGACAAAGAAAGGCTTAGCCCAGATATCAAAACTGATCATCCAAGATGACTTAACCAATGGTTCCTTCCCAGAAGTGGAGCAGCAGGTTGTTATCAGAATTGATGTCATTGCCTGCTAGCTGTTATCAGAAATGATGTCAATGCAGGACTTCTGGAGCCAGAGTGTCTGGTTAACATGTGTTTGTTTATGTTATCCAAGGACAGAAAGTACTTCAGCAGTATAGATAAGGCTCCTGATGTCTCTATATAAAGGGAGCTCTTATCAGACTTAGGCTTCTGTGTGTCAACATCACATCTGAGGGGTAAGATCTGCATTGGACCAAATGGACATTGGAGAAACACGCTGATATCTGAAGGACTACATCAAGTTGTATTTGTGCCATATATTTTTGTATCAGTGCTCTTGGGGTTTATAGTGAATCTTTGTACTTCAGAATCTAGCTAGGGATTTACATACATTTTACTTCAAGTTAGCATTTTGTACTTACTGAGAATTGTGTTGTGTCTTTATGACCAGGATGTTTAGTCTTGTTTACTCTGTGTACCTGCTATGATTCTCATGATGTTTCTGGTGTCAATAAAGATATTTTCAACAAAATAAGACTCTATTTTCATAATATTTGGGTGTAGATTAGTCTCTTCTATTATTTTGGTGCAGTGGGCTTGGAACTAAGCATAAGAGGTGATACATTTACATCTGACACTTCCCTAACCAATGCTAGTATGGTTTGGGACCCATTTTTCCAGAATTTATAATAAGTGTTAGATACACCAATAACATCCCAGGAAAGAGTGTATCTGTATTGCACTTACAGGAAGTATAAAATATAGGGTCAGGCTGGGGTTGAGGAGGCCCAGGGAAAGACCTCTACAACTTATTTCTAGCGACCATGACTTGGCTGAGCTAAGACACTTTTGATTTGAGACTTACAAGTCTTGCCCTAAGGTCTGGCTTGATTCAGACCTGGAACTCAGAAAAAGAGAGAGAAGAGCTTACACCCCGTTCGAGACAGTAGTGATGGACTTTGTGTGACCCCCTAGAACACACCACCAATGGCAACAGATATATTCTGGTTATGTTGGATTATGCCACTTGCTATCCAGACATCACTGCCCTGCATAATATGAAAATGACCATTGTAGCAAATGCTCTGAGGGAAGTTTTTTCCTGAATGGGGATCCTTGCTGAAATATTGACTGACCAAGGCGTTACCTTTATGTCTAGAATTATGAAGCAAGTATGTGCCCTGTTAAAAGTGAAAACCTTGCAGACATCCATTTATCATCTGCAGACAGATGGTCTAGTGGAATGCTTCAACAAGACTATCAAGCAAAACGTTTATAGATTATGATAAAAGAAACTGGGATTCTCTACTCCCATACGTACTGTTTGCAATTCCAGGAGGTGCCCCAGAGTTCGACAAGATTTTCTCCATTTGAACTGTTATATGGGAGAAGACCTAGAGGTATCCTGCATGTGGTTTAGAAAGCTTGGGATGAGGAACCCAGTCCAGGAAGGAACATGGCCAAATATGTGCCACCATGCAGGAGAGGCTGAAAAAAGCCAGTGAGGCAGCCAAGCTCTGCCTCGAAAAGGCTCAAGCAGGTCAAGTCCAAGCTTGCAACCAGAAAACGGTACAGAGTACATTCTAGCCAGGGGATGTGCCATCGAGAGGGGGATTTGAGGAGACCTGCATCAGGATGGGGGCCTATGTTGAGGGATTGCTGATCCTGGAATCACTTCCCCTTGTAGAGGGTGCAGCAGTTTTAAAAAGCTGCTCCCTCATTTATGTGATAGGGAAAGTTCATTTGTTTTACCCATGCTGCTCCCTCTGGATGTTGAGAAGCTGGGGTGTGGAGCTCTGCTCCTATTTTACAAGAGGATTTACATTTAGCAGAGCCTCTCGTAAATTAGTGTGGGAATTCAAAACATCCTGACTTAGACATTGAAATTCTCCTCTGCATGCCCTTTCTAAAATCTGCCTCCAAATTTTTTATTTATTTTTTTGTTACATTTGTACCCCATGTTTCCCACTCATGGCAGGCTCAATGCGGCAATGGAGGGTTAAGTGACTTGCCCAGAGTCACAAGGAGCTGCCTATGCCTGAAGTGGGAATTGAACTCAGTTTCTCAGCTCCCCAGGACCAAAGTCCACCACCCTAACCACTAGGCCACTCTGTTTCTGAAATGAAAATGGAAATCCAGCTTGATTGGCCACTGACCCAATCTGATATGATTAGTCACTTCTGTCTGATCTCTGCCCCCTTCCTCTTCCTCTGCTTCATCTTGGCCTCTCTCTCTCTCTCTCTCTCTCTCTCTCTCTCTCTCTCTCTCTCTCTTACCTGCTCTTCAGTTACCCTACTACATTGCCATTTTTCTCTGTCATATATCTCGGTATATATCTCTCTGTCTCTGCGTTTGCCTCTGTGCATGGCTATATGTCTGTCTCTGTGTTTTGTCTCGCTCGGGGGCAATTTCTCCAAATAGGTTAGTTTTGCACATACCATGACAGTACTGAACATCACTCCTGAGCCAGGGTATGTGGAGTATGATCTCATCTCTCAAAATTACTGCTAACACTTGCCGTAGTACTTGCATCATGCCAAAGAGAGCTTCCCTCTGGAGTTTATAAGATGTAACATGCATAGGCATGGTTACTATAGGTTACCTTCTTGTTTGGCTATGGGTGTGTCCCTGTATTGCTGACAATGGGTCTGATGTTGGTGGTAGGTATTTATTTTATTTTATTTATGTATTTATTTGTTACATTTATATCCCACATTTTCCCACCTATTTGTAGGCTCAATGTGGTTTACATAGTACCGGAGAGGTGTTACAGACTCCGGTGCAAACAAATACAAAGTGATGTTGTGGTAAGATAAAGTTCATGTGCCACAGTCACACTACGGAATCGTACAACGGAAGAGTTGTGTTATGCCCATTACATTCTTTAGTTTTGTTGTGTTGCAAAGATCAGGCATTTATGTTAGTATGCCTTTTTAGGTAGGCTTTCCACAATGAGTAGTGTGCAAGGTTTGTGTGTACTTCAGTTCAAAGGAGAGAATGCAACAGAAAAGTATCCTCTGGAGAGGACCTATAGACTCCAGAACTACTTTTTAGATTTGTCAGAAGAAAAATGTATATGTAGGTTTATGTTCAATAAGGAGACCTTTCTATACATACTAAAGTTAAATTCTCAGCTCTAGCATGCTGCTGGCAGAGACATGCCATGTCTGAATATCATCGTGTCTCTTACTTTCTTGGCCCCAGGAAGCTTCTACATCACATGGGGGTCATAGATAACATAAGGTGGGTGATTCTGATATTTATCTGTCACAATTTATTATGTTTCTGTGTTACACGTAAGCCTGTCAGCTTAACCCCAACAATGACAGCAGTTCATGTCTTAGAAATAGCTTACTTTGCTATGAAAAGACTTTAGAACTGAATGGTACTTATGATTTCTGGCCATGATAGGTTAAAATAAAAAAAAATTATAAAGATTTTTGATTAGCTAACTGCTATGAAACTATGGATTTAAATAGTCCCATGCCATTTACAAATTATAGATAAAGCATATTTTTGGTAACATTAATAGTTAAACCATTGTTTAGACAAGATATTTTTTTAATTTGATTATTTCCTTCCTCATGAAAGTCAGGGGCCATTATAATTAATATCCCAACTGTAAATCACCAGATTCTATAAATGGCATGCAAATGTCCGTGTATAAAATTGCATGCTATTCTAAGTTAGCTATCGAGCCAATTAGTGCCAATAATTATGTGCTATCAATTATTGGTTATTAATTGGCAACATTTTGGATTTGCATGTGCATCTTGCTAAGTGCTATTCTATAATGATCTGTGTGAATATCTTATAGCGTACCACTCAAAGGGATGTGGCCATAGGAGGGGCATGGGCATATCAGGGGCATTCACTAAAGATGTGCGGAGAATTACTCAATACCAGGGATCCATGCCTAAATTATATACTAGGATTTACATCAGGTTTCAGTTGGTGTAAATCTTCATACCCAATGTTTGGCGTGGAAATCGGCTCTAAGCGCTATTCTATAAATGGCATGCAGCTCAGAGTGCCATTTATAGAATAGCTCTCTGTGCAGATGTTTTTCAATGCCATTTTTTGAGCACCATTTACTGAATCTAGTCCAAGCTAAACCCATTTTATCTCAGTTTAATCATAACTAGCCTTGGCCCCAAGAATGAACCATTCTCTTTAAAAAATAAAAATCTCATTCCAATGCGGTATGCATTCTATTCCCTGGCTACCTCCTCGAAAAGCCTTTTCCCCATTCTCTCTCTCTATATTGTAAATCTTAATAAATGATGAGCGACAATCAGTGCAAAGGTCAGATAAACTTACAGAATACAATATTATTCAAAAGCCTGGGAATATAGCCACGTTTTAGCTTGCTTATAAAATATAAGTTTCTTTCTTGCTGTAGGTCTAAAGCATTCAATTCAAAGAACATAAGTAAAACAAGGTAAGATTTTTATCCTAATAGGTTATCTTCTTGTTGTTGTATTTTGGATACTTGCCCATCTAATTTGTTTACTTAGCCATCTAGTACTGTAATATTGTGGTTAGTGTCCTTTTCAATTCCTTACTGAAATCTGGAAAGCGTCCGATTGAGAAGGGATTTACCAAAAGCTCAGAATTTAGATTTATCAATAACTTCTAGTTTTAGACTAATAGCGGGTATTCCATTACTAACTAAGGGGCCCTTTTACAAAGGCACAGTAGGCTCTATGTGCTTTTAGCACAAGCCAAAACGAGACTTCCACCAGGTTAGCGCAGCCCCTGGCGGTAATTTCAGATTTGGCATGTGCCCATATCACCAGGACAAATTACTTTTTTATTTCCTACCATGTGCGTCATTTCTGGCATTAATCGGCAGTTGGCACGCATTGACCGGTCACCGCACATGTAGTGTGTGAGCCCTTATCACTAGATCAATGGGTGGCACTAAGGGATCAGGCTGTAATTAGGTGCACATTAGTTTAAATTTTACAGTGAACTCTTTTTCCTGGCCCATTGAAAAAAAGCCCTTTTTCCCCAGACGCAGTTAAAACTTGCCCAGCATGTACTAAAAACACGTGCCTACACTACCACAGGCCACTTTTTGCTGCGGCTTAGTAAAAGGATCCCTAAGCTCTTAGAGACTCTGGTTAGCTGTCAACTGTCTAATTATATAGATAAATTTTCATGTTATCAATCTTCCCAATTTGGTTTTAGATCCCAACACAGTATGGAAGCCCTCTTACTGGTTATCACTACTATTGTTAAAGAGTATTTAAGCAGGGGTAAGCAGATTGTTCTGCTTCAATACGATATTTCAGCAGTGTTTGATTCTATGAACCATGAATTGCTTCCAACTAGATTGAGTGGTTTAGGACTGGCTAGCTCTGTATTGAATTGGTTCCAGGATTTCTTGTTGAATCAATCATATACTGTTTGGAAAGGAGGTCTGATGTCAGGTCCTTGGAGGTCTACTTGTGGAGTGCGTCAGGGCTTGCCTTTGTCTCCAATGCTTTTTAATCTGTTTATGAGTTCTCTCTCATGTATTACCTTAGGTAAGGATGAAACAGGAAAAAGCAGAGGCTGATCAAAGGACAAATGCAATACTGGGGCTGTTATGGAGAAATACTTGATTGATGCAGCTATTAAAGGACCCAACAAGGTCCGTGGTTCGGCATATCACACCGCCTACATCAGGGATCATAGGCGCCTGGTATAAGAGGCTTGGGGAGGCTAAGCCTCCCGAGCCCAACCGCTGCCCCCACCCCACGAGCTTCAGGCTTCCCCACTCCCCAGCCCATGGGCATAGACTGGGGGGGGGGGGCAAGGGGGGCATTGCCCCCCCAAACGAAATGACTTACGACTTTAATTTCACCCGAAGTCGCAGTAAAAGCACCAACAAACAGGCAGGCTCAACTCTGCCTTTCGCTTCCCTGCCCTCTCTGCGTCCTGCCTTCCTCTGACATCATTTCCTTTTGGGCGGGCAGGACGCTGAGAGGGCAGGGAAGCAAAGGACGGAGTCGAGCCTGCCTGTTCGTTGGTGCTTTTACTGGTGCTAGTTCGTCGTTGCAAGCCTTGTCCGTAGTGGAAGTGAGGTGACTGAGCCTGAGCATCCTGAGTCCACAGAAGGAAGAAGATGTCATTTGGTAAATCTCATTTTTTTTCCACTCCCCCACGCAGCCGTCGCCATTCACTCAAAACAAAGCAAGCAAACCTGTGAGGAATTTGTTTTCATTGTGCAGCATAATAGAGTACAGGCTTATAATATTATTTTTTATTGATCTTCCCTGGATTTTTTTTTCTATCACTGCAAATTAAAAGAAGGTTTCACCCAATGGATTTCTAGTGTTCCTTAAACCCAACCAGCCATTGAAATTTAACAGTTCTAACTGCCCTACATGGTAAAATAGTTTAATCTGAGAATAATTCAAACTAATATTATAAGCGCTTTACAAATGCTAATAATAATATTGCAGGCAGTGCCTTACAAGATGGAGAAGAAAATAAATCAATTCAGATGGCCAGATCTCTAACACTGTTTTGTATATATATATATATATATATATATATATATATATATATATATATATACACTAGTAAAAAAGGCCTGTTTCTGACACAAATGAAACAGGTGCTAGCAAGGTTTTCCTCGGAGTGTGTATGTTTGAGAGAGTGTATGTGAGAGTGACTGTGTGTGAGAGAGAGAGAGTGAATGTGCAAGTGTGTGTGTGTGTGAGAGAGAGAGAGAGAGAGTGAGTCTGGGTGCGAGTGTCTCTGTGAGACAGAGAGTGTGTGTGTGAGAATGAGAGTGTGTGCAAGTGCATATGTGAGAGACAGTGTGAGAGAGAGTGGAGTGTTTCACACAGATACAGTGTGTGCAAGAGAGAGAGTGTGTGTGAGACACAGACTCTCTGTGAGATTGAGTGTATGAGACCAAGAGAGTGTGTGAGTGACTGTGTGACAAATAGAGAGTGAATGTGATACAGTGTGAGACATAGAGAGTGTGTGAGAGACAGTGTGTGAGAGTGAGAGAGAAAGACATTGACTGTGAGAGAGAGAGAGAGTGTGTGTGACAGAGATACCCCCCCCCTCTCTCTGGTGTCAGGTCCCCCTCCCTCCCTCCCTCCCTCTCTCTGGTGTCAGCTCCCCCTCCTCTCCCTCTGGTGTCTGAGCGTTACTGTGCAGGACGCTGAGCTCTGGCTGTGCTTCAAGGAACTGACCAATCCTATTTAATAGAATGCACCTCCAACATTCTGAAGCCAAGAAACCTCGTGTGGTTGGTCACTTCTGCTTGTGACGAACCCAGAAGTACGTGATGTCAATTCAGGAGATGGATACAGAAAGCAGGAATGCCTCAGCCATGCAGTCAGCTTCAGAATGTTGGAGGTGCGTTTTATTATATAGGATATATATGCAAATGAATATGCTAATATGTTCAGCCCCATCCTTTGCCCTCCCAAATGAAACAGTCAAACTACGCCCATGCCCCAGGCAGGTCGCGGCACCAATCATTTCCTGTCTGCCCTCAGCTGCCCGATAGCCCTCGTTTCCTTCCTACCCTCGCCCTACCTTTAAATATTGTATTTTTCCTCGAGCGGGTGGCGCCGGCATTGCAAGCAGCAGCAGGCTCCAGCCTTCCCTCATATGGCTCCGCCCTCTTCTGACGTATTTTCTGTTTCCGCGAGGGCGGAACCATTTGAGGGAAGGCTAATACCTAAATTTAATAAAAGGTGGTAATTGTGACTTATTTTTATTTATTTTTTCTGTGTGTTATCAGACAATTATGGATTTAAGCTCCACCCCAACCCCGTCCCAACCCTGCCCCCTTTAGCCTCCCCAAACAGTTGGGCCACCGACCGCCTATGTCAGGGATCAAATGAATAATTCATCCAAAGGAGCCTATACTCAAACTCGGTCGATTTGCGTGTGTCTGTTAATGAGCCCGACTGAATCACAACGTTTTGGTTTAACATTTGCAGAGTTTTAGTATAGGCTCCTTCAGATGAATTATTCATTTGACCCCTGATGTAGGCGGTGTGATATGCCAAAACACAGACCATGTCGGAAAAAATCCCCAAATGGCTGTTCAACATGCTTCAGTTGAAACAGGCAAAACCAAAAACATTGTGGTTTTCTATCAGGTGGATATTCCTTTGAACCTTACATTACCAAATGGTATAACTTTAAATGTGGAAAAGGAATTTAGGGTTTTAGATATTATTCTAGATTATTCATTATCCTTTGAAGCCCTGATAAATCAAGTCTGGAATAAATCTTTTTTCTGCTTACATCAATTGAGGCTGATTAGACCTTTTTTTCAAAGTTCTTACTTTGCTCTTTTGGTTCAAATGTTAAGCCTCATCCAATTTAGGGCTAGGTTTACTAAGCAGCGCTATGGGTGTGTTAGCATTTTTAACATGTGTAAATGGTGTACTCGCGTTAAACGCTAATGCGCCCATAGAAATATATAGGTGCGATAGCGTTTAACATGCCTTAAATTTACAGACGCGTTAAAAACACTAACACACCTTAGTAAACATACCCCTTAGACTATTTAACTCACTGTATGTTGGATTAAGTTGGTATACAAACTGCAACTATTACAGAATACGGCTGTCCGGATGATTTTTCCGTTAAGAAAATGGAAAAGTACATCTGGTTATATTATTGGACTTCATTGGCTTCGTGTATTTGAATGGATTATTTTTAAAGTTACATGTTTAGTATTTCAGATATTAATTTAGTTTTTATATGTCAACTTGAGTTCAAGATAGTATGAGGTTGAAATTTTGTGTATTTCATATTATTTGATTTAAACATCAGCTTGCTTCTATGTTCCCTTTTCAAGCTGTTGCAATTTGGAATAATTTACCAAATATGATTCGATTAGATCAAAGTTATATACTTTTGTGGAAGAGGTTGAAAACTTTACTATTTGTAATGCCTCAATTTTTTGGCTGAGTTTCTTCTATGTACACTGCCTGGAACCACCTGCTGGGATAAAGCAGTATATAAGATACAGATTAGATTCAATATTAATTAGATCTTATCCAACTCATAAATTTGAAATAACAACTGTAGAGATGAGCAAAAAGATCTTGATGGATTGAAATATATCAAAAGATTAGTTTGGTACTTTGGAAAATCATGTTAAAGTGACCTAAAGGCTAAAGAAAGAATTGTAAAACTGGGCATTTAATTCACAAAGGAACCAATTCACTTCTTTAAGTATTGGTGTTAGATGATCTGGTCCCTTCCTTCCAACAATAGCCAAGCTGCAGTACTTTGCATTTCAGTAGTTAGGAAAGTGAACCCGGTATTTGTGTGCACTAATGCTGTTAGTGTGTATTATTAATAATTAGTCCCTATTACATAAAGTCATATTGGTGGTAAAATAGTGCACATTAATAAAATTAGTTAACTCTAGCTGAAAGATAGCTGATTTTGATTAGAAACCCTAATAGATTGGCTTAGTTTGGTTTAACCTACTTTCTATATCTCCTTTTGAACAAACACCAAACCAATTTACATCCAGAGTACTGTTCATCCCAGAAACCATCATAAAACATAATAAATGTAATTTTTGCAATTAAAATCATCAAAATGGAAACATGAATTATGTAGTAAATCCAAAAAAGGAAACTAAAAATATAAACTAGCTTATTAAAACTAGCATTCAATTTACTTCTAGCATTGGAAAACAAAATATAAAAACTCGTTGCTCTGATTGCTCAGATGTTCCTGGCAGGTTGAAGGCTTGTGTAAACAACCAAGCCCTTAATTTAGATCTGAATTGCTCTCCGTTCTCTCTAGTCAACCATAACCATAACAGCTCAGATGTTATTCAAAATGCAGCCTGTGTAGGATTTTATTCCCTAGCATGGTTCTCAGTTTGTTGGATCATTCATAACAGCAGCATCTTTCTCAGCTATCTCGCTGCCCATGGAGAACTTTGGGATTTCAATTTTCCTTGGGAAATATTCCTGTTATTGATGTTATTTATCAACACAAAGCAATTGTGCACATGTATTGTTGACATATCAAAGCGACATAGGGTTTTGTGTCACTATGAGCTTATACATTTGGGCATCAATATACAAAACAAATACAAAATCCAATACCAAACATATAGATGTGTGTTTTTCCTCTGTTGAAACTCTGTGCTCTTAATTTCTCCCTGGGAATCCAGTTTTTCCCCATTTCTTCTCACAGTAAGGCTATGCACTCATTAGTACATATCTGGTTCATTAGTAAGCTTTAAAAAATGTACTGTGAGCTAAATTAATGTGCACAAACTTACAAATTAACAAGCATAAATTGATTGTGCATGTTAAAGAAATTCAATTGGGGATTTTATGGAGACCTTGTAAGGAGAACTGTGTGAGAGCAGGCACTTTCCTGGCCAGCTGTGCTGCTGTTGACATCACCTGGGGGGTGGTATCGCAGCCCCCTTCATTTTCTTGGAAAGGCCACAGAATGTGGCTGCGTATGCGTGGCTACAGATGAATACCCAAAAGGGTATGATCAAAGGGGCAAGTCCCGCCCCTTTGGAGCCCCTTCAGAGCAACTGAGGGGCAGAATTCTGCTTGTCCTGATGGGGAAATGGAAAGAATTCAAATCCAGTGCTGCAAAGCCAATTTGGTGAAGGGTCCCAAAGACCATTCTGGTTCTGGTCAAGTTGATCACAGCAGTGACAGATCTACAAGTTATGTGAGTAGATTTACTTTATCTACTAGTCATATGGATATATTGCTGAAAGATGTTTGGTCTGTGGTTCTGAGAATTACTGTAGCAGAGGGTTAATTAATTAAAAAAAAATCCTATAAAAACTTACCCCGGGTCCGTTTTGGGCTCTGAGGGAGGCTGGTTGCCGGGTCCATGAGGCGCTATGGAAGCGCCGCAATTTTGTTTTGTTTTTTTTTTTGCTCCCGGGACGATTGAGCACGTCCCCGGGAGTGAAGAGCTGTTTGGGCATTTTTGGCCGGATTTGGGCCGATGGGGGGGGGGGGGGGGGGGCAGCACGGCAAGTTTCGGGGCCCGGGAGCGATGGAGCATGTTCCCGGGTCTGAAGATGTGAACCGGAGCGGGGGTGGAGTGCTTCGGGTGAGGGCTAGAGCTGGGCAGGAGAGAGGCGGCAGTGGACAGCGTCGTGGTGATTCTGGAAGGCCAGAGGTGGGGTCAGGAAGAAGCACTGCAGAAGGCAGCGAAACCAGTTTTTTTAAGGATGGCCGGCAATGCGTGCGGGACGTCGGCGCGCCTCA
Organism: Microcaecilia unicolor; assembly: GCF_901765095.1. Lineage (NCBI taxonomy): Eukaryota > Metazoa > Chordata > Amphibia > Gymnophiona > Siphonopidae > Microcaecilia > Microcaecilia unicolor. Next base: position 180,820,151 of record NC_044032.1, on the reverse strand, counting down.
TGCACAAATCGGCAACGCGCATTTCCGTGACTAGGCCGAAGCCGGGGCCTAAATTTTGGGCCGGCTTCGGAGGTTTTTTGCTTTTGCCTCCAATTTTGGCTGAGGACATCCGGGACCGGATACAACGTGTGAGGAAAATTGGGAAAGCAGGTAAGGGGTTTTTAACCCAGAATTTAAATTAGTTTATTTTTAAATTGTATCTATGCGGTTTTTGATTTTTAGAAATTAAACGGTTAATGATTTTTAAATTCTGTTTTTGGATTTGGGGTCGGGAATTTTTTGGGATTTTTCTGGTATGTTAATTTTTGAATTTGAATATTTTAAGGGGGTCATTTGGGAGGGGTCTGGTTTTAAGGGGTTAAGAAAGGGTTAACTGGTTAAATTCGACGGAGTAGGTTTTAAATTTTTTGGGAATTTTTTCAGGGATTTTTAGAAGACTGTTGCGTGGTGGGGGTTAAATGTTGGGATATTTAAATTTTAAAAACACCGTTTTATAGAGGATGGGAGGTTTAATTGGCATGGGAAATTTGGGGTAATTTGATGGAAATTTTTAGGTGTTTTTTATTAATTGAAGAATTTCCCATTGATTTCTATGGGGATTTTTCAATTAAAATGGGGATTGAGCAGTGCTGCTCAACATTCCGCTTGTCAGCAGGGAGAGTTGGAATGTTGAGCAGGACTAGGGATTGGCTGGCTGAAGGCGGAATCCCAAGCCAAGCAGCCGTCTCCTAGGAAACGGTCAGTGGGACAGTTGAGAGAGCGCTGGTGACTGTGGAGGTGGAAGGAAGTGTGTTTGGTGGTGTGTCTGATGTGGTGAGTTTGGAGTGATCTTGAGAAGGTTGGAAGTGGGATTTTGACTGAGTTTGGTGATAGGAGGGCAGTGTGTGAGGGGAAAGTGGTGAGTTGGAAGTATTTTGTAATTTTTTCTGGTGGAATCTGGAAGGTGTAAGGAGGTGTATATATGTTTGTGCTCATTAGTTTAGGGAAAAATAAGTAAGGTTAGGGGGTTTAGCGAGGGTATAGTTATTTTAATTTTCTTAGTAAAGTGTTGCCCAGTGTTTTAAATTGTATATATTTAAGTCATTTAGTGTGGGAAGGGGTTGGTTAGGAAGATAGGGTTTTCCTTCCATTTATTTTTATTAAGAGCGAGGTGTAGGGTGACGGTGGCAAAGACAGTGGCAAAGAATTATGGAAAACCTGAGCTCGCACGCAAGAAAGACCGCGGAGGATTCTGCATCAGAATAAACCGCAGCTAAGTGACAACACAGTGACAGGACAGGGAAATAATTTTTACTTACCTGAGTTGGGTCACTGGGGTTGTCTTACGAGGACCTGTGAGAAAAGGGAAAAGAAAAAGGACACAAAGTATCAATTCTTTAAAGTTGAGATACAAGGGAGAGTTAAGAAAAAAATTAGTCAGAAAGAAAAATTTACACTTAATACTTATCTGATAAGAATCTTGGTATCGATACCAGAGGGAGAAATTCTGAAAAAGAGAAAAAAAGTTATACAATTGTAAAATACATTTGGTTTTGCACTAGAATATAAATGTTGATATATTATTGTAATTGAGGGAAATTGGGGTATTGGAAAAGAAAACATACTGTTGTAATCAAATTCTATAAGGTTAGTGGTTAAAGTCTGTTAGTTAATAATTTATCCTTTTATTTTTTATTTTTATTTATAAATTTTAAATTACATTCATGTAATAACATAAACATAAAGGAATTCAGAAAAATCAAAAGTAATTCTACATAAGAGAAACCTTATTAATTTTTTGTCCACAATTAGATCCAAGCTCTAAGTAAATTAATTTCAAATACATTTGAGAAAAGGAAAAAGAAAAAAGAAACGGAAGGGTTTCCTCAAAAGATGCAGCCGATACATAGTTCTTCATAACAGAAAGTCTTATTCTACTCCTTAGACAGGATAAATTCTAATAGTTTACTAGGTTCAAAAAACATATAATTAGAGGAATTTAACGAAACGAGACATCTACAGGGATACATGAGAAGAAAGGTTCCACCTATGTTTAGGAGTCTTAATTTCAATTGTAAAAATTCCTTCCTTCTCTTTTGTGTATCCCTAGAAAGGTCTGGGAACATTTGAATTCTTGCTCCCAGAAAACTATCTTTGATATGGCTGAAAAACAATTTAAGTATATTATTTCGGTCCAGTTCAAGTGCAAACGTCACTATCATAGTGGTCCTTTCTGTGACAGCCTCCAGTGACGTCTCAAGGAATTCAGTTAAGTTTAAATTTGGTAAAGCTGAGTTTTCTACATTTCTTATACCAGAAATATACTGAATCCTAGTAATAGGCGGAATATTCTCCGGGGGAATATGCAGAACATCCTTAAGGTATCTTTTAAACATTTCTAACGCAGGTATCAATGGGGATTTGGGAAATTTCAAAAGTCTTAAATTGTTTCTCCTTATCTGGTTTTCAAGGTATTCAATCTTCCGAATTTGAATATTTTTGTCTTTAGAAACAGAGGAAGAGAAATTTTTAAAGGTTTGCATATCATTTTCAAGTACCTCTATTTTAGTTGTGTGAGTCTCGAGCTGGACAGAAAAAGAATCCTGAATTTGCTTAATTTCAGCCATTTCTCCACGAGTGGCATTGGATATCTGCTGAAGAGTAGCATTTAGACCCTGTATTGCGTCCCATAAAATATCAAGGGTCACTACAGCCGGTCTTTGTCCACCGAGAGCTCCAGAGAGATTCTCCTGTGCCTGAGAGGAAAGGGAATGTACATCCTGTCCTCGCGCTGTTCCCATAGGTGAAGAAGTCGCTACGGGGCCTCCTCTTGCAGCAGCAGGGAGTCCTCCACTCTCGGGTGTACCAAACTGTTGCTCTGCCGAAGCAATCTCTTCTCTGGGTCTCGGGGGGGCTGTAATCGAGGGAGGACTTAATGTAACTCCCTCGGTACTAAGTTCCCATTGTTCTTCCTGGTTTACCGTAGCACTCATTGAGGCCCCCGGCGTTCGGGTCACCATCTCATCTAGAGTTGCCTGTCTCATGGTGGAGGACACGGAACGGCTCGTGGAGGTGAGCACGTTAACTTTTGCTTTCCTTTTCCCCATAGCCAACTCACGGGGCTCGTAGGGGAAAAACCACAATCCAGGAATCTTACTACCGTTCAGGAGACACTTGAACGCACGTCCGTTTCAAACGCCATCTTGGATCCCCCAGTGTTGCTGAATATTGGCCTAATTTATCCTTTTAGTATTTGAATTGAATTAAAATATTGTTGTTTTTGGTTAACCACTTTTTCCGTTTGGTTATTTCAAAAGCAGGACAAATCCAAATTTAGCTTATTTTTCCCCTCATTTTCTTTGAGATTTTGAGGCGTGGTTAGTGAACTGTCGGCCTCTCCGTCCTTGGTGAGGTGATTCTGGGCACTAATAGTAATTTTAAGTGCTCAGGGACACTTTACACTGAGGAACGAGGGGGGGTACAACGACATTACATAGTAATTTGGTACAGCTTTCAAAATTTACTGAGGATTCAGTTACACAGCTTTCAGATTACGAGAATAGACTAAATAAAGCAGACCACCACCTGGACAAAACAGACTCTCAGAAACTTGCACTTCAATCTTTTATTTTCTCCATTGCTAAGGATAGTCTGATTTTACATCTTCAGCTAGAAACAGTAGACAATATGTCAAGGGCAAAAACGTCCAGGGCTAAAAGCTAGATGTTTTGGTTTAGACCCGTTTTAATTATGCCTAAATCATAAAAAGGTGCCCTAAATGATCAGATAACCACTGGAGTGATTAAGGTATGACTCCCCTCTTTACCCTCCCACTGGTACAGAAAAAGAACCTGTACACATCCCTACCTCACAGCACAGATGGAACCATCAAAAATAAAGAAATGAACATGTTTGCTTTAGTGCTTATGCATTATATTTTGTAGTGGTCAATTAGTGGTCAGGTAGACATAATGAGGGGATTCTATAAATGGTGGTATAAATTGCCCCCCCCCCCCAAAAAAAAAAAAAAAAAAAAAATCAGCACTAAGCAATATTCTAAAGAGGGCACTCCGGGATGAGCACCCTTTTTAGGATAGTACTTAGAGTTGATTCTTACGGCTAACTTTAAGGCTCCAGCATTTATGCCTGCAGAAACTTTGTGTAAATGCTGGCATCTAAGTTTAGGGAGTTGAGTGTGCAAATCATAGTATTCTATAACATTGTGCTTAATTTCTAGGAACACCCCGCGATCCACTGATACTCCTCCCATTGCCACACCCCTTTTGAGTTGAGTACTATAAAAGTTAGGCATGTATGTTATAGAAAAGCCTAGAGCAATTGCACATGCAAATTCACATGTCTAAGCTTTGGTGACCTATATGGAATTTGAGGGAATATACAGATCCTAGGCTTTTTTGTATTAGCATGTATGTTAACTGCATGCATGAAATATGGATTCTGTATTTTAGTAGGTGTACTATTAGATGCATCATCTATTAAATGCATTTTTAGCACGTATGCTAACATTTGCATTGGGTGCAAAAATAAACCATTTTAGCAGTTTAGAATTAGTGCAAAAGCTCCTATGGGGTAATTTCACAAAGAAATATTTATATGTAAACTCTGTTGTACATACTTTAGCTGCTTACATTTAAAGCAGCTCCCAATCAGGCATACATGTATCCACCACATTATAGCCATGATTACAACAGCTTTTCTGATGCTAATTTTATAAAGACACATTGGCACCAATGTGTCTATAAAAGAGTCTGAAAATAGGCACCTACTTGACCTCCCAACTCTTTGAAAGTAATTTTATAACAGGGTGCCTAGTTAAAGAGGGCAAGCACTTACAGTTGTATTTTATAAAGGTGCAGTGGAGGGGTATTTTCGAAAGGATATCCAAGACAGAATAGGAACATCCATGTCAAAATGTCCCAAATGGACGTCCATTTCACATGTATTTTCGAACAGGATACAGCAATGGAAATGTCCAACATGAGCATCCATCCATTTTCCAAACTGAAACGTACATATTTTGAATGGGGGAGAAAAAGGGACATGGGCATCTATATGGTGGAAGTCTTAGAAAATGGCCACACAGACATCCATATAGAGCAGAGGGTCAGCCTAGTGGTTAGTTCAGTGGACTGTAAACCAAGGGACACAGGTTCAAAACTCACTTTAACTCTTTGTTTTTTGTAATTATGAGCCCCCCAGGAACAGAAAAGTACCTACTGTACCTGAATATACACCACTTCAATATCTTTGCTGGTGCCTTATATATTTAGGGGGACAGTAATCATTGGTGATTAAGCAGGTGTCATGCCTTAATCCCTCCAGTTGACAGCTTCTCAATCAAAGTTCTTTTCTGTAACCTGGATGTTCCTGAAACAGATCTAAATAAAGACGTCCATCTTTTTAGACGTGGATATTTCTACCCTTTCGGTAATTTCTGTTGGATGACCAGATTTCAGGCCTTCCCTAGTCCCAACCAAAACATGCCCCCTTGCTATTTGGATGTTCTGCAGTGATGGACATCCCTATTCTACATTTGCAAAATCACGCACATGGACGTTCATTTCAGCCCTTTGAGATGGCCATATGTTTTGAAAATGAGCTAAAAAATATGATATTTTCTGCTTGTTTTTATTTGGTGGTGACACAAAATGAAATAGGATATGACAGTCTGGAATGGCCTGGCATTGAACTTCTGGGTATAACATTGGTGGTGGTGAGGAAAATGCTAGTGCCACTGGCTGAATATCAACCCCAGAAGATGAAAGACAGTACTTGAGATTGAGAATAATGTCCAAAATGGTAGACTGAAGGCAGGAGCTAGGAAGACTGAAAGGATATGAGATATCCAAATGTAGTCAAATGTTCATAATAATTTTATTTATATTTTATTTATATTACAATAACATGCCTTTTTTCATTAGATTCACACAAAGCACTATACAGCATATTAGACTGAAAGACTGAAAGGATACAAAGAGGGGCATAATTGAACAAAAACGTCTATCTCCATGGGCGTTTATCTCCGAGAACGGGTCCGTGAAGGGGCGGACCGAACCGTATTTTCGAAAAAAATAGACGTCCATGTTTTATTCGACAATTTGTGAGCTGGGCGTTTTTGTTTTTCAGTGATAATGGAAAATGAAAGCGCCCAGCTCAAAAACGAATAAATCCAAGGCATTTGTTCGTGGGAGGGGCCAGGAGTCGTAGTGCACTGGTCCCCCTCACATGCCAGGACACCAACCGGGCACCCTAGGGGGCACTTTTACAAAAACAAAAAAAAAGGTAAAAGAGCTCCCAGGTGCATAGCACCCTTCCCTTGGGTGTTGAGCCCCCCAAATGCCCCTCAAAACCCACCGCCCACAAGTCTACACCATTACTATAGCCCTAAGGGGTGAAGGGGAGCACCTACATGTGGGTACAGTGGGTTTGGGGGGGCGGTTTGGAGGGCTCCCATTTACCAGCACAAGTGTAACATGTGGGGGGGGGGATGGGCCTGGGTCCACCTGCCTGAAGTCCACTGCACCCCCTAATAACTGCTCCAGTGACCTGCATACTGCTGCCAGGGAGGAGTGTATGACATTTGAGGGTGAAAATAAAAAGTTGTGAAATGGCATATTTTGTGGTGGGAGGGGGTTTGTGACCACTGGGGGAGTCAGAGGAGGTCATCCCCGATTCCCTCCAGTGGTCATCTGGTCATTTAGGGCACTTTTTGGGGCCTTATTCATGGAAAAAGAGGGTCCAGGAAAAGTGCCCTAAATTCTCGCTAAAAACGCATATTTTTCTTCCATTATCGGCGAAAGGTGCCCATCTCTGATCGCCCGATAACCACGCCCCAGTTCCGCCTTCACCACGCCTTCGACACGCCCCCATCAACTTTGTCCGCATCCGCGACGGAGTGCAGTTGAAAACGTCCAAATTCGGCTTTCGATTATACCGCATTATTCGTTTTTGTGAGATAAACGTCTATCTCCCGATTTGGGTCGCAATGTAGACGTTTTTCTTTTTCAATTATAAGCTGGAAAGTGTAACTATAAGATGACCCATTATTCCTTGGGCCTCAGAGTGTCCAGCCTAGTGAGTTAGTGACATCAACTATTAGAGGCCTGGCAGAAAAAACAAACCTTTACTTGCTTCCTGAAGTGGGAGCAGTTCTAATTTTGTTAAGAATTTTCTAGGAGAGAGCACCCTAGGTGTGAGGGCTAGTCCCATGTTCAGGCATGGTCGCTAGAAGTATTCTATAAACATTTGCCATGCGTATTCTATAAATCTAGGCGTAGTTTACAGAATATGCCTATGCGGAAATATTTTGGTGCCTATTTTTCAGGCACTATAGATAGAATCTAGTCCTTTACTTTTACAAAAAACAAATGTACAAGCCTGTGCAGCCTTTCTAACTGTGGTGTTTTTGAAAGGGAAAGTCCTCTCATACTTTCCCTTTGAAAACTGTGGCAAACACGGTACATGAAGAGTATATAAGTGTGTGTATTCATTTGAAATGTAAGACAAAACAGCGAAGATGACTCAAAAAGTGGACGACGCTCCAGGTGAAAATAACTGTTTATTGAAGAATGAACAAGACTCAACACAGCTGTGTTTCGGCCTATAAGGCCTGCATCAGGAGTCTATTTAAAAAACAACATATAAAATCAACAAGGAACATAAAAATGCAATTAAAAGTGACATTATAAAAACAGAGTATTATGCCTAGTTTTGACACAGTAATAAATAACACAACACAAATGAGAAATATCTATAGATGATTAATTAAATTAATATTGTCTCAAAGGAAGGATATCTTTAGATAATTAGTTAACCTAATATTGTCTCGAAGGAACATTGATAATTTATGACAATCAAATCTTTTTACAACTTCAAATCTTTGTGCAACTTCATTTGAAATGACATAGTTTAATGTTGTTGTTCTTGTTGAGGGTTTTTTTTGTCCAAAACAACAGATTAAAAAACAACAAACCTTTAAAATCCCCAGATTTTTCAGACTCTGCATGCGTATGCTAATTCTGAATAGCGGACACTCTATTGGAAGAGCGCACCCTCTTTGCTGTAGTGTAAAGTACAATATTTTGTGATGAGTGCACACTGTTTACTATATATTATCCTCCCCCTCCAAAAAAAACAAAAAACAAAATGAAAATTCCTGTAAGCAACATTGGAGCCACTCTGATGAATTTGTTGCTCTAATAACAGTATATCAAATATCAAAATAAATACATACATAAGCAAATAATATGCCATTTTATGCAACTGAATAGTCATGTGAGCCCCTCTCCCTTTCAAATATTGCTTTTACTTTTTTATACATAGTATATTCACTATCACCCTTTATTTCCAGATACAAAGAAAAAAAAACTACTAAAAGTCCATTCTTTTGAGAGGAAGAAAGGTTCAGCAGGCAACAGTATTAACTTGATTGAACTAAGCAGCAGAACTAGGACCAGTACTGATTTCATATGGGACTGTTAGCAATAGTTTGTGATTACTGTGATTCTATCTTCTTTAACTTGTCTGTCGTCTTGCAAACAAATCAAAAAAATAAAGTGAAAAAAAATCTGTGCTCCTCAGTTTGTATTCAGGTAGTGCTAAATAAAGTTGTTCTGAGAAACCTCGGTGAAATACACAGCATATCTCATTATTTTACACGTCCTTAGTGTTCCCCAGATGTGTGCCTTGAACGTGCATTACTGTATATGCCAACTATTTTTCTACCTTCCATTTCTCTGCTTATCGATTTTCACTAGTTCTTTATCTGCCTTGGGTATAGAAGTTATGCTTTTGAGTATAATCACTCTTGTTGCATCTGTTTCCTGTATCTAGTTGATAAAGTAAACATCATAACTTAATACACCTGTTTGCTAGCTTCCTTGTTAATTTGCCATCATCTTGACTCTTGCTGTCAACTGAAAGCATTTTCAATATTTTGTGATAGGTTGATGATGCATTACCCAAACTATCATTGTACTGAAATGTTCTCTGGCTTTCCTTTTTCACACAATCGTAGAAGAAAGGCCACTGATAAAATTCCTGATACAAGGGAAAGCGTGGACATCAGGCAGTGATTTCTAAGAACAGGAAAGCATAGTGAACTAGGAAAGCATGAGTGAGTCCAGCTCTCATGAGAGTGAATCTATGACTCTAAGAACATGTGGCTGATCAGACATTAAAGGGGTTATACTAAAAGGCTCATTTTCAAAAGAGAAAAACGTCCAAAAAGTGACATGTCTGCATTTATTTATTTATTTGTAGCATTTGTATCCCACATTTTCCCACCTATTTGCACGCTCAATGTGGCTTACATTGTTCCGTAATGGTGATCACCAATTCCAGAAAAGAGAAATACATAGTTAAGATGGAGGTGACAGAGTAGATTAGATAATACAGGTGAAGAAAGTTCATTTTCGTAATAAGAAATAAAAGATATGGAATTAAACTTCAATCGTGATAAATTAGCTTGAATAATCAGAGATATTACACTTCAATCATGGTAGATTAGTTTGAACAATCAGAAAATAAAGGGTTACGTTTTGAATAATTCTGGTGTAAATTTTATTACTGGTATTTAGGATGGATCTTTGTGGTATGCCTTTTTGAATAGGTTGGTTTTCAGTAATTTTTTGTGTCGTGTGTTGTTTTTATGGATTTTGGTTTTTCACAAAAACGTCGAAATCAGTATTTTTGGATGTTTTTCTCTGAAGTCCGTAAGAAGTACATCCAAATCTCAAGGGAGCGTGCCAGGAGCATGTTCAAGGTGGGACTTGGGCGTTCCTAGGACTTAGATGTTTTTCAGCAATAATGGAACAAAACAAAGATGACATTTTGAGCAAGGCCTGTTTTTATAGTGAATAGATGCAGTGGGGCTTGAACCCACTTCCTCAAGATCAAGGTTTGCTGCACTAACCACTAGGCTACTCCTCTACTCCACAGAAGAGGTGCCCCAAATGACCACTGGATGGACTCGGGGATCACCTCCCCTTACTCTCCCAGTGGTCACTATCCCCCTCCCTCCCCCAAAAATGTGATTAAAATATTTCTTGCCAGCCTTTATGCCAGCCTCAGATGTTATACTCAGGTCCATTAGAATAGCATGCAGGTCCTTGGAGTAGTCTAATAGTGGTGCAGTGCACTGCAGACAGGTGGACCCAGGCTTCTATCTCCCCCTACTTGTTACACTTGTGGAGGAAACTGTGAGCCCTCCAAAACCCACCAGAAACCCACTGAACCCACGTATTGGTGCTCCCTTCACCTGTAAGGGCTATGGTAGTGGTATACAGTTGGGGGTAGTGGGTTTTTTTTTGGGGGGGGGGCTCAACAGACAAGGTAGGGGAGCAATGGACAGATATGTATATGGGAGCATTTTATAAAGTCCACTGCAGTGCCCCCAAGGATGACCTATTGCTTTCCTGGGATCTCACTTTTCCTCTATTCTACTTGATGCCAAGCTTTCTATTTTTTTATAACATTTGAGCCTTGTGTCTATTGTTTATCAGTAGATTTGGGCTTTGAATTCAGATCTATAGACAAAAAGGAGGTCTCATTACATATATCTAAATAACAGAATGCTATTTTCCATACGTCATAGCAAGAGTGTACATTCCCTGATTACCTGTCCAAATGCAATGGAAGCTTTTACTTCCTCAGTGCATGTAAATGGTTTCATCCCTGTGTGGATTATCTGATGCCATGTGAGGCTTTCTTTCCAACCAAAGCTTTTACCACACTCAGGACATATACGTGGTTTCACTTCTGTGTGCATTATATGGTGCATTGTGAGGTTTGCCTTCTGACCAAAGCTTTTACCAGACTCTATACATGCAAATGGTTTCTCTCCTGTGTGGACTTTCTGATGCACCTTAAGATTAACATTACAACTAATGCTCTTACCACACTTTGAACATGTGAATGGTTTCACTCTATTGTGAATTTTCTTGTGTATTTTGTATGTTTTGCATTTGGATGCTTTTTGTTTGAAAATGGACTAAAAAATAAAACATCTAAATCACAAAATGTTTTTCCAAACAGCATTTTCAAAAGTAAAAAATAGATGATATTTTTTGTAGAAAATTACCTTTCCTTTTCTGATTTTGGACGTTTTACATAAAACATCCAAATTCAGACGTCATATCAAAAAATGCCCCTTGTGTATTTGACTTGTAATGAAGTTAATGTACAGTGCATGCATTGTCTCTGTTTTAACTGTAATAGAAGATGCTGGGCATTCCACCAACAGGTAACATAGAGGCTTTGTACTTACTATGTGCTAATGTTGGCAATTAATGTTTGGTAACTAAAAAAAGAATTTACCATACTTCAGTCCCTGTTCCTAACATCTTAAGGTAGTAGGGTACTCTCGCTATCTCTCATTCAGACTTCCCTATACTTAGAATTGGTTATCATATACATATCATTGATTTATATGCAGCAGCCGGTATTTTAGGCAAATCTAATTATTCTAAGCAGTTTTCATTTATTCTCAGTCAAACAGCCATAATGCAATTGCTCTTGGGAATCACACACAAAGGATATATTTTTCTCACAAAATGTGCACATTATTTCTGTTTTAAAGGAAAATGCTTCATACAGCACTTCTGAACACTTTGGGGTCTGATGTTTTCTGGTAAATATTCATCCGGCAGCAGTTAGTGCTTTTAAACGCTGACCATCGCCGGATAATAAAGCCCCTGATATTCGATGCCAGACCAAGTCTGGGCACCAGCATTGAATATCTGAGGCTAATTTCTCAGAGCTGACTATCAGACTGGGACCCAGATAAGGAATAAACAATCCTTAAATGGGCCTGTTGTCAATCGCCTTTACAATAAATATGTTTCTTCTTATTGTGTTTTGCACACTTGCCCCCCCCCCCCCCAACTATTTTGAAAGCTGCTTCTACTTATTTTAAAAGACTGTTATTTGAATGGTTAGACCTTCTATTCTCAGAGGGGTGCTTTCCTTCTCAATTAGGGTAAATAATAATCACCCAAATTCTGAAGAATTAAAAAGAATCAAAACCCTTAGGGGATGATTTTTGAAAGAGAAAAAATGTCTAAAAAGTGCAATAAAGCAGCATTTGGACATTTTTCTCACCAAAATGTCAAAATCAGTATTTTTGAAACCCATTTTCAAGAAGTTTTTTTAATGCAGTTTATCTGCAGTGCATCCAAATATCAAGGGAGCATGTCAGGGGTGTGTTAAGGGTGGGATTTTTGGTGTACCTAAGACCTTCAGATATAATGGATCAAAACGAAAATGTCCAGGATTAAAACTAATATGTTTTGAGCTAGACCTGTTTTAATAATGACTAAGCCCCCTCCCCAAAAAATGCCCTAAATGACCAGATAACCACAAACCAGTCTCTATGACAGCCTCTGATGTTATAGCTAGTCCTATTAGAGCAGCAAACAGGTCCCTAAAGTAGCCTCAGTGAAGAGCACTATGGAAAAGGGGACCCAGGTCCATAATCCACTGTAACTGTTACACTTGTGGTAGAAACCCACAAATCCCACAAAAACCTACTGTACCCACATATATTTATTTATTGCATTTTTATCCCACATTTTCCCACCTCTTTGCAGGCTCAATGTAGGTGACACCTGCAGCCACAAGGGCTATTATAGTGGTGTACAATTGGGTACAGTAGGTTTTTGGTGGGTTTCGGAGGGCTCACTAAGCAATATAATGTAGCAACGGTGATATGTGTACCTGGGAGCTTTTAAGTGTAGTCTACTGCAGTGCCCCCCTAGGTGCCCCACTGCTCTGCTGGAATGTCTGTGTGGTCGGTCTACTAAGAATGCTTACCCCTCATACATCCCAATGGCTTGATTTTGTGTTGTTCACTTGGATGTTTTTTTTTTTCAAAAATGAACCAAAAAGATAAACACACAGAGCTTAAAAACATCCAGCGTATGGCCATTTGCTATTCGTATTCTGGACGTTTTGAGCAAAACATCTAAAGTCAGACTTTGATACCTTTTTTTGTGAAGTTGATGGAGGGCTTGGTGGCCTTACAATTGACAGATTAATTGGATAAACATGATATCTGGTTTTAGATCATCTTTCAGCACCAAAACAGTTATTTGTTCATTATTTGATAATGCCTGTGAACTGTTATGTACTGGGAAAAAGGCTTTGGTGCTTCAATTCGATCTTTCAAGTGCTTTCGATTGAGTTGATCATGATATCTTGTTAAACATTCTGGAAAAACTAGGAATGGTAGGCAAAGTTCGTGACTGGTTTTATGGTTTCCTTATTCTACATTCTTTTAAAATGCAGGATGAATTCTGAGAGAAATAGAGTAATTGTTGCAGAGTACACCTTTTTAATGTGTACTTGCATTCATTAGGTTTTCTCTTACAACAATTAGGAATCACTTTTTACAGCTATGCAGATGACATAACTGTATTTATAGCAACTGATTTCTTGGTCCCATTTAATTCACAACATCATTAATAGTTTGGAGCATTGGATGAAAATGCATAAATTACAATTGAATACAGAGGAAGACCAAGTTTATGCTTATTAGTAATTAATCAGATAAAAAGGAAAGTGCTGTAACTATAAATCAAATAACATCACTTTTTAATAGTAATTAAAATTTTGAGGGTAGTTGTTGATTCCAAATTGACATTAAAACAAGTTAATGCTTTAACTCAGAAATCATTTTTTATTATGAAAAATCTTCAGAATGTTCACAAATATTTTGTCCATGATCATTTCCATTTAATTGTACAGTTTTTTGTACTTAGCCTTTTAGACTATTGTAACATTATCTATCTGGGGTGCTCTAAACACGTATTTAAAATACTACAATCTATCCAAAATATGGCAATACATCTAATTTATTCTCTTAAGAAATATGATAGTGTGGCAGCTTATTATTTAAAAACTCACTGGCTTCCTGCCTACGCAAGGGTTTCCTTTAAATTTTGGTGTTTTCTCTTTAAAGTTTTGTTTGGCTTAGCACCACTATATTTATTGAATCATTTCATATTTCAAGTATCTTTTAAAAATACAAAAAAATGCTTATCCTTCCCTGAAAAGTAAGGGGAAATTTACCCTCTCTTTTCAAGCTGCCAGAATAGATACATGTGTTATTTCTTTATTTTTGTCTGCTGATAACTACATGAATTTTAGAAGTACAGTCAAACCTTATTTATTTAGAAAATATGTTTTGGATTTTAAAGTCTAATTGTAACTTTGCAGGTCTAAGTATATACCTGCACTTTAATTTTAATTGGTATATGTTAACATTTAGGTTAACGTTATTGTGACAGGTTATAAGATATTAACGTGCCATTTATTAGCTTTATATTAGTTGAAGTTTTTATATTGTAATTTCCTTGTACATGTCCAGCTTCTTAGTTTTTGCAATCCATATAGAACCACAAGGTCAACTGCAGAATGTAAGTTATATTGTAAATTGCCCTAACTTTACAGTGCTTTTTCAATGCCATGGTAGAGCTACTGAGGCATTGGCATGTGCCAATCTTGCACTACTGCCAGTCGACCTCAATAGCTGGCAGTAGTGCTGCCCTCACCACATGCCATTTCCTTAGCAACTGGAAATGTTATTTTTTTTAAATTTTACCACTGAATATTTATCTGGCGGTAATTAGGCAGCGCCATGCACTGCCTGGTTACTACCAGGTTAGTGCAGGAGCCCTTACCACCTCCTAAATTGGAGGCAGCAAGGGCTCCCACAAGAAATGGCCATGCCATGCACAATCATTTCCTTTAAAAATACACGCTGTGGTAAAAGGGGACTTAGCATGCAGCAATATCACTGCAGGGCCCTTTTTTACCACATCTTGGTAATAGGACCCCTTTATGTGGTTGCTCAGCAGATTAGCAAACTGAAAATCACTGCTAACCAGCTATGGGGCCCTTTTACTAAGCTGTGTAAGTGTCTACTTCAGGGGCGTAGCCAGACTTAACATTTATTTTGGGAGGGGGGCCAGAGTTAACATGGGGGGCACTAGGCATATAGATGTGAGTATTATTTAGTATACTCCTAAATAATGCCTTAGCATGAACTTTATGATGGATTTCTAAGTAAACAGTCTGTTCTGCATCAACACAAACCACATTCACACTTATGGAAACTTTGGAAACAAACATTTTTAAATATCTTACTTCAGTCAATCACAGAACACAGATAAACCCTCAATAATTACAGAATAAAGGACCAAAAATTAGAAAAGGAAAGAAAAATCACATTCTCTATAAGCAGTACAGCACAGGAGAAATAAAAATAAAAATGCATTCTCTACTGTAGGAAGCAAAATGCAATCTTACTTTCTACCCCAAAATAAAACCCACATGTAAATTATCTGGATACCCATGAAATGTTAAAAATTTGTGGGACCAGTGTTTTCAGCCACAGTGTTTAAATATATTCTGCAAAGACGCGCCATATTCATTAGGAGGGTATTTACCGAATAGCAATTAGACAACATACTAGTGTATACGTGTGTAAGTGGACACGTGACTCATCATCTATACGTTAATATTCAAAACATTTGCAGCTGTTACAAAAATAAAGCACCTCTTGCCCAACCAGATCCATCAATCTGAGTGCAAGTAAATCAGGGAAACGGTGGGAGAACACAACAGAGCCGATCAACATTACCCCACATCCCTTAGAACTAACACCAATAAAACATGCATATAGGGAAATAGATAAAATCCGGATACCCTAGATCCGTCTATGAGGGGCATAATCGAAAGGAACACCCAAGTTTTGCTGATATCATCCTCGCAAAACGTCCCGATGGAGAAGCAGGGAAACTTGTATTATCGAACCAAGATGGACGTCCATCTTTCGTTTTGAAAATAAGGTCGGGGACAACCAAATCGCAAAATTTAGGTCGTCCTTAGAGATAGTCGTCCCTAGACTTGGTCATTTCTGATTTTCGGTGATAATGGAAACCAAGGACGTGCATCTCAGAAACAACCAAATACAAGCCCTTTGGTCGTGGGAGAAGCCAGCATTCATAGTGCACTGGTCTCCCTGACATGCCAGGACACCAAATGGGCACCCTAGGGGGCACTGCAGTGGACTTCATAAATTGCTCCCAGGTACATAGCTCCCTTACCTTGTGTGTTGAGCCCCACAACTCCCCCA
This sequence comes from Microcaecilia unicolor, assembly GCF_901765095.1. NCBI lineage: Eukaryota > Metazoa > Chordata > Amphibia > Gymnophiona > Siphonopidae > Microcaecilia > Microcaecilia unicolor. Next base: position 180,804,016 of record NC_044032.1, on the reverse strand, counting down.
AAACCCACTACCCACAACTGTACACCACTACCATAGCCCTTACGGGTGAAGGGGGCACCTAGATGTGGGTGCAGTGGGTTTGTGGTGGGTTTTGGAGGGCTCACATTTACTACCATAAGTGTAACAGGTGGGGGGGATGGGCCTGATTCTGCCTGCCTGAAGTGCACTGCACCCACTAAAACTGCTCCAGGGACCTGCATACTGCTGTAATGAACCTGAGTATGACATTTGAGGCTGGCAGAAACTATTTTGAAAGATTTTTTTGAGGGTGGGAGGGGGTTAGTGACCACTGGGGGAGTAAGGGGAGGTCATCCCCGGTTCTCTCTGGTGGTCATCTGGTCATTTTGGGCACCTTTTTGTGCCTTGGTCATAAGAAATACAGGACCAGGTAAAGTCGTCCAAGTGCTCGTCAGGGACGCCCTTTTTTTTCCATTATGGGTCGAGGACGTCTATATGTTAGGCACGCTCAAGTCCCGCCTTCGCTACAACTGCGACAAGCCCCCGTGAACTTTGGTCGTCCCTGCAACAGAAAGCAGTTGTGGATGCCCAAAATCGGCTTTCGATTATACCGATTTGGACGACCCTGTGAGAAGGATGCCCATCTTCTGATTTGTGTCTGTATATGACCTTAAATCAGGCTTCAGTAAAGAATCAGGCTTTTAACCAGTCAGCCACATCCTCGGATCTCTATAGTAGTAATTAGTTCTAAATCATAATCATTGTGTTATTTGGAGGGGTTGGTTATAGGGACTCCCTGTATTCATGCACAGATATTTTCACCTAGTAAAGAGCCACCAAAACAGACATCATGTTATTAGATTCAGGTGCTCAATAATCAGATTTACTATTTATAGGTACAATTTAGGTTGAAAGCTGGGAGCATTTGACATCTTTATTTTTTTCTGCATGTACATCCAAAGAAAAAGATGATAATGGGAGCTTGCTCCTTTTGTTTTGTGGAATGCAGTGGTATATTATAAAAATGCACTTTTTAATTACTACTATTTCACAGAGAGGTATTAAATAATGAGGGAAGGGCTTCATACATTCAGAAGTGCTGCCCAGAGGCAGTTTAAATGTGCCAACATTGCCCAGTTCAGCACAACATTAGCTGACAAGTTCATACAAAGTTAATTATGTTCAGTGGAAAATAAATCTGTTGGCTCAGGCTACTTGCTATGTGAATATTTCATCACTGTTTCATTATTTCTGCCAAGTATTACATATTATGGGCATTTGCTTTAAACTTTTGATTGTGTTAATTCATTTATGTAGATCTTACATTGCTTTTTAAACCAAAAGACAAATCCTAAGCGTGGTTGAACAATTAGGTATAAACTGTGTTGTTCTGACTTTGCTTGTTTTGGACTGCTTTGGGTCCTACTGATCTGTACAACTGCTGTCTAGAATTTTGGAAGATGGAATTGAGAAAATAAAATTTAAGTTTTGGATGTACTCTGTAGAAGTTGTTGTTTATTTTTGCAACATGCATATATGGATGACTGTTCTAATGTGTGTATGTGATAATGTTTGAATAACTGTCTATATATATGGCTATGATTTCTGAACATGCAGAATCATTAAAGAACAGAATTTTAAATGCCCAGTTGAATATATATACTAATCTCAAACATGTTTCAGACATATCCATCTACTTGCTCCCATGATGTTACTGAATTATACCATTCTGTCTCACTGTATTTTCAAATGTAAGCCACATTGAACTCAAGTTTGCATGGAATAATGTGGGATATAAATATTTTTTAAAAATCCTTTATCCTCCACCTTTTAAGGCACTGCCTATCCAACTGGAAGGTGATGTCACAAGGAAAGCAAGTGTGGTCCAGTGAAGACTAACTCAAAATAACCTGTTTCTTAGCTGGGCTCTAGTATTACCATATTTAAAATGCAACCATAGAAAACCTTTGTGGTTACAGTATATTCACTAATAAGTTAAAAAATTAACTGGCTTTCTTGAAAGGATTATATAACACTAGTAAAAAAAGCCTGTTTCTCATTTAAATTAAATGGGCGCTAGCAAGGTTTTCCTCGGAGTGTGCATGTTTGAGAGAGTGTGTGTGAGAGTGACCGTGTGAGAGACAGAGAGGGAATGTGTGAGTGTGTGTGTGCGACAGAGAGAGAGTGAGACTGGGTGCGAGTGTGTCTGTGAGAGAGAGTGTGTGTGTGTGAGAATGAAACTGTGTGCCAGGGGCCACCCTCCCCTGCTCTCCCTCCCTCCCCCGCTCCCCCGCTCCCCCCTCCCTCCCAGTTTCAGGGTCGTCCCCCCTCCCTCCCTCCCAGTTCCAGGGTCATCCCCCCTCCCTCCCTCTGAGTTTCAGGGTCCCCCCTCTCTCTCCCAGTTCCAAGATAGTCATCCCTCCCTTCCTTCCAGGTCCAGGCCCCCTCCCTCTGAATTTTAAGTCATCTTGACATACCCATTCGGGGTTACGGCGGCCAGCAGCAGCGGTAAAAGGCGTGCAGGCTCGTCCCTTCTCTCTCTCTCAGCTCTGGTCCCGCCCTTGCGGAAATAGGAAATGAGGGCGGGACCAGAGCAGAGAGAGAGAGAGAAGGGCCGAGCCTGCACGCCTTTTACCGCTGCTGCCGGCTACAGTAATCCCGACTGGGTAAGTCAAGGTCAGCGTTGCTGGGCTGGTGAACTCGGAGGGGACTGCCGAACTGAGAGGGGGTGGCGGGGGGGCTTGGAGAGGGTCACCGTTGCAAGTGGGAGGGAGTGGCGGAGGGCTTAGAGGGGGTCAGTGTTGCTGGGCTGCTGAACTCTGAGGGGACTGCCGAACTAGGAGGGGGTGGTGGAGGGCTTAGAGGGGGGTCAGCGGTGCTGGGGGTGGTGTGGCAGGCAATGTGTGAGAGAGAGTGAGTGAGTATGTGTGAGAGAGTGAATGAGTATGCAGCCTTCCCTTCCCTCCAAGGGCGGGGCAGTGAGAGCGATTACGAACCCAGGAACACTACACGGCTTCACTGGCACGCTGCCACAGAGTCAGCTTCAGAATATTGGAGGTGCGAATCATTATATTAGATTTGTATACATGACTAGGAACATAAGCATATACTAATATCACAATTCCTCATGTACAGCCACAAAACAACCTTTTAGGGTGGATAGTGTTTTATTATCGACCATTTAGAAGAGATAAGAGTCTTTAGTTTTGGCACACACGTCAGCACAGGAACAAAATATAAGAAAACGAACGGACTGCATTAAGGGCTTATAGCCCATTTAGTTATGTTTAAACAAATGAGAGATCTGCATGAAACAAAATATTTATTTTTACTTTGACTTATAAAACTGCTTATCCCTGAAATATGCTCAAACCTGAATTATCCATTTGTGTATTTAAAATGTAAATTTCTACAAAACAGATGAAATGAAGATGTGATTTTACCTGTCCCAATGAAAGGAGAGTTTAATTTTACTTCCATTTAATTTCAATATATTCCATCTTTATAACACCAGGCTTCCCAAGGCAGATTACAACAACAGTTAAGATGAACCCAATCAGGAAACAAGATATCCTCACTGAAATGTGGCCATCTGTATTGTATAGAGAAGTGTAGAAAAATGAGCATTTCTTTACTGGATCCCTCTACCTCCCCATAGTTTTCCTACCTTGCCATGCACTGCACCCCTGCCCTCAACTGTCCACGGATGCTCCACAATTCCGGGAATAACTTGTATAGAATGTTTGTATGTTTGGGAAGCTTGCCAGGTGCCCTTGGCCTGGATTGGCCGCTGTCGTGGACAGGATGCTGGGCTCAATGGACCCCTGGTCTTTTTCCCAGTGTGGCATTACTTATGTACTTATGCTGGTGGTAAGGTCTCAGAATCAAAATGGACACGTGGCAATTTTCATTTTGCTGCACGTCCATTTTCGGCAAAAATTTTAAAAAGGCATTTTTGCAGGTGCACTGATAAATGATTCTGCGCACGCCCAAAACACGCGTCTACATTTTTCAGTGCACCTTAGTAAAAGGACCCCTAAGCTTGTTCTCCAGCCTATGCCCCCAGACCACCCACAAACAAGCCAGTTTCAGCATGGGTGGCTAGAGGGATATTCAGCAGCAATGTCTGGTTAAATAATATCCCCGGATAGCCTCAGACAAGTGATTTAAACAGCCAGGACACCTCTCCTCGCCATTTAAAGCAATTTAAATATCTACTCCTTTATTTCTTCCAGACTCCTGTTGTGTTTCCTGTCAAAGATAATGTGTTCTTCTGAAACATTTCATTCTTCCAGGAACTCTCAGGTACAGTTTTAAAACTGTTTATCTCTACAATTTTCTCTCTAATCAAATATCTTATTTTTCTCTTTCCAAAGCCTAATTTACTCTAGTTTTGCTTTGTGCATTTATTTATGAAATGTATATTCCATATCGTCTAACAATCTGAGCGGATCACAAATTACTAAAATAAATACAATAATTTTGCATTTGATTCTGCTCATACAATATAAATCATCCATGCTGTTGAGAACTAGATGGAAGAATTATGTGCTCTAAGCATTTCAAACTACTTCATGCATCTTGTCAATCATTAGCAAAATTTCAATCTTATGAATGCATCAGAACTTTTTTTTTTGTTACATTTGTACCCCACACTTTCCCACTCATGGCAGGCTCAATGCGGCAGGTAATGGAGGGTTAAGTGACTTGCCCAGAGTCACAAGGAGCTGTCTGTGCCTGGAATTGAACTCAGTTCCTCAGGACCAAAGTCTAGTGCCCTAACCACTAGGCCACTCCTCCATGTTAGTCTCTACAGGTAGGGTTAGTCAAGTTAGTCTCTACAGGTAGGGTTGGGATTTTTTCTATCTGCTTCCAGCTCTGTGGAAGCCAGAGCTCATCAGTTGTGATATGTAACAGGATTTTCAGTCTCTTGTTGTCAACTGAGGTCTCTATATATTTTGAAGGCACTCTTCAGACAGCGTACACCTTCCTCCACACTCACTTATTTCTGCAGCTCAGTCATCCTCATGCATTGTCTCTCTTACCAAGGGGCCCTTTTACTAAGCAGCAGTAGGGCTAATGCGCAGTTAGTGTCTGCCAAATCGGCACTACTGCAGGGGTAGCCCAGCGGTAATTCCAAAGTTGGCGCACACTGTTTCCTATGATAGAAAATAATTTTCTACCACGGGGGGTAGCACGGACGCCCAGCAGTAATTCCAAAGTTGGCGCACACTGTTTCCTTTGATAGAGAATAATTTTCTATTTTCTACCACGGGGGGCATTCCCGGCGGTAATCGGCATCGTGGCCACATTGACGCATGATGCATGATTACCTTGCGACTAGTGCCTGAGCCTTTACTGCTAGGCCAATGGGTGGTGGTAAGAGCTCAGGTAGTAATTAGCCACATGCTACTTTTAATTTTACCACATGGTCATTTACTGCCCCCTTAGAAAAAAGCCTTTTTTTCCTTTCATGATAAAAAATGACCCAGCGTGCACCAATTTCACACATCTACACTACCACAATCCACTTTTTACCAGAACTTAGTAAAAGGGCCCCAAAGTCTTAGAAACTGGTCTTTTATCCAGCTCACACAGCTGCTCACAGTGTCAGGAATTCATCAGGCATTCTGCTTGTTTCTGTACTGCTTGGGCCTACATGGGTCTGCATACTGATGCCCAGTGTCTGGTAATGTCACTTATCTCAGTCACAGCTTACCAGTGTGTTCCTCTGAATGGGTTCACAGGAAACTGTGTGCTTAGAATTTACTTAAATCTATGAATGTTCCAAAGTGAAAAATATGCAGTAAATATGGCAGTTTCTATTAGTTTATTGCAAAAATTAACCTGTAGTAACTGCAAAGCTTCTGTGTTAACAGTTGAAGGTGTTCTATAATCTGCCCAGGCAGTTAAAACAGAGAAAAAAAACTTTTAGGATACATTAACCCCCAGTTTCTATAAGGGTCACCCAAATTTGAGAACAGATCCTAGATCTGCATGCAAACTAATTAGTTAATGAGCTGTTAACAATCAATAATTAATGTTATTTGGCATTCATTTGAGTTTATGCTCGAATCTGCCCTACACTCTATTCTATAAGATGCATACCCAAATTTTATAGTGTGCAGTTCCAAAGGGGCCTGACCATGGGATGGGCATGAGCGGGTCAGGACTGTTCCCAGAATTTAGGTGCAATGTTATAGAACAGGATCATTTAAGTGTTCAACTGCCATTCGTTGCATGTCAGCATTTACCCAGGTTTCAGGAGGCAATGTGGTACCCAAAATAAGAAACGAGATCCATGCTAAACTAGTTTAAAGCAGACTTTCCCGTCATCTAACGTTGGGTGCCATTTATAGAATTCCCCCCTAAGGGCCAGATTCTATAGATGGCGTCTAAAAAAATCTGTGCAGATTTAAGTGTATTCTATAAGCTTTAGGTGTAGTGTGTTTATTTTATTTTACATTTGTACCCCATGCTTTCCCACTCATGGCAGGCAATGGAGGGTTAAGTGACTTGCCCAGAGTCACAAGGATCTGCCTGTGCTAGGAATTGAACTCAGTTCCTCAATTCCCCAGGACCAAAGTCCACCACCCTAACCAGTAGGCCAATACGCTTAGTTGATAACATAGCTCTTAAATCTATGCATGGCCATTTATGCCTATAAAAACCTGCTGTAAATTCATGCATGTATATTTAGGCAAACTGACCCATATTCTGAACTTATGTGCGGAAATTTTAGCATGTCTACGAAACACCCTTAAACAAGCCCCTTTTAAACTACCACCATTTATTTTGAACTGTATACTTTTTAATTTAGACACTGTTTTTTATAGAATACGCTTAGTGATTTCCACACATAAATTCTGATAATTGCCAATTAATGTTCATTATTGCTTGTTAAGTGCTGTTAAAAACACTAATTGGCTTGTTACATCAATTAAATTACATGCATATTTCCGCATGGAAATCCAGGTGCTATATGTAGAATCTGGCCCTAAGTGCTTAAAGCCCTTTACCAAAATGTGCCTTAAATTTATTTATTTATTTATTTATTACACTTGTATCCCACATTTTCCCACCTATTTGCAGGCTCAATGTGGCTTACAAAGGTCTGTTATGGCAGTGCCATAACAGGGAAGAAATACAATTGTTGTAGCAGAGAGATAAAAGAAGACAAGAGGATCTGGTTATGCAGCTGTACAGTGAGACACTCTGAGTAAAGGAGTGTAAAGGTTGTGTTCAATACCAGGTTCTTCAGAGGAATTTTTGCCTGATGGCGAAATTACCTCCATTATTATTAATAATAATCATAATAATGCTTCTGGAATGCAGACACAAGGATATGCCTCTGTTTTTAGTCTTCCTTTTAAGGGACAGCATATAGACATTCCCTTCATGTCTAAGTACAAATTGTTTTTCTTGCTTTTAATATTCAAACACATCAACTCTAATTTCACAAACCATGACACATTACATCAATTCATAACACAGCTGGCACCAAGGCTAAGGAGTAGCCTAGCAGTTAGTGCATTGGATTATAAACCAGGAGACAGGTTCAAATTTCATTTCAGCTATACATTTTTTGGTAATTATTATTATTTATTAGGATTTATTTATCGCCTTTTTGAAGGAGTTCACTCAAGGCGGTGTACAGTAAGAATAGATCAAACATGAGCAATAGGCAATTACAGCAGTAAAAATATTCGAAAACAATACAAAGTATGGCATGGTATACTAGCAATGTCAACACAATACGTAATAGAATATTATAATTGGTAGTGAAGGGTAAGACAAAGTTGTAACATACAGATGGGTAAAAAAGTAGGAAGAAAGTAAGGTGACTGATTTGAAGAAAGTTGCACATGGAGGGGTGGATAAACATATCCCGCTGCAGTATGTGCAGCCCGAGTCACTCCTTGTGTGTGTGTGTGTGTGTGAGTGAGACTAACAAGTTAGTTATTTCTTCCATTAAAGGCTTGGTTGAAGAGCCAAGCTTTCATCTGCTTCCTGAAGTAGAGATTGTCTTGTGTTAAGCGGAGCCTTTCAGGCAATTCATTCCAGAGTGTGGGGGCTACTCCGGAGAAGGCTCGCTTGCAGGTATCACATCGTGTAATGTCTTTTGGAGACAGTGTAGTTAGTGAAAGTCCTTGGGAGGACCTTAGTGTCCTTGGCGGTGTGTGGAGGATCATCTATTTTTAGATACTGTGAAGAGGAGGACGAGGGGGTGGATACAATGAAAGTGGAAGAAGAAGAAGTGAAGAGGGTCCAGAGGAAAAGGAGACAGAACAGAGCCTTGCCTATGCTACTTCAGCAGAGGGAGAAAAGAAAAGGGTTTCTTCCCACTGAAAAATGGAGGCTGGAAAAGAACTACAATACCCATCAGCACCGGGGAAAACCCTGGTATAGAAACTATCCTCCCCAGCAGCCTCCAGGGGAGAACAATGACAAGGCATGGCAGGTGACCCTGGGGTTAATCAGGAAGAGGAGGAACAGCTGAGAAAAGGGTGGGACGAGGAACCAATGGAGTGGCAAGAGGCTGGAGAGAGAGAGAGAAGGGGGAGAGCCTGGAGGAACCCATGGACATAGCAGCATGGGCTCAATCATTGGGGAAAAAGCTGAGGAAGCAGGTGACTTCTTGGTATGGCAGCTGGACTGAAAGGGGGAAGAAAAGGGTCATGCGGGAGAATGGTCAGTGATAGTGAAAGGGTGGGACCCTTGTATCTGCCCATAGAGTTCAGGCTGTTTTGAACTGTGTGCTGCTAAACTACTTAAAGTGAAAAGTGTGTTGTTTTGGGAGGGATTATTGTTTTTGCCTGTGTGCACTACTCAAAGAGAAAGGAAAATGTTTTTTTGAACTGTTTGCCATTGCACCTGGGGAAAATGTGTAGCAGTAGTTTTTGCTTTTTTGAGCTGTAACCGGCAGACGCTCCTCAGTGGGGGGAAGCACTAGGCTGTAGGACTGTTTTAAGGGGAACGAACTGAGTTCTGGAAGCAGTGGGGTTTATGTTTCTCTTTACCCTGCTGTGCTGTTTCCATTGAAGAGGAAAAACAGTGGGGGCTGTGTTTTTGTTCCTGTTTTATTTTGAACTGCTGGACTGTGCGTACCAAGGAAATAAAAACTTGCTGGTTTTCTTTTGGAACTGTTGGTTACCCGAGTCGTACCCTGTGGATTACAGTGGGTTATGGGGCTGGGCATGAAGCTTGGCCCATAGCCGGAGTCTCAAAGGAAGAGACAGGATCCTGAGAACCCCTGGAGGATGGACGGATCTTTCACAATACTCAGGGCCATTTCCTTTCAGGGCCCTGAAGATCAGACATAGAGTTTTAAATTTAGCCCTGTATTATATTGTACTATATTGTATTGTATTGTATTGTGAGCCCTTGAGAAACAGAAAAATATCTACTGTACCTCAAATAAATAAGCTACCTACAAGTCTAAAGGCTATAGAAGTGATGTAAATTTAGGCACATTTGGTATGTTGCTGGTCCTGGAGAGCTCACAATTACAAAATAAAAGAATTAAAGTGGGATTTGAGCCTGAGTCCTTTCGTTCACAGTCCACAGCACTAAGCACCATGCCAGTGGCGTAGCTAGGGGGGCTGCCACCCGGGGTGGGGCGGTTCGCTGTTGCACCCCCCCCCCCCCCGGGTGCAGCCCGATGACATACCACCCCTCTCGGCGCATCGACACCCCCCCCCCCCCGACCCAGTGCCCACCCTCTTCCGTCCAACCAATTCCCTACCTTTAAAAAATATCAGAATACGAAGCGAGGCACAGTGCCTCGCACCTGCACGTAAAAGAAATGTGCACTGTTTCATCGGGCCTTTTCTCGCTCTGTCTGTCCTGCCCTTGCGGAAATAGGAAGTTGCGTCAGCGGAGGGCAGGACAGACAGAGCGAGGGAAGGCCCGATGAGACGGTGCACATTTCTTTTACGTGCAGGTGCGAGACACTGTGCCTCGCTTCGTATTCTGATATTTTTTAAATGTAGGGAACTGGTTGGACGGAAGAGGCACGAGGTGCTGCGCCTCGCTTTGGATTCTGATATTTTTTTAAAGGTAGGGAGCTGGTTGGACGGAGGAGGGTGGGCACTGGGGAGGGGGGGTGTCAATGCTCCAAGGGGGGGAGCTGGCAGGGAGCACCCCCCCCCCCCCCGAGCTGACACCCAGGGTGGACCAACCCTCCCGCCCCCCCCCTGCTACGCCAGTGCACCATGCTGCTTCTCTGCTCTGCATACATGTATGTGTGGCCTGGTTCAACGAATGCTGCTATATAGACGTCCATGTCACTTGCCCCCCTCCCCCCCTTCATAATTTAGATGTTCCAGCTTATAAAATGGATATTCATGTTGGATGTTTCTACCATATGGATGTTCATCTTGATGTATTTCTTGTTTGAAAATATATGCGAGATGGATTCTGATTTGGACATCCTTTCTAAAATGCCCTTCTACATTTCTTAAAAAAAAAACAAAAAAACAGTTCAAGTGGGGATATAGATGACACCTTAGGAAAATTTAAGAAATGCAATTGTTTCTTGTGAACTGCATTTTCCAAAGTTTACAGTTGAATATCTGTAGAATCTTTAACAAGCATCGTCCCTTGAGTGGAGAAGTAGCTTAATGGTTAGTGCCGTGGATTGAGAATGTGGGGGACTGTGTTTGATTCTCACTGCCGTTCCTTGTGACTCTGGCCAAGTCACTTTACCCTTCATTACCCCAAGTACAATACCTAGGGCCTTGTTTACTAAGACACGCTATAGACGCACTGAGGGGCCCTTTTATTAAGGCATACCAAAACATGGCCTGCACTGGTGTAGGTGCGTGTTTTGGATTTTTCAGCACACCAGCAAAAAAGGCCTTCTTTTTGTGGCCAAAAATGGACATGCGACAAAATTAAAACCAGCACTCTTCCATTTTTGACCTGAGACCTTACCGCCACCTATTGAGTGGTAAGGTCTCTCACATTAACCAGGCGGTAATCATCAGTACGTGTACACTGCCGATTACTGCCCGGTTAGCGCCATGCAGTAGAAAATAGAAATTATTTTCTGCCGCGCGTTTTGGATGCGCATCAAAAATAGGATTACCACCCAGGGCACGTGGTAGCTAGACAGTAGTTCTACTTTGACATACGTTAAATGCGCGTAGGCGCCTTAGTAAAGGGCCCCTAACATTTTTAACATGTCAACACTAGAGACACCCATAGAAATATATGGGTATCTCTAACATTAGTGGATGCTAATTTTTAGTGTGCGCGCTAAAAACGCTAGTGCACCTTAGTAAACAGGGCCCTCAGACTGTGAACCCTCTAGGGATAGCAAACATACATACATATAGCATATGTAAACTGCTTTGATTGTGCCACAGAAAATCAGTATATCAAACCCTTGATGATAAACATCTTTTTTCCCATTTTTATTATTTTTATTAATTTTAAAAGTAACATCCATCTAAATGCATTATAAAGTACAAAGTAACTGCCATTCCATAAGAAGAACCATAAGATATCAAACATAGAACTACAATACTAGTATAGATCATAAAATCAAATTAAGTATACTACAGGTATACAAAAATGGAAGAGGCATAACAATAGATGATAATTTGGAGGGGAAAAAAATAAACAAAGGACAGAAGGGAAAATGAAGAAAGGGGAAAAGGGGATCAGATGGTTGTGCTCAGATGACCACCTAACAGTATTTGATTCCAAATATTGCTGCAGTGTCAACCAAACTTTGTTATTAGACATCTGGAAGTGACCAGTGTAGGCTGTACAATATTTATGAATCAGTATAACATTATTCCACCAAAAATGAATGTTGAGTTTTGAATTATCCTTCCAATTGGATAAAATATATTGGAGAGTTATTGCTACCAATGTGTCAAAAAGTTTAGAATCATACCCATCCAAAAAATGATCCAACATTATTGAACCAAATATCTTTGCAGGGGTTAGAATTTCAGTAAAATTGAATATGGATGTGATAATTTGCCATACTTTGATCCAAAAACAATTAGCATCATAGCACTCAAAGAGCAAGTGGAGAAGAGTACCCTTATGCTCATTACATGACCAACAAGAATTATCCTTCGACAAACCAGCCACCTTTATTTTTTGGGGAGTCCATAAGACCCTATGATGGAGAAAAAAAAAGCGATTGAAGGAAGGTTGAGGAAGCAATGGGTTTGCTGGTTTTAGCCCAAAAAGTATTCCATTGATGATCAGTAAATGAACATTGCAAGTCAGATTTCCACACTGAACGCAGACCTATCTTTTCCTTTAAAGTGGATTGAATTAGAAATGAATAGAGTTGAGATGCCACATGCCCTTTTTGGTGAACTGGGATGATAAATTGATATAGGGAAGGTTGGAGAGTACATAGTGAACTGGGATAATGGTTCGACACCATAAAGTGCTGTAACTGGATCCACCGATAGTGTTGATTTGAATGCAATCCAAATTGTGTTTGTAGAATTGGGAATGATTTCAAACTATCCTCAGTAGAAACTGGCTGTTTAAGTAACCAGTATCTTGAGCTTGCACAGAAACACTTTGTAGGATCTCACTGAATTTTTTTATGAATTGACTGAAGTTGAATGCAGAGAGATCTATCCAGTGATAAGCCTTTCCAGATTGTTTCAAAATTAAAAGACGTAGGTCTTACCAAGGTGGTCTTCACTTCTCTCACCAGAGAAATTAGCTGCTGTACCTGAGGAAAATTCTCCTCAGGTACAGCATAACACCATAGACTTCAGAAGGCAAACCTCCAGTCCTTCTAGCTGGAACTGTGTGACACCACTTTAGTTCTCACTTCCACAGAGTATATGCAATTTGCAGAGGTATGGCCTGCATTCACACTGACTCTATCAACAATATCTCTGTGTCAATTTCTCCTGACTACAATAGGGGGCTCCTGAGCCTCTGGGCTCAAAGAAACCTCTAGCTCAGGTTGCAGGCCTCCTTCTGTCTCCAACTCTCTCAACCAGTGACCTGGAAAACCTAGAGTGTCTGTCTATAAGAATGGATCTATTGGCCCAGAAACATGTGCAGTACCTTGCTTGACTTTGTGTTTACAGCCCATGATCATAGACAAAAGAATGAAAACTGCAAAGAAATAAGCAAGAGCTCTATATTGGCACATGCATTCTGTCAGCCATCTTGGTCCCCCTAGGCATCTTTTTTTTGGTGGAGCAGGATGTTTTTAATCTCAGTGTATGTCTTTTTAGAATTGCTGCTCCCACTAGGCAAGCCAGAAGATACACATGAACTCCTGCATGTCATTATAGTATTTTACAAAAGGCTCTGCACTTTTGTTTCATTTCATTGACAATACCATTTAACATTCAATGATGGGGAGGGAGGAATGATTCATGCTCCCATGGATTAGTTTTGTGAATTTGCATCTATAGCTCTATTTAGTATTGATTTTTTTTTTTTCATTCAAAAAGTAACGGTTAATGCTATTGATTCAGTAGTGGCCCAAAATGCCACCTACTTACATATGTGGATATGTTTCTAAAATAATGGCTGTGAAAGGAGGAGCGAAGAAGAGATAGAAACCAGGTGGCTTTCCCACACATCATGGTCACTTTTAGAACATGGCCATCACTACTACTACTACTACTTAACATTTCTAAAGCGCTACTAGGGTTACGCAGCGCTGTACAATTTAACATAGAAGGACAGTCCCTGCTCAAAGAGCTTACAATCTAAAGGACACGTGAACAGTCAGTCTGATAGGGGCAGTCTGGATTTCCTGAAAGAGTTAGGGGCCGAACGCAGCATTGAAGAGGTGGGCTTTAAGCAAAGACTTGAAGATGGGCAGGGAGGGGGCTTGGCGTAAGGGCTCGGGAAGGCTGTTCCAAGCATAGGGTGAGGCGAGGCAGAATGAGCGGAGCCTGGAGTTGGCGGTGGTGGAGAAGGGTAATGAGAGGAGGGATTTGTCCTGTGAACGGAGGTTTTGGGTGGGAACGTAAGGGGAGATAAGGGTAGATAGGTAGTGAGGGGCGGCAGACTGAGTGCATTTGTAGGTAAGAAGGAGAAGCTTGAACTGAATGCGGTATCAGCATAGGCGTCCTTACTGCCATCTGTTTTGTAGATGCTAGGGGTTCCTAGACTAATCAGTTGGAACACAGCAATGCCCCCACGCTAACTGATTAGTGCAGAGAATGCTTACTCTCCACCCATACACATGTCCCCATGCTAAAAAATAAAACCTATGTTTAGAGCAGGATTGGCACATGGAAATTGGAAAACTACTGCAGGATGCCTCATTTTGTTCTGTGTCAGTGATTTTTGGTATGCGATAGGCATGCGTTAGTGCCTACTGCTGTTTAGTGAAAGAGCCCTTATGTTTTTTGCTATTTCCTTAAATCCCCTTTGTTATCTGGGATGGATTTATTGAGGAAATATGTATTTATTTATTTTTCTTTATTGAGAAGTTTTTAACTACAACCAAAGAACAATCACTTGTACAGAAAACAAAGGGGAAAAATAGATGATACAATGTGTATCCTAAAATTAAAGTGTAAAAAAATTAAACAAGGCAAAACAGTAATATTATTTAAGTCCACAACATTGTAGGGAGTGAGAACAAGTGAAAATTGAAGGAAAAAAGGGGAGATTAACAAGCCACTTTTAAAGTAAAGCAAACTTAGCTAAACAGCAGCACAATCACCTCATTATGGGGCCCTTTTACAAAGGAGCATTAGGGCCTACACACATCCAGTGCACGCCAAATTAGCATTACCAACCAGCCACTGTGAGCCCTGGGTGGTAACTGTGAATTTAGAATATTTTCTATTTTCTACAGCAGGGCTTCTACCCGGCAGTTTATGGCAGTTGGCATGTGCTGAGTGCTTACTGCCTGAGTAGCGTGTGAGACCTTACCACTAAGTCAATGGGTGGCGATAAGGTCTCGGCCAAAAATGGACGCATGCTGGTTATCATTTTCTGGCCCACTGAAATAATCCCTTTTTTCCAGGCACGGTAAAATAAGGGTCCGGTGCATGCCAAAACCATGCACCCACACTGCCGCAGGCCAGATTTTGGCGCCTTTGTAAAAGGACCCCTGTACATTTAAACTACAGACTTCTTACGTTGCTTTTCTAACCAGAGAACTGAAAGTTGTGAAGGCTCAAAAAATATATATTTCACTGACTTCCATTTAGCAATACACTTGCAAGGATACTTTAAATAAAAGAGAGCTCCTAGCTGTAAAACAGCTGTCCTTAACAATAGGAACATTTTCTGTCTTTTTTGAGTTTCTTTCGTCAGGTCAGGAAACATTCTGACCTGACAACCCAAAAAGAGTTTTTCTCTTTTTTTGAAAAACATACTTAGGAGCCAGTCACGATCAGAGGATAATGCCAATGTAATAACAAATGTTGCTGCTATCAAAGATTGTGTCCCAGAATTTCTGAAACATTTAAAACATCAACTACAGATTCTAGATCAGGCTGATCTCTCAGTGCCTCTTTCTTAGCCATCGATGAATAATATGTATGACATACTTGATGAAAGGATCCCTCAGGTACCTGAAGAATCTCCTTCAAATACTGTTTAAACATATCTCTTGGTGATATCAAAGGTACCTTTGGAAAATTAATTAAACAAAGTTTAGAAAGCCTTGTTACATTCTCCAGATTCTCAAATTTCTGTCTCAGTAAAGCATTCTCATTAATTAATGCAGAATTTAGTAAATGAAACTCTTACCCCCCCCTGTTTACTAAGCCGCACTAGCGGCTGCTGTGCGCTAATGCTGACACAGCCCATTCAATTTCAATGGGCTGTGTAGACATTGCCACGCAGCTTAGTAAACAGGGGGGTTAATCTGTACACTATGGTGTTCTACAGTTTGAACCACTTGATTCTGAAGCAAGTCATTGTTAGTCATATTAACCTGATTATTAGCATTCATAATAGAATATAGCACAGAAAGTGCTTTACCTAAATCTGAAACTGCTGTCCATGTGGTCTCTAAAGTGAAAACTGGAGGTCTCTGGAGTACAATTTCAGGTGTTGCAACCTTCGGCAAAGACCCACTTCTGCTTGTAGCAGGATCTGTCTCCATTCCAGGTACAACACTTCCCCCTGCCTCTGTAGCGATGGCATGCTGACCCAGAGGTTGTTGAAACACTTCCTCCAATACCCCTAAAGCCTCACCCCTCAATGGGGGCAATTCCAGCGACTTGTGACAGATGTCCTCTGCATGATCCTGAGGGCTAACCATCATCATTTGAGGTGGGGGGGGGGGGGGGAATCCGCATATTGAGAGACATGAGAGAGATCAGATCCAAGGTGCCAAGGTCTAAAACTGTTCCTCCTGGCAGCGGTGTAGCACCAGCTGGCTGCTTTCTGACAACTGATGAAGTCATGTCTTCTCAATGAATAAAAACATCCATCAGACCGGTAAGTATTACATTACCCTCACCTTCCCCTTCTTCTTGTTTGGCATAATAATCTGCGTGTCAGGAACAGAACTATGCTGTTGCCACAATATTGACTCCTTCCCTAGGTCAAGGAAATTTTTTAAGGAGGCACAAGATTTCTGATGTGGCTTTTCCACCAATTATGAGAATACAGTATATTTCCAGGATACGATTTGGTAATGTAAGTGTTCAGGGGACCTGAATTAGACCCGACAGGATTTTTGGAATCATCATTGGACAAAATAACACAGATATTGACTTTGGTTGTGACATTTGCTCTCAAGCTAAACTGCAACAACATCTTTTATATTTATTTTTGTCATATTAATGAGCAATTTATGGATGCAAACATACACATTTTTTCTGATCACTCCAGAGGTACTTAAAAAAGGCGCCAATCATTTTGTTTTTAAGACCAAGAGTGCTATGTTTAGGAGCCAATTGGAGTTGGTGGCTCCTTGCAAGTCGGCAATGGGTTGGACGGGCCTTCTGAATAGTGATGTAGTATTGGGCACCACAAAACTTCATGAACAAGTTAAGCATTCAAAGACTGACCAGCTAGGAAAAGGTGTTTGGTTGCAATTGAAGCAATGTTCTGGTTTATGTAGTTGCCCTGTGTCCGTGGCCCATTTGTATATGAGTGTGCAACCTCAGAATGGTTTTAACTGGCTTATGCACAGTGATTCTACTCCACTGATGAGATATTGGTTTTTGGCTGTGCTCAAGTATGGCGTGGCTTTTGTTGGTTTGGACTCCTCATTATTTAGGACTGATTCCTTCAGAATTGGGGTGGCTTTTTTGTCACGTATAAGGGGGCATCTCCTGCATTCATTCATCATGTTAGGCGGTGGGCTTCCAATAGATATTTGGGATATGTTGGGGATGTCACTTGCTAATTTGCCTTCTTTGTTTATTTTATTTGTTAGCTTCTTCCTTTCAACTTATACCTGTGGATGTCTGCATATGGTTATGTGGGCACTCTTTCGTATTTTGGGCCAGAAAGCATGCTGAGGAGTTTCACTGGGGGAAGCATCTTGGTCTTGCTGCTCTGGGCATCAACATACAATGGCTGGGACTGTGTGGGATGCGTTGGGAGCAGCTTATGCCAGCCTTGTTTCAAGAACATTTTTTTTAATTCTAATTTGAGTTTGATACACTTGAGAGGGATTGATCTTTGTTATGTGAAGGGTGTAGATTTGAATTGTATGATGAAGAGGGAAACAGACAAAAACAAAAAAAGGCAAAGATCTGCCACAGAAATAGCAACAAAAGAAAAACAGCAGATCTAAAAAGACAAAAAGTTGAACAAGAGGCCACGTTGTGCCCTCAGGCTGCGTCTTGGGTTGACGCTGCCAATCAGCATAGCACTGCAAGGTCTGCTGAGTAAGCTTGGGAAGCACCTATGTAAGGTGGTTGTATGACTACTTTTAGGGGTTCACTTTGCTTTTTATCCCTATTAGTTTTTTGTACCCCTGATGCAGCCTGAGGGCGAAACGTGGCCATGTCAGATAACCTTGTAATAAACCACTTCTTCTGTTACCCTCTTGTTCTACTTTTTTTTCTTTTTTAATCTGCTTTTTTTCTTTTGTGATGAAGAGGGAAATGCTGTCCCTTGCACTCGTTTGGTGTGGCCTCAGATGGCCTGGAGGGATGCTGAATGTGTGCAGGCTGTTCATCGTCTCCATAAGAGGGTAAATTGAGAGGCTTCTAAATTTGTGGGTGCCTTGGTTGGCATGATATTTACTCATGAATTATAAATGCTTGATTGTGCTGGGCTTTACCACTTGGATGGTTGTCACTTATCTGATATTGGTTTGGATATATTTCTAAGTTCAGTGCAAGATTTATTAGAGTGTTTGTATAGGGCTCCCTTGGCCACAGCTGGGCAGTTAACTGATGGAGAGAGTGCTGACTAGCATTAGGCTGGCTGTCACCACTTTGGTGGAAAATAAGGATCAGTTCCAGGTCATTTTCATGATATAAGGGAAGTGATATATCATAAATAAGCTAGGGTGACATCCTTATGTCTGATCCCGCCATAAGTGAAGGTGAGGCCTTGACGATACCACAGGTCTCTGAGCTAATTGTACACCCTGTTGAATACTACTACTACTTATCATTTCTATAGCGCTACAAGGCATATGCAGCGCTGTACACCATACACAACTGAATACTGGTACATACATGGGTAAGCAGGGCAGCTAGGTTGTCACCAACTAGATGCTAATGAGGAATGAGGCTGGAAGTTCCTGTCGACCTGGAATTGGTGTAACAAATTGTGATTTGTTATTGGTAATGTATTTATGTCAGTTAATAAAGCTGCAGCCAAGTTTATGCCCAGAAATGAAATGTGTCATGTTATGTTTTGTGCGAACTCGAAAGGGTGCAAATGCCTATGTTATAGGCTATAATTTTGCATAACTGCCCTTAGTTGGTAGTCTATAAATTTTTCTTCAGAAGGGGCATCTCAGGCAGTTTTGTGGATGGGTAACCTATGTTAACATGCCTAACTGCTTAACCCCCCCCCCTTTTTATAAACCTGCGCTAGCGGCTGCCATGCGGTAATGCTAACACAGCCCATTCACTTTGACTGGGCTGTTTCAGCATTATCACACTGGCAGCCATGAGCGCAGCTTTGTAAAAAGGGGAGGGGACAAGCTAGCCATGAGAATTTATGCCAGCCATTGAGCTAGTGTAAGTGCTTACACCTAACGTTAGGTAAGAAAATGCAGACTTACCCTAGTACACCATGCCATACTTTGTACTGTTTTTGAATATTTTTACTGCTGTAATTGTCTATTGCTCATCTTTGATCTATTCTTACTGTACACTGCCTTGAATGAATTCCTTCAAAAAGGTGGTAAATAAATCCTAATAAATAAATTCTAGAATGGTAGTTGCGCGCAAAACTGCCATTATAGAATTTGCGCTTAGCATGCATCATCTCGGTGCTTAACTTTAGGTGATCCATACAGAATTAACCCCTATCCATGTAGTGCCAGGGTGGTCAGTTATGATTTTCAGTAGCATTTTCAGGGCAGTTCCACTGAAAATCATTAATAGACCTGCAGAGCAGCACCTATTCAGATAGCAGAGTATCAGACCCATTGCGGTTAAATTGCGTCTGCCCATACGCCACGGAAAATCTGTTTGCAAACACTCCAGTTCCAGAGCTGCAGAAAAGTAAAGTAGGTTCTCATTATGGGATCTTGCATGTGCAGGGTCATTTTATAAGCAGCATTTTACATGTGTATAAAGTGATAGTCACACTAAAATGCTACAATAAAATTACCTCTTAAATGTCAAATTGAAGAAAGACATAGCTTATTAGATCACATACAATTTTTCTCTTTTTTCTAGTGATGGTGAATTGTAGATTATTTCCATAATCACAGCATATGAAAAGAATAAATTTCAGGAAATGGACCTGTTATTTGAATGGCACATTACATTTCATTGAAAAATGTTATAACAAGCTAAAACAAACGTATCTTGCCATTAGTTCTATTTTTTTCAGTATAATGGTGTTTTCATTTTGTTAGACATCTGCAGAATTTATGAAATGGTAATCATTGCAGATTTAATTTGAGCATATTTCATATTTATATGAAAATAGAATTGAAATTAGAAAGAAAACAATGGTTTATATATTACCAGTGTTTGGGTTATTTCAGTGTATATGAAAGCAAAATTGTTTAACATGACATTCATTATTACATTTTTATATTTATAGAATCATCATTTTAACAACATGAAATATTTTCCTTTTTAAGAGTTTCTTATGTAGAAACCAATGTAAAAATGTAAGCAATAAGATATCATGGGACTGATTTCTTGTCCAACAATTACAGCAGGTAAACCAAGCAAGCCACCCTGGTATTTTCAATGGAAAAAAAAATAAGGATAAAATTGGACTTGTTGTTTTTATACTGTAGCAAAAATAGAGCACAAATTTGACACATGTGCCTCAAAGTGTGCAATAAGGAGCCCTATGTACTTACCCTCATTCTTAACTTTAGCACTTAAAGTTAGGTTCTAATTGCACAAGTTAGTTAAAGCAATATAGCTCATATGAGCGCAATTGTTACAGTTTTATACTTCAGTGCTAGCCACATGCTCAGTGGTATTCTATAAAACTGGTGCCAACATACAGCATGTACTTGCACGAGGGCATGCCCCATATTTATGCAACATAACTTACAGTGCTACATGCTAAAGTGCCACATTTAGACACTCAAATTTACACCTGCAATTGACATGGCATAAGTGGGTGCACATAAATACCACTTCACATTTGACCTTGCTTTGGTCTGAGACATACAGCTGTGTACTCTCTCAGGCTAGGACCCACCATCATAGACTGAGACAGCTTGTCATGGTCTCCCCACCAACCTTACTGGCTGCCGCCACTTCTTAAACTCCGGTTCTCATTCTAAAACTCAGGTAGTCATAGCCTAAGATAGGCAGTTTCAACCGAAATATATATATGTAAAAAGCCTTTGTCCAGAATGCCATCAAGAAGGTGGGCTCACCACTGCAGCCTCTATACAGCATAACCGAGATATGACTAACTCTCTCACAAAAATTTTCTCTGATGCCAGCAATGAAACAACCTTGACCTTGAAGTCAGTTGAGGCCTCCTGGGGCCGCAGAATTCATTAAGCTCCTCGGGAAAGTCAAACCCTCTACTGCATCGAGCAAGTATTGTGATGACTAGCTACTGGCCCTGAATTTGTGGATATTTCTGGGTGGTAGGATTTCTTAATGCCCTTGTGTCAACTAGCCCCAGTTTTCAGTTCCTATCTTCCTAACCCAGCACAAGCCTCAGACCACTAGATCATATGCCAAACTGTCTAACCTATAGTGCCAGTTAGTCAGTGAACAAACTATAACTAGCTCTCACACCCACAGGGATGAACTTATTTCTGCAACTGGCATGCAATGAATAATAAATTACAAAAAATCAGGAAGATCAAATCCAACCAACCAAGTTAAACCTTAAACTCACTATAGTAAACTTGGGTTCAGAATAATTTATCTTTTTATATATATATATATATATGCACTTTAAAAAAATGCTAAAGTGTTTTAAATTGTTTTAAATGTGCTCAGACCATACCGTTTACACCCATTATATCCCCAAGAGGAATATGTGGTGGTGTCACAATGGAACCATCATTGCACATATGATGTTCCACCTCCTAATATTTGTGTATGTACATACAGCTGCGCCCAAGTAGATCTTACTCACCGATGTATGCGTATATCTATAATACATATGTACATATGAGCACATTTAAAACAATTTAAAACACTGTAGCATTTTTTTAAAGTGCATATATATATATATATATATATAAATGATGCAATGAATAATAACAGCCTTAGGAAGGAAAATAGTATCTATAACTGTACGTATAAGCAATACAGGTACATAGCTGTAACGTGACCACCACTCCTTGAGTTCGTAGAGAAACCCAGCTGTTGATATTCTAGAAAGCCGATGCTGACATTATGCAAGCAAGGATAAAGAAGAATGCGAAGGAATAACAGTGTGGTACCCAGTTTTCCAATCCAATGTCATATCCTAGGCTGTTGCTGCAATACAACTGGACCTTCCAGCATGATGAGAACTGCATCTATCTCCAGTAGAAAACTGTTGATAATGGAATCTGCTCCCAGGCTAAGTTGCCAGAATGCTGTGGGAACAGCGTCCAACTACTTGGGACAATAAGGTATTGATCTAGGAGACCTGTATGACTAAAGTCAATTGACATAGTTTAGGCCCCAGCATGAGCTGCTAACAGAATGGTAGGTCTTGTAATTAGAATAGCAGAAAAGGACTTTTAATAGGAATAGCAGGAAATGCCACTTCCATCAGGAAATGCCACTTCCATGTACGATATAAAATTAATATTCATTGGTGGACAGGAGGCTGGGGGAGCAGCAAGGTACGTGCCCTATCATTGCCGATGAGTAGTAAGGTACGCACACCTATCATTGCTGAGTCATTTGTTCTAACCCCAATGGAGAGAAGTGTTGTGATGTGTGTGAAAATAAACCAGATCGCACAATATAAAGTTGCTCAAGCTCTCTGCCTCTTAGCCAGCCATACCCTAAAGGTAGGTACTGGTTCTGCACGGTAAGATTCTGCATATGAGTGCTATAACCAAAGGTAAGTACATTCTATATAGTCCAAAATACGCCAGTGAAACAAATATGATTGGGATAACGTAAGCCTTGTCCTGACATATGCTAATAATTCTAACCAAATCAGTAATGTCTGGGCCTAGTCTGCCAGACATCCGGTATTAGGTCTTACAAGCAATCTAGACACAAGCAATAAGGTAGGAGTATGTACCTGCAACTTCATCCAAGGATGAGCTAGTAAGGTATGTGGCTTGCAAAGACCCGGGAGGCAATCAGCGGTGCATCTTGTGGTCATGCAGTCCGCTTGTTTCCAGGTCAATGTTCAAGATCACTTAGCGGTGCTGCCTTCATAGCGAGAGGCAAGTCTGCAAAGCAACACTAAATAATGTCATTATTAAAGGCATATACTGTAACCATACGTAATGTAATTTGCAATACTCTTGTATTTTCTGTGGTTTACTCCCCACCTTTTTTGTAATATATGATTGCCAGCTGCTGTTCCTAAGCCATGATTTATTTTATTTATGTGCCACTTTGATAAGACCTAGGTAACAAAGTAAGGGGAAGCTCACTCAATTGAACCAGCTGTATCACATGCTATAACCAGCTGTCAATGAATATTCAAGTGCTGGCTGGCTTAGTTTAGCGGACACATCGGACTGCCTAAATAGCAGTCCTATCTTTGCCTGCTATTAAGTTAACCAGTCAGCACTGAATACTGACATAGCTGGTTAAGTTGGCCAAAAACCCTGAATATTCAATACCGGTCACCGGAAACAGCCCGTCATTGAATATCCGGGATTAGCACCAGCTAACCGCACTGCCTGCTGCTGGCTGAATATTGTGGAGATTGTTTATATGTTTTAAAAAAGGATATGGTGAAGAAGTAAAAAAAAACAATATATTTGAATTTGTCCCACTGCTCCCTCAATAAATTATAAGCGGAGAGGAGATACAGATTGAAAGCCGCTCTGAAGCTCAAATTTATGCTGCAAGAATTATCCAAAGTTATTGTTTGTTCAATAAAATGTATTGCAACCTTCAGAGAATTCATTTTCTTTCTGACCCAGTGCAGTTACCTGAATACTGCACTAAACTGTTGAAATGTGTTAATCCTTCTGTTGATGAGAAAACATTACATTAGACTAAATTGTGTTTAAATATCTTCTGGATTTGGACATTTCAACCCACAAATCTGTTTAATTCCAACTGAGTATCCAAGAGATTTGTTAAACTGCACTGCAATTATTTTATATCTGATTTTCATAAAAATGTTTATACTCATTCTTCTCTCTTGGTACCAATTAGTTTTTCCAATATTTGACCTAGCAGTAGAAAATATGCAATTGAAAAAAAAAGGAAGCAATTTTAGATGTTGTCACTTTTCCTAATGCACCTGGTGTACTTCACTACCATAATTACTAGAAGTTCAGTTTAATATATTCAAGTTTTTTCCCTATTAAAAATGTGAAGAGCTAGTCTGGTGGCTCAGGTGGCAAGTGATGTGCAGTGCTGTATGAATGTTCCTCAGATGGATCCCCAAGCCAGATCTTCTGCACCCTGGGTTGGTTAAGGCTGAGAATTTCAGCAAACACATAAACAAAACACCCTGGGTGATGGGAGGATTCATGGCTATTGTATAAAAGTAAATCAATAAAGTATATATACCACTCCAATTATACTCTCTGAAGTTAATGCAAAATTATGATATATACTAAATTTTATAAAGTAGCCTCAATGGCCCAGGGAACCATGTTTAGTTTAGGACTCCACTGAATTGGCCGACATCATGGGCTCCTCCTCTTTTCAGAAAAAACCACCGATACTAAAAAACTCCCTCTCTCAGGGGAGAAAAAGATCAAGTGGATAAAAAACGGAAAAGAGGGGTATTTTATCAAAATATCAATAAGAGTGCACAACACCACAGCGAGTATTAATGGAAGTAAAGGAAATACATTTACTTCATAAACCTTGATATTAAGAGAACAGAGAGCACTATATCAAACTGAAACCAATGTATCTCGGAGCTACAAATGTTTTTCACTTTGAGATGAACTTGCTTGTATAAATATGTTAAACAAATTACTTATCTTTGAGGCAAAATAAATTAGCCTTTTTGAAAGTTCAACCCATCTGGTTAATCTTTATGTAATGCTCTCGATCATCAATCCATAGTATCCTGTTTGTATAGTCGTCAGTCTCTGGTTGTTTTGGTATTGAAGTTAAGTTGTATAAGCGTGGGTAATACTTAGAGAAGTATTAAATCTCGCTATGTCTAACAGGGTTTCTCGACAGCCAGGGACCCCACTGTTTCGCAGTCTTCATCAGGAGAAGTTTCAAAATTAATAGAAATTAAATTCCTTTCTATCCATTGTATAAAAGTGCCACCTGATGGCTGGGTTCAAATATTATGATTGTAGGATTTCAGAAAGGGCCCTGGTGCATGATCTTTAGCACAGACTCATCACTGCAATAACCAGGCTAAAATAGGAAGAAATCTTTGGATAGCACTCATTGGGCTATATCCCAGTCCTGAATCTGATTGAGCTGCAAGTTCAAAGGAGCAGGTGGAAATTGCCAAGTAAAATGTTGTCCAGCACACTCTATAGCTCCAGATCCACCCTGAGACTGCTGTGACACTAACTGGACAGTACTGCAGAAGTCAGTGGCAGTCTCAGCTAGCAGGATTTAACTAGGTAAGAATTGAGAAACCAGTAGGTGCTAGTAGTCAGCAGAAAAGATAAATCAGGAAGTTTTCTGGTGCTGATTGTTCCTAATTTTAAACCTAATACTCCGTTACCTTTAGACTCTGACACTATGTTACTTACCTGAAAATCACATACTACTGAAATTTTGGAGCAGGTTGCCCCATGCAAGAAAACAGATTTCTCCCCTGAAAACAAAGCAATCCTTGGTTCAATGATATTCTGCTTAAATTAAAGTACACATGCAGAGGTTTAGAGTGTAAATGGAGAATTTAAAATGATGCGACTCTAAAATAGCAATGGAGAAGCCTTGCTTCACTAATTTGTTTCATTTCTTTGATGGCGTGAATAAACATGTCAGTAAAGGTGAGCCAGTTGATGTAGTGTATCTAGATTTTCAGAAAACCTTTGACAAAATTCCTCGTGAGAGACTCCTGAGAAAATTCCAGTATATGTCCAGCTTGTTATATTGTATTCCATACTGAACGTACGTGGATAATAGCAGACTATAAGAGTCTTATTGTAGAATTATAGTGTTATAAATCCCACTGAACATCCACCCCTTAAATACTTGACAGATATTAATAAAGAATAAGTAAACCCTTTTAGTTAAAAAGTTAGTTGTATAACAGATATCAAGATCCACAGAGGTATACTGATGAAAATATCTTTCTGATGGAGAAGATGGTGAATGCCTTGAATGAGCTCCTGGAATGAATGATGGAAACTAAAATGGTATTGGTCTTCAAAAATGCACTAAAGTAATACTTAAGGGCCTTACTTTCAAAAATAAACGGATAGCAGAATCTTTAAGTAGTGATACCAGAGGCATCTGGGTAACTAAAACAGGTAAATTGCATGGAACAAGGGCTATAAAGCTACAGGAGATGTTTAGGAATGGTTTGAGTTTTTTTAAAGACTAAAATATTGCAATATAAAATAGAGTGGATCAAATTGGAGGGGGGGGGGGGTTGCGCTATATGTTAAAGAGGGTATTGCGTTAAGCAAAATAAATATTCTACATAAAACATAGCAGTGATGAATCCTTACGGACAGAAATTCCATGTGTGAAGGGACGAAGTATACTGGTAGGGCTGTACTATCATCTGCCAGCACAGAACAAACAGAGAGTTGAAGAAATGCTTATAGAAATTAAGAAAGCTGGCAAATTGGGAAACAGTATAATAATGGGTGATTTCAATTACCCCTATATTGACTGGATAAATGTTACATCAGGGAGCGCTAGGGAGGTAAAAGTCCTAGACATACTAAATGATTGCTTCTTTCAACAACTGGTCCAGGAACTGACAAGAGTCAGCATGGATTCAGCCAAGAGAAGTCTTGCCTCACCAATATGCTTCATTTCTTTGCAGGCATGAGTAAACATGTGGATCAAGGTGAGCTGGTTGATGTAGCGCATCTAGATTTTCAGAAAGCTTTTGACAAAACTCCTAATCGGAGACTCCTGAGAAAATTAAAGAGTCATGGGATAAGAGGCAATGTTCTGTTGTGGATTAGGAATTGGTTATTGGACAGGAAACAGACAGTAGGGTTAAATGGTCATTTCTGTCAATAGAGGAAGGTGAATAGTGGAGTGCCGCAGGGATTAGTACTGGGACTGGTGTTATTTAACATATTTATAAATGATATAGAAATCAGAACGACGAGTGAGATGATTAAATTTGCAGATGACAGAAAACTATTCAAAGTTGTTAAAACACATCAGTCACTCAGACAGAGTTGAAAAGCAATCTTTAAAATCCTTCCATTACATAGGTCCACCTTAGGAGTCATCACTCAAGAAAAAGATCTAAGTGTCATAGATCATACGCTAAAATGTTCTGCCCAGTATGCAGCGGTGGCCAAAAAAGCAAACAGGATGCTAAGACTTATTAGGAAAGGGATGGTAAATAAGACCAAAAATACAACAATGCCTCTGTATTGCTCCATGGTGTGAGCTCACCTCGAGAATTGCATTCATTTCTGGTCACTGTATCTCAAAAAAAAAATTGCGGAATTAGAAAGGTTCAAAGAAGAGCAACCAAAATGTTAAAAGAGAGGGAACTCCTCTCATATGATGAAAGTCTGAAGAGGTTAGGGCTGTTCAGCTTGGAAAAGAGATGGATGAGGGAAGATATGATTGCGGTCTACAAAATCCTGAGTGTTGTAGAAAGAGTAGAAATGAATCAAATTTTTTTTACTAATTCTAAAAGTACAAAAACTATGGGACACTCAAGGAAGTTACATGGAAATACTTTTAAAACAAATTGGAGGAAATATTTTTTCACTCAACGAATAGTTAATCTTTGGAACTCTTTGCTGGAGGATGAAGTAACAGTGGTTAGTGTATCTGGGTTTAGAAAATGTTTGGACAAGTTTCTGGAAGAAAAGTCCATAGTCTGCCATTGAGACAGTCATAGGAGAAGCTACTTCTTGCCCTGGGATTGGTAGCATGGAATTTTGCCATTATTTGGGTTTCTGCCAGGTACTGTGACCTGGCTTGGCCACTGTTGGAAACAGGATATTGGACTAGATGGACCATTGGCCTGATCTAGTATGGCTATTTTTATGTTCTTATATTCTTATCAGGGATGCTGGATATGAGGGGCAGTAGCGTGGCAAGGAGAGATGCTGCTTTGAGGTAAAGGAAGGAGGATGTACTGTACAGAAGGGGGAAAGAGAAAGAGTGACAGAGAAGATACTGGTCAGAGAAGTGAAAATAGAGAGAGGATTTTGTACTGGAGGAGATAAAAAGAGAAAGTGCTAGAAGAGGGGGGAGGTAGCAAAAAAAAATAAACAAACAAACCCAGAATTAGCAGATTGAAGAATGGGATGGTTGGAGTGAGGGAGATGAAAAGCTGTAGATAGATGTGGTTAAAAAAAAAAAAAGGAAGATTGAATACTAAGAACAAATGAAGTCTGAGCAGATTGAGAGACTGAAAGTTGAATGGAAAAGATCAAAGTCACAGATGGATATACGAGAAGAAGTGAAAAAGGCAGGAAAGGAGAGAAGTAAGAGATGGACTGGAAATATTGCAAAGACATGCTAGAGGAAAGCAGAAACTGGAGACAGACAAACATGATTGGAAAAAAAAAACAACCAGACAACAAAAGTAGAAAGAAGAATGTTATTCTTAATTCAGTGAATGGAAAATGTCAATTTTAAAGTAAATTTAATTACACAGTTTTCTTTGTAGTTTGAAGATTATATGGTGGTGTTTCTCTTTCTCTAGTGTTGCAGTGCCTGCAGAGTGTGGTTTCTTGGCTTTAATTTTTGACTATGTATCCATATTTTAAGTTTGTATTCACTTATTTTGTATCTGGCAAGGGTCTGTTTATGTTTGGTGTTTGTGAATGAAGCCAGGTAGTAGTCTGTTTGCACACAGTTTCTGTTTAAGCCTATGTAATAATTCAGCTTGTTCAGATTCCCAATAGGTGTATTGATGTTCTAGATCTGACTGCAATATTTATTGTGTTGCATTATCTTAGGTAGGGTCCCTTTTGTGTTACTTCTGTAAGTTAGTGGTGTTATGGTAAAGTAGATTAACTGTATAGGTCATGAGTAATTTTTGTAGGGCTTTGTATTATAGAGTACTTCACAATATGCTTGGAACTGGAAAGGAACTATGTTTTTATTGAGATTACCCCCAAATCAACTTTTTTTGTATGGCAAGTTCCTGGGGAAATGCCCTTTTTCTGCTTTGCATCCACTTAGAGGAGGATCTGTGGGGATTTCTGTAGATGCAAAATATATGTTTAAATTAACAGCTAGATAGTCCAGTGTGCAGTGTTAGGAATTGGTATTTTTTTATATTCAATTCCTTAGGCTACATATTTAAATTGCTACTTTAAAAGTACAGTATGTACCTGTTTTATTAATAGAGCTTATTAAGGTGTTTATATTTATTATAAAGGAAAGTTGAAGGATAAGTACCATTGTGGTAATTATTTTGCAGGATACTGTGATGTGTGTTGAGATGCTGACCAGACTGAACTCTACTATAATAGCAAAGTTTAAGTTCTAGGATAATGCAAACTTATTTTAAAATGTCAGTGTTTCTGAAAGATTCCTTTTAGAAAGCCTTGGTAATGATTCCCACAAGGCAAATGTGATGAAGCAGAAAGGAATTGAATGGACTTTGTCCTTTTTGCCGTGCCATGAATCACTTCCATGGCTTTGTAAAAGGAGCTGAAAGTTCCCCTAAGTATATATAGGGTTTATTTTTGGTGTAGGATAGACTGTTTCCTTAGAAGTCTGTTATCAAGTGCACACTAAGGCATTATTTAGGAGTATGCCAAGCACTACTCACATCTATATATCTAGTACCCCCCCCCCCCCATGTTAAGTCTAGGCCCCACAAAAATGTCAAGTCTGGCTACACACCTGCTTGAAGAAGTTTATGACAGCATGAGCAGAGTCTTTGAGATTGTTCAGGAGTGGAAGCAAGATAATGTTTCGAAGATCAGTCTTGAAAAAACAAATATATTCTTCCCAATATTCAGCCAGTGGCGGTCAGTGTTTTTTTTAAAGGCTGATCGTCACCAGCTAAATCAACACCGGCACTGAATATTGGAGGTTAATTTGGGGCAGGCAGGCTGCCAGAGGTATTCAGCCGGGGCTGCATAAGAGTTATGCGGCCCCATGTTGAATATCGGGCTATTCCACCCTGCATAACTTTTTTGTTATTTTTTTTTTTAAATAAAGCCCCCAAGCCCCCTCCCATTCCATCCCAATGTTCCCTTTTCCTTCCTTCCCTCTCCCCTGCGTATTAAGACCGCCTGCCATAAGACTCACCACCCCTGCTAACCCCCCTAATGGTGAAGGTAAGTCCTCCCTGGCTTACCTACATTGCTGGTGGTCCAGCAGGGTCGTTGGGGGCAGGAGTATAGCTCCCTCGCTCCTGCTCCTTGTGGAGCCTTGCTAAAATGGCCGCCGTGACTTCTTGCAGCAGCTTGCGGTACTTGTATAGAGCTGTCCTAAATGAAGCCACTTATCTATGTGGGTGCCAGCACTGAATATTGTGTAAGGTCTCCACCACCGGGAGACTCTTGGAAAAGTCTCCTGCACCGGGAGACTCTTGAATCCCTCGGCCCTTTAGCTGAGCTGTGTGCTGTAATCCACTGCTAAAGAGCACACGGCAATCCACACGGTCAGATCATTATACTTTATTGTAATCCCTTTGTGTCAACTGCTCCTCTAAAGGTAGTTCCCACCACAGCATTTCTCAAGAAGCATAGCAGTTCAACCGCATAATATTCAAAACAAAACAAAAAAAAACCCAAAAGGTTCCAAAATCTCAGCAGTTCATATAAAGCAGTTATGCAAAGCAATTCTTCAAAGTAGCTCAAAAAGGGTTCAGACTCTCAGCAGTTCATGTATAGCAGGTATGCAAAGTAATTCTCCAAACACGGAAGCTCCAGAAAGGGTTCAAACCCTTCCCAGCTGTTCATGTATAGCAGTTATGTCCAAAACCACCACTCCTCCTCTCTCCCTTTCAAAAGAAATCAACCTAGGGAGAGTGGCAAGGGTCCCTCCCCAACCAGGCTAGCATTATACCCTGACCACCACCCACATGACCTTTCCGTGGTAAACCTGTTCGCTCAGCTCCCCTCGTGGGATAGCTACCTTTTCCCTTCTTCTATCAGGCTCTCCTCCTGAGCAGCCCTCTCCTGTTTCACCTCCTTTCCTTCCAGTTTAGTCAGAGCAGCAATCTCCATCGGCTCCTCTTGCTCTAGTTCCTCCCCCTTTTCTTCTCCTTGCCAGTCCATAGGTACCTCCCCACACCCATTGCTCAGCTGCTCTCCATTTGCTTGATTGGGCAGGTTGGGCAGGTTCAGAACTACTTCCCTCATCCTGGCTCTCTGGGACAGGTTTTTCTAACTCCTTTCTCTTGTCCTTCTCCTGACCTCCTCTGGGGGCTGTTGGGGATTGAAGTCCCTGTTTCTACCATGGGACTTACTCAGGGGCTGCTGGAAATTGTAGTCTTTTCCTTTTCTCCAATCCCTCAGGGGAAAAGGCTCCTTCTTTTCTCTACCCAGTCTCTCTCCCTCTCGAGCCTCCTCGTTCCTCCATGTGTTGTTTTTACCAAACAAACTTATCCAGACTGCCCCTATTGGTCTGACTGTTCACTTGTCTTTTAGATTGTAAGCTCTTTGAGCAGGGATTGTCCCTCTATGTTAAATTGTACAGCACTACGTAACCCTAGTAGCGCTTTAGAAATGTTAAATAGTAGTAGTAGTATGTGCCTTCATTCTCCCTCTTACCCTCATATTCCTCACAATTGCCAGCATCCACATAACCTGGGGCTTCTCCCCAGTGCTACCCCCAGCATTGCCATTGACCCGCCCAGTTTTTGCTTCCCAGTTAGGCATTGGGAAGCTATTTATGCAGGCAGGAGAGACTCCTGCGTGCTTAAATCTTTTTGAATATCAGCCTCATTCTGAATAGAAGGTCATAACAAAAAGCTATGATTGGCCACACTAGCAGAAGCAGGAGAGCCTTGGCCAAAACTATGATTATTAAGGGGTCCTTTTACTAAGGTGCGCTGAAAAATGGCCTGTGGTAGTGTAGGCCCGGATTTTGGGTGCGCACAGAATCATTTTTCAGCACACCTGTAAAAAAGGCCTTTTAAAATTTTTGCCTAAGATGGATGTATGACAATGAAAATTGCCACTCATCCATTTTGGGCCTGAGACCTTACCACCAGCCATTGATCTAGCAGCAAAGTCTCACGCGGTAACCGGGCGGTAATGACTTACGCGTGCCAAATGCCATTTGGCTTGCGTCTGATATGCATGGCAGAAAATAAAAATTATTTTTCGGCAGTACATATCAGCAGCATGCTAAGTTCCATTATATCCCCACCCATCCCCACAAGTAATCTCCTCTATCCCCACCAGTACCTGTAACCTTCAAGCACCAATATATCTGCTACTGGAAAACTGAAACAAGATGGATTGTTACAAATTCCTACATAGACACCACATGTCAGCAGAATCCTTCACCTCAGTTCCAGATGCAGAACAGGACTCTCACCTGATAGAAAATAGGGAACTGCAAAAAACATGCAGACAAAAACTGAAAGCAGAGACACCAGACTCTGCATCTTGTGCAACATCAGAGAAATAGAAAGAAATGCATGTCCTCCTGTACAGTGCAAAATAAAGCTGACAGATCAGATGTAAATTCTCAACACCAACATAATGCATTCCCTAAACTAAAAATAAAAGTATTTTTCCTACCTTTGTAGTCTGGTGATTTTATTATTCTAATCGTCTTGTTCTCAATCTTTGGTTCTGTTCTCCTCTGTCTGTGCTCTTAACTGTTGCCAGGGCCTCCTTTTTATTTGCTATTTCTTTTCTCACCTCCTGTCCTATGTCTATTTGCACTGATCTTTCACATTCAGCTTTCTTCAATTTCTCTGTCTCCTTTTCAAATCTATTTTGTTTTCCCTCTCCCTTCCCTTCATGTGCAGCATCTCTTCCCATCCCTTTATGTGTAGCACGTCTCCCCTCTCCTCTTCCCTTCCCTTTATCTGTAGCATGTCAGAAAAAATTACAAATTATACAGAACACAGCTACTAGACTAATATTCAAGCTGAATAGATATACTAGTGTTTCATCATATCTTATCAAACCGCACTGGCTTCCCATATCAGAAAGAATTAGGTTTAAAGGTGCTTGTTTAGTTTTCTAAATCTTACAGGGTTTCACATCTGAATTGCTGACTAGGGCTGCTTCACTATGTTTGGTCCAGTCTAACAGACTGAAAAAAACAACTGATGCTAGTGTCACCTTTTCATAAGGGAATTCAATATCAGAAAATCTTTCCCTTTCTATTCCCTGTACTTGGTTACATTATGGAACTCTTTACTTATTGCCATTAGAATAGACAATAGCTACCTCAGCTACCAGAAGAGGCTAAAATCTCTTCTCTTCCCAAAGACCATTTCATAACAATCTATTGCTGCTTTTGTTTCATCAAATCATCCATAAGATTATCCTATAATGTTCTTTTGTTTCAGGCATACCCTCTGACGGTTTCTGTTTTTATCTCACCCAGAATGTAAACCACACTGAACCCTGGAAAGGGGATATTAGCAGTATACAAGGATTGATTTGATTTGATTGAAGTCTCCCCTCTTCCCTTCCCTTCATATATAGCATGTCTCTCCTCTTCCCTTTTCTATATGTGCAACATTTTCCTCTGTGGTATTGCCTCTCTTCCTCCTCCTCCCTACCCCTGTTCCCTCCCATGGGTCCAATATCTTTTCCTACCTTCCTCCTCTCACCACTTAGTCCTCTCTCTCTCTCCTCTCCACAGCAATTCTACAAAGTTTCCATTGGTTGGCAGCTATTAGAACATGCCTTCTTCTGACAGCCGGAGGCTTTCCCTCTGCCATATGCATCCCATGTGGCAGAAAGAAATCAAATCAGAAGGAAGGACCCCGTGGCTGGCCAGAGGAAGGCCTGTTCTAATAGCTGCTGACAACCGCAAAGTTTGTAGAATTATAGTGGAAAGGAGAGAGACCAGAAGAGTGGGAGGAGAAAGATAGATGAATCAGACTTCAGGGAGAATTGCACTGATTCTGTTTTGGGTGGCAAGGGAATATTTTAGGGTGGCACTTGAAAGGGATTTTCACGGGATTCCCGCAGACT
Organism: Microcaecilia unicolor; assembly: GCF_901765095.1. NCBI lineage: Eukaryota > Metazoa > Chordata > Amphibia > Gymnophiona > Siphonopidae > Microcaecilia > Microcaecilia unicolor. The sequence continues at coordinate 180,770,112 of NC_044032.1, read as the reverse complement.
CTATGGCATACCTGAGGAGCAGCCACAGCACACTAATGTGCCACCGCACAATGGTTGAAGAGTGCTATATTAGAGAGACAGCATTATCTGTTTATCTAAAGAAGATTTTATAAGAAAACTGAGTAAAAGAGTGGTAATATGGTCTGGAGTTTTTGAGTTGTGAGAGTTGCTTATTAAGGAAAAAATGTTTAGATTTTAATATACAGAACAAGGACATTAAGCAGAAATGGCTGATATGTTATTGACACACAGGATGTGAATGCTAATTAAATAGCTTAAACTACAAGGTTTATATTCAGTAAAGGGTACCTAAAGTTTAGTGCTGGGATACAGGACACTAAGCACAAATTCTAAAACAGCAATGGCGTTTAGAAGCCATACTCTATATCACACTCTACAAAGATCTTTTTAAAGACCACAACATTCATTCAACAAGAGACTAATTCCTGAATACATTGTCCACAAGTTCTGTCTGACAGAGTATCAAGACTTCTGAGGAAGGCACTCCCAGTGCCGAAACATGGTACCATGTAGAGTCTTCTCTCAATAAACTTTATTTCAATATTGGATGTCCTCGATCTGTTCCTTGAAGAGTCTGATTCTGTTCCCACTCTTCTCCTGCAAACTATTTATTTATTTATTTATTTGTTGCATTTGTACCCCACATTTTCTCACCTATTTGCAGGCTCAATGTGGCTTACATAGTACTACTACTACTACTTAACATTTCTAAAGCTACTAGGGTTACGCAGTGCTGTACAATTTAACATAGAGGGACGGTCCCTGCTCAAAGAGCTTACAATCTAAGAGACAAGTGAACGGTCAGTCTGATAGGGGCGGTCAAATTGGGGCAGTCTGGATTTATTGAACGGTAAGAGTTAGGTGCTGAATGCAGCATTGAAGAGGTGGGTTTTAAGCAAAGACTTGAAGATGGGCAGGGAGGGGGCTTGGCGTAAGGGCTCAGGAAGGTTGTTCCAAGCATAGGGTGAGGCGAGGCAGAATGAGCGGAGCCTGGAGTTGGCAGTGGTGGAGAAGGGTACAGAGAGCAGGGATTTGTCTTGTGAATGGAGGTTACAGGCGGGAACGTAAGGGGAGATGAGGGTACTATCAAAAGAGTTTGCCCAGTCGGTGGATAACAAATACAAAGTTGTATAGTGATCGTATGAGGTAAAAGTGGAGGGTCAGAATGGATGAAGATTGCGTGTTGTCCTGTTCGATCATAGTCATGCTGTGTTGGTAGGTGAGGAGGGTTACGTGGGGTCATTGGGGTAGGCCTTTATTTTGAAAATTATTTACATTTGGAAAAGAATTAGGGGCACTTCTATAAAGGTCATCAGAAATCTGAACGCTAAGGTAGTATTCTATATTGTCAAATTTACATGCCAAAGCCATTATAGATAATTAGTAGAAGTTGGCGCTGATGCTCCTAAATTTAGGTGTGACCACTTATGCCTGCTCAATGGCAAGTGTAAATGTTAGCACCTAAATACTGCAGTTGTGCGTGCAAATTAGAATATTCTAGAAAGCACAATCAAGAATAGTTGGAATGCCCATGACCTGCCCATGCCCCTCCCACATGAATACTCCCTTTGCAGTTATATGCTAGATCATTTATGCACTTACTTTATAGAATAGAGGTATAACTTATGCGCATAACTGCAAATTAGTAGCAATTATGTTTATATTTATTTATGTCCCGAAACAACACAACATACTTAATAGCAGAAAAAATACAATATAGACTACTAATCAGTAAAATAACATCAGTCCCACACAAATACAGCAGCAAAGGAAACCAGAAAGCATTATTAATCAACAAGATGGTCCAGCAGATAGCACTTCAACATCTGCATAAATAATGATGTGATTTCAGAGAAAAAGGCAGTTTATTCCATGCCTGAGGTCCAGCCATAAAGAGAGTACCAGTTCTAGTGAGTTGTAATCGCAGACACCTCAGGTCTGGTATTACAAGTAAACCAGCATCAACTGAGTGCAACACCCTTGGTAGTACATAGTGCTGGAAAGCAATACGCAAATAACAGAGAAAGTCATGATATATATACCCTGATGGACCAGTAACAAGAATTTGAGAGGCCCTTTTCCAAACCCGTGGTAAAAAGTGGCCTGTGACAGTGTAGGCATGTGTATTGGGCACACGCTGAGCCAGTTTTTACCGAGTGTGCTTAGAAGGGTTTTTTTTATGTGACGGGAAAAGGGAATGCGGTAAAACTGAAACCAGCGCGCATCTAAAACCGGCCTGAGCCCTTAACACCACCCATTAATCTAGTGGTAAGGGCTCACACGCTACATGCGCACTAAGACAGCACGTGCCAACTGCCAATGATCGTCGGAAACTGCGTGTGTGGGAGGAAATAAATAATTAATTTATCCAGGCGTTATGAACGCACGCCAAATTTGAAATTACCACCAGGGGTGTGAGCTGGCCTGGTGGTACTCTCATTTGGGCGCACACTGCAAGCACATAGAGCCTACCGTGGTTTAGTAAAAGGGCCCCTGAATGTGATACATAAGACTAATTATTGATAGCTATCTCCAACTATCAATTAAGGGGCATTTACGTAATAAAGTTATGCACCTAAGTGGCACTGTTCTATAAATATATGTGCCATTGTGCATGTAACTGTGCACACCATTTATAGAAATAGGGTGTGTATGTCTATAGTAGTGATGGTGTTGCACAGGAATAAAACATAGCTTTTGATCATTAGAGTTCTCAGATCTTTTATGCACACTGATGCTCTGTTCTCCATGTTCAGCAGTTTAAATTAGTTATACTGAACTCATCATAGCACAGAATACTCCCATCTGATGACTATTTCAGAGCTGTTAAAATTCTTTCTAATGTGTTGCCCCTTACAGATGTGTCTAGATTGTGAGATGTCTTAGCTGAAGAACGTGAGTAATGACATTTTTCCAGAGTATTCATTAAGTCAGATAAAACAATGAAAAGCTTTAATATTACTTTCATGGAGACAAATTTTAACATCATTAACATACCTTTATATTTCGGGTCAGAATATTATGATTGCTATTTTAGCCTAGTGAAATGCATGAAACAAAGGTCAATAAACAAATGCTGGATATGAGGAAGGAAGTGTTAATAAATGTTAAAACAACCTAGAGACAACTTGTATTGAAGTGTATTTCCATTTCCTTATTAAAGATTCATAATTTTTTTATTTTCAGATTTCAAATAAATCTTGTATGGAGCCATCTACTGGCCTGCTGTCAGCATTAAGCATTGCCAGACTGCAAATCTGTACTAAATTCATGACCCCGGTTTCTGTTCCTCAGTCCAGCTGTATCTGAACATGTTGCTGAGTGTTAACAGCTTCTCAGGAGAGAGACAGTCTGAGCCAAGAGACAATAGTGACACTCAGTTCCCAGATTCACAATCCACTTCTTTTATGTTCTGAAGAGTGCCACAACCTAGGGTTACTAACCATGGTCTCACTATGATACCTGGGATAGACAAGAGAATAGAGGAAAAAAAAACCTCTGTACTTGTAAATTAAATGTTATTTGGGCTGATATTAAAACACCACCATAGATATTTAGCACTGCCTTCTAGAGAGTGAGCGGCACTGATGAGGAGATGATCAGAAGCAAACGCCGGCACTAGAGGCTGTTAGCGTCATACTAGCGATGGCATTTGCTACCGCCCCATGATCAGAGCCCTTGAGCGCATGAAACAACGCGCTCGAGGGCTATGAACACAACTAGCATGCAAATGCATGCTAAACAGGGCTAAACATATTCATCCCCAATGATCAGCAACCAGCGCGCCAAAGATTGGGTCACTGGCTGTGGCAAACCCTACACCAGCTCCGAGCTGGCGTTAGGATTTATAGATCATTGGGGAGGAATGGTGAGCCCTGTACAGCATGCATTTGCATGCGGGCAGGCCCCCATTCCCCCCAACAAGACAAACCTGTCAGCAACAGTTGCTGGAGGTTTGGCAAACCTCCGGTCCCCACAACGATCCCCCCCCCCAGGTTCAGGGAAGGCTGGAGATCTGATGGGTCTCCAGCTCCCCCTAACTCCCCTTACCAGTCCCTGGTGGCCAAGTGGGCGACCAAACCCCCCCCCCCCAGCGACAGGGGGGCTGGAGGTCCACTGGACCACTGCCCCCCGCAACCCCCTAGCAAAGTGATTAATCTGTGGTCCAGTGATTAATCTGTCCCCTCTCCCTACCTACCCACCCCCCTCTCCCTACCCTCCTACCTTGTGGGTTGGAGGAGGGAGGTAGCCTGCCTCCCTCCTCTTCCTTCGACGCCGCAAAATGGCGGTGCCCATCCCTGCCCAGTGTATCCTGGAATGCACTGGGCGGGGTTACACACCATATATATGCTCAGGCATAATTCTCCCACACTTCTACCCCATGATCAGAGATAATTGTGTGCTTAAATTTGCATGCAATTATATCTGATCATCGGTGCGGTAAAGTCCCGCGCTGTTCCAGCGCTATTTTAGAGCGCTGTTTGGAACAGCGCAGGGCTTTTTATCATCTGCCTGTGAATGCACAAGTAGAATGAGCTGTACTATCACTATCCAGATAGTGGCACTAAATACCTGTGTGTTCTTGATCCAGTTCTCTGCTCACCCAGACAAAGAAATCAATCAGATTCATTTGGCATAATCTTCCTTTAGTAAAACCATGTTTCCTTGGATCTTCCAACCTGATGAATTATTGAAAGTTTACTTACTTTCCTTCAGCAGTTATATTAGTTTGCAAATAATGAGGTAAGACTTATCAGCCTATAGTTTCACACCTCTCTTGCATTGTTTTTGTGAAAAGGAACCTCATCCACTCTTCTCAAATCCCAAAGAATCTCTCCCATCTCCAAGTGCCTATTAATCAAATCTTTAAGAAGACATGCGAGAACCTATCTGACCTCCCTCAGTCTCCTAGGATGTACCTCATCTGGCCCCATGGCTTTGTCCACTTTCAATTTGTCAAGTTGTTCATAAAAACGTTCTTCAGTGAATAGTGTAATATCTACTCCAGTCCCATATACCTTTGTTGGTCAATGGTGTTCCTTCTCCAGGATTCTCTTCTGTGAATATAGACGTATTTATTTATTTATTTTATTCATGACCTTTATACCCCACATTAGCCCGAAATAGACTCAAGTTTAATGTGGTTTACAAGCAAACAATAGAGTGAATAAAACATATTAATATACAGAATATAACACAAATTACAATAAGTTCAAGAAGCAAATTAATATATGTGCAGTAATAAACCAGGGATTTAGACTATCTGAAGGACAAACAGATAATTTAGGGTGAATAGGTCAGAGCATAATTAGGCAGGATTAGATGGGAAATGAGATTAAGGAAAGGGTATGGGTAAAATTCAAATAGAATTATTTATATTGTGACAAGGCAAGCCCCAGAGATCACCCCGTGAAGCAGTTGAGCCCAGAACTATGGATCCCAGAAGTCCTTGCAAAAAGGAGAAAGAAGAATAGTCCTAAAAAGAGGGAATGGATTCCCAGCCCCAGTGGGGGGAGCCAGGGCTTGAGGGAGCGTGAGCCTGTTACTCTTTTCCCCACTAGGTGGAGAGGCAAGGTTGAAGCTCAGTTTCCCTGGCTTCGCCATCAGTATATAATTCCCCCCAGCTGTGGGAAGGGGGAAGCTGAGTTCCTGGAGGCTCTCAGTCCCCAGGAGAGAGGGGATACAAGAAGAGAGGGAGATTCCATGGAGTATGTGGAGGAAGGAAGGAGCCTGCCACTAGAGCTGCCCAAGGGAGAGGAATCCCATGGAGTGGGAGGATTCAAAGGTTGCCCTGCGCAGCCCATGAAGGCAGTGGTGGAGGCCACACCAGAGGTGGTACTGAAAGGTGGGAGAAACTGTCAACCCTGCGCCTCTTAGGGTTTCCTCAGGACTGTGTAAAAAGCAGGTGATAGGTGATATTGGGGGCTGTGCAAAGACTGTAAATGAAGAGTTTCTGCTTTATTGGGCTATAGTAAAAGTATGCTGAACTCTGACTAAACCCTTCTGAAGGAGGGGGAAGGGAAAGCCAAGGCCTAGGAGAAGGCCTGAACTCTGGGGGGGGGGGGGGGGGGGGGGGGGGGAACTGAGTGGGTACTAAAGGGATTTTGGAACCTGGATTGTACCTTTTTCTTTTCTTCCCTTTTGAAGATGATCGTATAAGGACTGTATTTTTATTCCTTTGGAAGACTATGAGGCATATTTTCAAAGCACTTTGGGAGGCTAAGTTCCATAGGTTTCTATCGAACTTTGGGAGGCTAAGTGCTTTGAAAATGAGCCTCAATGTTAGGCAGGCTGTACCTTTTGTTTTAAAGAAAATGCTATCATTTTGGCTGGGAAATTGCTTGGATAATAAAAGGATTTTGGCCCTGAGTTCCTGTATCCGCAGTATTCTGTCTCGGTCTCTGTTGGCCGGCTGTCCCACCCCAGAGGAGGAAGCGGACCCCCTTTACAATGGCACCCCAGATGGAACCTAGACAGTGAACCACGGGGAAGAATCGTGTTGCGGTGGACTCTGGCTTCCCTTATCAAAGTGCAACCCCAGCCGTCACCCAAGAATCTTCGCCATCAAAGATGGAGCAGAAAGAGTTGCTGCATTGGATGGCAGCCCAATTCCAGAAGCAGCAGGAAGACTCTCAGCAGGCTTTGCACCAGGTGGTGGAGGCTACGAGGGAGCAGCAGGGACCCCTCTTGAAAGCCCTGCAGGCCCACATGCAGGTGATGGAGGACTTGTTACAGAAAGTCACAGCACCCGTCACTCCTGAATATTCCCCTATGGCGGTAGGACCAGCTACATATGGGCCTTCGTCTTTGGGGAAGATGGGAGAGAAGGATCATGTGGAGGACTTTATAGTGACTTTTGAGCGTATCGCAAGGGCAGTAAAATGGCCGCTGGAGCAGTGGACTGTGAGGCTGGCTGGCTGTTTAACTGGGGAGTCTTTAGCGGCCTATAGGTCCATGTCCCCAGCCCAAGCCTTGGACTATGGATATGTTATTGCTGCCATTAAAGGTAGACTGGGGTTAATCAAGGATTATTACCCGAGACTCTTCCGGGAGACAGCCCTAGGGGAGGAAGAGAGACCCGGGCCTTAACACAAAAGCTCAAAGATCTAGCTTGCAAGTGGCTGGAGCTGGATAAGCTGGAAGAAAAGTCCATAAAGTATTATTAAGGTGGGCTACAGGAAATACACTGCTTACACCTAGGGATCAACAGCATGGAATCTTGCTATTTTAAGTGATCCTTCCTGGTACTTGTGTTGGAAACAGCATAAGGGGCAAGATGGATTTTTGGTCAACCCATTATGGCATTTCTTATGTTCTTGTTATTCTTTTCTTTTCTTTTTTTTGTATTATTTAACTAATGACATTTTAAACTGCTGTGATGTCTTTCACATATGGTGGCATAGCAAGCTCTGAAAAAAACTGAACTAACTGGTTGATTAAATAATGCAGATTTTGTCTCTACTTTGTAAAGTAATATTTCAGAGTTGCCTGTGGTTTCTGAGCATTTTCCTCCATTAGGCACCCCCTGCCACTGGCCACCTTGTTACATGAACATGGGATGTCAAGTTTTACTGCCCTATCAAAGTCTCGACAAAGCAGAGCACAGCAGTGTGTAAGGTTCAGAATCCAATTAATTATAAACAAACCAAATATGTTCCTTTTAATTTCTCTTCTGTTGTAAAGCTCTGGGAGACCAATTCAAACTCTCAGTGACAAGACAGGAAACTCTAAGACTGAAAAAGACTACATACTAAAAAAAAAAAAAAAGAGGAATGAATCAGTCAGGCTGGCCAATTTATCCTGTGGTGCATAGGATAACCATGCATATTTGTATTGACCACTGTCCATGCTGCAAAGTATTTGAATAAAGCTGCCCAAATTACACATGCATAGTTGATGCTGAATGTCATGTTTCAACTGCACTCCTCATTTAACCAAGCCAATAACACATAAGTTCATTGCACAAGTCTATTTTATATCACAGCATAAGCTATGCTTACCTACAGATATATATCTTACAAAGATGTTCAGTCCTCATTCATATCATTCCTTATATTAAGTGCCTCATTAAACTTTTGAATCAGAGGCCATATTATCAGTCTATCAAGAAGCAACAGTTAACAGCTGGGTTCTTATTTTGAAAAAGATGAATATTTTAAGATGGTTAGAACAGATATTGGAGATAAAAGCAGTGCTCTGCAAGCTGTTAAATCTATGCAAAAAAAATTTGGTTTAATTGCAGTAATAGATAGAAGCTATTATTTCAGTGATAATATCTAGATAATGATTTTTTTTCAATGCAAAACCATGTCTTAACCTAACTTGTAATTGCATTTTTTCCAAGGAGAAATCCATAATGTTTGTTGTTGTTATTATTATTATTATTATTTGCATGTTATATTCCTTCATTAAATGACATGATATCATTACTTAGTTAATCTACAGATCATGTACTGAAGATAGTACTATTATTATTAAAAGGGGCTCATTTTCAAAGCACTTGCACAGTTACATAGGTTATTATGAGGCTCATTTTCAAAAGAGAAAAATGTCCAAATTGGTATTTTCAAAACCAATGTTTAGACGTTTTTCTATGATGTCCATCAGAAGTGCATTTAAATCACAAGGGGGCATGTCAGGGGCATGTAAAGGATGGGATCTGGGTGTTGCTAACACTTGGATGTTTTTTTCTGCTATAATGGAACAAAAGAAAAATATCCAGGGCTATAAGTTGGACGTTTTGGTCTAGACCTGTTTTATTAACAAATAACACATGCACACTCGCAACCACTGCATGTCTGCACTTATATTTTTAATGAGAGGGAAAACCTCATACTACTGTGGCCCCACTTGGTTACCTTTAACCAAAAAAAATACTGTTGGCTCACAGTGAAAAAGTAATCATGGGTGAAAAAACCTCTCATTTATCTCATCTGTCGATTTGGTTAAATAATCCAAAACCACTTATCTTTATATGATTTTGGCCATCTTCAACTGCTTTCTGTCGCAGGGCCGGCCAAAGTTCAAGGGGGCATGTCGGCAGTGTACCGAAGGCAGGATGGGGGCATGATTAAGAGGTGGCTGGCCTTGGCCGATAATGGAAAAAAGAAGGCCGGCCCTGATGAGCATTTGGCCGGCTTTACTTGGTCCCTTTTTGTTCATGACCAAGCTTCGAAAAGGTACCCAAACTGACCACATGACCACTGGAGGGAATCAGGGATCACCTCCCCTTACTCCCCCAGTGGTCACCAAGCCCCTCCCACCCCCAAAAAATTACAAAAACATTTTTTGCCATCCTGAAATGTCATACCAAGCTTCATCATAGCACTATGCAGGTCCCTGGAGCAGTTTTTAGTGGGTACTGCAGTGCACTTCAGACAGGTGGACCCAGCCCCCCCCCCCCCCCCACCTGTTACACTTCTGGTGGTAAATGGGAGCCCTCCAAAATCTACCCAAAACCCACTGTACCCACATCTAGGGGCCCCCTTCATCCCTAAGGGCTACAGTAGTGCTCTACAGTTGTGGAGAGTGGGTTTTGCGGGGGTTTGGGGGGGCTCATCACCCAAGGTAAGGGAGCTATGCACCTGGGATCATTTTGTGAAGTCCACTGCAGTGCCCCCTAGGGTGTCTGGTTGGTGTCCTGGCATGTGAGGGGGACCAGTGCACTACAAATGCTGGCTCCTCCCATGACCAAATGGCTTGGATTTGGCCGGGTTTGAGATGGCCACCATTAGTTTCCATTATCAGCAAAAACCAATGGCAGCCATCTCTAACGCCGGCGATCTCTGAGGGCGGCCCAAATGTTCAGATTTAGCTGGCCCCGACCGTATTATCGAAATGAAAGATGTCTGGCCATCTTGTTTCAATAATACAGTCGGGTATGCCGCTTAACGGGGTCATCATTAGAGATGGCCACCCTTATAGATGGCCGGCCCCGTTCGATTATGCCCCTTCATGTCAACTTATGCTGTTATGGGAATTGTAATATATGCTACTGCATATGTATGTGCTCATAGACTATTTCCTAAGATTATGCTTTTAAAATAGTCAGGCAATGGTGATGAAAGGAAACTCAATCTAAAATAAATTAAAAGCTTTATTGAAGCATTCATTTGCAAAGAATCATAATGCAAAAATTAATGGTACAGATATTGAGTAAAAAAGGAAGAGAAAACACAAAGCAGTTCAAACAGATTTGTAACTCACAATATTCTGCAAATGAGAGAGACAGGAGTTCCCCAGTCTTGCTTACTCTTGGTCAAGTTACAAAGGGCCCTGTTTACTAAGCCACACTATAGGCACCCATAGGAATATATAGATGTCTCTAGCATTAGTGAGTGCTAATTTTTAGAATGCACTAAAAAGTTAGCGTGCCTACAGCGAGGCTTAGCAAACAGGGCCCTAAGTCGATATAGAAAACCTTACCCAAGGCCTTTTCTCTCTGATAATGCAACAGCGCAAGCCTCAATCAGATTAGATCTGCACACCTGGGTTGGCTCTGTCTCTCTGATGTCCTGCTTATAGGGGTTGTCAAACAACTTCCCCTATCCTCCTCCCATTTTGCCTCTGATTCATATCTGTTTATAATTAATTAACATAATGGACCGAAATGGAAAATTCCCATTATTGTTCCATGTGTCTTAGGGTACTGATGATATAGCAGGGGGCTGGGAACACTTAGGCACCTTGTAATTCCAATGGTCCTTGTTGTATGTCCCCATCACACAGCCTACTATTCTATGTAAGTAATTTATCCAGCTCATGAAAGCTCATTATTCTATCTGGGTCACAGTGAGCTGCTTATCCTTAGGTATCTGTACTTCAGATACAAATGTCATCTCACCCCAAATGTACCTTCAAATGTAAATATACCCTGGTTGTTCTTGAACATCTGAGTTTATTTTAGGTCCAATTTAAACACTGTAGCTTGAAAATAACATCCAAAGGTGAATTGTAGAGAACCAGCTAGGCTTGCATCATATTCAAGCCTGTACCTGTCAGTCATTTCAGAGAGAAAAGTTTTTCCCTGACTTCCATCTTTAATACTATCAACCTATAGATTCCCCTGTTAACCCGAAGAAGTTCTTATAAAACCTCACTCCTAACAATGCTAGTATTCTATTATGGCATCTGGACATGCACACTTCCGAGAGGTGCCCAGTTTCAGAAATGCTCCCATAGACAATGATAAAGAATGTGGATTGTAATTTACATTTCCTGTTTATCGCTGGCTTTCCCTTCACTTCATTGCAATTATGAATCATCCCTGATTATTAGCAACTTTGATGTGAACCACTAATTGAAAAACAGAAAGAGTTATAAAAATTGTTTCTTACTGGAGTGGGGAGGAGGACCTACTAGAACATTTGTTCAGTTTCTCAAATCACATCTGAGTTGAAGGAAACAGGACTGGGACATGACACATGCCATTGTCATCTCTGTCGAAATCAGGTAATTAGAGAGACCATGAGACACCCACATTTCTACAGCTTTGCACATGTCCGCAAGGGGACTTAGAACCCTGTCTTTTACATTCTATTTCACATTCTTGATACACATCATCTGAATGGGTTGCAATCAAAAACAGTCTTTATAATAGGTCAACAATTTGAGGGGCCCTTTTACTAAGCCATGTAGGTGCCTACTTGCACCCAACGTACACCAATTTAGATCTACCGCCAAATTGGCATTGTATGCGTGCTGACAATTACCGCCTGGTTAACATGTCAGACCTTACTACTAAGTCAATGTGTAGCAGTAAGGTCTCAGGCCCAAAATGGATGCGTGCCAATTTTCATTTTGCCGCACATCCATTTTCAGCCAAAGAAAAGGTCTTTTTTGCAGGTGCACTGAAAAATGAACCTGTGCACATCCAATACATATGTCAACACTAGCACAGGTGTTATGATTGGGGTCTGAACCCCTCTCAAACTTACCTCTTTCCTGGGGGTCAGCTTCTTAGCTGGCTCCTGTTTCTTTTCTCTGTCCTTTCTGAGCTGGCTCTGTCTCTCTGTGCTGGCAGCTTCCAGCAGCATGGCTCTAATTGTTTCACTATACTGCACCTGTGTGGCTAGTCTGAGTTGCTCTAACTCTCTTTGGGTGTACTGGCTTCAAGTGTTTCACGGTTTTGCATTGGTGTGGGTTGGGCCTCTCTGGGTCAGTGTGCTTTTGCCTAGGTCTAGGGAGTGTGACATCATCAGGGAGGGCCTTGATAAGGAAGTGGTGTTGTTTCCTTCAGGGCCTTTGCAACAGTGGTGTTTGCTTTAGGTAGGGTGGTGCAGTGTGCACTTCTGACTTTGTGTCTAGTTTCCCTGCTTGCTTTTGCTAAGGGCCAGGTTAGTGTTAGTGCAGTGTGCACTGGTGTTTGTGTGTTTAGCTTTCCTCTCTTGGTTTTGGAAGCATTGCTATGTGTAGGGCTTTGGAAGCTCTGTTGCTGATAGAAGTACTTCAGGGTTTGGTGTTGTTAGGAACACTGCAGAGTTTGCTGTTAGAAGTACTTCTGGTGTTTGTGCTATTGGGAGCATTGCAGTCTTTGCTGTTGGTGTTTGGTGATTTAGAATCACTTTTGGCTTATGTGTTAGCTTCCCTTCTTTTTCCTTGTGGCTCCCCTGTCTTCCCTTTTAGTGCTAGGAGCTCTTCTGGTTGCTTGCCAGAGTAGTGCTTAGGAAGCACCTTGTTAGTTGTATCTAGCTTGCTAGAGCAGTGCTTAGGTAGCTGGTTAGTTCTGTGTTTAGCTTATTAGTGTAAAGCTCTGCTTGTAGCTTGGTGCTTAGTAGCACCTGTGTTAGCTTTGTGTTTAGTTCCCTGCTCTGTTAGTTTAGGGCTTAGGAAGTCCCTTTCTTGAGCAGGGATTAGGAGCTCCTGTTTAGTATAGGGCTTAGGAAGTCCTTTTGTCAGTTTACTGTTAGGAACACTCCTGCTGGTTTAGGGCTTGGGAGCACGTAGATCAGTTTAGGTTTAGGAGCACTTCTGTTTCCAGTCCTGGTCCCTATGTCATCCGGTATCCAGTAAGTCCTGTCGGCTACTCGAACCCAGAAGCTCAACTTCTGGGGGGCTTAGTAGCTAAGTGCAGGTGAAGCTGTGTGGACCAGTCCAGTGTGCTCCAGTCCCGTGTTCCAGTCCTGTGTCCTCCAGTCCGGGGGACCAGTCCAGTGTGCTCCAGTCCAGTGTGTTCCGGTCCGGTGTGCTCCAGTCCAGTGTGTTCCGGTTCGCTGGGCAGTGCCTGCAGTCCCTGCCGGTGTGTTTACCTAGTGTTGGTTGGTGGGTTTTGCCTGCTGCTGTCGCTCCTCGTCAGCAGCCCAAGGGCTCACGTTTGCTCCAGAGCCCAGTCCCGCGGGCTCTGAACCTGAGAACCTGACAGATTGCAAAGGCCATGAGCCCGGCAAGAACCCCCGCCCAGCTGACCCAGCTGGGGTCCAGCTCCATCATTGTTCTTGATCCTTCTATGACTCTTCGTCAGTATCGTGGGAAACTTTTGTCTAATCCTGTTTTGAAGAAGACCCCTGAAGCGGCAGCTGAGAGAAAACGTGTCCGGTGGCTTGGAATCGCTGAAAACCCAGTTTCAGATATGGACCCTTTTATCACGCTCGCTGAATATCGCCGCAGCCTGGTCTTGAATCCAGCTTTGTGGGATACTCCTGAAGCTGTCGCTGAGAGGAGACGTCTTGGGAATTCCACGCTCTGGGCCCAGCAGGGGTCCAGTCCCGTTCAAGCAGCGCGCCCAGACAAGCCTCTGAATCCAGTCCGAGCAGCACGTCCAGCCAAGCTTCAGAGGCCAGTCCAAGGGATGCTCCTTACCGAGTCGCCGATCCCAGTTCAGGTGGCGCTTCCACTCAAGCCTCTGAGTCCAGTCTGAGGGATGCTTCTGACTGAGTCTCCGATTCCAGTCCAAGCAGCGCTTCAAGCCAAGTCTCTGCGTCCAGTTCAAGTGGCGCTTCAAACCAAGCCTCCTAGTACCAGTTTGGATCCCAGTTCCAACCCCATTTTTGATCTGGATCCGTTTCTGACACTCCAGGATTATCGGGTTGCACTTTTGTCTGATCCAGCCCTGAAGAATACTCCTGAAGCTGCAGCGGAAAGAAGGCGTGTCTCCTGGCTTGGGTTCGAAGAAAACCCAGTTTCTGCTATTGATCCCTCTACCAAGCTGTTCTTTTACCGCTTCCAACTCCTCTCGGAGCCAACCCTACGGGATACTCCTGAAGCCCAAGCTGAAAGAAGGTGGCTTCCTGATTTTCCCGACAAACTTCTGAGTCCAGCCTGAAGGGCTTTGTCTGCCAAGCTTCTGAGTCCACACTGAGTTCCAGCCCAGTGCCTGAGTCTGTTTTGAGTTTCAGCCCAGATGCTGAGTCCGGAGCGAGATGCAGCAGTGACAGCCGAGATGCTGAGTCCGGATCGAGTGGCAGCAGTGGCAGCCGAGATGCTGAGTCCGGATCGAGTGGCAGCAGTGGCAGCCGAGATGCTGAGTCCGGTGAGAGTTGCCGTCCCGGCCAAGATGCTGAGTCCGGGTCAAGTTGGAGTTCCAGTTCCAGGCAAGATGCTGAGTCCGGGTCAAGGTGCAGTCCCGGCCAAGATGCCGAGTCCGGGCCAAGTTGGAGTTCCAGTTCCAGGCAAGATGCTGAGTCTGGAGTGAGTTGTAGCATTGGCAGTCAAGATGCTGAGTCTGGATCGAGTTGCAGTTCCAGTCAAGATGCGGAGTCTGGATCGAGTGGTAGTTCCAGTCAAGATGCTGAGTCTGGAGCGAGTTGTAGTTCCAGTCAAGATGCTGAGTCTGGATCGAGTTGCAGTTCCAGTCAAGATGCTGAGTCTGGAGCGAGTTGTAGTTCCAGGCAAGATGCTGAGTCTGGAGCGAGTTGCAGTTCCAGTCAAGATGCTGAGTCTGGATTGAGTTGCAGTCCCAGCCAAGATGCTGAGTCCGGGTCAAGTTTGAGTTCCAGTCCCAGGCAAGATGCTGAGTCTGGGTCAAGGTGCAGTCCCGGCCAAGATACCGAGTCCGGGCCAAGTTGGAGTTCCAGTTCCAGGCAAGATGCTGAGTCTGGAGTGAGTTGTAGCATTGGCAGTCAAGATGCTGAGTCTGGATCGAGTTGCAGTTCCAGTCAAGATGCGGAGTCTGGATCGAGTGGTAGTTCCAGTCAAGATGCTGAGTCTGGATTGAGTTGTAGTTCCAGTCAAGATGCTGAGTCTGGAGCGAGTTGTAGTTCGTCAAGATGCTGAGTGTGGATCGAGTTGCAGTTCCAGTCAAGATGCTGAGTCCGGGTCAAGGTGCAGTCCCGGCCAAGATACCGAGTCCGGGCCAAGTTGGAGTTCCAGTTCCAGGCAAGATGCTGAGTCTGGAGTGAGTTGTAGCATTGGCAGTCAAGATGCTGAGTCTGGATCGAGTTGCAGTTCCAGTCAAGATGCGGAGTCTGGATCGAGTTGCAGTTCCAGTCAAGATGCGGAGTCTGGATCGAGTGGTAGTTCCAGTCAAGATGCTGAGTCTGGATCGAGTTGTAGTTCCAGTCAAGATGCTGAGTCTGGATTGAGTTGTAGTTCCAGGCAAGATGCTGAGTCTGGAGCGAGTTGCAGTTCCAGTCAAGATGCTGAGTCTGGATTGAGTTGCAGTCCCGGCCAAGATGCTGAGTCCGGGTCAAGTTTGAGTTCCAGTCCCAGGCAAGATGCTGAGTCCGGGTCAAGTTGCAGTCCCAGGCAAGATGCTGAGTCCGGGTCAAGGTGCAGTCCCGGCCAAGATGCCGAGTCCGGGCCAAGTTGGAGTTCCAGTTCCAGGCAAGATGCTGAGTCTGGAGTGAGTTGTAGCATTGGCAGTCAAGATGCTGAGTCTGGATCGAGTTGCAGTTCCAGTCAAGATGCGGAGTCTGGATCGAGTGGTAGTTCCAGTCAAGATGCTGAGTCTGGAGCGAGTTGTAGTTCCAGTCAAGATGCTGAGTCTGGATCGAGTTGCAGTTCCAGTCAAGATGCTGAGTCTGGAGCGAGTTGTAGTTCCAGTCAAGATGCTGAGTCTGGAGCGAGTTGCAGTTCCAGTCAAGATGCTGAGTCTGGAGCGAGTTGCAGTTCCAGGCAAGATGCTGAGTCTGGAGCGAGTTGCAGTTCCAGTCAAGATGCTGAGTCTGGATTGAGTTGCAGTCCTGGCCAAGATGCTGAGTCCGGGTCAAGTTTGAGTTCCAGTCCCAGGCAAGATGCTGAGTCCGGGTCAAGTTGCAGTCCCAGGCAAGATGCTGAGTCCGGGTCAAGGTGCAGTCCCGGCCAAGATGCCGAGTCCGGGCCAAGTTGGAGTTCCAGTTCCAGGCAAGATGCTGAGTCTGGAGTGAGTTGTAGCATTGGCAGTCAAGATGCTGAGTCTGGATCGAGTTGCAGTTCCAGTCAAGATGCGGAGTCTGGATCGAGTGGTAGTTCCAGTCAAGATGCTGAGTCTGGATCGAGTTGTAGTTCCAGTCAAGATGCTGAGTCTGGATTGAGTTGTAGTTCCAGTCAAGATGCTGAGTCTGGAGCGAGTTGTAGTTCCAGTCAAGATGCTGAGTCTGGATCGAGTTGCAGTTCCAGTCAAGATGCTGAGTCTGGAGCGAGTTGTAGTTCCAGTCAAGATGCTGAGTCTGGAGCGAGTTGCAGTTCCAGTCAAGATGCTGAGTCTGGATTGAGTTGTAGTTCCAGTCAAGATGCTGAGTCTGGATCGAGTTGCAGTTCCAGTCAAGATGCTGGGTCTGCACTGAGTACAGAGTCCAGCCGAGACAATGAGTCCACGGTGAGTGCTGAGTTTACACCGAGTGCAGAGCCCAGCCAAGATAATGAGTCCACGATGAGTGCTGATTCTGCACCGAGTGCAGAGGCCGGCCGAGATACTGAGTCCACGATGAGTGCTGAGTCTGCACTGAGTGCAGAGTTCAGCCGAGATGCCGAATCAGAATTGAGTTACAGTCCCGGGCAAGATGCAGAGTCTGGGTTAAGTTACAGTCCCGGCCAAGATGCTGAGTCCGGTAAGAGTTGCCGTCCCGGCCAAGATGCTGAGTCCGGGTCAAGTTGGAGTTCCAGTCCCAGGCAAGATGCTGAGTCCGGGTCAAGTTGCAGTTCCGGCCAAGATGCTGAGTCCGGGTCAAGTTGGAGTTCCAGTTCCAGGCAAGATGCTGAGTCCGGAGCGAGTTCCAGTGCCAGCCGAGATGCTGAGTCTATGCTGGGTACCAAGTCCAGCCAAGATGCTGAGTCCGAGTTGAGTGGCAGTTCCGGCCAAGATGCTGAGGCCGGATCAGATTGCAGTCTCAGGCAAGATGCTGAGTCTACTCTGAGTTCCCACTTCAACCAAGATGTTGAACCCCTCCTGAGTTCCAGCTCCAGCCAAGAGGCAAGGTCCAGTCTGAAGTCCTGTTCGAGTTCCTGTCCGGCTTTAGATTCCAGGATGGGTGTGGGCTCTAGCCCAGTTCTGGCTGCTACAGTGGAGTGCCAGGAAGTCAAGGAAGTTGTGGACTCCTTCAAGAGATGGTTCCTGTTGAATAGAACTCCGCTTGTTGCATCCAAGATTCTGATCCTGCCTAGCACCCGTCCTAAAGAGCCTCGTGGCGGCCAAAGCCATTCTGGTTTCCTAGTTCCAGATGTACTTGTCACATCCTGCCCAGCCGCCCAGATTTATGTTGTGAAACCCATTGGGAGATTTCATCACAGCTACCCATGGAGACCTAAATTGTCTTTTGAGACCTGGAGCTCCCGTGGGGACATGGGAGCCTTGAGGGGGAGGTGCTGTTATGATTGGGGTCTGAACCCCTCTCAAACTTACCTCTTTCCTGGGGGTCAGCTTCTTAGCTGGCTCCTGTTTCTTTTCTCTGTCCTTTCTGAGCTGGCTCTGTCTCTCTGTGCTGGCAGCTTCCAGCAGCATGGCTCTAATTGTTTCACTATACTGCACCTGTGTGGCTAGTCTGAGTTGCTCTAACTCTCTTTGGGTGTACTGGCTTCAAGTGTTTCACGGTTTTGCATTGGTGTGGGTTGGGCCTCTCTGGGTCAGTGTGCTTTTGCCTAGGTCTAGGGAGTGTGACATCATCAGGGAGGGCCTTGATAAGGAAGTGGTGTTGTTTCCTTCAGGGCCTTTGCAACAGTGGTGTTTGCTTTAGGTAGGGTGGTGCAGTGTGCACTTCTGACTTTGTGTCTAGTTTCCCTGCTTGCTTTTGCTAAGGGCCAGGTTAGTGTTAGTGCAGTGTGCACTGGTGTTTGTGTGTTTAGCTTTCCTCTCTTGGTTTTGGAAGCATTACTATGTGTAGGGCTTTGGAAGCTCTGTTGCTGATAGAAGTACTTCAGGGTTTGGTGTTGTTAGGAACACTGCAGAGTTTGCTGTTAGAAGTACTTCTGGTGTTTGTGCTATTGGGAGCATTGCAGTCTTTGCTGTTGGTGTTTGGTGATTTAGAATCACTTTTGGCTTATGTGTTAGCTTCCCTTCTTTTTCCTTGTGGCTCCCCTGTCTTCCCTTTTAGTGCTAGGAGCTCTTCTGGTTGCTTGCCAGAGTAGTGCTTAGGAAGCACCTTGTTAGTTGTATCTAGCTTGCTAGAGCAGTGCTTAGGTAGCTGGTTAGTTCTGTGTTTAGCTTATTAGTGTAAAGCTCTGCTTGTAGCTTGGTGCTTAGTAGCACCTGTGTTAGCTTTGTGTTTAGTTCCCTGCTCTGTTAGTTTAGGGCTTAGGAAGTCCCTTTCTTGAGCAGGGATTAGGAGCTCCTGTTTAGTATAGGGCTTAGGAAGTCCTTTTGTCAGTTTACTGTTAGGAACACTCCTGCTGGTTTAGGGCTTGGGAGCACGTAGATCAGTTTAGGTTTAGGAGCACTTCTGTTTCCAGTCCTGGTCCCTATGTCATCCGGTATCTAGTAAGTCCTGTCGGCTACTCGAACCCAGAAGCTCAACTTCTGGGGGGCTTAGTAGCTAAGTGCAGGTGAAGCTGTGTGGACCAGTCCAGTGTGCTCCAGTCCCGTGTTCCAGTCCTGTGTCCTCCAGTCCGGGGGACCAGTCCAGTGTGCTCCAGTCCAGTGTGTTCCGGTCTGGTGTGCTCCAGTCCAGTGTGTTCCGGTTCGCTGGGCAGTGCCTGCAGTCCCTGCCGGTGTGTTTACCTAGTGTTGGTTGGTGGGTTTTGCCTGCTGCTGTCGCTCCTCGTCAGCAGCCCAAGGGCTCACGTTTGCTCCAGAGCCCAGTCCCGCGGGCTCTGAACCTGAGAACCTGACAGATTGCAAAGGCCATGAGCCCGGCAAGAACCCCCGCCCAGCTGACCCAGCTGGGGTCCAGCTCCATCATTGTTCTTGATCCTTCTATGACTCTTCGTCAGTATCGTGGGAAACTTTTGTCTAATCCTGTTTTGAAGAAGACCCCTGAAGCGGCAGCTGAGAGAAAACGTGTCCGGTGGCTTGGAATCGCTGAAAACCCAGTTTCAGATATGGACCCTTTTATCACGCTCGCTGAATATCGCCGCAGCCTGGTCTTGAATCCAGCTTTGTGGGATACTCCTGAAGCTGTCGCTGAGAGGAGACGTCTTGGGAATTCCACGCTCTGGGCCCAGCAGGGGTCCAGTCCCGTTCAAGCAGCGCGCCCAGACAAGCCTCTGAATCCAGTCCGAGCAGCACGTCCAGCCAAGCTTCAGAGGCCAGTCCAAGGGATGCTCCTTACCGAGTCGCCGATCCCAGTTCAGGTGGCGCTTCCACTCAAGCCTCTGAGTCCAGTCTGAGGGATGCTTCTGACTGAGTCTCCGATTCCAGTCCAAGCAGCGCTTCAAGCCAAGTCTCTGCGTCCAGTTCAAGTGGCGCTTCAAACCAAGCCTCCTAGTACCAGTTTGGATCCCAGTTCCAACCCCATTTTTGATCTGGATCCGTTTCTGACACTCCAGGATTACCGGGTTGCACTTTTGTCTGATCCAGCCCTGAAGAATACTCCTGAAGCTGCAGCGGAAAGAAGGCGTGTCTCCTGGCTTGGGTTCGAAGAAAACCCAGTTTCTGCTATTGATCCCTCTACCAAGCTGTTCTTTTACCGCTTCCAACTCCTCTCGGAGCCAACCCTACGGGATACTCCTGAAGCCCAAGCTGAAAGAAGGTGGCTTCCTGATTTTTCCCGACAAACTTCTGAGTCCAGCCTGAAGGGCTTTGTCTGCCAAGCTTCTGAGTCCACACTGAGTTCCAGCCCAGTGCCTGAGTCTGTTTTGAGTTTCAGCCCAGATGCTGAGTCCGGAGCGAGATGCAGCAGTGACAGCCGAGATGCTGAGTCCGGATCGAGTGGCAGCAGTGGCAGCCGAGATGCTGAGTCCGGTGAGAGTTGCCGTCCCGGCCAAGATGCTGAGTCCGGGTCAAGTTGGAGTTCCAGTTCCAGGCAAGATGCTGAGTCCGGGTCAAGGTGCAGTCCCGGCCAAGATGCCGAGTCCGGGCCAAGTTGGAGTTCCAGTTCCAGGCAAGATGCTGAGTCTGGAGTGAGTTGTAGCATTGGCAGTCAAGATGCTGAGTCTGGATCGAGTTGCAGTTCCAGTCAAGATGCGGAGTCTGGATCGAGTGGTAGTTCCAGTCAAGATGCTGAGTCTGGAGCGAGTTGTAGTTCCAGTCAAGATGCTGAGTCTGGATCGAGTTGCAGTTCCAGTCAAGATGCTGAGTCTGGAGCGAGTTGTAGTTCCAGTCAAGATGCTGAGTCTGGATCGAGTTGCAGTTCCAGTCAAGATGCTGAGTCTGGATTGAGTTGCAGTCCTGGCCAAGATGCTGAGTCCGGGTCAAGTTGGAGTTCCAGTCCCAGGCAAGATGCTGAGTCCGGGTCAAGTTGCAGTTCCGGCCAAGATGCTGAGTCCGGGTCAAGTTGGAGTTCCAGTTCCAGGCAAGATGCTGAGTCCGGAGCGAGTTCCAGTGCCAGCCGAGATGCTGAGTCTATGCTGGGTACCAAGTCCAGCCAAGATGCTGAGTCCGAGTTGAGTGGCAGTTCCGGCCAAGATGCTGAGGCCGGATCAGATTGCAGTCTCAGGCAAGATGCTGAGTCTACTCTGAGTTCCCACTTCAACCAAGATGTTGAACCCCTCCTGAGTTCCAGCTCCAGCCAAGAGGCAAGGTCCAGTCTGAAGTCCTGTTCGAGTTCCTGTCCGGCTTTAGATTCCAGGATGGGTGTGGGCTCTAGCCCAGTTCTGGCTGCTACAGTGGAGTGCCAGGAAGTCAAGGAAGTTGTGGACTCCTTCAAGAGATGGTTCCTGTTGAATAGAACTCCGCTTGTTGCATCCAAGATTCTGATCCTGCCTAGCACCCGTCCTAAAGAGCCTCGTGGCGGCCAAAGCCATTCTGGTTTCCTAGTTCCAGATGTACTTGTCACATCCTGCCCAGCCGCCCAGATTTATGTTGTGAAACCCATTGGGAGATTTCATCACAGCTACCCATGGCGACCTAAATTGTCTTTTGAGACCTGGAGCTCCCGTGGGGACATGGGAGCCTTGAGGGGGAGGTGCTGTTATGATTGGGGTCTGAACCCCTCTCAAACTTACCTCTTTCCTGGGGGTCAGCTTCTTAGCTGGCTCCTGTTTCTTTTCTCTGTCCTTTCTGAGCTGGCTCTGTCTCTCTGTGCTGGCAGCTTCCAGCAGCATGGCTCTAATTGTTTCACTATACTGCACCTGTGTGGCTAGTCTGAGTTGCTCTAACTCTCTTTGGGTGTACTGGCTTCAAGTGTTTCACGGTTTTGCATTGGTGTGGGTTGGGCCTCTCTGGGTCAGTGTGCTTTTGCCTAGGTCTAGGGAGTGTGACATCATCAGGGAGGGCCTTGATAAGGAAGTGGTGTTGTTTCCTTCAGGGCCTTTGCAACAGTGGTGTTTGCTTTAGGTAGGGTGGTGCAGTGTGCACTTCTGACTTTGTGTCTAGTTTCCCTGCTTGCTTTTGCTAAGGGCCAGGTTAGTGTTAGTGCAGTGTGCACTGGTGTTTGTGTGTTTAGCTTTCCTCTCTTGGTTTTGGAAGCATTACTATGTGTAGGGCTTTGGAAGCTCTGTTGCTGATAGAAGTACTTCAGGGTTTGGTGTTGTTAGGAACACTGCAGAGTTTGCTGTTAGAAGTACTTCTGGTGTTTGTGCTATTGGGAGCATTGCAGTCTTTGCTGTTGGTGTTTGGTGATTTAGAATCACTTTTGGCTTATGTGTTAGCTTCCCTTCTTTTTCCTTGTGGCTCCCCTGTCTTCCCTTTTAGTGCTAGGAGCTCTTCTGGTTGCTTGCCAGAGTAGTGCTTAGGAAGCACCTTGTTAGTTGTATCTAGCTTGCTAGAGCAGTGCTTAGGTAGCTGGTTAGTTCTGTGTTTAGCTTATTAGTGTAAAGCTCTGCTTGTAGCTTGGTGCTTAGTAGCACCTGTGTTAGCTTTGTGTTTAGTTCCCTGCTCTGTTAGTTTAGGGCTTAGGAAGTCCCTTTCTTGAGCAGGGATTAGGAGCTCCTGTTTAGTATAGGGCTTAGGAAGTCCTTTTGTCAGTTTACTGTTAGGAACACTCCTGCTGGTTTAGGGCTTGGGAGCACGTAGATCAGTTTAGGTTTAGGAGCACTTCTGTTTCCAGTCCTGGTCCCTATGTCATCCGGTATCTAGTAAGTCCTGTCGGCTACTCGAACCCAGAAGCTCAACTTCTGGGGGGCTTAGTAGCTAAGTGCAGGTGAAGCTGTGTGGACCAGTCCAGTGTGCTCCAGTCCCGTGTTCCAGTCCTGTGTCCTCCAGTCCGGGGGACCAGTCCAGTGTGCTCCAGTCCAGTGTGTTCCGGTCTGGTGTGCTCCAGTCCAGTGTGTTCCGGTTCGCTGGGCAGTGCCTGCAGTCCCTGCCGGTGTGTTTACCTAGTGTTGGTTGGTGGGTTTTGCCTGCTGCTGTCGCTCCTCGTCAGCAGCCCAAGGGCTCACGTTTGCTCCAGAGCCCAGTCCCGCGGGCTCTGAACCTGAGAACCTGACAGATTGCAAAGGCCATGAGCCCGGCAAGAACCCCCGCCCAGCTGACCCAGCTGGGGTCCAGCTCCATCATTGTTCTTGATCCTTCTATGACTCTTCGTCAGTATCGTGGGAAACTTTTGTCTAATCCTGTTTTGAAGAAGACCCCTGAAGCGGCAGCTGAGAGAAAACGTGTCCGGTGGCTTGGAATCGCTGAAAACCCAGTTTCAGATATGGACCCTTTTATCACGCTCGCTGAATATCGCCGCAGCCTGGTCTTGAATCCAGCTTTGTGGGATACTCCTGAAGCTGTCGCTGAGAGGAGACGTCTTGGGAATTCCACGCTCTGGGCCCAGCAGGGGTCCAGTCCCGTTCAAGCAGCGCGCCCAGACAAGCCTCTGAATCCAGTCCGAGCAGCACGTCCAGCCAAGCTTCAGAGGCCAGTCCAAGGGATGCTCCTTACCGAGTCGCCGATCCCAGTTCAGGTGGCGCTTCCACTCAAGCCTCTGAGTCCAGTCTGAGGGATGCTTCTGACTGAGTCTCCGATTCCAGTCCAAGCAGCGCTTCAAGCCAAGTCTCTGCGTCCAGTTCAAGTGGCGCTTCAAACCAAGCCTCCTAGTACCAGTTTGGATCCCAGTTCCAACCCCATTTTTGATCTGGATCCGTTTCTGACACTCCAGGATTACCGGGTTGCACTTTTGTCTGATCCAGCCCTGAAGAATACTCCTGAAGCTGCAGCGGAAAGAAGGCGTGTCTCCTGGCTTGGGTTCGAAGAAAACCCAGTTTCTGCTATTGATCCCTCTACCAAGCTGTTCTTTTACCGCTTCCAACTCCTCTCGGAGCCAACCCTACGGGATACTCCTGAAGCCCAAGCTGAAAGAAGGTGGCTTCCTGATTTTTCCCGACAAACTTCTGAGTCCAGCCTGAAGGGCTTTGTCTGCCAAGCTTCTGAGTCCACACTGAGTTCCAGCCCAGTGCCTGAGTCTGTTTTGAGTTTCAGCCCAGATGCTGAGTCCGGAGCGAGATGCAGCAGTGACAGCCGAGATGCTGAGTCCGGATCGAGTGGCAGCAGTGGCAGCCGAGATGCTGAGTCCGGTGAGAGTTGCCGTCCCGGCCAAGATGCTGAGTCCGGGTCAAGTTGGAGTTCCAGTTCCAGGCAAGATGCTGAGTCCGGGTCAAGGTGCAGTCCCGGCCAAGATGCCGAGTCCGGGCCAAGTTGGAGTTCCAGTTCCAGGCAAGATGCTGAGTCTGGAGTGAGTTGTAGCATTGGCAGTCAAGATGCTGAGTCTGGATCGAGTTGCAGTTCCAGTCAAGATGCGGAGTCTGGATCGAGTGGTAGTTCCAGTCAAGATGCTGAGTCTGGAGCGAGTTGTAGTTCCAGTCAAGATGCTGAGTCTGGATCGAGTTGCAGTTCCAGTCAAGATGCTGAGTCTGGAGCGAGTTGTAGTTCCAGTCAAGATGCTGAGTCTGGATCGAGTTGCAGTTCCAGTCAAGATGCTGAGTCTGGATTGAGTTGCAGTCCTGGCCAAGATGCTGAGTCCGGGTCAAGTTTGAGTTCCAGTCCCAGGCAAGATGCTGAGTCCGGGTCAAGTTGCAGTCCCAGGCAAGATGCTGAGTCCGGGTCAAGGTGCAGTCCCGGCCAAGATGCCGAGTCCGGGCCAAATTGGAGTTCCAGTTCCAGGCAAGATTCTGAGTCTGGAGTGAGTTGTTACATTGGCAGTCAAGATGCTGAGTCTGGATCGAGTTGCAGTTCCAGTCAAGATGCGGAGTCTGGATCGAGTGGTAGTTCCAGTCAAGATGCTGAGTCTGGATCGAGTTGTAGTTCCAGTCAAGATGCTGAGTCTGGATTGAGTTGTAGTTCCAGTCAAGATGCTGAGTCTGGAGTGAGTTGTAGTTCCAGTCAAGATGCTGAGTCTGGATCGAGTTGCAGTTCCAGTCAAGATGCTGAGTCTGGAGCGAGTTGCAGTTCCAGTCAAGATGCTGAGTCTGGAGCGAGTTGCAGTTCCAGTCAAGATGCTGAGTCTGGATTGAGTTGTAGTTCCAGTCAAGATGCTGAGTCTGGATCGAGTTGCAGTTCCAGTCAAGATGCTGGTTCTGCACTGAGTACAGAGTCCAGCCGAGACAATGAGTCCACGGTGAGTGCTGAGTTTACACCGAGTGCAGAGCCCAGCCAAGATAATGAGTCCACGATGAGTGCTGATTCTGCACCGAGTGCAGAGGCCGGCCGAGATACTGAGTCCACGATGAGTGCTGAGTCTGCACTGAGTGCAGAGTTCAGCCGAGATGCCGAATCAGAATTGAGTTACAGTCCCGGGCAAGATGCAGAGTCTGGGTTAAGTTACAGTCCCGGCCAAGATGCTGAGTCCGGTAAGAGTTGCCGTCCCGGCCAAGATGCTGAGTCCGGGTCAAGTTGGAGTTCCAGTCCCAGGCAAGATGCTGAGTCCGGGTCAAGTTGCAGTTCCGGCCAAGATGCTGAGTCCGGGTCAAGTTGGAGTTCCAGTTCCAGGCAAGATGCTGAGTCCGGAGCGAGTTCCAGTGCCAGCCGAGATGCTGAGTCTATGCTGGGTACCAAGTCCAGCCAAGATGCTGAGTCCGAGTTGAGTGGCAGTTCCGGCCAAGATGCTGAGGCCGGATCAGATTGCAGTCTCAGGCAAGATGCTGAGTCTACTCTGAGTTCCCACTTCAACCAAGATGTTGAACCCCTCCTGAGTTCCAGCTCCAGCCAAGAGGCAAGGTCCAGTCTGAAGTCCTGTTCGAGTTCCTGTCTGGCTTTAGATTCCAGGATGGGTGTGGGCTCTAGCCCAGTTCTGGCTGCTACAGTGGAGTGCCAGGAAGTCAAGGAAGTTGTGGACTCCTTCAAGAGATGGTTCCTGTTGAATAGAACTCCGCTTGTTGCATCCAAGATTCTGATCCTGCCTAGCACCCGTCCTAAAGAGCCTCGTGGCGGCCAAAGCCATTCTGGTTTCCTAGTTCCAGATGTACTTGTCACGTCCTGCCCAGCCGCCCAGATTTATGTTGTGAAACCCATTGGGAGATTTCATCACAGCTACTGTGAGCACTCTGGAGGGCGGGTACAAGGGAGAGGGGATAGTGGTTCTTTCAGCCGGCATCATCCCCGGTCATTCAGCCCAGCTAGGAGAGCAGGGCGCCCTCTAGGGATCAAACTGCCAGGGAAAGCTGTAATGCAGGAAAAGAACTACACTCCCCAGAAGCCAGTGCAGGGTCAGCTGAACTCTCAGGAGGGGGAGGGTGGAATGACTGATTGGGAGATGAGGTCTGATCCTGGAGATGGGGAACAGCTGGTGGAGCTTGGGGAGGAGGAGGAGATGGAGTGGAATAAAGCAGAGGTAGAAGGAGAAGGTAAGGAGGAGTGCATGGAGGTTGGAAGGTTTGCTCAAACTTCCTCAGGAAAGGTAAAGGCTTTGGTGGCGGGAGTGTGGCCCAAGCTGTGCATACTTGGAGAGGATAAAATAATCCAGTGGGGAAGCCACTGGTGGAAGAAGCTAACCCATAAACTATCTAAGGGTAGAAGATAGTGCTGATGAGGGAAGGCTACAATTGGGAGCAAGACAAAGGTTTGCTGGGGGGTGATATTCTGAGTTAAGATTGGACTGTGTTAATAAGCTGAATGTGGAAAGACTGAACTGACTCTTGCATTCTTGAGGAAGAAACTGCTTGAAGATTAAAGCTGTATTAAAAGATGCTGAGAGAATAAAGACCTGTGGTTTTCAAGAACTATAAGACTGCTGAAGTTTGTGTGTCCCAGTTGTGAGCTGATCCTGGGCGCAGGTCAGCTGGGCAGCAGTTAAACTAGGCTAGAAGCAGTGCAGCAAGGCGGTGGTTGCAGCTCGTACTGGGGAAAAGCTAACCAAGCTAAGCAGGGTCGACCCCGGCTCTCACCTGGAAGGGTGACCTGGTTACAGATTGGTGCCAGTGGTGGGATTGTCTGAACAACCCGCCGGTGAAAGAAGCGTGCATTGCTCCGAGTTCTGGTAAGCATATACGGGACTCGGGTAACCAGGAGGAGGGGGATATAGAGGGCCGGAGCTGTGTAATACCGCACTTGGAGAGTGTTCTTTGTTGTTCCCTTTCTCTCAGGTACCGGTGGCGAAGGCGACATGGAGTCGAAGGAGCTGCTGTCTTTTATGGCCCACCAGTTCCAAAAGCAGCAGGAAATGGCTCAGAGACTTCTAGAGGATTCCTTGGCTGCTTCTCGAGCACAGATACAACCGGTGCTGGAGGTGGTGCAGGAATTGTTACGGGCAGTACCCCTACCGAGGAAAGAGAGCACCTCATTGGAGGCTACAGCCACGGGAGCTGTGCCTGGAAGCCTGGAGCCTGGACGGGTTAATTGGCTGCCGTGGGGCAAATTAACAGAGCAGGACGACATTGAGGATTATCTGGGGACTTTTGAGCGGGTAGCATTGGCGGCTGCCTGGCCTCAAGAACAATGGACCATCAGACTGGCTCCCGCCCTGTCCGGGGAAGCCCTGGCAGCTTTTCGGAGCCTGTTGCCAGGGGACGTGGTGGATTATCAAAAGCTGAAAACGGCTATTTTGGACCGGTATGGGGTAAGCAGACAAACTTATCGCAGGCGCTTTCGGGGTTGGAGGTGGAGGGAGGGGGAGACTCCGAAGGCCTTGGCTCAGAAGCTGATGGACTTGGCTACCAAATGGCTAGAACCTGATAAGAGGGCAGTGACTCAGTTGATGCAGGATCTGGTGCTGGAGCAGTTTTTAGAGGCTCTACCGGACAGTATCAGGGTTAATTTGATCAGGAAGGGATGTGAGACTCTGGAAGAAGCTATCAAAGGCTTTGAATACTTTCTGGAGTCACAATACTCTGAGGGGGGAGAGGGGGTCTGGCGGGGTGGTCGGGGTAAAATGTTCAAAGGATCTGGGTGGAGGGAGGAAGGTCCTAAGGAGGATGATAGAATGTGCTACCGATGTGGGAAGTCGGGACATGTGAGGAGGGATTGTAGAGCCAAGTTGGGGCTCATATCTCAGGTAACCCCCTCTAAGGAACCCCAGTTTACGCATTGGGTTAAGATAGGAGGGGTCCCGGTGGAAGGACTTTTAGACTCAGGAGCAGACCAGACAATGTGCTCCCAGAAGTTGTGGGGGCAGATTGCCCGGAAAGGGGGGCAGCAGGGTAGGAAGAGAGACCGGTCCGTGGCTATTCAGTGCATACACGGGGCCTCCTCAAGGTATCCAGTCCGGCTAGTAGACATACAGGACCAGGAGGGCCTTCAGTGGGTGTGGGTGGCTGTACTTCCTAGGCTACCTCAGGATCTCATTTTAGGAAGGGATTGGGCTCCATTCGCATACTGCCTTGGTGGTAAGCAAGCCTTGGTATCTACCCGGGCCCAGGAGAGGCAGGAGAAGGAGCAGGAACTGTCCCTGGCACAAGTATTTCCATTCCAGGGAGAGGTTATGGGGCGGCCGGGGAAGACAAGGAAAGGCTCTCAGCAAAAGAAACGAGGTCAGGAGCAAAGGCGGCAGCATTGTCAAGAGCTCCTTCATCAGGGGAGGTTCCCAGGGGATACGGAACAGGTGTTAGAGAGATTCCCGGATTTTTCCAAAGAGCAAAAAGATGACCAGACCTTGCAGTATGCGTGGGAGCGGGTAGATCAAGAGGGAGAAACCAGCTTCCCTCGGTTTGTTAGTGACAAGGGGTTGCTATATCGGCTGTCCTGTAAAGCAGGGGGGAAGGAACCTCAGAAACAGTTAGTAGTACCGAGGGGGTTTAGGGACCTGGTGTTACGGGTATCTCATGATCATATCTTAGGGGGTCACAAGGGGGCTCAGAATACTCTCCGGCAGGTATTAAACAGATTTTACTGGCCCGGGGTGTATAAAGAGGTGGAACAATTTTGCAGCTCCTGTAGTCAGTGTCAGAGGGTATCAGAGCAAACACCGAACAGAGTGCCCCTACGACCCCTTCCCCGTATAGGGACTCCTATTACCCGTATGGCAATGGATATGATCGGGCCCATTGATAAGTCCCGAAGGGGGTATTCCTATATTCTAGTGATCATGGATATGGCCACAAGGTATCCCTGGGCCGTGCCGCTTCGTACCACCTCAGCGAAAGTTATTGCGGCCCAGCTAATTCGGATCTTTTGTGAGGTGGGGTTTCCTAGGGAAATGATTACCGACCGGGGGACCAATTTCATGTCACGAACCCTGGCCCAGGTGTGGGAGGCTTTCGGAGTACAGCATATTCGGACCGCAGCTTACCACCCTCAGACTAATGGCCTGGTGGAGAGATTCAATAAAACCTTGAAAATGTTGTTGAGGAAAGGGTTAGGTTCCTCCCATGAGGAATGGGATCTTTTGTTACCATTTGTTTTGTATGTGTGTAGGGAGAATGTTCAGGCCTCTCTGGGCGTATCACCATTTGAATTGATGTATGGGAGATCACCCCGGGGAGTGTTGGATGTGTTAAGGGAGCAGTGGGTTCCTCCGGAAGAGGAGGATCGGGATGTAGTGAACTATCTAGTGAAGCTGAAGGAACGGTTGCATAAATTGAGCCGCGGGGCTCAGCAACACTGGGAGAGGAGTCAGGATTATCAGAAAGCCTATTATGACCAGAAAGGGGTGGAGAGGGCATTGGAGGTGGGGGACAAAGTCTTGATCATGGTTTCAGACTCACCTCATAAGTTCACGGGACGCTGGAGGGGTCCTGCTGTCATAGAAAAGAAGTTAGGTCCAGTCACCTACTTAGTAAGGAATGAGCAAGGCCGGGAGCAGACCTATCATATTAATGTGCTTAAACCTTGGCAGGAGAGAAGGGGATTATTTGGTCAGTCTAGGATAGAAGCTGAGGAAGAATTAGGACCACAGATCACGGAGATATTCAAGGCAGGAGAACCGCAGATTGCGGCTACATTGCCAGGGAGTCAGCAGAAAGAGGTTCAGGCACTGGTGGAGGAGTTTCGGGATGTCCTGACTCCTTGCCCAGGGGAAACCCACCTTATCAGGCATGATATCATCTCGGAGCCGGGCCGGGTGGTCAGACAGAGACCTTACCGTCTCTCACCCCCAAAGAAACAAGAGGTGGTCCGACAGGTACAGGAGATGCTGGATTTCGGGGTCATTGAGGAATCTGTCAGTCCATGGTCGAGTCCTGTGGTGTTAGTGCCCAAGTCCGATGGTACGTGGCGGTTTTGCATCGACTTTAGACGAGTTAATGCACTGTCAGATTCCGATGCCTATCCGATGCCACGTATCGATGAACTATTGGATCGGTTGGGTACTGCCCGATATCTGTCCACCCTGGACTTGACCAAAGGGTATTGGCAGATCCCTCTGACTCAGGAGGCCAAGCCTAAGACAGCCTTTTCTACACCCATGGGGCTCTATCAATTTAAACGCATGCCATTTGGTCTTAATTCCGCAGCAGCTTCCTGCCAGCGGTTGTTAGATCAGGTTTTAAGACCACATCAGCAATATGCGGCGGCTTACCTGGACGATGTTATCATTCAGAGTGAGGATTGGCCCTCTCATATGATAAGAGTGAGGGCAGTATTAGAGGCTTTCCGTCAAGCAGGTTTGACTTTGAACCCTCAAAAATGTTGCTTTGGGCAGGAGAAGGTTAAATATCTGGGATACCGGGTGGGGAATGGTCAGATAACTCCGCTCTGGGATAAGGTAGCGAGTATCCGGGACTTTCCCTGCCCCAAAAATAAGAAACAGTTAAGGAGCTTTTTGGGCCTAGTGGGGTACTATAGGAGGTTCATACCCCACTTTGCCTCCATTGCTACACCCCTCACTAATAAACTTCAGAAGGGGTCCCCCAACAGTCTACGATGGGAGGAGGGAGGGCTTCGGGTGTTCAATGAATTGAGATTGGCCCTGTGTCAGGAACCCCTGCTGAGAGCCGTGGATTTTGATAAGCCCTTTGTACTGCAAGCTGATGCCTCGGGGGTAGGGTTGGGGGCTGTGTTGTCTCAGGTACACGAGGGACAGGAACATCCCCTGATGTATCTGAGCCGGAAACTGCTCCCCCATGAGGTCCGGTACTCGACCATCGAGAGAGAATGTTTAGCGATAAAATGGGCAGTGCAGATGTGCCATTACTATTTAGATGGGCGTAAATTTACCCTGGTTACTGATCATGCGCCTTTGAGGTGGTTAGGCCAGATGAAAAATAGTAATGGTCGTCTCACAAGGTGGTATCTGGCTTTACAGCCCTATCAATTCAAGGTGGAGCATAGATCAGGCAAATTTCTGACAAACGCGGATGTTCTTTCTCGGATTGCCAGTGCAGGACAGGAGAAGACTGGCAATCGTTTGAGCCGGGGGGTGTGTGAGCACTCTGGAGGGCGGGTACAAGGGAGAGGGGATAGTGGTTCTTTCAGCCGGCATCATCCCCGGTCATTCAGCCCAGCTAGGAGAGCAGGGCGCCCTCTAGGGATCAAACTGCCAGGGAAAGCTGTAATGCAGGAAAAGAACTACACTCCCCAGAAGCCAGTGCAGGGTCAGCTGAACTCTCAGGAGGGGGAGGGTGGAATGACTGATTGGGAGATGAGGTCTGATCCTGGAGATGGGGAACAGCTGGTGGAGCTTGGGGAGGAGGAGGAGATGGAGTGGAATAAAGCAGAGGTAGAAGGAGAAGGTAAGGAGGAGTGCATGGAGGTTGGAAGGTTTGCTCAAACTTCCTCAGGAAAGGTAAAGGCTTTGGTGGCGGGAGTGTGGCCCAAGCTGTGCATACTTGGAGAGGATAAAATAATCCAGTGGGGAAGCCACTGGTGGAAGAAGCTAACCCATAAACTATCTAAGGGTAGAAGATAGTGCTGATGAGGGAAGGCTACAATTGGGAGCAAGACAAAGGTTTGCTGGGGGGTGATATTCTGAGTTAAGATTGGACTGTGTTAATAAGCTGAATGTGGAAAGACTGAACTGACTCTTGCATTCTTGAGGAAGAAACTGCTTGAAGATTAAAGCTGTATTAAAAGATGCTGAGAGAATAAAGACCTGTGGTTTTCAAGAACTATAAGACTGCTGAAGTTTGTGTGTCCCAGTTGTGAGCTGATCCTGGGCGCAGGTCAGCTGGGCAGCAGTTAAACTAGGCTAGAAGCAGTGCAGCAAGGCGGTGGTTGCAGCTCGTACTGGGGAAAAGCTAACCAAGCTAAGCAGGGTCGACCCCGGCTCTCACCTGGAAGGGTGACCTGGTTACACTACCCATGGAGACCTAAATTGTCTTTTGAGACCTGGAGCTCCCGTGGGGACATGGGAGCCTTGAGGGGGAGGTGCTGTTATGATTGGGGTCTGAACCCCTCTCAAACTTACCTCTTTCCTGGGGGTCAGCTTCTTAGCTGGCTCCTGTTTCTTTTCTCTGTCCTTTCTGAGCTGGCTCTGTCTCTCTGTGCTGGCAGCTTCCAGCAGCATAGCTCTAATTGTTTCACTATACTGCACCTGTGTGGCTAGTCTGAGTTGCTCTAACTCTCTTTGGGTGTACTGGCTTCAAGTGTTTCACGGTTTTGCATTGGTGTGGGTTGGGCCTCTCTGGGTCAGTGTGCTTTTGCCTAGGTCTAGGGAGTGTGACATCATCAGGGAGGGCCTTGATAAGGAAGTGGTGTTGTTTCCTTCAGGGCCTTTGCAACAGTGGTGTTTGCTTTAGGTAGGGTGGTGCAGTGTGCACTTCTGACTTTGTGTCTAGTTTCCCTGCTTGCTTTTGCTAAGGGCCAGGTTAGTGTTAGTGCAGTGTGCACTGGTTGTGTGTTTAGCTTTCCTCTCTTGGTTTTGGAAGCATTGCTATGTGTAGGACTTTGGAAGCTCTGTTGCTGATAGAAGTACTTCAGGGTTTGGTGTTGTTAGGAACACTGCAGAGTTTGCTGTTAGAAGTACTTCTGGTGTTTGTGCTATTGGGAGCATTGCAGTCTTTGCTGTTGGTGTTTGGTGATTTAGAATCACTTTTGGCTTATGTGTTAGCTTCCCTTCTTTTTCCTTGTGGCTCCCCTGTCTTCCCTTTTAGTGCTAGGAGCTCTTCTGGTTGCTTGCCAGAGTAGTGCTTAGGAAGCACCTTGTTAGTTGTATCTAGCTTGCTAGAGCAGTGCTTAGGTAGCTGGTTAGTTCTGTGTTTAGCTTATTAGTGTAAAGCTCTGCTTGTAGCTTGGTGCTTAGTAGCACCTGTGTTAGCTTTGTGTTTAGTTCCCTGCTCTGTTAGTTTAGGGCTTAGGAAGTCCCTTTCTTGAGCAGGGATTAGGAGCTCCTGTTTAGTATAGGGCTTAGGAAGTCCTTTTGTCAGTTTACTGTTAGGAACACTCCTGCTGGTTTAGGGCTTGGGAGCACGTAGATCAGTTTAGGTTTAGGAGCACTTCTGTTTCCAGTCCTGGTCCCTATGTCATCCGGTATCCAGTAAGTCCTGTCGGCTACTCGAACCCAGGAGCTCAACTTCTGGGGGGCTTAGTAGCTAAGTGCAGGTGAAGCTGTGTGGACCAGTCCAGTGTGCTCCAGTCCCATGTTCCAGTCCTGTGTCCTCCAGTCCGGGGGACCAGTCCAGTGTGCTCCAGTCCAGTGTGTTCCGGTCCGGTGTGCTCCAGTCCAGTGTGTTTCGGTTCGCTGGGCAGTGCCTGCAGTCCCTGCCGGTGTGTTTACCCAGTGTTGGTTGGTGGGTTTTGCCTGCTGCTGTCGCTCCTCGTCAGCAGCCCAAGGGCTCACGTTTGCTCCAGAGCCCAGTCCCACGGGCTCTGAACCTGAGAACCTGACAACAGGCCACTTTTCAGGGCACCTTAGTAAAAGGACCCCTGAAAGTGGTTTCCTTTTAATAGATCTAAGTTTCCAAGTTTATTAATGGCTTTCGGCCCCACCCATCAATCAATGCATCTGAGTGGCATACAAACTAAAAAAAATAATAATGAGGAGAATAGAAACAAAGAAAAACAAAAAGAAGGGAAGGAGGGGAAGAACAACATAATTCTTAAAAGGATAGTGGTGGGGGGGGGGTGGAATATAGGGAGTGAAGCTGTGCAGGGCTTTCTGTGAGGATTCACAAGTTTCTTTTGCCATATCCAAATATGTTTTCCATACACTGGTAAAATCATGGTATACATCCCTTGGGAAAAGTTAGTATCTCCAATACATACCATTTTAATTGAGCAATTTTGAAACCTCACAGAGTGGTAGGACAGCAAGCTCATTTTCAAAGGGAAGTACCACACAGGGTTTCCATCTGAAAATGTGGCTGACCATGGGAAAGAGGGCTCTATATTAGCATATACAACTGCATTTGCATTAGAGCTGATACAAATATACCAACTTTCCCTAATCTAACCCTGCCTTTTTCTGGCTATGTTTAAAATAGGGATAGAGTGTCATTTGCAATGGCATGGGACAAATCAACAACATGTTCCATGTCACTGCATGTCCTTAACATCAAAAATGAGTAGAGAAAATACATTTTTTGTTTGTTGATAATAGTGTACACTTTTTGCAAATAGGACTGAATTCTATAAATGGCCTTTAAAAATTTGGTGCCGAGAAAAAATAGCACTCTGCAAGTTAGGTGGTATATAAAATTTTTAATAAACATAAACATATTCTATAAACGGTGCTTAACCAGGAGCTGCAACTGCATTTAGGTGTAACCATTTACACCAATGAAACCTTGGTGTAAATCCCCATGCCTAAATTAGACATGGATCCCCTTTATACTATGATATAACAAAAGACAGGGAACGAAGTACAAACTAAAGTCCAAACAAAAAAAACAGCACCGCGGGCCTTTAAAAATGGAACACAGTTCTTTAATGAATGAGCCTTTTTGTCAAGGCTCATTCATTAAAGAACTGTGTTCCATTTTTAAAGGCCCATGGTGCTGTTTCCCCTTTATACTATAACACATGGGTAGATTATAGGAATGCCCCTGATCTGCCTATGACCTGCCTATGGACACCCCCCCCCCCCCCCCCACCTCCCATTTTGGAGCTGTGTGTAACATTTACGTGCAGATCACATGCCTAAATGTATGCATGCAAATTTTAATTAAATCCAATTAGCACTATTAATTGCTTGTTAAAATTTCAATTATCAATGCTAATTGGCTCATTATTCAATTAAATTGTGTGCACAAATTGGGCATGTGCCCAAACTCTCATACACAATTTTTTTGTGACTTTTATAGAATTCAGGAGATAATGTGCATTCTTTTGGAAAGAGTGTATATGCTTTCCCAGTAGTGTTTGTGAAGTGGGAATCATAAAATCTCAACAAAAACCTCCCAAAATTAATCAAGCACTAATAGTAGAGATTTCAATTTTATCAACACCTATGAAATATTAAAACAACACAGAAAAATAACAACAGAAAAATATACCCCCCAAAAAAGGTGAAATCAGTGCTCAGAAATGGTGTAGCATAATCACTTAGGCATGACAGTGTTGAAGCCCATCATAAAACAAGAGACTGGTTTCAAATGGAATAATTCTTTTAATTTATCTGTAATCCACAAGGGAAGTCCAGGAGCTTAAATATGTATCAATAGTTCCAAAGCATCACCAGAAGTCTCCAAAACAAATTGCTCAGTTCATTGCTAGAGTGAAGTTCACATATCAAAAAATAATACAAAGTTCAGAAATCCTAGCATCTGAGTATTTCAAATGTAAGTCCACAGTTCCTCAACATGACCTCATGTTTCACCAATGACTTCATCAGGAGGAAAACAAATGTAGTGATCTACTTTTAATTGTTTGATACTTTGTATTTGGACATATATTTTTGCTTCTCCAATTGTGTGTGAGTTTCATGTTATTCTAATTTATGTTGATTTGTTACTCACCAGAAGATAGATAGATATGAACTGGCAAATTAATACTGTTATTACATCCTTAGGAAAATATAGACTGGCTATTTTATATACTCAGGAAATAATTCCTGGCCAATCTAGTCTAATTGCAGGGCATTCCATCCAAATGCATTATTAAGTATCACTTCCTGCTAATTTCTCAATTACCATCAGAAAACCTAATCCCTAATTTAAATAGGGACCAGCAGTAAACAACAACAGCAGAAGAGAGGGATTCCATAATATGCAGCACAAGGCAAAATAGCAGAAAAACGCACCAAAATACCAGCAGTGATAAATGACCTTATAGCAGTTTTCTTGCACTTGAACACGTACAATTGTTACTAAGCTTTCTGTTTCAAATCTGCATCTGTACCACAGATAGCATCTGATGCCCTATGTCTTTTCTTAGCTTTATGTACAACATTCTACTTAATACAAAGCTTTCTGAAATAAATGAATAAAACTGGATAGTAATCCTCTCCTCATAGAATATTGTTCTTTCAAACTGTATCAGCTTTCTGAAACACTCAGGGACCCTTTTACAAAGGTGCAGTAGGCTCTATGTGCGTGCAGCATACATCAAAATGAGACTATTGCCAGGCTAGTGTGACCTCTGGTGGTAATGTTGGATGTGGCATGCACCCATGCCATTGGGACACATTTTTTTATTTCCTACCATGTGCGGCATTTCTGGCATTAATCAGTAGTTGGCACGTGTCAATTGGTCACCGCGCTTTTAATGTGTGAGCCCTTACTGCTAGATCAATAGGTGGTGTTAAGGGTTCCGGCCCTAAATAGGTACATACTGGTTTCAATTTTACTGCAAGCTCTTTTCTCGGTCAATGAAAAAAAAGCCCTTTTTTCCCAGATGCGGTAAAAACTGGCACGGCATACGCCAAAAACATGTGCCCACACTACCGCAGGCCACTTTTTGCCGCAGCTTAGTGACCAAAAACATGTGCCCACACTACCGCAGGCCACATTTTGCTGCAGCTTAGTAAAATGACCCTTTAGCAAGGAAAATCTTTGCTAAGAGAAAGTGAGATAATTAATCACAGCCTTGTTAGAAGGTCTGTCCTAATTAGATTGTAAGCTCTGTCGAGCAGGGACTGTCTCTTCATGTTCCTCAGGGGTCTGTGCTAGGACCGCTGCTTTTTAATATATTTATAAATGATTTAGAGATGGGAGTAACTAGCGAGGTAATTAAATTTGCTGATGACACAAAGTTATTCAAAGTCGTTAACTCGCGACAGGATTGTGAAAAATTACAAGAGGACTTTACGAGACTGGGAGACTGGGCGGCTAAATGGCAGATGATGTTTAATGTGAGCAAGTGCAAGGTGATGCATGTGGGAAAAAAGAACCCGAATTATAGCTACGTCTTGCAAGGTTCCACGTTAGGAGTTACGGACCAAGAAAGGGATCTGGGTGTCGTCGTCGATAATACACTGAAACCTTCTGCTCAGTGTGCTGCCGCGGCTAGGAAAGCGAATATAATTTTGGGTATTATTAGGAAAAGTATGGAAAACAGGTGTGAGGATGTTATAATGTCGTTGTATCGCTCCATGGTGCGACCGCACCTTGAGTATTGTGTTCAATTCTGGTCGCCGCATCTCAAGAAAGATATAGTAGAATTGGAATAGGTGCAGCGAAGGGCGACTAAAATGATAGCGGGGATGGGACGACTTTCCTATGAAAAAAGATTAAGGAGGCTAGGGCTATTCAGCTTGGAGAAGAGACGGCTGAGGGGAGACATGATAGAGGTATATAAAATAATGAGTGGAGTGGAACAGGTGGATGTGAAGCGTCTGTTCACGCTTTCCAAAAATACTAGGACTAGGGGGCATGCGATGAAACTACAGTGTAGTAAATTGAAAACAAATCGGAGAAAATGTTTCTTCACCCAACGTATAATTAAACTCTGGAATTCGTTGCCGGAGAAAGTGGTGAAGGCGGTTAGCTTAGCAGAGTTTAAAAAGGGGTTGGACGGTTTCCTAAAGGACAAGTCCATAAACTGCTACTAAATGGACTTGGGAAAAATCCACAATTCCAGGAATAACATGTAAGAATGTTTGTAAGTTTGGGAAGCTTGCCAGGTGCCCTTGGCCTGGATTAGCCACTGTCATGGACAGGATGCTGGACTCAATGGACCCTTGGTCTTTTCCCAGTATGGCATTACTTATGTACTAAGTGTACAGCGCTGCGTACATCCAGTAGCGCTATAGAAATGATAAGTAGTAGTAGTAGTCTTATGCTCTACCCAGACCCCATCAATGTATATGTCTACCTGTCAAATATGTACTATGTAAGATATGCAGATATTTACAGAATAGCGCTTAGTCAGAATTTTGGCATTTCTGTTTATATGTGCACACCTATGTACGTAAATGCCAATATTCTAATCATTTAAACACATATTCAGCCTGTAAATGCTAGTGCCCACTTAAAAGAATTACCCCTATTGGGCTAGATTCTATTTATGACACCTGAAAAATCGGCACTGAAAATATTTCCACCCAGGCGTATTCTGTAAACCGTGCCTAGATTTAGTCATGGTTTATGGAATACACCTTGAAGGTTTACAGAATATGCCTAGCAGCCAGGCCTGCACCTAAGTCTAGGCGTGTCCATTTACACCAAGTAAAAAATGGTGTAAACAA
Source organism: Microcaecilia unicolor (assembly GCF_901765095.1). Taxonomy (NCBI): domain Eukaryota; kingdom Metazoa; phylum Chordata; class Amphibia; order Gymnophiona; family Siphonopidae; genus Microcaecilia; species Microcaecilia unicolor. The sequence goes on along the minus strand of NC_044032.1, from coordinate 180,731,794 downwards.
TGACGCCTAGTTGGGCACAGAGCAGGTGCATTCTATAACTCTGCATGTAGACTTTTGGAATGTCTATGACCACGCCCCCTTTTTGGCAGTTTGCATTAAACTTTACACGCAGCACTTTACAGAATACGCCTAGCAAGCTGTGTGCATAAATTCTAATTAATGTCAATAATTGCTTGTTAAGTGGCAATTATCAGCACTGATTGGCTTGTTATGTATTTAAACTGCATGCACAAATCCAGAATATGACTAGATTTGTGCATGCAGTCGTGCTATATAGAATCTGTGCAAATCTATGATGGAAAGCATTCCTGGAGCAGTGCTTCATAAACAGCAGAATGCAGAAGAAAGGTCCCAACTTAATATTTATCACTGCCAGGTGCGGCAGTCAGTGAAATCAAGGAAAATACTCTATAGTTCTGCTGGCTTGCCAGATGTCTGTAAGACTGTCTTGCCCATCAAACTCTCAATCTGGGTAAGGTTTTTCCTTTCTTTGTTTCTCTCAGCCCAGGTTCAGGTTTCTCTATCAATGTAGTTCTGGTGAATCCAGATTTTGTCTGCCTGGGAGGCCCTCAAAACACATCTGGTCTCTCTTATTTATTTGTACTTCTGCAAAGAAACACTTCTCACCCTAACTAAGCACCATTCTGATTTTTATTGAGGTGATATAGTTCTATTGTAGGGTTTCTTAAGGTGGACCAGCTTCATTTTCCTCCCTGTATCATACATATGAGAATGCCTGCTTCTTCCATCAGTACTACCACCAGAGGACTCTTTATGTTTTTTGGTTTATTACTTATATTCTGCTTTTATGAAACCAGAGTACAAAGAACATACGTAATCTGTAACTGACAAGTTGAAAGTCAAAGTCCCATGACCCCATATGCCTTCTTCAATGAGTGGCTTTTCAAAGTTTTCTTAAAAGTAGAGGTATCATTCTGCATTCTCAGAGCCAGTGATTCTATTCTCATGGTGCTGAAACAAAGAATGATCTCCCTCCTGTCCTTCACTCTGAATTGTCTTTTTCACATTTTAAAGTCCTCTTGAAAACGTATTTTTTTTTTTAACTCTTGCATTTGTTTTCTCACCCCCAGCACGTTAGACCTGGGTTACCTACTCAGTTGGACTGTCAAATCTGCATATCTGATTGTTTGCTTTTGTATGAAAGAATCTGTCCTATGAAATTATAGAGTTCCTTTCTGTTTTAATATTATTTTTATTGTGAACCGCTGTGGTATATAAACATAATGTAAACAGAAAAGCACCCTTGGACCTCAGAGAATGGGCGGGCTGATAGACATGCAGTAATGTCTTCAGGTAATAGGAAGAAGAAAGATAGAGTGCTTGATGAACCAATAACAGAGCCTTAAATTTAATTCTAAAGGCAATGCAATTTGATGAGATGGCAAGAAATATGCTCAACTGGGAAGGCAAAGGGCTATATACAGAGAAATCACCTCAAATACTTACTGTACCAGAATGCAATTCACCTTAAGCTACCAATGAAATGGCATGAACAAAATCCAAATAAATAGAAGTGTATAAAATAATGAGTGGAATGGATTGGGTGGATGTGAAGCGACTGTTCACGCTATCCAAAAATACTAGGACTAGAGGGCATGAGTTGAAGCTACAGTGTGGTAAATTTAAAACGAATCGGAGAAAATTTTTCTTCACCCAACGTGTAATTAGACTCTGGAATTCGTTGCCGGAGAACGTGGTACGGGCGGTTAGCTTGACGGAGTTTAAAAAGGGGTTAGATAGATTCCTAAAGGACAAGTCCATAGACCGCTATTAAATGGACTTGGAAAAATTCCGCATTTTTAGGTATAACTTGTCTGGAATGTTTTTACGTTTGGGGAGCGTGCCAGGTGCCCTTGACCTGGATTGGCCACTGTCGGTGACAGGATGCTGGGCTAGATGGACCTTTGGTCTTTCCCAGTATGGCACTACTTATGTACTTATGTACTTATGTACTTGTATAAATCCGTTTGAGAGATCTGTGGTCCTTGATTAGTATAACCTGGAAGCCAAATAAACAAAATTTTAGGTCCTCCAAAGCTCCATTTATGGTCATGGCCACCTTCTCAATCACCGAGGGGTCCTTGTACAAAGGCATGCTGAAATATGGCTTGTGGTAGTGTAGGTGTGGGTTTTGGGTGCGCGCCAATCCATTTTTTAGCGCACCTGTAAAAAATGCCCTTTTTAAATTTTTGCCAAAAATGGATGTGCGGCAAAATGAAAATTGCAGCACATCCATTTTGGGTCTGAGATCTTACCACCAGCCATTGACCTAGCAGTAAAGACTCACACGATAGCCAAGTGGTAATGAACTACGCACATCAAATGCCACTTGGTGCATGTACGTTACGTATGTCCGAAAATAAAAAAATATTTTTTGGTTGTGTCAGGCTTCTTCCCTGGAAGCACTGGGTTTGTGAGCCCTTGGACTACTACCGTGGAGCGGCAGTGACAGGCAAGGTCACCTTCAAAGCAGAGACGAGGCAAGGCTGGACTGGAACCCCGGACTGGAGTTCTGCACTGGAATACATAGGACTGGAACACACCGGACGGGTGCGCACTGGACTGGAACCCACTGGACTGGTACACACTGGAGTGGAGCCCACTGGACTGGAACACACGGGACCGGAACCCACTGGACAGGAACACACTGGATCTAGGCTTCACCTACGCTTAGCCACCGTTCCCCAAGGGTTGAGCCCTCAGGTTTGGGCAGCCGGCAGGGCTTAGAGGAATACCGGAACTGGAACTAGCAAGCAGGAACAACAGGAATCAGGATACAGAAGTGCCCCCAGGCACCTAGGCGAAAACAAGGCAGACAGGCAGGGAATGTCCGGGTTCCAGCAATAGTCAGGTCTGGCCACAGGCAGAGAATATCCAGGTTCAGGCAGTAGTTGGGTCAGGCAGCAGGCAGCAAGTATCGGGGTTCAGGCAGTAGTCTGGTAAGGCAGCAGGCAGCAAGTATCAGGGTTCAGGCAGAGAGTAGTCAGATTCAGGCAATGGTCAGGTCAAGTAGCAAGACTATGGCTGGAGCTCCAGCAGCAAGGAGTACTGGCAGCAGATAGGACTAGGACAGAAGCTACAGAAGCAAAGGAAAACACACACGGGAAAACCAGAAAGCTAAACACAAGAAAACTAGTAAAGCTGTACACAAGCTAACAAGAAAGGTATGCCCAAGCTAACTAGTCACAAGCTAGAAACTCACACTAAGCAAAACAGAGGAGAACTAGTAAAGCTGTACACAAGCTAACAAGCAAAGCCATGCCCAAGCTAAATAGTTACACACTAGGAACTCACACAACACAACACATAGGAGAACTAGTAAAGCTGTACACAAGCCAACAAGAAAAGCTATATCCAACCTACTAGTAACAAGCTAGAAACTCACACTGAACTGGACAAGGTAGCAGTGCACAGAGCACTCTAACATAGGGACCTTAGACGATGCAAAGGCAAAGTCTGCAGTCTCTAAGTGATTAATAAAGCCCTTCAACAGCTGAGGAGCAGCTGCAGCCATCAGTAAGCAACTATGGAGGCTGTCCAGGCACAAACAAGAGAGACAGGTCCGGCAGCCTGGAAGAACCGGACCGGACTAGGCTAAAGTCTGGAACGGGTAGGAACAGCAAGACAAACTATGGCAGCCACTGGCTTTGGCCACCAGTGGGTGAGAGGAGCACAAACCAAGGAGCAGGCAGAGCGCACACAGAACATAGAGAGACTTAGAATACCTAGGTGCAGCACAGAGGAGCAAACAGAGGCTGGAGACAGAGGTACTCAGGCAGCACCCCCAGGTGCAGTAGAGTGGAGTAATTAGAGCCATGCTGGAAGCAGCCAGCACACAGAAGGAAAACTACTCCAGAAAGGATAGGCAGAAGCCAGCTTAGAAGCTGACCCCCAGAAATAAGGTAAGTCTGAGGGTGGTCACGGCCACAGACGTGACAGGCTATGCGTATTGGACGTGCGCCAAAAATGAAATTATCACAAGAGCCACACAGTAGTCAAGTGGTAACTCCATTTTGGCATGTGTTGGGCATGCATAGTCGCTTACATGGCTTAGTAAAAGGACCCCTGAATATCTACTTTCACATGGAAGTAATCCCCAGCTAATAAACCCAATAATAGGTTCACCATCTGAACCTTCTTGCATAAACATGGCTCTGAATCTTATATGCAGTGTTTCTGATCTGGATCACATATAGGGCTAGATTCTATATATGGCGCCTTAAAAATTGGTGCAGAATACATTTCCGCCTTAGGATACTCTATAAGGAACATTTAGGCATGGTATATAGAATATGCTAGGTTGATATCACAATGCTTAAAACTACGCACATCCATTTACACCAAGGGAAACTTGGCATAACTACTGGCCTATAGATTTAGGTGCAGAGGGGCATATTCTATAACAATGCATGTAAATTTTGGAATGTCCATGAAATGCCTATTTCCCTGCCCATCACCATGCCCCTTTTTGGCTCTGCACATTAGAATTTAGGTGCTATTACAGAATACCCTTACCAAGTTATGCATGTAAATTCTAATTATTGCCAATTAGTGCTCATTATTGCTTGTTACGTGCTGTTAAAAACACTGATTGGATTGTTATGCCAATTAAGTTATGCGTAATGTTATACAAAATGCTTGAATTTCAGCACAGAATGCTAGGCACGATATATGGAATCTGGAGGATAGTCTGGATAGGCTTAGAATGGGTTCTGATCAAATTCTTTGTAATACTGAGGGCCTAGTCTACTTTTTTAACCATTAGACTTTTTCTGCAGCTTGAGTTTTAAGCAATGTTAATATTATCCAATCAGTTAAAGAAATGCTGCAGTCTATCATTTTCTTAAGGTGCTGATATTTTGGTTGTTTCCATGAATTTTTCTATTTGTAGTTGAACCTGTCCTTTTCCATCATAACAAATTTTAAAGAATCTAACAAATACGTTTTGAGGTTAGAAGTCAGATTTGCCAGCTGAAGGCATTTTAGGGTACTTTCAGATTTTTAAGATGGTCTGTACCAAATGTAACATCAGTGAGGGCAGAACAAAGTCCAACATGATAACAAATTTTAAAGAATTTAACGAATATGGTTTGAGTTTTGCAATCAGATTAGTAGCTGAAGGCATTTTGGGGTACTTTTTTAAGATGGTCTGTACCAAATATAACATCAGTGAGGGCAGAACAAAGTCCATCAAATCTGTAAAATGGTAGGAGTTTTGTAGAGGTTACAAGGTAAGACATTAAAATAAGATAGCGGCTGAAGAGAATGGATTTTGTCTATTTTTTGTCAGCTCTTTTATTTGAGACATTGGTTATGCAGAAAATCTAAATACTTCATTAAGTGGTCCTTTTATCAAACTGCGCTAAAAAATGGCCGGCACTGGTGTCAGCGCATTGATTTTTTGTGCCCTGCAGCCACTTTTAGCAGTGTGGTATAATGGCTGCCATGTCATATTTTTTGTAATGGCCACACACTAATTTCCCCATTAGCGCATGGCTATTACCGTGGCAGCCCTTACCACCACCTATCTAGGGCCCAGATGCACTAAACCTTAACAACCCTTTTAACAACCCTTAACTGACCCTTAACGAACCGTAGCATGTATCAAAGGCCATTTTCCGACGAAGCTAGCAGCTAACGAAAACAGAATGCAAAGGAGAAACTACCATTGAAATGTGGACAATTCGGAATGCACTAACCATACGACAATTGCAATGAATCATCTACCGTCTGAAATTTAACGTGAGCTCAGACCTGTCGTTAAGGCCTGAGCTGTCATCTCCCCGCTGGCCCCTGCACCATAAAAATCATGTTTAAAAAGAAAAGTGAGCTCCCTGCTTCCCTCTGCCTAAAATAAAAATGAAACTAACATCAAAAAAGGATCGGGAGGGGGCAAAGGCACTCATCAGGAGCGACCTTCACGGACGGCCTTGCCCCCGCCCTGCCCGAGTTCGCCGTTGCTCCCCGCTTCCCCCCGCTTCAAAACCAAAATAAAAATAAAAATAAAAACTTTTAAGGCTGCCCCGGCCCCCCTCCCTTCCTCTCTACTTTACTCCTCACAGCTCCGCCTCCCAAATCCTCCACCCTGTGCCCCGCCCCCTCTGCCCCCTCCTGGGGTCATCGCCGCCATTCCCCCCCTCCACGGGCCCCCCCTCCTACCGGGCCCATGCAGCGCCTCTCACCTCTGTGTGAAGGCGTTGCACAGGCAAGAAGAACAGCTCAGCTGAGGCATTCGCCCAGTTCGCGTCTCTCTCCTCCTGGGCCCACCCCCGTCTGACGTAAGTAACCTACGTAGGTTACTTACGTCAGACGGGGGCAGGCCCAGGAGGAGAGAGACGCAAACGAAGACTGGGCGAAGGCAACAGCTGAGCTGTTCTTCTTGCCTGTGCAGCGCCTTCACACAGAGGTGAGAGGCACTGCACGGGCCCGGTAGGAGGGGGGCCCGGTGGAGGGGGGGGGAATGGTGGCAATGACCCCAGGAGGGGGCAGAGGGGGCGGGGCACAGGGTGGAGGATTTGGGAGGTGGAGCTGTGAGGAGTAAAGTAGAGAGGAAGGGAGGGGGGCCGGGGCAGCCTTAAAAGTTTTGATTTTGATTTTGGTTTTGAAGCGGGGGAAAGCGGGGAGCAGCGACGAACTCGGGCGGGGGCAAGGCCGTCCGTGAAGGACGCTCCTGATGAGCGCCTTTGCCCCCTCCCGATCCATGCAACGTGTTTGTGTTTTGTTTTTTTGTTTGGGTACTTTTGACATTTGTGGCATGTGCAGAGCAGCCAGCATAACGCTTGGCTGCTCTGCGCATGCGTTAGGGGCCGATTACCGACGGGGATTACACAGGTTTGATGCATTGTACTTTACAGTACTGCACCGAACATGTGGGACTTTTTTTTTTGGTGCATCCTTCGTTTTTTAAAATTCGTTAGGGACTTTAACGTTTTAGATTTTTTAACGTTTGGTTGATGCATCTGGCCCTTGGTGGCAGATTTCCACACTACTCCTGTGCTAATCTGGTAGCACACGGTAATATGCCCGTGTTATCTGATTAATGCAGGCATGCCTACTCTCCGCTCATGGACCTTACCTCCACCTATTTAGGAAGCAGACTTCCACTCTACTCCTGTGCTAATCTGGTAGCACACAGTAATGTGCCAGTGTTACCTGATTAATGCAGGCACGCCTATTCTCCACCCATGGGCAAGCCTTCCATGTTGGAAAATAAAACATATTTTCTAGTGTGGGATTTTCACACATTGAGCGGGAATCTACTGCAAGATACCTCAGTCCGCCCTGCGGTAATGCCCTTTTAGCATGTGGTAGGCTTTAGTAAAAGGGCTCCTAACTCTTCTAAAGAATTGGATTTATTCAGTCATGCACAAATTCAAACAGGGGCACAGGCTCTCATCATTTCTCCATTATTCCAAGTCTGCATTTATACAACTTCTTAGGGTGGCAGACTTTCAGTGATTGTCTAGCATTCAGTGAAGTCTTTGTCAATGTAGGACAAAGGGGAGTTTGAGTCAGCCAAAACCATTTTAAATTATGGAGTAGGTGGAACAGGAATAACTAGAATAACTCTTGTCCTAAAGTGACAGGTAAAGAGGACTCTGATGTGGTGGGAGGAGGAAGAGAGGTTTAAGAGAAAAGAGAAATGCATTTTCTCCTGTACTCTGCGAAATAGAAAAACAGAAAAGTTGTAAATTTCCCAAAGTGGACACTTTTCAATCTTTAAAAAGTATTAAATAAAAATACATTTCTTATTTTCTACCTTTGTTGTCTGAGCATTTTATTTTACAAATTGGGCTGGTCCCATTCTCCCTTCTGTTTTCCACACACACTCTTTCCCTAAATTCTTTTCCACATTGGCCATTTCTAGTTCTTCTTTCTCCTCTTGTCTTCATCCCTTCTATCTCTACATCTGTCTGGCACTGGCATTTATGTTTCTTCCCGCCCCCTTTTTTCTTTGTCTTTATATCCACTCCCATCTGAGTTTATCCCTAATTCTCCATTTCTTTCACCTTCTAGTCCTTAGTTGCATTCTTTTCACCTTTTATTATCTCCCTCATCTATTCTGCAGGACTTCCATTGTCCCATTTGAACATAAGAACATAACGTAAGAACATAAGCGTTGTCATACTGGGGCAGACCGAAGGTCCATCAAGCCCAGCATCCTGTTTCCAACAGTGACCAATCCAGGTTTCAAGTACCTGGCAAGATCCCAAAACAGTACAATACATTTTATGCTGCTTATCCTAGAAACAAACAGTGGATTTTCCTAAGTCCATCTTTAAAATGGCTTATGGACTTTTCGTTTAGGAAGTTAACCAAACCTTTTTTAAACCCCACTAAGCTAACTGCTTTTACTACATTCTCTGGCAACGAATTCCAGGGTAAAGTGAAGAGATCTTTTCTCTGATTTGTTTTACATTTACTTCTTTGTAGCTTCATTGTGTGTCCCCTAGTTTTAGTATTTTTTGGAAAGAGTAAACAAGCAATTCCCCAGATTCCTATTTCCCATCTTTCACCCACTCCCTAGAACCCTATTTCTATCCTCTGTACTCACCCTCACAGCCCTTATCTACACTCCACTGTCTCTCATCTCATCACCAACCCCAGCTCCATCCCTGTCTTTCCTTGCTTCCTTGCCTTGCCTTCAGGCAGGGACAGTCTGACAGTGATTTGGGACCTCGGACAATAAGGGTCATCACCATCTACCTAAAGTGATTAAACTAGATTGAGGCTAGAGGAGAGTGGGCCCCTAACTGCTGTGGGCCCTTGGATACTGCCTTATTGTTCCACTGGCCAGTCCATCCCTGTCTCCAGGCCACATCTCCTATTGCCTTTCTTTCACCATCTTTTAATGAAATTTCCATCCTCATGCAATCCTTTGAAAGACCCAACCCCTTCCTCTCTTATACATTTCCACAATATGTCTCTTCCTCACTCCAGCCCTCCAGGCCATTCACACTATGTCTCAAAAGATATTTGAACTGTGCAGGGCTCCATAGACAGAGCCCCACAGTTAAAAAATCAGCATAGAAATCATGCAGATTGGCCCTGATGAGAAGATGGAGCTGAAATGTGACCTGATGCTAGTTCTGCTCAGCCCCAGCCAGATCAGCTTAGGACCATCTGGATTTGGTTGGGGTGGCAAGACAATTTTTTGGGGTGGTACCTGCCACCCTGTTCCACCCCGTAGTGGCACTTATGCTTCTCTCTTATCGTGTCTTCTTCATTCCCTTCCACATATCTATTTCTCGCATTTATCTTTCCCTTTCATTTTATCCATTTCTCTTTTTGGTATTTCTATCCACTGATAGAGGTCATTCTTTCATCTTTCCCTCTATCATGCTTAAGTCCTCCTCAATTTAATTTAATTTAATTTCAACATTTCTAGTCTGCTTTTAACCTTTCAGCTCAAGGTGGATTATAACATAGACTAGAAAACCTGGAGCATACACTGTATAAATCAGTGAGAAGGAAAGTAGAAAAGTCAGATAAAATTTGTTAGAAGTGCATTTACTGTAACAGAGTGTAGCTCGACAGAGAGGACTGTACAAACAATATGTTCTTGTGATAATGGAAAGGTATTGTTCCTCTAGTTAGTATATCTTTAAAAAATGATCTCCTTCTTCTGTTGTACACATTTTCTTCTAGTTATTTCAAGAACTCATAAATTACATGATGCCATGATGCTGTTGGATACACCATGCTCATGATATCAAACTCTCGTTAATGTATTAGTTGCACTCAACACTTAAAGAGTGATTATGGCTTTATGTGAGTGCTTTTTTTTATTATTTGAGATATAAACTTTCATTAAATTACATCCTGAATGTTACTCCATTTTTGACATGTTATGGTATACTTTGAAGTGACAAATTACAAACCTAAGAATCTAAACAATACTATAACTTTCTAATACAATATTTTAACAAAAATATATAGAAAGTTTAAGAAATATTTTTCCCAAAACATTATAACATACAAATAAACAAATTGAAAATGTATTGAATCAAACAATAACACATGATATAAAAAAGTGCACTATAATTCCCCCACTAATTATACATACATTGACTATAAAAACCCAAAAAGGTTCTTCCATGTGTTGCCCTTCAGTATTTCAGATGCAAGCTTCACCTGATTGCATCAAAGCCAGTTGTCCAGTTGACAAGGTACTATAACGTCACACACGGAAGTCCATTAATGTCACTCTTCAAAGATCAACAAATTATCATTAAGCATCTCCAGTCTGTAAAATATTTTCCTGCTTTTGAAGAATGTCTCCAATCTTAAAGATATTCTCTAGCTTTAAAAATATTCTCCAGCTCAACACAAATTAGTGTTTCGCCTCAAGAGCGTCCTCAGGAGCTGTCACCCAGATGATAAGAAATACATCATTTGTAGCACAACATGGCTTGAAGACTCAGTTGAGCTGAGGAGGCAAAGTATTTGGAGGTCTCCCACTGAATATTTCCAGTAATGGCCTTATTCTATAAGGGCTATTTATGCTTCTAATTTAGGAGCATAATTTATGGTCCTAAATTATGAGCATAATCTATTTTTCAGCATAAAGTATTCTCATAATGACACTGTACTATAAATCACTGGACATTAATCATGAGAACCTTTCCATTTACGGTGAGAGGCATTCATATATACTCAAGAAAAATGAAAATGCCAAAGATTAAAACTTTTTGTTTTAGTGGGGGGAGGGGGGAAGCAAATGTGTGTGGGGAGAAGAGGAATGGCTATTTTTTGAAGGACAACTTTGTCAAAAGTCCAAGAAGGCACTTTTTATATTTCATAAAGGCAACATAGATGCCTATCAGGCTCATTTTCGAAAGAGAAGGACGCCCATCTTTCGACACAAAATGGAAGATGGGCGTCCTTCTCACAGGGTTGCCCAAATCGGTATAATCGAAAGCCGATTTTGGGCATCCCCAACTGCTTTCTGTCCCAGGGCCGACCAAAGTTCACGGGGGCGTGTCGGAGGCATAGCGAAGACAGGACTTGGACGTGCCTAACACACTGACATCCTCGACCCATAATGGAAAAAAGGGCGTCCCTGACGAGCACTTGGACGACTTTACCTGGTCCTGTTTTTCTTATGACCAAGGCACAAAAATGTGTCTGAACTGACCAGATGACCACCGAAGAGAATCAGGGATGACCTCTCCTTACTCCCCCAGTGGTCACTAACCCCCTCCCACCCTCAATTAAAATCTTTACAAATATGTTTTGCCAGCCTCTATGCCAGCCTCAAATGTCATACCCAGTGCACTTCAGACAGGCGGACCCAGGCCCATCCTCCCTACCTGTTACACTTGTGGTGGTAAATGTGAGCCCTCCAAAACCCACCACAAAACCCTCCTTATGTAAACATCCAAATTAAATATATTAAACTCCTGATTAAATTCAATGCCAGCTTAACTGGTAAGTATTTTAAACCACAGTAAGATGGTGGTCTCATTTTTTTTCCATCTGCTATGCCTAAACTATCCCCCCCCCCCCCCCCAAGGAGTGCCTAAGTAAAACTATGCAAGAAAATTATGCATGCATATATTTTTCATGTGTATATGGCTGTGTAATTTTAGAAACACACTTCTCAGTGGGTAAAAATGGCTTTACATGCAGAAAAACCTTTCTAAAATTGCCCCTGCAGGGAGTAAATGTATAACAAGCACCTAGTGCGAGGCTATTTCCAAGAATCTATTTAATTTTATAAAGACAAATAGTACCCTCATTTTCAAAGCAGATGGGTGTGTCAAAATGACCAAAAAATTCAATCTACCGAAAATGTTCAAATCGTAATTTTCGAAAAGCAGAATTTGGATGTTTTCCACTGCACTTTGTACAAATAGCAAGGGGCATGTTGGAGGCGTGTTTTGGAAGGAACTAAAGTGGCCCAAAAATTAGGATGTCTTTCAGTGATAATAGAATGGGAAGAAAAATCCAAGTCTAAAAAAGGACATTTTAATCTAGACCTGTTTCATTCATCTCCAGGGTACAAAAATGTGCCCAGATTGAGAAGCTGACCATTGGAGGGATGGAGGCATGATCCCTCCTTCATCTCCAATTGGCTACTGACCTCTCCTACCCCCTCTAAGAAGTGAAAATGATAGTGAATATCAGGTTCTATGACAACTTTAAATATTATGGCCATTTCTAAAAGAGCAGCAAACAAGTATAAGGAATAATTTACAAGCTTATTTTTGAACGAGAAGGCCGGCTATCTTCCGTAACAAATTGGGAGATGGCCGGCCATCTCCTATACCCAGCCAAATCGATATAATCGAAAGCCGATTTTGGCCAGCTTCAACTGCTTTCCGTTGCGGAGCTGGTCAAACTTCAAGGGGGCATGCCGGCAGGGTACAGAAGGCGTGACAGGGGCGTGGTTACGAGATGGCTGGCTTAGCCCGATAATGGAAAAAAGAAAGCCGGCCCTGATGAGCATTTGGCCGACTTTACTTGGTCCCTTTTTGTTAATGACCAAGCCTCAAAAAGGTGCCCAAACTGACCAGATGACCACCGGGGGGAATCAGGGATGACCTCCCCATACTCCCCCAGTGGTCACCAACCTCCTCCCACCCTAAAACAAAAATATTAAAAAACATTTTTTTCCAGCCGTTGTGCCAGCCTCAAATGTCATACCCAGCTCCATCACAGCAGTATGCAGGTCCCTGGAGCAGTTTTAGTGGGTGCAATGCACTTCAGGCAGGCGGACCCAGGCCCCCCCCCCCCCCCACCTGTTACACTTGTGGTGGTAAATGGCAGCCCTCCAAAACTCACCCGAAAGCCATTGTACCCACATGTAGGTGCCCCCCTTCATCCCTATGGGCTATGGTAGTGGTGTACAGTTGTGGAGAGAGGGTTTGGGGGGCTCAGTACCCAAGGTAAGGGAGCTATGCACCTGGGAGCAATTTCTAAAGTCCACTGCAATGCCCCCTAGGGTACCCGGTTGGTGTCCTGGCATGTGAGGGGGACCAGTGCACTACAAATGCTGGATCCTCCCACGACCAAATGCCTTGGATTTGGTCATTTTTGAGATGGGCGTCCTCGGTTTCCATTATGGCCGAAAACTGGGGCCGACCATCTCTAAGGTCGACCATCTCAACATTTAGGTTGACCATCTCTAAGGTTGACCTAAATATTGAGATTAGGGCGTCCCCGACCATATTATCAAAATGAAAGATGGACGTCCATCTTGTTTCGATAATACAGGTTGCCTCGCCTCTTCGCCGGGACGTCTTTAGAGATGGACACCCTTAGAGATGGTTGTCCCTGTTCGATTATGCCCCTCTGTATGTACTATAATCTTGTGATACAACAGTTGAAACAGCTAAAGTGTCAAATATTCATTTACAGTAACTTTCTTTGAATGAGTTTCAATTCAGTTTAAACTAGAAAATGAATCATTTTAAATAAGCATAGAATGCATTCAAAATTAGCTTACAGGTAGAATCCAATTCACCCAAACAGCTATACTAGTACAAAACTTCCAGAGTCAAACAAGAAAAATAACTATTTTGAAGAAACATTTTATTCCCACCAACATTTCTATTCTTTTGTTCTATCCAGCGATTTTCTGCAACTTTATCATACTTATTTCTTGGTTATACTATACCATTCAGCATTAAATTCTTTCAGTCTAGAAGCCTACTGAAAAACATCAAATTACTAAAATTGTGAAAGTATTTTTCTGCTCTCTTTGGATGATGGATTGCACAAGAATTCTTTAGACAACCATAGCCTTTGCCTTAAAAGGAAAAGAACTGCTGAAGCTCTTTGTGTGCAATAACAGATTTCTGATCATTTTGGCTTTTCTGAAGCAAGTTGCCCAACGAAATGCAAACCACTCATCTGGATTTCACATGACATCAGTGTAATGAAAACCTCCAGTTCCAACTGTCTGTCTGGGTATAGACCTTTCTTATATGGTGACCTTTTATTTGAGACAGGTGAGAATTTATCACCATCAATGCTACATGGTACTTGCTAAGTGACTTGTACCTTGTTCCCAATCATTATTTTATTGCAGTCTATTACTATAAACTTGTGACATTATTTTTTGGTGTAAAAAATGAAATTTAATTTGTCTTTTTTATTGATTAGTTTGTATTGTGTGTAAAGTTACAGTTCTCCCTATTTTTTAAAATTCTGTAAAAGTTGCCATGAATCAAATAGTTCTTATTCTTGTGTTTATACATTCCTATTTGAAGATGTGATAAACATATTGAGCCAGATTCAGGGCTCCTTTTACTATGCGGCGGTAAGCCCAACACAGGCTTACCTCTTACTATACAGGAAGTACCGCCAGGCTACCACGGCAGCCCGGTGGTACTTCCCACCCCTAGCATGCTGTCATGTCCGGTGCTACAAAAATTATTTATTTATTTTTGTAGCGCCAGAGTGTACCCGTGGGTTAACGCGGGAACCCTTATCGCCACTTCAATGTGTGCCAGTAAAGGCTCCCTCCTGAAATGGCTGCGTGGCAAGTGCTTTACTTGCTGCCCGGCCATTTCCTGTAGGAAAGCAAGACTTCCCTTTTACTAGCTGTGGTAAAAGGGGGTCTTGGTGTGCGTGTAAAACATGCGCCGATGCCAGTGCCAGCCCTTTTTTGCCACAGCTTGGTAAAAGGGGCCCTCAGTAAATAGTGCCTAAACTTAGGCGCCATTATAATCTGTACTAAGCTAGTATTTTCTACAGGGCAGTCTGCGCTGAGAACCCTTGATACAATACTAGCTTAGCATGTTTCTCGTGTCTAGCTTTAGGTGCAAAAAGCAGGTGTAAATGCTTCCACCCAGCTGATGGCAGTTGGGTACACAAATCCAAGTATTCAATAACATCTCGCCTAATTTCTGGGAATGCTCCTGACTCAGCCATGCCCCTCCTAAGGCCACGGCCCCTTTGAGTTGACGCTCTGAAATTTAGGCACATATGTTATAGAATAGGGCACAGGGCAGATACATGGATAACTCCTAATTATTGCCAATTAAATCTAATAAATGATTCTTAGTACCTAGTTACTAATTAGTTTATATGCATATCTGCAATCCTCACCCAAATGTGGGCACCAAAACATGGGTGACCTAGACAGAATCTGGGGGATTAAGGGGTGGTGTTGTGTCCATCTATCTGCATTCTCTCATCTGGTCAGAAGTCAAGGAATAGGGCAGCTGGCCAGACTTATGCATGTAAGTCTGTCAATCTGCATATAAGTCTGCCAGTACAGTTTGTACAGTTAGAAATAGCGTAAACACTAATACCAGTAGCATTGCCAGACCTGGTAGTTTCAATGGGCACAGAGCTAACTTGGATGGGCCCTTCCACCCTCCACCCTCTCATAAAATATGGGTATTTTTAACCTTCCCCTTAGCCACCCATGCATGGACCAGTAGCTGCCCCCCCTTTCTAAACCCACCATCTCTTTCCCCTATCCCTCCCTGGTGTACCTCAGCAGCATCCCCAGTGACTCATGTTCGCTGCCTGCACAGTCCCACAGGATTTTCCTCTACTGCATCACACCATTGAGGAAACAGGAAGTGATGTCAGAGGGTGTAGGGCCGTGCAGGCAGCAAAAAATGAGTCACTGGGGATGCTGCTAAGATACACCAGGGAGGGGCAGATACCGGACTGAGAGAGGCGAGTGAGGCACTGTTGCTTGCTGGACCTGACATAAGAATGAGTAATGCAAGTAGGTGTGTGCATTAGTGTATTTTGTAATCTACACATGCACTTGCAAATTCCGTCCATGCTGCACACAGACTCCTCTCTCCTATGACATGTCTACTGGTAAAATTAGTAATACCGAGTCATTGCGCATATTTTCACACCAGTTGGTATTTTATATGAATGTAGTCTTAAATCATGAGTATGAAAAAGACTTTATAACGTTGCCTCTTAAATGTCTGTTTACAGAAATATTTAACCATAGAATTTAATGTAACCCATAGTTACACCATAAGGCATGCATTCTTCTGATGGCAAATCAGGGCCTATGTATTAAGCTGTATAATCAGTTAATAGGGAAATCAGCACATGCTAACAGTTCACATGTGACCAACACTAACCGCAGAGTAGCATAATTCCTGTGTTATCCTCTTAAAAACAAAATAGGGTGGGGGATGGGTAGGGATCACATCGCCCAATTAACATAAAAGTACTTGCCATGTGTTTACTGTTAATGTGGCGGATAATGTGGCACATTTAACATCACCTCAAAAGGTGTTACTACCTGTATAAAGTTATCTGCAATGCAGTTAACAGGTGGTATATGCTCCAAAGAGACATCTCTACATCAGCTGCATGGGAAAATGCTGACAATGCCCACAACAGTTAATACAGGGTTTTCTGCGTTAACCACAAACCCTACTGCAAGCTAGTAAATGAGACCTATAATGTTTCTGGAACATCTGTATGCTCCAGAAAGGAATATACCCTTTTATAACAATTATTTTTAGCAAGCCATATTAAGAAATAGGAAGACAAGAAACACAAGAAAAGGGAGCACAGTGTGTTTTTGACAACCCTGAAATTCTGGATTTTAAACGCTATCAAGATAAAACAATTATTACTCTGAGATTATTTTATCTAATATTAACAGACTGATTAATTAATAAATTGTGTTTGTGATGAATTTTTAATCAACCAATGAAATATTTTATATATAGTCCCCCTTTCCATTAAAAGTTTTCACATTGAGGCATGAGATATGAAACATGTGTATTTCTTTGGTGAACTATTATTTGTTCATCATTTCAAGAAATGCTATATAGGGAGCTAAGTTCTCATTATGGCCAATTAGGTTTTAAATTACTCCCTAATTATATCATCTGCAATGTCATTCCAGAATATTAAAAGCATATGCTTCTATACAAATTCACACTTTTCCACTTATGCTTTATTTCATTACAGAAACTTAGTTTTTGACTGGTCTTGTCTCAAGCAACTAATATTGGATGCCCAGATCTTCTTTTTTTTTTTATTATTTATATTTATTCATTTTCATTAAATAACAAGCTATACACTTGACAGGAAATTCAGAAAAGAAAAAAAAAATTACAATAACAGCAGTTTAAAAGCAAACATACCAATTTCTTCTTTAGACCACTAACATAGGAGATGGGCATAAAGGAAAAAGAAGACTTCTTAAATCAAAAATATCGGTTCCTGAGGAAATTTGCTTAACACACTTTTTCGGGCCCATCGAAACAAATTATACCATCATAGTGGAAAATAAGATTAACCAACTTTCTTTACAGTTATAAATTCTTTCAATTGTTCCGGTTGAAAGAAGATATATTTCAAACCAGTATATTTGATGACACATTTGCATGGGTAGTTCAAATAAAAGGAGGCTCCCAGTTCCCAGATCTTCTTTTAAGTTAGTATTAAAGACAAATTGTTTCCATTTATTGTCTTGTCCCTGTTTTATATAAAATGCATTATGTTTCTCAGAAAACAGATTATTAAAAAAGCTAAATAACAACCTGTAATATCTTCCTTATCTTTTCATTTTCTGCAGTGGAAATAGTAGAAGTAGGATGTAGTGGGGAACATTTTTTTGTTGTTATTGTTTAGTTTTTTAATTAGTTTTTTTCTATTTTAGTTTTGTGTCATTTTCTTTCATTTCATGTTGTTGTATACTATTTGTTTCATATTAGTGCATGGCATTTCTTATATGCATGCACACTAAATTACACTAAATAGCACACTAAAACAAAACAAATTAAATTAAATGAAGATTTACATTTCTAATGAACACACAAAATAAGTTGCACCAAATAGAAACAATCAAAATGTACACACTTAGGAGCCCTTATATTAAGCTGTGCTAAAAAGTGGTTTGTGCTATTTTTAGCACATGGGTTTCCCATGTGCTGAGGCCACTTTTAGCGTGGCTGTAAAATGGCAGCAATTTATGTTTTCCATTAATGGCCATGTGCAAATTTCCCAATTAATGCATGGCCATTAGTGTGGGAGCTCTTACCGCTGCCTATTTTGTAGGTGGTAGAGGCTCCTGCAGTAATCAATCAGTGCACATCAACGACAATGCGCTAATTGATTAGCACAGGGCAGACCTACTCTCTGCCTCCAAACACGCCCTCCCTCACACACAAAAAAAAATCTATTTTAGCCTTTTAACCTGTGGTAAGCACACACTGCAGCAAGTAAAAGGACCCCTTAGAGATTAACAAGCTTGTTTTAAAAGTTTGCATGATAAATTGAAAAAGCATATGAGTAGCTCATGGTTCCATCAAAGTCACTCAGGTCTTCAGCAGGCAGCTACGTTTTGCCCAAAAATTTGAACAGAAATCTAAAACTTACTGTTCAACTTTATTTATTGCATTTGTATCCCACATTTTCCCACCTCTTTGCAGGCTCAATGTGCTGCATTTCTCAAGATATTCTTTTGGTCCTTTTAGATTAAAGTGTAGTGTTTGATACATTGGGGGGGGGGGGGGGGGGGGGGGGATGGGGTCTTTTACTAAAGGTTAGCTCGAGTTATCTGCAGCAGGGCCCATAGGAATAAAATGGGACCTGCTGCAGATCACTTGAGCTAACCTTTAGTAAAAGACCCCCTGGGTTATTCAATTTTGAATCAGCTTTCTGAGATTGGTTTATGTGATATTTGTTTATATCTTTTTTTGAAGGACAGATATCAGTGTGCTTTTCTGGGACATGAGTCTTTAAATCCAAAACTTGTATTGTTTGGAGTTCTACAAGGTTCTCTTTTGTCTCCTCTATGTTTTAATCTTTATGTTAGACCAGGTTTATGGCATTTCAATACATATTTAAGTTGATGATATTCAACTGTTCATCCCTCTAGGGTCAATATGAGAGAGTCAGATTGAAAAGCTGCAAAATTGTTTAGATGATATTAAGAATTGGATGATATTGAATCAATTGCAGTTGAATTTTTCTAAGACTGAATTCTTTTCATAGAGAAAGTTGTCTTGGCTCTAATCTTAGTTTATGCTGGGAAGGAGTTGAGCTTTTGATGAATGATCAAGATTGGAGCTTGGATGTTGATTTAGATTTGGGTATGACTTTTGACAGTCATATTTCACAGGTTGTCAGTTATTATTCTTATCTTCAACAGCTTTGTAAAATCCACTGCTCTGGCAGTTACTTTATGCTTATGTCATATTTCATATGGATTATTGTAATGCTTTGTTACAGGGGTTACCAGCTAAACATACTAAAAGATTGCAGCATGTACAAAATGCTGCAGCATGGCTTTTGAAAAATACTGGTTTGTGAGAACACATTTCTCCAATTCTTACCTCTCTAGCATTAGTTGCCTGTGGAGAAATGTTGCATTTTTAAATTAATGGTCTTGGCTTTACATTATTTTCATGGGTTGACTCCAGGCTATTTGCAAAATAAGGTACAGATTTATGTACCTAGTCATGTTTTGCACTCCAGGGTGACAGACTCTTTGTCATTCCCCCTGGCAGGGCTTTACAACTTAAGGGGTCCTTTTACCAAGCAGTAGTAAAAAGGGCTCTGCGGTAGAGGCGGGGGGATGTTTTTCCAACACATCAGGGCCCTGTTTACTGCAGCAGGTAAAAAGCCCATAAAAAAGACATGACCATGTGGTAAGATTATTCTTACAGTGTGGCCATGTGGGGGGGGGGGGGGAGCATTTACCGCGGTAACCAGGTAGCGCCGCTTACCACCAGGTTAGCACTGTCCTAGAAAGTACAGAATTATTTTTGCCCTTTATGAAAAGGGCCCATTAGAGAGTCCAACCCTGTGCTTATTCTTATTCAGTTGTGTCTCTTTGGAAAAAAAAATTCCCCATCCTGTAGATTAACTGATGATTTATTGAAGTTTAAGAAAGATGTTAAGAATTTTTGTTTTGGTTAGATTTTATTTTTATAAAGTTTTAAAGTGATTATTATGAATTCATTTAATTGAGATGTTTATCAGGGAGATTTGCTATTGGTTTTAATTGATGTTCTGCTCTCTCAATTTTCCTTCAGCAGACAGGACAGAAGTGAGGGCATAGTATGCATGATCACTTTTAATATAATCTGTGTATAGGAAAGCTGGAGAGTCTTCACAATCCATTTAGAGATAAACACCACTCAGTTGCTCCTCTTTGCTTTTTCAGATTGTTGAAGTGTGATCTACACGGTGTCCAGAAAAAAAAAAAACAGGAACCCTTACATAGTTTCAAAATACTTTGCGATTGTTTAAACTTTTACCTCCCTGTTTACAAAGCCGCACGGCATTGCCGACACAGCCCATCCACTTTGAATGGGTTATGTTGAAAACGCCATGCAGCAGTCGCTAGTGCAGCTTTGTAAACAGGGGGGTTAGTATGACCTTTGAAAATACATTAGTCCAGCCTTTATTAGGAAACTCTCTTAGCAAACACTGTGCTGTGGGGCCCTTTTACTAAGCTACGATAGGCTCTACGTGTGTGCATCATGTGCCAAAATGAGACTACCACCAGGCCAGCACACCCTCCTGGTGGTAATTTTAGATTTGGCATACGCCCATAACGCCTGGATGAATTATTTATTTATTTCCTCCTACGCATGCCAGTTCCGGCGATAATCGGCACTTGGCGCATCAACCGGTCACCGCGCATGTAGCGTGTGAGCCTTTACCACTAGATCAATGGATGGCGTTAAGGGCTCAGGCTGGTTTTGGGCACGTGCTGGTTTCAGTTTTACTGCAGGTCCTTTTCCCATCCCATTAAAAAACATTTTTTGTAGATGCAGTAAAAACTGGCCTGGCATACACCTACACTACTGCAGGCCACTTTTTACTGCGACTTAGTAAAAGGACCCTTGTATGCCTTATTTTATTGCAAAAACTTTATCGCAACTTTATCTTCATCGCTGAATGCTATTTTGCTAAAACGGATCTTAACGGTCACTTTCTGAATGACATAATTTTGAAAACAGGGATTGTCCAGTTTATACATCATCTTGCAGTAACACCTGTCAAGAATAATTCTTTTTTAATAACAGTACCTTTGTTTTGGGGTTATTTGGAAAAATGTTGGGGACCCCGTTTTTTTACGGACACCATGTATTTTCAAAATCACTGATCTTTTCTGCTGCAGTCTTATGACTCCTTTTCAACTTATAAATCTTAATGTGAGCTGCCATGATGGAGTGCCCCCTCTTCATCTATACCTCAACCATTCCTGCAACACCTGGCATTCCAGCCCAGTCCAGCTTTTTTCTTTTCAATTCATTATATTTTGACTTATTAAGAATAAGGGTCAGCTTAACCATTAGGCAGACTAGGCAATTACCTACAGTGACCACTTCTGGGGGGCAGCAAAGAACAGCCTAAGTCAGAAGAAGACAATACGTTTATATTTGACTTTATATACCGCCTAATTTGAGAATAAATCTAAGTGCTTTAAACAATTCAAAGTAGTAGAAATAAAAGGAAGAAAAGAACTCCAGCCATATGACAGGAAAGACACATACACACTGAGAACCATACAATCAATCTAAAAATAAAACAATAATATGAATATTACTACAATGACTAGCTTAGTCTGAGGAGTCATTTCAATCAAGTCCATCTCCTGCCCAAGACCTCACTGTTTCTCTGAAAGATAATTTTAAAAAGTGTTTTTAAGACATGCTTAAAATATGTTGTTATGCTCAGAATGGAGAGAAAGAGGGCGGTTATTCCAAAGGAAGGGAGCCAAGAAGAAAAAAGCTGTATTTTTTCTTGTACTGTCCCACTTCACCTTAGCAGGCGCAGAAAGGACCAATCTATGATCATTAATGGAACGTAAAATGCTCATCAGAACATAATAATCAGGAAGGCCAGTGTGTAGTGCTTTATGGGTCAGCTGCTGAATTTTAAACTTAATACTGAAAGTTAGGAGGTAACTAATGTAGGTGCTGAAGCAATGGAAATCCTCGATCATATCTCCCTGCCATACAGAGTAATCACACGGTTGTGTTTTGTAGTGATTGCAAATGTCTCAGGTTTGCATGAGTTATTCCTGCAAAGACTACATTACAGTAGTCAATTCTGGAAATTACAAGGGCAAGAATTAGTATATGCATTACTTCAAATGAAAGAGAACATTTTACCACTCAAAACTGGTGTAAAAATTAAAAAATAGATTTTATTACCATTAATACATGATGGGCAAAGGCTAAATGTGAGTCTATAATCACTCCTAGAGACTTGAAAGATGGTATCATTGGAACTGGTAGGCCAACTAAAATAAGGGTAAGTGAAGGAACAGAAGCTGTGGTCTTAGGTGGATTTAATACAGTCCTGACAGTAGCACAAAATGTATTTTAAAAAATGTACTTTATCCTTAGGGAGGAGATGTCCAATTATGTGATTTTATAGGATTGTTTTGAGAGGGATGGTGTGGTGATCATGATGAATTTAATTATAAAAACCTTCAGGATGGTGGTAGATAAGGGGCCTGAAGATAACCAAGGGAGGGATGCATCTGCCCTGACAGGGCAGTATAGGTTGCAGTTGGCACACAATATAGCTGCAATGTTACTGACAGGACTGAGGAAATATAATCCTATTTCCCAAGTCTTTAGACGTTTATACTGGTGGAACAAATTGATCTTTTGGAATTGAGTGACCTCATGTCTCTTCAGCTATTAAGTGATGAGTAATTTGTGGCTAGTTGTAAACCAATGATGGATTATTGTGGAAATATGGGATCTGTGATTGGAGTTTGGAAATTTTTTGTATGTTTGTGGTCTGGGGTTGGAGAAGATATGTGGAAGGGCTTATGAATGGATAGTGTGTTTTTAGGGTAGATTGGGGGTGATTTCTGTAAAAGTGTTGTTTATTATACATTGTTTTTGATTAATTAAAGAGCAGTTTTATCAAATTGGCCCTACTGCAGGAGCCCAGTGATAGTTCCGTTTCCGCCGTATGCCATTTCTGTTGCTAGAAAATAGTTTTTATTTTCTAGCACCGGTGTAATGCTGTGTCCTATGGTATCATAGTATATAATGAAGTTATATCTAACGTAACAACAATGCTATTAGTAGATAACTGAACAGTAGATAACACATTCAAAAAATGTATAATATCCTGGATGTAAGATTTTATTTATTTATTTATTTATTCGTCCTTGTATCCTACAATTAAGCAAAAACAAATTTTGGTTCAATGTGGCTTACATTTAACAGTTGTTAGAGATTACATTGAATCAATTACATTTACAAGGTTGTATGATACTGTGTTTTATAGTGGTTGGCAAGATAACTATTAGTGCATATGGAATAGTCAGTGGTTCTTGAGAAGATATGTCTCAGTTCATTTCACTTTCTTAAAGTAACAAAAAATGGTTAATTAATTTGCTCAAAGGTTCCAGCACTGTGTTTCTTAAAGAGACTATCGGTCTACCAGGAGGTCTCTGTGTGTCTTTGTGTACCTTAGGTAAAAAAGAAATCATTAAAAAAAGAAGAAATCATAGGAGTCTTTGGATGGAGTGTACATAAAAAAGCCATTTCTTTGACAATGATCCAATTTCTCAAAAAAGCATTGCCCTCAAGTTCTTTAATGCTCTCCTGCAATCAAAACATTGGATCTATGTCAAGGAGGTGATAAGTATCAATTTCATTCAGCTTACGTCTAGCCTCTGTCAGATACATGTCAGCCAGCTGTACCTTAGTGACTTCACCTTTATCTGCTTTCAATATCACCAATGACTTGCCATTCCTGAGTTGATTCAATTCCTTTCTTTGAATAGCTGAGATGTTATTTCAAGATCATACTTTCTTAAATTTCTCTTCCAAACTAATTAACTCCTGAAAGATAAGTCTTTGATACATATTTAAAGAAGGATCCATGGGACCATTGGGGTCCAAGAAGATTTTAAATGGACTATTGAAGTGCCTTCCAAGGCATCAGATGATTCAAAATGTTTTTTTCAGTAACATTCTAATACAACTGATACAGTGCTAACCAGGTATGAAAAGGGCCATAAGGAACTGTAGGTACAAAGCTGAGTCTCAACTCCAATACCGTACATTGTTGAGATGTTAAAGACACATTAGCTATAATGATTATTGTGGATCTTGACCCTTCCTGGCCCTTGTCCATGGGTCTTGATGCTGCTGATAGTGATGTCACTTGTGGGGTTTGTCCTCTGGCACCCTCCCCCCCCCCCCCCCATTTGGACAAAAAAAGATTTATCAGTGCATGTAGGGGGATGTGAACCTTCATCACTATTATCAGAATCACTAGATGAGTTCTTAAAAACTGTATCTCTATCACCCTTACATTTCTTATCCTTATTCATCCAGACATATACCATATTGGATTGGTAATCTTGCTCATCCCTTTTAATTTTTTTTGTCTTTTCTTGACAAGTTGTCTCACAGAGAGGGGCATTTTCAATATGATATCTAAGTCCAACTTTAGAATTTTTTTTTTAATACTGTTTTGATCAAGGTTTTGTGATTTGGACGTTTTGTGTTTTGGTCCATTAAAAAAAAAAAGTCCAAGTGCAAAAGACACAAAATCAAGCCACTGGGATGTAGAAGGAGCCAGCATTTTTAGTAGACTGGTCCCCCCAGACATCCCAGGAGAAAATGGAGTGTCCTAGGGGGGCACTGCAGTGGACTTCAAAAACATACTCCCAGATACACATCTCACCATTGCTTCTTTATTTTACCCCCCAAACCCCACTACCCCCCAACCATATACCACTACAGTAGCCCTTATGGGTGGAGGGGACACCTATGTATGAGTACAGTGGATTTGTGGTGGGTTTTGGAGGGCTCCGAGTTTCCACCACAAATGTGACAGGTAGAGGGAAATAGGGACCTGAGTCCCCCAAGCCAGCCATGGTGCACTGCACTGACCACTACACTGCTCCAGGGACCTGCATTCTGCTCTAACAGACCTGGCTCTAACATCTAAGGCTGTCATACAGGCTGGAAAGACATATTTTTATTCACATTTTTGGGGGGTGGAAGGGGGTCAGTGACCACTGTGAATGTATTGGGGGTCACCTCTGATTCCCTCCAGTGGTCATCTGGTCATTTAGGGCACCCTTTTGTGCCTTGTTCATTATAAAAACAGGTCTAGCTCAAAACGTCTTAGTTTTAGTCCTGGACGGTTTTGTTTTGTTCCATTATGGCTGTAAAATGTCCAAGTCTTAGGAATGCCCAAATTCCACTCTTAACACCCCCTTGACATGCCACCTTGAGTTTTGAACACATTTCTGATGGACTTCATAGAAAAAGTCTAAAAATTGGTTTTGAAAATATTGATTTGGACGTTTTGTGAGAAAAACATCCAAATGCTGTTTTATGTCACTTTTTAAATGTTTCTCTCTTTCAAAAATGAACTCCAGAATGTCTGAAGTTTCCCATTAATTCTTGATGCTGTTTTTCAAATGCTTCAGACCCCGTCAATTGCTCCAGACCAGTAGTAATCTTTTCAATATCTTCCTTAAGTCTCTTGTCCACCTTGATCATTGTTTCAATAATTAAAAGCATAAGATCACAACTGCATTCCATCAGTTTAAGAAGCCCTGGTCATATGTAAATAACTTTGATTCAGCATGTACCAGGAGACCACATGGTATCAACCATTAGGTACAGCTAATACAGATGATACCTATTCCATACATGTTTGGTAACCCAACAATAAAGGGAAGGCTGGCAGTTCTGAAGCCTGGTGGCCATTTGGTAACCTACTAGGCAAAACAGTTTATGGTTTTTGGTAACCACAGGACTTCTGTTAAAGTGCTGCTAAGAAGGCCAACAGAAAGATGCTAGAACAGGAAGCTGAAACTAACTGCTAGCCAAGTGTTAAAGTGTCTGCATATATTACCAGAATAGTGCAAATACTATTCTGTTTAATATGTTGTATTATGATGAGGTACAATATTTAGAATTTTGTGGCACATAATTCCCTAGAGTGGTGTTCAGTATGCATATTACCATCAGTAAGAGAGATAATAGGGGGTGGCAGCTGGTGGTTGTGCACAATAGACACCTTAAAGGGGCCCTTCCCTGCTGTGTTAAAAAATGTCCTTACTGTATCTCTACTGTTGAAGTAGGTGTTGCCCCCACCATAAGGATTTTAAAGTTGCGCCATCATACCCCATCCCACTCCACCTTAGACCTACCCACCTGAGCCTCCCCAAACAGTTGAGTCACTGACTGCCTATGAAGGATTGGAGGCCGAAAGTGGAAGTCAGCACGAGGAGCAAAAAAAAAATGGGGACATTGTTGTGCACAATCTTCAGGGAGAAAAGTGGATTTGGAAGAGATATTTAAGGGCAATTCTATAACAGGGCACCTATATTTAGGCACCTGTAAGCCTATTTTGTGAAGGAAAGTAGGTGCCTACTTTCCTTTATGGAATAGACTCCTATCAAGTGCCTAATACAGATGCTCTGTTATAGAATTGCCCTTTATGTGTGTGTGTGTGTGTGTGTGTGTGTGTGTCTGGGGGGAGGGGTAAAAGTGGTGGGATCCCTGAGCCCCTTTGGTGCTGTTGTGGGGAAATGGAAGGTTGGGTGGTGAGTTTGCTAATCCCCTTTTGTGGTGCGGTGTTCTGCTTGGGTATATTTTCTGCCTAGGGATTTGTAACGCCCCAGCTTGTTCCGTGTTCCCAGTAGGAGGTGCACTGATGTTCTAGTGAAGTGTTTTCTAGTTAGTGATCATGGTAAACTGGTTTTCTTTAAATGCTTATCTCAGCCCTATCTTTGTGTTTAAAATAGCTTGCTTCAGAAATTTGTAAAGTGTAACATTGATAAGCAACATATCAAAGTGTATATGTTGCTTATCAATGTTACACCCTAAAACTTCTAAAGGAGGCTGTTTTTGAAACAATGAAAAATGTTGAGATGAGCATTAACAGTACATCTGGTTGTTTGAGATCATCTCCAGGCAAATGCATTCCTGTGTTATAGAATATATAAAGCTAACTCCTCTGAAAATGTTATATTTGAAGATAAGAAACTACTTGCTGTCACTGTCAGCCATTTTGCAAATTCAAATACAGCTTTTCTACATCAAGAGCCTGTGTATTTTTAAGGTTCATGCTGGCACGGTATGGGGAAAATATTGGAGTAGTGGGGAAGAAGGAGTGCTGGCTAAAGAAAGAGGGAGAAAGGAAGAGAGAAAGAGCAGGTTTTTTGGAAAGGCAGAGATAGAGAGCAAGCAGGCTGCAAGTAGTGAGGGGAAGGGGAGAGTTACAGAAAACATTGCCATTGATAATGGGGATGTTAGTGGGGGCACCACAAGACAAACTTCCCTTGGTGCTGGATCATTTTGGTGAAAAATAAATCTTCACTGTCCAATAAACTGGGTTCCTATCCAGTTCATTTTTTGAGATAACCGTAATGAATATGTATGAGACGTATATATGCTAATTATATATGCTAATTATATGCTAATTATATATGCTAATTATATATGCTAATTATATATGCTAAGTATATATGCTAATTATAATTATAGGGGGAGCCTATTCCGAAAGGATGGGCTCCATCTTAACCAGAGTGGGACCAGGCTGCTGGCATCGGCGTTTAAGAAGGAGATAGAGCAGCTTTTAAACTAGAAATGGGGGGAAGGCCGACAGTCGCTCAAAAGAGCATGGTTCGGGATAAGGTATCTTTCAAAGATATCACCATAACAGGGAAGATAGAGTATCCTGATAGTGAGGTTGCAAAAGAGATTGTAGTAGATCGGGTATCTTTAAATAACAATAAAAATCAGACAAAAGATTGCCAATTAATACTGTCAAGTACTAAGCATGATGTACTTAGGAACAACAAACATAGTTTGAAATGTCTATATGCGAATGCCAGGAGCCTAAGAAATAAGATGGGGGAGTTAGAATATATTGCACTAAATGAAAAATTAGATATAATAGGCATCTCTGAGACCTGGTGGAAGGAGGAAAACCAGTGGGACACTGTCATACCGGGGTACAAATTATATCGTAGTGATAGGGTGAATCGGATTGGTGGAGGGGTAGCATTGTATATTAACGAGAGCCTTGAATCAAATAGATTGAAAATTCTGCAGGAAGCAAAACACTCCTTGGAATCACTGTGGATTGAAATTCCATGTGCAAAGGGGAAAAGGATAGTGATAGGAGTGTACTACCGTCCGCCTGGCCAGGACGAACAGACGGATGCGGAAATGTTAAAGGAAATCAGGGACGCAAACAAACTGGGCAACACAATAATAATGGGGGATTTCAATTACCCGCATATAGACTGGGGTAATGTAACATCTGTACACGCAAGGGACATAAGATTTCTTGATGAAATCAAGGACAGCTTCATGGAACAGCTAGTTCAGGAGCCGACAAGAGAAGGAAAAATACTAGACTTAGTCCTTAGTGGTGCTCATGATCTAGTGCAGGGGGTAACGATACGAGGGCCGCTTGATAACAGTGATCATAATATGATCGGTTTTGATATTGGCATTGAAGGAAGTGAAACTAGGAAATCAAGTACGCTAGCGTTTAACTATAGAAAGGGTGATTACGACAAAATGAGAAAAATGGTGAAAAAAAGACTGAAAGGAGCAGCTCGCAGAGTAAAAAACTTGCATCAGGCGTGGATGCTGTTTAAAAACACCATCCTGGAGGTTCAGGACAAATATATTCCACGTATTAGAAAAAAGGGAAAAAAGACTAAATGTCAGCCGGCGTGGCTAAACAGTAAGATAAAGGAAATCATTAGAGCCAAAAAACAATCCTTCAGAAAGTGGAGAAGAGAACCAACTGAAAGTAACAGGATAGATCATAAGGAATGCCAAGCCAAATGCAAAGCGGAGATAAGGAGGGCAAAAAAGGACTTTGAGAAGAAATTAGCGTTGGAAGCAAAAATACATAGTAAAAACTTTTTTAGATACATTAAAAGCAGGAAACCGGCCAAAGAGTCGGTTGGGCCGCTGGACGAAAATGGTGTTAAAGGGGCGATCAAGGAGGACAAAGCCGTAGCGGAGAAATTAAATGAATTCTTTGCTTCGGTCTTCACCGAGGAGGATTTGGGGGGGACACCGGTGCCGGAAAGAATATTTGAAGCGGGGGAGTCGGAGAAACTAAACAAATTCTCTGTAACCTTGGAGGATGTAATGGGTCAGTTCAGCAAGCTGAAGAGTAGTAAATCACCGGGACCTGATGGTATTCATCCCAGAGTATTAATAGAACTAAAAAATGAACTTGCGGAGCTACTGTTAGAAATATGCAATCTGTCCCTAAAATCGAGTGTAATACCGGAAGACTGGAGGGTAGCCAATGTTACTCCGATTTTTAAGAAAGGTTCCAGAGGAGATCCGGGAAATTATAGACCGGTGAGTCTGACGTCGGTGCCGGGCAAGATGGTGGAGGCTATTATTAAGAATAAAATTGCAGAGCATATACAAAAACATGGACTGATGAGACAAAGTCAGCACGGATTTAGTGAAGGGAAGTCTTGCCTCACCAATCTAATGCATTTTTTTGAGGGGGTAAGCAAACATGTGGACAATGGGGAGCCGGTTGATATTGTATATCTGGATTTTCAGAAGGCGTTTGACAAAGTGCCGCACGAAAGACTCCTGAAGAAATTGCAGAGTCATGGAATCGGAGGTAGGGTATTATTATGGATTAAGAACTGGTTGAAAGATAGGAAGCAGAGAGTAGGATTGCGTGGCCAGTATTCTCAGTGGAGGAGGGTAGTTAGTGGGGTCCCGCAGGGGTCTGTGCTGGGTCCGTTGCTTTTTAATGTATTTATAAATGACCTAGAGATGGGAATAACTAGTGAGGTAATTAAATTCGCCGATGACACAAAATTATTCAGGGTCGTCAAGTCGCAGGAGGAATGTGAACGATTACAGGAGGACCTTGCGAGACTGGGAGAATGGGCGTGCAAGTGGCAGATGAAGTTCAATGTTGACAAGTGCAAAGTGATGCATGTGGGTAAGAGGAACCCGAATTATAGCTACGTCTTGCAAGGTTCCGCGTTAGGAGTTACGGATCAAGAAAGGGATCTGGGTGTCGTCGTCGATGATACGCTGAAACCTTCTGCTCAGTGTGCTGCTGCGGCTAGGAAAGCGAATAGAATGTTGGGTGTTATTAAGAAGGGTATGGAGTCCAGGTGTGCGGATGTTATAATGCCGTTGTATCGCTCCATGGTGCGACCGCACCTGGAGTATTGTGTTCAGTACTGGTCTCCGTATCTCAAAAAAGATATAGTAGAATTGGAAAAGGTACAGCGAAGGGCGACGAAAATGATAGTGGGGATGGGACGACTTTCCTATGAAGAGAGGCTGAGAAGGCTAGGGCTTTTCAGCTTGGAGAAGAGACGGCTGAGGGGAGATATGATAGAAGTGTATAAAATAATGAGTGGAATGGATCGGGTGGATGTGAAGCGACTGTTCACGCTATCCAAAAATACTAGGACTAGAGGGCATGAGTTGAAGCTACAGTGTGGTAAATTTAAAACGAATCGGAGAAAATTTTTCTTCACCCAACGTGTAATTAGACTCTGGAATTCATTGCCGGAGAACGTGGTACGGGCGGTTAGCTTGACGGAGTTTAAAAAGGGGTTAGATAGATTCCTAAAGGACAAGTCCATAGACCGCTATTAAATGGACTGGAAAAATTCCTCATTTTTAGGTATAACTTGTCTGGAATGTTTTTACGTTTGGGGAGCGTGCCAGGTGCCCTTGACCTGGATTGGCCACTGTCGGTGACAGGATGCTGGGCTAGATGGACCTTTGGTCTTTCCCAGTATGGCACTACTTATGTACTTATGTACTTATTATAGCTCACACTTAGCTCCCCCCCCCCCCGAAAAAAAAATGGAACAATCAATACGCCTATGTAGAAAAACCCTAAATACTGTCAAACATGTTGTGAGATATTGTGATCCAGTCATTTATGCTATGCTCCTGAGACAGCTTACCTGGGGGAAGGGGAGCAAACCCTTCCTCACAATTTACCTGCCCCAACCAATACTGACAGAGGTTGCATAGCAAGTTTAGCATTTTCAAGAGATGCAGGAACCAAATTTGACCTTGAAATAACAGTAGGAAAATGTGTGAGCCTTGGATAAGGAAAGGAAGACTAAAGATTAAAACAAAAGTATTTGTAAGAAGCTTTAGGATACAAAGTCTGTATGTCATCAAGACCTCAGTGGTTTTCCATGTTACACAGTGCAGTTTAATTGGCAGATGCTTTATCCTATGTATAGAGAGCAGAAAAGGAAAAGAAGAAAGGGAAGCTGCAAATGTGATATTACTGAAGATGTATTAACCTTATCAGAGTGTTTCCAGTATTTGAGAACTTTCTAGATTAATGTGTAGGGATGAATAAAGTAAATTTTTGCTGAAGTTAGGTACTTCATACCTAATTATAATTAAGGAACTAAGCTGGCAGGAAAAAATGATTGATTGTTATGAAGTTTCTATGAGTAATGCACCATCAGGAAAACTGCTTTTCTTCCTGTACACATGTCCAAATTTAAAGTATATTCTTTTATTTAATTAATTTTTCATAGGTATCATGTGTCAGCATTTCTGTAAGTATCATGTCTGAAGATCTAGTGGATAAATACTGCTATCTGTTAACTGGTTTAAGTGGACAAGGTATGAATCCTGTGTAATTTGTGATTCTGAAATTTTATTTTACATGAGTTTCTGGAGACGTGAAGTTTTAGAAGAGTGACAAAAAGATTGAGTGAAAAATGGTTTATCAAAAGGGGGAATTGTTCAAGATCGAGGGTCCTTTTACTAAGGCACAACGAAAAATGGCCTGTGCAAGTATAGAAGCATGTTTTGGACACACGTAGGTCCATTTTTCAGTGTGCCTGCAAAAAAGACCTTTTTTTTGGCCGAAAATGGACATGTGGCAAAATAAAAATTGGTGCGCGTCCATTTTGGGTCTGAGACCTTACCGCCACCAATTCACTTAGCGGTAAGGTCTCACGCGTTAACTGGGCAGTAATCAGCACATACATTGCCGATTACCGCCTGGTTAATGCCGCACATTGGAAAATAAAAAATATTTTTAGACATGCGTAAAAATTTGAATTACTGCCTGGGGCATGTGGCAGC
The DNA here is from genome assembly GCF_901765095.1 of Microcaecilia unicolor. NCBI lineage: Eukaryota > Metazoa > Chordata > Amphibia > Gymnophiona > Siphonopidae > Microcaecilia > Microcaecilia unicolor. The sequence continues at coordinate 180,699,734 of NC_044032.1, read as the reverse complement.
TGGGTGATAGTTCTAATTTCATACGTGTTGTATGCGTGTAGGCACCTACACACCTTAGTAAAAGGGCCCTCAAGTGTAGCATAAACCAGCCTAGTGATGAAAGAACAATATAAATGGGATGAGAGATACATCTATATTCATGTGTGTTTGCCAGCAAGTAAACAGAATGATAGGAATTATTAGGAAAGGAATAGAGACTAAAACAAAGAATATCATAACGCCTCAGGATTGCTCCATGGTATGATTGCACCTTGAGTATTGTGTGCAATTCTTGTTGCTGCATCTCAAAATTGATATAGTGGAACTGGAAAAAGTACAGAGAATGGTGACCAAAACGGCTGAGGGGAGATATGATAAAGGTCTATAAAAAACCTGAGTGACATGGAATGGGTAAATGCAAATTGTTTAATTTTTCAAAAAGTACAAAATTACTAGAGGGCACACAATGACGTTAGTAAGAAATACATTTAAAAGATATTGGAGAATTTTTTTTCACTCAATCTATTGTTAAGCTCTGGAACTCGTTGGCAGACATACTTGCATCCAGGCTACGTCTTTATCAACCAGTTAGGACGCTCCGTTCCAGTAGTCAGGTCCTTCTCAAAGTCCCTTCTTTTCATCTTGTCATATTTGAAAGTAATAGAATATCTATGTTTAGAACTGTAGGACCAAAGCTCTGAAATGAACTTCCTATATCCTTTTGTGAGTCAACCTCTTCTGCACAATTTAAAAAAGAACTTAAAACATGGTTGTTCCATGAAGCATATAGAAATTACGGGGGGTTTTTTCATATGCTACATTTTGTAGATATGTGTTCATGATTACTTTATGTAAGATAAGTTCATTTGATTGTATAGTTTAATGTTTTTATGTTTTGTCATTTTTACTTTCTGTGAATCTTCTCCTGTAACACACCCAGAACTCTGGAAGAAGCTGGATAGAAATCTGTGAAATAAATAAATAAATATGTTAAAAGCAGTTAGTATAGATGATTTAGGCAAATTTCTGGAACTTTGGACCAATTCTTGGAGGCAAACTCCATAAACTGTTAGCAAGATGAACTATTGCTTATCCCTGAAGTAAGCAGAATGAAATCTTGCTACTTTTTGGGATCCTGTCAAGTACTTGTGACATGGATCGGCTCTATTGGAAACATAATACTGAGCTGGATAAACTGTTGGTCTGATCTAGTATTGCAGTTATGTTCCTATGTTCTGTCTCAGAGATGGTCAACTTTTATACACAGAGGACTATATGAATGTCAGTAGTATCCCTGGCAGGCCAAAACATTACGCAGTGTTGGAAGCGGAATTACACAGAGCTCCATAGACCTGTGATCAAAAGTAAAAATCTAACTAAAAATATTGGACACAAACTACTAGAGTGGTAATTCTGAAAATGTTTTACTAAGACACGTAGGCGCCTATGCATGCCGAACATGCGTCAAATTGGAGTTAACGCCCGGTTACCATGTGGCCCTTGCAGTAATTTCAATTTTGGGGCTTCTCCACTATGCAAGCTGAAAAGCATTTTTTATTTTCTGGTGCACGTAACGGACACATGTCAAGTGGCAGTTGACACTCATGGGTTATTACCGCCCAGATTCTTTACCACTAGGTCTATGGCTGGTGGTAAGATCTCAGACCCAAAATGGACATGCAGAAATTTTGATTTTGCCGCATGTCCATTTTCGGCAAAAAAAAAAAGAGAGAGGCCTTTTTTACAGGCGCACTAAAAAATGGATCGGTGAATGCCCAAATCTCACATCTATGCTACCGCAAGCCATTTTTTAGCACGCCTTTGTAAAAGGACCCCTAAAACTCTGGTTAATGTCTATTTCCCATGGTCTCGTGGTCTGCATAAAATTCATTTTCGGGTCACAAGTTGCCCACTCCTGTTCTTGCTGATCAATACTCAGTGCCTTTGTATCACTCCATGGTGCAACCACACCTTGAATATTGTGCACAATTCTGGTCACCGCATCTCAAAAAAGATATAGTGGAATTAGAAAAGGTACAGAGAATGGTGACGAAAATGATAAAGGGGAAGGGGCGGCTTTCCTATGAGGAAAGTCTACAGTGGCTAGGGCTCCTCAGTTTGGAGAAAAGACAGCTGAGGGGAGATATGTTAGAAGTCTATAAAATAATGAGTGGAGTGGAACAGGTAGACATGAATCAAATGTTTACTCTTTCCAAAAATACTAGGACTAGGGGGAATTAAAGAAGTTTCAAGTAGTAAATTTAAAACGAATCAGAGAAAACATTTCTTCACTCCAAGTGTAATGAAACTCTGGAATACATTGCCAAAGAATTTAGTAAAATCAGTTAGCGTAGCAGGGTTTAAAAAAGGTTTAGATTGCTTTCTAAAAGAAAAGTCCATAAGCCATTATTAAAATGGACTTAGGGAAAATCCACTGCTTATTTCTAGGATAAGCAGCATAAAATGTATTGTACTGTTTTGGGATCTTGCCAGGTACTTGTGACCTGGATTGGCCACTGTTGGAAACAGGATTCTGGGCTTGATGAACTTTCAGTCTGTCCCAGTATGACAATATTTAAGTTCTTATGTTCTTATCAATATTGAACATCCAAGGATCTTCAGACATGCATCGGCCACTGGTCTTATGTGGGTGCTGGCTGATATTTAGCTGGGACCCACATAAGTCACATTTCTCTTGATTGAGTGGGTTAGTCTTTCCTATTAAAAGTTGGCATTCCTGGTATTGTTTTAATTAATTAATTTATATTATTGTTTTAATTGTTATATTAACATTGTAAACCACTTGGTATTATATTGTGGAGCGGTATATTAAATATAATAAATATAAACATAAACATTATGTGGACCCCAGCTGAATATCCCACTTAAGAGGATGTCAAGTCCCACCTCTACTCCCACTATATTCTCATACCCCCACCCCAACATAACAGATGCCTTTACAGCTCATTCCGATCTCCCACCTGGATGTTCAGCATAACAAGTCCTGCCCCACATTCCAATCTCCCACCTAGAACCACCCTACATAACAAGCCCCTAGCAATAGTCTTGCAGTAGTACCATGAAACTACTGCTAGGTGGATAGGCCCCATAATATAGCCAATCCAGCAAGTGGTCTTTTCTGTTGTTCTGATTTTCCACTGGATCACCAGGGATGGTCAGGTAGGCCCAGGGGTCCTAGTGCAAAGTGTGTGTGGGAGGAGCTTATTATGTTGGGGGGGGGCATGTGGGGAACTGGAATGTGGGCCAGGGATTGTTATGTTGGGGGGGGGGCTTCAGGTGGGGAATCGGAATAGGGTGAAAGAACTTGTTATACTGGGGGTGGGGGGCTGAGTGGTGAATTGGAACTTGTTTGGGGAGGTCAGGAGGGAGGAGTGAAAGATGCATACTGCTACCCAGAAGCTATGTAGGCGCCATCTGATATTCGGTGCTGGCACTCCTATAGCTAAGTGACTAAAGTTAGTTCAGCCTAACTGTGCTACTAATATTGCCAGCACCTGCATAACTTACAGGTCTTTCAAAGCTCTATCCAGAATGCCCCCTCTCCTGCCCGGATTCGGAATAGCTGATTAGTGTCAATATTCAGCCTCTTCTGCCCACTTACATTGCTATGGGGTTTGATATTCAAAGCTATTTAACCGGACAGAAACAACTCCTGGACAGTTAAATCACCTGTTTGGAGCTAACTGCTAATTTTCAGTGGCACTTAACTAGTTAGTGCTGCTGAAAATATTCAGTTAATATTGAACTGCAAACTGGTTATTTTGGGGGCATTTGGCTGGTTAAGTGTAAGATATTCAGCATTCTGGGGTCCTTTTACTAAGGTGCACTAGAGTTTTTAGCGTACAATTTTTGTCTGGGTGAGGATTGCAGGTGCAGGGCAGGCTCTGATGGGTAGACAGTAGAAGGGGACCCAGGGAGGCTGCAATGGTAGAGGGTTGTTAAGTCATCTTCCAACAGTAGATGGGAAAGGGACCAGAGAGACTGCAAGGATAATTCTAATCAGCTCCTGCTACTGTCAGAGCTGCCAGGAAGGTCCCAGTGCGCAGGCTAACAGCTCTGAGGCAGCCTGGTTCAATCAATGGTGCTAAGCCACTTAGATTACTGTAATGCCATTTATGCCGGTTGCAAAGAAGAAATCATTAAGAAACTCCAAACAGCCCAAAACACAGCAGCCAGACTCATATTTGGAAAAGCGAAATACGAAAGCGCTAGACCCCTAAGAGAAAAACTGCATTGGCTCCCACTGAAAGAATGAATTGCGTTTAAAATCTGTACCCTGGTCCATAAAATCATCTACTGCGAGGCCCCGGTATATATGTCAGACCTCATAGATTTACCAACCAGGAACACAAAAAGGTCAGCACGCACATTCCTGAATCTCCATTACCCCAGTTGTAAAGGACTTAAATACAAATCAACATATGCATCTTGCTTTTCCTACATTAGTACACAACTCTGGAACGCTCTACCAAATGTCATAAAAAGAACGCATGACCTAACAATCTTCTGAAAATTACTAAAAACCAACCTGTTCAAAAAGGCTTACCACAAGGATCCATCCTAAACATCAAAAAATGAAACTCCTCCAGTACTAGACAAAACCAAACTCTCTATACCTGACTGCTTAAACCTCTCTGTCAACAATGAACTGACTATCTAACTTACTCTATAAGTTACTCTATTATCTATCAATTCAATGAAATTCCACATTGTATTTCTCATTCCGGAAATGGCGATCGCCACTATGGCACACTGTAAGCCACATTGAGCCTGCAAAAGGTGGGAAAATGTGGGATACAAATGCAACAAACAAATAAATGGGGCAGATGGCAGAGAGCACAAAGACACTTCTAACCATGGCAGCTAAAGATCTGAGACTACTTCAGGGGAACAAGTTCAGGCAAAAACAAGAACCTGGGACTCAGAAAATGTTGCTGAAACTTGTGTCTTCTATTTAGGTCTGCTTATTTGAAGTAAGAAATAGCCTATTTTATACATAAATAATGCTGTTAAAAAATTATAACTGAGACCTTTTGAACATTGTATTGAAATAAATTGGACTCCATGAAATTTGACCAAATCATAGATAAGGGAGGAGTGAAGAGAATCAGCCTGAGACAGTTGATATATGTTATCCACTGCTGATGCTGTTAAAATTGTGTATCTGTGGGAAGGCACAAGATTTATTTCATGCTGGAAATCAGTAAAAGTTCAAGCAAAGGTTGTAAAACCTTGGGAATATTCCAGAGAGGAAAAGAGAATCTGAGAAATCTGGCTGAACCAATAACAAATATGAAAAAAAAGATAAAACCCCGTCAAGAATAGATAAAGTGGAAAACTACTATAAAAAGTTGAAAATGTATTTGGATATAGTTAAGCTGAGACGTTTTTCCTCCATAGTAAATGAAAAAAGGCTGTGGTACTGAAAACTTGATGAAAATACTAAGAACAGTATCAATAAAAAAAAGTTCTTTCTCATGAATTTCTTAAAGTTCCTGAACATGTATGATTGTGTGAAAAAAGGTTTAATTGGATCATTTGCTTGAATAAACATATTGTAGAAACAGATACAGAGATACACTTTTTAAAAATTTAGAGGTTCTTTTACAAAGGTACGCTGAAAAATGGCCTGCGGTAGTGTAGGCGTGGGTTTTGGGCACGCGCAGGATCATTTTTCAGCGCACTGTTAAAAAGGCCTTTTTTTCCGAAAATAGATGTGCGGCAAAATCAAAATTGATGCGAGTCCATTTTGAGTCTGAGACCTTACCGCCAGCCATAGGCCTAGCGGTAAAGAATTTGGGCGGTAATGACCTATGCATCTCAGATACCACTTGGTGTGCATCTGCTACGTGTGCCAGAAAATAAACAATATTTTTCAGACGCGCATAGTGGACACGTGCCAAAAATGAAATTACGGTAAGAGTCAAGCGGTAACTCCATTTTGGCACACTTTGGGTGTACTTAGGCGTCTACACAGCTTAGTAAAAGGGGCCCTTAATTAGATTCACTTTCACAAATAGGTGTCATGTGAATGAGGCTTGCACACAAGGATAATTGCAGATCCACTCTTCTCTCCCATACAGTTTGACCTAACCAAAAAAAAAAAAAAAAGATACACCCCCCTCTGAGGATTTTTTAAAATGATTTATTTAAACAGAAGGGAAACAGGTACCACCATAAGGAATCTGTAAAACTGGGCTACTAAAACTGACCATCAAGGGACAAAATTAAAGTAACAAAGGGATCACATACACATGGAAACTGTGAGCTCAACAACATATAATTCATAAGTACATAAGTAATGCCACACTGGGAAAAGACCAAGGGTCCATCGAGCCCAGCATCCTGCCCAAATATGGCAATTTTTAATAATACTGATCAGAATAATAGTTCTGTCATATTTTCATCCCTTCTAGTTATTAATGCAAAGTCAAATCCTGAAAATAAATTCAAGTTAAAAGCCAGACTCACCTACTCACCAATAGGGATTGTTATACATTTTGGTCTAGATTTCATATATCAAGCCTAAAAAATTGGTACCGAAATAAAATTTGCCTAGGGGTATTCTATAAAGTACGCTTTAATTTAGGCATACTTTATAGAATAAGCCTAAATTTCCATGTGTTTTATAGAACATGCTAAGCACCGGTCCACATGACTAAATTTAGTTATGGTCAATTACGCCAAGCAAAACCTGGTGTAAATCTTATGCCTAAATAAAGTGCAGAGCGTGTGTATTCTATAACAACGCACAGATTTTAAAAATGACCACAACCTGCCCATTCCACACCTATAACCGTGCCCACTTTTCAACTCTGAAACTTATATTTACGCGTACCACGTTACAGAATACGCTTAGCAAATAGTGTGTGTAATTTCTAATTAATGCCAATTAGTGCTAATAATTGGTTGTTCACCTAGGTCTGAACAATGTCCGTTAGGGCGGTGTGGGGATTAACTTGTATCCAAATTTTTCAATAATTCCCAAGCACACATTGAACTCATTAGTAACTCTAAGAGTATGGTGAGTGTTGTGAAGGATCTTCAGACTTTGTGCCTCTTTATTGCTAAACTTGAGTTTTTCAAGCAATCAGATGCAAATCCTCATTGATCCATTAGCATGTAAAAAAGCTTTTTTTTCCCAAAACATTTTTTGTCATAATTATTTTTACTGCTTTTTAACCTCCATTTTTCCCCAACTGTCTTCCTATTCCATTGCCACAAAGAACTGATTCTTAATTTAAACTGATATTAAATGTTAAACATATTTAGCTACTTAGCTGGCGACTGGCAGCGAAATGTAAGCACAGGAACCTCAACCGACTTGGTCAGGTTTTGCAACTTCGTCAGGGCGGAGGTTCTCGGCAAACAACAATGCATATATTAGTTATAACTTCACTACCTCATACACCCACCCTTACTAATATTGAAGTTTTGTATCTTACTCCCTCCACTACCTTCTTCTATCACTCTCCTAACATCCTCTTCATCTTTGACAAAATGGCTGCGGCGTCTTTTCCGTGCGCTAGCCATTAAATCCTCCTCAGCTGATCAAAATCATCCAGCTCGGTTGTTGAAATCCAATTATCAGCACTGATTAGCTTGTTAACTAATTAAGTTATGCACATTGTTATTGGAATATACTTTGAATTCCATGTGGAAAACTCGGCATAATATGTAGAATCCCAGGGTTTATGGATTTAAAAAAAAAATAGAATCTAAAAGGAAATCAGAAAGATAAAAAGAAAAATTGAGGGGCTTTTTACTGAAGTTTGTTAAGCATCTGGAGGATAATTTTATAACCACTCACTTTTTTGAACCATACAAACTTTATTCTGCATCTGTCTTTCATAGGACATTGTATATATATATATATATATATATATATATATATATATACATATATATATATATATATATATATATATATATATATATATATATATATATATATATATATATACACACACACACACACATCTTGCAGTCATAGACTATCAAGGCTAGTGGTACTTGACTACTTATGTCTCATCTGTTATATACAAGGGATCTATGAACATATCATTTACTCTGCATCCTAAGCAGATGCCATAGTTTAGGATGTCCACTCTTTATGCAGAACATGGATGTAACACACTCATAAATCTTAGTATTTAGTTTACCAAATTGCCCCCCTGACAGCTTAGCCCATGTTAGTAGAGAAGTCTTTGTTAAAATGGGAAAACAGGCAGACTCTGATAATGGAGGATGTAGCCTAAGTGGGTTAATGGAACAGTGAGGAAAAGAAAGAGGAGAGGACTGACATTACAAGTTAGTTATCTTGAATTCAATTGTAAAACAATGTAGAAAATCATTACTGAAGGAAAGATTTGTGAAAAGCCTGGTCCAGCAAATTACAAGATGTGAGACAGCATGGATTCACTGTAGGGAATTCAATCAGATTGATATCTTAGACTAGGTGGTTGTGACTGAGTGTATTAATTGCATGCGGCAAAGAGCAGTAGGAACTGGGCCTACAGTCAGTCAGATAACAGAGGCTGTAGTTGGAGGAAGGCATCTAGAAACTGTGAAATGTTGTCAACATAATTTTATATAGAGTATCTATATAAGGTACAGTGCGGCTTAGTAAACAGCACATGTGCTAAAATAAAGACCATAGATATGGTCTTTATACACAGAAGATATTTATAATAGAACATATTTTAGCACACATAATGCTGATGACTTGTTATAATTGTGATCAGTTTCACACTTACCATTCTTAATTAGTTTTTAGAATAGAGATATGTTATATCTTTCTGTCTGGTTAAAGGTATTGTCTTAATCTTAGATGTTCTCTTAATTTTTTATTTCTTATTTTGTTCTGTATATACTTAAGATTTTATATTTTCATATCTATAGCTACTCGAGCACTTTACTTTGTTCTTTAGACTCCTAATGCAGGCCTAAAGGCCGAAACACAGCTTGTGTCGAGTCTATTGTCACGATTCAGGAAAAGTGAACCATTGAACTACAGCCAGGTTGATGATAACCAGTCAACCCAAAAGTTAGCCAGGCCCTGGCTAGCAGCAGGCAAGTCACCCATGCTAGGCACAGGGCAGATAGGACTAGGCACTAGGCTCCACCGAAACTGAGGACAAGGCACAGTTGGGACTGCAGGCTAGGTTGGAGCTGGAGACAAGGCTAGCTAGGCAAACATGGTGAAGGCAAGACAGACAAGGCAAGGCTGGAATAAGGTAGGCAAGGTGGACTAGAGGCAAGGCAGACAAGACAGGCTGGAGACTAGGTAAGCAAGGCAAGCTGGACTGGAGACGGCAGGGCAAGCTGGACTGGAGACGGCAGAGCAAGCTTGACTGGATAAAGGCAGGGCAAGCTGGACTAGAGACGGCAGAGCAAGCTGGACTGGATACAGGCAGGGCAAGCTGGACTAGAGACAGACAAGGCAGGATGGACTGGAGACAGCAGAGCAAGCTGGACTAGAGACAGCAGAGCAAGCTGGACTGGAGACAGGCATGGCTGCAACTTACTGGACCAAGCAACCCATTGCAAAGGCAGTGGACTGAAGACAAGCACTTTCCTAAATCCTGTAAGATAGGAAATGACACTCCCCACAGCTCTACAAATAAGCCCCTTCTGCACACGTGTGTGCCCTAGGATGCCGGTATGGGGTGATGCAGTGCAGGAGCGGGACACCACCCAGAATGTCACAGAGACCAACTTCCGCAGGGAGAGGGTGAGTTAGGCACAGGGCATGGAGGTAGCAGTGACAACAATAAAGGTCTTTGTGGCACCATTAGCATACATATAGTGTGTTTTGTGTCACCTCCACAGTTTTTGTTGTTCTGTATATACAGAACAGCATTTACATGCATATTTGTAAATATTTGACATGTAAGTGTTAGCACCTTCTTTATAGCATTAGGTTACCTTCTTTATAGAATTAGGTTAGTCCAATAAAGAAAGGTATCATTCTATTTTCCTTTTTCTTATCTTTAATTTCTATCTCTTAGAGCTTTAATCATTAAAGACTTGAAAAGACTCCAAGTTGGCTTTGCTGTCTCCAGGAAATGTGACTGGCATCAAGAGGTCTCCTTAGGGAATAAGCATTGAAGAATTGAAGGAATTTGGACTGAGTTGTTGGTGATTATCAAATCATCCACTGGCAAATCATAAAAAATTCTGGTACTTTGTCTGTTGAACTTTGAAAGGCCATTAAATCTTTTGAGTATGTACATATCAACTCTTTATGTCTTGCTGGAAATAACAGAATAAAGGGTTATTTTAGAAGCCCTTGGAATTACCAGCATTTACCAATAACTCTTTGACTTAGCCTAGATATTGTGACAGTGACTAATGGCTGCAAATGAGGGGGAACGTCCAGATTTCTGCACACACTGGGAAAATCGTGGAGGAGCAGCCTAGGGGTTATAGCAGCAGACTGAGAAGAAAAAAAGGCAGCATTCAAATCTGAATCACTCAAATTCATTCATAGTATTTGGTAAGTCATTTTGCCCTCCATAGTCTTAGGTGCAAACATAGATGAGACTATTCAGTGGCAAGCTGAGCTTGTTCATTTAAAGTTATCTGGACTATGAGCAGGAGTAAACATATAAGTGCTGCAGCTGAAAATTTACATATGACTATTAGTGCTGTTTAGTGGTTGAATTTTGCTGCTACATAGATAATCTCAGTACCACCCACGACATGTTCCCATACCATGCCCTTATTTCATTCATCATTTTTATTGAGTTTTATATATTCTAGAAATAATAGGCATTGTCACAGCTAAATAAATAAGATATATTAGGTAGATAAGCCTATTGTACATCACTGTACCCAGGATCATTCAAAGCACTAGATCAAAGTACTTAAAAATAAATGCATGATTCAATACTTAAATAAAAATAACAGTATAGTGAAGAACACATTAAAACACTCAAGTGAAAGTAAAAACGTTATTGCCTAATATAACTCTTTTTGAGTAAAAGTAAAAGTATAATTCATTCCACTTTGCTTTTAGTAAAGCTAAATTCTGAAAATGACTGTCACTAATGTGGGTGCATTTGTGAGATATTATTAAACCAGCCAGCTAAAAAAGGCATTCCCCTACTGCACTGACAGGAAGTGGCGTGTTCAATCTGATATAAAGTAGTAATGGGCAACCAGAACATTTTCATTTTGTAATGTTTCCAGGAATTATTGTTTTATTTGTTTTTGGTTGGCCATTTTTTGATCATAGGAGCAGTCATTGAGTGTGCACTCTTTCTGAAAGAATGCACAGTATGCATACTTGCACAGTTGTTTGTACATGTGCAATGGATGTTTTCTTTGAGAATAGTGTGCACTCTTTCAAAACAGTGTGCACTATTTAAGGCAAACAATAAAGCATTAATGTTTGTGTTTTTTTTGTGCTCATTTCCATTTCGCAACAGCATGCAATGACATGGGATATGTCGTTGACATTTTCTATATCTTTGTAAATTAATATGAATAAGAACATAAGAACATAGGAATAGCCATACTGGGTCAGACCAATGGTCCAGCTGCAATACTACTGATGTCCTCTGACTAGGTCTGCAGGTATTGAACAAGGATCTGAAACAATTGACTTCCTTATAGCAAAGAATGCTTTATTATCATCATTGCCATTGTCATCCGCATTAAAAGTAGTGTTGTCTAATTCATCTTTATCATTGTCATGATGTCCAATTACAAAGAAGGCTTTCACAAATTTGGAATCATTGTCTATTGTTGTTCTAACAATTTTTCATCTAATGGTAAACTCTATATTAATGTCTTCAATAAATTATGCAAGGACATAAGAACATAAATATTGCCATACTGGGACAGACCAAAGGTCCATCAAGCCCAGCATCCTGTTTCCAACAGTGGCCAATCCAGATTACAAGTACTTGGCAAGATCCTAAAACAGTATAATACATTTTATGCTGCATATCCTAGAAATAAGTAGTGGATTTTCCTCAAGTCCATTTTAATAATGGGTTATGGAATTTTCTTTTAGAAAGCTATCCAAACCTTATTAAACCCTGCTAAGCTAACTGCTTTTACTATATTCTCTGGCAACAAATTGCAGAGGTTAATTACACGTTGAGTGAACAAATACTTTCTCCAATTCATTTTAAATGTACTACTTTGTAGCTTAATTGCATGCCCCCTAGTCTTTGCATATTTGGAAAGAGTAAACAAGCGACTCACGTCTACCCATTCCACTCCATCTATTTTATAGACCTCTATCATATTTCCCTTCAGCCGTCTTTTCTCCAAGCTGAACAGTCCTAGATGCTTTAGTGTTTCCTCATAGGGAAGTTGTCCTATCCCCTTTATCATTTTAGTCGCCCTTCTCTGTACCTTTTCAATTTCCACTATATCTTTTTTGAGATGTGGTGACCAGAATTGCACACAATATTCGAGGTGCGAAATTGGGTGGCGGAGCCAGTGGGGGGAAGAGGGTTTGGTGGTTGGGAGGTGAGGATAGTGTTGGGCAGACTTTTATGGTCTGTGCCAGAGCCGGTGGTGGGAGGCGGGGCTGATGGTTGGGAGGAGGGGATAGTGCTGGGCAGACTTATACGGTCTGTGCCCTGAAAAAGACAGGTACAAATCAAGGTAAGGTATACACATATGAGTTTATCTTGTTGGGTAGACTGGATGGACCGTGCAGGTCTTTTTCTGCCGTCATCTACTATGTTACTATGCTACTATGTGTGGTTAATACAAAGGCATTATAACATCCTCATTTTTGTTTTCCATTCCTTTCCTAATAATACCTAACATTCTATTTGTTTCTTAGTCGCCGTTGCACACTGAGCAGAGGGTTTCAATGTATCATCAACATAAGAACATAATATAAGAACATAAGAGTAGCCTTGGAGGGGCATAATGGAACAGAAACGCCTATCTCCATGGGCGTTAATCTCCGAGAACGGGTCCGTGAAGGGGCGGACCAAACTGTATTTACGAAAAAAATAGACGCCCATGTTTTATTCGCCAATGTGTGAGCTGGGCGTTTTTGCTTTTCAGCGATAACGGAGAATGAAAGCGCCCAGCTCAAAAACGAATAACTCCAAGGCATTTGTTCGTGGGAGGGGCCAGGATTCGTAGTGCACTGGTCCCCCTCACATGCCAGGACACCAACCGGGCACCCTAGGGGGCACTTTTACAAAAACAAAAAAACAGGTAAAAGAGCTCCCAGGTGCATAGCACCCTTCCATTGTGTGTTGAGCCCCCCCAAATCCCCCTCAAAACCCACTGCCCACAAGTCTACACCATTACTATAGCCCTAAGGGGTGAAAGGGGGCACCTACATGTGGGTACAGTGGGTTTGGGGGGGTTGGACGACTAATAAGCATTAAGCAGCACAATTGTAACAGGTAGGGGGGATGGGCCTGGGTCCACCTGCCTGACGTCCACTGCACCCCCTAACAACTGCTCCAGGGACCTGCATACTGCTGCCTGGGAGGAGGGTATGACATTTGAGGGTGAAAATAAAAAGTTGTGAAACATCATTTTTTTGTGGTGGGAGGGGGTTAGTGACCACTGGGGGAGTCAGGGGAGGTCATCCCCAATTCCCTCTGGGGGTAATCTGGTCATTTAGGGCACTTTTTGGGGCCTTATTCGTGAAAAAACAGGGTCCAGGAAAAGTGCCCTAAATTCTAGCTACAAACGCATCCATTATCGGCGAAGGGCGCCCATCTCTGTTCGGGTGATAACCACGCCCCAGTTCCGCCTTCGACACGCCTTCGACACGCCCCCGTCCACTTTGTCCGCATCCGCGACGGAGTGCAGTTGAAAGCGACCCAAATTCGGCTTTTGATTATACCGCGTTATTCGTTTTTGTGAGATAAACGCCCATCTCCCGATTTAGGTCGGAACTTGGGCGTTTTTCTCGTTCGATTATAAGCTGGATAGTGGGTCAGACCAATGGTCCATCTAGCCCAATATCCTGTTTTCCAAACAGTGGCCAAGTCAGGTCACAAGTACCTGGCGGAAACCCAAATTGTGGCAACACTCCATACTGCAAATCCCAGGGCAAGCAGTTGCTTCCCATGTCTATCTCAATAGCAAACTATGGACTTTTCCTCCAGGAATTTGTCTAAACTTTTTAAAACTCAGATATGCTAACTGCTGTTACCACATCCTCTGGCAAAGAGTTCCAGAGCTTAACTATTCATTGAGTGAAAAAATATTTCTTCCTAGATCCCTTTCCTGGTTGGTGATTCCTAACGTGGAAACTTGCATCACCTAACTATAGTTTGGGTTCCTCTTTTCCATACATATCACTTTCCACTTGCTCACATTAAACGTGATCTACCATGTGGATTCCCAGTCTCATAAGGTCCTCTTGCAATTTTTCACAATCCTCTTGCGATTTAACAACTTTGAATAACTTTGTGTCATCAGTAAATTTAGTTACCTCACTAGTTACTCCCATCTCTAGGTCATTTATAAATATGTTATAAAGCAGCAGTCCCAGCACAGACCCCTGGAGAACCCTACTATCTGCTCTTCTCCATTGAGAATACTGACCATTTAATCCTACTCTCTGTTTTCTATCTTTTATCCAGTTTTTAATCCACAATAGAATGCTACCTCCTATCCCATGACTCTCTAATTTCCTCTGGAGTCTTTCATGAGGTACTTTGTCAAATGTGTGTGGACCCTCCAATCTTTTTAAGGCCAGACAAGGAGATTTCCTCTCTAAATACTCAATCCAATGGAGGAAAACCCCAGTGTAACATTTGGAATGGGATCAGCCTGTTGTGGGAGAGACATATGTCTGTTGACCAAGAACTGCAATCAGCTTCAGTTTCATCTCCACTTCAAAGTGACCCACTCATCACTGTTCAGTTTGACTGGAGACCAGTAACCAGTTCAATAAACACAGATTACTTCACTGCTCTTATAGGCTCTATTACCTGAACAGCAAAGATGAGATGATCCTCTGTTGTTTGGGTTATGCATTTTGTATTAGCAAAATCCTGTTCCCATTTTTCCTACTTCATTTGGTTTACCGAGAAATTATTTACATATTGCTTCCGCTTTCACTTTTTACTTTTCACTGCAAACATCCAATGTAACTAAGTAAAAATTGGTGAAATTATTACTTAGGTAAAGGTAATAAATGCTTCCTGTACTTCTTTACAATTAAAAGTGACAAAACTTTAGTTAGGTATAGTAATTAGTTACTTTTACTTAGTTTCTGTACAAGGCTGATTGTACCCTACCCCACATCATTTTGCTGTTCAACTGCTTGTGGAAACCCACTTGAGAAATTTGCAGCACTTGGGGACACTCGAGGAAGTTGCATGGAAATATTTTTAAAACAAATTGGAGGAAATGTTTTTTTCACTCAATGAATAGTTAAGATCTGGGACTCTTTCCCAGAGGTAACAACGGTTAGCGTATCTGAGTTTTAAAAAGGTTTGGACAAATTCCTGGAGGAAAAGTTCATTGTTTGCTACTGAGACAGACATGGGAAGCAACTTCTTGCCATGGGATTTATAGTATGGAGTGTTGCCACGATTTAGGTTTCTGCCAGGTACTTGTGACCTGACTTGGCCACTGTTTGGAAAACAGGATATAGGGCTAGATGGACCATTGGTCTGACCCAATATGGCTACACCTATGTTCTTATGTAACAATGTATTGTGGAACAAAAATAAGTCAATCACACTTTCACTGGTTTTGGCCATGTCTGCAGGATGGAGGCATTGTGACTACCAAGACAGTTAGACCTGGCACAGGCAAATTGAGGCTGAAGCAAATAGGTCCCATCTCTGTATGGATGATTCTATTGCTGCAGCTCAGGACTGACTGCTTTGGAAGCTGTCACAACATCTTTGGGACTTCCCTACCAACTAAGGGATCTGCCTACTGGTGGTACAGCATAACTTGACTTCACCCCAGCTAATACAGTCAGTTTTAATTAAAAATAATATAACCTTTTTGCTATAAAATTAGTAGGTCAGCAGGTTAGCTTAGCATCTTAGTTGCACAGCTGAACAAAACTTTAAAGCTCAATGCTTTGCTTAAGTATTATAAATGATGTCTCTTGCTTTACCAGAAAATGATTCAATATATACCTGCCAGAGACCTAAACTTTTTTCAAAGCTGACTAGGCTCATTGACTGTTTTTAATTTTATCTCCATAAGCTTATGAAAAGAGTTTCTCTACTGCTTTGTGCTGGGTTCTGACTCATCCATGCAAGATATCAAAATTGCTGTCTTTACCATAAGAAACATGTTTTATACTTTTGCTTTTGTACGGACTTCATATATGAGGACTGGGGAAATACCCCCCCCCCAAGCTCTCCTAAAATTGTTTTATGACTGAATGCAACTGAAAACTTTCACCTATAATTGATGTCTGACCAACCTTGTCCAGAAAGATTGCATAAAGAGCCACTGTCTGTTTAATTTCCCATATGCATCTGTTAAAGTTAATTGTGCTTTATAAGCCCATCTCTAATTTATATAGACTGCCAATGACATTTGTAATAATGTTCTGTGCCACATTTTCTGAAATATTAATGCTTTAAAACTGTCTTCCAACAATTGAGAAGAGACTTTCATGGAAGGTATATTTTGTCATTTTACCATCTGGTTGATAGTTGTGTGCAATAACACTCGTCTAGTTTATTTTTTATATACTGACTTTCAAGTCCACCCAAGGGCCACTCAATGTGGCTTGCAAAAGAGTGTGAAAGTACATAAAACTTTCAAATAATATATATATTTTAAACACATTCAAAACACTTAGTTCAATATTCAGCACATGCATCTGGATAAAGGGCTGAATATTACCACTATCCAGGTAGTGTCAGTGTTCACCATCTGATGGTCATGCCTCCTGCAATCCTTCTTGTAATTTTGTTGCTTCTAGATGTTTCTAGATTGACCTCCTTGGTGCCATATCTATAGATAAGTGAAAAATTGTTTATGAGACAACTTATGCTGTTGTTTTTTGAATTGTCTACTTTATCATTATTGATGGACTTTAGATTATAAGGATGCCTGATTCCTTTGTCCTTCCTAGAAAGTTGTGTGCTGAATGCCAGGGAGAAAATCCTACTTACCCCTTATAGTAGAAACAGCATTGATTATAGATGTGTCAGTCTCAAGCAACCACTCAGTGAATCGTGTAGAGAAAAGATCTTCAGTATCAAGAGATGCAGTCTGAGACAAAGAAAAGTTGGCAAAGAGGGGCATAATTGAACGGGGCGCCCAAGTTTTCCTGAGGGGCGGGGAAACCTTTATTATCGAAACAAGATGGGTGGCCATCTTTCGTTTCAATAATACGGTTGGGGACGCCCAAATCTCCACATTTAGGTCGACCTTAGAGATGGTTGTCCCTAGAGATGGTTGTCCCTGATTTTCGGCGATAATGGAAACCAAGGACGCCCATCTCAGAAACGGCCAAATCCAAGCCATTTGGTAGTGGGAGGAGCCAGCATTCATAGTGCACTGGTCCCCCTGACATGCCAGGACATCATCCGGGCACCCTAGGGGGCACTGCAGTGGACTTCAGAAAAAGCTCCCAGGTGCATAGCTCCCTTACCTTGTGTGCTGAGTCCCCCAAATCCCCCCAAAACCCCAAACCCACAACTGTACACCACTACCATAGCCCTTAGGGATGAAGGGAGGCACCTACATATGGGTACAGTGGGTTTCTGGTGGGTTTTGGAGGGCTCACATTTACCATCACAAGCTTAACAGGTGGGGGGATGGGCCTGGGTCCACCTACCTGAAGTGCACTGCAGTACCCACTAAAACTGCTCCAGGGACCTGCATACTGCTGTCATGATATTTGAGGCTGGCATAGAGGCTGGAAAAATATTTTAAAGGTTTTTTTTTAGGGTGGGAGGGGGTTAGTGACCACTGGGGGAGTAGGGGGAGGTCATTCCCGATTCCCTCTGGTGGTCATCTGGTCATTTAGGGCACATTTTTGTGGCTTGGTCATAAAAAAAGGACCAAGTAAAGTCGGCCAAGTGTTAGTCAGGGACGCCCTTCTTTTTCTATTATCGGCCGAGGACGCCCATGTGTTAAGCACGCCCCAGTCCTGCCTTTGCTATGCTTCCGATACACCCCCAGGAACTTTGGTCGTCCCCACGAAGGAAAGCAGTTGAGGGCGCCCAAAATTGGCTTTCGATTATGCCGATTTGGGCGACCCTGGGAGAAGGACGCCCATCTTCCGATTTGTGTCGAAAGATGGGTGCCCTTGTATTTCGAAAATGAGCCCAAAAAGGATTCAGAAATACTTCCCAATATTTGTAGTGCCACAGATCTCATTATATCTTATCAATTCACCTCACCAACCCACTCAGTTATGAAAATCTACCTACATAACTCCCGATCGCTTGCTCCCTTCTTCTCTCTTACCTACTTAATCTCTGCACAATACTAACTGTATCTGATATCTTGTAATGACATTGTTAACAACAATATGTAAGCCACATTGAGCCTGCAAATAGGTGGGAAAATGTAGGATACAAATGCAATAAATAAATAAAATAAATAAATTAAAAAGAATTTCCAAGCAGACTTGGATAAATTGCCTATACATGTAACATCTTATGAACTCCAGAAGGAAGTTCTCTTTCACACAATGCAAGCACTATGGTGAGTGTTAGCAGTAAACTTAGAGAATGAAATCATATTTCACATACACTGGCTTAGGAGGGAGGTTCATTACTGTCATGGTATATGTAAAATTAACACATTGTGAGATATTGCCCCCATCAGAAATGACTTCTGTAGAAAATGGAATAGAGGAAGATAAGACCTAGGAGGAAGCACCAGAAGAAAGATATATACAAAGAAAGAGAAAGGAGGTTCAGAAAAGAACACTAGGAGAAAGGCTGGTATATATAGAGAAAGGAAAGGTCTGAAGAGGAACATCAGAAGAAAGGTTGGAGAACAGGGAGAAGGAGAAGATCTGGAAAGGAGCACAAGAAAAGGGCTGATGCAGAGAGACAAGAAGTAACCCAGAAAGGAACACTAGAAAGAAGAGATCTGGGGAAGAACACCAGAAAAGAAAAAAGTGAGGTATGGAAAGGAATATTGGAAGAAAGTCTGAAGCAGAGATGGAGAGAGGAGATCCAGAAATGTAAAAGAGCAAGGTTAAGGTATGTCAAGTTAAGTTAAGTGAAAGAAAGGCAGGAGTAACATTTAGAGGTGAGGGAATTGATGTTTGAGCTCCTAGCCTTTGTAGAAATAAATGACCATTGGGGTCTAGGACGGGGAATATTAATCAAGTTGAATTTAACACCTAAAGCATTAAGTTTAATATGTATGATGAATAATGCTATAAACTGTGTGAAGGGACCTGTATTGATATCATAGAAATAAAATGAATGAAATTCTGCACATCAGAAGTTATTACTGAGAAAATCCTACTGATGAGGGCACATGGCTCAAGAAAAGGAGAAAAATAACAACTTCTCCTTGGAGAAAAGGCATTGAAGGAAAAATAAAACCACAGCATGCAGAGGCATCTCTAATAGATGGCCATCTCAAGGGATCGAGATTATCAAAGATAATGAGAAATATTTAAAAGATCAAACTGAAACATTCTGCTTTAACAGAAGAATATCTTAAATTCATATATTCCAATAATAAATTGAAAATAGCAGAAGAACAACAACAACAACAACAACAACAACAACAACTGTGTATATGTAACAAAAACAGAAAAGATAGATATCTCACATTGACTATTTAGAGAACCCAAAAAAGTTCTACTCGGACCTAGGAAAGAGCATTAGTATGGTAAAAATATGATCAACTAAGGTTGAAACAGAAACTTTCTGGAGCAATTTAGATGCAGCACGGGACCCATCTTAACGGCTGGTCATAAGCTTCAATTAATGGGAGTACTAAGAGCATCAGTGTGGTGAGGTGTCTTGACAAACATACGGTGACACGGGTTCCCATCAGGACCAACACTGATGTGCTCTGGTGCCTGTGTTTGTGTGACGCTGTGCAGAAGAATAGCAGAGTGGTACTGTGGTGTTTTGAATTCATGCAAAGATAAGTAATTGTTCCAGTGCCTTTTAAGTGACATGCTGCGTAAATAACCAGCGAAACTCTACTATGGCGTTTTGAATTCACATGAAGATAAACAGTTCTCAGTGTCTTTTTAGTGATCGAAGGCACTTATGAATAATAAATTAAAGTATGTGATATTTTGGGGAGTTTTTTCAGACCAGTGATTACTTTTTTTTTTAACTGAGAGCTCCAAGAATCGCAGTTTAGTACAGTTGCAGCCTCAGTTTGATGAGGTCTTTTCTTCCCATTTTTGTATTTTTGTGTGTACATTGGATATCTACATTATTATATTGAAAAAAATCCAAAACTTTAACTGTGAGGTCTAAGTGTACACACTAAACCTTTGGTTGTTTACCTATTATGTTTAAGTGAAGGTGATCCTATTGTTTTGTATTATTGTTAGCAACTTATATGAGGACACTGTAAAGCACACCTAAGGATGGCTACACAGCATACAGGAGAATTTGGAAAAGACAAACATCAAGGATATGGACTGGTGTGAAGTAAAAACAAAATAGTTTGAAATAATTTTAAAAAGAATCTCACACTGGAAGAGACCTGGCCCCAATGGAATAATCAAGTTTTGGCTCAAAGTTGGGGAGTAGCCTAGTGGGCTGAAAACAAGGAAGCCCTGTTCAAATCCCACTGTTCCTTGTGATCTTGGGCAAATCATTTAACCCTCTATTGCCTCAGGTACAAACATAGGGGACCCTTTTACTAAAGCTTAGTGGACATTAATGGACATTAGCATGCACTAACAGACATATGGCCCATGGGTATATAATAGGTCTTGCAGCATTTAGCATGTGCTAAGCTTTATTAAAAGGGTCTCTTAGATTGTAAGTTCTCTTGGGACAGGGAAATACCTAGTGTACCTGAATGTAATTCACCTTGAGCTACTACTGAAATGGTGTGAGCTAAATGCAAATAAATAAATAAATATCTTTCCAGCTAGACCTGGCAAACTGCAAAATCAATTGATCAGGCAGCCAGAGCCCAGCTTATAACAGGAAAAATACTTTCGCCTTCCAAAGGAACACCCAAATAATGTCTTAAATTTTCAGATCAAGTTTGTCTACCTATAATCTATAAGCTATTCACTGCAATAGATGCTGAAAGAATAGACACATATATAAATATAAAGAATAAATAAAAATAAACATGACTATAGGGATTCGAAAAACATCATGGCAAGATTTGAATATATTAATTTACTATACCACTGTATGTATTCAACAAGAATGTGATTTACAAATTAAGGGATAAACAATAACCAAACTAACCCAACCCAACCCAACCATAATATCAATAGAGCAGAAGGGCAAAAGTGGGAGTACATCAAATTAAAAACCAATGCTAAATAAAACCATTAATGCCGATAGGAAGAAAGAAGAAATCCCAGGGTACAATGTTTGACTATAAGAAAGCCTTTGACTAACATTTCGCACTCTTAGATAACAAACACCCTTGAAATGCTTTAAATAAACCCTGGATTGATCAAGTACATCATGGAAATGTAACACATTACATTGCATCTTAAGTATGAAAAAGGACAGTTTGCTATTTCTAACATCAAGATCCAGCAAAACCTACTTCAGGGAAACGTCTTATCACCACTTTTGTTTTGTATGGCACTTAATCCACTGAGTATTTTTATTAAGACCTTTGGACTACAAGATGTTGCCTTAATTCTAAACAATGATAATGATCTGGAGATCTCAATAAAAGAGCAGCACAGAAGGCAGCAGGATAGGTGCAACACATTTAGGTGTCCTTTTGCAAAGTCACAGTAAAAAGTGGCCTGCAGTAAACAGTTGCCTGCGTCTTTTTGGGGTGCGCTGGACCACATTTTTATCGTGGCAGGGGAAAAAGGCTATTTTTTAATGGGCCAAGAAAAATAGACATGAACAAATATAAAAACCAGCATACATCTATTTGCAGCCTGTGTTCTTACCACTAGCCGTTGACTTAGCAGTAAGGGCTCATGCACTACCTGTGAGGTAACTATGCAATGTGTGTCAATGTGGCTGCACTGCTGATTACTGCCGGGAACACCCCACGGTAGAAAATATAAAATATTTTCTACCATGGGATTCGGTACGTGCTAAACTCGGAATTACCGCCAGGTGCACGTGCTACCCTGGCGGTAGTGCCGATTTGGCGTGCACCTCCCATGCATTCGCCCTCCTGCAGCTTTGTAAAAGGGCCCTATGTTTATTAACTAAAGCATGCTAAAATGGCTTCATAGGTATCATCGTTACCAGCTAATCTTTTAGCAATGTTATATAGCTTGACAAGTTTTGGTGTTTTCTCTTTGTCAAGGGCTACAATTACATCTAGACAAAGAGTAAACACCAAAACTTGTCAAGCTATATAACATTGCTAAAAGATTTGCTGGTAACGATGATACCTATGAAGCCATTTTAGCATGCTTTAGTTAATAAACATAGGGTCCTTTTACAAAGCTGCAGGAGGGCGAATGCATGGGAGGTGCACGCCAAATCGGCACTACCGCCAGGGTAGCACGTGCACCTGGAGGTAATTCCGAGTTTAGCACGTACCGAATCCCATGGTAGAAAATATTTTTATATTTTTATATTTTCTACCGTGGGGTGTTCCCGGCAGTAATCTACCTAATCCGGACCACTGGTGCACAATAGACGACATTTGCCTTTTAACTAATATAACTAACATATAGGACTAGATTCCGTAAATGGCACTCAAAAATGGCATGAAAAAATCTGCACGGAGAGCTATTTTATAAACAGTGCTCCGAGTTGCACATCCTTTATAGAATCATGCTTAGAGCTGGTTTCCATGCCAAACTTTGGGTGCAAAGACTTACACCAACTGGTGTGTAAGTTAGGTGCAGATCCCCTGGTATTCAGTAATATTGTTCACATCTTTATTTAATGCACCTGACCCACCCATGCCCCTCCCATGGCAATGCCCCCTTTTGAGTTGCATGGTATAAGATTTGTGCACCGATCTTTATAGAAAGTTGTGTAGCAAGATATGTGCAAATCCAAATTGTTGCCAATTAACACAATAATTGTTAGCACCCAATTATTGGCACTAACTGGCTTGTTAACCAGTTTAGTTGCATACATGTCTCAGGATAGTGTGCACTTATGCATTCATAAATGTGCATACTATTTATAGAGTCTGGAGGATAGTCCTTTTGCATGACTTAGGTTTTTTTTTACTATGCCGCAGTAGCAATTTTAGCTCACGGTAAAAGTCACTTGGTGATAAATGCCAAGATGCCCATTATATTCTTACGGTGTCTCAGCAATTACCACCAGCTGATTTCTACCATGAGCTAAAAATGCTACCATAGCTTAGTAAAAGACCCCCTCAATTTAAAGTAAGAAAGTTGCCCAATCTCATCTGTTCTGGCCCTTAGACTCTTGACCTTAAGCAGCAATGATGATACTTTACCATGGGCCCCTGATCAGTGCTTTCTCAGGCAATATACACCCCACTGGCTCAATCTTAATCCAAGATGTATTTTTAATAACAATGAGGTTACAAGAAATTATCTCTGTCTTGATTTTATCCTATTTAAATTATAATTCATTATATAGTTGGTATTCCTGAGTTCTTTACAAAGGCTTCAGCTATTACAGAGTACAGCAGCACAGATGATATGCTGTAAGTCTAAATTTGATTGAGTTACTCCACTTTTACTGTCTTTGCATTAGCTACCTAGCTGCACATGAGTTTAAATTTGTATGTATTACTTTCAAACTGTTATACAGACACTCTCCTTTGTATATGCCTTCCTTTTTACAGCCTAGACTATGCTTATGTGCAAGTCCATCACTGTAATAAATTTGAGCTTTCTGCTGTTTCATTTATGAAATTAGTATCTTCCCATAATCAAATTTAGTATAGCTATTCTTAATTAATGGAACAGTCTGCCTCTAAACATTAGAATGGAGCAGGATTTTGTGAGATCTCATAAATTGGTAAAATATTGGTTAGGTTTAGGCAAGTTGTTTGATACTAATTGGATGCAATGATTTTAATTAATCTGCATCAGCATATTCATCATTTCTTCTGTGAACCATTTAAGCTCTTTGTTGAGACGGTATAAAAAAAAACCTCCATTGCTATTTTATGTTTTGTTACCTCTCCTAGCTTTTCTCTCTCTCCTCAGCAAAGACCTTTTTGCCCCACATATTTTAAAGCCCTAGGTATATGCTTTACTATGGTTTCTTAATGCAAGTTTCCAAGTTTATTTAGAATTTCTTTTCCTGCCCTTGGTATACCATCAGGGCAGTTTACAATCTATTCGAGAGAGGAAAGAGAGACAAAATAGAAAGAAAGGAAGTGAGAGAAAGGAAGGGGACATAAGAGGGAAAGTGAAAGGAAAAGGAGGGCATAACTACATTAATATGGGGGAAGACATAAGGAAGGAGGTAATGAAGCTCCGTAGAATTATAAGACCCCGCTAAGCGGGGGGGATTCAAGATGGCGATCAAGCAGGATGTGCGATGAGGACGCTCCTAGAAAAATTTTCTAAAAGTGCTATTTCTGATAACAATTATGCCGAAAAGGAAAGGAAAGCCAAGGGGACCACCTCTCCCGAAGCAAACTCCTTCCCTACCTGGGCAGCAGTCCATGTCTGCATATCTGGTTTCAACTCCTATTGCGGATGTATCCGCTAGCGGGGCAGGGAAGAGCCCCGCTCAGGAGAGCGACGTATCGCTCAGTCCGCTGGGACCTTCAACCCCTACGCCGCCGCGGACGCCCGGAGGTGTTGTGCCGAGCCCTAAAGGAAATGAGAGCTCGAAGGTGTGGCGCTCTCCGGAGACGCCCGTGCTGCCCGTGGAGACGTTTGGGATGGCGCAGGGAGACCAACGAACACCAGAAGATCTAGTTGGGGCAATCGGTGGGAACTCGCCTGAAATAACTGCGCAGGCTACGGCTTGCGCCTTAGCGATTGAACCGCTGATTAAGCCTCAAGTGGTGTCGCTGGAATCTATCTGGGCAGCCCTGGAATCGCTTCACAAGGTCTGTACCTCATTTATTACGTTGTCACTGAATAATTCCTCTCAGATAAACTCTTTAAAAGTTCAAATGGAGGGAATATCACTAAAGCAGACTAGTCTAGAAACACAAGTTGAAAAATTGAATCGGCAACAAGCTCAGATCTCCGGGGATCGTCTATTAATCCATAGAAAAATTGAAAATATGGAAAATTACTCAAGAAATCTGAACTTGCGAATATTAAACTTTCCAAGATCTCAATTTGTGTCTCCTAAAGACATGTTCGCTAAATTTTTGAAGGAAATATATAAATATTCTGAACAAACAATTCCCCCAATTCAAAAAAATCTACTACTTGGATGTGAAGACTCCTCCATTACAGGAAAATTCTGCACAGGATATACCATCTGAAACGCTAGACTTGACAAACTTTCTAGAACAGTCGAAGGATAATACTGAGACTAGAGCAACCCTGATAGTATCTTTTGTTTTTCTACAAGATAAAGAATCTTTATTGAGACTTTATTTTAAAAACTTGTGTCCTGAATTTAAAGGAAGCAAGGTTTCTGTATTCCCAGACATTGCTCGATGGACCCAACAAAGACGGAAAAAATTCCTGCTTATGAAACAAGAATCATTAAATATTGGAGCAGTCTTCCAATTACGTTTTCCATGTAAATGTGTATTGATACTTAAAGAGAAGAAATATGTGTTTTTCGAGCCAGACCAATTGAGGTCATTCCTTGATATGAAGCGAGACTAGGTCTAAATCCAGATAAATGTGTCCTATATAATTATGGATAACCACTGCTTGTTTTCTTTTAATTTGATAGTCTTTTAGCACCAACTTCCTTTGGTATCATTATATCTTGAATCCCTCAATTTGTGGACTATAATAACCAACTGAATATATATTTCTGTTTGTAAAAATTTATCTATTAAGTTAGAACATTTTCTCCTAGATTGGTGTATCTTATCAAAAGAGTTATTCTTTGTGTATTTCATATTAAAATGATAAATAAAGATTAAAAAAAAAAAAAGAATTATAAGACCCACAGAAAGACCGCATCAAGTATATTGACCACTGAGAGTTCCTAATTCTTTAATCTGTAAAAGCATTATGTCCATCAAACTCCTACCTCAATCCAGGGTCTGAAAAGTAAACCTATTTTCATCAACCTTTTTCCATTTAATATTAAGCTAGCAATGGTCAGCATTTTTTTAAAAAGCCTACCACTCCAATATTCAATGACAGGTCATGTTTCTGCACCAGCATTGAATAACAGCGTCTGACCAGACTCATTCAGGCCATCAGATCTTTTTTTTTTTTTGGAAATCATTTTTATTGCCATCCAAGATTTTGCTTATTGGCTGGGACCCGCATAAATGGAGTGTGCATGTCCAACTGTCTTTCGAACCCCCTCAACTCAACCTCGAACTTCACCTCCTCAAAAAACAACAATCATGTACCTTCTCTCCCTTCCAGTTAGAATGAGCTCTCTTTGGTCTACTCCCTGATTGTCAGTGAGGTGATGGGGGCAGGAAGAAATCCCACTTGCTCCTGCCTCTAGCATCTCCATTGTGAAAAAGCTGCCATGAGCTCTAGCGGGACAGAGGTTTCCGATTGTGTTGAAGAGATGGGAGTGTGTGAGATTGTCTCTGGGCTCGGAGGAGAGGGTCAATGGGCACCTGAGCTGAATATACTAATACCTGCATAATGCAGTAAGCTCTCCTGCCTGTTTAAATTGTTTTGACTATTGACTCCTCTGTGTATTTCTTCTGTTCCATCATGGTACCCATCATCCTCTTCTCCTACAAACAGTTTGGCTCCAAACACTTAACTGCCTTCACAAGTGTTCTGCAACCCAGCTGCTTCTTCAGTACATTTCTCAGACTGCCTTTCTCCAATATGAGCTAATGCCCGGCCAGGAAGGACCCTCTTGAACTGTATCTCCCTGCACTATCATGACTCATGGTTGCCCTGTACTGGCCTGCACGCCTGCCACCACCCACGTAGCTCTGTTTTCAATTACAAACACCTGTTGGCAGAAAAATACTGTTATGTAAGCATATTCCAAAGATAATAAAAATGGGTAGCCTGTGGGTAGATAAACAAAAACCACAACCCATAAGTCAAAAGTGAAAGAGAAAATCATGGGTTGCAGGCTTCAGTCTTGGCTCCAGTGTTCTTCACCATGGCTTCTCCACTGATGGGCAGATGATGAAAAGCCCCGCGCTGTTCCAAACAGTGCTCTAAAACTTGCACTGAAACAGCACGGGGCTTTACCACACCTATGATCAGAGATAATTGCATGCAAATTTAAGCATGCAATTTTCTCTGATCATGGGGTACAAGTGCAGGAGGAATTCACGCACAATCCTCCCACACTTATTTGACAGATCTGGGCTGTAAAAAAACCCAGACCTGTCAAACACAGGGGCTGGAGGTCCATGGGACCACCAGACCCCAACTACCACCACCCCAATCCAAGAGAAACAGGGGCTGGAGGTCCGGTGGCCCTCCAGTCCCCCTGACCCCCCTGACCCAGGTTCAGGGGGGCTGGAGATCCAGTGGGTCTCCAGCCCCCCTAACCCCCCCCCCCCAGAATTCCTGAGAAGTCCCTGGTGGTCCAGTGGGCAACTGACGACCCCCCCCCCCAGTGACAGGGACTTGAGTTTGAAGTGGCTAGCGAGCCAATCTTTGGCGTGCTGGTCACTGATTATTGGGGATGAATAGGTTTAGCATACATTTGCATGCTACTAGCCCTGTTCTGCATGCATTTGCATGCCAGTTGCATTCAGAGCCCACGAGCGCGTTATTTCACTTGCTTGGGGGCTCTGATCATGGGGCGGTAGCAAACGCAGGCGCTAATATGGCGCTAACAGCCTCTAGCGCCTGCGTTTGCTTCTGGTCATTGGCCTGTCAGAGACTGAGCTCTGCTTCAAACTTTCACTTCTTATAGAGCAGAAGACTCCTCCTCCAAGCACCACCCTGGGACCTGACTGTTGTTCCTATTGGAGGAGGTGAAGGGCCTGTTTTAGGTGATTATTCTTTTACAGACAGATGATCAAAACCCCGCGCTGTTCCAAACAGTGCTCCAAAAAAAGCACTGGAACAGCGAGGAGCTTTATTAGACCTTCCTTATATGGTGTACAGCCCCGCCCAGCGCATCCCAGGATGCACTGGGCAGGGCTGGGCGCCACCATTTTGCGGCATCGCAGGAAGATGAGGGAGGCAGGCTACCCTCCCTCCTCCAACCCACAAGGTAGGGGGTCTGGACCACCAGGAACCCCTTGCTGAGGGACTAGGGGGGGCTGGAGACCCACAGGATCTCCAGTCCTCCCTGAATCTGGGGGGGGGGAGAGGACCGGAGGTTCAGCGGACCTCCAGCCCCCTGTCACTGGGGGGGGGGATTGGTTGGTCACCCACTAGGCCACTAGGGACCCTTTGCTGGGGGAGCTGGAGACCCACAAGATCTCCAGCCTTCCCAGAACCTGGGGGGGGGGGACCGGAGGTTCAGCGGACCTCCAGCCCCCCTGTCGCTGGGGGGGGTTGGTTGGTTGCCCACTAGGCCACCAGGGACCCTTTGCTGGGGGAGTTAGGGGGGCTGGAGACCCACTGGATCTCCAGTCCTCCCTGAACCTGGGGGGGATCGTCGGGGGGACCGGAGGTCCGCCGGACCTCCAGCCCCCTGTCGCTGGCAGGTTTGCTGTTGGGTAGAATGGGGGCCTGCCAGCATGCAAATGCATGCTGGACAGGGCTCACCATTCCTCCCCAATGATCTGCAAACCCTAACGCCAGCTCATTGGGGATGAATATGTTTAGCCCTGTTTAGCATGCATTTGCATGCTAGTTGCATTCAGAGCCCTCGAGCACGTTGTTTCATGTGCTCGAAGACTCTGATCATGGGGCGTTAGCAAATGCCGGTGCTAGTATGGTGCTAACAGCCTCTATCGCCGGCGTTTGCTTCTGATCATCCCCCTGTCAGAGATTAGGTGAGATTAGATTAGATTGATTCTGCGGTTCACAGTCCTGAGGTTGTGCAACTTCCTATTGGTTTCTGGTCACCACCTTTACCTCATATTTCTGACTTCCTTTACAAGAGGGAATGTAGACACCCTCACAGTGCCACTGAATATCAGTGGATAGCCCTGAAGAAGCAATTTAACCACTAGGAATCATTTCTGATCAATTAAATTGCTTTGCACATCAACATCTACGTTTTTATTACTTAAGCAGTTAGAAGAGTAGTCAGGCAGTGCACGTCTTTTGCTAATACTAATTTCCCAAAACATAAAATTGAAAATATTAAATCAAATAGCTAGCTATCAGCTTATTTAATCACAGTAATATACAGCAAGTCATGGTAAATTCATTGCATGTTCTGGATTATAGTTTTTGATCCAATACATAAGTAAAAGGGGTGACCTTTACTTTGAAGACAGTTGATTTATTACATGTTTTAAATTAATAAGCTACTTCAGAAACAAGGAAAGCTTCAATTAATGAACAGAATTAAACTGCACAGCTTAGATGCCGAGATGATCTTAAGCATCTGTTTTAAAGCTGTGAAATGCATACTTTGTCTTGTGGATTATATATGCCATTTTGTATTTCCCAAGGCATCTTTAAAATTTAGTTGAAGTAATGGCTAAAGTGCACTTTTATATTTATTTTAAAGGCATTTACAGATCAAAATGTTTGCTTTTCTTACAATATATTCTCTGGGTAATTCATGATTAATTAGGTCAGATGTATCATCCCAGCTCAGTTTATCCTGACTCCAGCACTGTTCAGCACTGTACTAGGCTCAGTTTTTAAGCACTGAATGAATTTAACATCTGAAACTAAAATAATTGGACAAGATGCATTACAGCCTATTTCTAGAATGAGACAGACACAGGCAGTTTGGAAGTGATATAATAAAGCCATTTTATGTGGCCACATACACATGTAAATGATCTCTTATAAAATGCAGACAGACATAAAAGTATGCTCCATAGCATGATGGCATGTACAGGGGTGGAGTTTGGCTAGAGCATGGGCAGATTATAAAATATGCTAATCTGTGTAAATGAATGGATAATCTAGGTGCGGACATTTAAGGCTGTGCGAGAATAGGTTTAACTGTCTATGCCTGCTAGAGTGACACGATTTCTGCCACATTTTATAAAGCCGCATAATAATGACTTGAATGATTGGCAATTATCCATACGTGTACATGGCCAACACCAAGGCTTGCATAATCGAGCCACATGGATTTACAGAATTAGTAATAAAATTGCTTGTTGCCATAATGAGCAACCACAAATCCATTTTCTGAGCGTCCATTTGCGACTCAAGAGAGAGGACCTGTTGAGGGGAGGAAAACTTCACTGGTGTATCCTACCTGCTGGAAATTGCATTCAAACTTTGGAAAAGTTAAACTTGGGGTTGAATAGGTAATTTCATTTTGTTTATGTTTTTTGTGAAATCAGTTTAGATAATAGTGTAGCCTTTTAAGTCTCTGCTAGGGTTTTATATAAATAAAGCTTTACGAGCTGATATGCAAAGTGATTTAAATGGGCAGGAGCCTCTCCTGCCTGCTAAAATTGCTTTGTGCAGCCTAAGTGGGGATAGTCAGCAGCACTTAACCAGAGAGTGCTGCTGAATATCTGCTCAGACCACCCAACTAAAAAGTAGGCAGGTCAGGGGTGGCACTAGGGATAGCACTAGGGAGGAACAGACATTTTAGAGAGGCACCACAAGAGGCAGGAGCGAGGACCGGGGCAGGGCCTACTTGCACAGCTGGGGGGAAGTGGGTTTTCCGGAGGGAGTGGGGGAGGGTCTTGACTGGGGCTGGGGGAGAGGAAGGAAAGAGGGGACATTGGTGGAGGGGGTGAGAGGGGGATTGGAGGCTTTGTTTTTTTTAAAGGAAAAATAAAATTATGCAGGCCTGGCCCGATTTTCAGCTGGGGCCACATAACTCTTATGCGGCCCCAGCCCCGGCTGAATATTGGCTGGGCCAGCATAAGTGCCAGTGCCCAGCCTACCAAAAATTATTCCCTGATATTCAGTGCCAGTACCTGGACATAGCCTGGCATTTAATATCGGGGGATACTTCAGCCGGTAACAATCAGCATTTTAAAAAATGCTGACCACTGCTGGCTGAATATCAGGGGGTTAGAATCTAGTTCAGTGACGTAGCTACGGGCCTGGGTCCTCCCAAATTTCCTGTGGGCCCCTGGGTTTGCTGGCAGGGGTCCCTAACCCCCGCCAGCTGAAGCATTGTTCAGCGCCAGTCTCCGGCGCCGCTGTGTTGCCTGCCCTGCTCTGTCTTCACCTCACGTCCGGCACGCTCTTTTTAGTGAAAATGAGCATGCTCAATTTCACTAAAAGGAGTGTGCAGGACATGAGGGGAAGACAGAGCAGGACAGGCAATGCTGCGGCGCCAGAGATCGGCGCTAGACAAGGCTTCAGCTGGCGAGGGTTGGGGACCCGCCAGCCATGGCATTTGCTGCTGCAGTGGGTGGAGAGCAGCAGGGTGGTGAGGGGGGCAGCGAGGCAGTGGTGGGGGCAGCGGTAGGGCAGCAGACCAAAATATGTCCCACCACCACCTTGGGCTCTGGCCCCCTCCTACCGCGAGGTCTGGCTACACCCCTGGTCTAGTTTAGTATTTTAGGTTGCATTTTAGAGCTTGACAAAACATCAGTTTAGAGCAGTTTAAGGAAATCTCTGTGTAGTGATTAATTCCCTCTTTCCCACCCCATCTCCTACCCACTCCGAGGCTGATCTTTGATTTATAGGCTCTTCAGCCAATTAGGAGGAAGTCATTGTAGATTGAAGCACATTTTGGGTGGGATTTTTTTTTTTTTTTTACAAGTGCTGTGTCTGATTTATTTTAGAAAAGTGTTTATTTAAATTATAATTTTATATTGCTGGGAAAACTGTTGGTTTACTTTTTTTTTCATATCTTAGTAGAGAGTGTTGCAGGAATTACCACTAGTGTTAGCAGAATCTGTGGTACTTCAGGAGTCAAACAGCACACACCAGAATAAGGGAGAAATCTTCTTTATTTGCCAGCAAACAAAGTAGGACATCAGCATTAAGTCTCTTCTTCTCTTTCTCAGCTCTCTGTGTCTTTGTGGCTTCTGTCTGTCCTCTTCAGTTCTTTTCTCTCCTTCTTCTGTCTGTACCAACGTAAGCTGCTTCTGCTCCCAGTTATATACAGTTCTAAACCCCCTCCTAGCCCCCCTTACTTTCCAGATGGTAAAGAATAGATTAATTACCCTGTCTGAACCAATCATCTCTATACATATATTTCCAAAATATCAGTTACATAGGTTTGATATTTCCTAAACTGACCTATGACCTGGGGCCCCTCACACTAGACAATATGGCACCAGAACTCTTGCATTTTATTATTATTCACATAATCCCAATCATAGCTTAAACTGCTAACTGGACTCTGGCATTCATTAAGGGGTCAAGGGCCAGTCTTGCTTAATGGCATACATATATGATTTGTTATTACTTTCAGGACCATTCCTACATTTACCTATAATTAATCAAGACTTTCCCTGACCTCTTTCACCTATTAGCTTCATACATAGAACTAGCTAGGACTGTGGATAATTCAAACCAGATGATGACCTTTTCAACTGCAGTCTTACTTGTAAAGTAACACTGAGTTGAACAGATATTCTACATAGAAACAAAACTTATTAATTACACAGAATAAAACACATTCTAAAATAAGCAGAAATCAGATTCCTTATAAGACATATTCTAAATATTTATAATGGTATCTATAATATCTAGAATATCTATATCTAACCTGTTTCCTTCTAACTAGCATTTTAAACTAATCCTTTTAACTACAATATGCCTGGCTCATAATGGTATACATATGTGGTAAACTAATACCTATGACCTAACATTTAACTCAAAAAAGGGACAAAGAGTGTTTAATTTCTCACTGACCTTTCTAACCTCTAGCCCAGCAAAGTTAAACTCCTGAGCAATTAAAACCATCTGGCATTCCTCCATCTCTTGCAAGACTAAAAAGTTAAAATACCAAATTATTTCTCTGCCCATGCTGTCTCATTCCCCCCTTTGAGACTAAAATCAGCTTATGCAGAGATAAGTCTCACAACTCAAACTCTGGGGATTATAGTGATCCCAACTCCATACCTCCTCCTGGGGCATAACGTCTAGGAATAGGCTTGTGAATCACCATTACCCTACTCGTTAAGGTCCGACGGCATACTGCCGAAGCACATGAGGCCAGGAAACAAAACAACAACCCTGCTAAAACTAAGACTATTAGGGAAATGAACAAGGGACGTATCCATGAGGTCAATGACCACCACCAGGAGGTAAGGTCTAATCCTCCTCGGTAATCCTCCACATTAAGGCTAGCCAACTGTAGGACTTTATCCATAGCATGCCTAACTACATGCGTCCTATTTATGACAATGGTACAGCACTCTGAAGAATTTAGCATTGTGCAGAGGCCACCCTGGGCTGCAAAGAGGTAGTCAAGACCCATACGGTTATACCGAGAAACTATACTTAATTCATTAATTTGATCCTGCAATGCATTGACTACCACGTTCAGCTCATGAACTAAAACATGGAGTAGGGACTGAAGTCTCCGGGTAGCCATGCCTAGTTCAGTGATACCCGCTACCGGGCCCCAATTGGAATCCAGGCCGTAGCAGAAAGGGCCACAAGTCTCTTTTTAGTCAGAGGATAAGTAGAGTTGATATACTGGAGGGCTAATTCAATCGCCTCATCCTCTGTGGCAACGGAAGAGGGTAAGGACAAAGCCTCTCGCTTAGAGCGGTGCGGGGATGGTGGCTTGAGGAGAGGAATAACTTTAGGAAAATAATTCAAGGTTACCAATACACAAAACTCATACGTGGGGGGAAGAATCATGTGGAGGACATTATCACAGAGCCAGTAATGACCAAGGAGAGGGTGAGGAAAGTTCCCAATAAATGTTGGCACAGGATGGACAAGGTGTTTAGGATGCCCATAATGCGAGCCCCTATCCCAGGGGGAACGAAGATGAAATGGAGACTTTGCACACCATAGGTGCCAATCCCCAATTGTGACAGGCTGCTCATTTGTTATAAACCTTTCATACCCCGGGGACTTATGAAAGTAGAAAATAAGCCGGGACACTATAGTCTTCTCAGTAGTACGGTTAGGAGCCAGATAATCACCTGGGTCATAATCTGCAGGTACGGTAGTAGGGCACATAGGAGTACCTGGAGAGACTACCCACACAGATTCCCCCTTCTCTGGGAGAACATTAGTATAGTTACAGGGAATGGGAAGAACAGTTGAGATGTTTCTTGTTAAACAAAACACTCCAGAAGCTGGATAGGGAGACGTAAAGACTGGCCTTAGAGAAGATTCAGAGGGGGAAGTAGCATTATAAAAGGACCACCAAGTATAATCCTGGCTCCAAGGGCCTGAACTCGAAAAGTAGGGAGGTATAAGAGCTGTAAGCGGCACAGGGACAGGAACAGCTGGGACATCTGTGGTATAAGGAGAAAATCGGGAACACACAATACAAGGGGAAGTAATCTTTGCCTGGCTAATTAGTTCCTGGACAGAGTGTAACCAAAGGTTGGAGCGAGTTGGGGTATTAGGAATAAGGAGGCAAGGAGTAGAAAACAACAAAAGCACCCAAACTACTAACATTTTCTTTCTTCCTAATCTAAAACAAATACAGCAAACTAATTAAGCAATAATATTCCAACAGTCTGTGCTAATCACAGATTACTCTAATATAATGTTCTCAGTCTTTGAGTTCTTATACCAGTTGGGATAGACCCTCAACTGACAAGGATCAAGCTCTCAAATTCCAAGAAAGCCAGAATCAGGCAAGAAAGAGTCTCAGTATGAAGCCGAAGTTCAGCAGCTCCTGCAGTATGCAGTTGACCCTTCTTTTCAGCTAGTGGATTCTTTGGTTCGGGTCAAGCGCAACTTCAATGGCTCTGCTGGATCACTTTCTGCTCTCCACTGTTTAGGCTCCGTCTGATCCGTGCTGGGCTCAGTCTGGTCAGCAGACTTGATTCGAGACCAATGGACCCATGGAGTTATCCCTGCGACCTTCACAGCTGTAGGGGTAGAAAGCAAAACAGTAAAAGGTCCTTTCCATCGGGGCCCCAAAGGCTGGAGCCTCCAGTCTTTCACCCAAACTCTATCCCCTGGCAGGAAGGAATGTACCTGAGCCTGGAAGGGGACAGGGTTTATTTCTCTCACATATGACTGAAGCTCAGAAATTATCCTGCCCAAGAGGGCTACCTGCTCCTGCACCTGGGCAGACCCTAAAGTCCCTATGTCTCCCTTAATTCCCTGCAAAATGGCTGGGGGCTTCCCATACACAATTTCAAAGGGAGAGAGGGCTGTTCCTTTAGTTGGGGTGCATCGGAGGCGGAAGAGGGCTAGTGGCAGTGCCTGTGGCCATTTCAGTTGGGTTTCCTGACAAATCTTTGCTAGGCTATTTTTCAAGGTTCTGTTTGCCCGCTCAACCTGCCCTGAACTCTGGGGACGATAGGCACAATGCAATTTCCAGGTAATGCGCAATGCGCGGGACAGGGCCTGAAGTGTGGCTTCAACAAAGGCGGGACCATTATCTGAGCCTATGGCGAGGGGCAGTCCATACCTGGGGATGACATCCCTAAGGAGGGCTCGAGCTACTTCTGTGGCTTTCTCAGTGACTGTAGGGTATGCTTCCACCCACCCAGAGAAAGTACAGACCATGACCAAGAGGTATCGGAGCCTACCGCTCCTGGGCATTTCTGTGAAGTCTATGACTAGGGACTCAAAGGGTGTTAGTCCTCTAGACTGAACTCCTGGTGGAATACGGGGTCCCTGACGAGCATTATTCTGGGCACAGAGAGTACATCGGGCAGAGGCAGTGGCAACCAGACTATCCAATCCTTCCAAGACCACTACTCGACTGAGTAGGCGGGCTAGTGCTGTTTTCCCTAAGTGTGACAGGTCATGAGCTTGAGACACTACAGGCCAAGCTAGGTGGCGTGGCACCAGAACTCTGGTATCAGGGAGATGTAACCAGCCATCAGGTCTCCTTACTGCACCTTCCTCTTGAGCCCATTTCTCTTCCATTTGGGTGTACATATGCGTCCATTCTTGCAGTCGAATTTGGAACAGGGGAGTCACAGTACCTACTGGGGGTCCTCGAGCAGCTTCCTTGGCCACCCGATCAGCATGGCGATTCCCTCGGGCCACTGGAGTATCTGTCCTTTGGTGTCCCCTGCAGTGAATGACAGCTACCTTCTTAGGGGCCCAAACAGCCTCTAGCAGCTGAAGTATTTCAGGTCCATATTTAACAGGTTGGCCTGCGGCATTTATGAGTCCCTTTTCCTTATACAAAGCTCCATGAGCATGTAGGGTTGTGAAGGCATACTTGGAATCAGTATAAATGTTGGTCACCAGTCCTGCTGCTAGCTCCAGAGCTCGTATGAGGGCCACAAGTTCTGCTTTCTGGGCTGAAGTTCCTTGGGGCAGGGCTCTTGCTTCTATCACCTTATCCTCTGTCACCACAGCATAGCCTGCCAATCGCTTGGAGTTCTCCACGTAACTGCTTCCATCTGTGAAATAAATTACATCTGGATCCCTCCAAGGAACATCTTTGAGATCTGGTCGACTGGAGTACACTTCATCCATGGTTTGGATACAATCATGATCCGGTGGTCCCTCAGATGCTGGCAAAAGAGTGGCGGGATTGAATGTAGCCACTGTTTCCAGGTGTATCCGTGGATTCTCACATAAACTGGCTTGGTACTTAACCATGCGGCTATTTGTAAACCAGTGGTTGCCCTTGTACTCCATGAGGGTGAGAACTGCATGGGGGACTTTAACAACCAGTTCTTGCCCCAAGGTCAACTTATCAGCTTCCTGGACCAGTAAGGCTGTTGCTGCAATGGCCCTCATGCAGGCTGGCCATCCTTTAGCCACTCCATCCAGCTGTTTAGACAGGTATGCAACAGGCCTCTGCCAGGATCCCATCATCTGGGTCAGCACACCCAGAGCAACCCCCTGTCACTCGTGGACATACAGTGAGAAAGGTTTCTCCACATCAGGAAGGCCTAACGCAGGGGCTTGGGCTTTCTTTATGGCAATGAAGGATTGTTGAGCAGTAGGTCCCCATTCAAATGGTTCCTTTTCACCCCCCTTTGTGGCCTGGTAAAGGGGTTTCACCATCAGTGCAAAATTTGGAATCCAAATTCTGCAGAATCCGGCTGCTCCCAGAAATTCCCTAACTTCCCTTCTGGACTTGGGTTGGGGAATTGCAGCAACTGCTTGCTTCCTACTGACATCCAGTCTCCGACTTCCCTGGGAAATGCAGAAGCCCAGATACTTCACTTCTGACCAGGGGCGTATCTGCGTGGGGCCTCAGGGGCCTGGGCCCCCGCAGATTTCGCCCTGGACCCCCCTACCGCTGCCAACCCTCCCCCTCCGTTGCTCGCCTACCTTCGCTGGCGGGGGACCCAACCCCCGCCAGCCGAGGTCCGCGTCCTCCTGCCGCTGCCGGCTGCCTTTGGTCCTTTAATTCTTCCATTGAAGCTGGCGCCGACGAAAGTTTCTTTTGAGTCTGACGTCGCTGCACGTTGTACGTGCAGGACGTCAGACTCAGAAATTGTTTCTGAGTCTGACGTCCTGCACGTACAACGTGCAACGTGCAGCGACGTCAGATTCAAAAGAAACTTTTTCGTCGGCGCCAGCTTCAATGGAAGAATGAAAGGACCAAAGGCAGCCGGCAGCGGCAGGAGGACGCGGACCTCGGCTGGCGGGGGTTGGGGTCCCCCGCCAGCGAAGGTAGGCGAGCAACGGAGGGGGAGGGTTAGCAATGGCAGCGGCTGGGGGGAGGGGGATCGGCAATGGCGGCGGCGGCGGCGGGGGGGGGGGCTATAATGTGCCCCCCCTCTCTGGCCCTGGCCCCCCCTACCGCCGCAGTTCAGATACGCCCCTGCTTCTGACTGACAGAGTTGGGCCTTTGAGCGTGAGACCTTATAGCCTGCATCCAAGAGTAGCTCCAGCAATTCTCTGGTAGCCTCGAAACACTCTTCCTGGGTCACTGCTGCAATCAGGAGGTCATCTACATACTGGAGTAAAACTCGCTTGGAAGGCTCAGATTTAAAAGTCTTAAGGTCTTGTCCTAGGGCAGTCCCAAAAATGGTGGGGGAGTTCTTGAACCCCTGTGGCAGGCGGGTCCATGTATACTGAAGCTTCCTTCCTGTTACTGGGTTTTCCCATTGAAAGGCGAAAAGCAGTTGACTGGCGGGGGCCACCTGAATACAAAAGAAGGCATCTTTTAGGTCCAGTGTCGTGAAATGGGTAGCTCCAGAAGGTATCAATCCCAGCAGGACATATGGATTAGGCACTACAGGGTGTAATGAAATAGTGGATTTGTTGACCACTCGTAAGTCTTGGACTGGCCGGTAGTCCTCAGTCCCTGGCTTCTGGACTGGCAACAGTGGCGTATTCCATGGAGACTGGGAAGGTCGAATAATTCCATGGGATAACAGACGATTCAGATGTGCTTGAATCCCTTCCAGAGCCTTTCGGGGAATTGGGTATTGGCGAAGACGGATTGGCCGGGCACCCGGAAGTAAGTCTACATGAACAGGAGGAATATTTCGGGCCAACCCTGGGGGATTATCTTCTGCCCATACCCCATTGACCTGGAAGCTGTCGGCCAGGGATAGGTCAACTTGGCCATGCGACTGATGCAACCGCCATTCTTCTTCAAGAGGGCAGCAGAAACTCAATATACCCTTAGGGCTGGATGTCGGGGGCCGAAAGGAGACTGAAGTCTGGCCATCAGAATCAAAGGAAATTTGGGCCCTAAGCTTGGACAGCAGGTCCCGGCCTAACAAAGGGATTGGACAGTCTGGCATATACAAGAATTCATGAGTGACTGTGTGTGAGCCTAATTGGCATCTACGGGTCGTCAGGAAGGGCCTCCGGTTCTGCACCCCCGTGGCTCCCACCACTCGGACAGTTTTTCCAGACACAGGCGCTAATCGCTCCGTCACAACAGAATGTTCAGCTCCTGTATCAATCATAAATGGAATTGAGTGGCTCCCTATAGTTAGCTTGACCATAGGTTCCTGGGAGCCCAGTTTGTAGGAACCCGGTCTGTCCTATTCATCCCATTCTGCCATCTCGGCTATCCCAATGATGTCAGATTCAGGAGGCTCATACCTTCCCTCTCGAACTCGGCCTCGGCTTCCTCGATCTCCTGGTCCCCTTCTCAGTCCCTGGCGCCTCTGGGGGCATTCATCTTTCCAGTGCCCTCTTTCCTTACAGTAGGCACACTGATCCCTCTCCAATCTTGGTCTGGGATTCTCCCCTCGTGGCCGGGATTGATTGAAGGAATCTCGGGGCCTGGCTGGCGGTCCGGGGTCCCACTTTGGCTTCCCATTAGCTAGAGGTCGACCTCGGTTAAGGGTGGAATTAGTAATGGCTGCCGCCAAAAGGTCGGCCTTCTTCTGCATCTTTCGGTCAGCCTCTCGGCGCATCTCCTGATCTCTATTAACGAAAACCTTTGTTGCGATCTCAATTAGCTGAGTGGTATTCATCCCTGCGAATCCCTCCTGACGCTGCAGCTTCTTCCGGATATCTGGCATACTCTGGGCCACCAATGCACTATTCACCATTCTCTGGTTTTCTATTGCCTCAGGGTCAAATGGGGTGTATGTTCTGTAGGCTTCAATTAGTCGCTCTAAAAAGGCCCCAGGGGATTCAGTTGCCCCTTGGAGAATTTCAGAGACCTTTGCCAGATTAATGGGCCTCTTTATGCCTTTCCTCATACCTTCCAGCAAGTCCCGGCAATAGCCAGACAACAGTTCATAGTGCTGCTCATTATTTGGATCCCAAGCTGGAGCTGCGCGAGGGAACCGAGTTCTAACCCATTCCTCTGGGTCCTGTATCCCCTCAGGAACACGCGCTCGCGTGATGGCCTCGGCATTTTGTAAAATCTTCCGCCTCTCCTCAGTTGTGAAGAGGGTCAGGAGAAGTTGTTGACAATCAGTCCAGGTTGGGTTATGGGTGGCCATAATGCTAGCCACTAGGTCCACCACTGCCTGAGGCTTTTCAGTATAAGAGGGGTAATGCGTCTTCCAATTCAGGAGATCGGTGGTTGTGAAGGGTACATACTGGTAGGCCTGTGCCTGTACAACCTGACCCTGATTATTAGGATCCGGTCGAGTGGTGGTTACCTGGCGGAGGGGCAGAACTCTCGAGGAGGTGGGAATGGAACCTGAGGTAGAGCTAGGAGCTACCCCCCTATCATGCTCAAAAGTGATTGCAGCAGGTCTAACCCATTCAGGGGAGGTGTGTTGAACCCCTGAGGGATGAGGAGGGGTACTCATAGACTGAGAGGTGATCACAGGAGATTCAGTCCATTGAAAGGGATGCTGGGCCCCTGATGAGTGGGGAGGGGTATTAGAGGGAGAGGCTGGGCTATTGGGAGTTGAGGAGTCAGGGAGTGCAGCCCAAAGTGGGTCTTTGGAGGTTAACAGGGGAGGATGTGGCACAGAAGGGTAGAGGCTGGCTGAAAGGTCCAACCTAGGGTGTGGCGGGGTTTGCACAGAAGGGGAGGAACTATCCGGAGAAGCCTGTGCTGGAGAGGCTTGGGCTGGACGGCGTGGATCTCTGGGGGTAGCACGGAACCCCAACAATGGGCCATAAGGTGGTGGCTCAAGATCTGAGGGGTCATCAGAGAGTATGGGTTCTCGGACAGGGTAGGGGCGGAAGCCACCGATTGGGTGGTAGGCTTCCTGGGGCTCTTTCCCCCTTCCAGTTTAGATTTTCTAATCTTTCTTTGAACGCGGCCCAACATGAATTTTACTGGGGATCCCATATAAGTTTTCAACCAAGAGGGAGGGTCAGTCACAAGGCTGTCCCAGGAATCTATATAGGGGAGTTGTTCAGAATATTCTGGTTCTCCTACAATTATGCTGTAGACCTTCCGGATTACTTCAATATCTAAGCTGCCACTAGGGGGCCACCCCACTCCCATAGATGGCCACTCAACTTCACACAAGGTTCTTAGAGTACTTAAGCTTAAAGTCTGTCCATAATCATTAATTAAAAATCCTTTCTTGAAATTCTTAAGCATACAATCTAGGGGAGTATCAATTTTTCTAGACGATGTCCCTCCCATAATGCTTACAGTTACAACACACAAAAAGGGAGGGAATTTTTTTGGAAGTGTGGTAATGGGGTCCACACTCCCGAGACAAAAGGTAAACAAACAACAATCGCTTCCTTCCGTCGCTGGCCAGTTGAACTCGCGTTAACTGGAAATGCAGCTATAAGAAGTCCACACTCATTTAATCATTCATGCATCTCACACATTCAGTACAGAAAATCCCACCCAACAATTTCAGATTTCTCAAATACAGATAAGCGCTGATGGTTTTGCTGCTAGTCCCCACTAGACTAGAAGCTACTAAGGCCTTCGCTGAGAGTTGATCAGACTCCCCTTCCCTCAATTTTTGAGGGGCTGGTTTACAGTTTCCTAGCTAGGATTACAATACAGAATACAGAATACAGAATACATACCCGGCTAATGTTCCTCAGGCAGTTGGGTGCCAGAAATTGATGCAGGGTTCAGGATCCCACCGCTGCCACCAAGAATTGTTGCAGGAATTACCACTAGTGTTAGCAGAATCTGTGGTACTTCAGGAGTCAAACAGCACACACCAGAATGAGGGAGAAATCTTCTTTATTTGCCAGCAAACAAAGTAGGACATCAGCATTAAGTCTCTTCTTCTCTTTCTCAGCTCTCTGTGTCTTTGTGGCTTCTGTCTGTCCTCTTCAGTTCTCTTCTCTCCTTCTTCTGTCTGTACCAACGTAAGCTGCTTCTGCTCCCAGTTATATACAGTTCTAAACCCCCTCCTAGCCCCCCTTACTTTCCAGATGGTAAAGAATAGATTAATTACCCTGTCTGAACCAATCATCTCTATACATATATTTCCAAAATATCAGTTACATAGGTTTGATATTTCCTAAACTGACCTATGACCTGGGGCCCCTCACACTAGACAATATGGCACCAGAACTCTTGCATTTTATTATTATTCACATAATCCCAATCATAGCTTAAACTGCTAACTGGACTCTGGCATTCATTAAGGGGTCAAGGGCCAGTCTTGCTTAATGGCATACATATATGATTTGTTATTACTTTCAGGACCATTCCTACATTTACCTATAATTAATCAAGACTTTCCCTGACCTCTTTCACCTATTAGCTTCATACATAGAACTAGCTAGGACTGTGGATAATTCAAACCAGATGATGACCTTTTCAACTGCAGTCTTACTTGTAAAGTAACACTGAGTTGAACAGATATTCTACATAGAAACAAAACTTATTAATTACACAGAATAAAACACATTCTAAAATAAGCAGAAATCAGATTCCTTATAAGACATATTCTAAATATTTATAATGGTATCTATAATATCTAGAATATCTATATCTAACCTGTTTCCTTCTAACTAGCATTTTAAACTAATCCTTTTAACTACAATATGCCTGGCTCATAATGGTATACATATGTGGTAAACTAATACCTATGACCTAACATTTAACTCAAAAAAGGGACAAAGAGTGTTTAATTTCTCACTGACCTTTCTAACCTCTAGCCCAGCAAAGTTAAACTCCTGAGCAATTAAAACCATCTGGCATTCCTCCATCTCTTGCAAGACTAAAAAGTTAAAATACCAAATTATTTCTCTGCCCATGCTGTCTCAAGAGGACTTAGTTTAATTTTCTCTTAAGGAGCTTCTTTGCTTGCTTGCTCCAGAATTTCTTTTTTACCTCCATTTTAAAAGC
This sequence comes from Microcaecilia unicolor, assembly GCF_901765095.1. Classification (NCBI taxonomy): domain Eukaryota; kingdom Metazoa; phylum Chordata; class Amphibia; order Gymnophiona; family Siphonopidae; genus Microcaecilia; species Microcaecilia unicolor. The sequence continues at coordinate 180,656,805 of NC_044032.1, read as the reverse complement.
AGGGGTGACCTAAATAATCTCTTTTGATGTCTCTGCACTTCTGAGGGTTAGACCTTACACAAAAGAAGACAGCTGCTACTTTTAGCCTACAGTTCAGCTGAGGAAATGTTGAGGACTTTGGAAGGGTTTCATCTGTTTTCTGTTTTCTTTCTACAGGTACAAATACTTCCGCTACTGCAGTATGGCTGGGAAACCTCATGTCATCACAGCTGTTGCCCAAGTTACAGCTTCTGCCTCTGTGCAGACAGAAAATGTGATCTCAGGAGAGGGGCTAGTTCCATGTGCAAGATGTCTTCAGCTTGAATTCCTCATGAAAGAAGTGAAAAACTGAGGGGTCCTTTCACTGAGCCCTGGTAAAAAGTGGCCTATGCTAGTTTTGGCATGTGACATTGATGTGCACTGGGACTTTTTTTTTTTTTTACTGTGGCAGGGAAAAGGCCTTTTATTTAAAAAATGGGGCAGTAAATGGCCATGTGCTAATATAAAAAATAGCTTGTGGGTATTTACTGCCTGAACCCTTACCACCACCAATTTAGAAGGTGGTAAGGGCTCACATGCTACCCATGCGGTAATTAGGCAGCACTCTGCAATATGACTTTACTGCTGATTACTGCCAGGAACACCCTCTGCGGTAGAAAATAAAAGAATATTTTCTACCGTGAAAAACTGCACACACCAACTTCAGAACTTCTTACGGATGCCCACACTAGCCCAGGGTTAGGGTAGATTTGGCACACGCTACCCATGTGGTAGCCTTACAGTGGCTTAGTAAAAGGGCCCTTGAAAGAGGAGGTGGCAAGGTTGAGAAGCAACTGTGAAAATTTGAAATGCATTGATGAAATGCTTCATGAAGCATCAAAGATTTCCAACAGTTGGGAAGAAAAAGTTGTGCTGAAAGAGGACAACTGTACTCAGATCACGAGACCCTGCAGGATCGATAGCATGACTCCACCTGCCCTCGAACTGAAGAACTGATATGCAGCCCTGGAAATGGAGGAGGTGAAAGCATCCTAGGGAGAGAAGGAATTGGAGCTCAAAATCCCCAAAGTTGTTGGATCAGTAACCACTAAGAGGTGAAAGGTAGTGGTGGTTGTTGATTCTCTTTTGAGGAGTACAGAGGAGTACATCTGCAGAACAGACATGATGTTCTAGGAGGTGTGCTGTCTGCCAGGTGCCAAAATTCAATATGTTACAGAGATCTTGCCAATATTCATCAAGCCTAATGACTATTATCAAATGCTCTGATACTACTAGGTGCCCCTTTGAACATATCAAGTGACTTAATGGCTCTGAGAGAGAGGGTGAAGCAGACAGGTGCACAGGTGGTGCTCTCATCGATCCTCCTTGTTGAGAGTAAAGACCAAGGCAGAGAAGCTTGCATCCTGGAGTAGAATATGTGGATGCGCAGATGGTGTCATCAAGAGCATTTTGGCTTTCTGGACCATGGGATGCTTTTCCAAGGGCTGCTGAGCAGAGATGGTGTCCATCTATCAAAAAAGGGAAGAAGTGTCTTCAGTAGCATACTGGCTAACCTACTGAAGAGGGCTTCAAACTAGAATCGTTGGGACAAAGTGAGTACAAGTCCTCAGGTAAGTCAAGCATTAAATACCTCTACACAAATGGGAAAATGGAGCAACATCTGGAAAGCAGAATATACTAATGTCCAAGGTGTTGGAACTAAGGTTTTAGATCATGAGGCTGTAAAGGAAGAGGCTGATTTGGATTTAGTGACAATCACAGAGTCATGGTTCACAGAGAAACATGACTGGGACATAGTTATACCAAGTTATCTGTTCAGGAAAGACAAGAAAGGAAGGAAGAAAGGAAGGGAGAGTGGCATTATTCCCCAAATTCTATAAAAGTCATTAAAATTTGTACTCACAATTTGCACATACAATTTAATTGAATATTGAGTCAATTAGCACTGATAACTGTCTTCTTAACAAGCAATTATTGGTGCTAATTAGATTTAATTAAAACTTGCGCTCATTAATTTAGGTGTGGGATCCCAGAACAAAATTTTACATGTGGGTCATAAAGGGGGTGTGGCTATGGGAGAGTCATGGGTAGATTCAGGATGTTCCCGCAATGTATGCGCATTGTTATAGAATAACAGTGATCCGTGCTTAGAAATCTTCAATGAAATCAACCAAAGTCTACACATCATGAACACCTGGGCAGATGCTTTTCGCTTGAAACTAAATGCAGAAAAAACTCAATGCCTGATACTCACTTCCCAGTACTACACGAATGAATTCACCGCTTTAAACACACCAAACCTAAACCTTCCGATCTCAGGAACCTTAAAAATCCTTGGAGTCACTATTGACCGCTACCTAACACTCGAAACTCATGCAAACAACACAACTAAAAAGATGTTCTACTGCATGTGGAAACTGAAAAGAATAAGACCATTCTTCCCAAGATCCGTCTTCCGCAACCTAGTGCAATCCCTCGTTCTCAGCCATCTGGATTACTGCAATTCACTATACGCAGGTTGCAAAGAGCAAATACTGAGAAAACTCCAAACAGCCCAGAATACAGCAGCCAGACTCATCTTCGGAAAACCAAAATATGAAAGTGCAAAACCCTTACGAGAGAAGCTACACTGGCTCCCACTCAAGGAACGCATTACTTTTAAAGTATGCACATTAGTCCACAAAATCATTCATGGTGAAGCCCCAGCCTACATGTCTGATTTAATAGACTTACCACCAAGAAACGCCAAAAGATCATCCCGAACTTTCCTCAACCTCCACTTCCCTAATTGCAAGGGCTTGAAATACAAGGCGCTGCACGCGTTAACCTTTTCCTACATGAGCACGCAGTTCTGGAATTCACTGCCGCGCAACCTGAAAACGATTTACGAGCAAACCACCTTCCGCAAACTACTGAAGACCCATCTTTTTGAGCAAATTTACGGAAAGAACCAAAACACATAAAGCCGCACTCACTGTTCAATAATGCATCATTACAGCCACTCTGAATTCCCATCCCCCCTAACCTCACCTTCTCATCCCCCGTAATCTCACCACACTCATACCTTTACTCACAGAAAATGTATACCAAATGCTTTCCTGTCATTATATACTGCCCCTTTTAGTTTCCCGTTGGTTCCTTCCAATGTATCGCCCCTTTTAGTTTCCCGTTGTTTCCTTTCCAATGTTTCAATGATCTTTTCCATTGTTATATTCCTTAATGATACTTGACTTTATCTCGCATAACTCCTCATAATGTAATCCATAACTGAGTTGTAACAAACTGTATTTCCAGCTTTCATAACGTATTGTAAGCCACACTGAACCCGCAAAAAGGTGGGAAAATGTGGGATACAAATGAATTAAAAAAATAAAAAAATAAATACATGGATTTACACCAAGGTTTCAATGGTGTAAATGGTCACGTTTAAATGTAGTCATGGTTCCCAGTGCTAACGCTATTCTATAAATGGTACGTAACTTTAAGTACCATTTATAGAATAGCACTAAACACTATTTTTTTCAGCTCTGATTTTCTAGGTGCCATTTATAAAATTTAGTCCTATATGTTGAAGATAATATTAAAGCCACAGAATTTCAGGACCTACAGGGGGGTGACTTTCTGGCGGCTTCTACATGACATGGGGAGGGGGAGGGAAGGAGGGGGACTTTTGGGGGGGCTGGGAGAGGATCATTGGCATTAAAAAAAAAAAAGTTATGTGGGTACTGGCAATAAAAAGCGCAAGCACAGGCATAGCTACATGGCCTAAATTAGTACAGCTTTTGAGCTGTCCTAAATTCTCACGCTTACCTATGCAAGTGTTGGCACTGAATACTACTAGCTCCCATATAACTGCTGTTCTCTCCCCAACACCACCCCTTGTACCATACCCTTGACCTGACCATTTTTTAAATGAGGGGTCAGTCTATATTCAGTGGCACTACCCAGTTTAGTGTGCTTGGATATCAAGGATTAGGCAGTCACAAGTGATTTAAATGGGCAAGAGCCTCTCCTTCCCTCTTAAATTGCTTTGAATATCAGGCCCCTTGTGCAGTGCTGTGAGATATGTATGGGGAACTCTGATTGCCATGACTCACACGAGAGCTTTATAGATATGCACCATGATGGAAGATACACCTCAAAGTGTATTTGTTCCCCAGAACTTTAGCAGTACTGGATGTGATTTGATGACACCATCAGCGGGCTAGGTGAGACTCTTTCTCTAAAAATGTGTTGCTGATATCTGTCCTCTTATTTCACAGATCCCAGAGTGGAGCACAGGATCCACGGCATGACATATGCAGTGGCGTATTTAGCTTGGTTGTCACCTGGTGCAAAGCACCCCCATCCTCCAGGCATGTCACCCCCCCCCCTTCCTCCAAGCAAGTGTATGCACTGAGAAATCATGTGGCTGTTGGTTTTGCTGGTCCCCTGCCTCAGAACAGGAAGTTGACATCAGAGGGGGCAGGGGACCGGCAGATCCAACAGCTGCACAACTGCTCAGTGCACCCCCTTGATGCCTGCACCTGGGACGGACCACACCCTTCTCTTTGTACACCACTTGACATATGATAGTTGTACTGACTAATGATAGGTGGGATTGGATGGTGGAAGAGTGGTGAAAATAGTTTTTAATTGTTTAGTTTGCAATATTAGTCTGTAGACTTGTGGTGGTGTACTCAATAGGACGTGGTAGTTATATTCTTTGGTTTTGTCAGTTGTGGAGTATTAAAACAAGGTAGGAGACTATCCAGAGAGGCAGAAACACACAGGCAGCAGTGATGTGCTGTGTGGGGATGGGGGAATTTATATCATCGATTAGGTGGAATGGCAGATGGGTAGTAGCAGAGTAACTCATAGTTTAGAAACGGGGCTGCAGATTTCAAAATGGAAAGATATGCACTCAGGTGTACTGCCTATCATGTACAACATTTGTATTGTATTGTGAAAAATAAATGTATGTATCCCTTACATGATATTGCAATTCCTACGAAAATAGGTGTCCACCAGTACAAATCAGAAATGAAGGTATGTGCTTAAACATGTTGCCCATAATATAGCATTGAATAAAATCACTGTATAATATGTACAGTTAGCTGCATGGTGACAGCAGTGGCAGGGTGGCATGTGGCCTCTATTTCTAGTGGTGGAACAACAGATATTACAATTGGGGGGGGGGGGTGTATTGGGAACCGAGATACATGCTGGAAGTAGGAATGCACAAGATTCCCTGTGCAAGTTTTGCTAATGTTAGCCAGCACTTTTGGTTATTTTTCAAAAATGGCAAAACATCATTGTCTCACTCTCAAACCGGGGATCATAGAGTCACCCTACATCAAAAATATCAAAGGAGAAAGCCTGAGAGATATAACTCACCCATACAACGGTACGATGTTATGAAACCATTTAATCGGATGGATTGTTTTTTCTTTCATCAGGTACTCTCCAACTATAACAGTGACAACTTAATCATGTGCTTCACAATTACCTTCACACTATGAAATGTATCAAGCTGGTGATCAGCGTCTCTTCTTGCATAACACAAACTGCTCCCTTATAAACGCCCGACGCCTCAGGGACACTGGTCAGCCTGTAATTCCAACTCATGTTGTAACCATTGACTTGTGCTCAGTTAATATTAAATATTGCAGAAAAACAAGCATGATTACAAAAAAAAGTAAAAGTAATTTAGATTTAATTAAAAATACACCCAACACTGAACAGTGAGGTATTTGCTACTTAATTACACTCGTACTGACACAGTAAGTTCATTAGGCCTAATTATGAGCTGTGGACCTGCAAAACCTTTTAAAGTTCAGATTGCGAATTTGCAGATGAATCATGTTTCCTGCCTAGACCTTAGGTTGTAATATTGACGTTTATGATAAATTCGGTAAATTATCTGCTAATTGTTGTTTCTGGGACATCAATAGCATCGACTGAATAATTATGCTTCATATTCTGCACCTGAGTTGGTATTTGCTATATCGTCTCCATGTAAATCTGGGAACCCAATGTGAACAGGTTACCATTGCATGGGTTTATTTAGTTCACAATTTCAAATAAGAGAGAAAGGAGCAAATATTCTGAAAATAAAAGAATGCTCATTTGCATTCCAAGGATCAAAATTCTAAAGCCATGTGGGTGACAGTCACCAGCAAGTATGGGTAAGCAAAAATATTGATCAAAAAAGCACACAGGAGAGCCAATGTTCTTAATTTAAATATTGAACTAGTCCACTTTGAGTGACCACAAGTTAATGGCACATCTCCATAACTTGACAGACTCCGTGTTATGATGCCAAAGCAATTAGGGTTCCTATCAGAATTGTGGTTTATGGTTATTTTGTATGTTTCAATTTGATTTTCATTTTTTATATAACTGATTTCTTTAGGACAGACCGGTGGTTTGTATACCATTTTGTCTCTCTTGATATACAGTACCTTTTCACTTTTCCCTTAAATAAGCTTGAAATGTATTGCATTTCCATTTTAAACACATTCCAGCAGATATTCAGTTCGCAACAGTCAGCATTTTTTTTAAAAACCCTGACCACTTCAAGCAGACCTAGCCCCAGATATTTAGTGCAGAGCCATGTGTGGAGACTGAATATCTGGTGTTTATTTATTTATTTGTTACATTTGTATCCCACATTTTCCCACCTATTTGTAGGCTCAATGTGGCTTACATAGTACTGGAGAGGTGTTTGCAGACTCCGGTGTGAACAAATACAATGTGATGTTGTGGTAAGATAAAGTTCATGTGGCACAGCCACATTAGGGAATCGTACAACAGAAGAGTTGTGTTATGTCCATTACGTACTTTAGTTTTGTTGTGTTGCAGAGATCAGGCATTTATGTTGGATTGGTAGGGTATGCCTTTTTAAACAGGTTAGTTTTTAGTTTTTTTTCTGGAAGTTTGAGTGGTTGTACGTAGTTTTCAAGGCTTTTGGTAATGCGTTCCACAATGTTAACTGCATGCACAGGCTTCCAGAGCTTATGTAGGTCCTGGCCAATATTCAAACCATAAAAACCATCACCAACCATCTAACTTTCAGGAAATCACTAAAGACCATGTTATTCGGAAATGCTTATCCCACGGCCTCTGCATGTGCCTCCACTGTTGGATGTGCATTGATCTAGAGACATTTTGGACACATTCCCCTTCCCTCTTCCCTCCTGGTTTCCCTACTTCTTCCGTCAATTCCTACTCTTCCCCATTATCACTTGTAGATTTTCCTGCTGTATTAGCTTCATTTTACTGCATTGGTGTTTGCCTCTGTGGTGCGCTGTAAGCCACATTGAGCCTGGCACTGTTGGGAAACTGTGGGGTACAAATAAGATAATAAATAAATAAAGTCCTGTCAGTGTCTCAGCCCCTCTGATCCCTTCTCCAGGTCCTTATCCCCCTCCCCTCCCATGCAACACCAAAACAAATCCTGCCCCAAACCTCTCCACCCATTCCCCACCCCTGGGCCTACCTCATAAACCATAGTGGTGCAGTGGGGGGACCTATAGAAAGGAGTGATACCCACTTGCTCCTGTCCATTGCAGCTCCATAACCAAAATGGCTCCTGCAACCTCTAGTGGCAGCCTTGCAGTACTCAAGGATAATTTTATAAGGGGCACCTAGTTTAAGATTGCAAACAGGCACCCAGATGTCTTTTCAAACTATTGGCATAAGTGGGAGAAATTGTGCTTACATTGCAGGCATGGACATTTACACTTGCTGTCAAGCAGATGTAAATGTCCACACCTAGAATATTTTAGTATACTTGTCAATTAGCCTATCTTAATCTTAGACTGAAATCTGAAGTGAAGAACTTTGGATTTCTGTTGAATTCTGCTTTAAAAATGGCTATTTTGACTAATCATAGGTTGGTCAAGCAATTACAAACCTGTTTAAAACATTCAAACTTCAAATTAGTAATGCGGGCACCTATTGTATTACATTAGAAATATAATTCATTTACTTGGGCTTACTTGAAAAGGCAATCCATACATTTCAGTTGGTCCAAAGTGTAGCACCCCATATTCATACCAGAGTCATAGCCAGTCCTCCAATTTTAGGGGGACTCATGTGTGGACTGGAGGGGCAATGCATTCCCACCTACCCCTCCCCCCCCCCCCCCCCCCCCCCCCCCACCCGTGCACATTAAAAATACCTTTGCTGGCAAGGATGATGAGGCCCCACCAGCCAAAGAAATTTACTTATGCTACTGCTGTAATGCGCAAGTCAGCAGCATGCCTTTAGTTGCCAATGCCGGGACTCCCCAAGCATGCTCAGTTGTTGCGCGAATGAGCATGTGTAAGGAGAAGCCCTGGCGTCGGCAGCTGGAGGTACGCCACAGATTTCCACATTACAGGAGCAGCAAAAGGAGGAGGGTAGCAACATCCCCACCAGCTGTTTCACGAGGTGCTGCAGATTTGGAGGGAGCCCGCTGAGCCCAAGGTGGTGGACCCAGGCCCCCAAGCTCCTCCTCCCCCCTCATGATTCAAATGATTAACTGAGCAGGAGTGCCTCCTGTGCAGTTAAATTGCTTCTTCCTGCATCTCTGCTGATATTCAGTGGCACTTAACCAGACATTGCTGCTGAATATAATCTTTAACTGCCCCTGTATTGTCCAGTTAGTGCTGGGGGTGGTCCGTGGATGGTACTTGGGTGGAGCCACTACTTAAACATTATTTCCTGATTTAGAGAGTATGCAAATGAGAGCCTGTGATGATAGATGTTTGAGGCGATCTCTCTGATAGCTTGTCCTTATGAGGTGCTGCCATGAGAGTCCAAGCATACTCTCTGTTGTTTCCATGCCTTTTTCTGGTTAAAAAGGCTCATGCATAAGAAAATGAGATAATTACTGCATTCCTTGGCTCAGACCTGAGTGGATGCATAATAATACTTCATTATGGACGTGATTATAAAACCGTTCACGTTGGAGCAAAGTCTGCAGACAGGTTTCACCTTCGTACTTTCACTTTAAACTAGACACAGGAACAAAGAACCCATTTTTCCAGTAGGTATGCTTTTTTTGAATAAATTGAAAATAGCATACATTACTTATATTTTTTTATATATTTTTTGGAGGGGGCAATGTGTGAGTAGGGAATGGGCATGGAAGGGTTATTCAGTACATGTTAAATGTCGTGCACTAACTGAGTGCTAATCACCTCCTAAATAGGAGATGGTAAGTGCTTCTGTGTTAATTTTCTTCAGATGACACCCACTAATGTGAACATTAGTGCACAACCTGGAAATAAAATTGACAAGATGCTTTAATTAAGGCCACATTAAAAATGGGCTTAGCGCACGGGGAAGTCCCATATTAAAATGTGCTAAGCACATTTTCTAACATTTTCTTGAGAAAGGGCTCTTTAGATGTTGTTGCTCATATTTACAAATGTTACCATCAACACATCATTTAGGGGTCCTTTTATTAAGCTGCGGGAAAAAGGGCCCTGTGGTAACAGCAGGAGCCATTTTTCCTGTGTGCCAGGGCTCTTTTTACCACAGCGGGTAAAATGCCCCCCCCAAAAAAAAATTTTGCCATACAGTAAGATAACCCTTACCACATGGCTATGCGGTGGGGAACACTTACCGCCAACCAGTGAGGTGGCGGTAAGGGCTCCCACTGTAATCCTTTGGTAACCGAGCAGCACACAGTGATGCCCGACTATCGCTGGGTTAGTGTCACACTACAGAAAAAAATTTCAGAGCGATGGAAAAGGTACATACTCCAGCCAGAACTACCGCAAGTGGCCGCATTGGACCGGTGGTAGTTATGGATTAGCGAGCAGTAAGCCCATATTGGGCTTACTGCCACTTTGTAAAAGACCACCTTAGTCACTACACTGATTGAATTCTATGCAGTTTTTCTGTATCCTATTTCATAATTTCTTTTTCTTTTCTTTCTTTTTTTTTTGAAATATGACAATCCTGCTTATAATCGAACGAGAAAAACGCCCAAGTTCTGACCTAAATCGGGAGATGGACGTTTATCTCACAAAAACGAATAAAGCGGTATAATCGAAAGCCGAACTTGGACGTTTTCAACTGCACTCCGTCGCGGATGCGGACAAAGTTGACGGGGGCGTGTCGGAGGCGTGGTGAAGGCGGAACTGGGGCGTGGTTATCACCCGAACAGAGATGGGCGCCTTTCGCCGATAATGGAAAATAAGTATGCGTTTGTAGGTAGAATTTAGGGCACTTTTCCTGGACCCTGTTTTTTCACGAATAAGGCCCCAAAAAGTGCCCTAAATGACCAGATTACCACCAGAGGGAGTCGGGGATGACCTCCCCTGACTCCCCCAGTGGTCACTAACCCCCTCCCACCACAAAAAATGATGTTTCACAACTTTTTATTTTCACCCTCAAATGTCATACCCTCCTCCCAGGCAGCAGTATGCAGGTCCCTGGAGCAGTTGTTAGGGGGTGCAGTGGACGTCAGGCAGGTGGACCCAGGCCCATCCCCCCCTACCTGTTACAATTGTGCTGCTTAATGCTTAGTCGTCCAACCCCCCCAAACCCACTGTACCCACATGTAGGTGCCCCCCTTCACCCCTTAGGGCTATAGTAATGGTGTAGACTTGTGGGCAGTGGGTTTTGAGGGAGATTTGGGGGGCTCAACACACAAGGGAAGGGTGCTATGCACCTGGGAGCTCTTTTACCTTTTTTTTGTTTTTGTAAAAGTGCCCCCTAGGGTGCCCGGTTGGTGTCCTGGCATGTGAGGGGGACCAGTGCACTACGAATCCTGGCCCCTCCCACGAACAAATGCCTTGGATTTATTCATTTTTGAGCTGGGCGCTTTCATTTTTCATTATCGCTGAAAAGCAAAAACGCCCAGCTCACAAATTGTCGAATAAAACATGGACGTCTATTTTTTTCGAAAATACGGTTCGGTCCGCCCCTTCACGGACCCGTTCTCGGAGATAAACGCCCATGGAGATAGACGTTTTCGTTCAATTATGCCCCTCTATGTCTAGTTACATGTTATGTTTATTTTAGTTCAGCATAAAATAAAATAAAGGAATTTCTTCCCTCTATCTCTTGAGAACTCTCAAAGTGGTTTCCAGCTTGCTGTGTTCAATGCATTATGATGTAATTCTTTAGAGGGGAATAGCATGGTACTACTACTAATTCTGCTTATTTCTACAGCACTACTAAACATATGTAGCACTGAACACTGAACATATAAGAGACAGTCCCTACTCGACAGAGCTTACAATATAATCAAGACAGAACAAACAAGGGATAAGGGAATTACTTAAGGTGGGAATTACAAAATGGACATGGGCACTGAACAAGTGAATAGGAGTTAAAAGCAGCCAAGGAGCCTCAAAAAGGTGTATGGTACATGGAGGGGCATAATCAAACTGGGCACCCATCTTTAAGGACGCCCATTTCTAAGGACGCCCCGGTGAAGTGGCGGGGCATCCCGTATTATCGAAACAAGATGGGCATCCATCTTTCATTTCGATAATTTATTTATTTATTTATTTATTTACGGTTCATTTCTACCCCACATTTTCCCACAAATGCAGACACAATGTGGCTTCTATGAATTACAAAAGTTAAGAGATACAGCACATGAATTTAGCAGTAGAATAAGGATAAAACGTTAACATCAATTAGGATGACTAAACAGCAGAGTCACTAATGGAATACACTTGTTCAAAAAGGTACGTTTTCAGCAGCTTCTTGAAAAGAGGGTGGTCAGCTTGCGACTTTAGGTACAGGGGAAGAGCGTTCCAGGTCTTCGGGCTGGAGTAGTGGAAAGTGGAAGCAAAAAGAAGCTTGTATTTAACACCCCGGCAAGATAGATAATGGAGTTGTAAAAAGGTGCGTGCTGTAGTGATGACATTTCTAGGTGGGAGATCTATTAGAGGAATCATATATTCCGGAGCTAAGCCATAGATTATTTTATGTGTCAAAGTACAGATCTTGAATGCAATTCGTTCTCTAACAGGTAGCCAGTGTAGGTTGAAACGTAGGGGGTTAATACGGTCGGGGATGCCCAAATCTCAACATTTAGGTCGACCTCAGAGATGGGCAACCTCGGTTTTCGTCGATAATGGAAACCGAGCACACCCATCTCAAAAACGACCAAATCCAAGGCATTTGGTCGTGGGAGGAGCCAGCATTCGTAGTGCACTAGTCCCCCTCACATGCCAGGACACCAACTGGTCACCCTAGAGGGCACTGCAGGGGACATCACAAATTGCTTCCAGCTGCATAGCTCCCTTACCTTGTGTGCTGAGCGCCTCCAAAACCCACTACCCACAACTCTACACCACTACCATAGCCCTTAGGGATGAAGGGGGGCACCTACATGTGGGTACAGTGGGTTTCAGGTGGGCTTTGGAGGGCTCCCATTTACCACCACAAGTGTAACAGGTAGGGGGGGGATGGGCCTGGGTCCGCCTGTCTGAAGTGCACTGCATCCACTAAAAACTGCTCCAGGGACCTGCATACTGCTGTCAGGGAGCTGGGTATGACATTTGAGGCTGGCATAGAGGCTGGCATAAAATGTGTTGTATTTGTTTTTTGGATGGGAGGGGGTTGGTGACCACTGGGGGAGTAAGGGAAGGTCATCCCTGGTTCCCTCTGGTGGTCATCTGGTCAGTTAGGGCATCTTTTCGAGGCTTGGTCATGAAAAAAAAGGAACCAAGTAAAGCTGGCCAAATGCTCGTCAGGGACGCCTTTCTTTTTTCCATTATCGGCCAAGGACGCCCATCTCTTAACCACGCCCCTGTCCTGCATTCGGTACACTGCCAACATGCCCCCTTGCACTTTGGTCGTCCTTGCGACGGAAAGCATTTGAGGACGCCCAAAATCAGCTTTCGATTATGCCGATTTGGGCGACCTTAGGAGAAGGACACCCATCTCCTGATTTGTGTTGGAAGATGGGCGCCCTTCTCCTTCAAAAATAAGCTGGATAGGCTCTGAACCATCTTAACCTGTGCTGCAGTTATCAATCTGTTCAAAATTCTGCTGCATGACTTATATTCTGCCAGTGTCACTATGCTCATATTAGCCCTCTTCTCAGATCACTTCATTGGCTCCCTATCCATTTCTGCATATAGTTCAAACTTCTCTTATTAACTTACAAGTGCATTTACTCTGCAGCTCCTCAGTACCTCTCCACTCTTGTCTTTCCTCTCTGGGAGCTCCGTTCATTGGGTAAATCTCTCTTATCTGTACCCTTCTCCTCCACTGCCAACTCCAGACTCCGTTCCTTTTACGTTGCTGCACCATACACCTGAAATAGACTTCCTGAGTTACTACGTCAAGCTCCATCTCTGGCCATCTTCAGATTTGGGCTAAAAGCCCACCTTTTTTAGGCTGCTTTTAACTCCTAACTCCTATTCACTTGTTCAGGACCCATGTCTGTTGTATCATTCCCACCTTAAGTATTTCCCTTATTTCTTATTTGTCCTGTTTTTCTGACCTGATTAGATTATAAGCTCTGTTGAGCAGGGAATGTCTCAGTGCTGCATATGTGTAGTAGTGCTATAGAAATGATAAGCAGTAGCAATAGTAGTAGTGATTTAGATTTAAATTTACTCCTCTTTAACCACTTAACTTACATGGTGCATATTTGCCAGGGGAGCATACACAGTTGTGGAACATGGGTGGAATTTCCAATTATGTGGATAATTTACAGAAACTGTAAGTTAAGCTCATCCTTGCCACACTTAGGCGCACACACTTACACGAGCTCTATAGTTGGCATACTGTAAGTAGCCTAGATTCCTTTATAGAATAGGTTCATGTGCCCTCCAAGTGCAAAACTGGAGGTGCCCAGTTTTGAATTGCCCCTTATATTTCCTGTTGCATTTGTGCTTTAGTCAGTTGTTTTCACTTGCTTGCTGGCCTAATTCTAATTCATTACATTTTTTTTCTCTTGCTTTGCAAATTACATTGCTTCTTTTCCTCCTTGTACTGGGAAGTTCCACTCATTTCTTCTATTTGTCAGAATGTTCACCAATTGCTAAGGATAGAGATTGACTGTAGCCATTTGTGTTTGTACTTCAGCATTTTTTTGAGATGTTGTGTCTATTAAGGCTGTTAAATATGCCTGAACGCTATCTAGTCATCCTTTAATTTAGCTACTCTTTCATCTGTTACCAAACTCAACCCCTCTGCTAAAGCTGTGATATGTCCTTTAGATCTATTTCCTTCAAGCTGGCTCTAATTTCCAAATCTGGACCTACTTCTCTATATACTTCATATTGTCAACAGACGCCTCTCTACGGGCTGATTTTCCAAAGGACTGGAAACACACTCTCATCTGTTCCCTTCTTTAAAAAGACATGCTTGACTCACCATTTCTTCAATTGTCCAGTATCTAATTTAACATGCCTATTAAAGATCCTTGAAAAACTAGTCTTCCAACAGCCTTTGCAATTTTCTGAACAATCAAAAGTGTTACATACCCGTCAATCCAGTTTTAGAACTGGATACATCACAGAAGCCATCATTACTTCCTTCCTGAGTGAACTTCAGAGTGCTTTGAAGACTGGAAAGGTCATGGTGGCACTGGCAGTATTTCTTGATCTCACAGTTGCTTTTGGCTCAGGTCATCATTAACACTCTCTTAAACAGACTGGTATCCATTGGTCTAACTGGCACTGTTTTGAACCAGTTTTCCTCTTTTCTCAGGTATCACACATTTACTATTTACTGTATGAACCCATGCAAATACCTCATTGACACATACCTTACCTTGTGGAGTACCTCAAGGATCCATGTTATCAACACTCATTAATATTTATCTCAGTTATTTTGCTACACTTATTTAGGATTATGGAATAGTTGCATGCTATTATGCTGATGGCATCTTGCTAGTTCTTACACTGACTCATTTCTTCTTGATAACACAACTTGAGCACTGTCTGACTCTCATTTCTTCTTGGCTCCAGGAAAACATGCTGGTTCTTAACTCCTTTAAAACAATTGCCACATGGTTGACAGGAAGCCCTTCCTCCCCCTCTCTAGCTCCAATTTTACTGGTTATATCCTGCTTACAGACTCCCTCAGATACTTTGGGGTCATTTTGGATTAACAACTTTCATTCAACTTCCATATCTCCATTGTGGTAAAATGCTATTTCTATGCTCTCCAACAATTTGGATCTAATCACAGTTTACTAGGCATACGTGAACAACAATTTATCCTTCTTGCTACTGTTTCATCACACTTGGACTACGGCAATGTGGTATATGCTGCCCTTCCACAATCATTTTGAAAGCACCTGCAGGCAGTGCAGAACACTGCAGATAGGCTGCTCTGTCATGCTTGTAAAATCTCCCCACTTCTATATCAACACCACTGCCTCTCAGTTCATTTCCACTTTCAATTGAAGATACTCACCCACTCTTGTTCATAAAGAGCTCCATACTGGTGCCTCATCATCCTTAGCCTCATTTATAACTCCCTATTGTCCCTCCCATCAATTGCATTCATCTACTGAACTACTCTCTCTCTCTTGTGCTTATGTGGATTCCACATGTCTCTGCATTCTTTTATTTTTCCCCCTCCTTGAGGAATTATTTACCATTCTCACGTAGAGCAGAGCTTTCTTATGTGGAATTTAAAGCTGGACTGGAGACATATTACTTTGCTGCTGCTTTTACTGCAGATCATTAGGTGTGTTAGCCCTATAGGGTAAGGGAAATGGGACTTGATATACCACCTTTCTGTGGTTTTTGCAACTACACTCAAAGTGCTTTAATAGTATATACAGGTACTTATTTGTACCTGGAGCAATGGAGGGTTAAGTGACTTGCCCAGAGTCACTAGGATCTGGAGTGGAAATCAAACCCAGTTCCCCAGGATCAAAGTCCATTGCACTAACCACTAGGCTACTACTCTACTCTAGGAGATAGTATATTTGTCTTATTGCTTTCTTCCTCTGACCTTCTCCTTTTCTCTCTAGTACCTCATTACTACTTTCTCATCTGTCCCATCTTTAAAAATGGCATTATTTTCTATATAATACACTGGCAGTAATAGTAATAGTAGCTGTGCATGTATAATTTAAAGACCGTTTCTCCTTTGTCTCTGAAATCACAGCATATACCGATCTTATAGATTACCTCATGGGCAAAGAGGAGTTTTCGTCATCCTACATCTAATTTGCAATATCTTTATGAAGTCAGTCTACTATTAAGTCATTTAATTAATCCTGGCTTGGACTTGGGGCTATATAGTTTAAACAATGAAATATTAATGCTTAAGCTGAAAGTCTTATTGATTTATTATTACCTTCCAGGTAGTTGGGCAGTGGTTTAAGAGGATCAGGTTACACTTATAATACAGCATACTCATATTCAGAAAGTTGGTAATTCATTCTGTAGTTTAAGTGATGAAATATTAATGCTTAAGTTGGAAGCCTTTTGAAATCACAGCATATACCGATTATGCTTAAGTTGGAAGTTTTATTGATTTATTACCTTCCAGGTAGTTGGGCAGTGGTTTAAGAGGATCGGGTTATACGTACAATGCAGCATACTCTTATATTTGACCAGCTTTTCATACATGAGCACACAACTGTGGAATGTACTACCAACAAAATTGAAAACAATTAGCAAAATAACTAACTTTCGCAAATCTCTGAAAACCTATCTCTTCAACAAGGTCTACCACGAGAACTCGTAGCTTAGCTATAACACTTCACCACCCCACCCAATTTTAAACGACGTCTTTCTTTAAATGTCTGCTTAGTTCTTCTCTGTCATCATTGATCTCTCTATAACACCAATTTGTTCCTTTCACCCTGTCATTGCGATGCCACAACAAATCTCTGTAAGCCACATTGAGCCTGCAAATAGGTGGGAAAATGTGGGATACAAATGCAATAAATAAAAATATTTAGAAAGTTGGTAATTCATCCTGTAATTTAAGTGATGAAATATTAATGCTTAAGTTGGAAGCCTCTTGAAATCACAGCATATACTGATTCTTATAGATTACCTCATGGGCATAGAGAAGTTTTCTTCTTCCTACATCTAATTTTCAAGATCTTTATGAAGCCAGTCCACTATTATTTAATTAATCATGGCCTGGATTTTGGGCTATATCCTATAGTTTATTTTTAAGTTGGAAGTCTTATTGATTTCTTACCCTCCAGGTAGTTGGGCAGTGGTTCAAGAGGATCAGGCTATACTTATAATAGGGCACTCTCATATTCAAAAAGTTGGTAATTATTGGGGATTGAAATTTGCATTCAGAGGATAAATTTGATTCCCAGGTCTCTGGGTTTATATAGAGGGGCATAATCGAAAGGGACGCCCAAGTTTTGCTGAGGACATCCTCGCCAAACGTCCCGGTGGAGGGGCGGGGAAACCCATATTATCGAAAAAAGTTGAATGTCCATCTTTCGTTTCAATAATACGGTCGGGGACGCCCAAATCCTGAAATTTAGGTCATCCTTAGAGATGGTTGTCCCTAGACTTGGTTTCTGATTTTTTGCAATAATGGAAACCAAGGACGCCCATCTCAGGACCAAATGCAAGCCCTTTGGTCATGGGAGGAGCCAGCATTCGTAGTGCACTGGTCCCCCTGACATGCCAGGACACCAACTGGGCACCATAGGGGGCACTGCAGTGGACTTCAGAAATTGCTCCCAGGTACATTGCTCCCTTACCTTGTGTGCTGAGCCCCCCAAATCCCCCCCAAAACCCACTACCCACAACTGTACACCACTACCATAGCCCTTATGAGTGAAGGGGGGCACCTAGATGTGGGTACAGTGGGTTTGTGGTGGGTTTTGGAGGGCTCACATTTACCACCACAAGTGTAACAGGTAGGGGGGGGATGGGCCTGGGTCCGCCTGCCTGAAGTGCACTGCACCCACTATAACTGGTCCAGGGACCTGCATACTGCTGTGATGGACCTGAGTATTACATTTGAGGCTGGCATAGAGGCTGTCAAAAAATATTTTTAAAGATGTTTTTGAGGGTGGGAGGGGGTTAGTGACCACTGGGGGAGTAAGGGGAAGCCATCCTCGATTCTCTTCGGTGGTCATCTGGTCAGTTCAGGCACCTTTTTGTGCCTTGGTCGTAAGAAAAACAAGACCAGGTAAAGTCGTCCAAGTGCTCATCAGGGACACCCTTTTTTCCCCATTATGGGTTGAGGACGTCCATGTGTTAGGTACGCCCAAGTCCCACCTTTGCTATGCCTCCGACACGCCCCCATGAACTTTGGTCATCCCCGTGACGGAAAGCAGTTGGAGATGCCCAAAATCGGCTTTCGATTATACCGATTTGGGCGACCCTGTGAGAAGGATGCCCATCTTCCGATTTGTGTCGAAAGATGGGCATCCTTCTCTTTCGAAAATGAGCCTGATAGTGTATAAGCAATAGGTAATTGGACCTATATTCTGTTACTGATCTATAAACACGCTAGAGGCCATCAGTTGCACTTTGTAATGCCTTCTGTTGTTACCTTAGGTAGAAACAATGTATTGAGTTGTAGTGCCCATCCTTTCATTTGGTCAGATCATTATATATTAGAGTTTATCCTTCTGTTGCAAATAAAGGAAGTTTGGGGAATGGTTGTCAGAGAAACATTGGACTAGGGGTAAACTATAGTAGAATTACTATTGGGCTGTTGGAAGAAAGGGACAGGATGTTTAGGAGTGAAACTAATAAATGACACCATTAATATTGAGGATTTACACCCAGAGGTCATCTGCCCCTTAAATGAAAGAATCTGGCTAGATCATACCCCAGGCCATAAGCCCTCTAAGCCCCCCCACCCCTCCCAAAGTGGTATGCCAACATGCTCCTCCCACCTGAAGGGCTCCCTACTGTTCAGTTCCCCAACCAGAAGTGCCCCACTCCTAAACAGCCTGTTTCTCCCAAGCATACCCCCCCATCCAAGCCTTCTCTTCCTGAAGGGTCACCTAGGCCTACTTGATATCTATGGTCCTGGCAGGAGCAATCCTCAGTCACTGCTGTCCTCACTGGCACTATCATGCAAAATGGCATCTAGAACCCCTAGCAATAGTCTCACAGTACTACCACAAGACGGTCAGGTTACTATATAAGATAGTACTATAAGACTACAACTAGAGGTCATCAGTGTCATTGTAGATGATATTGCCAGTGAGGGCTCCTGTCCAGCTGCTTTACATGGCTTTGCATGTTTTGTTACTCATTACTACATACCCTGCATTGATTTAAATAACTCTGTGATAGAGCAGTCGGCCTGTGTTAGTGCCCTTTAAGTTGCATTAAGGGGCAAATAAAGTGGGTTATTGCCCTAATACAGCTTGGTAACTTCCCCACCTTAATGCAAACAAAGTGTTCTTATATAAAACATGAATGTCAATGGAGAGCTACAGGAGATGAGCTGAAGACAACACAATGGAGACAAGCAGTTAAGGAATTATAATGGGACTCTTGCTGAAACCGGAAGATCCTATTATTCAAGCTTTGTTGGGTGTAACAAGCCAATCTGAAGAAACTGTTTCAACTTGCAAAGGTGATGATGTGCTCACAGTCTATATTATCTGATCCTTCTTTGGCTAGGCCTTCTCCATTGAAATTAGTGGATTATTTTAAAAAGGAAATGGAAGACCTCCGGACTTTAGCTTGTAATTGGGATGGCCATTATAATAATCATGGAGAGAATTTGGATTTTTGCATCTGTTTTAGAGGCCCTAGATGAGGTAGATAGTATGAATTTAATCCTGAGGGCTTATCTTACTGATTAGTGCAGTGATCAATTTCTACCAGACGGTTGCACTGAAGGGGGGGGGGGGGGGGGAAGCTGTTAAGGATATTCACAAAAAGTCACTATGTTTTGGATCCTGGTCTTACTTTTATTTTTGTGTACCCCTCAGTAGAAATACTCAGCTGGATTACTTTGTGTCTAGAGCTTTACAGGAGGTCTGATTTCCAACTAAAATCAAAGAAATTGTTTTAACTCTTATACCAAATGAGCATGGTTTAGACTTAAGTTTCCTTTCTAGGTATCTATTGCTAGTCTTCCCATCATAGCTAAACTTCTAGAAGCTATTGTTTTGACTCAAATCTATAATATTTTAGAGAAATATAACAACCAGTATCCTGCACAATTTGGATTTGGGAGTCCATTTAGTACTGAAGCCATGTTAGCTACTTTGGAGTATGATATTACAATATTATTAGATAAAGGCTAGGGATGGGCAGCTAGAAAAGTTTTGTTTTGTGTCGTTTCCCCTATAGTTTCCAGGAATGTTCATTTTATTTGTTTTCATTTGGCTAAATTTTTGTCATGTGTGTAAAGTCATTGAGTGCACAAGCTTTTGAAAGATGTACACTGTGGGGCTCGTTTTTGAAAGAGAAGAAAAATGAAAACGTGGCATAAATCAGCATTTGGACAATTTGCTTTCCAAAACATTCAAATTGCTATTTTTGAAACCCATTTTTTTAACATTTCGGTATGCAATTCATCAGCAGTGCATTCAAATAACAAGGGGGCATGTTAAGTGTGGGATGTGGGTGTTCCTAACACTTGGACATTTTTATGCCATAATGAAACAAAACAAACATATCCAAGGCTATAATTTAGACATTTTGGTCTAGACCTGTTTTATCATGACTAAGTCAGAAAAAGGAGACCTAAATAACCAGATGACCACCGGAGAAATGAAGGAATGATACCCCCTTACTTCCCCAGTGGTCACTGACCCTTTCCCACCCCCCAGATGTGAAAGAAACAGTACATACCAGCTTCTATGACAGCTTCAGATGTTATAGCCAGTCCTATTGGAGCAGCAATCAGGTCTCTGGAGTAGCCTAGTGGTTGGTCCAGTGCACTATAGAGAAGGGGACCCAGGCCCATAATCCACTCTAACTGTTGCACTTGTGGTGAAAAGTGTCAGCCCCTCCCCATCAAACCCATTAAAAATCTACTGTTCCCACTTGTAGGTGAGTGACATCTGTAGCCATAAGGGCTATTGTGATCGTGTATAGTTGGGTACAGTAGGTTTTTGGTTATTGCAGGGTTCCCCCAGGAAATGGCTGCTTGTCAAGTGTTTAACTTAGCACATGGCCATTTCCTTCCTTTAAAAATAAAAAACCTTTTACTGGCAGCGGTAAAAGGGGGCCTCGGCGCATGGCATCTATCTATCAGCCACAAATAAGGGAGAGGTATCATACAAAGTCCATAGGAAGATGGAATTCAAGGAACTTTAAATAAAAAGGAAACTTGTCCCTAATCTTGTGTTCCTCAGCTCATTTGGGAATTTCTATATGTTCATACTCTGATGATATTTGACTACTTTTAATTTTTTACAAAATTTGGAGCAAACCTATGCTCTCTAGAACAAGTTTTTTTTTTTTTTAATCATTACAAGCCTGAGTGCAATCCCATCAAATTTGTTTAAATAGGGAAAAGACTAATTTCTTATGCTGGGTAATCTAGGAGTGGAATTATCAAAGGAAAATGTTGTAATAACAGGAAATTGTTTTCTTCTGGTTTGTACTTTGAAATTGTAGACATTTTCTTAGACCCACCCTTAACTATGGAGTGATAGGTCTCCAATATTGTGAGAAGGGTCTTTTTTAAGTTACAGTGTTTATGATTATTCATGGATTAGTTCCTGTGTATATGTTACCACTACCACTAGTGGAATTCCCAGGTACCACTCAATTGTTATGATCTAGTGTTCATCCTTCTATGTTTCCTGTCAGTACTAAATATTTGCTTTAAATAGACTTTTGTTAAATTATTATTATATCAGGCTATGAGAGAATGGAATTCCTTAACAGAGGAATTAGGAATATAGGGAAATATTGGTGTATTTTGGCAGACCATTAAAATATATCTTATTATATAATGAAGGTCAGATTGTGTATGTTTTGGGTCATGTTGGGTTGGTCAATTGGATATAGATTTTGCTTATAATTTGATATTTTAATTTTTTTATTGATTATAATCTGATCTGAACTATTGGGAACAAAGTGGAATGTAAAAGTTAATAATTAAATTATTTCAAAACTGTATGAGATCACTGGGATTCAGTAGCGTAGCAAGGGCGGGGCGGTGGGGGCGGTCCACCCCGGGTGTCAACGGGTGGGGGGGTGCATCCGTCCACCCCCCCGGCGCAGCGCCTCCCCCCCCAAAACGGTCTCCACCTGCCTACGAGCTCCATCCATCTGCAGCGCTGCTGTAAAGAAGAAATCGCATCGTCGGCCCTTCCCTCACTCACTGTGTCCCGCCCTTGAGGAAATAGGAAGTTACATCAGAGGGCGAGACACAGTGAGTGAGGAAAGGGCCAACGAAGCAATTTCTTCTTTACAGCAGCGCTGCAGTTGGATGGAGCTCGTAGGCAGGTGGGGACCGTGTCGGGGTGGCGCTATGCTGGGGGGGGTCCATGCCGGTGGGGGGGTGTCATGTTGGTCTGCACCCCGGGGGGGGGGGGTGCAGCGGCGATCCGCCCCGGGTGGCAGCTGCCCCCGCTACGCCACTGCTGGGATTACAAACTGATTGACAGCTTGTATTTTCTTTTATGTTCCTAAAGGACTCATCAATATTAATTTCAGTCTTCTGTAGTATTCTTTGCTGATCTTTCCTTTAAACAATTTGTTCTGAATGGTTGCTTCTTTTCTACTCTTAAGATATTTGCATATACTTTCCTGCTTAAGCCTTTTATAATATGGTTCTCTGTCAGAGAGCTGTTTTCAGTTTGCTTTTGTTTTTCATTATGAAAGGTTGCCCTTGTACATTAGTCCAGGCTAAAAGTCTTTCTAATGTCATCTGAGAAACTCTTCACTACTCAGAGTTGTTTCATCAAGTGAAGATCACAGGAGCTATGTAGCTTCAAATCCTCCACAAATAATAAGTGTTATGTTATCTGAGCATCATCAATGCCTCTAGGATTAAGGCTAGACCTGTAGCCTAATGAGTTAATAACATTATTCAGTTGATTGAGTGCCAGACAGGACAAGGGAATCTCCCTGGAATATTCCATGTTGCATCTTGATATTGACAAGCTTTCTTTTTTCATAGCTCAGAAGGCATGCAATTTACTAGATTTTCATGGGAAAAAAATTGATATTGCATACTCAATTAATCTAGAATTTACTCTACATTTCAATACATTTTATCATCCAAATATATGGGATGCTACTAGTCCATGAGGTTTCTTCTTCTTTTTTTTCTTTTTAAAATATCTTTCTATTTTTCTCACAGCAAGTCACAATGGTTTTATTCAACATCAACTGGCCTTTGATTCCATATGCTCCTCTTTTATTGTCCTGTTCTATTGCCTTATTATTATTATAATCTATGTCATATTCTATCTCATTGAACAACTCGTAAACTGTAGGTAAGCAGGTTATTGGTGGTAGTTTTTTGGGAATGTTAGTTGGGTCTCCTTTTGAAAACAAAAATGTATTCTTGTTATTAAATATTGCAGTGTTAATTTTGGTTGTCTGAACAATTCATTTTTATTATAGTGTATGCTATCTGTAGATGAACATCAAATATCTGTTATCTTCAACCAAGTAATTCAGAATGGAAGCATTTGACTCTTTTCAAAGCTCTGCCTGCATAATGGTGAGGACATCTACATTCTAAGGACCTTGCACTCAAATATTGTGCTTTTGATCCACTTTTGAGCACTGAAATACCGACTATTGAAATTGCCCTACTGGAAGTTTTCTTTTAGTTCTACGTGGATGTGCATTATAGAACTTCAACATGATTAGTAGACTGGTGGAATAATGGAATTTGAAGCCTTGCTACAGTGTTTATGATCAAAATGTGAAAGCATGAAATTTTATGAACATCTAAAATCTATGTGCGTTATTATAGAATACACCTGGTCCATGTGTAATTTATGCATCAGCAATTTACTTGGTGTAACTGCCCACAACTACATTTAGTCACACAGATG
Source organism: Microcaecilia unicolor (assembly GCF_901765095.1). NCBI lineage: Eukaryota > Metazoa > Chordata > Amphibia > Gymnophiona > Siphonopidae > Microcaecilia > Microcaecilia unicolor. The sequence goes on along the minus strand of NC_044032.1, from coordinate 180,632,939 downwards.
GGTGCTTGGTATATTCTATTAACCATGCAGTAATTCTATAAAGTACGCCTAAATTTAGGCGTACTTTATAGAATACACCTAGACGTATTTTGTTTAGGCTATGATTTTTTAGGTGTGATATATAGAATCTAGTCCTAAGTGACCAGACAACACAGGTAGAAAATATAATTTAGTTTTTAATTTAAAAAGTAGCATATTACAAAGAGTGCAAAATGGAAAATAAGGTGATGGCTTTCTATTGTTTTTTCAGGTAGCTTTCAAAGGCCTGACAGTACACCATACTTAGGGTCCTTTTACTAAGGTGCGCTAATGGATTTAGCACAAACTGATGATTAGCGTGAGCTCAATGCTAAGAAACCCATAGGTATAATATGGTGATCTTAGCATTTAGCGTGTTCTAAATCCATTAGCGCATCTTAGTAAATGGACCCCTTAATTTGTAATGTAATATATGGAATATGTTGGGGGTTTTAAATTTAAACCTGGTAGCTTTATATTTTGTACAGTATGAAGGGACACACTACTGTTTTTCTGGTGTAGTGTGTATACAGTTTGGCTGCTTGAGAGCTCAGTTTAATCTTTGTCTACATATTTCTATTTTTAGTCTGTAGTTACTTATTCTATATTTGGTGAGGGTTTATCTGTGTTCTGCATGTGTGGAAGAGACCAGGTATTCTGCTAGTATTGAATGTGTAGGATCAATCTGTACTAATCTGGCTTGTTTAGTTTTCCAATAGGTGTATTGATATTCTAGTGCCTACCACAATGTTTATGGTGCAGCTTTTTCTTAGGTAGGCCTTTCTTGTGTGATTTAGTGCTATTATGGTATGGCAAAATTGTTCAATAGTTCCTGAGTGACATTGGTCGGGTTTTGTATTACTTTAAAACATGCCTGATACTGGTATATTCAAACTGTATCTGTGTCAATGGTGTATATTATTGTGCAATAGTGTGCACTATTGCTGAATAATATAAACTATTTATCAATAGACACACTATTTATAAATAGGGCGCATGTAATAATTGTTGTCAATATCACTCCTGAAACAAACAAAGCTCCATGAAATGACACAAGAAACTAAACCAAAGTTTTTCGCCTACATACCCTTATTGCAGTAGGTAGTCATCTTGGGGTTATCGCTATACTACTACTACTTAACATTTCTAGAGCGCTACTAGGGTTAAGCAGCGCTGTACAATTTAACAAAGAGAGACAGTCCCTGCTCAAAGAGCTTACAATCTAATAGACAAGTGAACGGTCGGTCCGATAGGGGCAGTCAAATTGGGGCTATAAACTGGACTCCAGCATACAGTCATAAAGTATGCATACAAATGATGTGAAATCATACGGAGTGGAGGAATGGCCCTATGGTTAGTGCAGCAGACCTTGATCTCAGCATCCTGGGTTTGATTTCCACTACAGCTCCTTGTGACCCTAGGCAAGTCACCTAATCCTCCATTTCCTCAGGTACAAAAACCAAGATTGTGAGCCCTCTAGGGACAGAGATAGTACCTGCATATAATTGGATTGTAAACCACATTGAACCTGAACTCTGTTTGCGATAATGCAGGATACAAATGTCATAATAAATAAATAAAATGTATCTTGTGGCCCTAGGTGTGAGCATTTAAGTGCTCTATCCATATACTTGCATGTATAAATCAGTGCCCACCTTCCATTTTTTTAGAAAAGGTTCTACAGAGGTGCTTTCTAGACACCCTTTATCAATTGCCCTCCATATGTCTTTAGCTTTGAATATACAAATTGAAACAGAGCTGAAGCTGGAAATTTGCCTATGAATAGTGACAAGGGTTCCAGTATTCCTCCTTTTCCTGAAGCTATGACAGCCCAATAAATGTGTCACTGATTTATTTATCTTTGGAATGATGTAAAAGACTGGAATAAAAGGATGTCTAAACACCAAAATGTTCTGCTTTTTATAGACAAAAACCTTGGACATCGACTAATTGTGTATTCAAAGTTCTATTATAAATCAGCTGTGTGGTATGGAGATAATAATTTGAAATAAGTTGTATCTGAAAAATGTCTCTGTCTTCCTTGTAAATAATAATCTGTATCAACTGCTTTGATCCTTATTTCTTGGTTCACCCACAGAGTTCTAACTTGTCTTTCAGCCTGGGTGAAATTCTAGCATACTCAGTGATGTGTCTTCACAATCTCTTGTGTGCTAATGTGGAAAATGCACCATGAGGCATGTACACCAGCATTTAAAGCAAAGTATTAAGTTGTGACAACCACACAAATTCAAAATACCATCAATGTGTACTTTTACTTGCATGGAGGATGGACAACTTTCAAATAACCCATTTAACGGGGTAAATGGCTTTCAAAATAAGGGGTCATTTTACAAAGGCGTGCTGAAAAATGGCCTGCGGTAGTGTAGGTGCGGGATTTGGGCACATGCAGAATCATTTTTCACCGTGCCTGTAAAAAAAGGCCTCTTTTTTTCCCCGAAAATGGACGTGCGGCAAAATCAAAATTGCTGCGCATCCATTTTGGGTCTCTGACCTTACCACCAGCCATAGACCTAGTGGTAAAGAATTTGGGAAGTAAGGACCTACGCGCATCAGATGCCACTTGGCCCGCATCCACTACGCGCACTAAAAGATAAAATATTTTTTCAGATGCGTGCCAAAAATGAAATTATCACAAGAGCCATGCGGTAGTAGGGCGGTAAGTCCATTTTGGCACACATTGGGCACGCGTTGGCGCCTATGCGGCTTAGTAAAAGGCGCCCTAAATTCTTCATTTTATATTGTGTACACACATGAAACAATGTTTAATACAATACAGTCTTGATTACCTGACCTTTGCTGATCCGACCATCTGGCATATCTGGCAGACCTCCTGTGATGTCCAACAGCTTCTCTTTCCATTTTCCAAACCTGGGATCCTACTTTTACTGCAAAACAGTACCATTGTGAGCTTGGACCCTGCTTTTACTGCCTTAGTTTCCTGGAGGAAAAGTCCATAGTCTGCTATTGAGACAGACATGGGAAGCAACTGCTTGCCTGTGAATTGTAGTATGGAGTGTTGCCACGATTTGGATTTCTGCCAGGTACTTGTGACCTGACTTGGCCACTGTTTGGAAAACAGGATACTGGGCTAGATGGACCACTGGCCTGGCCCAGTATGGATAGTCTTATGTTCTTATTATTAAGGGGTTACCATTGTTTTCCATATTATCCAACAACAGGTTGGTCCTGTTTAGGTCAGATAATAGAGACTTTGTTGTATTTAAAAGTATTGGGGGTGATTTTATAACTTGGTACCTCATTAGGCACACTGATGTCACACACTGAATGTTAATTCTATAAAGCACCAAGTTGCTGTTATAGAATACTAACATTATACAATATTGTTATAGAATACTGGCAGTGGTGTGGAGTGGAGGAGTGGCCTAGTGGTTAGAGCACTGGTCTTGCAATCCAGAGGTGGCCGGTTCAAATCTCACTGCTGCTCCTTGTGATCTTGGGCAAGTCACTTAACCCTCCATTGCCTTAGGTACAAACTTAGATTGTGAGCCCTCCTGGGACAGAGAAATATCCAGTGTACCTGATTGTAACTCACTTTGAGCTACTACTGAAAAAGGTGTGAGCAAAATATAAAAATATATGTGAGCAAGACCATTTATACCAGGTCAATGGCAAGCATTAATGGGTATATCTAAGTGTGTCATGCAGCATGTGTAACTGATTGTATTCTGAAAGTTACACATGTAAGTTGGTCCTCCCACACACTTCTAGTGCTCTGCCCGTGCACATGCTCCCTTACAGTTAGTTATGGGCTAAGGCACTCATAGAATGGTGTTTAAGTGTAAATTGTCTCAACATTTATAAGCATAAGAAGCTCTTAACTGCTGGCACTTATAGAATCGTCCTGTTTATGTCTAATTATGCATTTTTTACAGGATTCTTTTGGTAATCATGATTGTTGAGTTTAATTATCAAAACCCGGTCATGGTTTTCTTACAACCAAGGCACAAAAAGGTGCCCAAACTGACCAGATGACCACCGGAGAGAATCGGGGATGACCTCCTCTTACTCCCCCCAGTGGCCACTAACCCCCTCCCACCCTAAAAAAAAAACATCTTTAAAAATATTAATTGCCAGCCTCTATGCCAGCCTCAGATGTCATACTTAGCTCCATCACAGCAGTATGCAGGTCCCTGGAGCAGTTTTAGTGGGTGTAGTGCACTTCAGGCAGGCGGACCAGGCCCATCCCCCCTACCTGTTACAACTGTGGAGGAAACAGCGAGCCCTCCAAAACCTACCACAAACCCACTGTACCCACATGTAGGTACCCACCTTCACCCATAAGGGCTAGGGTAATGGTGTACAGTTGTGGGTAGTGGGTTTTAGGGGGGGGTTGGGGGGCTCAGCACACAAGGTAAGGGAGCTATGCACCTGGGAGCAATTTCTGATGTCCACTGCAGTGCCCCCTAGGGTGCCCGGTTGGTGTCCTGGCATGTCAGGGGGACCAGTGCACTACAGATGCTGGCTCCTCCCACGATCAAATGGCTTGCATTTGGTCGTTTCTGAGATGGATGCCCTTGGTTTCCATTATCGCTGAAAATCAGAAATGACCAAGTCTAGGGATAACCATCTCTAAGGACGACCAAATTTCAGGATTTGGGTGTCCCTGACCATATTATCAAAATGAAAGATAGACGCCCATCTTGTTTCAAAAATACGGATTTCCCCACCCCTGGATGGGGATGTTTTGCGAGGACGTCCTCATCAAAACTTGGACGTCCCTTTCAATTATGCCCCTCCACACAGACGCTTTATAACATGGATGTTCCTATGTTGCTATAAAGATGCCCATGGCTCTTGTTTTGCCCCGTTCAAAATTTGGATGTTTCAGTTTGTCAAATGGATATTCATGGTGGACATCTCCAGGACATGGACATCCATTTCTTATGTATGTTGGCAGATCCTGTTCTACAATACATGAGCAATGAATGTTGATATGTTGACATACAGACTTGATGTTCATGTTCTGAGTTTGACATCCTTTCTAAAATGCCACTTCATGTGTTGTTATACAATAGGCTAAAAATAGGTGCCTTTTAAAAACTCTCTCGATTTAAGTGTTATAAAATTACCCTCCTTTTGTACAATAGATGCAAGAACATCTCTGATCAGGTGGTTCAATCTGTGTTGAAATCGTTCACTTTAGGGGCTAGTATCATGTATCCTAAAAGATATTTCCCATGTGGTCATTGTAGCATGAGTCCACAACCTCTTGTTAGAAAGAAGGCCCATTATAATGGAATATCTTAATGAATTACACTTTTCATTTGATACAAGGCCCTGAACTCATATCCCATGTTCAATGATATCATAAGCTTAATGCAATCTATTATTCTGCTTTGAAGTGTTGGTGGGACCTATCTTGGTAAAATATTTATGAACAACTGAATACTTGGAAAGCAGATAAACCATTTTATTTTTTACTTCAGTGTTCCATTTCTTAATCATTTCTCCTTTTTAGTGTACTTCTTCAAGCACTACTGCAGAAAAGTATTGGTTAGGGATATGCATTCATTTGAAATGACATGGAAAATGTCAACAACATTTCCAGTGTTGTTTAAACCCAAAATGACAAGAAAAACCCTAAATGTCAGGTTTTTCTTCATAATAGTGCATACTATAATTGCAATTGTATAAAGCAGACATTAACAGTTACATGTCAATTATGCATGTAATAAGAATAATGATCTATACATGTGTATATGTGCAACATCCATATGTAAATGACCAAATTCTGCCTAAGCATTATTCTATAAATGTGTGTATCTTACATAGTGTTCACTTTACAGGTAGGCATAAACAGGTGGAATCTGGGCAGAGCAGGGGTGGGTCTCATAGTTATACATGAAGGTATGCATGACACTTAGGTACACAAGTACTGACTCCAGTTCTATGGCTGGCATAAGTGCTTAGGGTTAGATTCTATATATCATGCCTAAAAAATCCATGTAGAAAAAAAATATGTCTAGGAGTATTCTATAAAGTATGTCTAGATTTAGGCATACTTTATAGAATATGCCTAAATTTCAATGTGGTTTATAGAATATGCCAAGCAGCAATCCACGCAAGTAAATTTAGTTGCAGGCGTTTACGCCAAGTAAAACTTGGCGTAAATGCCCGCGACTAAATTTGGCAGAGCTCAGGTGTACTCATAGGCACCCGGTATAAGAGGCTTGGACAGGCTAAGCCTCCCCTGCTGTGCTCTGAGGGGTTTAAATTGTTGATTTACCTCCATCCTCACAGCAGGAGCTGCAGTGAAAGCCCTCTAGCCTTGTCCTGTTGTAGAAATTGGTTTATGGTTTGTTTACCTTACTGCTAGGAGAGCGGGGGGGGGGGGGGGGGGGGGGGAGGGGTTGGCTGGAAGTATCCTGGGTTGTCAGGGAGATATTTAAGGATGATGACTTCCTCACCTGCACTGAGAACAGATAGCAGCAGATACTGGACCAGCATGATCAGAAAAAGTCACCAAAGAAAAGTAGAAAAGATCATTTTATTTTCATTATAGTGTTTGGAATATGTCCACTTTGAGAATCAGGTGCTCAACATTAAAAGTTTATATTTATTTACTTATTTATGGCATTTTATCCCACATTAAACATGAATTAGGGTGTTTTGTGGCTATACATGAGAATTGTGATGATATGATCCCTTGTTTCATATTGTTGACTGTCTGCATTTTCCGTATGGGTGGTATATTGGTGTATTAGGTTCTGCCCAGTGTAATATTTATGGTACAATAAGGTTCTGAGTGTGTTTTTGCAAACCCACCTCCCCGCTCCCCCCGTTTTCTATTTTTGTTGATGGCTCTCTCATTCTCCCTGTCTCCTCAGCTCGAAACCTTGGGGTCATCTTTGACTCTTCTCACTCCTTCTCTGCTCATATCCAGCAGATTGCCAAGACCTGTCGTTTCTTTCTTTACAACATCCGTAAAATCCGCCCCTTTCTTTCCGAGCACTCTACCAAAACCCTCATCCACACCCTTGTCACCTCTCGTTTAGACTACTGCAATCTGCTTTTTGCTGGCCTCCCACTTAGTCACCTCTCCCCTCTCCAGTCCCCTCTGCTGCCCGTCTCATCTTCCGCCAGGGTCGCCTTACTCATACTACCCCTCTCCTCAAGACCCTTCACTGGCTCCCTATCCGTTTTCGCATCCTGTTCAAACTTCTTCTACTAACCTATAAATGTATTCACTCTGCTGCTCCCCAGTATCTCTCCACACTCGCCTTCCCTATACCCCTTCCCGTGCACTCCGCTCCATGGATAAATCCTTCTTATCTGTTCCCTTCTCCACTACTGCCAACTCCAGACTTCGCGCCTTCTGTCTCGCTGCACCCTACGCCTGGAATAAACTTCCTGAGCCCCTACGTCTTGCCCCATCCTTGGCCACCTTTAAATCTAGACTGAAAGCCCACCTCTTTAACATTGCTTTTGACTCGTAACCACTTGTAACCACTCGCCTCCACCTACCCTCCTCTCTTCCTTCCCGTCCACATTAATTGATTTGATTACTTTATTTATTTTTTGTCTATTAGATTGTAAGCTCTTTGAGCAGGGCCTGTCTTTCTTCTATGTGCAGCGCTGCGTATGTCTTGTAGCGCTATAGAAATGCTAAACAGTAGTAGTAGTAGTAAAGTTGTGCATAGTGTTTTGCAGTTGAGCGATTGTGCTTAGAATATGCTTTGAGCAACCACTTTATTCTTTGACATATGATACATATCTAATATCTAAATTTAATAAAAGGTAATTGTGACTTTTATTTTTATTTATTTATTTTTTCTGTGTTATCAGACAATTATGGATTTAAGCTCCACCCCTGGCCCCACCCCTACCCCGCCCCCTTTAGCCTCCCCAAACAGTAGGGCCACCGACCGCCTATGGGTGTACTCTATAACAACATGCATAGATTTTAGAAATGCCCACAGCCCGATCATGGCCACATTCCCTTTTTAACTATGCGACTTAGAATTTACGCGCACCACGTTACAGAATGCGCTTAGACAGTTGTGTGTGTAAATTCTATTTAATTTCAATTAGTATCAATAATTGCTTGTTAATTGGCAATTATCGGCACTGAGTGATTTGTTAACTATTTAAGTTGCGTGCGTAAATCCAGAATATGACTGGATTTGTGTCTGCAACTTAAGTCACGCTATATAGAATCCAGGGGTTACTCCCTAACTTATAGGCAGGTATTTTCGCTGTTACACTAGCATTCTAAAAAGAAAGTAGGTGCTTATGTTCCATAGAATAGACTCTTAAAAGGGGCCCTGTTATAGAATTGCTCCTATGAGCATTGTTCTATAATGAAGCATCTAAGGCACCTGCTTCCCTTTATAGAATAATAGTCTGCTCAATATTCACACTATTTAACTAGCCAAGAAAGGCTCCTGGTCGGTTAAATAGCGCTTAATCGTTTATCTGTGAATATTCAGTGTGACATAGCCGGTAATCTCCCACTGAATATTCATGGTCATCGCTTACCCCTGGACTCTATATAGCATTTAACAAGCAATAATGAGCACTAATTGGCAATAATTAGAATTTACACATGCAACACCCTAAGTGTATTCTGCAATGCACTGCACCTAAATTTTAATGTGCACAGGCAAAAAGGGGTGTGGTTATGGGTGGGGAAATGGGTGTTTCATGGGCATTCCAAAATTCACGTGCTTTGTTATAGAATATGGCCCTCTGTGCCTAAATGTATGCACTGGGATTTACGCCACATTTTTTGTTGGTGTAAATGGAGGCGTGTAGTTTTAGGTGCTAGGATATCAACTAAGCATATTCTATATACCACGCCTAAATCTAGGCATCGCTTACAGAATACGCCTAAATGGAAATGTTTTCCACACGGATTTTCTAGGAACCATATATAGAATCTGACCCTTAGCATCTAACCGGCTATAGCGCACAATATAGCTAGCTATCTGCGAATACTCAGCGCATCACCAGCTAAGCTTGGTGGTCATATTGGGCCGCAGAAATAGCAGGTCTATTTTTGGCCAGTTTCAACTGAGTATCCACTTGGCCGATTAAGTTTAAACAGGACAAAAATAAACCCAGCATTGAATATCCAGCCTCAGCACCGACCGCGGGAGGCAGCCCAGCTAACTGCCATGGTCTCAATATTTGCCCCAGTGTGACCATATATATACATGTGTAAGTGTTTATGCATGAGCACTTATTCAGTCATAGCACTGGTGTAAATGCTTGCACCTAGATTGGGGAGATATATGTGTTATTTATAGCATTCATGTGAGTGTGCACCCTGCCCAAACTTTGCCATGTATAAGGTCCACCTGCCAAGTACACTCCATCAAAGACAGATGTCTATTTACAGAATTATCGTCATTCCCGTGGGTGTGTTTGCATATGCGCATAAATGAGTAGAATACTGGCATCTATGCATCTCCATATAGAATTACCCCTACCTGAGCAAAAGGGGGTACTATGTATTTCACAAGGTAGTGCATATTATTGATGGCATTGCCCATAAATGGGGAAAAAAGGAATAAAATTTTTAAAAAAATCCATAAATGATGTAGGAAACAAAGGGATCCTTTTAAAAAGCTGTGCTAGTGTTTTTAGCTCACAGAAAAAAAATCAGCTGGCGATAAATGGTAGCCTGGTTATGTAAAAGAACCCCTAAGCAACATTTATGCCTTCCACACCCCTACTATTGGTCAGGCTCAGCACTTGTCTTTGTCCATTGCTTTAGCCTTTCAGTAACATAGTAAATGACGGCAGATAACGACTTGCCCAACAAGATAAACTCATTTACATGGTATGTGTTACTTTATATGTATACCCGAGTTTGATTTGTCCTTGCCTTTCTCAGGGTACAGACCGTAGAAGTCTGCCCAGTACTGCTCTTGTACTAAGTTCTCAAGCTAACGTCGAAGCCCCTTAAGATTTACACTCCAGCCCATCCCTATCTATTCAGTCACAATCAGGGCATAGACCGTAGAAGTCTGCCCAGCTCCCATTTTGCTTCCCAATTACTGGTGTCGCCACCCAATCTCCGCTGATTCCATGCAACCATTCCTTCTAAACAGGATTCCTTTGTGTATTACGTCATTTCCAAGTGGCTCGAGTATCAACAAATAACTCACCCCCACGGAAATACAGGAAGCTTTGGAGTTGCATTCTTATATCATAAGCCACTAAAATGCTACAGTTTTTATTTTTGGTAGTATTCCATGGATATCTCCTTTCAAAATCATGTAGTAAAAGATTTTCATGGGCACCGAGGAAGTGTCTAGTGAAAGCTATACATCTGGAGCAACCTTCACAATCTTCAGCTTACACGCTTGCTTTTTTCAGAAAAAGACAAGACCATATAAATAATACACCAGTAAAATATATAATATAGATAAGGTAAACTAGACATTCAGTATAAAGAAAACATTTTACTAAAATGTAAATGTAAATACAAAAAAAGAAATGCCAAACTTATGATTGGGGCTTTTAAAATCACTGTGCAGTGTGCATACCATTCATTTTCATGATTACATCGTGCCAAACTTAGAGCTGCATTTTGAAGATCTATCTGGCATTTGCAGAAATCTAGCTATGCAGTTACATCATTTAAGAAGAGTTTGTACTAGGGCTCTGCAGGCATGTGCAGTTCACTTAGGGCTAGATTTATAAATAGCATTACTACATTACCGAATGCTAACATGCATTAATGCTCATGATTTAGAATAGTTCCCATTTTATGAAATGGGACCTATTTCCTAATTATGCACATTAATGATGTTAGCACACACTAACATGGTAATCCCCTTTAGTGAAACTAGTCCCTTAGGGGCCCTTTTACTAAAGGGTTGGAACACGGCAATAGGCTTGCCATATGCCAATCCAGAAATACTGCCAGGCTTCTGCAGCAGCCCGGCGGTAATTCCGCCCCTAGTGCAAGCCATTTCCAGCATTATGGAAATTTATTTATATAGTTTTACTGCTTGGTGGTAATCTGGCAGCAACATGCATTGCCTAGTTACCATCAGGTTAGCATGAGAGCCCTTACTGTCACCTCAATGATTGGCGGTAAGTGCCCCCCCTCCCTGAAAAGGCTGCACAGCAAGTGTGAACTTACCGCATGGCCATTTCTTTTTTCAGCTTTTTTATCCTCTGCAGTAAAAGGGGCCTTGGTGCTCAGCCAAAATACATGCTGCCACTAGTACAGGGCCAGGGCCGCCGAGAGACTGGGCCAGGCCCGGAGCCTGCCCCCTCCACCCCCCCCCCAGGTCGTTGTCGTGGTTGCCGCCCCTCTCTGTCCACCACTGGGCCGGGCCCCCCTGAATTAAAATCATAGCGCCTCACCTCGACCTTGCTCCGTGTGAAAGAAGCGCAGCAGCGGCACTCTGCAGATCGCCTCCCTTGAGCGCGGGACACAGGGAGGGAAGGCCCGAAGGGAGGCAATCTGCAGACTGCCGCTGCTGTGCTTCTTTCACACGGAGTGAGGTCGAGGTGAGGCGCTATGATTTTAATTCAGGGGGGCACAGCCCAGTGGTGGACGGAGGGGAGAGGGTGGAGGGGACTGCGGCGTCGGGCCCCCCTTGGAGGCCCGGGCCTGGGGAATTTTGTCCCCCCTGCCCCCCCTCTCAGCGGCCCTGTACAGGGCCCCTGTTACTGCAGATTGGTAAAAGGGCCCCTTAATGCATGAGTGTGTTTGTCCTTAGGGCTTTCTACATCAAATAGTGCATGCTGACCACAAAATCCTTTGCTTTTTCCAGTCCTCCCAGTCTAATTCCATATACTCGCCAGCAAATATCAAAATAACCTGTTTACTGAAATTTCTAGTGAAAAATATCTTCATTTATACAGATTTGCAAGTAGAAATATATTTTGTAAGTTTACAATTTGTACATTATTTATATTAAAGCTATCAGTCTGTAAATTGACATGACATGACAAGAAACATCTGTCGTATTAAAAAAATAAACATTTTTCAGAGAGGTTAATGAAGACATTAAAGCAAGGGCTGCAAATGACAAGCAATACATTTGGTTTAGAAAAATAAACTGAAAATGTCGCTTGTTCCATTCCACTTTCCCCTTCCTCCATGAAGCATAGATTAAATGGCTATTAAAAAAAAGGGTAACAAGTAAATATAAATTCACACAAATAGCTTGTATTGTGGTGGTGTTTTGCTTCTTTTGCTGAAATTGGCTGGCTGGATGAATGCCTTAGAAGCTTGAGGACAACACTATATGAATAGTTCCTTCTTGTGTGTTCCTTGGCTGCTCTGTTCCATTGATAGAATATGGATTACATTTAGACTCTTGAATTAAAAAAAAAATAGCAAGGTTCTATATTTTGTTTCCCATGTTGATGTTTTTGTTTTGTATAATTGATGTCCTTTTTTTGCTGAAATGAAGGACACTCTTCTTTAGAAGACCCTGCTATACAGTGAAAAAAAATCATATCATTTTCTCTCTCTGAGCCCCAGAAAAAGTGAATAGGCTCTAGTCTGGGATCGCACAGGGCCATCTGTGCAAGTGATGGTACGCCTCATTACCCTGAATGGAAATGAAAGTGCAAATAGCAGAAGTGCAGCGAGATGCAGTCCTGAATGTTGCAGAGGCAAACCCCCCCTCTGAAGCATTAGTATCATCGCTGTTGTTCCTGTATGGCTTTATGTATGCACATAAAATGACAGATATCTTTATTTCTTTACATTTCAACATTTCACTTCCATGTTAATGTAGCCACCATTCTGGCACTCACCTATAGTACCTATTCCATGGTTTATATTAGATGTTGTGATAATTCCTTTGCAATTTCATACCTTCGTTGCTCGATGTTGACATTCCTTCAGGTCATAATTTGCACTGTTTACTCTTCTGATGCTTTATGTATTAATGGAAATTAAGGCTGTGGATTTTCCCAGGTCTATCATTATCGAAGGAGGGTGAATTGATGCAGATTACCCTAGCTCTGTGTCCTTGTGCTCTGACTTCGAAGGGCTCAAACATTCCATGAAGAACCACATTCCTGATTATCTTAATCCGCTTTGGTCTGCAAGAAGCCACCATGAAAAATCTGGCATCAAAGAAATTAAGAGCCAAGCTCCTGTAGAAATTCCTTCCAGCCTGAAACAAAAAACTGTCAGAGAGAAGGGAAAAAAGAATAGAAAAAGAACAAGTCAGACACAGAAACTGCAGGTGACTTGGCTTGCAAGTATGAAATCAATAAAGTAACAGTGCAGAAATCATGACATAGACATTCCAGGCTCAATATTCAAAACAATGTAAACTTCCAGAAATAGCTCCTGGACATTTAAGGGCCCTTTCACTAAGGCGCGTAGACACCTATGCATGTCCAACGCACATCAGTTTGGAACTACCACCTGGCTACCATGAACCCCAGATGGTAATTCCATTTTTTATGCATGTCCGATATGAACGGCAGAAAATATTTTTTCTTTTCTACCGCGTGGCGCTAACCGGGTGGTAATCAGAAGTGAAAGCGCGCTGACGATTACTGCCCGTTTAACATGTGAGACCTTACCACTAAGTCAATGGGTGGCAGTAAGGTCTCAGGCCCAAAATGGACGTGTGACAATTTTTATTTTGCTGCATGTCCATTTTTGGCCAAAAAAGGTCTTTTTTTGTAGGTGTGCTGAAGAATGGACCTACACACATCCAATACATGTGCCTACAACAGCGCAGGCCATTTTTCAGCGCACCTTAGTAAAAGGACCCCTTAAATTGATTGTCTGGAGCTAACTGAACATATTCAGTGGCACTTAACCAGACAGTGCTGCTGAAAATGCTCAGTTAGGGCTAGATTCTATATGTGGAACCTAAAAAATCGGCACTGAAAAAAGTGTTATTCTATAAGCTGCGCTTAAAGTTAGGCACAGTTTATAGAATAGCGCTTATGCCCGAGACTTGTGCTTAATTTTGGCATGTCTATTTGCACCAACTGAAATATAGTACAAATGTATGCACATCCCCATTATTCTATAACAATGCACGCAAATGCTAGGTATACCCCGTTCCACCAGTGACCCTCCCATTTCTGCACCCTTTTTATTTTACTTGTGTATAAATTCCAATTAAATCTAATTAGTGCCAGTAGTTACTTTAAAAAAAAAAAAATTTTGACACTAATTGACTCATTCAATTAATTTGCATGTGCAAACTAGGCACACCCAAATTTGTGCTCAGAATTTTTGCAACTTTTATAGAATTAGGGGGTTGAGGTGAATTCTATAAGTAGCGCCTAAAAATCAGCAACAATAATGTGTCACGTGGTAGGTGTCCTTTCTAGAATCATGCTTTGCACTAAGCTGCACCTGACTGTAGGTGCCTGCAACAGGCCTAAATACTGGTGTCTAATTTAGGCATGAATCTTTACCAAAGTGCATAAAATCCGGGAACACCCCTACCTATGCCCACCAGTGGCGTAGCTACGTGGGGCTAGGGGGGCCTGGGCCCACATAGATTTGGCCTTGGACCCCCTGCTGATGACCCTCTCGACCCCCCCTCCTGCCGCCAACCCACCGTCGCCTGCCTTTGCTGGTGGGGGACCCCAACCCCCGCCAGCCGAGGTCCTCTTCTTCTCACAAAAGGCTTCCTTCTGTTTCTGACGTCCTGCACATGCAGGACGTCAGAAACAGAAGGAAGCCTTTTGCGAGAAGAGGACCTTGGCTGGCGAGGGTTGGGGTCCCACACCAGCAAAATTGGCGACGGCAGGTTGGCGGCGGGAGGCGGGGTCAAGAGGGTCGTCAGCAGGGGGGGGGCAAAGTTGGTGGTGGCGGCGGCAATGGTGGGGGGTCGGCAATGGTGGGGGGGTCGGCGGTGCCAGGAGGGGGCTAAAATGTGCCCCCTCACCTTGGGCTCTGGACCTCCCTCCCGTTGAAGTCTGGCTACGCCCCTGATGCCCACAAATTGTTATGTGCGATAGGATTTAGGCACAATCTGTTATAGAATTGAATATGCGCCTAAATCCTAATTAATGCTAATTAGTGCTGATAATTGATTGTTATCACCCAATTATCAGCGCTGATTAGGTTGCTCAATTAAGTTGTACGCACTCTTTGTAGAATCACGTTAAACATGTCTTTATTCAGCACTGATTTTTCAGGCACAATATATAGAATTTAGCTCTTAGTACCTAAGCTGAAACCAGCTATGTTGTGGGCATTCTGAGGGCAGAGTTGGCACTTAGCCGGTTAAATTCAGTCCTTAACCGGATATGATAACCACATGAAACACAGTTCTATTTTTATATGGTTCATCATAGCTGGTTAAGAGCTGAATATGTTTTAGCTGCCCACATATGCCTGGATACTCAATGCCAGTGCCCAGATTTGGCCTGGCATTGAATATCTGTGAATAAAGCTGGTGGCAGTCAGCAAAACGCTGACCGCTGCTGGCTAATTATCGACCCCTCTATTTTCAGTATGCACCGGTAAACACTGGAAACCTAAAACTCAAGCATCTAGTTCCAGCAGCCTATGTGGTTCCAAGTATATTAGCACCTTTTCCATACTAATTTGGTGTCTAATTTTCATAGCAAAACTATCACTGGCGTGTGTATGTTAAGCTATAATTCCAGAAGCAGGGCTACTGAGACACCATGGGACTAGGGACGCTTGCCCCCATTTCCCCTTATCCTACAAGGACAATCCTGGTCACCAATGTTTCTAGAACAGGAGAGTAGCTGCAACACCCAACCTCTTGGTTCAAGGCTAAAGACCAGTAGAACAAAAGACTTTCCCAGAAAATACCTTGCCCTAGCCAATTCCGGTGAATCATGCAGAACTGGACAGTGAATGCACTGTTTCCCTTTCCATTTATTGTGCATTTATGAAACAGGTAAAATTATATGTGCTTGCAGATGACTTGCTATAATGGTTGTTTTGTATGGTTATGGCAAAAGATTATGACTGATTTGTTTCAGAGTAATACTGATTGCCCTTTAGTATTATATGAGAGCTGTAAGCATATAGGGCTGGATTCTATATAGCACACCTACAGATCCACAAGAAAATCCAGGCATATTCTATAACAACACGTGTAACTTAATTGGTTTAATAAGCTAATCAGCATTGATAACAGCACTTAACAAGCAATGACGAGCACTAATTGGTAATAATTAGAATTTACGTGCATAACTCGCTAAGCCTATTCTGTAATGAACTGCGCCTAAATTCTAATGCATGTAGTTCAAAAGGGGCATGGCTATAGGCAGGGAAATGGAAGTTCTGTGGGTGTTCCCAGATTTACGCTCATAGCTATAGAATATGGCACAGTATGCATAAATCTATGCACCGGGATTTACACCACATTTTCATTGGTGTAAATGGAGGCACATAGTTTTAGACACTGGGATATCAACAAAACATATTCTATATACCGCACCTAAATCTAGGTGCTCCTTATAGAATACGCTTAAGCAAATACGTTTACCACTTGGAATTTTTAGGTGCCTTATGTAGAATCTGGGCCATAGGGGTGAATTCTATATATGACACTGAAAAAAGTGCTTTCTATAAGCCATGCCTAAAGTTAGGCGCAGTTTTTAGACTAGCGCTTATGCTTAGGATTCACGCCTAACTGTAGGCATGGTCATTTGCACCAACTGAAATGTGGTGCAAAGGTACGCACATAAATTGGATGTGTATCCTCCCTTATTCTATAAAAATGCATGTAAATGCTAGGAATGCCCCTGTTCTACCCATGACCCTCTCAATTCTGTGCCCCCTTTTTTTTATACACGTGTAAATTTTAGGCTCAGATCCTGCATCTAAATTTACGTGCGCAAATTCCAATTTAAATAGTGCCAATCGTTGCTTTTTAAAAAGCCAATTATTGGTACTTATTAGCTCATTATTCAATTAAATTGCACGTGTAAATTGGAGGTGTGCCTACATTTGTGTGCACAATGTTTGGTGACTTTTATAGCATTAGGGAGATATTTATAGATTTTAGTTGATTTGGGTATGTTTGCAGTGTGTTACTGTAAAAGTGAACAGGGTGTCATTATGTGCTACTGGGGGGGGGGGGGGGTGCTTATGGTATGTGCGCTAGAAATAGGCAGCCCAAAAAGTTTTGTTTTGTTCTCGTGTCATTTGAAGCATTGTTCGTTTTGATTAGCCTTCATTTTAATTTTGGAGGCAATGTTGTTAAGAGTGTGCCCTTTTTCAAACTATTGCACTCTCTTTGCAAAGAGTGTGTAATATTTGCAAAGACAGCACACTCTTTCCCAATGCTTCATGCATGCACACACTATGTGTGAAAGAGTATGTACTCTTTCTGAATGACTGCACCCTCTTTGCAAAGAGTGTACACTATTGGGAAACAAAAAAATACCAAATGTTTTTTTTTTGTTACATTTGTACCCCACGCTTTCCCACTCATGGCAGGCTCAATGTGGCTTACATATTATATACAGGTACTTATTTGTACCTGGGGCAATGGAGGGATAAGTGACTTGCCCAGAATCACAAGGAGCTGCTGGCTTGCAGGCTCCTCCCGTCTCCTACGTCACTGCCCCTGGAGCGACGCAGGGGCAGTAACGTAAGAGACGGGAGGAGCCTGCGCGAGCCAGCAGCAGCCAATGCCTCAAGGCTGCCTAAACAGTGCCTGCCGGTGCCGCGCTTTTTTTTTTTTAAACATTTTTCGTCCTTAGCGTTAGCGCTTCTTCTTTTTGTAGCGCTGGCCCTGCTGCTCAACAGGAAAAGCAGCAGTGGCCGGCAATGGGAGCTGGGGCTGGCGCTGGCATGCATGGCGGGCCTCGAGGAAAAGAGAAAAGAGGGAAAACATGGAAGGATGGGGAGAAAGAGGGAAAACAGATGGAAGGATGGGGAGAAAAGAGGGAAAACAGATGGAAGGTTGGCAGAGAAAGAGGGAAAACATGGAAGGATGGGGAGAAAGAGGGAAAACATGGAAGGATGGGGAGAAAAGAGGGAAAACAGATGGAAGGATGGCAGAGAAAGAGGGAAAACAGATGGAAGGATGGGGAGAGAAAGAGGGAAAATGGATGGATGGGGAGAGGGACTCTGGATGGAAGGATGGAGAGAGAAAGAGGGGAGATGGATGAAAGGATGCAGAGAGAAAGGGGAGAGACTGGAAGGATGTGGAGAGAGAAGGGACACTGAACAGAAAAGGGTACAGAGATACAGAGACACTGGTTAGAAAGAGGGAGAGAGAGACATTAGATGGAAGGATCAGGAGAGAGGGTAGATGGATGGAAGGATGGGGAGAGAAAGAGGGAAGACGCTGGATGGAAGGGTAGGGAGAAAGAGGTGACACTGGACAGAAGGATGCAGAAAGAAAGAGGGGAGACTAGTGAAAGGATGGGGAGAGAGAGGGGAGACTGGAAGGATGGGGAGAGAAAGAGGAGAGCTGCTGGATGGAAAAGGGGAGTAGTGAAAGACTGGAGAATAAGAGGAAGGGGCATGGGGAGAACAAGGGTGAGAAAAAGATGAAAAGCCATAAGTAGATGAAGGAAATTAAAGAATGGATAGTAAGAATGAATTAAATCAGGACAGAGAGAGAGAGAGGCAGAAAAATATTGAAGAAAGCAAAGAAAAAGGAGAGAAAAATGACAAATGGCCAGGAAAACCTGGCAGAAGAGTTAAGCGAATACGAAGGAAAGCAGAATCTAGAGACTGGGAGCGACACAATGAGAAAAAGTAAATGGCCATACAAGAAAGGTAAAGAAAATAATTTTATTTTTAATTTAGGATAAAGTAATATGGTACCTGTGTTAATGAAGTTTCAGAGACCAATACTTCCTTCCTTAGGTCAGGCGAGGATACCGTAACAGCATTATACTGACCTGAGGCAGGAGGTTTTGGCCTCTGAAAGCTCACTGAAAAGGGTGTTAGGCTATTAAATAAATTTTCTGAAATCTGATGCACTGAAAACCAGCACTTTACCCTGTGTGACAAATGCATCTGATTAGCGTGACTAAATTTTGCTGGGGGAGAGGGGTAGAGAGAAAATTTTGTGCCCACCCACTTTGGGTTGAGGCCCATCCAAAATTGGCAGTCTGGCTACGCCACTGCTTCAAAGAATAGATTTTAAATATACACTTTAACTAGGCTGTATGAAAGAAATAATAAAATTCCAGCAGAATTAGCTTGCCTTAAAGTGGACAGCATAGAGCAAAATTTTCAAGATGGGAACATTGCTTTCAAAGCACCAGTAAGGCTCCAAGCTCACTGTCAAAGGAAAACTCACACAGTGTTTAGCTTTAAAAATGTAGGGTCAGTTAGTGGCAGCTACAGCGTATCATGTATAGAAGTTTCAAAATGAAATTCCTGCATTGTCTGCCAGCTTTTCTCCCTGCCCGCAGACAATGCTCTTTTGGAGCATGGATAAAATTGCTTTGAGAAACAGCATCAACACTTTTACCTCATGGAGAGGGAGGACAATGTTGAACTGCTTTTATCCAGGTAACCACTTAGTTACCTGGGTAAAATCTTTGAAAGTGCCTCCATTAAATGCCTGGATGTGAATAAGTTGCAAAAATACAAATATGTATTCTCATCTGTATTCATCAGTATGGATTCTTTGAATTTTTGGCTGGCAGTGCAGCCTGGGGTCTGTTTTATGCAACTGTGAAAACAGAAACTTCCAAGGAAGCTGAACAAATCATGTTGTCACCAATCTTCTAGTTTCCACAGAAATCTCTTTTGAATGATCTCCTTGGAAAGAAATTCACGAAAAACTGGTAAATCATTTATATTTCATTAATATGTTGATTAGGCAAAATATAGAAGCCATTTTGTATTATTTATCTAGATAGTTATATAAACACTGAGATAGATAGATAGATAGATAGATAGATTGATTTTTATTACTTTATTACTGGCCTTTTGATATGTTATGATTGTTGTGGCTGAAAACATAATAAGAAGAGTAAACAATGTTTACTTGAGTCATGGGGAGAGGGGAATAATTTTATAACAGGGCAGTTAGGCGTTGAATGCGTATCGACACATATGATGCATCTAGTTTTTAAAAGCAACATACTTATTTATTTATTGCATTTGTATCCTACATTTTCCCACCTATTTGCGGGCTCAGTGTGGCTTACAATACATTGTAAATAATGGAAATACGGTTTGTTACAAATCAATTATGGATTACATTGTGAGAATTTAAGCGAAGGCAGAGTCAAGGTATCGTTAGGGAATAGGACAAGGAAAAGAACAATGGAACAATGGAAAGAGGCAACAGGAAATTAATAGGGTAATAGAACCTTAGCAAATGGACATTCGGTATAACATTTTCTGTGAGTGAAGGTTTAAGTGTGATAAAATTATGGGGGATGAGAGTTCAGAAAAGAATGTATTGGTGTATTTCTGGAACAGTGAGTGTGGGCTTCATGTGTATTGATCCTTACAGTAAATTTTATCAAAGTGATGAGTCTTCATTAATTTGCAGAAGTTGGTTAGTTCATGGATTGTTTTCAAGTTGCGTGGTAGTATATTCCAGAATTGCGTGCTTATGTAAGAAAAGGTTGATGCGTGCAGCGCCTTGTATTTTATGCCTTTGCAATTAGGGAAGTGGAGGTTAAGGAAAGTTCGAGATGATCTTTTAGCATTCCTGGGTGGTAGGTCTATTAAATCAGACATGTAGGCTGGAGCTTCACCATGAATAATTTTGTGGACTAATGTGCATACTTTAAAAGTAATGCGTTCCTTAAGTGGGAGCCAGTGTAGCTTCTCTCGTAAGGGTTTTGCACTTTCGTATTTTGGTTTTCCGAAGATGAGTCTGGCTGCTGTGTTCTGGGCTGTTTGAAGTCTCCTCAGTATTTGCTCTTTACAACCTGCGTATAGTGAATTGCAGTAATCCAGATGGCTGAGTACGAGGGATTGCACTAGGATGCAAAAGACGGATCTTGGAAAAAATGGTCTTATTCTTTTCAGTTTCCACATGCAGTAGAACATCTTTTTGGTTGTGTTGTTTGCATGGGTTTCGAGTGTTAGATGACGATCGATAGTGACTCCAAGGATTTTTAAAGTTTCTGAGATTGGAAGGTTTAGTTTTGGTGTGTTTAAGGTGGTAAATTCATTCGTGTTGTATTGGGAGGTGAGTATTAGGCATTGAGTTTTTTCCGCGTTTAGTTTTAATCGAAATGCATCTGCCCAGGTGTTCATGATGTGTAGACTTTGGTTGATTTCGTTGGATATTTCTTTGATATCTTGTTTGAAAGGGATGTATATTGTTACATCGTCGGCGTATATATATGGGTTGAGGTTATGATTTGATAGGAGTTTTGCCAATGGGATCATCATTATGTTGAAAATGGTTGGTGAGAGGGGTGATCCTTGATGTACTCCACATTCAGGTGTCCATGAAGCGGACGTATTTGAGTTTGATGTGACTTGATATGAACGCAGGGTTAGGAACCCCTTGAACCAGTTTAGGACATTTCCTCCGATGCCAAAGTATTCAAGTATGTGCAATAGAATTCCGTGGTCAACCATATCAAAGGCACTTGACATGTCGAATTGTATGTTGTTGCCAGTTGCGATTATTTGTTTGAATTTAGTCATTAGGGTAATTAGTACTGTTTCTGTGCTGTGGTTCGATCGGAATCCTGATTGGGCATCATGCAGTATTGAGAACTTGTTTAAATAGTTTGTGAGTTGTTTTGTTACCATTCCTTCGGTTATTTTGGTTATTAGTGGTATGGATGCTACTGGTCTGTAATTGGTTATTTTGCTTGCGCTTTTCTTTGTATCTTTGGGTATTGGGGTGAGTAAGATTTCTCCTTTTTCCTTTGGGAAGAGGCCGTTTTGAATCATGAAGTTTACGTGGTTCGTTAGGTCTATTACAAATTGTCGAGGAGCTGATTTCATAAGGTTGTTTGGGCACTTGTCTAGTTTGCAGTAGGATTTAGCAAATCGTTTAAGTGTTTCAGAGATGAGGTCTTCTGATAGTAATTCGAATTCGGTCCAGGTTCTGTCTGCTGGGTAAATTCCGTCTTCTGGGTCTAGACAGTCTAGAAGTGTGGCATATTCAATAGTGCTGGCGGGTATTTTAAGTCTTAGTTGTATAATTTTCTCCTTAAAGTATTTCGCAAGGTTGTCGACATCTGGTATGTCTTTGCTGTTGTTTGTAGCTGGTGAGGTGTCTAGCAATTTATTCACAAGGTAGAAGAGTTTGTGTGTGTCTTTGTAGTTGGGTCCTATCATTGTTTTGTAATGTAGTCTTTTAGTCTGTTTTATGGTATATTTATATTTATTTATTTATTTGTTTGTTTGTTTGTTACATTTGTATCCCACATTTTCCCACCTATTTGCAGGCTCAATGTGGCTTACATAGTACCATAAAGGCGTTCACCAATTCTGGTATGAACAAATACAGTAATGTTGTGGTAGAATTAGGGAATCGTAGAGAGGAAGAGAATCTGTGCATATGTACCTTTTCAATTAAATATGGGGGCAATTCTATAAGTGGGTGCTCGATTTATGTGCCCCAATGCCACACGGTGACAGCCTATTCTATAACGGCATCTGAGCACTCAGATTTCATTCCAGAATACTAACAGAACCTGGTATTGGTGTGTCTTACATTTACATGTCTGCAGTTACCCCAGCCATAAACCTGGCATAATAAGCATGAAAAGTGAGAGCCTCGCCCATGGCCCATTGGTGTATATTCTCCACTTGCATTTATGCGCTATGGGGGAAATTCTATAAATGACACTTAAAAATGGGTGCTGAAAAAAATAGGCGATAAGCGTTATTCTATATAGAGTCCACCCCTATGCGTGTATATGCCAGTATTCTAATCATTTATGCATATATTTGCTGTGTAAAAGTTAGAGTGTAATTTATAGAATTAACTCCTGGGGTCTGAAATCCAAACAAAGTTATATCGTCACCAGAGGCTATGACTTCAATATCTATAGATTTTTGTCTACTTAAAAGAAATTATTGCATACACATCTAAATCCTAATTTTAGAAAGTCAGAATCCCCCGGATATTCAAAATCATTTAACCAGTCAGGAATGGCACCTGGCTGTTTAAATGGTTCTTAGCCAGTTATCTTTCAGCTGGAGATAGCTGGCGGTCTCCGGCTGAATATTGCTGGTTAGTAGCTAGTGGATAGCCAGTTATATCACACGATATAACCAGCTATATGCCAGTTTTCAGCATGGGTTTAGCAGCCATCTTTGGCTGCAATGTATACCTGGAATATCTTTGGCTGATTTGAATTTAATCGGCCAGCGCCAAATATTAGCTTGGCCGGTTAAGTTCAAACCGGTCAAAAATAAACTGGATATTCAATGTCGGTCACTGCAGTCAGTGCTAGCCTGGATATTCAATGCCAGGCCATTTCCGGTGACCAACACTGAATATCCAATTTAAATTTGGTCAGTTTCAACCTAACCGGCCAAGCCGATATTCAGCGCTAGCCAGTTAAGTTGGAACTGGCCAAAGTTATTCCACCTATTGATGTGACCAAAGATGCTCACCAAACTTAGCCGGATTCATGCTGAAAATTGGTGGATAGCTATTTATATTGCACGATATAACTAGTTGCTAGGTACTAAACGGCAATATTCAGCCGGGGATAGCTGGTTATCCCCGGCTGAATATCACTAGATAGCAAGTTAAGTGCCATTTAGGTGGCTAAATTGTTCTGAATATTGAGGGCCGGTGTCCGGAAAAAAACGGGGCCAACCAATATTTTTTTCCAAATAACCAAAAACAAATGTACTACTATTTTTTTTTAATTACTTCAATTATTGACAGGTGTTGCTGCAAGATGCTGTCAAAACTGGATGATCCCTGTTTTCAAAATGATGTCATCCAGGAAGTGACTATTAAGATCCGTTTTAGCAAAATGGCATTTAGTGAATAAGGTAAAGTTGTGATTACATTTTTGTGACAAAATAAGTCATACGGCACAAAGCATTTGCTAAAGGAGATTCCTAAAAACAGGTTAGACTAATGCATTTTCAAAGGCCATACTAATAAACAATTGCAAATTATTTTGAAACTACGTAAGGGGTCTTATTTTTTTTTTTTTTTTCACACCGTGTACATATCTAAAACTCAAAAATGTGCACATGGCAAAGTTCTGGGCATGTTTTGGGCAGGGCAAAAAGATACTCTTACATTTCCATTTCAGAAGGGAATTCATGTTTATGTCTGGCACCATCAATGGTAGGATTTACACCTGCTCATTTTGTGCAGAGCTCCATTGAAGGGATTAGGGATGGTCTCTGCCTTAATCTTCTAGTGTTTTTTCCCCTACTGAAAACGATACTGGCAAAGGATATTGGACACTGTGATAACTTTGGAGAAATACGCATGTACATTTCTAAAATGGCTGACAAACATATATGTTCTAGCACATGAACATATATATATATATATATATATATATATATATATATATATATATATATATATATATTTCAGGACATTTATGTGTATGTCATCACACAGAAACAGAGGAAAATGAAGCAGATGAAGACCATACGGCCTATCCAGTCTGACCATCCATGCCATCTACTATCCCTTCCTCACCCTTTGAGATCCTGTGTACTTGTCCCAAGCTTGATGAATTCAGAT
Source organism: Microcaecilia unicolor (assembly GCF_901765095.1). NCBI lineage: Eukaryota > Metazoa > Chordata > Amphibia > Gymnophiona > Siphonopidae > Microcaecilia > Microcaecilia unicolor. The sequence continues at coordinate 180,608,322 of NC_044032.1, read as the reverse complement.
TCAAACTCTGTATTGACCACCTCCACCAGAAGGACATTCTTTTAATTCACCACCTTTTCCATTAAGAAGTATTTCCTCAGGTTACTCTTGAATCTGTCCCCTTTCACCGTCATTCTATTCTGTAGTGATCCCATTGATAATTTAGACATTGACCTCTTCAATGCTGCATTCGGCACCTAACTCTTACTGTTCAGTAAATCCAGACTGCCCCATTTTGACCGCCCCTATCGGACTGACCGTTCATTTGTCTCTTAGATTGTAAGCTCTTTGAGCAGGGACCGTCCCTCAATGTTAAATTGTACAGCGCTGCGTAACTCTAGTAGCGCTTTAGAAATGTTAAGTAGTAGTATTATTTACAGTTCTAAACAGGACGCTCCTGCCTCCTGTAACCGGCACATAAAGATCCATTCTTCAATGTGTTATGGAACAGGCTCTTAGTTGGCAGATCCTGTTCTAAAATACTAACAGAATTTGAGACATTCTCTCTAAAATGCTGTTCCACGGATTTAGTTAAGGTCTGTCTGAATTACATGCATATAGCAGTAGTAAGTATCTGGAATAAGTTAAATGCTGTTGCTAGTGTTTAAATTTTTCCATTCATTGCTGCTACTGAAAATTGATCTCTTTATTTAATGAATGCCTACATGTATGCATAAATAACCCAAGGAAAAATGTAGGCACCTATTTGAACACATTAAACACTATTCTACACATTCAAGCTATTAACAAAAATAAAATCTCTAAAGGCTACATTCTACAGTTTCCACCATTATTTGGTGGTGAACTCTTCTGCTACCTCATATGACTTATAAATAAAATGGGTGACCCCTTGTCCATAGTACACATCATACTGCAAAAGTTTTTCTTGCTAAAATAAAGGTTTTAATTTTGTATTGATCTGCGGAATATGACAAAGCCTAAGGAAAACTAACTGATTTACTATTATGGGTTAGTCATAACCTTTCTAACATTACAGTGGCAGAGCAATGAGTAAAGTCATTTAGGTCATAGCTGATAAAGTAAAATTGAATCCAGTATTTCTCCTAGGCTGCATAAGGGTTGATTTATGCAAAGCCTTTGGTCTCTTGAATATTTAAAACTTCATTATCTCTGATGTCTATTTCTAGTCATGTCTGCTAGCTCTTTCAGGCTCCTTTTCTATCTTTGCCCATGTCTACAGGTGACCACAGACATGTTTGCTTTCTTTCCTCAGGCATTAGTTGTTAGATCTACTGCAGAGCTCCAGTGGTTCAAATTACAGTAATAAAGAACACTTCAATTTAAACAAATTGTTACTGGTAAGTCATCCGAAAAGCAAACACCAAAGCTTTATATTTCTACAGTTCCTATGTAGGGTTCTTACACTTTTCAATCAGAGTGCAAAACTGCAAGCACATAAGCCCAAATGTGACGGAGAGCACTGAATGCAAAGTTTATTTAAGGCATTCTTTTGTCCAGTGACTGCCCTGCTCATATGGTGCCTTTCATCTAAATAGGAGGTGGTATATTTAAATGCATCCACTATATGTGTGTGTGTGTCATATTGTCTTTATTGAAACTTGCAACAAGACAAACCAAGCATACAAACAAGCGATAAAACAAGCAATAAAACCCGCTAACTAATACATAAATAAAACCTTACTGGCCAATACCCCCGCCCCTCAACAAACCCTCCCACTCAGGGAGGCTGAAACGAAAAACCCCTCCAATGCCTTGCCCACTGTAGTCCAGAACAATGCTCCTTCTCCCTCACTGCCAGCTGCTGGACAAAATGTACCACATCCCCTGCCACCTCCTGTACAGACAGCCACTTCCGATATAATGAAGCTTGGCAGCGTGCCTGCCACAGGAAGTAACAAAGGGCTGCAGCGATGATATACAGTGTCTCCCTACACCACCCCTTTCCTTTTGGAAACCCTCCATAGGCCCATTCTGCATAAGATAGCTGGTGGAAGAAAGGAATCCCTAATTGGCGGGCTACTGCCTGACAGACTTGTTGATTGAACGGGCACTTGAGGAGGAAGTGGTCCATTGTTTCATCCTCCGTCACGCACTCCCCCCTCGGGCACTTACGATCATTGCTGTTTCTATTTTTCATGTTAGCTCGAACATAAAGCCGGCTGTGGAAAGTCAGCCAGGCCATGTCCGCAATCTTCCGGGGGAGGCGTGATGAATTGAGGAAAGCCAGACCTTCCTCCTGTAGTGGACCTGGGCAGTCCCTCAAGGCTAGACGTGTTGAAAAGTGTGTCTGAATAATGCGGTGTTGTAGCTGCCTCCTGTCCTCCTTCTGGATTTCCTGTACTGTGATACCCCATCTCTTCACCAATCTCAACAGAGGTGAGATGTACTGTGGCAAGTATCCCGCCTTCCCTCGCAGGGGCATTGCCTGACCTCCCCTCACCCAATCCCTCAAGTACCGCTGAAGCCAGGAGGCCATGCAGTCTGCCCAAGCCGGCCTCCCTTCCCGCAAGACCCCTCCCAGATTTTGTTGGAAAAAGAAACAACTAAAATGTACCACAGGGTTGACCATTCCCAACCCCCCCTCCCTTTTGGGCAAATAGGTCACCTCCCTCCGGATAATATTCATCCTGTTCCCCCATAGCTGTTGGAAAAACAAGCTGTATACTCTGGCATGTAACGATATAGGCAGTAAACAGACCTTGGATATGAACAGGAGAAGGGGTATCAGATAGGTCTTAATGACATGCAGTTTTTCCACAAACCGCAACTTATATGATTTCCACTGGGCCACCCTTTCCTCGACTCTCCCCAGCCCCTTCTCCCAGTTGATCGTATCATAGTCCTGTCTGCCTACCCAGAGACCCAGGATCCGTACTTCATCCCTTGCTACTGGGTACTGACTGGGAAGTTTGAAAGCTGGTCTGCCCTGTCCTACCCAAATTGCGGAGCTCTTTTCCTGGTTTATCTGGGCCCCCGCAGCCTGTGTGTATTCTGCCATCCAGGTCTGAACTCGCTCGGCTTCCTCCTTGCTACTGATTACTACTGTGACATCATCTGCGTAGGCGACACATCGCCATGTGTGTGAACCCAAAGAGATGCCCTCTAGTTGACCGCTAAACCCTCCACTCAACCTTCTGAGGAAAGGATCTAAGGAAAGGACGTACAGCAAGGGGCTGAGGGGACACCCCTGCCGTACCCCTGACCTCACTGCAAAGCTCTTGCCCACCCAACCATTTATTAGAGTGCTACTCCTTGCATTGCGATACAAAGTCTGGATCCACCCTATAAACTGGTCGGGTATCCCATAGCACCGAAGCACTAGCCATAGGTACTCCTGGGACACCCTGTCAAAAGCCTTAGACTGATCAAGGGTCAGCAAATACTTTCCCTTTGTCCCACCTTGACTCCTTTCCACTATTTCACGGATGGTACAAACTGCTTCCACTGCCCCTTTCCCCTTCACCGAGCAAAACTGTGCTGAGGACAAGAGACCACCCACTGCCCCAGCCAGGCGGTTGTAAATAATCCTGGCCATTATTTTCCTATCTACATTCAGAAGACTTATGGGTCTCCAGTTCTCGATAAGTTCCAGATTTCCCTTCTTTGCGAGGAGAACCAAAATAGAACACTGCTGTGAAGGGGCCAAACGCCCGTTCTGCAAACAATTATTAAAAATTGCAGCTAACACTGGAATCAGGACCACACGGAATTTTTTGTAGAACTCTGGGGTCAGCCCATCGGGACCCGGAGTTGTACGTGCTGATAGCGTATCAATAGCATCATCTACCTCTCCTGTGGTAATGGGCCTAAGCAGTTGTTCCATCTCCCCCTCCGAAACCTTTTCCAAGCCTGGGGCACTCTGCACGTATGATAGCATGAAGTTAGAAACCAAGCTCTCTTTCCCCCACAATTGGGTGTAAAACCGAATGACCCTGGCCTCGATTGAACGTTGGTTCGTCAATCGCTGCCCTGCTTCATCTCTCATAGCATAAATGACCTTGTGTCCTACTGCTACCTTGCAATTCTGGAAAGGATCCGGGGAATACCGATGCCCATATTCCCTTTCCAGAAGCAAAGCAGCGTATCGATCATATTGCAACAGCCTCAACTGGGCCTGCAAAGCTTCTATCTCTCCCTTCTCTAGATGGTTGGAGACCGCGTGGTCCAATTGCTTACGAAGACGACAGCACTGTGCCTGTAACCCCAGACTCTGCTTCCTGGCTAGGGACCGGAAAAGGGCCTTGACTCGCCCCTTTACCATGTCCCACCAGGCTCCCTTATCATCCATCACCTCCCATAGTGTTTCTTGGTCTGCTAAAAAACCCTCAAATATTTGTCTGTTTTCCTCTACTTCTAATAACTTTGCACTCAGTTTCCAAAATCCTGGGCCTTTCTGCGCCCCTTCGCATATTGTTAAGACTGTGGAAACTAAGGCATGATCTGAATATTCCGTCCATCTATTCGGCTGCCCCTGAAACTTAGCCAACCCGCCTACAAAGAGCCAGTCAATACGGCTCTCCGTGTCTCCCCTTCTAAAAGTGAACCCCTTCCCTCCCGCCACCTCCAGTCTTGCCTGTTTTACAATTGCTGCCAGCTGGAGGCTGTCATAACCCACCTGACGCCTGGACCCCTTTCTATCTGCTTGCTGTAAGACCATATTAAAGTCTCCTCCAAATACCACCAATTTGCTTGTATATAAATACGGTTTCACCCGGAGCAACAGCTGCTTGCGTTCCCAACTAATCTGGGGCCCATAAAAGTTAATGATTCGCACTGCTACCCCTCTAATGAAAACGTCTAAGACAACACACCTCCCTATCTCCACCTCTATTTCCCTCGTAATCTCCACTTCTCGGGTGGCAAAAAGAATAGCCACCCCTGCGCATCTTTCTTTGGCCAGAGACCAGAATGAGGGCCCCCCTTTCCAATCTCTCTTGGCCCGGTGCAGGAGCTGCAAAGAATCCAAATGAGTCTCCTGCAACAGGATGCAGTCTACCTTGCACTGGGTCAAATCGCTAAAGGCGACAAATCTAGTTCTCTCTGCCTTTATGCTGGCTACATTCAGAGTTGCAAAGATTAAGGACAAGGCAGCCATGGTTTATTTCTTAAATTTCTTACCCCTCCTCATCTCTTCACCGCAATCCCTCTTCACAGATATTCCTGCCCCCATCATTTCTTCAGGATCCTCTATAATTTCTTCTAATTCCAAATCCTCCCACTCTGAGTCATCTTCCCCGGCTTTCTTTCTACCCTTTTTTTTCTTGGTTTCCTCTGGACCAGCCCTTTCCCCTTTCATCCCTTCCTTACCCTCCTCTATTTCCTGCATGAGGCCCTTCGTTAAACTAGTAGGATGTGATGTTAGACTTGGGGGTAACACTGCTGGCTCCTCTCTGTTAAGTCTTTCAGATGATTCATTCCTTGCTCCCCTCCCCTCCCTCCTCTTCTCCTCCAAAACCTCCCTTTGGGGTGGATTCATCTCAAGATCACCCTCTCCTTCACCTGAAACCTGAAACACTGCATATCGATTACTCTGGCTCTTCTCCAGAATATCTGTTCTCCCCGCTCGGGCTAGCCCCCTCCCCTCCTTCCTCCGACCCCCCTTCCCTCCATGTTTCCCTACCAGGGTCCATGCTTCCCCTTCTTCTCCCCCCTTCTCCCCACCTCCTTCTTCCATCCTTTCACAAATACCCCTTCTTTGAATGTGATCCAAACCTGATGCCCTTTTCTCCCCCTTTCCCTTTCCCTTAGTGCCTGCCTCTGTATGAATAGTGGTATTTGATTTATCCATTAATCCCTTTAATGCTTCCCGCTTCTGTCCTTGTATCCTTGTAGTTTCTGCTTGTGCCCCTTCCTCCCCCCTACTCTCTTCCTCTACCTGATTGTGCGATGCTTGTGGGCACTTGCTAAAAGGGTGCCCCAAGCCTCCACACAGGTTACAGCGTATGGTAGTGCAGTCGCTGGTGTCATGATCTGTACTACCACATCGCGAGCACTTTAACACTGTACATGACATGCTTAAGTGACGGAAAGATCCGCACCTGTAGCACTGTCTGGGTTGTCCTGCATAAAAGCATTGAATTCGATCCCTTCCAATGTATGCGGCTGAAGGTATATGTTGGGTGACATAGCCTGCCTGTTTTAATTTTACAAGGGCACTCCACCCCCCCGCCCACACACGACTCTGGTCTGGTATTTTGCTTAATGGGGTCCTAATTTCGGCATACCGTCCCAACCAGTATGACAGGTCTGCAGCCATAAGAGATTCATTACGTACCAAAATGGTAATCTGGACTGCGTCCTGTCTACTGATGGGGACAGCCTTAAAATCCACCCATCTACCCTGATGCTGCACCTCTGTGTACTTTTCCCAAAACAGGTCCAAACCTCGCCCTGTTAAGAAACTAATATCATATTCAGGGATTCCCACAGGGTGTATGCATGCATACAAATCTTCAGGGATAAAGCCAAGGGAGAATACCATTCTTAAAACAACCTCTCTAGGTGGTGCTACCCCTGTGCCCACCCAACGCAGCTGGACAACATTTCGACGTTTTGGGGTAACACCGCTCCCGGGACCCCGCAACGGACCAGAAAATGGATTTCCCCTTGTCTCCATGTCTGACTCCTGCCTCCCCTCCTCCTTCCCTGTCTCTGCCCCTCCTCCCCGTACTACTGCTGCAAAGGATAAAGGGGCTGATACCAGTATGCTCCCCCCTTCCCCACTCCCTTCCTGCCTTCCTCCCCTCCCCCTCTCTTCCCCTCCCTCCTCTCCCATGTCCACTAACCCCACTATGTTCAGTTCACTTGTGCTGTTTCTGTCTCTTCCCCCTCTGCAATATTCTACTTCCAGTCCTTTGCCAGTTGCTGCTGTTCCCAACCAGCACTCGTTCCCTTGCTCTGCAACTGTCCCACTCAGACCAGGTCTGGGATCTGTCTCCTCTTGTAGCTGACACTCTCCTCCATGCACTTTCTCTGTTTCTGACACTGTCATACTCAGTCTGAGTCTTGGCTCCGCCTCCTGGTGCAGCTGACACTCTCCTTCATGTACTCTCTCTGTATCTGGCACTGTCTTACTCAGTCTGGGTCTTGGCTCTGCCTCCTGGTGCAGCTGACACTCTCCTCCATGCTCTGTCTTACTGGGTCTGGGACTTGGCTCCGCCCCCTGGTGCAACTGACACTCTCCTTCATGTACTCTCTCTGTATCTGGCAATGTCTTACTCAGTCTGGGTCTTGGCTCCACCTCCTGGTGCAGCTGACACTCTCCTCCATGCCCTGTCTCACTCGATCTGGGTCTTGGCTCCGCCTCCTGGTGCAGCTGACACTCTCCACAATTCTCTCTCTCCTTTCTGGGACTCCTGCTTTGATGGGCATGAGTTTCTGAGAAGCTCCCTTCTGCTCTTTCTTCTTGTTTCTGAGTGGCAGAATCTATTGGGAGCCCCTGCCTGTCACTGAGCTTCCCCCATGATGTCATCAGCACTTCTGATTGAGATTGGATGGCAGCTCTTGGACAGCCCTGCTCAGAGGTCTGCCCTATCAATTCTGTCCATGAGTGACTGTGGTGTTCCCACGATGTTCCCGCCCTCTGTCCACCATATTTGCTCTCAGCTTCTTCCATCTCTTGTAGTACTCCACTACTCCATTCCTGTACTTTCCCATCCTCTTTAGTCTCTGTCTCCATCTGCAAAACCCCTTGTTTTTGCTCTACTTTCCCTCCCGTTGTTCCTGGTAACTTCTGTACTTGCTCAGTGTGTAGTGATTCTTCTCCTACCTCAGCATTCAAACTGTTCTGATTCTCCTCAGCATTCAAACTGTTCTGATTCTCCAGGCTGTCTTTCTTCTCTGTCTCTCCCAGCAAACCTGAGCTCTTCTCTGTGGGTTCGGCTATGCCCTGCCAGCTCTCTAAGTATAAGGGACGTTTTTGAATTTTTTTCAGTTTCATAGCTCTTTTGTGTTCCAAACTTGCCAGGCTCTCTTGCTGCATGCAGTGCTGGAGCCCCTCCTTATCCACAGTACCTGCCACAACTGGACTAGGAGCCTCTGTTCTACAAGGCTGGTAAGTGGATGGAGCACCTAGCTCTTGGGAATCCTGTAGGAAATAAAATACTGGTGATAACTGGGAATTATTTGTGTCAGTCTTGTCTTTCCCTCCTTCTGGCTGCTGCTGTTTCTCTTCCCCTGCTGTCCCTTCCAGCATAGCCTCTGGGGTGTCTGGAACCACGGAGTCCTGTGTGTCTCTGGGTTCTGCTTCCTGCTGGATCTGGGACTGCGTCTGGGTCTGCTGCATGCGTTCCCTGTTCAGGAAAACCTCACGAAGGGGATTATCTCTGCAGTTCTTTAGTTTTTGCAGCTGCCTTTGTTTTGCTGTAAGCCGCTTCTGGAGTGCTTCAACTCCCTTAACATACTTGTCTCGTGGGCCAGTGGAAGCCAGGTTACACATAGTTTTTGCTAGCTTCAGCCGCTTCCTCAGTACCTCTATTTCACCTTCTACTCGATTCATTTTCTTCACTGATCTAATTACCTCTTCAGGAGTCATATGCTGGGCCTCTTTCTTCTGCCAGGCCCTAGGCCTGGATTCCTTCTCCTCCTCTTCTTCCTCACTAACGTCCTCTTCAGACTCTCCGCTATTCTCTTCCACCACCTCTCCTCTGATACTGGATGCAGAGAACCCTGCTCTGGAACCCGGGCCCTGCCTTCTTGCCCCCTGTTCTTCACCCAGCTTAGGAATGTTATGGCCAGGACTTACAGTCAGGGTGAGCTGGCTCCTCAGCAAGCGCTGCTGGGCTCTGGTCCTTCCTCCGTCCACAGGCCTGGGCTCTCCTGGTTCTCCTGGTTGCATGCTTGGGGCTTGGGTGGAGGAAGCCTCCCCTTCATAGTGTTTCTCAGCTCCAAGTGTGCTAGGCCTTTCAGCCTGGGGCCCTCCTGCAGGGGGGCCCCCTCCCCTCTGCATTGTTCAGCAGCCACAGGGTACAGCAGCTCTCCTTTCAGCACCTCTTCACCACAGGTCTGTACTCTGTGTGTGTGTGTGTGTGTGTGTGTGTGTGTGTGTGTATTTTTAGAAGGTTGTTGAAATTATTACTTTTCAGAATATTCTGTAATTTCACTGACGTTCTGGTTTTAATTGCATTCGCAAGAGACTGTCTTGGTTTTTCTTATTGTAAACCACTTTGAACTTTTAGTGTTAGTGGTATATAAATATAAATAAATGTAAACTGTAAAAATAGTGTAAATAGTGTATCAGAAAGCTTTGGAAAAAGTTCCTCATGAGAGACTCCTGAAAAAATTAAGGAGTCGTGGGATAGGAGGCAATGTTCACTTGTTGATTAAGAATTGGTTACTGGACAGAAAACAAAGGGTAAGTTTAAATGGCCATTTTTCTCAATGGAGGAGGATGAATTGTGGAGTACCGCAGGGATCTGTACTGGGACTGGTGCTATTTAACATATTTATAAATGTTCTGGAAATCGGAACTACAAGTGATGTGATTAATTTGCATTTGACACAAACTATTCAAACTTGTTAAACCACATGTGGACAGTGAAAAATCACAGAAAGACCTTAGGAAATTGGAAGACTGTGCATCCAAATGGCAAATGAAATTTTATGTGGTAAATGCAAAGTGATGTACATTAGGAAGAGTAATCCAAATCATAGTTACTTGATGCTGGGTTCCACCTTAGGAGTCAGCACTCAAGAAAAAGATCTAGGTGTCAATGTAGACAATACACTGAAATCTTCTGCCCGGTGTGCAGCAGTGGCCAAAAAAACAAACAGGATGTTAGGAATTAATAGGAAAAGGATGCAAAGTAAGACCAAGAATACTATAATGCCTATATATTGCTCCATGGTACAACCTCACCTTGAATATTGTGTTTAGTTCTGGTTGCCATATATCAAAAAAGATATAGTGGAACTAGAGATTCAAAGAAGATCGACCAACATGATAGAGGGGATGGAAGTCCTCTCATATTACGAAAAGCTAAAGAGGTAAGGGCTCTTTAGTTTGGAAAAGAGATGACTAAGAGGGGATATAATTGAGGTCCACAAAATCCTGTGGTGTAGAATGGGTAAAAGTGAATCTATTTTTTACTCTTTCAAAAAGTACAAAGACTAGGGAGCACACAATGAAGTTACATGGAAATACTATTAAAACAAATAAGAAGAAATATTTTTTACTTAACAAATAGTTATGCTCTGGAACTTGTTGTCAGAGGATGTGGTATCAGTGGTTAGCATATCTGGGTTTAAAAAAGGTTTGGACAAGTTCCTGGAGAAAAATTCCATAGTCTGCTATTGAGATAAACATGGGGGAATCCACTGCTTGCCCTGGAATCAGTGGCATGGAATGTTGTTGCTATTTGGGTTTCTGTCAGTACTTGTGACCTGGATTGGCCATGGTTGGAAACAGGATACTGGGCTAGATGGACCATTGGTCTGACCCAGTATGGCTATTCTTATGTTCTTATGCATGAGCTTTCAATGAACTTTATGTGGATAATTTCAATTACAATAAATAATGAAGACCTGGTAGAGAGAAAGATTCCAGTTTTTCTCCAGGCTACAGACATTTACACAAGGGACTATTTACAACAGAACAAATATATATAGCTTCATTACTCTCTTCATACATATCTGTCTGGAACTTTTTTATGTTGGATCCCTGGGTGGTATTCTCTCAGGCGCTGACATTTTATTATCTAAAAGCCTCTTTGTTATAATAATTTCTATGCATAACAACAATTTGTCCTGTTTTGTCTGATGAATTAAAAACTTTTTTTTTAATTATGCCTTTTTGGTGATTGTGAGTCATTTGTGACTAAAGCCATATGGTATAAATGTTATAAAGGGCCCTTTTACTAAGGCACACCAAAACCTGGCCTGCGGCAGTGTGGGCGTGTATTTATGGTGCACGCCAGACCCTTATTGTACATCTGGTAAAAAGGGATTTTTTTTTACTGAGCCGGAAAATGGACATGCGGCAAACTGAAAACCAGCGTGCATCCATTTTTGGCCTGAGGCCTTACCGCCACCCATTGACTTAGCGGTAAGGTCTCAAGAACTACCCGGTTGGTAAGCATGCAGCATACTCCACCTGTCGTTTACTGCTAGATAGGTGCCCCGTGGTAGAAAATAGAAAATATTTTCTACCGCGTGTTTTTCGTGTGCACCAAATTTGGAATTACCGCCCGGGGCACGCGGTAGCCAGGTGGTAATGCTGATTTGGTGCATGCTTGCCATGCATAGACCCTTGCGTGCCTTTGTAAAGGGGGCCCTAAGTAAGCTGCTTCTCAGGTGGTCAGTAACATCACAAATCTACTATGCTTATTTGAGTCAAGCCAAAGTAGCCTGAAAGAGCTAAATTCCACAATCATTTTACATCGGTGGAATCAAAGTACCATTTGAAAACAATACAAACAATTAAGAGATTAGCTACTAGATGAAAGGTGTATTCATGGGTCACTCATGAGGAAAGAGGTTTCTGCAACTTGCCAACTCATTAGCACTAACTAGCTTATTTTCGGGAGATGGGCGTCCTTCTCCTGAGGCCACCCAAATCGGCATAATCGAAAGTCGATTTTTTTGCGTCCTCAACCGCTTTCCATTGTGGGGATGACCACAGTTCACGGGGGCGTGTGGACAGTGTACTGAAGGCGGGACGGGGGCATGGTTAGGAGATGGGCGTCCTCGGCCGATAATGGAAAAAAGAAGGGCGTCCCTTATGAGCATTTGGTCGACTTTACCTGGTCCCTTGTTTTTCACGACCAAGACTCGAAAAGGTGCCCAAACTGACCAGATGACCACCCTTACTCCCCCAGTGGTCACTAACCCCTTCCACCCTAAAAAAAAAATTAAAAAACATTTTTTCCAGCTTCTATGCCAGCCTCAAATGTCATACCCAGCTCCATCACAGCAGTATGCAGGTCCCTGGAGCAGTTTTTAGTGGGTGCAGTGCACTTCAGGCAGGCAGACACAGGCCCATGCCCCCCTACCTGTTACACATGTGGTGGTAAATGTGAGCCCTCCAAAACCCACCGTATCCACATGTAGGTGCCCCCCTTCATCCCTAAGGGCTATGGTAGTGATGTAAAGTTGTAGGGAGTGGGTTTTAGGGGGGGTTGGGGGGCTCAGCACCCAAGGTAAGGGAGCTATGCACCTGGGAGCAATTTGTGAAATCCACTGCAGTGCTCCCTAGGGTGCCTGTTTGGTGTCCTGGCATGTGAGGAGGACCAGTGCACTACGAATGCTGGCTCCTCCCATGACCAAAGGGCTTGGATTTGGTCATTTTTGAGATGGGGTCCTCGGTTTCCATTATGGCCGAAAACCGGGGACGACCATCTCTAAGGTCAACCACATCAACATTTAGGTTGACCATCTCTAAGGTCAACCTAAATGTTGAGATTTGGGCGTCCCCGACCGTATTATCGAAACAAAAGATGGACATCTATCTTGTTTCAATAATACGGGTTTCCTCGCCCCTTCGCCAGAAAGTCCTTAGAGATGGTCATCCCCATTCGATTATGCCCCTCTAATACTACTAATGTTTAATATTTATTAATCTGATTAACTGCTTTTAGTATGGGGTGATAAAGTAGCATGCAATGCAAATAATAATTTAAAACCATGAAGGACAAATTATATAAACAGCTTGGAAATGACAGAGGCAGGTGGTGAAGTGGGCCTTGTTTCTTGGCAACTCATGCCTCAATAAATTGGTTTGTCTATGGGGAGCCACCTATGTCTGTCATTTTTGTTCCATCATGCTAACATGGCTACCTCAAGTTTTTATAAAGCAGTGTGTGTGACCATAATGTATTCTCTCTCTCTCTCTTTCTCTGAATATATACCACTCAATATTCAAAGTGATTTAACTGGAAAGAACAGCCTCCTGCCTGGGTAAATTGCTTATGTCTGCCTAAGCTATAATAGTCAGTGGCACTTAACAGGACTGCTGAATATCAGCACTATCTGCCCTTGCACTGTCCGATTAGTGCCAGGACAGTCTATGGCTTTGGTGGAGCCTAGGCGGAGCCAGTACTTAACCAGTTACTGTGATATTCAGACCACTAACCAGTTAAGTGGGTAAGGGCCTCTTTTATCAAGCCATGCTAGCGGTTCCCGCATGAAAATGCCGACAGAGCTCAATCAGTGAATGGGCTTTCTCGGTATTACCACACTGGAAGTCACTAGCTTGGCTTGATAAAATAGGCCCTAAATTAGGACAGCAAAAGGGCTGTCATAACTAGCTGCTGAGCTAACCAGGCACCAGTCTGCATATTGATGGGTGCTCAGTTAACTGCTGGGTAAAGGCATTGTGATTTCTGGTGTACCTCCTTCTCCCATCTCAACCCCCCCCCCCCCCCCCCCCCCATCTCCTCCCAGGCCCAACCCTTCCTTCTACTACAGCCTTGTAGGAACCCTCCCCCCAGGCCTACCTTGGATATACCTGGTGGTCTAAGACCCCTTAGACCACCAGAAATATCTGAAGTAGGCACAGGGGGGGCAATGATATTGGGGGTGGAAGCTTGGAACAGAGCTCTATCTATATTTTGGGGAGAGAGAGCAAGATGGCATCAGGACTGGGGGAAGCAGAAGTCTGAGGCAAGTGTGATTGTTTCAAAGCATGCAGAACTAGGATAAGTAATTGAAGGATTTTCTTAGGCAACAAAGGCATCAGAAAAGTCCTTCCTATGTCTCAAAGGAAGATTTTTCTGGAATCTTTATTCTATAGAGCTGTGGACTCTGAACCTACCGAGAATCCTCCAACTGCATTGCTGCCAGTGGGTGGTGCTTCAATAATGTGTTTTCAATTGCTAGGGAGAGACAGGTTCCCTGGAGTTCTGCAAAGCTTGCCTGTCCCTTGCTATTGAAAACGTGATAGTGAAACAGCACCCCTCACTGGCAGGACTGTAGGTGGAGGACTCCTGATCAACTTAGAGGGAACCGTGCTGGACAATATGACACAATTGGAGGAGGGCCTCCCTGACAGTTAAGAGGGTAAGAGTTGGCTCCTCCTACATGTGAGACGCATAAAAGGGCATGCAAGACAATATCCAGTGTCCTTTTTCCTCCAAAGGGTCCAAAGAGAAGTCATGATGAAATGATTACTGAGCCCCAAGTTGAAGTTTAACACAGCCTTAGCACAGTATTTGAGTGTTACAAACCAGACTTCAACCTGCAGATAGCAGACACTCCAAGCTACCCAGGCTTGATTTGACTTGCTAGTACCACAAGACTATGGAGAAAGGACATGGCCACCATATTAGTTGCAACTGTGACCATGGGCAGGAGCAGATCAGAATCCCTCCTGCCCCAACAGACTGTGCTAGACCACAAGGAAAATAGACCAGAGGTGAGGGGGGGGGGGGAGCACGAGTAACAGAGGGGCCTTGGATCATGGGGGAAGGAGCTTGTTGTTGGCAAACCTATCAGTGGCATACTAAACATAATTCCCATAATGTGACATATTAACATCTCACTACAAAAAATAGTACAGCAGGCAGGTATAGGCCTCATAGAAGGTGCCATAAAAATTATGAACTTCTCTCTTTCTAATGGGCAACTACCAACAGTATTGAAAAGGCCAGTGGTTCACCCTTTGCTAAAGAAAAATAACCTTGACCATGACAAACTTAAAAGTTACCAGCCAGTATCCAAAATCCCATTTCTAGGGAAACTTATAGAACAGTCTGTGTTCAACTCAATGATTGACTAGAAGAGATAAACTGGCTAGATCCATGTCAATCTGGATTCAGACCTGGTTATGGAACAAATGGTGCTCATTATTGCTTGTTAAGTGCTGCTAAAAATGCTGATTGGCTTGTTAAGCCAATTAAGTTACGCACATTCTATATAGCATACTCTTAGATTTCACTGTGGAACGCTAGGCATGATATATAGAATCTGGCAGATAATTGCCTTTACAGAATTTATACTTCGTGCACATACTTTTCTAGGTACCTAACTTTAAGGAACCTTTTGAGAATTATTCCCATAGGTTCCCATGTGTCCTTCTAAAATAGGTGAGAAATAGGTGCCTTCCTGCTCAATTATCCAAGCCACCATGATATAAAATTACCTTCATAAAATGCACGTGTAAGTAGCAATTTCAGAAAAGGCACTATCCACCTTATAATTGAAAGAGAAAAACGCCTAGATTTCGACCCAAATCGGGAGATAGACGTTTATCTCACAAAAACGAATAAATCGGTATAATGGAAAGGCGATTTTGGACGTTTTCAACTGCACTCCATCGCGGAAGCGTACAAATTTGACGGGGGGGGGGGGGGGGGGGTCGGAGGCGTGGCGAAGGTGGAACTGGGGCGTGGTTATCGGCCGAGGAGAGATGGGCGCCTTTCGCCGATAATGGAAAAAAAGTATGCGTTTGTAGCTAGAATTTAGGGCACTTTTCTTGGACCCTGTTTTTTCACGAATAAGGCCCCAAAAAGTGCCCTAAATGACCAGATTACCCCCAGAGGGAATCGGGGATGACCTCCCCTGACTCCCCCAGTGGTCACTAACCCCCTCCCACCACAAAAAATGATGTTTCACAACTTTTTATTTTCACCATCAAATGTCATACCCACCTCCCTGGCAGCAGTATGCAGGTCCCTGGAGCAGTTGTTAGGGGGTGCAGTGGTCTTCAGGCAGGTGGACCCAGGCCCATCCCCCCCTACCTGTTGCAATTGTGCTGCCTAATGCTTATTAGTCGTCCAACCCCCCAAACCCACTGTACCCACATGTAGGTGCCCCCCTTCACCCCTTAGGGCTATAATAATTGTGTAGACTTGTGGGCAGTGGGTTTTGAGGGGGATTTGGGGGGCTCAACACACAAGGGAAGGGTGCTATGCACCTGGGAGCTCTTTTACCTTTTTTTTTGTTTTTGTAAAAGTGCCCCCTAGGGTGCCCGGTTGGTGTCCTGGCATGTGAGGGGGACCAGTGCACTACGAATCCTGGCCCCTCCCACGAACAAATGCCTTGGATTTATTCATTTTTGAGCTGGGCGCTTTCATTTTCCATTATCACTGAAAAACAAAAACGCCCAGCTCACAAATTGTCGAATAAAACATGGACGTCTATTTTTTTCGAAGATACGGTTCGATCCGCCCCTTCACGGACCCGTTCTCGGAGATAAACGCCCATGGAGATAGACGTTTTTGTTCAATTATGCCCCTCTATGTATCCATATACAGGTCTGCATACAGCTGGGGCAGTCAGAAGTTCTACATTTCCCAGATGCCAGTGAACATAATTCCTTGTATATACATATTTTATTACTGACATAGATCAGGATATCTCAAACCTCTCTTAGGGACCCACAGCCAGTCAGGTATTCAGGATGTTCATAATGAATATGCATAAGGTATATTTGCATATTATTATTATTATTATTTGTTGCATTTGTATCCCACATTTTCCCACCTATTTGTAGGCTCAATGTGGCTTACAATTTTTCCGTCATGACTTATGTCATTTCAGAATACATATACAATTGATAATCTATATAGAACATGAATGCTACAAATGGTATCACATATTAACATGGGCTGCATATTAAAATTAAACAATATGGTATATGAAGAGAATAATCCTATTGTTAAGTAGATGATGGTGAATTACAATTCCAATTATAAGTCATTGTGGTATATACTGGATTTCCAATGCACATAATTTATCTCATGTGTATTCATTGTCTTTTGACTAATGATAACAGTTCTAAGAATTTAACAACTGCTTTCTAAATATAAGCAAAACAAATTTATTCAATTATTCAACTTTAAATCAAGTGCATAATACTAGTAACCATACTATCATTCACTCACTCACTCTCTCATACTACTCTCTAAATCAGTACACAACGGTGCTTGCTGAAAAAGACATTAAACATGCATAATGACCTAAACTAATACACATGCATGCTTAGGCCATTATGCATGTTTAATGTCTTTTTCAGAAAGCACCGTTATGTACTGATATAGAGAGCAGTATGAGAGAGTGAGTGAATGATAGTATGGTTACTAGTATTATGCACTTGATTTAAAGTTGAATAATTGAATAAATTTGTTTTGCTTATATTTAGAAAGCAGTTGTTAAATTCTTAGAACTGTTATCATTAGTCAAAAGATTATTAATTGATCATAACAGGACATTAAATGACACTCCAGATTGAGGGTGAATGTGTGTATTCATTATGGATAACCTGAAAATCTGACTGGCTGTTGGGGTCCCCAAATCTGGCTTAAAACCTTTGGTGTAGATGCCATGGTTGACTAATCAAATTTGGTAGATTGATACTACTACCTGCTAGAAAGGATAACCTATATATTTCAGTACAGCAGACTAACAGGACTTTAGTGTCTTCTCGCTCAAGTCAGATGTGAGAGATATTAGTACTAAAATGTAATTAAGCCCAGTACAGAGATTAAAGTGATACCCCTCCCCTTCTTCATTTGGTTGAAGCTGATCTTTAAGAGGGCTGTTATGTTCTAATTAACTTGCTGCCCTTAAGATGGGCAATAAGTCACTGTTTTATTTAATGAGTGAAGAGGGGTAGTTGTATAGAAGAAATGTAGAGAAAGGGAGCTTTTTTCTTTTTAAAGAACCATATACAGGGTTGTATGACCAATTCTTGGATATGAATCTTATATGATGAATGAAATAATGTGGAGAAAATATATGGAGTCAACTTTATTATAAATCTAATGGAGTATGCGCTGCTTTCAGAATGACAGAGAAACACTGCTGATCAATGACCAGGAAATGACATCATTTTTAGCAATTTGTTAGTCTTACTGGGCTAATTTTACAAATAACTTGAGCTTGTGCAACAGCATTTTACAAACTGAAGCAGGTGTTTATAATATTGCTCATATGTACACACATATAAAAGTAAGCACTCAGGAAACAGAGGGGTTGTTTTACAAAGGCACGCTAGTGTGTTTAGTGCACGATAAAAATTCACGTGTGCTAAATTCTAAGATGCCCATAGGAATATAATGGGCGTCTTAAGCATTTAGCGCATGCTACTCTTTAGCACACACTAAAAATGCTAGCACACCTTTGTAAATGGAGCCTGTGGCATTTAAAGTACCAGCTGCTTTTGTGCTGGTATTTTTAAAAAGACACATGGAGGGGCATAATCGAACGCGAAAGCCCATTTCTCCGCGTTTATCTCCGAGGATGGGTCCACGAAGGGGCGGGCCAGACCGTATTTTCGAAAAAGATGGGCGTCCATCTTTTATTTCGATAATACGGTTTGTGCCAAGCAAATGCATCGCATTTGGGCGGATTTGAGCTGGGTGGTATCGGTTTTCAGCGATAATGGAAACCGAAGGCGTCCAGCTCAAAAACGAACAAATCAAAGGCATTTAGTCATGGGAGGGGCCAGGATTCGTAGTGCACTGGTCCCGCCTCCCCTTCTTTTATTTATTTATTTATTTATAATTTCAACATATTGTACAAGCATTCAATCTTGTTCTAGAAAAACAGAGCATATGTGATACACTTAGGAAACAACATAATCTTTCCCCTCTTACTCTGAGAGAGGTAAAGAAAACATAACAATTAGATCTCTTTCTTAGACCACCTATTCAAAGCGAGACAGGGGGGGGGGGTTAGGTATAAATGGTGGAAAAACACAAGTAAAGTATTTTAATCATAGATGGCCTGGTTAACTTCACGCTACTATAATATTAATCCTGATTTTCACATTGTTCAGAAACTATCTGGTTACTTTCTTCATTTCTAGGAAAACTTTTAACTGTTCCGGTTCAAAAAACACGTATTTTTTATCTAAGTAATTTATCAAACATTTACATGGATAAGACAAAATAAATCTTGCCCCCAACAGTCGAGTTTCTTCTCTATAGGCTAGGAAAGCCTTCCTTCTATCTTGTGTGGTTTTCACCACATCTGGGTAGATCCATATCTTATCTCCAAGAAACATTTTAGCTGCATTTTTAAAGTACATTTTCAGTATGGCATTCACATCCTGTTCAAAGACTAATGAAACAAGCAAGGTCCTTCTAACTAAGATTTCAGTTGCTGATTGTTCTAAGAAGGCAGTTAAATTTTGCAAGTCTCCAGCAGCCTTCAATTTTTCTCCCCTTTTTAAATCTGGTAAGTAATATATTTTATAAACTGGGGGAATCAACTCTGGGGAGTATAGAAGGTTTTCCATCAGAAATGTTTTAAACAAATCCTTCGCATTAATTTCAGAGGAAACTGGAAAGTTCAAGAACCTCAAGTTTAAACGTCTGTTATAGTTTTCAAACTGTTCTATCTTTCGGTGAATTACCATTTTATCCTTTATAAGCAAATCGGATTTTTCTTTTAAAGTCAATAAATCCTGTTGAACGGCTATATTAGTTTTTTCAGATTCTTTTTTAAATGTGTCCAACGCTGAGGTTACCAAATCTAATTTACTCACAATTGGGGTCACAACAGAAGTCAGCATTCTGTATCGCCTCCCAGATAGTGTCCAAGGTTACCGCCTCGGGAGCCTTTAGCTCCACTTTGTTCTGTTCTCCCAGCGCCTTGTCTCGGGTTCCGGTGGACAGGTCATCTGTTGCGCCATCTTCAGACGCCTCTAGAAGTCCTAACCCGCTTCTGAGGCCTGCTGGACAAGGCGGGGGATTAATCTCCGGTGAGGATAATGATGTCTCCGCTTCCCATGGGAAAGACGATCCACCCGCGTCTCCCACTGCGGGAGACTGACTCAAGCCGGTCTGTCGTGGAGTGCTGGTGGCATACTTCTTCATCGTCGTCTGCACCAGAGCGGTTTCAGAGTTCACCACCGGTAAACCCCTTACTACTCCTTTCCTTTTGGTGTGTGGCATTTTTTTTTTTTTTTAGGTAACTTTGCTGCAATAATCGTCTTCACCTTAGGAAAAGTCAGCGACGGTGTTGAGTGTCTACCAGTCCGTCCGCCATCTTGACATGCCCCCCGCCTCCCCTTCCTATGCCACTGCCTCCTGCTGCCACTTGATGACAGTAGGCCAAGGGTTCACATTGTTCCAGAGTTTGTGACTGTTTGTTTAAAGCTTGGGATCGTGACAGAAGAGCTAAAGGAGGAAAGGTGATGTGTTTTTTTTTTTTTTTAACTTGAGTTTTTGAGCTGAACATTATTTAAGTTGGTGAGCTGAACTTTAATTGAACTTTTTGAACTGAAGGTGTGGGGGTGGGGTGGGGTGGGGTTTGATTATGTTTTGTGGAACTGGGTCTGCATTAAAACTTTTTGTTTGAACTGAGTCCGAATTAAGGTGTGATGCTGCACCAGAACCCTGTGCCCTGAACTGGGCTTTTGGTTACAACCCCAAAACAGAAGTGGAGGACCCCTTTACAATATATACCTACCTTCCTTTTCAGAAATGATGCAAAGTTCAGGAGTAAAAGTATCCTCAGATTCTGAACTACCTTCCTAGTTTTGAAAATGGACTCAGGGGTCCTTTTACAGAGCCGTGGTAAAAAGTGGCCTGCTGTAGTGTGGACACATTTTTTTGGCGTGTGCTGGGCCACTTTTTACTATGGCTGAGAAAAAGACCTTTTTTTAATGGGCTGGGAAATGGGCGTGCATAAAAATTAAAACTAGCGTGTGCCTATTTACTGCCTGAGCCCTTACTGCCTGCCTTTGACCTACCAGTAAGGGCTCACGCACTACCCACATGGAATCATGCAACGCGTGCCAATGTGGCTGCACTGCTGATTACTGCTGGGAATGTTCCCAGCAGTAGAAAATAGAAAAATATTTTCTACCGTGGGATTCGGCGCATGCCAAATTCGGAATTACTGATGGGTGCACAAGCTAGCCCAGTGGTACTGTTGATTTGGCAAATGCTACTCACAAGTTAGCCCTCCCGCAGCTTTGTAAAAGGGGACCTCAGTTTGCAAACTCATCCAACCTGGGACAAGCAACTTATAGCCTAGGGGAAAGGAGCAGGTCAAGAGATCAGCACCGGCCTGCACAATGGAGGGGGCAGTGCAGGACAGGTGAGAAGAGGTAAAGAAGCCAATCAGGTAAGGGGGGAGGCAGGGCAAAAGGGGGAAGAAAAAGGCAAGGCCAGGGTGCTCACGCCATTCTGGAGGCAACTCCCGGCGTGAGCGGTGAAACCCACCTACTACACTCTTGCCTGCAATCTGTTGCAGCAAAAGACCCAGTAGAAAATAAGGGGGCCAGCCGATATTCAACTGGGGCTCACATAATAGTTATGTGGCCCTGACTGAATACTGGTCTGTGGCCTGCATAACTTTTTTAAAGAGTCCTGGAGCCTCCTGCCCTCCAAAATGCCCTCTTTTTCCCTCCCCCTCACCCCAGATTGTGGCAAGAACCCCCCAAGAAGAATCCCCCCCCCCCCCCCCCAGCTGTCCAGGCAGGCCTGCCCCCTGAGCCTATCTGTTTCACTGGTGGTCCAGCGGGTTTGTTGGCGCAGGAGAATTCCTGCACACTTAAATCGCTTTGAATATTGGGCCCTCTGTGAGTAACTGGGAGACACACCCATGGTCCACTGCTGCTCTGCCCATGTGTATGCCCCCTCTTGCAGTTAGGTGCTATGGCACTTGGGCATTACCTTATAAAATGATATCAGGTGAGTTCCCACCTGGACAGTTCCCATCCACCAATTCCCCCTGAGACAATTCCCACCTAGGACAATTCCCTCCGGGACATGTCTGGAAGTAGAAAAGGATGTATAAAAGAAAATTTGCAGGGAGAGGGTGAGGGGGTACTGGCCCCCCAAATGATGTTGAAGAGAAAAGAGAGGGAGATTATTTGTCCTAGTGGGTTTTGTATTTTTGGGGTTATGGGTGGGGATTGTCCTCCCTGGTGTGGTGGGAATTGGTTCAGTGGGAATTGTCCAGATGGGAATTGGTGGGTGGGAACTGTCCAGTAGGAACTGACCTACAACCTATTCAATAATGTCTAGTACACATAGATGCCTGTCAATTGATGGCACATTTGGCACCTACCTCTAGGCACCAGTTTATAGATCTGCCCTGTAAATAAGTAGCAGCATGTGCAAGTAAAATTGTGGAAATCATTCAAATTGAATACGCCCAAGTAATTTATGTAACTGCAGCAGTTCACAAAAGTAGACACAATGCCACATTTAAAAAAATGTATTTAAGTCAACAGTGAACACTAGACCTGGTACAAAAGGAAGATAAGGTTTTATTAAATGCAGGAAATTGCAAGCTCCTGTCTCATCTGAAAATATCCTCAGATCCACAGATTAAATTGCATTTCTTAGGAAGGCTTTAGAATGCTTGGTATCTTCCCGAACAAAAATGCAAATAAAAGATGGGTGCAATTGATAATACTAATAATATATCTAAATATTTTTAAACTAGGGGTTTGCGAGTATTTTGATCCAAAAAAAGGCAGAAATAGCAGAGTGCTGGGATTTTGATCTGTAAATGAAAACATGGCTCTGCTGTGCTTGGAAAGGAAACTGAACTGATCTGCTCCAGCTGTTCCCCCTTCTTCACAGTTCAGAGCTTTCCAATCTGCCCTGGCATTTTACTGCAAAATCACAGCGGAGAAGGTTCAGGTGAGCTGCTTTTGGGCAGAGAAAAACTTCAGCACGCAGATGTACTGCATGGCTTATTACATGAGCCCCTGAGGAGTTATAGCATTAATTTAAAGCCATAGCAGGAAAGGGAAAGAAGAAAAACATGAGGGAGTTCTTTGCGTATTGCCTGGCTTTATCCTGAAGCAAGAGTCCCAGTGCAAGTCCTACTCCCAGATGTGTGACTAGTAATTTAATATTTTGATTTCTCTCCTAGTATTTTGCAGTTCCATAAATGTATTCAGCAGCAGAAAAAGCGATACAGCTTTGGCAGTCAGTCAGTATCTCAGTACGCTTCTATTCCTTATCTGAACACACATATATATCAGTGAAGCAGGTTGCTGTGACTGTGTCTGCTGAGAGAATGTCACAAATCATACAACAAAGCAATCATTTGCTTTCTTATTTACTCTGGTTTGTCACTGAAGACAGAGACTTCATGCTAGGCTTCTAATGCAGACCCAACTAATCACACTGGGCTCAATTCATCCAGATGGAGAGCAAAAAAGAGGTTGTGATTTCTTTTTTTTTTTCTCTCTAAAAATTGCTATTCAAGTTCGATCTGTGACTTGTGTAGAAGGCTGAATTGTGTGATACTGGATGTATATTGAAGACTTCAGGTCTCCTCTGCTCAGTCACAGAATACATTAGCTGCTTCATTTCCTCATACTTAAATCTCATTTGTCCTTTTCAGACCTGCACAGTGGTGCAGTAAAATCTACTTTGGCTTTCTGAGGTAATTCAGTGGAATGATTAAAATTGCCACATCCACTTTGCTTTATGTTGTGGATTATTTTTTTCAGATCCCTTTAGAGTTTTTTTGATCAATTTTGATTTCTTCACATTTGCCTGGAAAATAATATCAAAATAGGATCTACATATAAGGTGCCTTTAATTCCATACACTAATGTCCAATTAATGAACATAACACTGATACTTGAGACCAAGACAATTCAGAAGACACTGGTGTAGTAATCATGGAATTCCTCTTTATTTTCAATCACTGCTCTCACTCCCTAAACATACACAGGTCAGGCCCCTGCATAGCACTTGTCTCCCTGCAGATAATGCATGAGAGGATCACAGAGAGAATCTGGGGAAGGACATACCCTTTATACATCCACTAGAGGAAGAGCCTGAAAAAGAGCCAACCACATGTCTCCAAATGGGTTAATTTTGTCCATATCATAACAGTAATGAACCTCACTCCTAAGCCAAGGTATGTAGAGTATGATCTCAGTCTCTCAACTTTACTGCTAACATAGTACTTGCAATCAGTGGTGTAGCTAGGTGGAGCCACAGGGGCCTGGGACCCCAAATTTCTTCTGGGCCCCTGGTTTTGCTGGCAGGGGTACCCAACCCCCAGCATCTGAAACCTTCATCCAGCACCAGTCACTGGCGCCACTGCGTTGTCTGCCCTGCTCTGTCTTCCCCTCAAATCTAGCCTGCTCCTTTTAGTGAAACTGAGCATTCCAAAGAGACAAATCAAGCACTCATGAGTAATGGGCTGTCTCCTATCCACCATTGGCATATTAGCCCTCTCCCAGCCTCTCATCATTCTGGTAATCACAAACTTCTTCGCCTGGTTGTCTATGCCCACTGCCTTGTCGAAAAAAGTAATGCTGGCTAGCATGGCTGCTACATAGGGTTTGTTTGCTGACTGCCTGTTTCTCCTCATTTGTTAATCTAATTTTTTGAAAAGTGTTTTCTCTTGCAAATTCTGTTGCTTCCTTCCCTTTCTTTACGATTGGATTCTCGCTCATTTCTTCTATTTTTTGTTATACGTTTTCAAGTTTATTGATGAAGATGGATTAATATTTTACTATCTATTGCATATTGGATCTGGTGACTCTTTTTTTCCCCAACAGAATTTTAATGAGTTTTCAAAAAAGACACATACAGTATCTTATAAGAACATATGGAAACATACAAATATAAAAATAAAGTTAAAATCAAAAGTAAAAGTAAAACATCTCAAAGACAATTAAAATTAGAAAGAAATAGTTAGCACCTGACAAATGATGGAGATACAGTGTTTTAACATTATTTACAAAATTATAGAAATAAAGATACATAGAAAAATACTATTGTATCTTAGCATTGTAAATAGTAATTGGAGACTAAATAGATCTTTTCTTTAAAATTGTGCCCATAATCTCTGCTGAACCATTTCTAGTTTATGTTGTTGAATTGCCACCAAAAGTGTACATTGAGTAGGTTGTAGTCCTTCCAATTTGCCAATTTGTTTTTGAGTTGATGTCAAATCTAATGTCAATGAGCAAGATTTAAAGGGATTTTTAGGGAGTTTGAATGTTAAATATTTTACATATGGTGATCCATACGTCAGACCAGAATCTTTGAAGTTTAGGGCATTCAAACATCATATGTAAAATCATTCCAGGTTGGGAGTTACAATGCTAACATAGATTGGAAGATAACCGTTTAGCTGCATGTAGTTTGCGAGGTGTCCATACGGCTCGATGGTAGAAGAATAGCATTGACTGAAGGCAATTGGCTGTGGATATTAGCTTGAGGGCAGAAATCCAAGAAAGTTAAGATCTCATTGACCAAATTGCTGATGACTGTTAAATAAACCTGGAGACCTATGATAGTAACTTTATAGATATAATCTATTTCTAAGGTGCCCATTTCTTCTTCACTTCACAAAATGTACAGTTTTGGCATACATTGATTCCTATAAATGACCACGTGGACGTAGAGAAGTTTTCTTGTTTGTTGTCCAGTTTTTCAAGATCTTTTCAAGACCAGTCTACAATTCCAAAGATGTATGAGAAGACAGGAATCCATGGATGATTAATGGATTCTATCTTATTCCTTGAGGATAATGCATTTTTCAATATCAATTTTAGTTTCCTATAATATTCATTACTGATCTTTTCTCTCAGTGATTCATGTTTGATTGTAGTTCCTTCTTCCACATCTAGATATTTATATGCACCTTCCTGTTCATGTTCCTTTATCTCACAGTCATTAACGAGAAGGATGTTTTCAGTTTTGCTCAGTTTTCTTATAAGAAAAGTTGCCTTCACACATTTTTCCAAACCGAAAGTCATCTTGATGTCTTCTGAAAAGCCTTTCACTATGTGAGTTGCTCTGCTGATTGTTAGTCATTCAAACTGAAGCACTTCAAGTCCTCTACAAACAATAAGTGTGATGTAGCATCTGGAACATCACCATCTTTAGGATTAGGACTAAATCCATAGCCCAAAATGTTAATAAGAGTACTCATTGGATTAAGTGCTATACAAAACAAAAGCAGTGATAAGAAGTCTCCCTGACAGATGCACCACTAGATCATGACATTTGGAATGAAAAGCTGTCCATCTGCATACATCAGTTAGTGTGTGGTTTGCCATATTTTCAAGGTGAATTCCTGTGCTTGATCAATCCATAGTTTAATTTCTACATTTCAAGGCAATTTATTTTCCAGGAATAAGGGATACTGTCAAATGCTTTCTAATAGTCAAGACGTATGAGGAGAGACTTGCGGACCTGAACATGTATACCCTGGAGGAAAGGAGAAACAGGGGTGATATGATACAGACGTTCAAATATTTGAAAGGTATTAATCTGCAAACAAACCTTTTCTGAAGAGGGGAAGACAGTAGAACGAGAGGACATGAAATGAGATTGAAGGGGGGCAGACTCAAGAAAAACGTCAGGAAGTATTTTTTCACGGAGAGAGTGGTAGATGCTTGCAATACTCTCCCGCGGGAGGTGGTGGAGAAGAAAAAGGTAACGGAATTCAAACATGCGTGGGATAAACATAAAGGAATCCTCCTCAGAAGGAAGGGATCCCCAGAAGCTTAGCCAGAGGTGGGGATAGTGCTGGGCAGACTTATATGGTCTGTGCCAGAGCCGGTGGTGGGAGGCGGGGAAGGTGGTTGGGAGGTGGGGATAGTGCTGGGCAGACTTATACGGTCTGTGCCCTGAAAAAGACAGGTACAAATCAAGGTAAGGTATATACAAAAAATGACACGTGAGTTTATCTTGTTGGGCAGACTGGGTGGACCGTGCAGGTCTTTTTCTGCCATCATCTACTATGTTACTATGTTAATAGTCAATCCACATAATACTGAAATTTCTGCTTTTCTTAGCACTGACTGTGATGGATTTAATCAGCATTAATTGGTCCTTGTTTCCATACATTCCCTTCTTAACACCCTTTTGCTCTTTGATATGATTCTATTGAAGTCATATGATTGTATATTCCTTGGCATCTATTGCAGTGAATAGTTTACAGACTACTTGTAGACAAGCTATGGGTCTGTAATTTTCGGGGACATTCTTGGATCTCCCTTTGGAAGAAAATGTGTTCTTGCTGTTATTAGTGATTGTGGTTTGAAGACTGGCTGCCTGACAAATTGCATTTTTCCAAACTGTCATGTCTTGGTGGATTGATGTTAACTATTTGGACCAACAATTGATTACTCCATCTAGACCAGGGCTCTTACAGTTTGGGGCTCTTTTTAACCTGTTCAGCTCTTTTGTTGTTCCTTCAGCCCGTTTCATAATTTTGATGTTTGCCTTTTTCTTGTTCAAAAATGTTTACTCAGAATTTCAGTGATAAAGAATACAATACAAACAATACTAGAGATTATTATGTAAACACTAAGAACAATAAAAGCAATATATGCATATGCAAGTGAAACATGAAGACGGTATTAGTATTACAGGAGACATACACTGATCATACTGAGACCAAAGGTGTTTTTATCAACCCTACAAAATAATAGTAGATTTAAGTACTGGCGATCAAATTTTAGTATAAAGGGAATAGAACCAGATCTTTCAAATTCTCTAGTATGCAGTGTAGCCATTCCTGTGTTAATACAGAGGTTCTTTCTTTTTAAAGATTTTGACTCTCTTTATATGCTTTTACTGTGTCAGCCAGATCTGTAGAGGGGGTCTCGTAGGGTAGTCAACCCTGACAGGGAGATAATCCCATTGAATAAATAACTGAGGGACCAATATAATAAAGTATACTAGGCTTTGCACACAGCCTATCTTGGCTTTTGCACATTTTGGGCTAGATTTTATATATCACACCTAAAAAAACTGGTGCCAAAAAAATATGCCTGTGTATTCTATAAAGTGTGCTTAAATTTAGGCGTACTTATTAGAACATTCCTAAATTTCCATGCAGTTTATGGAATACGCTGATTGCCTATCTATGCGACTAAATTTAGTCGCGGACAGTTATGCCAAGAAAAATTGGTGTAAATGCTGATGCCTAAATAAATTAGGCCGCGGACCAGGTGTATTCTATAACAACATGCATAGATTTAGAAAAGCCCATGACCCACCCATTCCACGCCCATAGCCATGTCCCCTTTACAACTAGGCAATTTAGAATTTACATACCATTGCTTTACAGAATACACTAAGACAGTTGTGCACATAAATTCTAATTAAAGCTGTGAAGAAACTGTGTGTTTTAAGCCTGTAAAATGTACTGTAATTTTCCTGCATGTCTTGAAGTGTATTTCTCCTATTTGGCCAGCAGGTGGGCTTCTATGAAGCCATTACAGAAACAAATGAGTGTTCTCTCTTAGTTTAATATAAACAGGAAGCAGTAAGCAGTATGTTTTTGAAATTTTCTTGTTCTGGGCTCAGATTGGCCCAGGAAATCATTTTCGTTTGGAGAATACTTGCTTTTGCACCAGTCTTAGCCAGGAAGAAAAGAGAGCAGGATCTCTTTGCTGAGGCTGAGGCTCAGTAAACCAACAGTATATATCCAGACCCTTCCCAGGTACATTTTTTTTTGGAGAGCGGGAGGACTTGCCCAGAGGCAGCTGTAATCCAGTCAGTGGGAGGAAGGTGCTAGTGTAGTGCACAGATGGCAGGTGCAGGGAGGACTTGAGCTGTGCTGGGGATAGACCCTCTAAGTGGCCGCAGGGGTAACCCTAGGTGGGTGGCTAGGCATTTTGTGACAAAAGCCCATTAGTGTTAATAATGCTTGTTGATTGGCTATTGTCGATGCTGATTGGCTTGTAAGTAAGTTGTTGTGCGCAAATCCAGAATACAACTGGACTTGCACATGCAACTTAAGTCAAGCTATACAGAATCAGGGGGTTTGTACACTACCAGGGTTCCCTATATTAAATGAATTTTGCACATGAGTTAACAGTATGTTATATTTATGTTTGTTAAAAGTACTTGACATACCTACAATTTCCAAAAAGAGGATCAAAGCTGTGTACAAACAGTAATAAAAGTTAACAAATAAACAAGGTAAAGAATGCCATAATTAAAAGCAAAGATACGTAAAAGTAGGAGACTAACATAATAAAAATTACAAGGCAACAGATTACAGATTACAAAGACTCAATCTGACTTCAGCATAAATATAAGTTAAATCTCACTGTAATAGAGATACTAGCTATTAAACACAGATGCAGAGAACTATGCAGAACACTGAACACAGGGTTTACTGATGCTGGGGCCTTAACACAAGGTCAGAAGAGGAGTAAATGCTTAGCTCATTCTTTTGTAGCCATGGTTAGTGACGATTTTGTGCGTGTTTCTTCTTTTTTACTACAAGCATACATGGCTCACAACTTTAAGTTTTTTCTAGCTTTGTGAAAAGAGTGGATTAAAATAAAAGATAGAGTTGAGGAGGTATGCTGGAATAAAGCGTAAAGTGCTAGACTGTTGACAAATATTGTTGGTAATGCAATTTGTATTGGCACTTGGAGCTACATGAACATTCATCTGTGCATGTGTTGCAATGCTATTCTTATACATAAATATTCCAGATACAGATGTGCTTCTGAGTTGAATTCACTCCTGGTGACCACACTATGAGGGACCCGCATTGCTTCCGAATCTGCCCAGCATCGGACAAAAGGCAAATAGAGGGTTAAGTGACTTGTCCAAGGCCACAAGGAGCTGCTGTTCCAATCAATAAGCTACTCCTCCACTTCAGACCAAATTCTATAAATGGTGCGTAAAAAATTAAATTCCAAAAAAAAACCTGTATTACTGCTAGTCTATAATCTCTCCTAAAGTTAGGTGCAGTTTTTTGGAATACACGTATCACTTGTCCCCATGACTACATTTAAGGTTGTGGCCATTTACACCAGTGAAAAAGCTGGTGGAAATAGCCCAAACCTAACTTAGGCACAGTCCGGGCTTATTCCATAACAGTGTATGTAATTTTTAGGAATGCCCAAAACCTGCCCATGCTCCTCCATGACCATGGCCCCTTCAGTGATCTGCGCATTAGAATTTACATGCACCACTTTACAGAATATGCTTAGAAAGTTGAGTGTGTAAATTCTAATTAGTACCAATTAGTGCCAATAATTTCTTGTCTAATTATCAGTGCTTGATTGGCTTTTAAACAATTAAGTTGCACATGAATTTGGCTGTATGGCCAAAAACTGACTTTAGTCGCAATCCCCTCAGGTTCTATATATAACGCCTAGATTCTGCATGGAGATACGCGTGTAACTTAATTGGCATAACAAAGTAATCAGCATTTTTAACAAGCAACAATCATAATGAGCACTAATTGGCCCAACTTATGCGTGAAAATCGCTAAGTGTATTCTATAAAGAACTGCATCTAAATTGCACAGTGCATAGTTGAAAATAAACATGTGTAGCTTAAAAGGGGCATGTTTATGGCATTTCATGGGCATTCCTAAATTTCCACGTATAATGACAGAATATGGATCACTGCACCTAAATCTACACGGACGGATTTACACTAGTTTTTATTAACATAAATGGATACACGCAAGATTTAGGTGCCATGGTATCGACTAAGCGTATTCTATACACCGTGCCTAAATCTTATAGAATGCGCTTGTTCTGCATGGATTTTTTTAGGTGCCATATATAGAATATGGCCTTTATGGACCATATTCTATATAAGGTGCCTAAAAAAATCTGCATGGTAAATATTTCTGGCTAAGCATATTCTATAAGTGATGCCTAGATTTTAGGCACAGTATATAGAATATGCTTAGTTGATATCCAGTGTCTAAAATTATGTTCCTCCATTTACACCAACAAAAACGTGATGTAAATCCATACATGTAGATTTACATGCATTGGGCCCATATTCTATAAACTACAAGTGACAATTTTGGAACACCCATTTCACCGCCTATAGCCACTCCCCTTAAACTACACACATTAGAATTTAGGCACAGTTCAAGATAGCAAGTTGTGTTGTGTAAATTCTAATTATTGCCAATTAGTGCTCATTATTGCTTAAGTGCTGTTATCAATGCTGATTAGCTTGTTAAGCCAATTAAGTTACATGCATTGTTATAGAATATGTCTGGATTTTGGCGCGGGTCTCTAGGCACACTATATAGAATCTGACAGTAATACAAAATCCAGGGGTTCATGCATAAGTATTCATACTGCAAAAAAATTGTAAACAGAAAATAACATTCTAGCATATGTGTGAATGTATATACATTCAAAGCCAGGTGCCAATACAATTGTTCTGAACACAAAATATAGCTACCGTTAGTACCCCTCATGTTAGTACACTTGTTTTACAAAATCTATTTACATATTATTTTGCTTACTGTACTGGGCACAGAGGTTTGACACATATTTTCTGCAGTGGTATGATTGTGCAAATACCACTTAATAAGAAGTACAGCTAAACTTTGCAATTTTGTTGAAATTTTAAAATGGCATTCTGAGAGATTTTTCTGTGAAGCTATGAATGGACCTTGTACCACTAGTTTATAGATAAGGCCAAATTAAACTTTTGCTCTCGAACAGAAAAAAGGGACTTAGCCAATGAAGATAATAGTGGAGTTTCTAGGATGTAGAGAATGAATATGCATGACACAACTTTGTATTCAGGGCAGGCAGTGCATGAAACACATCTCATGCATATTAATTCTGGGTATATTGAAAACCTTACCAGCCTGCAATGCATGAGAACAGATTTGCATATCCCTGATATACTATCCTGCTTATTTTCGAAGGAGAAGGGCGCCCATCTTCCGACACAAATCAGGAGATGGGCATCCTTCTCTAAGGTCGCCCAAATCGGCATAATGGAAGCCGATTTTGGGCGTCCTCAACTTGTTTCCGTCATGGGGACGACCAAAGTTCAAGGGGGTGTGTCAGCAGTGTACAGAAGGCGGGACGGGGGTGTGGTTAACAGATGGGCATCCTCGGCCGATAATGGAAAAAAGAAGGGTGTCCCTGACGAGCATTTGGCCGACTTTACTTGGTCCATTGTTTTTTCACGACCAAGCTTCAAAAAGGTGCCCGAACTGACCAGATGACCACTGGAGGGAATCGGGGATGACCTCCCCTGACTTCCCCAGTGGTCACTAACCACCTCCCACCCCGAAAAAAACAACTTCAAAAACATTTGTCTTTTGTAGAGTAGGTCCATTTGCTATGCCTCTGTGACAGTAGTTGAGGACGTCCTTCCTTGGGAACATCCATAATGTGGATGTTTCTGTGAGAAGGACAGTCATGCCTTTGCTATGCCTCCAACACCCCTTTTTATTTATTTATTTGGATCATAAGTAGCAGTGGTGGGATTTGAACCAGCCACTTCTGGATTGTAAGACCAGTGCTCTAACCACTCTGCCACTCCTCCACTCCACTCCTTTGAAATTTGTCCATCCCTGTGGGGGGGGGGGGAGGGGGGTATGTGTGTGTCAGCAGAGGCATAACGAAGGCGTGACATCCTTTTTCAACATTTTGGTGTGTCCTTAAACTGCCCCCCACGGGATGGCCAAATTTCAAGGGAGTGGAGGGGAGGAGTGGCAGGAGTGGCCTAGTGGTTAGAGCACTGGTCTGGCAATCTAGAGGTGGCTGGTTCAAATTCCACTGCTGCTACTTGTGCTCCAAAATCCAAATAAATAAAGGGGGTATTGGAGGCATAGCAGGCATGGATGTCCTTCTCACAAACATCCACATTTTGGACATCCTCACTGCCATTGCCGTTGCTTCCCCTCCTTAGGAAGGAAATCATGGTGCAATTTCCTTCATGCATGCCCGATCTGGGTCCTCAACTGCCGTTGCTTCCCCTCCTTAGGAAGGAATCATGTGCAATTTCCTTCATGCATGCCCGTTCCTTTCCGGATCGGTAAGGGAAGGGCTTTTTCTATTCAGTTAGTGGGACCAATGCACTCAAATGCTGGCTCCCCCCCACGACCAAATGGCTTGGATTTGGTCATTTCTGAGATGGGTGTCCTTGCTTTCCAGTATCGCCGAAAACCGTGGACGACCATCTCTAAGTCGACCTAAATTTCATGATTTGGGCGTCCCCGACCGTATTAGTGAAACAAAAGATGGACGTCCATCTTGTTTCGATAATGCGGTTGCCCAGCCCCTTTACAGGGCCGTCCTTAGAGATGGGCGCCCTTAAAGATGGGCACCTCCGTTCGATTATCCCCCTCTATGTTACCAGGGACAATTGACAAGATGAAAAAGTGCTGCTTATAGTCTCTATGATCTTACATGTTTCCTAAGTATAGTTTTCAAAATGGCACAAAGTAAGTCCAAAGTGCAGATCAGTGGCATAGCCAGACCTCAATGTGGGGGGAACACTTTGGCTTGCCTCCCCGACGCTCCCCCCACCACGCCGCCATCTCACATACTTTGGCTGGAAGGGGTCCCCAACCATTGCCAGCTGAAGCATTTGTCCACCGCTGATCTCCACTGCATTGCCTACCCTGTTTTTTCCCTTACATCACCTACACACTCGTTTTAATGAAATTGAGCATTCGTAAAGTGTTGCACATGCTCAGTTTCATTAAATGAGCATGCACATGACGTGAGGGGACGAGCAGGGCAGTCAATGTGGTGGAGAGCCGGAGACCAGCTCTGAAAAAAACACTTCAGCTGGTAGGGGTTAGGGACCTCTGCCAGCAAAATCAGGGGCCCCAGAGCCAATTTGGTGGTACCAGGCCCCCATGGCCCCCCCCCCATAGCTATGCCACTCATGCAGATCAAGAGCAAGTCTTTGATTTCTGTGAACCAGCTGAGTTTTCAAAATGACTGAATATGCTCTTGTATGCACTGCCAGCTTTGCATGCAAATACATTTCATGCATATTCAGTGTGAAGATCTGAAATGCCAACCGACTTGTGGTACTTCCAGGCCAGGAGTTGCCTATCCACGGTACATATATTAAAAAGGATGAGCATACCCCCCGGATTCTATATAGCGCCTAGAGATTCGCACCAAAATCCAGGTATATTCTATAACAACGCATGCAACTTAAATAACCAAAATCGCAGTATCAATATATTGTACACATATTTCCCAAATTCTGTAAATGGTGCCCAAAGTCAGGCATGCAATTGGGTGTGCAGTTATAGAATAGGGCCAGTTATACACATAACATAATGAACTCCATCTCCATCTATACTTCTTCCCTTGGTACTCTGATCTCATACCATGGTTTTCAGTATCATCTTTACGCTGATGACTCCCAGATATACCTCTCTACACCAGAAATCTCAGCCGAAATCCAGGCCAAAGTATCAGCCTGCCTGTCTGACATTGCTACCTGGATGTCTCAGCACCATCTGAAACTAAACAAGACCAGACTGAGCTTCTCATCTTTCCCCCTAAACCAACCACTCCTCCTCCCCCATTCTCTATTTCTGTGGATAACCTCTCATCCTTCCTGTCTCATCAGCTCGTAACCTTGGAGTCATCTTCGACTCCTCCCTCTCCTACTCTGCACATATTCAACAGACTGCTAAAACTGTCTTTTCTTTCTCTATAATATCAGCAAAATTCGCCCTTTCCTTTCTAAGCACACTACCAGAACCCTCATCCACACTCTTATCACCTCTTGCTTAGACTATTGCAACTTGCTTCTCACAGGTCTCCCACTTAGCCATCTCTCTCCTCTTCAATCTGTTCAAAATTCTGCTGCACGATTAATATTACGCCAGTGTCGTTATGCTCATATTAGCCCTCTCCTCAAGGCACTTCACTGGCCTCCTATCCATTTCCGCATACAGTTCAAACTCCTCTTATTGACCTATAAGTGCATTCACTCTGCAGCTCCTCAGCACCTCTCCACTCTCATCTCGCCCTACATTCCTCCCTGGGAACTCCGTTCACTGGGTAAATCTCTCTTATCTGCACCCTTCTCCTCCACTGCTAACTCCAGACTCCATTCCTTTTATCTTGCTGCACCATATGCCTGCAATAGACTTCCTGAGCCGGTACGTCAAGCTCCATCTCTGGCCGTCTTCAAATCTAAGCTAATAATTCACCTTTTTGATGCCGCTTTTAACTCTTAACTCTTATTCACTTGTTCAGAACCCTTATTTTATCATCCTCACTTTAATATTCCCTTATCTCTTGTTGTCCTGTTTGTCTGTCCTAATTAGATTGTAAGCTCTGTCGAGCAGGGACTGTCTCTTCATGTTCAAGTGTACAGCGCTGCATATGTCTAGTAGCACTTTAGAAATGATAAGTAGTAGTAATTGACACTTAATTGGTGATAAATATCAATATCAATTGGTATTAACAAGCACAATTGGCACTAATTTGATGTTGTGCACATAACACAACTATGCCCCTATTCTATAAACAGTGTACCTAACCTCTCTCGTGCAAATGCAAATGGGGTGTTAATGTGGGGTGGGCATGGGTATGCAAGGGGTGTTCTGACTATTTTTGTGAACACTATATAGAATGGATGGAACAAAGAGTGAAGTCAACAATAACTTATAGGAACCAGATGATTCTTTACTGCCAGTATCAATTATATTTGTAGAACCCAACACAGCTGTGTTTCAGCATAAAAATGCCTGCATCGAGGGTTAAAAGAATATTTTATTGTCAGAAGACAGCTGCATGTTTTGTGTAGCTGTGGACAAGGTGTTCCATTTGAGTGGTGTGGTAAGCGCCTTCACTTGTATTGCTACCTTTATATTGCTCTTCCAGGAGTGCAATAAACATTCAGAATCAGTCATCTGCCACAGCCTAAAACATTAACAGATAGCCTCTAGAAAGCATAATAGGGCCTAATTCAGTCTTCCTTCCCACTCACCCTCCTGATCTCCTGCCCTCCCCTAGCATAACTCTTCATTCAGACACCTGCTAGACAATGCCAATATATACTATCAGAACACTATTATGGTTTCAGATCAGCACCAAATAGCTAACATTTGATGCCTAAAAAAAACTTGTTACCTTTTGAAATTACCCAAACAAATCTCCCCTTTGGAACACAAGTCTCAACGCACTCCTGTCCCCGCTGAGGATCAAGTGTACAACTGTGATTTCATTGTGATAAAATAGGACTGTGTTTCAAAATGTTACTAGATCATACACTAGCAGCAAATGATGATGTACACAAACGGGAAGGTTTTAAATAAAGAAAAGCAAAGTTGTATAGTAACTAAGTAAATGTAACTGATAGTCTGATATTGCCTCACATCTATCCATCTGGCTAGGGTATTCTTCACTCTCCAAAATAGAGTAAAAAAGGCAGCGGACTGCTCTTATATTAAAGAGTTTTTTCCACATGTCTTTAGTTAGTTCTGCGGTTTTCCCTGAACTGGAATATATGCTGTGCAAGTTCTGCAATGATTCAAAAGAGGCAAATCAAATCATCTACTCCTCATGTACCATCCTCTAGGAACTTGCTCCAAGGCAGAACCTCAGCTTGTAGAGATTACTTCCTCTGCCATGTCCCAGTTTTATAGGATTATCTCCTTGGGATACACTTGGAAAGTCATTCCAGAAGGACTGTGAACTAACTACATTCTCTGATGGTGCAACTCATGAAAAAGACCATACGTTAGACTTCATGACTTCCTATCCTAATGGCTTGATCAGTTCATTCAAATGGAACCCAGTAACATGGTCAGACCATTTCCAACTGGATTTCAACATTGATATTTGTATGTCAAGCTTAACCAGGCACAAGTCCTCCAAACTCATCTCCACCAGAGGTAAAATCAATGAGGTCTCTTTCTGGTCTGAGCTAACAGATTCCCTATCTCATCTCCTACACATGGTTCAATAAAATCCCACTGGGATACCAAGGTGAAAGCCATACTAGACAAATTGCTCCATTTACCACTAAAACAGTCAAGAGGTCCAGAAATTCACCATGGTTTTCAAAGGAACCATCTATTCTAAAAAGTGAATGTCGATACCTTGGAAAGCAATGGAGAAAGAACAAAATTAGTCAAAAATTCTTACTATCTTAGCAAGTTTTAAATGATTAAACAACTTAATACTAAGATGAAGACAGTAGTCCAGCAGCAAGAGAGGTGCTATCCAGTCTTTTGCATTGTGTGTCACATGTGTGATTATCTTCCAGTTGGTGAGAGGTTATAATATGTGTGCATGATGCAAAAATCTCCTAGCTCTCAGAGAATGAGTCTGTTCTCTTAGGGCTAGAGTAGCGGAGGAGCTGAAACAGAGAAGTACAGAGAGGAGACCTACAGGGATGTTGTAGAGAAGTCCCAACTCCAGTCTGGCAGCCTTTGTGCTGCCTTGGAGGAGAAAGGTCTCCTAAAAGGAGAGCAACACCAAGGTGAAATGAGAAGTACTCCTGTAGCCAGGATCTGCCCACAAGAGGATGAACTATCCTCTCGCACCGAGGATATATCTCCAAGAATTCTGCCCAGGTGGAAAGGGTTAGGACAACTGTTGTAGTTGGCGATTTGATTGCTAAGCATGTAGATAGCTGAGTGGCTGGTGGATATGAGGATTGCCTGGTCACTTACCTATCTGGTACTAAGGTGGCAGACCTTATGTATCACTTACATAGGATTTTAGATAGTGCTGGGGAGCAGACAAATATCTCAGTACATGTTGGTACCAATGACATGTGGAAGAGAGGTTCTGGAAGCCAAATTTAGGCTCTTAGGTAGAAAGCTGAAGTCCAGATCCTCCAGGGTAGCATTTTCAGAAATGCTCCCCGTTTTACATGCAGGACTTAAGATGCAGGCAGATCTTTGGTTGAGGTGACGGTGCAAGGATGAGGGGCTTAGATTTTTTTAGGAACTGGGGGAGCCTCTTCCAAAAGGATTGACTCCACCTTAAATGGGATGGAACTAGGCTGTTGGCACTAACTAACACTAAAGGGAGATAGAGCAACTTACAAGGACACATCAACACAATCCTATTCTACAGACCACCAGGAAAATAGCTAGACTCCCAAACAGAACTCATGGACTTCATCTCCAACACATGTATCTCTGCCTCAAATATCCTTATAATAGGAGACATTAACCTACATCTTGAAGATGACACTTCAATAGGCACACAAGAATGCAAAGAATTCTTAAAACTCTGGGATCTACACACACCTAACACTCAACCAACACACAAAAAGGGACACACACTAGACATCATTACACACAAGTTCGACCCAGACTCAACCATCCTATTTACCGATACAAAATTGGACACCTACATTATGGTCAGACCACCACAAGCTTATGTAACCCTCCACTGGAAAAAAACAAATACAAACGCAAACAAGAAACTTGAAAGAACAACATACACCACGAGAGGAAAAATAGAACCCACATATTCTGGCAACAAATCTACCAAAACGAATGGTCAACAAATGCTGACACTATCCAATTCCTCCAATAATGGGACGATATTTGCACATCAACTCTAGACAAAATCGCCCCAATCCAAACCAGAACATCAAATAGGAAAAAATCAAACCCATGGGTCACCGAAGAGCTGAAAAAAATTAAAACACAAGTCAGGAAACTTGAACGAGCATGGAGCAAAAAGAAAGATGAACAAACACTAAATGTCTGGAAACTACTACGGAGGAAATACAAATATACCATAAAACAGACTAAAAGATTACATTACAAAACAATGATAGGACCAAACTACACAGATACTCACAAATTCTTCCACCTCGTGAACAAACTGCTAGACACCACACCAGTTACAAACAACAGCAAAGACATACCAGATGTTGACAGCCTTGTGAAATACTTCAAGGAGAAAATAATACAATTACAACTGAAAATACCCGCCAGCCCTATTGAACACGCCACACTCATAGACTGTCTAGATCCAGAAAACGGAATATACCCAGCAGACAGAACCTGGACTGAATTCGAATTACTATCAGAAGACCTCATCTCTGAAACACTTAAAAGATTTGCCAAATCCAATTGCAAACTAGATATATGCCCAAACAACCTTATGAAATCTGCTCCTCAACAATTCATAATAGACCTAACGAACCACGTAAACTTCATGTTACAAAACGGACTCTTCCCAAAGGAAAAAGGAAAAATTCTACTCACCCCAATACCTAAAGACACAAAGAAAAAGCGCAAGCGAAATAACTAATTACAGACCAGTAGCATCTATACCACTAATAACCAAAATAACTGAAGTGATGGTAACAAAACAACTTACAAAATATCTAAACAAGTTCTCAGTACTACATGATGCCCAATCAGGATTCCGGTCAAACCACAGCACAGAAACAGTATTAATTACCCTAATGACTAAATTCAAACAAATGATTGCAACCGGTAATAACATACTCCTACTACAATTTGACATGTCAAGTGCCTTTGACATGGTTGACCACGGAATCCTATTACACGTATTTGAATATTTTGGAATTGGAGGTAATGTCCTAAACTGGTTCAAAGGGTTCCTAACTCTGCGCTCATATCAAGTCACATCAAATTCAACTACATCTGCCACATGGACACCTGAATGTGGAGTACCACAATCACCTCTTTCACCAACAATTTTCAACCTAATGATGATCCCCCTTGGCAAAACTCCTATCAAACCATAACCTTAATCCATACATATACGCTGATGATGTAACAATATACATCCCTTTAAAACATGACATCAAAGAAATCTTCAATGAAATCAACCAAAGTCTACACATCATGAACACCTGGGCAGATGCCTTTCGACTGAAACTAAATGCAGAAAAAACTCAAAGCCTAATACTCACCTCCCAATACAACACGAATGAATTTACCGCTATAAAACACACCAAACCTAAACCTTCCGATCTCAGGAACCTTAAAAATCCTTGGAGTCACTATTGACCGCTACCTAACACTCGAAACTCATGCAAACAACACAACTAAAAAGATGTTCTACTGCATATGGAAACTGAAAAGAATAAGACAATTCTTCCCAAGATCCGTCTTTCGCAGCCTAGTGCAATCCCTTGTGCTCAGTCATCTGGACTACTGCAACTCACTATACGCAGGATGCAAAGAGCAAATACTGAGAAAACTTCAAACAGCCCAGAATACAGTAGCCAGACTCATCTTCGGAAAACCAAAATACGAGAGTGCTAAACCCTTATGAGAGAAACTGCACTGGCTCCCACTCAAAGAACGCATTACTTTTAAAGTATGCACATTAGTCCACAAAATCATTCACTGTGAAGCCCCAGCCTACATGTCTGACTTAATAGACCTACCACCCAGAAACGCTAAAAGATCATCCCGTACTTTCCTCAACCTCCACTTCCCTAATTGCAAAGGAATAAAATATAAAACACTACATGCATCAACCTTTTCTTACATGAGCACACAATTCTGGAATACACTACCACGCAACCTGAAAATGACTTACGAACTAACCAACTTCCGCAAATTATTGAAGACTCATCTCTTTGATAAAATTTATAGAAAAGATCAAAGCATATGAAGTCCACACACTGTTAATAAATTTACGCACACTATTAATAATTTTACCACATGTATACCATTACTCATAATATTTTTTAATAGAATGTTCTCCTATTACTATTCTGCTGTCCTATCATTCTTCTTGCTGTTTCTTTCCATTGTTCCATTGTTCTTTCAATTGTTCTTTTCCCTCGATGATACTTGACTTGTCTTCGCATAACTTGTCACAATGTAATCAATAACCAAGCTGCTACAATTGTACTTCCATCTTTACAATATATTGTAAGCCACACTGCACCCGCAAATAGGTGGGAAAATGTGGGATACAAATGCAATAAATAAATAAATAAAATAGGGGGGGGGGGGAAGCCAACAGTTGCCTAGGAGTGTATGGCTCAGTGTGGAGTATCTTTGAAGGATACTATTGAAACAGGACAGTTAAAGAATCCCAATAGAGATGTTTCAACAATGGTGAAATAAAACCAGGTGTGTTTAAGGAGAGAGCAGTGTAAAGGATGCACATTATCCCTGTCAACTTTTAAACAGCTTGTAGATGCAAGGATACAATGCAATTTGAAGTGCCTGTATACAAATGCTAGAAGCCTGAAAAGTAAGATGGGAGAGTTAGAGTTTATAGCACTAAATGATGAGGTAGATATAATAGGCATCTTAGAGACTTGGTGGAAAGAAGACAATCAACGGGACAGTGTTAACAGGGTACAAATTAGGTCACAATGATAGAGAGGATCAAATTGGAAGGGGCATTGCGCAATATGTTAAAGATGGAGTCATTAATCCAACACAGCTTAAATGGTTCAACAACTGCACTAGCAGAACGTGAATTATTCAATTTGATAAAAAGTTCCTTAATGTCTTCTAAATGGGTCTGCAGGTTATGATCAAGGGAATTTCTGAAACACGTGACTTCCATAGAGCAAAGAGTACTTCACTGTCAATTAAAATGTTCTATTACGTATTGTGTTGACATTGTAAGCAGTATACCATGCCATATTTTGTATAGCTTTTGAATAATTTTACCGCTGTAATTGTCTATTGCTCATGTTTGATCTATTCTTACTGTACACCACCTTGAATGAATTCCTTCCAAAAAAGCAGTAAATAAATCCTGATAATTAATAAATAAATTTTGAAACACAGTCCTGTTTCATCACAATGAAATCACAGTTGTACACTTGATCCTCAGTGTACTCTCATTCTTCTAGCAGTTTTTTTTAAAGTTCTCCTGGGTAAGAATGTACTGCATCCTTGTCAGCCAATCATATCTCCCTGAGACAAGGACTTGACCTATAGAATACCTTTACTTAAATCGGTCAAGCTATCCATTACTGGCTTTGAATGTTGACTCTTGCCACTTAGCCGTCGGTCAAATTTTTTAGCCTGTGCTTTCATGATGAAGCCTGAAATAGGGACTCCCTGTGACTGAGCTTGGATGAACTACTAATATAGTGCAGAATCCAAGTTTTCATCACTAGGCACTTTAATTTTTTTCCTGTGTAATCCTGCTTCCTTTTCCATAATAAAGGGCAAACCTCTCAGCTTTTCTCCACCTTCTTAGAGTAGGTTCATTGATGCTTAGCTCTTTGGCCATCTGGGTAGTAAATTTTCTTGAGTAGTGAATGACTTCCACTTAAGAGATGTAGAAAGCTCACAACAAAGACAATGGAAGACAACGCTGATGATGAGGAAGAGTCCACCTGTGATAGATTACAGAATGGCACCAGGAGCAGACAAAGGTACTTGGATAAAGAATTCACCCATGGTAGATTCCAGAATGGAACCTAGAGCTGAAAAGAGCCGTGTTTATAAAAAGTCCCCTGGGAGCAGGAAAGCCTTGTGGATAATGAGTTGAAAAGGCTGCATTTATCAAGATTACACTGGGAGAAGGAAAGCCATGTGGATAATGAGATGAAAAAAAGCCGTATTTATAGAGTCCACCGAGAGCAGGAAAAGCCGCATGGATAATGAATACACAGAGACAGCCAACCCCAGCCTAGCTGAACACTGGTTTTCAAGCAGGGAGGGGGGTGGGATCCACCCCAGCATAGCTAGACATTGGCAGGAGAGGAAATGTAAGTACAAAAAAAGGGAGCCAATACATGATTGCTTTATACGTGGGTTCGCTTTATAGCGTGCAACGTTATATCGGGGTTACACTGTATATATAAACAAATTCATTGTGTTTTGGTGATAATGGCCAGTAGAGGTATTTGATCAAATCAAATGAATCAAATAACCAAAGAGTGTTTTGAATTTTGGTCATACTATTCCAGTAGTAGTAGTTGCATTCTGGTACAATAGGTATTTTTGTCTCTGGAGGGTTTACAATCCCATGTTTGTACATGAGGTAATGGGTTAAGTGATTTTCCCAAGAGGACAAAGAGAAACACTATCATATTGGTGCATCCCCCCTCAAAAAATACACTACCCCCCCCCCCCCCAATCCTATCCTCCTCCCCAACACCCTCTGTCTGATCTCTCTGGTCTGATCCTTCCACACAGTCCAATCTATCCCCGAAGATCCACTCCATCCAATGCTATCTCTCCCCAAGAATCCCCTCCAACCAGATCTTATCCTCCAAAAAAGCCCACCTCAATATGATCCCTCTAGAAGCCTTTCTCCTCATATCTAAATCATAAGAAAATGTACTTCTCTAATTCTTTTGGAAGTTGGAAAAGTTATAAACTCTTTGTCTAAGGCATGAAAAAGATGAGCTGCTTAAATAAGCAAATCTAAGTACTCAGACAAATATAAAGATGAAATGATTGAATTTTGAATAGCTTTCCATACTGAATACTCTGAGTTAATTTACACAGGATTAAATCTGACCAATAAAAAATCTAGCAGTATATACACAGCGGTGCTGATAAGGTTCTTTTGTTCTATTTGCATTACGATGCTTGCCAGCTTTCACAATGGGACAGTGATTTCCAATAGAAGTACTATCCCTGTTCCCCACCATTTATTTATTTATTAGGTTTTATTTGCCACCTTTTTGAAGGAATTCACTCAAGGTGGTATACAGCAAGAATAAGTCAAACATAAGCAATAGACAATTACGCTATGCTATATTACAATGCCAACACAGGGAAAGGGCATTTTCCTTTATAAGGAAGTAGAACTACAGGTCCCATAAGACATTGCACCATAGCCATGGATACAAACAAGCTAGAGTGGGGGGGGGGGGGGACTCCTGTAAACCACCCATAGATTCTGCCCTGTCAATAGGATGTCATAAGTGGGAGCTATGGCTCCCTGATTACTTGTGTGACAGGTACAAGTACTACCCTGTCAGGAAGAGGCCACAGGGGGAGCTCTGGCTCCCTAATTATGGTTGAGCTACAGGTAATAAAGGAAATGGTAGTCCCTTTAAATAGTAGACTGCAACTCCCATAGGGCTTGTGGTCTAGAGTTATGGCTTCCAAGAATCCCAGAATGGGAGGAGAAATTAGAAAAAAATCTAGCCCAGCTGAAAGAGATATGGGAGGAGGATTCTAAAGGTGGAGGTGAGGAAGTCATACTAACCCCACAGGGACAGGCTTAGGAACCTCAATATGTATACGCTGGAAGAGAGGTGGCCGAGAGGGGATATGATAGAGACATTTAAATACCTCAGTGACGTTAATGTACAGGAGGTGAGCCTTTTGGGCATATGATGAAGTTAAGAGGAAATAGGCTTATGAGGAATGTAAGAAAATACTCTTTTTATGGAAAGGGTGGTGGATGTGTGGAATGGCCTCCCAGCAGGCATTGTGGAGACGAAGACTGTTTCAGAATTTAAGAAAGCGTGGGACAGGCATGTGGGATCCCTTAGGAAAGGAAGAGTTAGTCTGGATGGCCCACTTGGCCCTTATCTGCCGTCATATTTCTATGTTTCTATTTAGGCGCGTATATTTATGTGTTCAATTGATGTGGCATAACTGGGCACCCAGATGCTGTTATAGAATCAGCGC
Organism: Microcaecilia unicolor; assembly: GCF_901765095.1. Lineage (NCBI taxonomy): Eukaryota > Metazoa > Chordata > Amphibia > Gymnophiona > Siphonopidae > Microcaecilia > Microcaecilia unicolor. The sequence goes on along the minus strand of NC_044032.1, from coordinate 180,564,186 downwards.
TTCGGACTATATATGGCACCTGGAAAATCCACGTGGAAAACATTTCCGCCTAAGCGTATTCTATAAAATTTTTGCACAGTTTATAGAATACCCTTATGCCGATCTGCATGACTATATTTAGATGTGAGAAATTACTCTAAATAAAACCTGGTGTAAATGCCATTGCTAAATTAGGCACAGAGCAGGTATATTCTATAATTGGGTGTGTAACCTTTCAGAATGCCCATGACCCACCCATTCCACGCCTATGGTTACTTCCCCTTTTTGACAATGTGAATTAGAATTTATTTGCATCACATTATAGAATGTGCTTAGTGAATTTCTAATTAATTCCAATTAGTGTTCATTACCATCCAATTAACAGTACTGACTGACTTGTTAACCAATTAGGTTATGCGCATTATAATAGAATACGTTTAGATTTCCACACAGAAATCTGTGCGCGGTATATAGAATCTGTGGGGTTGTATACTGCATAATGGCATCTAACTTGGGGTGCTCTATATAGATTAGCCCCTCACCCACAGGGCAATTCTCTAAAGTATGCACAGTTATACACCAATCACATGCGTATGTTATTAAAACAATGGCATATGTGCATATGTGTACATCTGCACATATATTCATTTTAAAGAAATGTTTATTCCACACAATTTCACAGATCTAGGCAGATTAGAAATAAAACATGCACAATATCTTACAATAAATTAAACAAATACTCAGCAACTATGGCAAACTTCTGTAAATACATGTATATCTTACATAGTGGGTATTTAACAGGTAGGTAAACACAAAAGCTGTATCTGGGCAGATCATGAGTGAGACTCTTACTTACACATGCCACTTATAGAATTCTATATGTTCTGAATGTTTCTCTGGCATTTGGACGCGCTCACTCACACCAGCTCTGTAGCTGGTTTAAGTCTCCTTCAACCTTGACACATTCACAAAGTCTTTGATGCACTGGAGCTCCATCCTGTTGAAAAAATAGAGTACTCAGAATATGCCAAGTCTTGTGCCAAATTAGAGTTGCATATTTTCACTGTTATGCTATCATTCTGTAAAGGAATGTAGACACCTGAGTTCCTTTATAGAATAGACAAAAGTGCCCTGTGAGTGCCTATTTCTAGATGTCCAGTTATAGAATTGCTCCTATAATTTTATCTATCTTAATCACGGTCAGTCTGCACTGTGTCTGGAAAAAATGGGACCCCCTCAATATTTTTCCAAATAACCCAAAAATATCCTACTGCAGCCAAAACTTCTGCCTGAAATTTGAGACATTTTTGAGTACTCTATTTATCAACAGGATGGAGCTCCAGTGCATCAAACTCACAAAACAGCAGAGCTCTTAATGAAAGAAACCCCAGAATTAATTGAATGAACAGCTAAGAGGCTTCAAATACTTTGTGAATGTACAAGGTTGAAGGAGGACATTTTGAGCACAAATTATGAATTAACTAAGAGAAAACTCATTATACTAATGCATTTCAAAGGTCATACTAAATGTGTAAATAATTGCAAAGTAGTTTGACACTATGTAAGGGGTCCTGTTTTTTCTGGACACCTTGTATATGTGTGAATGCCACTATTTATACATGAAGATAACACACAACTTCTGAAATGACCTCTGTGGCATTTTAGAAGTGATATGTTCATATACTTCAGTTTTTGCTGTAGCTCTGTGACCTTTGCAGTCAGCTATCTTCTTTAAGAATAACTGGGGTTCAGTCTTTCATAATGGTTCTCAGGCTCTTATAAGCAAAATCAACAGTACTTTACCACATACTGCTTAAAGCTTGTGGCCTAAGCACACAGAAATCAGCAAAAATGCAGACGAGGACTTCTCTTCTGTCACTGGTGAGCTTTAACGTTAGCTGCTGATTTCTCTTCAAGGAAGCTATGAAAGATCCACCTGAGAATATAAAGTACCGAAGCACAATGACATTTCCATTGCGATAAAAAAAATAATTCAGGGGTAGATATTCAGAAAACCAATCAGTTGCTCATGCTCCGTAGTCATTAAGTTCAAATGTTACATCTATTAAGAAATAAAATGGGGGGGGGGGGGGGGGGGGGGGGGGGGGGGGAGAAAAAGAAACCTCCGAGGTCCTTAGGGAAAACCCTTGGATACAACTAGCTGGATGTCCTGCTAGTGTTCAATTTCTTTCATTGGTCTCAAAAAACTCCCTGTTATTAAAACATGTGCAATATCTAAATGTGCATCAACTTTTTTCATTTAATCTTATATTGATATAGTGCCTGAAAAGCACCCATAAAACAGCACTTAGCTTTGAACATAGGCTAAGTGCTGCTTTCTGGGCAAATTCCAGGCGCTTTATCACCATACTACTGTTGGAATGTAATTGTATTTTTACATGCATTGCCTGTCACCTATTATTTCTCTGTGATTACTCTGTGACCTCTGATGTGAATTACTTAGAGAGGTCACACAGCTATGCAACTTCCTGTGGGGGTTAGACACAGCAGATGCAGCACATGGAGCACATGGAGCTCATGTTCTCTCCTAACCTGAGAGGATCTATGGTGGTGTGAGCATCCATTACCATCTAAGCACATGGAAGGAGCTGATAATACAAATGTATAGTAATATGTATATATAAGCCTGTCTGATTATAATCTAACTGCAAACTGTGAGTAAACAGATGTTTTGTTACTTCAACTTTAAAGTGACTCAGCAGTGAATTATTCAGGGGTGAATGAGAGAGAGATGAAGAAAGAAATTAACATTTCTAAAGCTGAAGCTGTGTGTACTAAAATCTGCTAATTATTTACTACAAATAATCCAACAAAAGGGTTACAGGGTCCAGGAATTGAAAAAGAAGAGAAATATTACCAGGCAGAAAAAAAGGCCACATTTTTTCTCTTAAGTTTTAAAGGAAAGATTCAGTCTGTCTCTCTCTCCCCCCACACAGCAGACAGAAGGCTAAGAAAATGGCTGAGGGAAGAAATTCACCATTGTTCTATTCTCTCAAGGTGCCTAAATTAACTGAGTTTAATTATCAGAAGTGGGAACTAAGATTCATATGTCTCCTTCGAGCAAAAGGATTAAATATATGCTTAGACCAAGACAGAACAGCTGAAAATATGGCTGAATGGGACAATGCAAACTATTATGTGAAGTGCATGCTTTTGGAAGCTCTCTCAGAGAAACAAGCCATATTAGTGGAGGGAAAAGATACACCAAAGGACATTTTATATAAACTGAGAACTATGTATGCAACTACATATGCAAAGCAGCAACCAATTTGGCTGGCAGAGTTGAATGAAACCAAATTAAGGGATAAAAGTAAATGTAATGATCACATTATGCATCTTATGTCTTCATTTCAAAAGCTAGAACTTTCTGGAATTCCCATGTGTGATGCATTGAAAAAAGCATTTCTTTTTACCTCACTATCAAAGAAGTTTGATGTTTTTAGGTCTGTAAATGAGGCCATTGAAGGGCAATCTTTTGAACAGGCAACATCAAAACTAAGGCAGGAATGCATAATAAATGATTCTGAGGAGATGTGTTCTCAAAGCAAGTCAGAGAGAAATGAAACAAATTTCTTGGCAAAGAACAGAGAAAGGCGGAGCTATGGGAAAACTCCACCCAAGGGCAAGCTGATTTGCTACTCATGTGGAAAGGAGGGACATGTATCTAAATGGTGTAAGGAAACACAAAACACTCCCTCTAGCTCACCTAAGCCAATGGAACTAAAGAATTTTCAAACCAGGAAATGTATGAAGGACAAAGATAAACACAAGGGCTTTCTAATGGCAGAAAAATCTTTGACTATGGTAAATAATAATTCAAATGAAAGTACTTGGATTTTGGATTCAGGGAGCACATGCCACTTAACCAATTGTAAAGATTTCTTTCAGGAAATGTGTCCAGAGGAAGGTATTCTTAAAACTGCAAACGCAGGGACTGCTCAGATCCAAGCAAAAGGAATTGGATTCTTAAAATGCAAAGTGTCTAATGAAGTTAAAGAAATTCCTGTAAGTGATGTCTTGTATATTCCCCAAGCAGTTTGCAATATGCTTAGTGTATCTACATTAGATAAGAAGGGATTTGTGATTCATTTTGAAAACAGTAAGTGCACAATCTCTAAAAATGATGAAGTGTATGCTGAAGCTTTTATGCATAATGATGTTTATAAGCTGAACATTTCAGGTGAAGCCTCACATATGGCGCAAGTAAGGAAGAATGATGGTAAATGTAGTCTGGAAATCTGGCACAGCCGCCTGGGACATCGTGATTCTAAGGTGATCCAGGATCTTTACAGTAAGCAACTGGCCACCGGCATTCAGATAAGTGCAGATGCTGGTAAAATGGAGAAATGCATAGACTGTGTTACTCAAAAAGGTGTGAGACCCTCATTTCCTGCATACACAGGAAATAGGAGTAATAAAGTGCTGGACTTAATACACAGTGACTTATGTGGACCGTTTAATATCCCATCATTGGGAAATAACAGATTTGTGCTAATATTCTTGGATGATTTCTCTAGATATTGTGTGGCCTATTTGCTGAAAGAAAAAGGTCAAGTCACAGACATGCTGAAGAAATACGTAGCCATGGTGAGCAATAAATTTGAAAGAAAACCAAAGGTTCTTCAGACCGACAATGGTGGTGAGTTCACTTCACAAAGCATGCGCACATTTCTAGAACAAGAAGGCATTCAACATATCACAACAGTAGCTTATACACCAGAGCAAAATTCTGTTGCAGAGAGAAAATTTAGGTCACTTGTGGAAATGACCAGATGTATGCTGTCAGATAGCAATCTCCCTAAAAGACTATGGGGGGAAGCAATTCTCACAGCAGTGTACCTACAAAACAGAATGCCAACTAAAGGCGCTGAGCGCACACCACATGAGACATGGCATGGTAGGAAGCCAAACCTGTCACACATAAGAACATTTGGAAGTACAGCATATGCTCATATACCAAAGCAAAGAAGGCATAAGCTGGATTCCACAACAGAAAGGGGCATTTTAGTTGGCTATGCTCCAGGACACAAAGGATATAGAATTTTGAATCTGAAAACTGGCATTGTTGGCATAAGACATGTTACATATTTTGATGAAAACAAAAGGGTTGATAAAGGCTGGATTATCCCAGATGAGCCTTATCATCCAGAATATGAAACTAGAACCATAATAGACATGCCAGTGTATATAAATGCCATACCAAGGCAGATGTCTGAAAGCAACTCATCTGTATCTAACGAGGAACAGGCAGAGGAAACAGACACAGAAAGGATCATTGAAGAAGACAGTACAGTTGGAGAAGGGGAATCAATTGGAGAAGAACTCTCAGATTTAGAAGATGCGGAAAGGTCAGACCAACCTGTTGTCAGACGCTCATCCAGGGAAAACAAAGGTGTTCCACCCCCAAGACTGTCTTACCTAACAAAGTCAGCAGAAGCTCAAGAGCCCTTAACATGGGATGAGATTGAGAAAATGCCAGCAGAAGAAGCTGCTGAATGGCATAAAGCTGCACAAGAAGAAATTGATGCATTGGATAAAAATAATACTTGGATTCTTACAAAATTACCTCCTGGCAAGAAAGCTATAGGATGCAAATGGGTATTCAAGTTAAAAAGGAATGCACAAGGAAAAGTGGAAAGGTATAAAGCCAGATTAGTGGCAAAGGGATATCTTCAAAAATATGGAGAAGATTTTGATGAAGTGTTTGCACCTGTAGTGAAACACACAACAATTAGAACACTTCTGAGCATTGCAGTCTCAAAAGGCATGCAAGTCAACCACATTGATGTGAAAACAGCGTTTCTTCATGGAGAAATAACTGAAGACTTGTATATGGAACAACCAACAGGTTTCATAAATACAAAACAAAGACAGCTAGTATGTAAATTAAACAAAGGTCTTTATGGATTAAAGCAAAGTGCAAAATGTTGGAATGATAAATTGCATGAAATATTGACAAATTTAGGATTTAAGCAAGGTGAAGCAGATAAATGTTTGTACACTAGGTGCACAAATGGACAATATGCATACATTTTAGCTTTTGTTGATGATCTGCTCATTGCAAGCAAAAGTGAGCAAGAGTACAAGGACATTGTAAAGTGTTTAAACCACAATGTTGAGATAAAAGAACTTGGAAATGTGTCATACTATCTTGGTATAGAAATTGAGAAACAAAATGATGGTTCTTATCTTCTAAGCCAGAAGCAGAAAATAAATGAGCTTATTGAAAGTTTAGGTATGCAAGATGCCCAAGTTGTAAGCACTCCCATGATCACTGATTTTCTGAAGGATGAAACAGTAAGAGAACCTTACCAGATAACATCCAATATAGATCAGCCATAGGTAAGCTTTTATATCTAGCTACCACATACAGGGCTGATATAGCAAATGCAGTAGGAATTTTGAGCAGAAGGGTCAGCTCACCTACCAAATCAGATTGGACTGCAGTTAAAAGGATGGTAAGGTATTTAAAGGGTACCATTGATTGTAAATTAAAGATTTCAGCCAATAGTAATCCAAAACTAATATGTTACTGTGATTCAGATTGGGCAGGGGATCATTCTGATTATAAATCCACAAGTGGATATGTGTTTATGTATGGAAATGTACAAATTTCATGGGCCAGTCATAAACAAAGTATTGTGAGTTTGTCTTCTACAGAAGCTGAATACGTGGCCGTATCGGAAGCGTGCAGAGAACTGATGTGGATTGAAAAACTTATGCTGGATTTTGGAATAGCTGAACAGAGACCAATCCAGATAATGGAAGATAATCAGAGCTGCATCCGACTGTCACAGAATGACAAGGTTCAGTCACGCACCAAGCACATCGCAACGAAATACCACAACGTGCGAGAGTTGGCAAAAGAAGGGGTCATCAGTCTACACTATTGTCACACCAGTGAGATGACAGCTGACATCATGACCAAACCGTTACCCAGAGAACATTTTGTGAATCTGCGTATAAAGCTTGGACTTTGTATGAATAAATAATTGCATGACAGTTATGCATGAGAAGGGGTTTGTTGGAATGTAATTGTATTTTTACATGCATTGCCTGTCACCTATTATTTCTCTGTGATTACTCTGTGACCTCTGATGTGAATTACTTAGAGAGGTCACACAGCTATGCAACTTCCTGTGGGGGTTAGACACAGCAGATGCAGCACATGGAGCACATGGAGCTCATGTTCTCTCCTAACCTGAGAGGATCTATGGTGGTGTGAGCATCCATTACCATCTAAGCACATGGAAGGAGCTGATAATACAAATGTATAGTAATATGTATATATAAGCCTGTCTGATTATAATCTAACTGCAAACTGTGAGTAAACAGATGTTTTGTTACTTCAACTTTAAAGTGACTCAGCAGTGAATTATTCAGGGGTGAATGAGAGAGAGATGAAGAAAGAAATTAACATTTCTAAAGCTGAAGCTGTGTGTACTAAAATCTGCTAATTATTTACTACAAATAATCCAACAACTACTACTACTACTTATCATTTTTATAGCGCTACTAGATGTAGGCAGCACTGCACACTTGAATATGAAGACATTGAAGCCGACTCTGTGGGTACTGTGGGTGCTTGAGCACCCCCAATATTGAGAAACATCCTTGTATGTGTCCGGGGAGGTGTAATTTCCATTGGGCTGAGCACCCCCAATAATTTTGAAAAGTTGGCTCCTAGGCATGAAGAGACAGTCCCTGCTCGAGCTTACAATCTAATTATAAGATCAATATAAGATTAAATGAAAATGTTTATGCACATATTGTATCCGAGGGTTTTCCCTAAGGATCTCTGAGGTCTCTTTTTCTCCCCCTCCCCCCACAAATGTTTTTCTTAATAGATATAAGATTTGAACTTCATGACTACAGAGCATGAGCAACTAATTGGTGTTGGGTAGTTATCTTAGTATAGTTTTAATGAAGTTTAACACCATTTGATACTGCAGCGTCATTGAGTAGATATTCAAAAGCCAGATAGTACCACAGAATATCCTGTCTGATGGCCATGGCACTATCTGGCTAGTCCCAGGGTGGTCGGTAGAAGGAGTCAGGGTGGAACTAGCAAATACCAAGTCATCATTAATATACAGCGACAGTACCATGATAAATATCCAGTTAATTAGGACATCAAAAAAAGGCTGCCCCACATTAATTGGATAGCTACAATTCCTGGGTAACTCACAGCAAGCCACATTTGTGACTGGTTTTCAGGTGTTGCAGGCCCTTTTATTAGGCCAGAGCAAAAGAGCCATGAATCTCACAGCCTGCATATTCATAATTCAATATGTTGGATGGATTATGAAACCTACGTTTTAAAAGTCATAAATAGTTAAAAAGTTGGGGGGGAGGGAGAAGCGGGAGATTAAAGACCAAATTTGGATGAAATGTTTCTTTTTCTGCACCCACCTATGGGAGGAGATTCTATATATGGCGCCTAATAAATCGGCACCAATATCAGTTCCAACTAAGCAAGTTCTACAATCAGTGCCTAGATTTAGACACCGATTATAGAATACACTTAGTCCATATTTCAGCACCTAAATCTACTACATCCATTTATACCAATGAAAACTTGGTGTAGATTTAGGCGCACTAGTCTAAATTCTATAACTAGGCGTGTAAATTTCAGAACGCCCACTAAACGCCCATTTCCCTGCCTATAACCACACACCTTTTTGAATTGTGTAACGGAAATGACCACTAAATGGTCTCCTCCTAAACTGTCATGGTGGGGAAGATTACAACAAAAAAACAAAAAGGCGTACAACTGCTTACAAAACAGTAAATATAAAACAACAAAGCAGTGGGATCAATGCATTTATTGGAACAATGCATTTATTGGAACAATACCCGACGTGGCCACATTTCGCCCTCAGGCTGTGTCAGGGGTATGCACTATGAAAAGTGTATATGAATATATTATACACACTTGTAGTGGGATAAGAACAATTGTACTGAAGTAGCAGATAAGTGGAACTAGAGTTTTGAAACAATTGTTCTTATCCCACTACAAGTGTGTATAATAAATTCATATACACTTTTGATATATATATATATATATATATATATATATATATATATATATATATATGGTGGGGAAGATTAGACACTATAAGAATGATGATAGCACCGAAAGTGAACTATGTTCTAAGTATGCTCAATGCTAGTACCTATAAAAATTTGGAACAAATATTGTCTACATTTTTATGGTTCAATAAACCACCTCGTATTGCATTAAAATATCTTAAATCTCCTAAAAAAAAAAGAAGTTAGGCACACTGCATTACAGAATACGCTCAGCAAGTTGTGTGCCTAAATTCTAGTCAGTGCCAATTAATGTTCATTGTTGCTTGTTAAGTGCTGTTATCAGTGCTCATTAGCTTGTTAAGTTATGCACATTGTTATAGAATCTGATCAGCAGATCTCTAGGCGCACAAAATAGAATCCGTGGATGTTGTTTAAATTAGTGAATAGTTTTAAGAAAGGATGGGGGAGGAGGTTGCAGAATTTGATATTAGAATTAAATTGTCTGGTAATGTGTGAGGAAACCAATGTCTCCACTGAGCCCATTTGTGTTTACTGCAAAGTGTTTGATCCTTCTGTTCAAACATTTTATGCCCCTGGATAGTTTTGAGTTTCCTCTTAGAATCAAGATTGCAAGGTCACTGATAAAAACTGTTTAACCTTGAAAAAGATTTTATTGCAAGCTATAACTTTCTTTTATGCCATGCATTTCCTATCTATTGAGGTTTGTTTTTGCTTTTCTATCTGGCTTACCAGTGTTGCATTTTTCCCTATATTTTCTGCACCAGATGATGTACAATTGTAAATAAATGGAGATATGATTCATTTATGTTCAGTGTCATCCCTCTATCTACAACTGTTCGGTGTTGGGATATGTGAGGTAATATTTTGAAGCATGGTTTCTTGCAGAGTTTAATGACTTTTTCCCACTTTCAGACTTTGCGAGTTCATTTCTCACCAACTTTGAAACAAATATTCCCCCACTTCCCCCAGTTCTCTGTGCAGATCTGTGGGCTACACAGAGAATATTGAGAAAAGATCACATTTGTCTCAATTGAACATCTTCCAGTAGCAATGTTCGCAGTGGACAAACTTTAATAAATGTAATGGATGGGAGGTCACACAAATATGTTCAGACCATACCAATCTTTATCACCTTTTATGGCCTGTCTGAAAAAAATCATGTTTTTTAAAATTAAATTCAGTTCATCCCATCCAGCTACAAAGAAGAGATGCACAACCACCAAAAAAATTAAAAAAAAGTAGCAATGCTGCACCTAAAAAGTATGTAGGAATTATACTAAAACATGAAAAACATTTGAATTAAAAAAGTTAATAGAAACATAGAAACATGACAGCAGATAAAAGCCAAGGCCCATCCAGTCTGCCTATCCTCTGTAACCACTAACTCTTCCTTTTCCTAAGAGATCCCACTTGCTTGTCCCACGCTTTCTTAAACTCTGACACAGTCCTCGCCTCCACAACTTCCACTGGGAGGCCATTCCATGCTTCCACCACCCTTTCTGTGAATGAATGAATACTTACAGTACAAAATCATATCAATAAAACAGAATAACCTATCTATATATAATTTTATGTGCATAAAATAAAGGAGACTAATAACTTTGAATCCTTTTTCTAAGCTGTGTTAAGCAACTAGCATAGATTTATCACATGGTAGCTATTAACACAGACCCACAGAAATGATTACCACAAGTTAAAACAACTAGCAAAATAGGAGGTCCTTTTATAAATGTGCATTAGCGGTTTTAGCACGCGCTACAAGTAAGAGTGCGCTAAATGCTAGAGATGCCCATGTATTCCTATGGTTGTCTCTAGTGTTTAGCATGTGCTAATCCTTAGCGCGCACTAAAATGCTAATGTGCCTTTGTAAAAGACCCCTAAAACACTTGTACCAACTGCTTAATGCGGGTAGGAGCAAGGTCATGGGAGGTAAGGGAGAAGAGGTAGGGTATGGCCAGCAGTGACAGCTAGTGTGTGATTGGTGCTGAATGCTAGTTGTCACAACTGATATTTATGCAGCTGCAGCTAACGCCACCTCCATATAATGGATAACCCCTAGCAGAAGTACAGCAAAACTATTGTTAAGGTCAAGATGGCAATTTAAAAACCTGGAGCAGTACAGGGCAGGATCAGACAGAGAGGGACTGCTCCTGTCCCATGCTGCTAGAATACCAGGGAACTCTTGGTGAGTTCTGGGGGGTCCAAAGAGGGTAGGGAATAGTCACCTGTGACAAAATGCAACCAAAGACCGTAACAGATATTACGTGACCTTTCTTCCCCCTTTCCTTTCTAAGTTCCCCCCAACTATAACTACCATACATGTACCTCATTCTACCAACAATATCACTTTGTATTCATTCATATCATATATTTGTTCAGACCGTAATCGGCTAACGTCGTTAACAGTCATATGTAAGCCACATTGAACCTGCAAAAGGTGGGAAAATGTGGGATACAAATGTAACATATAATAATAATAATTATACTCTGGAAGGGGGAGTTCTCCAGAATGAGGGGTCCTGATTCTGAGATGGGGGGGATTGTGCTCCAAGAGGATTCTCCAGAAGGATTCTGCTTGGGGGACTCTGTACTCTTTGCTCTTGGGGGGGGGGGGGAGGTTATGATCTAGGGAAGGAAAACTGTCTGAGAGGGGTGGGCACTGAAGTGCTGGGGAGGAAATTGGGATGAGTGGAAGTGCCAGGGGCATCAGGAGAGCGAGCAACTGTTTTCATGGCTGTTACCTTTATTTGAACTTTATATACTTGGGCAAGTTGCATGGGTGCACTTGCGATATCTACTGAAGAATGGAACATGGGTCTGTGCACTTAAGGGTCTTCCCTGTGCATTAAATGTAAAGCAGATGCCAAGCACACTCTCTCTACATTAACAAAACAAGCTTGGAACTTATCACACTTAACTTCTATAGTTAAAGTGAAAAACTTACTGCACATTAGTAAAAAGGCCCCTTGATCAATATGGAGACCAAAAATTTACTTCTGCATTTTGAGTAGATGAAGGCAGGACGTCTCTCAACAGCTGGTTCTATATATCCTTAGGGCCTCATATACTAAGTTGCTGTAAGGTTTTGTATTACCACATAGTAGTTGCCAAAACTAAGATATGGAAACTACAAAACCTCTATTAAATGAAGGGGGGTTCACTTACACACATTTTGGAAATGTAAGCACAAACATGCAAATAAACACAGAAATCTTATATACCTCCAAAGAGGCTAGTGTAAATGAGTATGCATAATTTTTCAGGGGATAATTTTCAAAGCAGTAGTATTTGCACATTTCCATTCTGTACATAGAAAACTAGATCCATGCTATATTTTTCATATGTGCACATAGGTTATAAAATTACGCCCATAGTGACCATATTATTCCATTCAAGGTACAGAATTTGTTCCAGTAATTTCTGATGAAAACTTACTTTTATAAAGCACTTTTCCTTTCCTGTGATATACAGTATTGTTTTGTTTGCAAAAACTAATTACTAGCAGCTGGGAAAAGTGAAGGCTTAAAATAGTAACAAACAAAGCAGAAGCAACCTCAATTGATTAACATATGAGATTATTGTTTCTATTACAGTAAGTCACAGAGGTTACAGTTTTCATATAGTGATAGACCTTGAGGGATCTTCCTAAATTACATAAATCATGAAACACTGAGGAATTCTTTTATTTAAAACTGTTATCCGTTTACAAAGTGCAGATTGCTACTATCAAAGCTTCTGCTGCGCCTAGTTGCCAAAATCATGGATCATTCCACTGATTTCAACAGAATCCATGAGGGCTGAACAGCCAGTCACAGTTTTTGAATGTGAAGTATTGTGTGTTTTGCAAAGCATTAATGGTTGCCTCAAAGGTTTCACGCAGCTGTGGGAATCCAAAAGGGTTCTGAGAACAACATTAAACCACGTCAACTAGACTAGCACGGCCCACTGATGACATCACACCTCTCAGCAATATCTGAGTCAAGTGCTGATCTATAATACTGGATGAATAGAAGATACATATGGGATGAATTCTTTATATGATGCCCAAAAAACAATCTTCACCAAAAAGGGTGCTATTCTATAAACCTCAAAGTTAGGCACAGAAGATAGAATAGTGCTTACACCAGGGAATCGTGCCTGACTTTAGGCACGGCCATTGGCACAAACAGAAACGTGATGCAAATCTTTCTGCCTAAATTACATGCTTATCCCCTTTATTATATAACTACCTGCGTAAATTTTAGGATTGCCCCCCATTCCTCCCATGGCCTTCCCATATCCACACTCCCTTTTTGAACTCACATGAATTTATGCATGTATATTTTAACTGAATCTAATTAGAGGCAATAATTGCTTGTTAAGAAAATTACCAGCGCTAATTATCTCTTTATCAAACTGCACGTGTGCAATTTTTAGCAACTTTTATAGAATTCAGGGAATAAGGCTCAGGCATTTCTAGCAGATGAAATCTGAGAGTCTCAACTGCAGCTGTATAGACTTGAAATTTCATGGCAGTCAGGATTATTTTTTTTAACTATTCTGCTCCAACTCACAAATAAAGTCATTCATGTCAAGCAGGAAACAAATTGTTCATCAGGGACTGCTGGTAACTTGATTTATCCAATAAAGAGGGGTTGTTACTAATGTGCATCAAGGGAATAATGTGTTTATATCAAAATAACACATGTTCAATGGTGGAATTGTCTGTCCTTAATACACTTTTTTTTTTAAGTACAAGGCATGATAAATAATAATGAGATGCAAAGAATGCACATGCATGGAAAGCAGCTCTTTACTATGCAAAATGTTATTCATGGAAACATAACCTGAGCTTTGAGCTAGTGTTCTTTCCTCCACAAGAGCATCGGGTTGCCGATGTGTGGCTTGATGCTCTAATTAAGCCAATTTGTTTCAACAAGTATACTGCAGATGCTAATAAGAATCTGTTCTTTATGTTTTAACTTTTGGCCTGAGGTTTTAATCATGTTGCTCCTGTGCATTGTCAAAACTTATTATGTATGTATTATTGTAAGTTGCCTAGATTTGTAGATAGAGAGGATATAAGAAAGTTTTAAATAAAAAAAAATAAAATCTTAAAATGGCCAATTGTAGGAACAAATATCCCTCTTCCTCCAAAACCCATGATCAGAATCCCTCACTCCCCAGATCAGAACCATAGCTGCACATTCACTTAAAACACACTGTCTATGTCTTGGGTACAGAAGTAGCAGGGTTTTCAGATCATGCATCGACTTAAAAGCCCAGCACTCTCATATTGTTTAATTGCTGCTGCTATGCATCCTAGGTAGTTCCAGTGACAGCTGGAGAGGGGGGGGGGGGGGGGGGCGTGTATTCAGAGGAAGGTAGCTGCTGGACCACAAGGGGATCCAGGGGGAGGGGAAAGAGAAGCTGGAACAGCAAGGGGAGATAAATGTAGGGGAAATGTTGGATCGCAGAGAGAGAAATGAAAGTGAGGGAAATGATGGATCATGGGGATGAAGGACGAGATGGTGGACAGCATGGAGAAATAAAGAGTGAAGAAATGTTGAATTGGGAGGAATGAGGGGGAGATTTTGGATAAAAAAGGAAAAAATGGGGTACACTTGGTGAAAGACTAGGGAAGAAGATTCTGGGGAAGAAGAGAAATGGAAATCTATGGGTAGATGCATTAAAAAGTGGAAAATGAAGGGCTGGATAGAAATAAAGGGTTGGTGGAAAGAGAAGCAGAAAAATAAACAGAAGAAAACTGTAGAGAAAAGATCAATGCTAAAGATGGATATTAGGAAAGAAGTGAAAATAGGGGAGAAAAGAAATGTCAAATGGTCAGGAAACTCTAGAGAGAGAGATAAGAGAAGACAAAAACAAAATAGCCAGACAACAAAAGGTAGAAAAAATAATTTGGGATCTCTTTTACTAAGCTGCACTAAAAAGTGGCATGTGGTATCTATAGCGTGGGGCTTTCCCATGCACTGAGGCCACTTTTAGAATAGCTGAAATGGCTGCATTTCCCATTTTCTCTATTAATGGCCAATTAGCATGTGACTATTAGTCCTGGAGCCCTTACCACAACCTAATTACTAGGTGGTAAGGGCTCTGTGCTAACCATACACTAATCAGTTAGCATGCAGTAATGCAGTTGCACTGATTGATTAGTACTGGGCTCTCCTACTTTCCACCCCCAAAACATGCTCCTAGCAATAAAGCATATTTTCTCATTTTTAGCGCATGGGTAGCGTGTGTCGAACATAAAACTACCATGGAACACCTGAGCGCACCCCACGGTAGTAGATTATATCCTGCTTACCCAGCTTAGTAAAAGGATCCTTTTATTTGTAATTTATCAATTGGGATATGCCAGTTTCTAGAATGTGCAGTTTCTGCCTTTATAGTTTACACAGAACAGGAGAACATGCATCTCTTTCTAAGTCCCTAAGGTTGCACTGCATGCAGTCTGGCTTCTTAGGGGTTTATTTTATTTATTTTTATGGTAAGCAATTCTGTACTTGGTGAAGTCTATCTCATAGATGTTGTTTAGGGTAAAAATGGGGGGGGGGGGGGGGGGGGGGGGAGACAGTGCCCCCCTCCAAACATGGGTGCTAATGTTGAATTGGTTCCTCTCCTCCCATGGCCAATCTGATTCCCTTAACCTCTGTCTGACCCAAAATAAACAGGTAAACTGCACCTTTTTTAAATTTAGATTTTGCTCACACCTTTTCAGTCGTAGCTCAAGGTGAGTTACATGGCTCCTGACCAGTTAAATGGCACTTAACTGGCTATCCAGCATTATTCAGCGGGAGATCACTGGTTATCTCCCGCTGAATATTGTTGGTTAGTGCTTAGTGGGTTATATCATGTGATATAATCGGCTAGCCACTGATATTCAGTGCATTGCCAGTATAACATGATGTCAGTTCAATTGTCAGAATTAAATATGCAGCAGAATTATTGAAATATGTAGAATTGTGCCGAATCAGGTACCAATATAAGAATACAGTTTTAAAGGACTTATTGAAACTACAGCAGAGAAAATAGTTTGAATTTCAAGTCCCTCTTTCATCTCCCCCCTCCCTCTAGGGACCCTTAACAAAAGGACTGCAGCAGAGAAACTGGTCTGGCTTTCATCTCCCCCCTTCCTACCCTTAACAAAAGACTACTGATCAAAACCATTGTGGGTGTAAATATCAACACAACAAAGGATCAAAGATGGATAGCAGAAAACCAGACCTAGGAGTTACTACAATAAACCATGTGCTAGGATGCTTTTGCAATAAAACCAACATGAAGCCATAAAACCTTGTTGCCTGTGACCATTTGCTGGCTACAGACAAAAGACCCAGCACACATGTGCAGAAGATAAGGACTTATCATGTTACAACTACACACCAACCAATGAAACCAGGACCATAATGCTTTGCAAATACCCAGAGTCCAGTGCAAACCAGGAAGCAAATGATCCAGGACATGCACTCATTTCTCCCTGCAAACTAAGAATATAAAAGGAAGAAGTGTTCCACACAACAGAGATTCTTCTCTTCAGCTGCAACTCAGATCCATCTCTGCAGAAGCCCTGCTCCCTGCCATGAGGACCCCTCCTGAGACCAGGCGGCTCATTACTCAGCTCTGTAACAAAGACTCTCCTGTAAGTTAAATTATAACCTTAACTTTTGAACCGGCTACTTTACTTAAGCACAGATTCTCTGTAAGATCTCTTAAAAAAACACCTGGATATTCAATGTCGTTGACCGGAAATGGCCTGGCATTGAATATCCTGGCTCAGTGCCGATGGCAGGAGGCAGCCCGGCTACCTCCTGCAGTCTGAATATCAGCCCTAATATGTTTAAAGACATGGATATAGATGGGACATATTTTATGCACGTGATTTGTTAATGTTATTAGAACTCTTAGAAATACCATGAAATCCACTATTTAGAAATTATTGCTCTTTCAAATATTTGTAGTAACCTCTAAGTTAAAACTTGAAAACAGTGGGATGGAAGGGAGAGGGGAAAATATATTGGCAATGATGAGGGAACATTGGTAATAATAAGGGCAAAGGGCAAAGGACAAAAGAGTAATACATGTCACATATAAAGCAAGTATAGCAGTATTCTCAATGGAGAAGGGTAGTTAGTGGGGTTCCCCAGGGGTCTGTGCTGGGACCACTGCTTTTTAACATATTTATAAATGACCTAGAGATGGGAGTAACTAGTGAGGTTATTCAAAGTTATTCAAAGTTGTTAAATCACAAGAGGATTGTGAAAAAACTACAAGATGACCTTACGAGACTGGGAGACTGGGTGTCTAAATGGCAGATGACGTTTAATGTGAGTAAGTGCAAAGTGATACATGTGGGAAGGAGGAATCCGAATTATAGCTACGTAAAGAAAACCCATAAGATCAATTATGGGTGGATAATATTGTCCGACCTGTGAGTTGTTGTACCAAGCAGAGCGCTGCCAAGCCCGGTACTCAGACCAGGTTCTGCTTGGCGGCTGGAGAACCCCGGGTTTCACCTGCATTGACCGCCATTCCCCAGAGGTTGAGCCCTTAGGTGCGGGCAGCCTGCAGGGCTTACAAGATGGAGCAGGAAGCGGGGTGATGAACATGACAGCCAGACAGGCAGCAGGCAAGAGAGTGATCCAGGTACAGGAAGAGTCAGGAGGTCGGCAGCAGACACAAGAGTAATCCAGGTACAGGCAAGGTCAGGAGGCAGGCAGCAGACACGAGAGTAATCCAGGTACAGACAAGGTCAGGAGGAAAGCAGCAGACAGGAGAGTAATCCAGGTACAGGCAAGGTCAGGAGGCAGGCAGCAGACACCAGAGTAATCCAGGTACAGGCAAGGTCAGGAGGCAGGCAGCAGACATGAGAGTAATCCAGGTACAGGCAAGGTCAGTAGGCAGGCAGCAGACATGAGAGTAATCCAGGTACAGGCTACGTCAGCAACAAAGAACAAAATAGAGGAGAAGCACACTACTGAGTAAATAAAACCTACCGAAGTAGAAGCCGAAGCAAGGAGTCTAGGGAGAGCTCAGCTGATAAAATGCTGGCATCTGACATCAGCAGGGAGAAGGGGCACAGCCATAGCACATGAGCAGGGGAAAGAGGAACCGGAAGACCAATAGGAGAGAAGCAAGGAAAGCCAGGCAGAGGAAGAGCAGACCCAATTGGGTGGAAGCAAAGCAATCAAGGAGCCTGGAAGCCAGGCAGAGAGAGAGAGCAGAGCAAGGTGCATGGAAGCAAAGCAATCAAGGAGCCTGCAGCCAGAATAGAACTACACACACATGGCTCAGGGCTGTGCCAGTCAAGTGTGCGTGTCGACGCAACCCTGCACAGCCCGAGGACGCCACTTGCATTGAGGTAGGGGACATGACAAATATTGGCATTGCTGCAGTAGCGTCTATATATATTTTGTTATGGTGAAGGGATAAAATAAAAATGGTTAGTGGTGGGGGACATATATACTCAATAAGAAGATAATTTAATTATTTTGCAATGGGAGTCTTATAAAGACTTAGGAATTAAAATTAATGAAATTTTGATGTAATTTATGTATCAATTCATTAGCAACAAGGGGTAAACAAAATAAGAAGGGATTACTGGGAAGAGATGTTGAGGTTTAGTAAGGCATCTACATTACAGCAGAAAGAATGGTGACTTCAAAGGGTATTTAAATTTTGGTTTGTTTTTTAAGGTTGGGGAGGAGCAAAAGAGCACAAGAACGTCAGGAAAATTGGTGGGCTCCGAGCTGAGAATTGATGGGCAGCAAGGAGGAAAGCTAATTGAGGGAACTGAAGCAAGAAATTTTATCCCACCTAATCCCTCCCAAAATTTAGAAGACTGAGGGTTAGGATTGGGGTCTTGGGTAATTTTGTAGTTGGGATAGCAATGTTTAGGGTTGTTAGAAGGGTAGTTTAAGTCGCAACTGCGGTAATTTAAATGAGAAGTTTTCTAGCAGCCTTCATTTAAGGACAATGAATTTACTGGCTATATGGATTTTACAGTGTAATCTGCTTGTGTGCCAAACCGCCAGAAGCAGAAGTGAGGCCTTGACGTCACCGCAGGTCTCACTTTACAAGGTGGTTTACGGAGTATTAATATATTTAGTGGAATAAATAAGTGCAGCTAGGTCGGCACCGACTAGCTTTATAAAAGGTAATAAGAAAAGTGAAGGTTACATTGAAATATTGATGATAACATTTTTATTTATGTTGGTTATGAATTTTTGATTGATTAATAAAGCTGCAGCCAAAATTATTTTCCAATTTACAAGGTTGTCATAATATTCTTTGTTCATGTTTGTGTCAGGAACAGATGCAATGCAAGTGCCAATATTATGCAAGGTTCCATGTTAGGAGTCACCGACCAAGAAAGGGATCTAGGTGTCATCGTTGATGATACGTTGAAACTTTCTGCTCAGTGTGTTGTGGCAGCTAAGAAAGCAAATAGAATGTTAGGTATTATTAGGAAAGGAATGGAAAACAAAAATGAGGACGTTATAATGCCTTTGTATCGCTCCATGGTGTGACTGCATCTCGAATATTGTGTTCAATTCTGGTCGACGCATCTCAAAAAAGATATAGTGGAATTAGAAAAGGTGCAGAGAAGGGCGACAAAAATGTTAAAGGGGATGAGACAACTTCCCTATGTGGAAAGGCTAAAGTGGCTAGGGCTCTTCACCTTGGAGAAAAGACGGCTGAGGGGAGATATGATAGAGGTCTACAAAATAATGAGTGGAGAGGAAAGAATAGACATTAAACGTCTGATAATCTCTTTCCAAAAATACTAGGACTAGGGGGCATTCAATGAAGCTACAAAGTAGTAAACTTAAAACGAATTGGAGAAAATGTTTCTTCACTCAATGTGTAATTAAACTCTGGAATTCATTATCAGAGAATGTAGTAAAGGCGCTTAGCTTAGAGGGGTTTAAAAAAGGTTTGAACCACTTCCTAAAGGAAAAGTCCATAGACCATTATTAAAATGGACTTGCTTTCCCGTGTCTGTCTCAATAGCAGACTATGGACTTTTCCTCCATGAACTAGTCCAAACCTGCTGTTACCACATCCTCCAGGAATGAGTTCCATAACTTAACTATTAATTGAGTAAAAAAAATGTAATGGATTGAGTGTCCCCTAGTCTTCGTACTTTTTGAAAGAGTAAAAAAGTTGATTAACTTTTACCCTTTCTACACCACTCAGGAATCTATAGACCTCAATCGTATCTCCCCCCTCAGCCAACTCTTTTCCAAGCTGAAGACCTTTAGCTTTTCCTCATGTGAGAGGAGTTCCATCCCCTTAATCATTGGTCACTCTTCTTTGAACCTTTTCTAATTCCGCTATATCTTTTTTAAAATGTTCACATGCTAATGCAAACATTAACGCACAAACTCAACAGATAGAAAAATGCCTATTATATGGCTGTGATAGGAATTGGCTTGGTGCACTGGAAAGACTTGTATTAGGGCACGCTTAGTAAAAGGGCTCCTTTATTTTATATTTCATTTTACAATTCTTTAAGCAAACAGTACTGAGATAATACGAGAATAGGGCAAATCAAGTTCAGAAGAACTGAAATGAAAGATGAAGGGGAAAGTTAGAGTGCTTGCATGAGAAAGCAAAGAGGAAAAAGCAGCATCGAAGGAGCATCATTACTACTGGCCAGGAAGTAGTGTTATGAGCAGATAAAAGAAGCTGATTCAAAGCTCTTGAGGGACTGAGATGGCATGCAAAGAACTGGAGAGTGAGAAATAATGTCGAAAAGTCAAAGACCAGAAAGAAAGCAATGTGCCGTGAGAGATGAGGCACCTGAATTGAACAAAGATTCCCTACCACTGTAATAAAGCGCATCTGTTCTATGCTTTAAATCAAACACAGGGCTGGAATGCAGTAAAGCCGTCTGAAATAACTATTCTAAAAACCTGTACTTAAGAACAAGCAGTCATTCACATGGCACTTACAGCAGACTTGGGCAATAACAGCAGTCAAATTCAATCTTAGATTTGGAAGAATGTAAGGAGAATGATAATATTTCTATATTGAAGGATATTGCTCAAAGGAAAAAAGTGGAAATCCAGTATGCCCGAGCACTCTTTCAATCTTAGAGAGCACTTTTCTTTGTAATACATGTATCCACAAACTGGTCTCAATTAAATTTTAAAATGGGACAGTTTTCCAAGCCATTTACACAGGCAAATAGTGTTTGCTGTGGCACATGGCTGTCTAAAATCTTCCCGCCCTCAATGCCATTGAAAGCGTGCACATCTTTCCACAATGCATGTACTTTTAGCAACATATAGAGAAGGCGTTTCAAGGGGGAAGTACAGTTCAGGAGAAGAAAATAGCATGTGCAGATTGCCTTTTCAACTCTATGAACATTATTTTCTATGAAAAGCAAGCCTGCACAGGAAGGAAAGGTACATGTCCACAGCTACTTTATACCCGTGGTCCATTTGAAAGTGAAAATATACAATTTCCCTCTAAAATCTGGTGCAAAGTCTGTGGGTAGTAATGGAGCAACAAGAAGGTTCCCTACATTCAGACATTTCACACCAGATTCTATAAAAGGCGCTCAAAAATGGATGTCATAAAAGATTGGCGTTACGTGCAATTCTACAAAAGGGCACGTGCCTATGCCCAAACTTTGGGCATCCAAGTTGGGCACAATGACCCATTATTCTGTAACAATGCGCTCAACATTTTGGAATGCCCCTGACCCACCCATGCCCCTGTCTTTTGAGTTGCATGCACGCTCAATCTTGGCCAAGAAAAAAGGCCTTTTCTGCCGGTGAAATGAACCTGTGCACATCCAATACATGTGTCTACAACAGCGCAGGCCACGTTTTGGCACACCTTAGTAAAAGGGCCACTTTATTTTCCGGCACACGGCAGTAATCGGCATTGTACAAGTGCTGACGTTTATCGTCTGGTTAACGCGTGAGACGTTACAGGTAAGTGAATGGGTGGCAGTAAGGTCTCATGCCCAAAATGGACACATGCCAATTTTCATTTTGCCACATGTCCATTTTCAGCAAAAAAGAATAAAAGGCCTTTTTTTTGCAGGGATGCTGAAAAATGGACCTGCATGTGACCAATACACGTGTCTACACCAGCGCAGGCCACTTTTCGGTGCACCTTAGTAAAAGGACCCCTAAAGAACTTGATGAAGTATAATGCTAACAAAGCTGTGGATTTTTCTCTGATGTACCTAAAAATGAGGTCCTGTTCTTTTTGGATGACTGTGCACTACCTGTTAGATATCTATATCTATATATGTAATGCATATATATATATGCATATAAATGCCAGTATTCTACTACACACTGTTCTATAACCTCATGCCTAAATGAATGACAAGTAGTTTGAAGGTAGGCATACACACGAGTGGAGTTTGGGAGGACCGTGGACGAGGTACATAGTTGCACATATAATTTACAGAATACTGCAATTTAAAGAAAATCTTACAATAGACAAAAGAACCAGATGCTGACACAGAACATATTTCGCCTTTTGTAGGGCTGCTTCAGAGGCAAAATAACTGTTAATAAACATATAAAATCACTGTTAATATCAAATCATAAAAACCAAATACATAAAAGTAAATAAATACATGACACCACAAACATAAGACCATGCAAACAAAGGGGCCCTTTTATTAAGGTGCACTGAAAAATAGCCTGTGGTAGACACATGTTTTGGGCATGTGTAGAATCATTTTTCAGCACACCTGTAAAAAATGCGGTAACTGGGCGGTAATGGTCTACGCATGTAAAATGCCAATTATATTTATTTATTATTACATTTGTACCCCACGCTTTCCCACTCAAAGCAGGTTCAATGCAGCTTACATAATAATAAGGATTACAGAGCGTTGATAGAGAAAATATTAGTTAATTATAGCAGAGTAATAAAAAGAGATAGGTAGGTAGAGATGGGGAAGGGTGAAGGGAGTTTGAGAGGTATGAGCATTGGAGGAGGGGTAGAGGAGGCGGGAGGGGGATGGGACACGGAAAAGCATAGGGAAATATGGTGGGAGACGTAGTCTGAGTCATTGTCGTTGTCTTCTGGATATGTGTTGGGTAGATGGGTTCATAGGATTAGATTGGGTCATTTGGGTAGGCTTGCTTGAACAGATGGGTTTTTAGTGATTTCCGGAAGGGTAGATAGTCGCTGATTGATCGGATGGGTCTGGGGAGGGCATTCTAGAGTTGGCTGCCTAAGAAGACCAGGAGACATTTTGATATTTTATTTATTTATTTATTTATTTATTTACAGCATTTATATCCCACAATTTCCCACCCATGGGCAGGCCCAATGTGGCTTACAACAATCTACATAAAAACACAGCATGTCAGGGGTCAAACAATTAATGTCCTAGAAGTATAATGGGAAAAAGGCAAAGTGAGGTAAAGTAAAAGAGAAAAAGCAGCGGTGAGTAATGTGACACCAGGTAGAGATGCCTGGCGGGAGTGATGCATATGCTTTGCCAAATAGAAAGGTCTTGAGGCACTTATAAAGATTATGAAACACAAAAGCACAATCAAACACCAAGTAAAGGACAAACTTCTTGTACATCACACTTTGAACACTGGTCCCAGCTTTGAAGATTACAAATGTTGTGTTCTGGCTGCTCCAAGGAGAATTTTGAGAGGAAGGGATTTGGATACCTTGCGTCTACAAACAGCAAAAACTGATCATCAATTTTCAAGATTTCCCCCTCCCCCACCCCCAATATTCAAAACTATTTAACAGCTCCTGGTTAGTTAAATAGGGTTTAAGGGGTCCTTTTACTAAGGTGTGCGAAAAATGGCCTGTGGTAGTGTAGGCATGTTTTACATTTAGTACTGCTCCTTTATTTGCATGGTCATATTATAAGTTTGTGATATGTATCAATTTACTTGTGGAATCAATTGAACGCACTTAATGGGGAGTGGGAGAACAATATTGCAAGATAACAGAACTTATACCATACCTCACTATAGGGTATAGACCCACTGAAGCTGTTATAACTTCTTCATTGTGGAAGGAAAAAGGCCTCAAAGAGATCTCTGATATATAATCTTCAAAAGAAGTTACCGGGTTCTTGGCTGCGAGGTTAGTACTACGAGCAAAATGGAGAAACAAAAGTTTGCTTCTCCATTTTGCTCATAGTACTAACCCCGCCGCCAAGAACCCTGAAGCAGCAGTGCGAAACGCTGCCCACTGTGGGCTTGGAGGCAGAAGGGTGAAGAGGGCAACTTGCAGCACGGGGATTGCGTAGTGCTGAAAAGATAGAGATAGCGGCACCGTAATTGAATGCTGTCGACCTGCGACTTGGACACAGAAAAGATAAGTGTTCTAAATACACTATCAGTATTCTTAAATAGCGGATAGATTGTACCTGCTAAGAACAGAAGTGTGTCCTGCCTATATTAATACATAAGTACTTAAGTATTGCCATACTGGGAAAGACCAAAGGTCCATCGAGCCCAGCATCCTGTTTTCAACAGTGGCCAATCCAGGTCACAAATACCTGGCAAGTTCCCAAAAATGTACAAAACATTTTATACTGCTTATCCCAGAAATTGTGGATTTTCCCCAAGTCCATTTAATCAGTGCCGTAGCGAGGGCTAATGGCACCCAGGGCGGGTCACCGCTGCGCACCCCCCCCTTCCCGGGTGCAGCACGGCATGACTCCCTACCCTCTGTGGCGCACCCCCCCTCCGGAGTGAACCCCCCCCCAGACCGCATTCTTACCTGCGGGAGGGCCAATCCGCCCCGAGTGCACGTCACTCGGAGCTGCGTCGGACCCGCTGGTTCCCTGCTCTCTCTGCCCCGGAACAGGAAGTAACCAAACCTTTTTCAAACTCCGCTAAGCTAACCGCCTTTACCACATTCTCTGGCAACGAATTCCAGAGTTTAATTACACATTGAGTGAAGAAACATTTTCTCTGATTCGTTTTAAATTTACTACATTGTAGCTTCATCGCATGCCCCCTAGTCCTAGTATTTTTGGAAAGGGTGAACAGACGCTTCACATCTACCCGTTCAACTGCACTCATTATTTTATAGACCTCTATCATATCTCCCCTCAGCTGCCTTTTCTCCAGGCTAAAGAGCCCTAGCCGCTTTAGCCTTTCCTCATAGGGAAGTTGTCCCATCCCCTTTAGCATTTTCGTCGCCCTTCTCTGTATCTTTTCTAATTCCACTATATCTTTTTTGAGATGCGGCGGCCAGAATTGAACACAATATTCGAGGTGCAGTCGTACCATGGAGCGATACAAAGGCATTATAACATCCTCATTTTTGTTTTCTTGTGCTGGAAATAATAAGCATATAAGATTCCTTAAAAAGCAATAATAAAAGTATTCAATAGAGGAACACTAGAAGACTTGGAAGGTTTTTCTGGCCGATGATGAAGAGAGAATCACTTAGATCCGGTAATCTCTTTTGAAGATTATATATCAGAAAGCTCTTTGAGGCCTTTTTCCTTCCAGAATGAATAATTTATTTAACAGCTTCAGTGGGTCTATATCCTATAGTAGGGTATGGTGTAAGTTCAATTTACTTGTGTACTTGTTTTTTATGATTTGATACTAACAGTGATTTTATATGTTTATTAACAATCTTTTTGCACGTGAAACGGTGAAACAGCCTTGCAAAGGACGAAACACAGCCTGTGTTGGCATCTGGTTCTTTTATCTATTGTAGTAAATAAAATCCTTTTAAATCTAACATTTTATTTGCTACTACAATTTCATTCATTTTTAACAATCTAAATGCAAGAATTTACACCAGCTCTATTGCTGATAGATCTAGGGTTGTTTTTCCCTTGACAAAGCTATTTTCTGCTTCTCAAAGTACTGTGTCTTCTTCTCCATTGAGCTACGAAGTGTTATCTTTTTTTTTCCCATGAGAAAATTGTTTAGATTCGAGCTCTTTTGTTTTTTCATCTGAACAGGCTTTTGAAGAATTCTTCCTTTCATTTCATTTGAAGAGGTTTTATTAGAAGCAGTCATTGAGATTGTTGATTCTCTTCATCCTTCTGCTTCTTTGCCAGATCCTCGTCTTTATTGATGAATGTTAAAGAGGTGGCAGTTTAATCTTTTTTTTTTCTACCTCTTATTAGTAAGCCATTGAGCTCTGCCTCTGCCTGATGTGAGGCATAGAAATCTTAAGCCCTTCCTTAATTCAATTAATCTGAGGATTGGCTCTTCCTCATCTCTCCCCTTTCCTGAGACTCCAACTCAACCTTAGGGATCCAGAAGGCAATGGGGGCAGGAATGATTCCTACTCATTCCTGCCCTGGTGGGTGCCTCTTCAAAAATGGTAATCTCTAGGCATTGGTATGTCCTATTCTTAAAGTTGGTTTATATTCAACTGTGCCTGGGAATCATAGACCTGTGTCAAATTTGCCATTCTTGTCTAAAGTTTTGGAGAAGGTTGTTTTAACCCAATTGCTTTATTTTGCAGAAACATTTGGGATTCTGTCTGATTATCAGTCAAGTTTCAGGAAATTTCATAGCACTGAGACTGGTCTATTAGATATAATCGATGATTGTTGGAGATATCTTGATACAGGAACAGATGTTCTTTTGGTGGTGTTAGATTTGTGTGCAGTGTTTGTGCCTTTGGATGATTTGGTTATTTTAATACAATTGACTGAAGTTGATATTTGACGTACTGCTTTGCTTTGGTTTAAATCCTATTTGGAAGGTAGAACTCAGCAGGCTCTTGTACATTCAGATTTGTATAATCCTAAACCATTGTTTAGGATTAGACACCTCAAGGTGCCCTTTTATTGCCATTATTGTTTAATTTATACGTTAAGTCAGTTGTGGATATTGTTTTGGATTATGGTTTTCATGTTCACTCTTTTGCTGATGACATACAGTTGTATGTTTTTTTCGGTGATGGTCAGCTTGATAAATTGCTGTCTTGCTTGACAGCAGTAAAGGAATGGATGACAATGAACAAATTTCAACTGAATACAGCTAACACAGAATTTTTATGGGTTCATAAAGGAAGTTGTCCCTTTTCTCGGTCTGAACTGTTATGGGATGGTTCTATCATATCTGCTCTTCTTTTTATTATCTTTGACAGTTGAAATCTATTTGATTTTATTTTTCAGTTTCTAATTTTCCTCAGCTGGTGTATGCTTTTGTAATCTCTCATATAGATTATTGCAATGCACTCAGGTTTGCCTGCTAACAATTTGAGGTTAGCAGTCAGTACAAAATGCTGCCATTCATTTTTTTTTTTACTAGTTCTTCAAAATTGTGTCATATTTCTCCTGTCTTGTCCTCTTTGCACTGGCTGTCTATTGAGAACCATTGCTGTTTTAAATTGTTGGTTTTGGCTTTTCATGTTTTTCATTCTGTAGCAAAAAAAAGTATATGTGTAAGAAGCTACCTCTGTTTACAACTTGTTGTGCCTTTTTTGTTCTCAAGGTGAGAGACACTTCTCTGTTCTTTCTGTGAATTCTTTAAACTTGTGAGCACTTGTAAATGGGCTTATTCTTGCTCCTTGGTATTTTTGTAGAATTGTCTTTCTTTATTCTTTAGGAATATTGACAATCTTCTTGAGTTTTGCAAATGTATTAAAACTTGGCTGTTTAATTAGGTAGAGATTCCAGGAATTACATGCTAGCCTCTGCGCACGTAGTGGGCCTTTTACAAAGGCGTGCTAGTGTTTTTAGCACGTGCTAAAAATAAGCATGTGCTAAATGCTAGAGATGCCCAAATATTCCTAAAGGTATCCCTTGCATTGCCATACGTTAATCATTAGTGCACACTAAAAACACTACCCCGCCTTTCTAAAAGACCCCCTTAATGCTGTTATGAGGTATTTTAGATGATGGATTTTGTACTTTGCGATTTTTATTATGATGTTTAATGTAATGTTTGTTATTATGATTATGTATGTATATCTGTAACCCATATTCTGGGCATTATCTATAGAGCAGGCTAAATACATGAACAAATATATATATATATATATATATATATATATATATATATATATATATATATATATATATATATATATATATTTCTCCGAGGACAAGCAGGCTGCTTGTTCTCACAAATGGGTGACGTCCACGGCAGCCCCTCTGATCGATCTTCCTAGCAACAGCGTTTGCTAATCCTCACGCGTGCCCGCGATGCGCGCATGCACAGCCATCTTCACGCCCGAAATCGCTCGTGTTCGCTAGTCTCCTTTTTTCTGCAGCTCGGAACGGCTGTTTTTTTTTGGTCGCTTCGCGCCCCTAGGAGATCCCTCGCGATTCGCAGTCTTTTTTCTCTTTTAAAATTTACCTTTATTTCTAGTGTTGGCCCGTAAGTTTTCTTTCGTGGTTGAGTGCGGCTTTTTGGTGAGTTTTTGGTGCCCTTTTTTCACTATCGCGGATTTCGATTTTGCCGGTGTGATTTTTCCACCCATGTCATCGAAGCCTTCCAGTGGCTTCAAACCGTGCACCCAGTGCGGCCAGATAATCTCTCTCACTGATAGGCACGCTTCTTGCCTTCAGTGTCTGGGGGCTGGGCACCATCCCCAGGCCTGTAATCTCTGTCTTCTTTTGAAGAGGAGAACTCAGGCGGCGAGATTAGCCCAGTGGAACAGTTTGTTCGGGACTTCATCCGGCGCGTCAACATCCTCCGTTCTGCGGTCCTCGGCATCGGAGCCTTCGGTACCGCGCCCATCATCGACTTCGGTACCGCGTTCATCGGTACCGGCATCGACATTGAGGTCTTCGGTATCGAAGTCATCGTCTGGTGCAGCTGCGAGGCCGGGATCGTTCCTCGTGAGGATGTCGTCGGAGGGTGCTTCGATGTCTGGAGTGCAGGTGAAGGCTGTCCATTCCCCTGCTTGTGGCGGTGAGCCCATGAGCAGGTCTTCGCCTGTCTCGAGGGCTCCCGTGGTACAGCCCCCCCCCCCCGGGATCGACCCTCTTCGGACCCGGACCTGAGGAAACGTTTGGATTCGACGTCTTCCTCTTCGGTACCGGGGGGGTACTGAGGCCGTGCGTCGTGCTAAGGCAAAGAAGCACCGGCATCGGTCACCCTCCAAGCGTGGTACCGAGAGCTCTGGGTCGCCGGTACCGCCGGCACCCAAGCGTTGACATCGGGAGGACCACTCATTCAGGAGGTGTCGATGTGTTCCCCTGTGGACAGCCCAGTACCGCCTCCATTCCCGGAACAGATTCGCAGCTCGTCGCCGATACCGGCCCCACCGCCTTTCTCCACAGCCTCTCTGAACAAGAGCCTCAGGGCCGTCCTTCCAGGGATCCTGGAGGAGCTGTTTCGCCCTTCTCCTCCAGTACCGGGGGTGCTTGCGCCGCCGGTGCCGTCGAGTGAGGCGACGGCTGGGCCCTCGTCTGCGGTGAGGACGCGTGCCGGTGCCGGACGCCTCCCAGGAGGGCTCCCCGACGACGTCGATGGAGGGAGCTCCATCGTCTCCGCTACGGGAGTCCTCTTCTCGACGCTCCCACCATGGCCGTGTTTCCACGGAGTCGAGGCGGGTGCAGCTTCAGACTGAAGTCCACCAGCTGGTGTCCGACACTGATGAGGAGGCCTCGTGAGAAGCAGAGGAAGGCGTCGGATATTTCTCTGACGAGGAGTCTGACGGTCTTCCTTCTGATCCTACTCCCTCGGCTGAAAGACAGCTTTCTCCTCCAGAGAGTCTCTCTTTCGCGGCCTTTGTCCGGGAAATGTCTACGGCAATTCCCTTTCCTGTGGTCACGGAGGATGAGCCGAGAGCTGAGATGCTGGAGCTCTTGGACTATCCTTCGCCACCTAAGGAATCGTCCACAGTACCCATGCATCATGTCTTCAAGAAGACATTGCTGGCAAATTGGGTGAAACCCTTAACTACGCCCCACATCCCCAAGAAGATCGAATCCCAATATCGGATCCATGGGGACCCAGAGTTGATGCGGACTCAGTTGCCACACGACTCTGGTGTGGTGGATCTGGCCCTCAAGAAGGCCAAGAGTTCTAGAGAGTATGCTTCGGCGCCCCCGGGCAAAGACTCTAGAACCTTGGACTCCTTTGGGAGGAAGGCCTACCATTCTGCAATGCTCATCGCCAAAATCCAGTCCTACCAGCTCTACACGAGCATACACATGCGGAACAATGTGCGGAAGTTGGCGGACTTGGTGGACAAGCTCCCTTCTGAGCAGGCCAAGCCCTTTCAGCAGGTGGTCAGGCAGCTGAAGGCGTGTAGGAAATTCCTGGCCAGGGGGGTCTTTGACTCTTTTGATGTTGCATCCAGGGCCGCTGCGCAGGGTGTGGTGATGCGCAGGCTCTCATGACCTGGAAAATCGAATCCAGCAGCGGATGCCCCTTGCCGGTTGGACAATGTTTTGGGGGAAAAGGTCGAACAGGTGGTTGAACAGCTCCACCAGCGGGATACCGCTTTCGACAAGTTCTCCCGCCGGCCGCCTTCAGCATCTACCTCTTCGGGTAGACGTTTTTATGGGGGAAGGAGGACGGTCCCCTATTCTTATGGCAAGCATAGGTACAATCCTCCTTCTCGCCAGCCTGCTGCTCAGGCTAAGCCCCAGCGCACTCGCTCTCGTCAGCAGCGCGCGCCTCAGGCCCCTGCGGCTCCCCAGCAAAAGTCAGGGGCGGGCTTTTGACTGGCTCCTCCAGAGCATAGCCGATGTCCCAGTATCTGTGCCGGACGACCTCCCGGTCAGAGGGAGGTTAAAATTTTTTCACCAAAGGTGGCCTCATGTAACCTCCGATCAGTGGGTTCTCCAAATAGTCCGGCTAGGATACTCTCTCAATTTGGCCTCCAAACCTCCAAATTGCCCACCGGGAGCTCAGTCCTTCAGCTTCCAGCACAGGCAGGTACTTGTAGAGGAACTCTCCGCCCTTCTCAGCGCCAATGCGGTCGAGCCCGTGCCACCGGGGCAAGAAGGGCTGGGATTCTATTCCAGGTACTTCCTTGTGGAAAAGAAAACAGGGGGGATGCGACCCATCCTAGACCTAAGGGCCCTGAACAAATATCTGGTCCGAGAAAAGTTCAGGATGCTTTCCCTGGGCACCCTTCTTCCCATGATTCAACAGGATGATAGGCTATGCTCTCTGGACTTAAAGGATGCCTATACGCACATCCCGATTCTGCCAGCTCACAGGCAGTATCTTCGATTTCGTCTGGGAACACGACATTTTCAGTACTGTGTGCTACCCTTTGGGCTCGCCTCCGCACCCAGAGTGTTCACCAAATGCCTGGCCATAGTAGCGGCTTCTCTACACAGGCTGGGAGTGCATGTGTTCCCGTACCTCGACGATTGGCTGGTAAAGAACACCTCCAAGGCAGGAGCTCAGCAGTCCATGCAGGTGACTATTCAACTCCTGGAGCTGCTAGGGTTTGTGATAAATTATCCAAAGTCCCATCTTCTTCCAGTTCAGAAACTCGAATTCATAGGAACTCTGCTGGATTCTCAGACGGCCCGTGCCCACCTTCCAGAGACCAGGGCCGACAATCTGCTGGCCCTTGTCTCCTCGGTGCGGGCGTCTCAGCAGATCACAGCTCGGCAGATGTTGAGATTGCTCGGCCACATGGCCTCCATGGTTCACGTGACTCCCATGGCCCGCCTTTTTATGAGATCAGCTCAATGGACCCTAGCCTCCCAGTGGTGCCAGGCTGCTGGGAGCTTAGAGGACGTGGTCCGCTTGTCCACAAGGTTTCTCCTCTCCCTCCATTGGTGGACAATTCGATCCAATTTGACCCTGGGACGTCCCTTCCAGATTCCTCAGACACAAAAGGTGCTGATCACGGATGCGTCACTCCTGGGGTGGGGAGCGCATGTCGATGGGCTC
This sequence comes from Microcaecilia unicolor, assembly GCF_901765095.1. NCBI lineage: Eukaryota > Metazoa > Chordata > Amphibia > Gymnophiona > Siphonopidae > Microcaecilia > Microcaecilia unicolor. Next base: position 180,532,333 of record NC_044032.1, on the reverse strand, counting down.
CACACCCAGAGGAGTTGGTCCGTCCAGGAACAAGGTCTACAGATCAACCTCCTGGAGTTGCGAGCAGTCTGGAACACTCTGAAGGCTTTCAGGGATCGGCTGTCCCATCAAATTATCCAAATTCAGACAGACAACCAGGTTGCGATGTATTACATCAACAAGCAGGGGGGCACCAGATCTCGCCCCCTGTGTCGGGAAGCCGTCAGCATGTGGCAGTGGGCACGCCGGTTCGGCATGTGGCTCCAGGCCACATATCTGGCAGGCGTAAACAACAGTCTGGCCGACAGATTGAGCAGGATCATGCAACCGCACGAGTGGTCGCTCAATGCCAGAGTGGTTCGCGAGATCTTCCAAGTGTGGGGCTCCCCCTTGGTGGACCTCTTTGCCACTCAGACCAATCACAATGTCCCTCAGTTCTGTTCCAGGCTGCAGGCCCATGGCAGACTGGCATCGGATGCTGTCCTTCTGTATTGGGGGGAAGGCCTCCTGTACGCGTATCCTCCCATTCCTCTGATAGGGAGGACTTTGCTGAAACTCAAGCAAGACAGGGGAACCATGATTTTGATTGCTCCTTTTTGGCCTCGTCAGATCTGGTTCCCTCTTCTTCTGGAATTGTCTTCCGAAGAACCATGGAGATTGGACTGCTTTCCAACCCTCATCACGCAGAATGAGGGGGCGCTTCTCCATCCCAACCTCCTGTCTCTGGCCCTCACGGCCTGGATGTTGAGATCGTAGACTTCACCTCCTTGGGTCTGTCAGAGGGTGTCTCCCGTGTCTTGCTTGCTTCCAGGAAAGATTTTACCAAGAGGAGTTACTTCTTCCTCTGGCGACGGTTTGCTGTGTGGTGTGATGGCAAGGCCCTAGATCCTCGCTCTTGTCCTACACAGACCCTGCTTGCATACCTTCTAGATTTATCTGAGTCTGATCTTAAAACCAACTCTGTAAGGGTTCATCTTAATGCGATTAGTGCATACCATTACCACGTGGAAGGTAAGCCAATCTCTGGACAGCCTTTAGTAGTTCGCTTCATGAGAGGTTTGCTTTTGTCAAAGCCCCCACTCAAACCTCCTACAGTGTCATGGGATCTCAATGTCGTTCTCACCCAGCTGATGAAACCTCCTTTTGAGCCACTGGATTCCTGTCATCTGAAGTACTTGACCTGGAAGGTCATTTTCTTGGTGGCAGTTACTTCAGCTCGCAGGGTCAGTGAGCTTCAAGCCTTGGTGGCTCATGCTCCTTATACCAAATTTCATCATAACAGGGTAGTCCTCCGCACTCACCCTAAGTTCTTGCCAAAGGTGGTGTCGGAGTTCCATCTGAACCAGTCAATTGTCTTGCCAACATTCTTTCCCCGTCCTCATGACCGCCCTGCTGAACGTCAACTGCACACATTGGACTGCAAGCGAGCATTGGCCTTCTATCTGGAGTGGACAAGCCCACACAGACAGTCCGCCTAACTTTTGTTTCTTTTGATCCCATCAGGAGGGGAGTGGCTGTGGGGAAACGCACCATATCCAATTGGCTAGCAGATTGCATTTCCTTCACTTACGCCCAGGCTGGGCTGACTCTTGAGGGTCATGTCACGGCTCATAGTGTTCGAGCCATGGCAGCGTCAGTGGCCCACTTGAAGTCAACCACTATTGAAGAGATTTGCAAGGCTGCGACGTGGTCATCTGTCCACACATTCACATCTCACTACTGCGTTCAGCAGGATTCCCGACGCGACAGTCGGTTCGGGCAGTCGGTGCTGCAGAATCTGTTTGGGGTTTAGAATCCAACTCCACCCCCCTAGGCCCATTTTTATTCTGTTCCAGGCTGCACTCTCAGTTAGTTGGAAAAGTTTAGGTCAATCTCAGTTATGTCCTCGCCGTTGCGAGGCCCTATTGACCATGTTTATTGTTTTGAGTGAGCCTGGGGGCTAGGGATACCCCATTTGTGAGAACAAGCAGCCTGCTTGTCCTCGGAGAAAGCGAATGCTACATACCTGTAGAAGGTATTCTCCGAGGACAGCAGGCTGATTGTTCTCACCTACCCGCCCGCCTCCCCTTTGGAGTTGTGTCTTCCCTTGTCTTGTTTTTGCTTGGTATGGGACTAGCGAACACGAGCGATTTTGGGCGGGAAGACGGCCACGCATGCGCGCATCACGGGCGCGTGCGAGGACTAGCAAACGCTGTTGCTAGGAAGATCTCCGATCGGAGGGGCTGCCGTGGACGTCACCCATTTGTGAGAACAATCAGCCTGCTGTCCTCGGAGAATACCTTCTACAGGTATGTAGCATTCGCTATATACACACATACACACACTCAGTTATGCTATTATTCTATAAAGGAAGGTAGGCACCAGATAAGTGCCCTCTAGGTATGTTTCCCTACAGAAACGGAGGCCTTATTTGGCAGTTTGATCCCTAGAGATTACCATATTTGAAGAGGCACCCACCAGGTCAGGAATGAGTAGGAATCATTGCCTTCTGGATCCCTTAGGTTGAGTTGGAGTCTCAGGAAAGGGGAGAGATGAGGAAGAGCCAACCCTCAGATTAATTGAATTAAGGAAGGGCTTCTATGCCTCACATCAGGCAGAGGCAGAGAATCCGTCTAATTTACTAGTCACCAGGGATTAGAGGTCCCTAGGGGGTGGTTTGAGGACCTCTGTATCTCAATGTAAACATATATTTTACAGGTTGTTTAAACTCTGTACACATCAGACAAACAGACAGATGGACTGACCCTCACAAATAAGTGTTCTCTCTTTTTTTGAGAAACATGTCTAAAAATAAAAACCATATACTTTACTCATCTAAGATATATGCACTAAAGTTTTGCAATTGCCATACAACTCTTTAAAGCAATTCTAGATTGTAAAAATCAACTTAATTCACAAGAGAAATTGGTCCATTATACCAAAAAAATTGTCCATTACGCTGTATCAGAGCACATTTCCAAACGCTTTTCGGCACCTTGGGATATGTTAGAAATAAAATAGCTCTGTAGAATGATGTGTATGATTTTCCAGCTGTAACAACAGTCCATCAGGAACTAAAGTCACAGTTCCAAGCACCAGAGCGTGCACAGTCAATGAAACTAGTGACACTGCAATCTGAAGTCACAAAGCCATTCAATAATTTTATGAAGGTTAGTCACCATAGTGCATCTCACACTAAATAGCCAAAAAAATCCCAAATAAAAGTTGAAATCTGATTGCACAGATGGGTAAGTTTCTCAGAAGCAATCAATGTTTCTATGTGAAGTGTATCACAGAGACAGGGCAAAAAGAACCTATTACTGGATGTGCTGGATTGGGTGCCACATTTTATTACAGTAATACAGAGCCAAATGAAAACAATTTGAAGTTTGCAGAGGGCAATGCATTTCATGGCCCTTTTATAAGAATGTGGCAAGGTGTTTGCCCTATGTCATAATTCTCTGCTTTAGTTATTGATTCCCTCACATGCATGTGGTTTTCTGGATTATTACCTAAATATATAGAGTACACATTTCTCATGCTTACACACTATAAATATTAAAAAGAAAAGCTACAGCTGTTTTGGGATCATGAGGAGAAGAGGTGTGAACCAATGCCTTGCATTTATCAAATAACTAGATAAAAGAATCCATTAAAAAATGACAGGATTTTGTAGTTCAAATATTTCATGGTTTACTACATGAGCTGATTTACAGTAGAAAGATACTGTAGGTGTTATATACTAGCTCTGGAAATGCCAACATCCATTACTTGTAGGAAACAACTATTCTTAGTCAAAAAGGAATTATGTTTGACAATCTGAGGTTTTTTTTTATTTTTGTGATAAATAGGATTGATTGAACAGCTCTTGACATTCTGTAGGTAGCATGAAAATTTTCTTTTTCTCTGAGAAAATTTCACTTTACACTTGTGACAGCAGTTCTTGAACTTTACATCAGAAAGTCTTTCTGGTTTAACATTTAAGAAATAGCAAAAATCACAAACAACATTTATTGGAGCCTGACTGTGCCATAAAATTGAGAGAGGCAGGTGGCACCTTATTGTCTAACCAATTTATTGAAGCATGAGCTTCGTTAGATGCAAGACTGTTCCTTGAAAGCTCATGCTTCAATAAATTGGTTAGTCTATAAGGTGTCAACTGCCTCCCTCAATTTTGTTACACCAGACTAACATGCCTACCCCTTTTAAATATTTTTTTTCAAATACGCCATGGAAGAGGTGATTCCTGAAATGTGCTATCTGTTATCTTGCGCTGTGATGAAATATTTGATTTAGCTTCTTTCTGAATGTTTAACATGCTTCAGCTTGTTATTTATTTATTTATTTATTATTACATTTGTACCCCGCGCTTTCCCACTCAGAGCAGGTTCAATGCGGCTTACATAGTAACAGGGATTACAGAGTGCTGATGAAGAAAAAATAAGTTAAGTATATCAGAATAAAAAGAAGTAAGTAGGTAGAGATGGGCAAGAGTGAATGGAGTAGGAGAGGTATGAGCAAGGGTAGGTGAGCAATGGAGGAGGGGTAGAGGAGGGGTTGTTTCCCCCTGGGGGGGGAAGTTCTATATATGTCACTGAATACATTCATGTGGAAAAAACTACGCTTACTGGTATTCTATGAACTTCGCCTAAACTTATGTGTGGTTTATAGAAGACATGTGGCACCACCCCCTAAACTAAAATTTAGGTGCGACCATTTACATCAGCTAAAAACTGACATAAATGTCTATGCCTAACTTAGGCACAAATCAAACGTATTCTATAACAGTGCATGTAATTTTTTAGGAAAGCACATAACCCGCCCCCTGCTCTTCCTATGGCCACACCCCCTTCTGAGAGCCGTGAATTAGAATTTACACTAAGCACTTTATAGAATATGTTTAGAAAGTTGTGTGCATAAATTCTAATTAGTGCCAGTTAGTGCCAATAATTGCATATTATTGGCCAATTATTGGCTTCGATTGGCTTGTTAATCAATTAAGTTGAGCTCACAATTTGGCTGCACTGCCAGATTTGTGTGTGCAATTTTAGTTGCCAAATATAGAATTCCTCCCTTGATGCTCTCATCTTCTTTAAAATCATAAATTTTCCAATAAAGGCCCCCTGACACTTTTCTGTGAGAACATATGATCACAGATTGTTTTTCCTTCAATTATGCAGATATCATTTGATAACATGCTAATAACCATAACGATCAGCACTATGGGGGTAATTTTATAAACAATACAAAAGCTGTTTGCTGTCAAAACTGAACTTATACAAGTGCACATCAAACCCACAGACAGAACACTTTTTTTAAAAATATGATAGTTGTCATCCTTGCCATTTGAAGACGAGTTTGCCATATTCTCAATTTTTGAGATACTGAAGAATCTGCAACCATTATAAGATTATAAGAGTCAGGCCAAGGATTTGAAGAAACAGAGGTACCTTAGTAAGGTGTTAAAACATCATATAAGAGAGCCAAATACAATAACCTGAGTTATTACTATCTGACAAGAAAGCAAGTACAATAAAATAACAAATACACATATGTTATGTATCCTCTGGTAGTTTTGATGTGATGTTAAAAATCATTGGAGGATCATTCAAGTTAATCCTCTTTTCTTTTCTTTTTCCTTTTGCAGAGACCTGGTTGAGAATGGTATTTGCACGTGGGAAGAATTAAAAGAAATTTTATGCCCTGCAACTCTACTTACCATTTAACCCCAATTAGAGAATACTATTGTTTTCACTTTAAAAGTTGGAAACTGTAATACATGCGAGATCACTTGGCAGTTAAAAGATTTGTTAATCCTGTGGGTAGGAAGACATATAGTTTAAGAAATTTCACTAACTGAAATAGTGATTTTGAAATCTTATGTAGAGGGTCATTTTCAATATGACGTCTAAATCCGATTTTGGATGTTTTGCTGAAAACATCCAAAAATCAAGTGGTGAACATAGCCATTTTTGAACCAGAAAAACATCTATCTTCTTGGTTTGAAAATGGCCATTTACTAGATGTTTTTATGCTCAGTGTGTCTATCTTTTTGGACCATGTTTGGAAAAAAAAAAAAAAAGGTCCAAGGGAAAAACTCACAAAAACAAGCCATTGGGATGTATTGTGGGGGAAGGGGGGGCGGCATTCTTAGTAGATTGGCTACACAGACATCCCAGCAGAGCAGTGGGGTACCCTAGGGGTCACTGCACTAGACTTCACATAAAAGGTCCCAGGTATACATCTCACTATTGCTCTCTTATATTGTATTGGGAGCCCTCCAAAATCCACCAAAAACCTACTGCACCCAACTGTACACTGCTACAAAAGCCCTTATGGCAGCAGGTGTCACCTATATGTGTGTACAGTGGGTTTTTGGTGGATTTTGGACAGCTCACACTTTCCACCACAAGTGTAACAGCAAACATGGGAGATGGGTCTGGGTTCCCTTTGATACAGTGCACTGCACTGACCACTAGGCTACTCCAGAAACCTGTTTGATGCTCTAATAGGACTGGTCAAAACATCTAGAGCAGTTATAGAGGCTGGTATGTACTGTTTTGTCACATCTTTGTAACTTTTAACCCTGAACATTTTTGTTTTGTTCGATTATGGCAGAAAAAATGTCCACGTTTTGGGAATGCCCAAATCCAGTCCCTGACATTCCCCTTTGTGATTTGGATGCACTGCATATGAACTGCATAGAAGAACATCTTAAAAATAGGTTTTAAAACTAGCCTCTTTGTGCCACTTTTTGGACATTTTACTGTTTTGAAAATGACCCCCCCCCCCAAGTGTCCATGTAGAAAACGCTATATTGGAAAAAAATATAGATATTTTAACCCATTAGTGCCCAGTGTTCCCATATTGTTCCCAAATATGGGAACATTGGGCACTAATGGGTTAAACTCATCATAGATGAACATTGACCAAGTTTACAAAGGAAAAGGAGGGAAGCACCTTTGGTTGCACACTGCATGGATAGAGGACATGGTTTTTGATTGATTGAAGTGTTTTGCCATATGCAAGGGGTAGACATCAAGACAAGATTTTGTCACAGAAAGCAATGGTAAATTTAAAGGCTGTGATCAGGAACTGAATGGTTTCAACATCAACATTGAATGGAAAGTCTTTTTTAAAATATTTGTTTGATTATGCTTCATTAATATGGGATCTGGGTTTCAAGAAGTGAATACTTTAATGTACTTTTTTGGAATGTACAGATATCAGCAGAAAATGCATTTGTTTAATAAAATGTGATCTAGCCTTAAGATGCTCAATGATTAGTTTAACCACAACGTCTAGTACAGGTGCCATCTTGAACTTTTTGTTGTATGTTTTAGTATGATGCTTTTGAGCAGGACTAAGGGAGGAAGTTATCAACATTAGCTACCATTAAGATGGGTTATTTTACCACAATATCCTCAAAAAGCATGAAACATGCTGTTTGCTAACAAAGTGGTTAACAGCTTATAAGGGGCTACAAACAACTCAAAATTTAAATAAACAAGGCCTCAAAGCTCAGAGAGCATGGATCTGACCCAAATGTGTCAGTTTTCCCAAAGGAATTCCCAGATATTACCACTGATCTCAATAAATCATCAAACTCCAGAAAAAAAAAAGAGAGCAACCAAAAAGTCCCAGAAATGGAGAAAAAAGTTGCTCATCAAAAAAAAAAAAAAAAAGGAGAAAAATAGCCAAACCCCACTCAGTCTGTTTTAGTCATCAAAAAACAAAAATTTCCACATCAAATCCCCATTAGTCCCAATAAATACTGCTAGTGATTTGCAAATTATATCAAAACTAGTAAAAAAGGCCCGTTTCAGGCAAAGGAAACGGGCGCTAGCAAGGTTTTCCTCCCCCCCCCCATTCCAGACCCCTCCATCACCCCCCCAGTTCCAGACCCCCCCATCAGCCCCCCTCTAGTTCCAGACCCCCCACCCATTTCCAGACCCCCCATCACTCCCCCCACCAGTTCCAGACCCCCCCCAGCATTCCCCCCCAGTTCCAGACCCCCATCACACCCCCCACAAGTTCCAGACCCCCCATCACTTCCCCCACAGTTCCAGACCCCTCCATCACTCCCCCCAGTTGCAGACCCCCATCACTCGCCCCTCCAGTTGTACCCCCCCATCAGACCCCCCCCATCACTCCCCCCCAGTTGCAGACCCCCCTCTGAAGCTAAGTGCTTTTTTTGATTGAAATCTGAACCTGATTTTATAAAGTATAAGAGAAAAATTTGCTAAAAATTCTTAAAATTGAAATTTAATTAAAATGGATCAAGTGAGGAATACCTACCCATCACAAAAGTGCCTGGCTCACGTTATTAGCCTGTGTGATGGTGATAGGAAAATCTGATGGATCTTAAAAAACGCAAATAATACCCTTTTACGAATATAAAAGTACGGTTGAAGTATATTGAGAGCTGGGTAATATTTTGTGAGATATAGTAATACCCCCCTCTATCATGGCTAATGGGGCAAGGTGTAGGGGAGAAAAGGTAACCTCCATTGCAGAGGGCATCAACTGAAGTTGGTCTTTAAGGAAAAGCCAAGTCTCAGTTAGAGTAAGATGCAGAATATGAGAGATAAAGAGGTTATGAATGTAGGCATGATTGTTGGAGACACAGTGGACATTCTACAGGGCACATGAGAAAGGAAAAGAAGAAAGAGGAAGGAGAAGAGTAGGAACAGGATTGGAGACGTTGCAGTTTGATCTGCATAGGTAGGGTGACATTTGATTTAGGGGCCAGGATTGGGATTTATATCCTCAGTAGAGAGGAGGAAAAGAGCAGTAGAGTACAAATAATGCTAGGGGAGGCATACCAGCAGTGACAAAGATGACATGAAGCTCAAGAGCCAAAGAAAGGGTAGAATAGAAATTGGCTGGTGAGGTGAAGAAAATAGAAATGATCAGTGTGGTCTTGAGGCATGCAGTGTTCTCAATGAAATGTAAGGTAATAAATACAGATACAGTAATTGTGGGGATATTTATGACACTCATAATTTTTTATTGAACTGCACTGGTTTTTCAGAAAATAATCCCTGAATTTTAACTGTTTGAGTTTTATTGTTGGAAATAGGCTTTGACAAAACAAATGATAGTGGCTTGTGCTTGATAATTACCAACAGAATAAAAATCACAGCTCTTACAAGTAAGGTTCTTATAAAAAAAGCAACTATTTACAAACTTTAAAAATGTTTACTTTCCAAACATATCACTGTGGTCACAAAATATTTCTCAGCAGAGTGGCATTGGAAGGGCACTTTTAATTTCCATGGGTAAAATATTATATTATTCACAGATGTGGGTTTTAAAAATATTGCCCACCCTATATGTGGAGGAACTTATGTATGCATGTGCTTTTAACCTAGGGATGTGCATTCATTTTAAAACCAATGGTAAAATATGACAAATGAGACCATTTTTGGTTTGGCTTCTTAAAATAAACTAAAAGACTGCATGGTGTGAAAATCATTTGTTTTCAAATCCATTATTCAATATGGGTCAGGAAAACAGCCTATTTATTTATTTGGTGGGAAACAGTGGAACTTTCTTATGGAGATATAACAGAAGCAGGAGTCATGTGATAAATTATGTTGAAATTTTTTGACAGGTAGCTAAAAGAGCTTATCCCTGCCTCACTTCTTCCCCACCACCAATGGTGTCAACAGGAAAATGAAAACAGAATGCAAGAATATTTTCTGGTCTTTTCTTTCCTGGGTTTCAGAGGGATAGGATGGCTTGTTAGCTACAGGCTAAGAGAGTTAAAAATAAAAAGAGGTAAACATGGAAAAATATCATCAGTCTTAGAGAAAAATAAAGGAAATATCACACTCAGAAACAAGAGGCTCAGGCACAGAAAGAGTTGCCTGATTTAGTCTATGTGTCAGAACAAAAATTTAGGCTGCGTGTGTTGTAACTCTAGACTGTACAAGAGAAAACAAACTCCATGGCGTGGTACTTCACTGTGAATTAACAAAATTCTGGCAGAAAGAACAGAGGAAAGCAAGACAAAAGGCACACACACACTGTCCCCAGATTCTATATAAGACATTCAAATTCGGGCGAGCAAATTTAGGCACAGATCCTGGATCTGCACGTAAACTAAATAGTTAATAAGCCATTAACAATCAATAATCGATGTTAATTGGCAGCCATTTGGATTTACATGTGGATCTGCCCTGTGCACTATTCTATAAAATGTGTGCCTACATTTTATAGTGCACAACTCAAAAGGGGACATGGAAATGGGAGGGGCATGAACAGGTCAGGAGCATTCCTAGAAATTAGGCATGATGTTATAGAATAGGGTCATTTAGGCACCTAACTGCCATTAGTTGCCCAATGGTTAGTGCAGCGGGCTTTGATCCTGGCAACCTTGGTTCAATTCCCACTGCAGCTCCTTGTGACCTTTAGCAAGTCACTTAACACTCCATTGCCCCTGGTATAAAAAACGTAGCTTGTGAGCCCTCTAGGGACAGAAAAAGTACTTGCATATGTCTAGTAGCACTATAGAAATGATTAGTAGCAGTAGTTGTAGGTTTCTGCAGGCATAAGTGCCGCACCCAAAGTTAGTTGTGAGGTTTGCACTAAGCTAGTATTCTAGAAAGGACACCGTGTGGAGTGACCTTTACAGAATACAATCTCACACGGATCTTCCCAGCACCAAACTTTGTCCGCTGTTTACTGAATTATGCCCTGTATGTGTAAAATTCTGTTTTGCATAAGAGCTGAAAATGGAAAATGGGATGTCCAGGTCAGGACATTCAAATTTCCACAGATATTTTACAATTTCTATTCAATGGGGAGCCTTTTCTAAAATATATATAAGAACGCTGGCAAATACAGCAGGACGGGTTTTAATTCACAGGTCTATATATTATAGAAAAAGAGTGTGGCATCTCCTTATTAAAGAACTAGCACTTGTATGTGTAGGTGACACAATGAAAACACTTAAATGCCACCAATTAATAAGGAAAGCTGCAAAGGTATTTCTTTTAAACTGTAATGGCATCAATAATGCACAGGGAGTTAAGGGCATTATCTGATTCAATGCCTCATCCAAAGCCCTGGCTGAAATGAACGCTTATATAAAGGAAATGTTGGCTTCTGAGCAGGTGCAAAAGCTGATGGAGAAATTAATTAGCATATACATATATCCTTCTATGAGGGCTGTTCTATAAATGGATGCCTGCTTTCAGAATCCATGAGGAAGTATGGTGAGACTCTATTCCATAATGGGCACCCAGATTCTGTTATAAAATATTAACCAGTGGCTGACCTGCCATTAGGCCATCTGAGGTGGGGACCTCAGGTGGCACTCTTCTGAGGTGGCATCTCCCCCCTTTCATTCCTTCCTCAACTCCCTTCCTTGAACTTATCTTTTTTTTTGTTTTGTTTTTTTAAAAAGCAGCAGCAGTGATTCCCACAGGCTGCCCTGCCGCCAGTCCCGGCCCCTTTTCTCTACTATGGCCCGCCTCTGAGGAAATAGGAAGTTACTTCAGAAAGGCGGGTTGCAGTAGAAAGAAGGGGCCAAGACCGGTGACAGGACAGCCTATGAGAATTGCTGCTGCCGCTGTAGCCACCACCTTTTAAAAAACAAACAAAAAGAAAAGTTTGAGGAAGTGGGTTGGGGAAGGAACGGAAGGGGGCAGATGTCAGATCGTGGTAGGGAATGGTGGAGGAGGAGCCTAGGCGACATCTCATTCCTCGCTTCAAGTGGCAGATTGTCTTGGGCCGCTTTTGATACTAACAAAACCCAGTATCTTGCATGCCTTACATTTATGTGCCACAGTTACACCAACCATACAGCTGGAATAATTGCAGTCATATAAATGCAGTAGGAACATTACAGTATTCTGTTAGTTACATGCATAGGTGGGAGCCATGCCAAGGCTCCACCCATGTGCATGCCCCCTTGCATTTACACACAATGCCACTTATGTGTAGCCTTACAGAATACAGGTTAGGCATCCTGCCAGCACTAATACACATATGTGTACACTTACCTGTGAAAGTGTTGGTATTCTGTACACTGATGTGCACAAGGGATGCGGATACGTATACTGATCAATTTTCAGCCAGTGGTAGTATTTTTAAAAGCTGACTGTCACTGGCTAAATTAGACCTAGATATTCAATGACAGGCCATGGCATTGGACTGGCATTGAATATCTAGGCATGATATTGGCCTGGCAATGACATTGAATATCCGGGCATGACCGGACATGAGCTAGCCTCTGGTACTTATGTTGGTCCCAGCTCATATATAGCCAGGACTTGCATAAGACATTTATGTGAGTACTGGCTGAATATTGTCCAGGATCCGCATAACTACCAGGTCACTGATTTGATTCCCCTCCCCCAACGTCCTGGTCTGACCCCCCCTTTCCAATCCTCCTAATCTCTTTTCTGATCTCCCACCCTGTATTCCAATCCCCTGCTCCAGTCTCTCACCCCCCCCCCCCAATCCAATCACTCCAATCCTCTTATCATACACCCTTCCAATCCTCCAACCCTCTCAGATCCAAATCCCTTCAATAAGTTTCTACCCCAAATTCAAGCCTGTCCACATGTGGAAAACCAAACCCTCCCCACACCTATCCCGGTCCCCTCCTTGGAACCCCAGAACCCCCAGGACTTACTCAGAGGTGATCCCTGGTGTCTAGTGGGCTGGGATGAGAATGGTCCTGCTCTACTCCTGCCCCATCTAGGTCAGGTTCCAAAATGGTGGTTCCCACTTAAACCATGATGAATATCGACCCCATAGTTTTTCTGACTCACCCAAACCACGCCTTCAATATGCTCCCTTTGAATTTAGGCATCCCTGCCATCTACACATATTGATAGCAGCTTTCTGAAAGTGATATTAACATGTGTGTTTCTAAAATGATCTTCAAGGTCTGGCACATTGTATGGGTTAACAGAAGTCAATGGCTGCCCAGTGTGCTGCACTGTTAACACATCCTTGGAAGATATGGCAGAAGGGCATACACACATTAGAACATAAAAATTGCCATAGTGAGTCAGACTAAAGGTGAGTCCAACCAGCATCCTGTTTTCAACAGTGGTCAATTTAGGTCAAAAGTACTTGGCATGATCCCCAAAAGTAGCTGATTCCATGCTACTTACTCCAAGGATAAGCAATGACTTTCCTCTATGCTGCTGATCCTAGGCTCTCACCCCTACATTTTGGGTGAGTAGGTAGCAGTATATGGTTGCCAAGGGGTAAGGGAAATAGATCAAGCATTTCAAGCCAAAACCAAAACCCATGAGCCAGGTCTCTTCCCCACTACTTTATGGTCTTGTTGCACTCTTGAATTAGTGGGCGGCAGCTGTATATTTCAAAGATGGAACTTGGCTAGATAAAGATCAATTTGATTGACACATTAATTTATATGAACATCTGAAGATAATTTGTGTGCACTAAAATATTTTAGGCCCCCAAATGAATTGAATGCACACTAATAAATGCATGTCCCTAATGTTAAGTTTAGACCTGCCAAATAGCAAATGAATAGTGCTGGCATGGTGACCACAGTATATGGACAGCGGTATTGAATGCACATACTAAGTTAAGCATCAGCACTTAATGAAGTATAGTTACTGTGCAGGCTGAAACATAAGAGGATTTTCAACAGTTACTCATTTTGGTTAAACAAATGAATATATGATCCCTATATTAAATATTTATGTAATCTACTTGTATCCCAGGTCTCACCCGTGCCCTGCCAGCTCAGCTCGGAGCACCCCGAACCAGACCCGGGCCACAGGGACAATTCCTTTGGTTCACCCACACTCCTCCACTCGATACTCCCTCACCTCCAGTTCACTCTATCTTTGAGCTTGGGAGTGGGTTCAGTGGTCCAGAATTGCGATCCAGGGCTCTGGGAGTCTGTCACTCTTTGAGGGGCTGAGCTGTACCCTCAGCCCTCCTCTCAGAATAACCACTCGAGGCCATTGGAGCCGCCACTGTGGGTGCTGTGGGTGCTTGAGCACCCCCAATATTGAGAAAATTCCTTGTATGTGTCCAGGGAGGGGTTATTTCCATTGAGCTTAGCACCCCCAATAATTTTAAAAAGTTGGCTCCTATACTTGAGGCTCCAAGGTCTTTACAAGAATGCAACTTTATTTATAGTGGAATTAAAAAAGGAACAGAGAAGGGCAACGAAAATGATAAAGGGATGGGATGACTTCCCTATGAGGAAAGGCTAAAGTGGCTAGGGTTCTTCAGTTTGGAGAAAGAGATGGCTGAGGGGAGATATGATAGAGGTTTATACTGAGTGTACTGGAACAGGTAGATGTGAATCACTTGTTTACTCTTTCCAAAAATACTAGGATTAGGGGGCACGCAATGAAGCTACAAAGGAGTATATTTAAAACTAATTGGAGAAAATATTTCTTCACTCAATGAGTAATTAAACTCTGGAATTCGTTGCTAGATAATGTAGTAAAAGCAATTAGCTTAGCAGGGTTTTAAAAAGGTTTGGTAATTTTCTAAATGAAAAATCCATAAGCTATTATTAAGATGGACTTGGTAAAATCCATTGCATATTCTAGGATAAGCAGCATAAAATCTGTTTTGCTGTTCTGGGATCTTGCCAGGTACCTGGATTGGTCACTGTTGGAAACAGGATACTGTGCTTGATGGACTTTCGGTCTGTCCCAGTATGGTAACGTTTATGTTATTATGTTCCAAAATTTCTACAACAGGCAGCAACTTTTAAACCAAGCTTAACAAATCCACCTTATGATATCCCAGTCCATTCTGGTTCTTCTGTTTCTCCTCTTGGGAGCACCTTTGCAACTCTTCCCCTTAAGTTATTTAAAGAGATGCTTTGGGCTCTGGGCTATATACATATGTACAGGGCTCCTTTCCAGGCCTATCCTGTAGAGAGATTTTAATCCCAAAAGCTGTACTCCTCCTCTTAGCACGAGTTAACTCTTGCTGGCTCAAACCCCCTTAGTCTAACCCTCTTCCAGAAGTGACCCACTCTTAGTCCATCCTGGTCCTGGGACGAGTTCTCCCTAGGTCCAGTCTCCTACTCCCAGGCTGGGCCTCCTTCTACCCACCCACAGTACACTAGTCTCCCGGTTGCCACGCTATAGAACTGCAACCTGCCCCTCACAGCCAGCAGTACTCTTCTTTTACAGGATTCCCCTTCTCCCCTCTTGGTCTATGGCAGGGGACATTCAGGCAACAAAAAAAAAAACCTCTGTTAGGTATGATTCTCAACTTTATGACCTCCCAAAACTCCTCCTCCCCTGCCAGTCAACAGTGCTTGAGCACTATCTGTATTCACTTTATTTATCAGACTACTCCTCTTGGGCTGGGCTTCATCCCACTCTGGGGCATCCCACTCCCCTCCCCCCTCCCCCAGTAATCCTCAGGGGAACTGACAGTAATCCTCAGTATATTGGGGGATTACATACTTAAATGGATAAAAATAAGTAGATAGCACTAAATATTGATGCTATTTGCTTCTCATTTGCTTCACCCCTAGGATGCCTCCAAACCATCCCTATTTTAAATAGATATCTCTTGGCAGAACACAGTTGTCCAGGAAAAAATTATGTGGCTTCCAGTCCTGAATTTTTAACAATATGATATATATTTGCATGACTAAGTTCAAAGCTAAGGATGCAAATCAAGGGCATTGTCATGGGTAGACCTTGGTGGGCCATGGTCCCTCCAGTTTGGAATCAGCCTACCCAGTGAGTGACAGCAGAACAGAGGAACGAGAGGAGAACCAGAAGCAATATCAACATTCATACTGCCTAGTGCCCACCAATGTTAACCCTAGGCCACACCAATCAGTCCTGGCATATATTGCTTTCAATACTGACCTCCACGGGGGGGGGGGGGGGGGGGGGGGGGGATTCTATGTATGGCATCTACAAAATCAACATGGAAAACATTTTCACCTAAACATATTCTATAAGTGGTGCCTAGATTTAGGTGCGGTATATAGAATACGTTTAGTTGATATCCCAGCACCTAAAACTATGCACTTGCATTTATATTTTTTTTTAAAACATGGTGTAAATCCCAGCACGTAGCTTTAGACGCAGAGGGCCATATTCTATAACTATGAACATAAATTTCAGAATGCCTACAAAATGCCCATTTCCCCACTCATAACCATGCCCCTTTTTGTCTGTACCCATTAGAAGTTAGGTGCAGTGCATTGCAAGATACGCTTAAGGGCCCTTTTACTAAGGTGTGCCGAAAATACCCTGCGCTGGTGTAGGCACGTGTATTAGATGCACGCAGGACCATTGTTCAGCACGCCTGTAAAAAATGCCTTTTTTGGGGCTGAAAATGGAAGTGAGGCAAAATAAAAGCCAGTGTGCATCCATTTTGTGCCTGAAACCTTACCGTCACCCATTGACTTAGCAGTAAGGTCTCACGTGTTAACCGGGTGGTAATCATCAGCGTGCATACACTGACAATTACCGCCCGATTAGCGCCACACGGTAAAAAATAGAAATTATTTTCTGCTTTGCGTTTTGGACGCACGTCAAAATTAGAATTACCACCTAGGGTATGCGGTAGCCTGGCAGCATTGTATGCATGTAGGCGCCTACATGCCTTAGTACAAGGGCCCCTTAGTGAGTTGTGCATGTAAATTCTAATTACTGCCAATTAGTGCTCATTATTGCTTGTTAAGTGCTATTATCAACACTACTTAGCTTGTTAAGCCAATTAAGCTATGCACATTATTACAGAATCCGCCTGGATTTCAGCACAGATCTCTAGATGTGCTACATAGAATCCAGGGGCATATGCTTTAGGCCACAGAAATGATTTTTCTTTCTTCTGACTGTCTGAAAAGCATCAATAACATTATTGTTCAGCAAAACTTCCAAATGTCCTAGCTTTCAGCCTTCAGAGGTAATAACATTTAAGCTTAAAAGAACCCTTCAATGAATTTGACTTTATGATTGAAATCCGTTTATAAATACCTGGGCCATGGGTTGTACTGTTGAACTCACTGTGTTCAACTGAAAATCTGCTGACATATTTTATGACAACACTCAATATTCCTTTAACAATTTCCTTTCTGATAATTCACATAAGTACTATGTACTCCAGTGTAGGGAACTGAGCTTTCAGCTGATTTACTTGGACGAGATAGGGAAGATGAGGCTCACCAGAAGTAACAAACAGATATTAGAAATCCAGTGGGGAACATTTTCAAAAGTACTTATAAGTACTTACAAAAACTGCTGAATTAGACTTAATTAATCTGAAATATTGATCTGTAAAAGAAAATCATTTCTAATATTAGGAAGCAATGCTTTTCCAGAAATAAAATGCAAGCTGTTATAAATGCTGCATATATTATCTGTTGCACTACTATGATTTTATTTCTAATAGTACTTCTTAATTTTGCATTATTAATTGATGAAACTTAATTCGAGCACATGTATAGCATCTTTACTTGCAGTATAATTAATTCTTCTTTGTCATTTTGTGCTTTACAGAAAGATTCAAAACACTATTTCCCTTATCTCGATTTATTTATTGTGGGCCTAAAATTAAAACAAAACCAAAATAAAACCATGAGCATCTACATTTATGCTGCAAAGATATGCTGCTAAATGTGTGCCCTATTGTTAGCATAAGCATTTAGCTGAAAATTCATTTTAAATAAGGAGTTTTGAAGTTATGCTTGATTGATACATTATGCACATAACTGATATTATATTATGCTTATGGCTGATATTAAGTGGCTTCTTTACAGTTTAGGCAAAGGAGCCTTAACTTGGCTGAGCCATAAGAGCAAGGGCAAGGTTAGGCTTAAATGAGATAATGGGGGTGGGGATGAGATGGAGGGAAAAGGAAGCTTGGATGGTATGGGATCAGGGATTTCAGGATTCTGATTGGTACAGACTTGGATTGTCTGCACCAGTTAGAATGCAGCATGAGAATGTGCTTGGTGGGCTCCTAGTGAGAGTTTTTTTTGTGTGCTTTGTGAGGAGCCCGGGCAGAGGGGTAATCTTTGACCCCTCAGCCCACCCCTATGTTGGTCATGGGTAGGGATTTGGGATTGTTGGCGGACAGGGGGGAGGGTGAAGTACTTAGAGAGCAGAATTTTTGAGATCCATTCCTGTTAGAGAGGTAATTTTGACGTATGTTACCGGAAACAGTATCACTGAATCTGTGCAGTACCATGAATCCAGGGGAAACTGGCAGGTCTAGTGTGACCGCAGACTTGCCTAGGAGAGGATGGGAGTTAAGACAAGCTTGCTGGAAGCTGTGGTTAGTTTGTTACCATCTAACCAACAAGGATGTTTTTGGTTATTGTTAATGAAATGATGTTGGGAAGATTGGATTGGGAAAAGAGTGGAATGCTTTAAAGTTAAATAAAGCTGTGGCCAGTTATTCCCACATAAAGGTGTGAGTGTTTTCTTCACTTTTTACTATAAGGTAACATTAAAATGAGTACTAAGATATACTGAAGTATCTCAGAAATGTTTTTTTTAAAGATTTGATGCATTTGAGTAAGCAGGATAGTTTATATAAAATGTGTGCTTTACAATCTGGACTAATGACGGTTTATGGCTTGGAAATGCTCAGTAAGAATTTTATGATCACTGAATCAAGCCCCTGAGGTTCAACTCTTATATAAACTGGTATTTTCTGAATGAGTTGCACTGAAGGGCATTATAAATTTAGGCCTGGCATTTATTTGACTAGATTTATGAGTATCATTTTTGAGCTTAGTGCTGAATATTAAGCTGCCTTTTTGCCTCACCCTAAGTCCACTCCTGTTGCCACCCACTTTTTGTGCTCCTACATTTAAGAGTTTAGTGACATTTTGAGTATAAAGTTACACACTCAGCCCTAGTAAGTTTTCAAACAGGTCAATTTATGAGTATAATGCTTAAAGGGGCCCTTCTACTAAAGGGCGTTAAACACTTCACACACTGTTAATATACTGAAACAGAATACCATGCTACCGTCTTAAGCGGTTTTGCGGTAATTTGCCTGTTTCTGTGTGTTAAACTGCACATTACAATATTTTTCTGAATATTCAGACAGGGGGTTTGGCAAGGATAGACAGTGGACGTGAAAGCATTAACTAGTTAGTGTTATACTTGTCACTTACAACACACTAATGACTCATTTCTGTACATGGTGCCCAAATTTGGGTGCCAATAAAACTTAGCACTAAGTGCTATTCTATGAATGGCGCTCAGAATTGGGCACTGTTTATAGAATAGCGTTTGTACCAGGTTCTGCTCCCAATTTTGGGTAGAAGGACTTACACCAACTGATACCTGGTGTAAATTTTCACACCTAAATTAGGTGCAGATTTCCAGAATTCTATAACAGTGCATGCAAATTCCAGAAACAGCTATTGTTCGCCCATGCCCCTCCCATGGCCGTGCCACCTTTTTGGATCTGCGTGGATCCCGGCATCTAAAGATGTGTGCACAAATTTTAATTAATGCCAATTAGTGCCGATAATTGATTAGCACCCAATTTGCGCTAATTGGCTCATTTATTTATTAAACTGTGTACGCAAATTGAGTGCACATCCAAATTTGTGCATGCACTTTTGAGCACCATATATAGAATTATGGCATAAATGCCTAATGCAGAATTAATGCAGGACCAATTACCGCCTCCTAAAGAGGAGTCACTAAGTTCATCCGCATTAATTTGGAGCAGGTACTGCATGTTAATCAGAATATTAATGCACTCCTAATGCCCCTTCTTGATGCAGCATTAGTTCTGGGTTTGCCGGGCATTAAAATTCCACGTTATAGCAAGTTAAACCCAAAACGTAATACATTTTACTAGAAGGGACCCAAAGTTAGGAGCATAAATCCTTTGAATATTGGGCCCTGCATTTATTTATAAAAATTTGCTTGACTGCCTTTCAAACAAGTTCTATCAAAGTAGTTTATAAAATGAAAATCTAAGGAAGAAAAAAAGTGACAATAGAATGGGAACTACTGAAGAAAGGTAAAAAAAAACTGTGAAAAAGGTATTTTACGAACTATTGATGCTATTCTGGTTGAAACCTTATATGACCTTTAATAGGCTCTGTACTGTATTTTGAGCTATGGTTGTGTCACATTTTGATTTTTGTAATGGACAATGGCCCTCATTTTACAAACTCTATTCACACTGATACATGTACAAACCGGCACTTAAATGTTAATGTTGTATAAACATCTAACTCCCCATTTTATATAGCTGGGATAGGCACATCTCAAACCCCAGAGCAAATGGCAAAGAGGCACGGTCTGCATATGTTTTGGGTGAGACAAGGATGTGGCATATTCATAGAGGTTTATTCCTCATTTCATAAGGGGGCTAAAGATCTGTGACCCAAAAGATCAACACTGGGAGTTACACCTGCTACCAAGCACGTTTAGGATTTGGAAACAGCAGCTATTGGAGATTGCCGTGTGGGTTTGCCACCTTCCTCACGCAGTGGGCCACCCCCTCCCAAAAAAAATCCAAACTAGAAAAAGAAACTAGTCATTCGGAGAGCACTGGGATAATAATCAAGCTATGGGGCCCTTTTATTAAGCTGTGTAGGCGCCTATGCGCGCCCAACGTACGCCAAACTGGAGTTCCTGCCTGGATACCACATGGCCCTTGCAGTAATTTCACGTTTGAAATTGCACGTTTGAAAAAATATTTTTTATTTTCTGGCGAGTGGCAGCTACGTGCGTCAAGTGACATTTAACATGCGTATACCATTACCACCTGGTTACCACATGAGACCTTACCGCTATGTCAATGGCTTGTGGTAAGGTCTCAAACCCAAAATGGACACACGTCAATTTTCATTTTGCCGCACATCCATTTACGGTAAAAAAAGAAAAGCATTTTTTATAGGTGCACTAAAAAATAATTCTGCGCGCACCCAAAACACGTGCCTACACTACCGCAGGCCATTTTTCAGTGCACTTTAGTAAAAGTTCCCCTATGTTTCTAAAATCACAAAAAAATAACCTGTTATGTGCTGACTTGAACCATGGCAATATTCTATACATTAATTTTTTGAAAATGGATGTTTATGTTGCCCACACTTGGTGCATAAACATCTATTTTTCTGTATTTTAGAACAGCCTCTACGTTAGAAAATCTGTTTGAAAATACTGCTGAAACTGGAGACATCCTGACCTGCACATCTCAATTCTGACTTTGATAGCCTTTGTAAAATGGAGCCAATTGTTTGAGGATAACACTATACATACAGCACTGCATGCTTAGTGTTACTATACATATAGCAATATACAAATAGTGCTACATGTTTACTGCTTGCGCCATAACCCAGCTAGAGATCTTTCCATTTAGGCCCGAGATGGGCAGCTTCCATGGTGAGGGACCCTCATAGATGCTAAATACTACAGGCCCGGTATTTAGCCGGCAGCGCATTTGCTTTCCGCTGCCAGCGTTCAACCTGGATACTTAATGCCAGGCCATTTCCAGTGACTAAAACTGCTAAACATTTAACCAGTTAAGCCAATATCCAATGCTAACCAGTTAACTTTTTAGCACTTAAAGATAGACCTGCTATTTTTATGGCCTCTTTTAACTGCTAAACATAGCCAGTTAAGCACTAACTGGCTATGTTGTGCGATATAGCTAGTAGCTGATAGCCACGGATATTTAAAGGGAGGATATCTGCGGTTAGTTGCCGATATGCTAGTCAGTGGCTGTGTCTGGCCAGTTAATTAGCTTTGAATATCACGGGTGTATGTATAGGGGTAGGATATGCCCGTGTTTGCCCATGTGGAGCCGGTTTCTGTGTATAGGCACCCTTTTTGGACATTCTGGATTTCCACGTTTACCATGGTGGCATTTTGTGAGATCAACATTTATCTTCTATACAGTTTTCATTCTTTTTAGATGTTTTGGGAAGAAGTGGAGGTGGAGATACACCAATTTTACTATATGCTTTCAGCCCTGGTAATCTAAAATATGTCATAAGCTCGGCACATTTTCGCTAAAACATCTATATTCCAACATCTATAACCTATCTAAAATGATACTGCACATGTCAGTATACCTGATGTTACACATAGACCATTACAGAATAATGGGGTCCCAAAACACTAGCTTCTTTATTAAGGCTTATGATACTGTGAGCGAGGGTTGAAGGTGGGTCTTCACAATAACCCAGCCGGAAAATGTTATAAACATGAAATAAGTGTTTTATTAACCTAAATCTGAGGCCTGTTACTTCACAGGCCTAGAAACAAAGTTAAAATCTATCTTCAGAGGGGAAAAGGCTTAGCATGGGCCTGTGGCCAACAGGGCCCAAAACACAGTCTATGGCCTGTGACTGCCACGTCCCAAACACAGTTTGTAGTTTCTCTCATTCTCTTTTTGGATTTCCAGGTCTGGCTCCAGCCAGACCTCAGAACAAGGTTCACAAATCTTCAAATAAAAGATTGACTTACTTCAGCCAGGACACAGCAGCTAAAAGTATTCAGTAAAGGCGTATGCTGAGATGTCAGTTCTTCCTTCCCTGGGCTTCCTTATCCCCACTTTGGCCCTGCCTTTTATACTTCCTAGTTCCTGTCCGTTTAGCTCCACCCCTCCCATCTCACTTCCTCCCTGGGCAGGACTAGTGGTTTTAAAGTGGCTCAGACATAGGCGCCTGGTATAGGAGGCTTGGGGAGGCTAAGCCTCCCCAGCCAAAGCGACGGTGGTGTGCTGGAGCAGGCTCGCACCGAGCCGGCTCTCCTCCCTCCCCCCTTCCCTCCGGATCCGGTCACCAACCTGACTCGTCGAATTCTTCGAGGCAGGCAGTCTCGCCTGCCCGCCCCACTGCCAGCGCTGACTGCCCCCCCGCTGGCGCTGCCGGCGTTCGCACTTTAAAAATGGCTGCCGAGACTGCCAGAGGCCTCGCGAGACTTCTGTAAGTCTCGGTGGCCATTTTGATGCGTGAACGCCGGCAGCGCCAGCAGGGGAGAGTCAACGCTCGCAGCGGGCAGGCAAAACTGCCTGCCCTGAAGAATTCGAAGAGTCAGGATCCGGAGGGAGGGAGGAGAATTAGCGGAACAACTCGGGAGGGGGTGGCAGGGGAGAGAAGGGAGTCGCTGGGCATGGGTGGATGGAGGGGAGAGAACCAAGGGTCACGCTGGGTATGGGTGCATGCAGGGCAGGGAAGAGGAGGGTCACTGCTGGACATGGGTGGATGGAGGGCAGGGGAAGGAGGGTCACCAGGCATGGGTGCATGCAGGGCAGGGGAGAGGAGGGTCACTGGACATGGGTGCATGCAGGGCAGGGGAGAGGAGGGTCACTGGACATGGGTGCATGCAGGGCAGGGGGAGAGGAGGGCAGGGGAAGGAGGGTCACTGGGCATGGGTGGATGGAGGGCAGGGGAGAGGAGGGTCGCTGGGCATGGGTGCATGCAGGGCAGGGGGAGAGGAGGGGAGAGAGAAGAAATGCTGGACATGGATGGAGGGGAGGAAAAGTGAGGAAGGAGATGAGATGAGGGAAAAGGAAGAGAGGAGAAAAACTGCACATGGATGAAGAATATAGGCAGAAGCTGAGGACCAGAAATGAAGAAGAAAGGAGGAAAGGAAAGAAATAAATGGAAAGGAAGCCCTGGAAACGGAGTTAAGAGGACAGATAGCAGCTGAATCGTATACTGGACCAGCATGATCAGAAACACAGTCACCAGACAACAAAGGTAGAAAAAAAATCATTTTATTTTCATTATAGTGTTTGGAATATGTTCACTTTCAGAATCAGGTGCTCAACATTAAAAGTTTATAGTTATTTACTTATGTATAGCATTTTATCCCACATTAAACATGAATTAGGATGTTTTGTGGCTCTATATGAGAATTGTGATATATTATGATCCCTTGTTTCATATTGTTGACAGTCTGCATTTTCCGTATGGGTGGTATATTGGTGTATTAGGTTCTGCCCAGTGTAATATTTATGTACAGTAAGGTTCCGAGTGTGTTTTTGCACAAAGTTTTGCATAGTGTTTTGCAGTTGAGTGATTGTGGTTAGTATGTGCTTTGAGCAACCACTTTATTCTTTGACATATGATACATAGCTAATATCTAAATTTAATAAAAGGTATTAATTGTGACTTTTATTTTTATTTATTTTTTCTTTGTGTTATCAGACATTTATGGATTTAAGCTCCACCCCTGGCCCCACCCCTATCCCCGCCCCCTTTAGCCTCCCCAAACAGTTGGGCCACCGACCGCCTATGGGCTCAGACTACCTGAGAGATTATTCTGAAGGGTGAGGGGCAGTGTTCTATAAGCCCCCTCACAAGGCTATACTAGCTGCCTTGATCTTTAAGATCTGAGAGCCAAACTTTAATGGACATACCTAATCAAAAGTATGCTCAATTATGTGAGACCTGGGCAAGAAAGTTTTCTGTAGCATTGCCAACATTGTGGAACTCTTTACCACTGAATGTAAAGTTGATTTCAAATACTTTAGATTTCAGAAAGTGCTTGAAAACACATCTGTTTCAAGAGGCTTATCACTGTAAGATGATCGTGTTAGTCTAGTCATAGTTAATACAGTCACACTGTGCTACTGTATTGTATTCTATGAGTAATAAGAAGGATGAAATTGTTAGTATTATCTTCCGTCTTATTGTACTGTGCTAATATGTTAATTTGAATTATTTTTATTGTATGTTATATGTTGTTTCATAATTTTAGAATGATTTTAATGTTTTGTAATGATATTATGTATGGATGGATATAACTCACTTTAAACTTTGGAAAGAGCAAATCATCATCATCATCATCACCATGTATTTCCCTCTGTTTCATGGGCTTTTCCCCTCTGCATTTAAGTTGGGATAAACTGTGCTTCATTCATAGATCACTTGAGTAGGCAGACACTTCCAGGAGCCACTGCATATACAAGCAGATTGAGGCAGCACTTTTCTGGAGGCCCAGAGTGAAAGCAACATTTCTCCTCAACCTTCTTCTTCAGCCTGAGCAAATTTAAAAGTAAACCTTTGTCCTCCCCAACACCTCATTGGCCAAATCCTCCTCTGCTCTTCAATTGCCTCTTAGAACCATGTTGTCTTGGGCACAGTGCAATACCACACAGCAATGGCAAGCTGGGGCAACCATGCTCATGAAGGCCACAACTGAATCGATGCCACACTTCCACAAGCACCTCCTGGCTGTTTATTGATGACAGGTGCAAAAGCATGGATTGACTGCACAGAGCACAAGGTAGGAGAGTGCTACAACTATAAAACACATACTACAACATTTTACCACTTTAAAATTCATTCTTTTGACACCCCAATTCAGCTAAAGGGTTCTAAATAATCAGCAAAAGAGCGAGGACTAGAATTATAGCTAAGCAGCAAGGCTTTCTGTGGGCCTGTCAGCTTGATAGATGAAAGGCTGTGAATAAAAAAAAAACATTAAATTATTTTGTTTCAAGGCTTGTGTTAAGTCTTCCCAAGGTTATGAATACTGTAAATATCTAGCAAGACTGAACAATCCTCTCAACTACACTATCAATATACTTTATGTCTGGCCTAGGCATAGTACCTTCAGCTGTTCAATTTTATCCTTCCTTAATTTATTTATTTTTTATTCCAACTATAAAATTGATCAAGCAAACCATTTGAAATTAAACCTATTGATGACCAAACCAGATGTTATTTTAACACCTTCATGAATAGGTTTGTTACAGGATTATTTCTGGCCTACACTCACCTTCTGAGACACATACAACATTCAGTAAGACACATAGGTTTAAATTAGTACTTTCCTGGTCTCCTCATATAGGTGCCCTGTAATTAAATCTGGACACTAAAAGTGGATTTCCAAAGACCAAAAGTACCCTTGTTTCAATGTGTATATGTGCAGCTGTAACACTACATTACAGGCATATAATTGGGCTGGGGAAGAAAACTGCTCAGGCTATTTCATTTTCAAAATATATATATGTGTCATTTATTGAAACAGATCTGTTCACATCATTGAGATAGTGCTGCGTTCGGCACCTAACCCTTACCGTTCAGTGAATCCAGACTGCCCCAATTTGACTGCCCCTATCGGACCGACCGTTCACTTGTCTATTAGATTGTAAGCTCTTTGAGCAGGGACTGTCTCTCTTTGTTAAATTGTACAGCGCTGCGTAACCCTAGTAGCGCTCTAGAAATGTTAAGTAGTAGTAGTAGTAGTATGTGCCACCCAGCTGATCACTCCAAACACTATTTGTAGCAGTTCTCTGATTACCATCCAGTCACACTCCTGCCACATTCCCCCACTCATGCTCTCCTGCACTCTCAATTTGCATAATCATATATACCCCCTCCTACAAATCCCTCTGATCATGACATCCATCACCTATCCTCCCGCTCTTAACCCCATCAATCTCCTCTCACTGAGCCACTCCACTGCACCTCTCCCCAGAAGCACCCAAATGTAGCCTCAATGGCAATCTCTCTTAGAGTCCTTGGCCTGGGGTACTGGGTCCGGAGTCCCAAGGTGATTGTCATGGATGCATGGATCAGTGGAATTTGGAAAAACATGGGAAGAGGGAAAATGCAATTGAGGGCGATTCCTGAGAGGTATCATGTTTGTAGAAAATGGTGGGGAGGGGGGAAATCCTGTAATCTGGCTTTGATTGATGATAATGCCACAATCAGTCAGACTACTGGGAGGTGGGAGATGATTAGATTGTAAGCTCTCTTGAGCAGGGACTGTCCTTCCCCATGTTTAAACTTGTACAGCGCTGCGTAACCCTGGCAGCGCTATAGAAATGCTAAGTAGTAGTAGTAGTAGTAGATGATAGTTACTAAGGTGTAAATACATTTGTACATACCATTCCTCTAGATGTTCTGATCTATGCTGAATTTTCAAAAAAATGCTGCAAAAGAAGGGTTTGATATATTCTATTTTACATCTGAGTAATTTTGAAGTTTAGAAATGCCTGCCTAGTTTTGTTTCCCAATGATTTGTTTTAAAAAATATTTGGAATAAATGGAGCAGTCAGGTTATAATTTGATCTTGCTTGATACTGACCACAAAAGCAAACATTTTGGCAATGGCTTTATAGTTCACAAATTTCAACTTTTTGCTAATTCTCCCACTTTCCTACCTTGAGTTTAATATCTAATTTGTAGTTCTTTGTTTAATTGTGGGATCCTTTTGCTCAAGTGTACATAACCCTAACGCGGGATTAGTGAATAAAAAAAAGCTTACCACAAAATGCTGTAAAGCAGGCTTGTCCAACCTACGGTCTGCGCGCCAGAATCCCACCCACCAAGTATTTATTTCTGTCCTTCCGAAGCTTGGAAATTCTTGTGGTGCTAACAGCGAGATTCCTGCTTCCTCACCATTACTCGGCTCTCTGTAAATTTGAGCCATGTGGTATCAGAAGTTCAGTTCAGTCTTGTAGTTTCAAGACCAACTCAAAATTCCAGCACCATGCAGCTCAAGCTCGCAGAGAGCTGTGTCACAGGGGAAAGCAGGAATCCCACTACATCTTCTGCAGTTGAAGCCAGGTGAGGGGAAAGAGACTGTGTGAAGACGGGGGGGGGGGGGGGGGGTACATATGAGAGAGAGAGACTGCATGAAGGCTGGAGGTGGGGAGGGGGCAACACACTTTTGTATTTTACCACTATTTCACATATGACAAAATATGACAGTGTGTGTTTTGGCCCTCCGAATGTTACAAAATATAAAATGTGGCCCCCGAATGAGAAAGGTTGGACAAGCCTGCTCTAAAGTGTTTTGGAGTAATTTTTAATTTTTTTAAATAATTTTATTGGGATGGGATGTGTTATGGGTGAGTAATAGGCTTGGAAGCATTATCCAACTAGTGTGTTCGCATTAGCGAGAACTAACTGGATAGTGCAGTAAATAGGAGGTGGTAAATGCTGGACCTGGATTGGCCATTGTTGGAAACAGGATGCCGGGCTTGATGGACCTTCGGTCTGGCCCAGTATGGCAATACGTATGTACTTATATGTTGGTGGTACAGGGTTGGGGAAGAAGCAACTCCCCCCTTCACTTCCAGCCGTGTTGCCACCTGGGTTCAAAATGGTGACTCTGACTAGTGGTAGTGTGGTCAAGCTGCCAAATAAAGAGCATACTTGGAATGTCTAAAGCCAGAGTCTTTGGCATCTAAATAGAGGTCACAGAAGATGTCATAAAATCATCATTAGGCCTGAATGTAGCTTGATCGGTAGGTAACGGTGGGTTGGTTTTCAGTCTTTTGCCACTATACCAGCCAAAAATGCAGACTCAGTTTTCCCTGATTCACTACCCCACATTTTGAACTGCAGGAAAAATCCAAACAATTCTGATGCCAATTTGTAGAGATAAATGGGTCAAGATTCTTATTTAGGCAGACATCTTGGCAGTGTCCTAGACTGCCCCTTTATACTGCAACTCTTTAACTCCTGCTGATGCCCCTCTACATATTATGGGTTAGTTGAGCTTTCTCCATATAACTTAGAAAATTATTTTGTTTTATCTATTATCCTGTTCAATATTGTAGTTCATTTCTTTTTCCTAAGTGATTAGTTTTATGCACTGCTCTGCTGCCATTGGTCATGGGCGATATAGCAAGCAACTAATAAACATAAACATAATTACACCGGTAGTTCCAACTAATCCAGTATTTATCCCTATTTAGCAGGTAGCAAGAATAAGAGTATTTCACCACTTGCATACTTTTTTTTCTACATAACAAATAGGCGTTCCTGGAGATATGGCTAGAACAGAGCAGAAAGGTACATATATAGACAAGTTTATCAAATACATATGTACAGTTTTCCCTGTCTAACACTAGCTTCAGACTCAAAAGGTACAAAGTGGTTTCCCTTTGAATATTTGCTAAACATATTCATGTGCTTTGTTGTAAGACAGTATGGTGAAAGTTACCCCGTATAAGATCAATGGTAATGGTAGGGATAGGTAGGGTAAATCAGTCAGAGCGTTTTTAGTGCGCGCTAATGATTAGCATGTACTAAACATCAGAGATGCCCATAGGAATATATGAGCATCTCTAATGTTTAGTGTACACTAAAAATGTTAGTGTACCTTTGTAAAATGACCCCTTAGAAAGGTGCAGTAATGGATTTAGCACATGCTAAATCATTAGTATCAGTTCAGTGCAATGCAGCCCTAGGTATACAATGGGCTGCATGGCATTTAGCTCACCTTAGTAAAAGGCCCCCCTCAGTAACTTCAATATGTCTAATCTTAGAAGTGCATCTATTGATTGGGATATTAAAAAAAAATCTAATTCTCTTTTTGACTTTCATTCCTAGCAGAATGGTGGATAAAATCAAATTCTTGTGAATTGTTTACATTGCTATAGATTTACACTGCAAAGAGTCCATGAAGGCTGTGGCACTTCAGTATACTGGTGGATTCAATTTATACTATGTGAATGCACTGGCTGGCATCCAAAGTCTCAAACATAGTAATGCAAGTGTCTATTTAAATGCTGGGTCAGTGCCAGCACTGCTAACCCAGACCACTCAAATAAACTGCTGTCAGCAAGCAATGTGTTATTTTAATTTCTGAGATCCTGACAGGACAATCACATTACAATTTTATAGTCCAAGAAGTATCCATCACTATGTTCCATAAACTTGTATAAAATATACTGACAATCCCTTTCAGTCAAACGGTAATCTGTTATGAAAAACAGTAAAGCAATTAAAATCAAAATTATAAAGAAGCCCCAAAAGTGAAGACCAGCAAAATGCACAATCACAGCATCTGATACTTAATTTGACACGCTTCCAAAATAAAACAGTAAATATTCTGGTAAAATAAGCAATGCTTGTCGGTCAAAGCTGAGATCAGCAAATATGTGCTCTCAGAAAATAAAATGCACAGGACCTGATTTACTAAGGTGGGATATGGGCGTGAACTGAATATTGCATTTACCACATGGTACTTTACCTCACACCAATTGCCTCTGGAGCAGATAGCATGGATGCAGGGAAAGGGGATGGGATTTTATATGCTGCCTTTCTGTGGTTACAATCAAAGCAGTTTACATATTATATACAGTGGAGGCTGGCATTTGAAAGGGGAAAAGCAAATGAGCCTCAGTCTATCTAAAATGTAAAACCCACTCCAGCTGCTACTGCCTACTTCCCCACTCACCCTCACAGCCCAGAGCAGACATCCACACTTATTCCTATCATCCTAAGTATCTCATATACACTAAGAACATAAGCATTGCCATACTGGGAGAGACTGAAGGTCCATCAAGCCCAGTATCCTGTTTCCAACAGTGGCCAATCCAGGTCACAAGTACCTGGCAAGATCCAAGAACTGCAAAACAGAATTTATCCTGCTTATCCTAGAATACACAGTGGATTTTCCCAAGTCCATCTTAATAACGGCTTATGGACTTTTCTTTTAGGAAATTATCTAAACCTTTTTAAAACCCTGTTAAGCTAACTGCTTTTACCACATTCTCTGTCAACGAATTCCAGAGTTTAATTACTCGTTGTGTGAAGAAATATTTTCTCCAATTTGTTTTAAATGTAGTACTTAGTAGCTTCTTTAAGTGCCCCAGACTCACACACATTCCTACCTCCAATACCTAACCACACATTCCTCAATTTTCAAACAAACCCACAATCCCCACTCCCTGACTGAAACAGTGAAGGGAACCTGTTCCTAGCCCCCATTACCTTGGGAAATATGGTTTTACTAGTAAAAAAAGGCCCGTTTCCGAAACCAATGAAACGGGCGCTAGCATGTTTTTTTTTTTGTGTGTGTGTGTGTATGTGTCACAGAGTTATTTTTTTTTTGTGTGTGTGTGTGAGAGTGCGGTGTGTGTGCAGGTTGTTGATGTGTGTCTTTTTTGTTTTGTTTTTTGCTTGGGGGTTGGGGGATGTGCTGTGCTGGCAAAGTGGGTTGGATTGGTGTGTGGCTTTGAGGGTGTGTTTCTGTTGTATTGTGTGTGTGTAGTTTTGTCTGTCTAGGAGGTTTGTGGAGGGGGGTCTTTCTGTTGGTGAAATGTAAATGTGGTTGTAGGGGGGGTCAGCCTTTGTTGAGTGTTGTTTTTTTTTTCCATGTTTTTTTTTTTTTTGTGTTGTGCTGAGGCAGCAGTGTTGTTTTAGATAGGCGGAAGGTAGAGGAGCACGTTCTTTGTCTGTCGGTATTTTTTTGGCCGTTTCAGGGCTGCTGTAGGGGAATGCTGGAAGAGAAATGTGCTGTTGGAAGCAGCGCCATCTTTTTCCATTGGGCTGGGTTTCTGGGCATCCTGGAGGTGGGTGACGGCTTGCCTGAGGACGGGGATGGTTGTTTTAAGTTGGCGGAAGGGAGAAGAGCACGGTCTCGGGCCGTCGGGGGGTGATCCGGTATGTTTAGTCCATTTCAGGCCGGCTGCAGGGGAATGCTGGAACATTTATGCACTGCAGGAATCAGCGCTGTCTTTTTCCGGGTGCTCGGGGAATCCCCGTGGTGGGAGACAGCTTGCCTGAGGCTGGGGATGGTTGGGCACGTCCTTGGCCGCTTCGACAAAAGGGGAAGAGGAAGGGGGTGGGGAGTTACCTGCAGCCACCTGAGAAACCATGTATTCTTTGTTTGTTTTGTATTATTAGTTTGCATTTCTGTTGAAGAAAGAGTGGATGCCTTTCGAATGATGGAGGTGGTGCGTCGGTGTGCGGTTGTTTCGTTAGTTTGGCAGCCAGTCTCCAGCGATTCCTTGGCAGGAAAGAAGTACTCCTCCCCTTTCCTTGGTCGCTGTTTGCTGCTGGCTGGGTCGCGGGCATGGGCGTAGATTGGGGGGGCGAGGGGGGGCATTGCCCCCCCCCCAACCAAGTCGCACCGGCGAACTGGCGGGGCTTAATTGTGTCTTCCCCGCTGATGCTGCCTCGGTCCCTGACTCCCTGCAGCATTTTTGTTTTCACCCGTCCTGTACCCGTCGCCGTCAGCGCTGCCATTCATTCTCTCACAGGCAGCCTCGTTCCTGCTCCCCTTTGCCACGTCCACTCCTCCGGCTCTCTCTGATGCACTTCCTGTTTAACAGGAAGTGCATCAGAGAGAGCCGGAGGACACGGCAAAGGGGAGCGGGAACGAGGCTGCCTGTGAGAGAATGAATGGCAGCGCTGACGGCGACGGGTACAGGACGGGTGAAGACAAAAATGCTGCAGGGAGTCAGGGACCGAGGCAGCACCGGCGGGGAAGACCGAGGCAGCATGCTGGCTGGTGGCAGGGAGACAGGGAGAGACAGTCACAGGAGCACTGTTGGGGTGATGGGGTAATGCTAGGTAGAGGTGAGCGACAGAGGTGGGGAATGTTGGTGGGGGGAGATGCATGGGGGAGAGAGAGGGAGAAATAATGCTGGATGTGGAGGAGGAGGGAGGGACAGCAAGAGAAAAGGGGAAATGTTGGCACATGGAAGTGGGAGGGAGGGAGACAGAGAGAGATGCTGTATGGGGATGGGAGGGATGCTAAAAGGGGAAGGAAGAGAACGAAAGAGATAGATGTTGGGCCCAGGGTGCAAGGAAGGGAGATACTGAGAGTGATGTGGGCAGTGGGAGAGAAGAAGGAGGGAAGAGAGGTTGTACATGGGGATGGATGAGAGGGAGGGATAGATATACATTAGAGGGGAAAGAGAAAAAGAGGGAGATTGTGGATCCAGGGACAGAAGGGAGTGAGGGAGAAATGCTGGACAATTGGAGGGAGGGGAGAGAGAGAGGAAGAAATGCTGGACCACAGGGAGGGGGGGGGGCTGGAAGATACTGGGGTGTGGATGTGTGTGTGGAAGGGACAGGGAGATATTAGGCTACAAGGGGAGAAAGGGAGCAGGTGTGCTGGGCTAGAAGGTTGGAGGGAGGAAGATGCTGCAAATGGTGGAACTATTTGGGAGAGGCCAAAGGGGAGGTGGGAAGGAAACAAATGAGAGGATGATAGTGATGGGGGGGGGGGCAGAAATGTGGTAATGGAGAGTTGATTAAAGATGAAAGGAAATGGAAGGTTGGAGGAAGGACTGAGAAGAGGAATGGGGCAGCTAGTGGGTGAGAGAAGGAAATGGAATTTGATAGCTGAAAATTAAAAAGGAGAAGGATGAGGACGAGGGTGAAATTTAAGTGAACAGAGAGGCAGCAAAGAAAAAAAACAGAGGAAACAGCTAAAAAAGAAATAATGTGTCAAAGGTAGGTGTAGTGAAGGAATGGAATAAGACAGGAGAGAAGAGAAAATACAAATGGACAGCAAGCAGTTGAAGGAGAATTAGCAGAAAGACAGGAAAAGACAGGAAAAGAGGAAACTGGAACCAGCATGATGGAACAGTAAAATGTCCAGACAACAAAGGTACAAAAAAGTATTTTATTTTGAATCTATTAAATGGAATATCAAATGGAAAGAAGACACTGCATAAAACAGAAGACACTGGGACCAAAGCGAATAGAAAAACTAAATGATCAGACAACAAAGGTAGAAAAAAGTATTTTATTCAGAATTTATTAATTGGAATATGTCAGCTTTTTGAAATGTGTATCTGTGAAATTTTGCATGTAAGTTTCAATTTTTCTGGTATTGCTGCATGCTGAGTCTGACTTCTTTAGTTAACTTTCCAGTTCAGTATTTTGCCTTCATATTTTTTGCTTTCTAGTTCCTTGTGTCATGTGTTTTTCACGAGGTAGTGTATTGGTGTTTTAGAGCCTGGTGTAATTACAGTTCTGCATTTTCACGCATAAGGTTGCAGCTCGTCCTGTCCTTGGAATTACTGCTGTTATGGTTTAGTAAGGTTATGAGTGTGTTTTTGCACAAGTTTGTGTATAGTGTATTGCAGTGGAGAGATTGTGTGTTGGCTTTACTGAGGTGGCACCAAAACATCAGAAAGGGTGTAGAGCCTAAATCATGACACACTACCTCTTGAAGGATCTACATATAGAGCTTATGCATTTCTTAGGTCAACACTGGCATGGTATGGGAAAGGGGGTAGGGAAATACTACTGGAGTGGAAGAGGGAGTGCTGGGTAAGGAGGAAAGAAGGAAGGAAAGGAGAAAGAGCTGGCTTGATATCTCATACATATTCATTATGGTTATTCCCCAAAAAAGCCAGCTCTTTTTCCCTTCCTTCCTTCCTCCATATTAGCATATCATTTGCATATGTATATATGCAAATGAATATGCTAATATGCTCTGCCCCATCCTTTGCCCCCCCCAAATGAAACAGTCAAACTACGCCTATGGTCGCGGGTAATCCTTCCAGCTGGGCCACAGCTTGTCCTGTTCGCCCACGACCCAGATGGTGACGGGCACGTTGTTTTCCGGCTCCTCTGACTCCATGTCAAGTGATCTCAAATATAGTCTGTGCTATAGGCTCTCTGGCACTCTTCAGTACTGGCATTAGGCATTTAAAAATTCCCCCCCCCCCTCCCCCGGTCTATTTTTGCACATACCCACAGCAGGAATATTCTTCTCTCGTTCCAGTGGTGGTTCTGTGCTCTCCGCGCTGCACAGATAATGAGCCATTCTGCTGGGGAATGCTCCTCCCTTATTGTCACGTAGTTTCCTCTGATTGGTCCGTCTTACGTTGCCTAGTGTTGCCTGGGAACAGTGTTGTGATGGTCCTTTGTGTTTCAGAATGTTGAGGGTGTTTTTTCTGATTGGTCCGTCATGCGAGGGCGGGGCAGAGAGACATGGTCAGTGTTCTGGCTTCACCACCATGAATCCATGAACCCTTCAGTGAGTGACTGAGTGACTTCAGAATGTTGTCTTCAGAACGTTGAGGGTGAGTTTTATTATAGTAGATAGGGCCCCATATTAATATATCCACCCGGACCAATTCAATCATAGCTACACCACTGCCTATGCAGTTACAAACTCTGCCACCTCCCACCCCCTATGGAAACAGGAAGTGCATGTAAGAAGGGGTAGGACACATCAGTCTTTACAGTTTTCAGTTTATAAATTGATATACCATCTATCCTGTTAAAATTTAAGTGGATTACAAAAAATATAGCAACATAAAATACAACATACAGTATGTAGTTCAGTCCACTGAGGACAACATAAGGTTAAAGATCAGGATCTGGAGGCCTAGGTTACAAATGCTGTAACTAATAGTGTAAATAAACTTAAAACACAAAATATCAATTAATGCTAACATCCAAAAGGAAGGGGAGGGATATGCAAGGCTCAACAAGACAGTGATAATGGATTTCTGATCACCCAGCCTAACTCATGCAGTCAGGTTTGTCAGGGCACTAATTTTTCTGCAGGAAGGCTCCACATTGCTCATTAATGTTTTTAATTTTGCTGTTGCTACCTCACTGAGAAGGAGCCCCAGCACAAAGACAGGTTTGAGAAGAGAAGCTGCTAGGCCTGAAGAGAATGGGGAAAGGGGTGGGAGATGGAGATATGCTGGACTGGAGGAGAGGGGAGAGAGAGAGAAAATATGCTGGATCAGCTAGAAGGAGTAGGAGAGATTCTAGACCTGTTGGGAAAGAGGAGGGAGAATGTTGGAACTGGTGGGGGGAGGGAGAGGAGGGAATGGGTGAGGGGAGGGAGAGGAGGGAATGGGAGAGATGCTGGACCCGGTTGGAGGGCAAAGGTGACAGAGAGAGAGAGAGAGAGAGAGAGAGAGAGAGAGAGAGAGAGAGAGAGAGAGAGAGAGAGAGAGACTGGACCTGGTGAGGAGGGGAGGGAAGGCAGAGTTTACCAGGCATGGGAGAGTGTGCTGTAACGCATCCCATGGTAGTCTATTTTTCCCTGTTTTGTACATGTATTAGTGCCTAACTCAGCTTAGTAAAAGGGCACATGCATAGCTCTCCACATCCAGCAGGAACAACAATTTAAAAAATACACAGGTGCAACATTCCCTCACATGTGCATTGGAGCAGCTTTTTTTTTTAATCAATGTTTCTGCAGCACCAATTTTCCCCCATCTACCAATGACATCAGAACCCCCTGATCTCCACCCCCATGGCATCAGAAGCCTTCAATCTCCCCTGCAGCATCAGAAACCCCTACCCCCCAAAGCATCAAATCTCCCCTCCCCCCCATTAAAATATCTTATCCCCCTGGAATAATGACTAGTAACAAGGAACCAACTAAGGGCCCCCCCATCAGAACTCCCACCCCTGATCTCACCCACAGCATTTATCCGGACTTTACCCATAATTGTTCTTCTTTACAGGGAGGCAGTAGCATCTGTGCAGATAGGTTGCTTTGTTTGTTTTGGATAAACTTGGATTCACCTTGTGTAATAAGTAATCCACAATATGTTAAGACTTTCCCAAAATGCTTTTTCTTCTTGCCTCTACCATGGCTCTGGCAATTTGTACCTGGTGAGTATCACAGCTATTTACACGTGGGATTACCTCTAAAATAAGGCCTACACTATAATTTAGGTATTTATTCTGGGTTTATTTTAAATACATAGCAATTATTTTATGTGTATTCTGTTGTATCTATGTTGTTTGAAACTTACATTACTTGATTTATTATACCCAGTATTATGTACTGAATTATTTGTAGTATTCATATTTGTTGTAAATCTTAGTGAAGATGTGTTGGATAGGGCAATTAATAAATCAAGTGCTGTTGAGAGACGTGGAGGGGCATTTTCGAAAGGGACATCCAAGTTGTGATTTGGACGTTCTTGCAAAACAGCGAAATCCAGGGATGGGGAAACCTGTATTTTTGAAACTAGATGGACGTCTATCTTTTTTTTTCGAAAATACCGTCAGGGACATCTGAATCTTTAAATTGGGATGTCCCTAGATTTGGACGTCCCTAGACATGGACGTTTCTGACTTTCAGCGATTTTCAAAACCAAAGACGACCATGTCAAAAACGACCAAATGCAAGCTCTGTGGCTGAAGCACCCTACTGGCTTCCTTACTGCTGAGGCAGCATGGGCGGGGGCTTGGCCAGCTAATCTCTTTGGCTGGCAGGGCTCAGATTTCCCTGTCAGCCATTTATTCAATGCTGCAATTTTGGAGAGGACCTAAGCCAAAAGTTGGAGGGGGGTCTAGGCCCCCAAATCCCCCTCCCCTCCTTGGCTATGCCACCGCTTAAGACAAAAGTACTAGGATAATTGATGGTTGATATGAAAGTAAATTATACGAACTGATGAATAAGGTATACAATTTCAAGGTGTGGACCAAGTTGGTCCACAAAAGTAGTGAGTGAATAATCAGTCACCACAAGCATTAAAGACTTGGGAGAAGAGTCAGACTTTCACCTGCTTCCTGAAATACAGGTAGTTTTTGAGTTTGGCATAACTCCTTTGGAAGAGGGTTCCACAGTGCAGGGGCTACTTCTGAGAAAGCTTGTTGGAGGGTATCACATTGTGCGATTTCCTTTGATGAGGGTACAGGCGATAATGCTCCTTGAAAGGACCTTAGATACCTTAAAAGTGTGTAGACAAACAACTTATTCTTTAGGTTCTCTGGCCCATTTTGTCTGAGGGTCTTGAAAATCAAGTAGTACAAAGAACTTTTAAATAGTCTACCTCTTGATATATAAATAATCTCTTTTTCTTACTCAGCTTGGGCTTATATTAATAAGCATCATGATTATCTTGGGACATATATAAAAAATAATAGCATGCTGTCAGTCATCAAGATTCTTGTTTGCCAATCTGGCATGAGAGCAATAATGTTTAATATAGCTAAACTGCTAAATATCAAAGTCAAAACATTTTAACAAAGTTACCACCAGCCAAGTATAACTTATCTGAATCGTGTCATTTCAGCAGATTCAAACTTTTATCCATCTTGCCACAAAATGTAAAAAACAAAATATCAAATTACAAAAGATTTTTGGACCTAAGGGTTCCTGCTCAGCATCTCCTAATTCATTTTAATTTCCTTCAACTCTAGTTCCATGTGCCTATTCTGACCTTTTTGTTTAATATCTTTGTGTCACCCCACACATTCACTGCAGGCATTATTCTTGATTTCTTCGTGCCCTTTGAACTGCACATTTCCAGTCTATCAAAAACCCTGTCAACTGCAATTACCCGGTACATTTAGTTCAAAGATGTGACCTATGATTGTTTCTTACGTCTTTTTTCATTTCCTGTCCCTCTTCTTGTTTAGTTTTATTCCATTCTTAGTATTTCCATTTTTTTATTCTGTAAGTTGCATTCTGCATATTTTGACCTTGAGGTAGATCTGCTTTTATCATTCCATATTTAACCTTATTAATTTGCTTTTTTTTTTAGTTCAAACATTTTTATTGACATTTTCTTGAAAAAAATAGCACAAAACAAAGAACCATAAACAACAACAAAAACAACAAATGGTCCAAAATAAGCATAATCAAGATGCCAGCTGTCTAGCTATATAATTATCTAATCCTTTCCATTTATCAAAATGTTGAATAATAATCCTTCGATTCTCAGCTGCAGTACCCTCATATTTCTGATGTAAACAAACAAGGTTCCACCAATAAGACTCAGTGATCTAAGTGCCATCATAATAAGAAAGTCAAATAACTGGAAGCTCTTCCTAAGATTTCCAAAGTAATATCTTGTATGTGAGAGGATTAGATAGAGATAAAATAGAAGAACATGTAGACCACACTTCTTTTCAATATTGTTGCAGAGATGGGCATTGGGAGATCATATTTTACAACATGCCAATGTCGCGCAGAGAATGCCAACATCTATTGTGTTTTGAAGAAATTTATGTGGGTCCAAAAAGCCTTATGCATCAAAAAATAAGACGTTTGCCAAACAGACACCGAAGAACGTATGTGGATTGTCATAAGCCAACTATTCTTACATTGCTAGAGGTTCAGGGCTTGACCCAACTCAAATTCCCAAATCTGCTCAATGGTAGTCTTGTTTTGCACATCAAACTTAAGGAGTTTATAAAATCATGATCTAGATTGAGGCCGCAAGCCTTGCTTCCTAAGAATCAAGTCCAGGGCACAGGGAATGTCTAAGACATCAAACTATAGGCCAGAATGCAGCAACACCAATATCAGCTGGAGCCATTTGAAATATAGGGATGAAGGTAAAGCATATTCAGTCAGAAGCAGGGGCAGGGAAGAAATGGGAAACTACAGGCTAGTAAGCTTCATGTTGGTGGTAGGAAAAACAATTCAGTTGCTGCTGAAGGAAAAGATACTTCATTTTGTAGAATCCAATAGGTTGCAGGATCCAAGGCAACATGGCTTTGCCAAAGGAAAATCTTGCCAAATGAACACCTGGGCAGATGCATTTCGATTGAAACTAAATGCGGAAAAAACTCAATGCCTAATACTCACCTCCCAATACAACACGAATACATTTACCGCCTTAAACACACCAAAACTAAACCTTCCAATCTCAGAAACTTTAAAAATCCTTGGAGTCACTATTGATCGCCATCTAACACTCGAAACCCATGCAAACAACACAACCAAGAAGATGTTCTACTGCATGTGGAAACTGAAAAGAATAAGACCATTCTTCCCAAGATCCGTCTTCCGCAACCTAGTGCAATCCCTCTTACTCAGCCATCTGGATTACTGCAATTCACTATACGCAGGTTGTAAAGAGCAAATACTGAGGAAACTTCAAACAGCCCAGAACACAGCAGCCAGACTCATCTTCGGAAAACCAAAATACGAAAGTGCAAAACCCTTACGAGAGAAACTACACTGGCTCCCACTTAAGGAACGCATTACTTTTAAAGTATGCACATTAGTCCACAAAATTATTCACGGTGAAGCTCCAGCATACATGTCTGACCTAATAGACCTACCACCCAGAAACGCTAAAAGATCATCTCGAACTTTCCTTAACCTCCACTTCCCTAATTGCAAAGGCAATTAAATACAAGGCACTGTACGCATCAACCTTTTCATACATAAGCACGCAATTCTGGAATATACTACCACGCAACTTGAAAACGATCCACGAACTAACCAACTTCTGCAAACTACTGAAAACTCATCTCTTTGAGAAAATATACTGTAAGGGTACCAACAAGACCAGTTTTCAAAAATTTCAAACAAAAATATAAAAAAACAAAATAATATTCCAAGTATCACCTAAGGTGAATAATAGAAATATTAGTATAGTGCTCAGATCAAGTGCATATTGATAAATAGAGAAGAAACTCCTAAACAAATGTACAATCCACTATCATTGCACCAGTCCACCCTACCTCCCTAGTGTTTCTAAATTCAATGCACATATTACAATATAGCTCAAAAAACAAAAAGGTTTGTCCACTTAACTGAAAACCCAGAGGGGTGTAAGGATGTCAAACTCAAATCACATATTCTGATGCAATAATCAGTGTCCTTTGTTCAGAGGCAGCTCCTGCATGATCCAGACAAACTCCAACAGGCTTATTTTCAAAAGAGAAGGGCGCCCATCTTCCGACACAAATCATGAGATGGGTGTCCTTCTCTCAGGGTCGCCCAAATCGGCATAATCGAAAGCCAATTTTGGGCCTCCTCAACTGCTTCCAGTCACGGGGATGACCAAAGTTCACGGGGCCATGTTGGCACCATAGCGAAGGCGGGACTGGGGCGTGATTATGAGATGGGCGTCCTCGGCCGATAATGGAAAAAAGAAGGGAGACCCTGACGAGCACTTGGCCGACTTTACTTGGTCCATTGTTTCTTTCGAC
Source organism: Microcaecilia unicolor (assembly GCF_901765095.1). Taxonomy (NCBI): domain Eukaryota; kingdom Metazoa; phylum Chordata; class Amphibia; order Gymnophiona; family Siphonopidae; genus Microcaecilia; species Microcaecilia unicolor. Next base: position 180,491,820 of record NC_044032.1, on the reverse strand, counting down.
CAAGCCTCAAAAAGGTGCCCAAACTGACCAGATGACCACCAGAGGGAATCAGGGATGACCTCCCCTTACTTCCCCAGTGGTCACCAACCCCCTCCCACCCTAAAAAAAACTTTAATTTTTTTTTTTTTTGCCAGCCACAAATGTCATACCCAACTCCATGACAGCAGTATGCAGGTCCCTGGAGCAGTTTTAGTGGGTGCAGTGCACTTCAGGCAGGCAGACCTAGGCCCATCCCCCCTACCTGTTACACATGTGGTAGTAAATGTGAGCCCTCCAAAACCCACCGTACCCACATGTAGGTGCCCCGCTTCACCCCTTAAGGCTATGGTAGTGGTGTACAATTGTGGGGAGTGGGTTTTGGGAGGGATTTGGGGCGCTCAGCACCCAAGGTAAGGAAGCTATGCACCTGGGAGCAATTTGTGAAGTCTACTGCAGGGCCCCCTAGGGAGCCCGGTTGGTGTCCTGGCATGTCAGGGGGACCAGTGCACTACGAATTCTGGCTCCTCCCATGACCAAATGACTTGGATTTGGTCGTTTCCGAGATGGGCGTCCTCAGTTTCATTATGGCCGAAAATCGGGGACAACCATCTCTAAGTATGACTATCTCAACATTTAGGTCGAACATCTCTAAGTTTTTTTTGTTGTTGTTGCTACATTTTATACCCCATGCTTTCCCACTCATGGCAGGCTCAATGCGGCTTACATATACAGGTACTTATTTGTACCTGGGGCAATGGAGGGTTAAGTGACTTGCCCAGAGTCACAAGGAGCTGCCTGTGCCTGAAGTGGGAATCGAACTCAGTTCCCCAGGACCAGAGTCCACCACCCTAACCACTAGGCCACTCTTGACCTAAATGTTGAGATTTGGGCGTCCCTGACCGTATTATCAAATTGAAAGATGGACGCCCATCTTGTTTTGAAAATTCGGGTTTCCCCACCCCTTTTTGGGGCCGTCCTGCGAGGATGCCCTCATGAAAACTTGGGCACCCCGTTCGATTATGCCCTTCCAAGTGTCCCAAAACCTTATAAGCCCTTTGTGTAAAGTTTTTTTTTGTTTGCACTTTTACATGTACTCTGAATTCATTGGAGTTACAGGAAGTACTGTGTATGTGTGTTTTATTTTTAAATAATTATTTTCTTCTTTCTTTATTTATCTGTTTTCAAGCTCTTTTGTTTCATTGCTTCATTTGTCTTGATCTTTTTCTTGTTCTTCTCCCTGTTATTTCTAACAAATTAAAAAAAAAGGAAACAATCTGTCTCCCTGTGCATGACTTCACGGTAAACCTGGAGGACGTAATGGGGCAGTTCAGCAAACTGAAGAGTAGCAAATCTCCTGGACCGGATGGTATTCATCCTAGAGTACAGATAGAACTGAAAAAATGAGCTTGCGGAGCTACTGCTAGTGATATGCAACTTATCCTTAAAATCGAGCGTGGTACCGGAAGATTGGAGGGTGGCCAATGTAACATCGATTTTTAAAAAAGGCTCCAGGGGAGATCCGGGAAATTATAGACCGGTGAGTCTGACGTCAGTGCCGGGGAAAATGGTAGAGGCTATTATTAAAAACAAAATTACAGAGCACATCCGAGGACATGGATTACTGAGACCGAGTCAGCACGGCTTTTGTGTAGGGAAATCTTGCCTGACCAATTTACTTCAATTCTTTGAAGGAGTAAACAAACATGTGGACAAAGGAGAACCGGTTGATATTGTGTATCTGGATTTTCAAAAGGCGTTTGACAAGGTACCTCATGAAAGGCTACAGAGGAAACTGGAGGGTCATGGGATAGGAGGAAATGTCCTATTGTGGATTAAAAACTGGTTGAAGGATAGGAAACAGAGAGTGGGGTTAAATGGGCAGTATTCACAATGGAGAAGGGTAGTTAGTGGGGTTCCTCAGGGGTCTGTGCTAGGACCGCTGCTTTTTAATATATTTATAAATGATTTAGAGATGGGAGTAACTAGCGAGGTAATTAAATTTGCTGATGATACAAAGTTATTCAAAGTTGTTAAATCGCGACAGGATTGTGAAAAATTACAAGAGGACCTTATGAGACTGGGAGACTGGGTGGCTAAATGGCAGATGACATTTAATGTGAGCAAGTGCAAGGTGATGTATGTGGGAAAAAAGAACCCGAATTATAGCTACGTCATGCAAGGTTCCACGTTAGGAGTTACGGATCAAGAAAGGGATCTGGGTGTCGTCATCGATAATACGCTGAAACCTTCTGCTCAGTGTGCTGCTGCGGCTAGGAAAGCGAATAGAATGTTGGGTATTATTAGGAAAGGTATGGAAAACAGGTGTGAGGATGTTATAATGCCGTTGTATCGCTCCATGGTGTGACCGCACCTTGAGTATTGTGTTCAATTCTGGTCGCCGCATCTCAAGAAAGATATAGTAGAATTGGAAAAGGTGCAGCGAAGGGTGACTAAAATGATAGCGGGGATGGGACGACTTCCCTATGAAGAAAGATTAAGGAGGCTAGGGCTATTCAGCTTGGAGAAGAGATGGCTGAGGGGAGACATGATAGAGGTATATAAAATAATGAGTGGAGTGGAACAGGTGGATGTGAAGCGTCTGTTCACGCTTTCCAAAAATACTAGGACTAGGGGGCATGTGATGAAACTACAGTGTAGTAAATTTAAAACAAATCGGAGAAAATTTTTCTTCACCCAACGTATAATTAAACTCTGGAATTCATTGCCAGAGAAAGTCGTGAAGGCGGTTAGCTTAGCAGAGTTTAAAAAGGGGTTGGACGGTTTCCTAAAGAACAAGTCCATAAATCGCTACTAAATGGACTTGGGAAAAATCCACAATTCCAGGAATAACATGTATAGAATGTTTGTGCGTTTGGGAAGCTTGCCAGGTGCCCTTGGCCTGGATTGGCCGCTGTCGTGGACAGGATGCTGGGCTCGATGGACCCTTGGTCTTTTCCCAGTATGGCATTACTTATGTACATATGTACTTATGTGTTCTATTATGTTCCTGCTAACAGGGTTCCTTCAGGACTGAGATTTCCTAAATACAACTCAACATGAATAAACATTTCATGTGCTATGAATCCTTTCTAAACATATTTGTTTAAATTCCCTATTCTGGATAAAAGAGAGCCCTTTATTCTTCAAGATGCTCTTCAGCTACAGAACTGCTCTGATTCAGGCTCACTCATACAGAAACTCACACAGATATTCTGAAGACAAATATTATTTAAAAAATGTAAATGTCAATTCTCTCAACATTAGTAATTGTGAGTACTTATTATTAAAGTTTTACAGAGTTATTCACTTGAATTTGATATAGCTCTGAAGTACAGATGTATGTGTTTTTCTTCATAAGTCTCTTACAATGTATATGTTTCTTCAATGCAGTTTTCTTATGAATAGTTTCATTAAATTTCTGGCCTTTCTTAGATTTGTCTCTTTAACCATTAGGTTATTGTCATATAACTGAGATCAGCACTTCTTCTGTAGTCAATCTCTGCCTTTGGACTCCTCAACTGCTGTTTATGACAGGTTCCATTCAGCATCAGTGCAGCCACCAATAAGAAGCTGGCATTCATCTGCCTTATACTGCACTCACATTCTAATCCATTAAAAATAATTTAAAACACATATTCTAAAGCTTTGTTTTTTAATTAAACTGCAAAAATTCAGGTGTATAACCCTTAAACATGACTCCCGGCCAAAAACTTCCAATTTTAAACTTTTGTGGATGTTATTTTTGGCTTTGACCAATATCAATTAATTTAAAGCTTTTCCAGTGTTTTTAAAAAGCTACAATCATACAGAATACATAACCCACCTCTCAGCACCTTTACTAGCTCATCAAATGCATCCCCTCATTAATTAAGCCGCGCTAGCAGCTGGCGGTGTGCTAATCCTGACGGGCTGTGTCGGCATTGCTGCATGGCAGCTGCTAGTGCGACTTGGTAAACACGGGGCTTAATTTTTTATATTTTTAAATTTGCCGTACTTGGTGAGACCGAAGGTTCATCCAGCCTAGTATCCTATTTCCAAAAGTGGCCAATCCAGGTCAGAAGTTCCTGGCAGGATCCCGAAAAGTAGATAGTTCCCATGATAAGTAGCAGCTTTCCCAGGTCTAATTTAATAATGATTTTGGAATTATATTTCCTTTGCAAAATAGAAATAACATGTATGATTCATTCTTATAATACACCGCCTTGAATGAATTCCTTCAAAAAGGCGGTAAATAAATCCTGATAAATAATAAATGAAGATCATAGATGCCATACCGGCACAAGATTTTCCTTTTCTTATGGTCACTTTAGACGTAGTTGCCTTATATACCTCTCTGCCTCAACAAGATTGCATGCAAATTCTAAAGCACAGCCTAGATTCAAGACTCAGATCCCAACAACCCCTCGCATCATTTTTGCTTACAGCATTAACAAAATTATTTTTGTGAGTTCAATAATACATTTTCCTTTATAAACGAGGAGTCACAATGGGAGCCACATTCACTCCATCCATAGCATGTCTATATATGACCCACTTTGAGAGCAAATGGGTAAACAAAAATCGATGATCTCAATATATTTATGTTTGGTACATATATATAGATGATATATTTGTACTATGGTGGGTTGAAGTGGGTTAAATCAATGTGATGCAAATATACAGTTCATTTTGCAATATTCAAGGGACCAAATCACTTTTTGGGGATGTAATGGTAAAATAAAATTCCCAAACGTTTATTACAGAAGTATACATTAAGGACACAGATCGTAATTCATGATTACATTATCAAAGTAATCATCCGATAGCAATAAAACAAAGTTTACCATTTTCACAATATTTAAGGCATCGGAGAAATTGTACTCACAAGGATAGCTTTAAGAATCAATCCAAATGCCTTACGGCGAAGCTTAAAGGGAGAGGTTACCCTGACAGAGTTTTAAAACATGGTTATACAAGAGCAAAATACAATCACAGGGAACTTTTGTTAAATTCTAACAAAGATGTGGAGGATACTAAAGACATACAAACGTGTATTGTAAAATACATACAAGGAGTTCCATTAGCCACTAAAATAATTAAACAACATTGGAGAATAATTCAAACTCACCCAGTATTTAAAGATCATCAATTAAGAATAGCATAGTCTCGAGAAACAAAACATCAGAGAAATACTGCAAAATGATGGTCTCAAAGTGACTTTCAATGAGGAAATTAGAGGACATAAGGGCTGTGGTTCTTGTGCATTTTGTTGAAATTTGTTAAATACTAAAGAATTCATTAATCCGATTAATAATAAAAATGCATTCTTAAGGGAAACATGGATTGCAATAGCAAATAGTCTATGTCTTGGCTTGTCCCTGTTGTAAAAATAATGTTGGAAAACCCACCAGAGCTTTAAAACAAAGACTAAGTGAGCATAAACATAATCTGTTTCATCAGAAAACAGAAGCTCCAGTAGTTATGCACAATACAGCACAACATCCCAAACTCTTATTTTGGTAAGTATGCAAACTCTAATTCTCTATCTATCAGAGCATACTGCTGGGGCTGTAATAGTAGAAAGACTGATCAATTACGTTTCTGAGTGATCACTTTTCACTAATAACTCCAATTTAATATAGAGATGTCCTCAGAGATAATTAACTCACCCAAGCAAGGCACTTTATAAAAGCGCCTTTAAGGGTGAACAGGTTTCTCAATCATAGAACTTCTCTCGTGAATTTTTTGTATAAAAAAAAAAAAACATGGAAAAGAAAATAAGATGATATCTTTTTTATTGGACATAACTTAATACATTTCTTGATTAGCTTTCGAAGGTTGCCCTTCTTCCTCAGATCGGAAATAAGCAAATGTGCTAGCTGACAGTGTATATAAGTGAAAACATTCAAGCATTACTATGACAGTCTGACAGGGTGGGAGGAGGGGGGTGGGTAGGAAGCTTTGATGTCCCCATGCATACTTCCTACCCACCCCCCTCCTCCCACCCTGTCAGACTGTCATAGTAATGCTTGAATGTTTTCACTTATATACACTGTCAGCTAGCACATTTGCTTATTTCCAATCTGAGGAAGAAGGGCAACCTTCGAAAGCTAATCAAGAAATGTATTAAGTTATGTCCAATAAAAAAGGTATCATCTTATTTTCTTTTCCATGTTTTATTTTGTTTGATTTCTATTGATAACCTTAAGAGTGGACTAACACGGCTACCACACTCCTCTACTTGTATCAAAAATATTTTTTTCAAAATCTAAACACCCAAGTGTAAACTTAACATCTATATCTAACTAGATATTCTCAAATCTCATAACCGATTAAATCAGACTTAACACTAGCTCCTATAAAAACCTCATGCACATCAAAATGTTACAGATGTGCTCTAAATTTCAAAAACTACTCTTGTAATGAGTGTGCTGATGTATATAATGTCTCTACTAATAATGCACCATAATAGTGTGCTATTTACACAATCATCAAGTAGAAAAATCAAAAATGAAAAAATAGGCACTTAGCGAATATATAATGTAGTAGTCCAGTCAATCCTCGATAATCACAATCCACATAACGTTTCCACCTTCTTCTGGTAACTGTAGAAAATACTTGTGGGTATCCTTCATATCCGCTGTAACATCTTATCCACTGATCACCTCACTCAAACGGTTAAGCATGAACCTCCAAAAGGTCTCAACAGACCTAACTCAGTTCGATGTCCTTCAGCGCAATCCACCTTACTTGACTGCTACCACAAAATGTCCTTTGAAAAAAGTCAAAATGGGTCCGACTCTGCAGGGTTTCGAATATCTTCTTCAGGAACTCCAATATGAAAAACTTCTCCACCTTCCAAAGAACTAGATATAAATGTGCCTATCCAGCTTATTTTCGAAAGTGATAGCCGGCCATCTTCTGACACAAATCGGGAGATGGCTGGCCATCTCCTAAAACTGGCCAAATCAGTATAATCGAAAGCCGATTTTTGGACACACTCGCCGGCATTCCGTCGCGGAGGCGGCTAAACTTCAAGGGGGCGTGTTGGCAGGGTAGAAAAGGCGGGATGTGGGCGTGCTTACGAGATGGCCGGCTTCAGCTGATAATGGAAAAAAGAAAAACGGCGATGACGAGCATTTGGCCGGTTTTACTTGGTCTATTTATTTTCACGACCAAGTTTCAAAAAGATGCCCAAACTGACCAGATGACCACCGGAAGGAATCGGGGATGACCTCCCCATACTCCTCCAGTGGTCACCAACCCCCTCCCACCCAAAAAAACCTTTAAAACATTTCCTTCCTAGGAGGGGAAGCCAGTCGGCCAGCTCGTTAAAAAAAAAAGGATCTTGCTGATCAGTTATGTTATGACTTACTTGTTCTGGAGTGCTGTATTTTGTGATACTGTTTTGAGAAATGTTCAAGAAAGACTTCATACAAATGAAAAAAGTCCCTGCCGTGCATTTTCCCTTGATGGCCGTCCCTGACATGCACTTCCCTTAATAGCCGTCTTTCTCTCCGAAAGTGCACTTCTCTTAATGGCCGGCTTTCTCCCCAAACAGGGAAATCAAAACAGCTTTTGCTCACAGTTTTTTTTAATAGTAACAGTGGTAGGGTTACCATATGGCTCCAGAAAAAGGAGGACGGATTGAGCCAGCCGGGTTTTACTTCCATTGCTTTCCATTGACAGCAATGGAAGTAAAACCCGGCTGGCGCAATTGCTTTCCATTGAAAGCAATGGAAGTAAAACCCGGCTGGCTCAATCCGTCCTCCTTTTTCTGGAGCCATATGGTAACCCTAAACAGTGGGATTTGAACCAGCCACCTCTGCATTACAAGAGCCATGATGTAACCACTTGGCCACAGCTCCACTTACTTGGCTATCCCTCCCTTTTGAGAGACCCCTTCAGGTCTCTCTCAGCCAATCACAGTGTATTAAGCTGTCTGTGAGTGGCTGAGAGAGACCTGGAGGGGTATAATCAAAAGGGAGGGACACCCAAGTAAGTGGAGCTGTGGCCAAGTGGTTACATCAGTGGCGTAGCCAGACTGCCAATTTTGGATGGGCCTGAACCCAAAGTGGGTGGGCACAAAATTTTCTCTCTACCCCCCTCCCCCAGCAAAATTTAGTCACGCTAATCAGATGCATTTGTCACACAGGGTAAAGTGCTGCTTTTCAGTGCATCAGATTTCAGAAAATTTATTTAATAGCCTAACACCCTTTTCAGTGAGCTTTCAGAGGCCAAAACCTCCTGCCTCAGGTCAGTATAATGCTGTTACGGTGTCCTCGCCTGACCTAAGGAAGGAAGTATTGGTCTCTGAAACTTCATTAACACAGGTACCATATTACTTTATCCTAAATTAAAAATAAAATTATTTTCTTTACCTTTCTTGTATGGCCATTTACTTTTTCTCATTGTGTCGCTCCCAGTCTCTAGATTCTGCTTTCCTTCGTTTTCACTTAACTCTTCTGCCACGGTTTCCTGGCCATTTCTCATTTTTCTCTCCTTTTTCTTTGCTTTCTTCAATATTTTTCTGCCTCTCTCTCTCTCTCTCTCTCTCTCTCTCTCTGTCCTGATTTAATTCATTCTTACTATCCATTCTTTAATTTCCTTCATCTACTTATGGCTTTTCATCTTTTTCTCACCCTTGTTCTTCCCATGCCCCTTCCTCTTATTCTCCAGTCTTTCACTACTCTCCTTTTCCATCCAGCAGCTCTCTTCTTTCTCTCCCCATCCTTCCAGTCTCCCCTCTCTCGCCCCCATCCTTCCAGTAGTCTCCCCTCTTTCTTTCTGCATCCTTCCGTCCAGTGTCACCTCTTTCTCCCTACCCTTCCATCCAGCGTCTTCCCTCTTTCTCTCCCCATCCTTCCATCCATCTACCCTCTCTCCTGATCCTTCCATCTAATGTCTCTCTCTCCCTCTTTCTAACCAGTGTCTCTGTATCACTATACCCTTTTCTGTTCAGTGTCCCTTCTCTCTCCACATCCTTCCAGTCTCTCCCCTTTCTCTCTGCATCCTTCCAGTCTCTCCCCTTTCTCTCCCCATCCTTCCATCCAGAGTCTCTCTCCCCATCCATCCGTTTTCCCTCTTTCTCTGCCATCCTTCCATCTGTTTTCTATCTTTTCTCCCCATCCTTCCATCTATTTTCCCTCTTTCTCCCCATCCTTCCATCTATTTTCCCTCTTTCTCCCCATTCTTCCATGTTTTCCCTCTTTCTCTGCCATCCTTCCATGTTTTCCCTCATTCTCTGCCATCCTTCCATCTGTTTTCCCTCTTTTTCTCCCCATCCTTCCATGTTTTCCCTCTTTTCTTCGACGAGGCCCGCCCTGCATGCCAGCGCCAGCCCTAGCTCCCATTGCCAGCCACTGCTGCTTTTCCTGTTGAGCAGCAGGGCCGGCGCTACAAAAAGAAGAAGCGCTAATGGCGCTAAGGACGAAAAATGTTTAAAAAAAAAAAAGCGCGGCACCAGCAGGCACTGTCTAGGCAGCCTTGAGGCATTGGCTGCTGGCTCGCAGGCTCCTCCCGCAGTGACGTAGGAGACGGGAGGAGCCTGCGAGCCAGCAGCCAATGCCTCAAGGCTGCCTAGACAGTGCCTGCCGGTGCCGCGCTTTTTTTTTTTAAACATTTTTCGTCCTTAGCGCCGTTAGCACTTCTTCTTTTTGTAGCGCCGGCCCTGCTGCTCAACAGGAAAAGCAGCAGTGGCCGGCAATGGGTGCTGGGGCTGGCGCTGGGCGGGCCTGGGCTGAAATTGGGTGGGCCTGGGCCCAACCAGGCCCACCCGTAGCTACGCCCCTGGGTTACATCACTGGTCTTGTAATGCAGAGGTGGCTGGTTCAAATCCCACTGTTACTACAAAAAAAGCAGTGTGCAAAAACTTTTGATTTCCCTGTTCAGGGAGAAAGCCAGCCATTAAGAGAAGTGCACTTTCGGAGAGAAAGATGGCTATTAAGGGAAGTGCATGTCAGGGACAGCCATCAAGGGAAAATGCATAAAGAGGTGCCAACATGCTACTTACCCTCTTACTGTTGGTGGTATCTTCAATCTACCATTTCACTAGTTTGTGGACCATAAATCAGGTAAGAATTGACTTCCCAAAGCACACAGACATTTGGTGCATATAGGGGCCCTTTTACAAAGGCACAGGAAGGCCTATGAATGCACAACGCATCAAATCAGCACTACTGCCCAGCTAGCATGTAAGCTGGGTGGCAATTCTGAATTTGGCGTGTGCTGAATCCCGTGGTAGAAAATAATTTTCTATTTTCTACCATGTGCCACTTATCCAGTGGTAAACAGCAGTTGGCGCATTCTGCATGCGTACCCTACGGGTGAGGGCGATCAGGGAAGACAAAGCTGTAGCGGAGAGATTAAATGAATGTTTTGCTTGCGGAGCTATTGCTAATAACATGTAATTTATCCTTAAAATTGAGCATGGTACCAGAAGATTGGAGGATGACCAATGTAACACCAATTTTTAAAAAAGGTTCTAGAGGAGATCCAGGAAATTATAGACTGGTGAGTCTGACATCGGTGCCGGGAAAAATGGTAGAGACTATTATAAAGAACAAAATTACAGAGGATATTCAAAAGCATGGATTAATGAGACAAAGTCAACATGGATTTAGTGAAGGGAAATCTTGCCTCACCAATCTACTACATTTCTTTGAAGGGGTGAACAAACATGTGGATAAAGGTGAGCCGGTTGATATTGTGTATCTGGATTTTCAGAAGGCATTTGACAAAGTACCTCATGAAAGATTCCAGAGGAAATTGGAGAGTCATGGGATAGGAGGTAGTGTTCTATTGTGGATTAAAAACTGGTTAAAAGATAGAAAATAGAGAGTAGGGTTAAATGGTCAGCATTCTCAATGGAGAAGAGTAGTTAGTGGGGTTCCCCAGGGGTCTATGCTTGGACCGCTGCTTTTTAACATATTTATAAATGACCTAGAGATGGGAGTAACTAGTGAGGTAATTAAATTTGCTGATGACACAAAGTTATTCAAAGGTGTTAAATTGCAGGAGGATTGTGAAAAATTACAAGAGGACCTTACGAGACTGGGAGACTGGGCATCTAAATGGCGGATGACATTTAATGTGAGCAAGTGCAAAGTGATGCATGTGGGAAAGAGGAACCCAAATTAAAGCTACATCATGAAAGGTTCCACGTTAGGAGTCAGAGACGAAGAAATGAATCTAGGTGTCGTCGTTGATGATACGATGAAACCTTTTGTTCAGTGTGCTGCTGCAGCTAAGTAAACAAATAAAATGTTAGGCATTATTAGGAAAGGAATGGAACACAAAACTGAGGATGTTATAATGCCTTTGTATCGCTCCATGGTGTGACTGCACCTCAAATATTGTGTTCAATTCTGGTCGCCGCATCTCAAAAAACATATAATGGAATTAAAAAAGGTGCAGAGAAGGGCGACGAAAATGATAAAGGGGAAAGGACGACTTCCCTATGAGGAAAGGCTAAAGCAGCTAGGGCTCTTCAGCTTGGAAAAAAGGCAGCTGAGAGGAGATATGATAGAGGTCTATAAAATAATGAGTGGAGTTGAACGGGTAGATGTGAAGCGTCTGTTTACGCTTTCCAAAAATACTAGGACTAGGGGACATGCAATGAAGATACAATGTAGTAAATTTAAAATGAATCGGAGAAAAAGTTTCTTCAGTCAACATGTAATTAAACTCTGGAATTCGTTGCCAGAGAGTGTGGTAAAGGCAGTTAGCTTAGCGGAGTTTAAAAAAGGTTTGGATGGCTTCCTAAAGGAAAAGTTCATAGACCATTATTAAATGGACTTGGAGAAAGTCCACTATTTCTGGGATAAGCAGTATAAAATGTTTTGTAATTTTTTGGGATCTTGCCAGGTATATGTAACCTGGATTGGCCACTGTTGGAAACAGGATACTGGGCTTGATGGACCTTTGGTCTTTCCCAGTATGGCAATACTTATGTACTTATGACCTTACCACTAGGTCAATGGGTGGCGGTAAGGTCTCAGGACGAAAATGGACATGCAATGATTTCAATTTTAGCACACATCCAATCTTCCGGCCCCTTAAAAAAGGCCCTTTTTCCTATATGTGGTAAAAAAAATGGTCAAGCATGCACCCAAAAGATGCACTCTCACTACCATAGGCCACTTTTTACCACAGCTTAGTAAAAGGATTCCATGATTTGTAATCATGGATTGGTTGATCCATCTTACAGATCAAAATTACACATTTTGTTCAATGTCTTACAAAACATATATGGCTATTTACTATTTTCTTATCTCACTGGGTTTATTTAATATGTAGTTAAAGCAGCTATTGAACCAGTTGTGATTAGATATCATGCCTGTATCTGAATCAAATTTGATTTAACTGGTGATATACCTTAGAAATCTATCTAGCAATTTAATGCTGGCTTGCTAGAAGATCTTGTGTTTACTGATTACATTACTCATACTATCTGACAGTGTTTTGAATAGTATCAAAATAGTCAGCTGCCAATCTCTATTCAATAGGATGGTTGTAAGGCTTATGTTCAAGGAATGATTTGGGCTTACACAACCAAGAAAAATAAAGAAGCTACAAAGCAAATGAACGGCCTCACAAGCACCAATCAGTCTTTAGAGTAGATACACAAACAAACTAGACATCCTATGACATTGGAGCAGATTTGAGGCTAAAGTTCGGTATATCAGTCTTATGAGTAAGAAGGTGCATAAGGCCCTGAAGATACTAAATGCAAGATATTAAAACATCAAAATGATGCTCAAAGAATCTCTCTGTTGTTCCTTGAGGCATGGAATGTATTCACAAATGACAAAGATAGCGTATACCAATTTCATTAATATTATTCAAAGATTTATCATTTCACAACATCTTCATCGGTGTCTGCAATCAAAGAGTTTCTGATTAACCTATAACCCCCCTCAGCTTGATGAACAATTATTGTGTTCCCTAGAAGATCCCAGCACTGAACCTGAAATTAAACAAGCTATACATGACTTAAGTCCTCATAAAACTCCTAGAGGAAACAGTTTTGATCATTGAATATGGTTTGTATATTATTAAGAGTATATAAATACTTTCTGGAACAGTGGTCCGCACGGTATTTTCCCAGAGGCTTTGAGCACATTGATTGCAAAACCTGAATGCTGTTAGGACTATACCCAGTATAATCGATTCATTGTGACTCTAAAATTTATGCTAAGGTTCTATCCCAAAAGCTAGAGAGGGTGATTCATCACTTGGTTCATCTGGACCAAGTTGGCTTCCTACCTGGTAAACTTTTCTCTGATCATACCAGATTGCTTTGTCAATTTCTTCAACACATGAAGCAGCAATATCTTTAGATGCTGAAAAATCTTCTATGTTGAATGGTGATATGCATTTAAGTTCTTCAGTGGATGGGCTTTAGAGTTCAGTTCTATAATACGCTCCAAATTTTATACTCTGAACCTAATCTGTACTTGCTAATTAACAAGTTAATTTTTCCTTTTTTCAATCTATATCATGGAACTCATCAAGGATGCCCCTTGTCTCTTTCATTATTTATGTTAGCTTTAGACCTTCTAGCTATAAAAATTTGATCTAACCCTTCTAATCAAGTCATCAACTTTGGGTCACATTAATATAAATGATATTTGCTGGTCTTTAACCCTGTGATATCCTTTCCTAATTTACTAGAATGTATTTTAATGTTTTTCATCATTTACTGGGTATCATATTAACTGAAGTAAGTTTGTTTGTATTCTTCTAAACACATTATCCAATAACTATTAAGTATTACTCACTCACATGTCTTTTAAATTCCTCCAGGGCAAATACAAGCAGGAAGTTCTGAACATTTCCAAGACATAACTTCTGCCATCTTCCATTTATTATGCATATACAAACTGTCTTTCACCAAAGACATTTCAGCTTAAGAAAACGTATCAGCTCACATGTGTAAATTCTAGAGCTTGACATTGCTCAATCCTGTTCAGTAAATGAGTTCCAGTATTTGTGCAGCTGTCCCAACATGATTGAAATCAGTCCAAAGAGGACCTTACCCAAGCCAATGATGGCTTTCAAAATGTCTTTCAAATTTAAAACTCTGGGTGATTCATGTCTAGCTAGGGAGGGTCCTGAATATATTGATCTTCAGTAAGTGCTGGGAATTCCCCCAAACAGCGGCATTAACGTGACTCACTTAATAGGTTTTATGGTAGTTTGCCTGTTACCATGCATTAAACTGTTCATTACTGAATTTTTCAGAAAATTTCTGTCAGGGGTAATGGCATGGGTGGAATGTTAGCCAGCTAGCAAATTACACTTATCATGTGCTAATTGCAGAGTTAACACAGGAGCATTTAGTTCCTCCTACATAGGAAGCAGTAAGTGGTGCTGCATTACTCTCCAGCATGCAAGCAACAAACACAGCGAAGGTGACAAAAAAAGAGAAGTAGACTAGATGATATAAATACATAAATACAACTTTAATAAAAACATCCAAACACTTGACATGAATCGAGTTTTAGCCACAACGGCCTGCCTCAGGAGTCTAAAAACAAAACAATAATAATAAAAGTATAAAAATATTATCTAATAATGACACAAACATAAAATGAAAGAACGTATATATAGAAACAGAGTCTCGATAAAATATCAAATCTATGTATCCATAAAAATCAAAACATAATCCACAAGTGCACATAAGGTAAAATTATGTATAATCATACCTGATAATTTTCTTTCCATTAATCATAGCTGATCAATCCATAGACTGGTGGGTTGTGTCCATCTACCAGCAGGTGGAGATAGAGAGCAAACTTTTGCCTCCCTATATGTGGTCATGTGCTGCCGGAAACTCCTCAGTATGTCGATATCAAAGCTCCATCCGCAGGACTCAGCACTTAGAGAATTACACCCACGAAGGGACACTCTGCCCAGCTCACCACCGCCGAAACGGGGGAGGGGAATTAACCCAGCTCATCCCCACACAAGTGGGGGAGGGGAATCCGTCCAGCTCATCCCCGCGGAGCGGGGGAGGGACACCACACCCGCCGATGCGGGGGGATCTGGCTTATCCTGCAACCGCAACCGCGGGAGGAGCTGACTGACCCTAACACCGCCGAAGCGGGAGGGGTACAAAGCTGCCCTACAGCCGCACGAAGCGGGAGGGAGTGCCGGCAGAATTTATGTCTCAATCCAGCCCCGTAAAACGGAGGGGAGAGGAATGCAGCAGCTCACTGTAACACAAACTCGTCTCAACTCTTGAAGAATCCAAGTGAAAGAAGAACTTGAACACGAAGTCCTCCTGAAGTAACTGAAGGCTAAACTTGAACCTAAAATTCAACCAGAATATAAACAGTACAGATATCTGGGAGGGGCTATGGATTGATCAGCTATGATTAATGGAAAGAAAATTATCAGGTATGATTATACATAATTTTACCTTCCATATCATCAAGCTGATCAATCCATAGACTGGTGGGATGTACCGAAGCAGTACTCACCCAGGGCGGGACATAGAAATCCCTGACCTCAACACTGAAGCTCCAAACCGGGCCTCCGCCCGTGCAGCCACAGTCAAACGGTAATGCTTGGAGAATGTATGAGCCGAAGCCCCGTTGCCGCCTTGCATATCTCTACCAAGGAGACGGATCCGGCCTCTGCCATCGAGGCCGCCTGAGCTCTCGTGGAGTGAGCCTTCAGCTGGATAGGCGGCACCTTCCCCGCAGCCACCTAAGCCGCTGCAATGGCTTCCTTGACCCATCTTGCCACTGTAGGCTTAGCAGCCTGCAGACCCTTACGAGGACCTGCAAACAGGACAAACAGATGATCCGATTTCCGGAAATCATTGGTCACTTCCAAGTATCTGATGATGACTCGTCTCACATCCAGATATTCAAGAGCGGAGTACTCCTCTGGGTAGTCCTCCCTACGAAAGGAAGGGAGACAGAGCTGCTGATTCACATGGAAGCGAGAAACAATCTTGGGCAGGAAGGAAGGCACTGTGCGAATAGTCACTCCTGCCTCAGTGAACTGCAGAAAAGGCTCTCGACATGAGAGCGCCTGGAGCTCGGAAACTCTTCTGGCTGAAGTGATAGCCACCAAAAAGACTGCTTTCAACGTCAGGTCTTTCAGAGATGCCCTCGACAAGGGTTCAAAAGGCGGCTTCTGCAATGCTCTTAGCACCAGGTTGAGATTCCACGCAGGCACCACTGAGTGCAGAGGAGGGCGCAGGTGATTAACTCCCTTGAGAAAGCGCACCACATCTGGCTGCGAAGCCAGGGAAGCACCCTTCAGGCGGCCCCTGAAGCAAGCCAGAGCCGCTACCTGGACTTTAAGGGAACTGAGCGACAGGCCTTTCTCCAGACCTTCTTGCAGGAACGCCAACACTGAAGAAATTGGAGCAGTGAAGGGAGAAAGAGAGCCTGCTTCACACCATGCTGCAAAGATACGCCAAACCCTGGCGTAAGCAGTAGAAGTAGAGCGCTTCCTCGCTCTCAGCATAGTGGCGATGACCTTGTCTGAGAAGCCCTTCTTCCTCAGACGCTGCCGCTCAATAGCCAGGCCGTAAGACCAAAGGGAGAGGGATCCTCCATCACCACGGGACCCTGACGTAACAGGCCCTGCTCCACTGACAGCCGCAGAGGATCGTACACTGAGAGCCTGATCAAGTCCGCATACCAGGGACGTCTGGGCCAATCCGGACCCACCAGGATTACCCTGCCGGGATGCTTTGCCACCCGGTCTAGCACCCTGCCCAACATGGGCCAGGGCGGGACACATAGAGGAGCTCTTGTGTCGGCCACTGTTGGAGAAGAGCATCTACTCCCAGGGATCGAGGGTCCCGTCCTCTGCTGAAGAAGCGCGGCACTTGGCAATTGGCCGATGACGCCATCAGATCTAGGCTCGGCTGGCCCCAGCGCTTCGTGATGTCCAAGAACGCCTGAGCAGATAGTTGCCACTCTCCGGGCTCCAAGGTATGGCGACTGAGAAAGTCCGCCTTGACATTCATGACTCCGGCAATGTGGGCCGCTGAAAGCTGCTCCAGGTTCGCTTCCGCCCACTGGCAAAGACTCATAGCCTCCTTGGCTAGAGGGGCGCTCTTGGTACCTCCCTGGCGGTTGATATAGGCCACAGCCGTGGCATTGTCCGACAGGACCCGTACAGGCTACAACACCAGTACCGGGATGAACTCCAATAACACCAACCGAATGGCTCTGAGTTCCAGGAGGTTGATAGACCACTTGCCTCTGCAGGAGACTAGAGCCCCTGCGCTGTCCTTCCCAAGCAGTGGGCTCCCCAGCCCATCAAAGAGGCGTCTGTCGTGACGACAATCCACTCCGGGGTCACCAGAGGCAATCCTGCAGACAACTTGTCTGTCTGCGTCCACCAGCTCAGCGCCTTGCGCACTGCTGGGTCCACGGGAATGCGCACAGCATAATCCTCCGACATCGGAGTCCAGCGCAGCAGCAGAGATAGCTGTAGTAGTCTCATATGAGCCCTGGCCCAGGGCACTACTTCCATCGTGGCCGTCATAGAGCCCAACAGCTGCACGTAGTCCCAAGCCCGAATAGGAGAGGCTACTAGGAACTAGTCCACCTGAGCCTGAAGCTTGACAATCCGATTGTCTGGCAGGAACACTCTGCCCACTTGGGTGTCGAATCGAACTCCCAGATACTCCAGGGACTGAGTCGGGCGCAGCTGGCTCTTCTTCCAGTTGATGATCCATCCCAGGGAGCTCACCAGAGCAACTACCCGGTCCATAGCTTTGCCGCACTCTGCATAAGAGGGGGCTCGGATCAACCAGTCGTCCAGATAAGGATGGACTTGTACTCCTTCCTTTAGCAGGAAGGCCGCTATGACCCCCATTACTTTGGAAAAGGTCCGCGGAGCAGTAGCCAACCCGAAAGGGAGGGCTCTGAACTGGAAGTGTCGTCTCAGGACTGTAAAACGCAGAAAGCGTTGGAGAGGAGGCCAGATGGGAATATGCAGGTACGCTTCCTTGATGTCCAAGGAAGCCAAGAACTCTCCTGCCTTCACTGCCGCTATAACAGAGCGGAGAGTCTCCATGCGAAAGTGCCTCACTTTCCAGGCCCGATTGACCCCTTTGAGGTCGAGGATAGGCCGGACAGAACCTCCTTTCTTTGGAACCACAAAGTAAATGGAGTAACGTCCCTTGCCAATCTGATTTTTTGGCACCGGAACGACCGCACCCAGGCGGATCAGGTTGTCCAAGGTCTGCTGCACTGCCACAGCTTGACCGGAGACTTGCAGGGAGAGAGTACAAACCCGTCTCTTAAGGGTTGGCAGAACTCTAGCTTGTAGCCGTCTCTGATGACTTCCAGCACCCACGCGTCTGAAGTTATAGTGGTCCACTCGCCCAGAAACGAGGACAGCCGTCCTCCAATCTGCACTGGGGCGTGGACCAAGGCCCCGTCATTGGGTACGAGACCCTGGGGGAGGACCGGAGGGAGCACCTCCGGGACGGCGGTCTCTGCGAAAGGAATGCTGCTTGGGGGAGAAATTCCTCTTGAAGGAAGAGGGGGCAGAGGAACCCGACTTGCCCGGCCGGTACCGACGGGCTTCCAGCAACCGTCCTCTGGAGGTACCGAGACGAGTACTAGCCCGAGCCCTGACCTCTGGTAATTTCTTGCCCTTAGACGTGCCGAGATAGGTCACGATCTTGTCCAGCTCGACCCCAAAGAGCAGCTTGCCTTTAAAAGGCAATCTAGCCAGGCGGGATTTAGAGGCGTGGTCAGCCGACCAATGTTTCAGCCAAAGCCACCGCCGCGCAGAGACTGTCTGAGCCATGCCTTAGCTGAGGCTCTCAAGACATCATACAGCAAGTCTGCCAAATAGGCTAAGCCCGATTCCAGGGCCGGCCAATCAGCCCTCAAGGAAAGATCCGAGGGGGAAGCCCGCTGCACCATAGTCAGGCACGCCCTGGCCACATAGGAGCCGCAAACTGAGGCCTGCAAATTTAACGCAGCTGCCTCAAAGGACGACCTTAAGGCCGCCTCCAATCTTCTGTCTTGGGCGTCCTTTAGGGCCGTGCCACCTTCCACCGGCAACGCCGTTTTCTTAGTCACCGCAGTGATTAAAGAATCCACGGTAGGCCACAGATAGGCCTCACGTTCACTCACAGCCAAAGGATAGAGGCGGGACATAGCCCTAGCCACTTTAAGGCTCGTTTCCGGGACATCCCATTGAGCCGCAATTAAGGTGTGCATGGCATCATGCACGTGGAAGGATCTAGGCGGGCGCTTCGTCCCCAGCATAATGGCAGAGCCAACAGGGGCTGAGGGAGAGACGTCCTCCGGAGAGGAAATCTTCAAAGTGTCCAAGGCCTGTAACAACAGGTTGGGCAAATCCTCTGGGCTAAAAAGCCGCGCTGCAGAGGGGTCATCCGCTCCATCCGAGCGGAGATCTATCTCCTCCAAGGAATCCGCAAAGGACCGTTGGGAGACCTCAGACACGCTGCCCTCATCTACATCGGAGGAGACAAAGTCCTCCAAGGCCTGGAAATCAACCCGAGGGCGTTTACCTCTGGGAACCTCAACCTCTTTATCAGAAGAGGGAGCAGGGGCAGCGTTTTGCATGAGGAAAGCCTGATGCAGCAGCAAAACAAACTCGGGGGAGAAACCCCCCAGACTGTGCACTTCCGCAGCCTGGGCAACAGCCCTAGACGCACTCTCAACCGGCGCTCGCAATAGCGGGGGAGAGACATGCTGCGCATCCAAAATGGCGTCCGGCGCGAAACTCCGCGAAGGAGCCGCGCGGGAAGAACGGCGCTCAACTTTAGCCGCTTTGTGCCGTCGCCCAAATTAAGGGCGTTCATGGCATTAATGTCTCCAACCTCAAGGGCGGCCCACGAAGAAGCCGTCCGAGCCGCGTGGCCGGCCAAGATGGCGGAGGCGAGGAGCGGGGGATGGGCGTTTATGGCGGGAAAAAACCGCCAAGCCGGAGGAACGACCGGGACATTCATCGGTCACTAAACTGTCACCATCAAGGGCGAATCAGGTTGTAAAACCCCCGCATCCCCTCTAGAAGCGCTCCAGCGATCCGGGGAGCGACCCTTTGCGCCCTCGCCCTCCAACGCCATATGCCACGAGGAGAAGAATCGGGGAACCCCCTGCCCGCTATAAAAAGGTAAAATTACCTGCTTGCCGCTCCGAGCTGTAACGAACTGGTGTCCCAGTGAGTAGCTGCAATGAACGTTTAAAGAAACGTCGAATTAAACGCCTTTAAAGACGTTTAAATTTTTTTTTTTTTTTTTTTTTTTTAAACGGAGCCAGCGGGAGGGGGGAGAAAAGGAGGGACCTGGCACCACCAGGTTTGCACTTGCTCAAAAGAGCCCTCAACCCCAGGCCTCAACAAAACCTAAGGATTAGGCTTGGAGGCCTAGCCAGAGCTGCTGCTGTGTGTGACCACCACCTGCTGAGATAGAGAACATACTGGGGAGTTTCCGGCAGCACATGACCACATATAGGGAGGCAAAAGTTTGCTCTCTATCTCCACCTGCTGGTAGATGGACACAACCCACCAGTCTATGGATTGATCAGCTTGATGATATGGAATATAAGCTTATTATAATCTATATTTGCATAATCATGTGTATAGTAGATTTCTATTGCAACATAAAAAAATGTTAATAAGAAAGACAAAACATGAAAAGGTCAAAAAGGGGCTACACATTATGTATTTTCTACTGATATAGATCACTTTAGAAAAACTTAAACAATTGTTAACAATGAGGGACATAATCGAATGGCGCCGGCCAAATCGATGGCCAGCCATCTTTGGGGCCGGTGCCATAAGCGGGCGGAGCCAAGCATATTTTCAAAATACGCTTGGCGCTGGCCAAATTGCTCGCTGAGTTTACAACAGGCTCGCCGGCGGATCACCGGGTTTATATGAGATGGCCAGCTTTGATTTTCAGCCATATTGGAAACCGGGCCTGGCCATCTGAAACCCGGCAAAATGCAAGACATTTGGCCATGGGAGGAGCCAGCATTTGTGGTGCACTGGCCCCCCTCACATGCTAGGACACCAACCGGGCACCCTTGGGGGCACTTAAAAAAATAAAAATAAAATAGCTTCCAGGTGCATAGCACCCTTACCTTGTGTGCTGAGCCCCCCCCCCCCAAATCCCCCCCCAAACCTACTCGCCACAACTCTACACTATTACCATAGCCCTAAGGGGTGAAGGGGGGCACCTACATGTGGGTACAGTGGGTTTTGGAGGGCTCTACATTAACCACCACAAGTGGAACAGGTGGGGGGGGGGGGGGGTGGGCCTGGGTCCACCTGCCTGAAGTGCACTGCACCCACTAAAAACTGCTCCAGGGACCTGCATACTGCTGTCAAGGAGCTGGGTATGACATTTCAGGCTGGCATATAGTTTTTTGTTTTGGGTGGGAGAGGTTTGGTGACCACTGGGGGAGTAAGGGGAGGTGATCCCCGCTTCCCTCCGGTGGTCATCTGGTCAGTTGGGGCACTTTTTCCAAACTTGGTCCTAAAAATAAATGGACCAAGTCTGGCCGGCGAAATGCTCATTCGAGCCGGCCATCTCGTACACATGCCCCTGTCCCGCCCCGTCCCGCCTTCACTACCCTCCCAACACGCCCCCTTGAAGGTTGGCCGTCGCCGCGACGAAACAGCAGTTGAAGCCGGCCAAAATTGGCTTTCGATAATACCGATTTGGCCAGGATCAGGAGATCGCCGGCCATCTCCCGATTTATGTTGGAAGATCGCCGGCGATCCCTTTCGAAAATAAGCCTGAATGTGTCTCTGATCAGTCCCATAGAAAGGGATGAATTCAAATGCTCTATTTCTTAGACCTCATGTGGTAATCTAATTCACCTAAAACATAAATGAAATGTAAACTGCCAAAAGTGCCTACGTGTAAAACAGAAAATATTAAGAGTCTATGTCTGATATAAAATGTTATCAAAACAATATCTAAGGTTGTAATGAACATAAAATACAGTGTAGTACGAAACAGTGACATCATTTTTCATATGAGACTATTCCATGCATATCCTTAAAATGTCTACAAACGTGCCTGATAGTAAAAAATTGCAAGGGCTTAACACAGATCTTGAATGTGCCTATATAGACAAAGTATGTAAAAACTTGGGGGCTCAACACAGATCTTGAACGGACCTGTATAGACCAAACCTGTAAAAAAATGTGTAGGGGCTCAGCACAGATCTTGAACGAACCTATGCGGTGTATGAAAGGGCTCAACACAGATCTTGAACAAACCTATGCATGCTTAAGTGAATATTAATGTATCACCTGTAATAAAAATACTGGGAACACCCATTCTTGCTGTAGCATTAGTTTTGGGCTTGCCACATGTTAAAATCCTGCACTAAAATGTGTTAAAGACCAAAACTTACATACTTTAGTAAACTTGCCCCTAGGCACTGGTGTGTTGGAGCCAGCTCCCAAGAGCCATTCATTAGTTTTTTTTTTTTAGAATTTTGGGAGCCAGTTGTTAAAGTAGCTACTTTAACAACCGGATACCAAAATTTGGGCTCATTGTGCCTCCTCTTGGCGTCCTCAGGCATCTTTCCCCAACGCCCTCCACCCGATACAGCACCTCTTCTTCTTGCAGCACTTAACTATTTTAAAGCAGGGCCATGCTGGCTCCATCAGAAAAAACAGGGCAGGACAGGTTGAAGGAAGGTTCCCAGGATTGGTGAAGCAGCCTGCTTTTTCTGATGGTGCCAGGTGCTGGTCAGCACTGCTTAAAAAATGTTAATCAGGACAAGAAGAAGAGGTGCAGCATTGCGTGAGGAGCAAGGATGATGGATAAAAAATGGAGACAGGGTGCTGTTAAAAAGTTGAAGCCAATTAGTTAAATCTCTGTTTTCTCCTTCCCCACAAAGCCGTTGTTCTGCGTACACTCAAAGCATGCAAACCTATGAGCTACTGTACCCATATTGTTGTTCTTTACTGTTGGTAGCATTTTTATTTAATCTCACTTATATTTTCAAACCTGCCAGCTTGTGGAGCATACGGATGTACACAGCGGAGGTATAATAATGGAATAACTTTTCATAAGTAGAGTAGTAATTTGTTATAAATTGTAATCAGTGTGTCATTTTGAGGGGCTGGTTATAGGGACACCCTAGTACTGTTATATTAGTGCAGAATTATTATTTTTTTCTTCTGCTAAAAAGGCCAGTAAAATAGACATCATATTATGAGAATCAGGTGCTCAGCATTCAGAGTTTCTATTTATTTATTTACTTACTTATTTATGACGTGATCAGGGTTATTTCCGAAAAAGAAGGGCGCCCATCTTTTGACACAAATCAGGAGATGGGCGTCCTTCTCTCAGGGTCGCCCAAATTGGCATAATCAAAAGCCGATTTTTGGGCGTCCTCAACTGCTTTCTGTCGTGGGGACGTCCAAAGTTCACGGGGGCTTATCGGAGGCTTAGTGAAGGCGGGACTTGGGCATGCCTTACACATGGGCGTCCTCGACTGATAATGGAAAAAAGAAGGGCATCCCTGAGGAAAACTTGGACGACTTTACGTGGTCCTTTTTTTCTTACGACCAAGCCACAAAAATGTGCCCTAAATGACCAGATGACCACTGGAGGGAATCGGGGATGACCTCCCCCTACTCCCCCAGTGGTCACTAACCCCCTCCCACCCTAAAAAAAATAAAAAATATTTTTCCAGCCTCTATGCCAGCCTCAAATATCATACCCAACTCCATGACAGCAGTATGCAGGTCCCTGGAGCAGTTTTAGTAGGTACTGCAGTGCACTTCAGGCAGGCGGACCCAGTCCCATCCCCCTCACCTGTTAAACTTGTGGTGGTAAATGTGAGACCTCCAAAACCCACCAGAAACCCACTGTACCCACATCTAGGTGCCCCCCTCATCCTTAAGAGCTATGGTAGTAGTGTACAGTTGTGGGGAATGGGTTTTAGGGGGGTTGGGGGCTCAACACACAAGGTAAGGGAGCTATGCACCTGGGAGCTTTTTATGAAGTCCACTGCAGTACCCCCTAGGGTGCCTGGTTGGTGTCCTGGCATGTCAGGGGGACCAGTGCACTACAAATACTGGCTCCTCCCATGACCAAATGGCTTGGATTTGGTCGTTTCTGAGATGAGCGTCCTTGGTTTCCATTATCGCTGAAAATCGAGGACGACCATCTCTAGGGATGACCATCTCTAAGGTCGACCTAAATGTTGAGATTTGAGTGTCCCTGACCGTATTATCGAAACAAAACATGGCTGCCCATCTTGTTTTGATAATATGAGTTTCCTCACCCCTTCGCGGGGACGTCCTGCGAGGACACCCTCAGGAAAACTTGGGTGCCCCGTTCGATTATGCCCCTCTTTATATCTCACATTAAATATGAATTAGTTTGAAACCTGGGAGCATTTAAAATCTTTTCTTTTTTTTCTGCGCCTACATCCAAAGAAAAAAGGTGGCATGTAGGAACTTACTCCTTTTGTTTTGTGGATTGCAGTGGCATATTATAAAAATGCACTTTCCTTTCTTTATTGCTACTATTTCACAGAGAGGTATTGAATAATGAGGGAAGGGCTTCCTTCAAGCAGAAGTTCTGTCCAGCGTCAGTCTAAGTGTGCAAACATTGTCCAGTTCAGCACACTATTAGCCGCCAAGTTCATACAAAGTTAATTATGTTCAGTGGAAAATAAATTTGTTACCTGCTAAGTGAATATTCACTTCTTTTTTCATTATTGCAGCACCACATATTACATATTATGGGCATTTGATTTAAACTTTGATTGTTTTGATTTGTTTATCCAGACCTTACATACACATGGTTTGCTTTTTAAACCCAAAGGTGAATCCTAAGGGTGGTTGAACAATTAGGTATAAATGGTGTTGTTTCTGATTATACTTGTTTTGGAGTGCTTTGGGTCCTGCAGATTTATACATTTGCTGTCTGAAATTTTGGAAGATGGAAATTAAAAAATAAAAATCAAATTTTGGATTTACTCTGTAGAAGTTGTTGTTTACTTTTGAAATGTGTGTATCACTGAAGTCATGTGATGTACTGCATGATTTGTGTTTAAAAGACTGCAGGAAGTTTATGGAATTAGAAGGCATGTTGAAGTACAGTATTTATGATAATTGTGCTTTTGGAGGACAATTAGCCAGCCATCTGCACTGGTGCAAAACCAGTGGGTGCTTGTTAGCTGTAGTCCTTAAAATAGTTTTCAAATGGAAAATACTTTGAAGATTACCCAGAGAAGCAATACCCACTAGGGCTGTACAGAATATTTGTGAGAAGTCCCAGCATGATGCTCAGAGCCAGAAACCAGCAGTGGGGAGTGGCAGCATTCTATTTATTTGGCTGGTGGGGCTCCCTGCCAGCAAAGGTATGCCTAGTGTGCCTGCATGGGGAGGAGGAGGGAAAGAGGAATGCGCTCCCTCCCCCAAATTGCAAGACTGGCTACACCCAGAGAGCCTGTTAAAAATTTCCCAGCACATCACTGCCCCTAGGTTTGGGAACCAGAGCTTTTCCTCTCGCTACATTTCTAGTCTGAATGGAGACTTTTCACTTTTTGGAGAATGGTGTGACAGAGAACAATGGTACAGGACTGCAAACAGGTATTATGGTGGATACATCAACCTCTATGTAAAAGACCTCTGTCAATCATGGCACTTATGCAGATACCAGTCCTGAAAATATTACCCTGGAGACATTATGGAATGCAGTATTGGGTCTTTTGACCAAGCTGTGGGGAAAAAAGGCCCTGCAGTAACCAGGATAGTTTTTCCCCCGTGCCAGGGCCCTTTTTACTGCAGCAGGTAAATATCCCACAAAACCAAATGGTCATGCGGCAAGAAAACTCTTACCATGTGGCCATTTCCCAGGTTTTTTGTCCCTGAAAATGGCACGTGCTCAACCTGGAAGTACTGCCAGCAGCTGTGATGGGCCAGCAGTAGTCCCAGAATAGTAAGCGGTAAGCCCACATTAGGCTTACCGCCACTCTGTAAATGGGCCCCTATTTGACCTGAGAAGTTAAAACCATCAGAAGAAAAATGGAAGCTTTTAAGAACAGAATAGATACTCTTGAACAGGAATTACAAAGTGTGACAATTTCTACAGTTACTTAGGAAAAGAAAGTGTATAAACAGAAATCATTTAAGAACTTGACTGTAGTAGACATTTTGATTACTTCTAGAAAGGACTAAAATATTGGAAAATCAAGTTGTGTCAAAAGAATATATGTGTCATTAACTTTTGTCTAGACCAGAGTATTTCTGGGATAGAGCTATTTAAGAACTATCTGGTAGAATATTTGCAATTTATCAGAGAAACATTTCCTTCTGTTTTTAAGGCATTTTACCTCTCAGAAGTTGCTATTTCTCTTTGTCAGATTCTGTCTCTTACAGCAGAATTCATAGTGACTAAGTCTGCTCATAACAACAGAATATTATCAGTTTTCTTCATATTATTTAGTGATATGTCTATTTTGACTATTTCCAGGCTGTTTATGGGATTTCATTTTAGGCTATTCCTTAACATTTTTTTTGTGATGCTGCAGAAAAGGAAAACAGGTCTGCGAACCTACAGAACTGGGTTCAATCTCCATTGCAGCTCCTTGTGACCCTGGACAAGTCACCTAACCTTCTATTGTCCCAGGTACAAAATTTAGATTGTTAGCCCACTAGGAACAGAAAAAGTACGTGTATATATATATATATATATATATATATATAAAAACAGCTTTGGATGTACCACAGAAATGTGGTATATCAAATACATGACCCTTTATCCCCCCCCCCCCCCCCCCCCCCCCCCCCCGGTTTACCATCTATCCTCTTTCAAGAGGAGATATCCTCATTTTGGATTTCTTCAGATATGTCCTCCAGGGTTGTTTTTTTTAATTTTTAGGAAAATGTCCTCTTTTTGTTTTCTGTGCCTACGACCAACACACCTACCCACATAATGAGAGAAACCATCCCTGGCCTATTAGTCAGTCTGGACACATGGGGGTGCTAAAGAGAGAGAGAAAGGCATTGCTGCTGATCTCTGTTTCCCTGCTGGTTGAATCTGTCAAAGGATTGTACAGCACAACTTTAAGCATATGTCTTGCAAAGTCTTTCACATGTATCTCAGAAGCCAGCCAAAGTTGTTGAGGGATATCCGCTCTTCTGATAAGTACATATGAACTCAGACTCAGACAAACTCAAATCCAGAAGTTTTTGAAAAGTATATTATTGTCTACTGCTGTACTGTAAGTCAGTCACTGTTTGATATGTGTTCAATTACTGAAAACCATTTACACAAATATGGTAACCCTAGCCCCCACCTTTACTACATTCAAAAGCTATGAGACTGGAAGCTGCTTTTTCCTAGGAAAATCAAGCCTTGTCTTATTTCATATCATAGTTTGGGGTAATTGATTAAGTCACTTCTACAGGTTACATGCAGAAACAGGTGTTTATAGTATATATGTGTAAACATATGCACCTGTACCCCATATTTACATGTTTCTCCAACCAAGCAAAGGTGAAAGATTTGTTCATTTTGAAGGAATTGGCAGCCACAGCAAGGAAAGAACTTAAGGAGAGGAAATTGTGATTATGAAATTGTGTGTTGTGTATCAATATGCATTACAAAACAATCAAATCATCCTTGAAATAAAGTGCATTACATGAGGATGAGAAATGAATAGAAATTATGCACTGTGACTGATTTAATACAACAATGTGTGATCACGCATGCATAACACTCTGATGCATACATCAAACCTAATCACATTTCTAATATGAGTATACCACAATTATCATGGTTTACGGTACACTATCTTTGATTCCTGTATGGTTCGTATGTGGACTTTGAATTATGTTTTTTGGGAATACTTATACAGGGGGAGTGTCAAAGATAACTGGAAAGTAAATGACAGAGCACACTATGCCCTTGCAGGCTTTTTATAAATATTGGTTTGTTTCACTACCAGGGGAGTACAACATTAATTCTTATGCCTACCTTGGGATAACAGATGAGAGCTGAAGAATAGTGTTGCTCCTCAACTGGAATAATAAAAAGACAAATAGTATATGGGAGATGTACAGATTTTGTGGTGTTAATACAGAAGATGGAAGGAGGATGGACATGAACGGAAATGGCTACAATGTGTATATCCTTGATGCTCCTAGCAGTGAGTAGAGGAGAACTAGAAATATACCTAGCAGAGTCTCCTAAGAGACCAAAGGGTATTTATTTATCTACAGGGTTTTGATAAACTTCCTGTCAGAATAATAATTGCAGCAAAGTGGTTTACACATGTGGGAATTACATACAAGGGAAAGAATAAAGGAGAAAGAGAGAATAAAAAGTGAAAACTGCAGGCACTGTCATCATTATGGCAAAAAAGGTTAAAAATGGGGCACTTTTACTAAGGCACTTAGAGGGGCATAATCAAACAGGGGCGCCCATCTATAAGGGCGCCCATCTCTAATGACGGCCCCGTAAAGCGGCGTACCCGACAGTATTATTGAAACAAGATGTCCGGCCATCTTTCGTTTCGATAATACAGTCGGGGACGGCCAAATCTCAACATTTGAGCCACCCTTAGAGATAATGGAAACTAATGGCGGCCATCTCAAACCCGGCCACATCCAAGCCATTTGACCGTGGGAGGAGTCAGCATTTGTAGTGCACTGGCCCCCCTCATGCCAGGACACCAACCGGGCACCCTATGGGGCACTGCAGTGGACTTCACAAGTTGCTCCCAGGTGCATAGCACCCTTACCTTGTGTGCTGAGCCCCTCAACCCCCCCCCCCAAAACCCACTACCCACAACTGTACAACACTACCATAGCCATTAAAGGGTAACGGGGGGGGGCACCTAGATGTGGGTACAATGGGTTTCAGGTGGGTTTTGGCGGGCTCACATTTAGCACCACAAGTGTAACAGGTGGTGGAGGGGATGGGTCTGGGTCCGCCTGCCTGAAGTACACTGCAGTACCCTCTAAAAACTGCTCCAGGGACCTGCATAGTGTTGTGTTGGAGCTGGGTATGACATTTGAGTCTGGCATAGAGGCTGGCAAAAATGTTTTTAAATTTTTGTTTGGGGGTGGGAGGGGGTTGGTGACCACTTGGGGAGTAAGGGGAGGTGATCCCCGATTCCCTCTGGTGGTCATCTAGTCAGTTCGGGCACCTTTTCAAGGCTTGGTCGTAAACAAAAAGGGACCGAGTCGGCCAAATGCTCGTCAGGGCCGGCCTTCTTTTTTCCATTATTTGCCAAGGATGGCCATCTCTTAACTACGCCCCCGCCTCACCTTCAGTACACTGCCGACACGCCCCCTTGAACTTTGGCCGGTCCTGCGACGGAAAGCAGTTGAGGCTGGCCAAAATCGGCTTTCGATTATGTCAATTTGGCTGCCATTAGGAGAAGGGCACCCATCTCCCGATTTGTGTCAGAAGATAGCCGCCCTTCTCCTTCAAAAATAAGCAGGATAGGCGCCTACGTGCATCCAATGCACACCAATTTGGAACTACCGCATGGCTACTGCGAGTACTGGGTGGTAATTCCATTTTGTACGTGTATCCGATACGTGCATCTGAAAATATTTTTTATTTTCTACCACGTGGCACTAACCGGGTGGTAATCGGCAGCGTACACGCGCTGACGATTACCGCCTGGTTAATGTGTGAGACCTTACTGCTAAATCAATGGGTGGTGGTAAGGTCTCAGACCCAAAATGGACATGCGCCAATTTTTATTTTGCTGCACGTCCATTTTCACCCAAAAAAGAGCCTTTTTTGCAGGTGTGCTGAAAAATGGAGCTACTCGCATCCAATACATGCACCTACAACAGTGCAGGCCATTTTTTGATGCACCTTAGTAAAAGGACCCCTAAGCAACTGATATGAAGGTTTGCAGGAAGACCCAGGTC
Source organism: Microcaecilia unicolor (assembly GCF_901765095.1). Classification (NCBI taxonomy): domain Eukaryota; kingdom Metazoa; phylum Chordata; class Amphibia; order Gymnophiona; family Siphonopidae; genus Microcaecilia; species Microcaecilia unicolor. Next base: position 180,461,973 of record NC_044032.1, on the reverse strand, counting down.
TTTACCAGGTTTTTAAAATTCTGAATATTATTATTATTATTATTAATCACATTTATATCCCACATTATCCCAAACAAGTTTGAGTTCAATGTGGCTTACAACAAACAGTATTGGATACATAACAAAGTATAATGCATAAGAAAGTAATTTGTTGTAAGAATCCAATTTTACAATACAGTATCATAAACATACTGGGAGATCTACGGACGTTTAACATTTAGAAAATCTGTTATGAGAAATTGTACATGAAGCAAAGAGAAAGTTAATGGTAAATAGAGGAATAACCAATTCAGGTAATAATTAATTGAGATATGGTTGTTCTTTGTAAGGGTTTGTTTAAATAGGAACGATTTGAGGATTTTGCGGAATCTAGTATATTCTTGTATATTTCTTATTTTGGGTGGTGAGTTCCACCATTTGGTTCCTAGGTAAGTGCAGTCTGCAAAGTGGACAGTTTTGTAAATCACTTTTATGCAATTTGGGAGGTGTAGTCTAAGATAGTTTCTTGCCTCATATTTAGTGTTTCTTTGAGGTAAAAGTTTATTAATGGTACCATATAGTCTGGAGCTGTGCCATTTAGGATTTGAAAGATAAAAGTACATAATTTGAAGTGGACTCTATTAGACTCTAATGTCAAATGGCAAGGAATTCCATAATTTGGGACCAACATAACTAAATGCTGTGTTCCAAGAGACATCTAAGCAAAGATGTGAGAGGGCAGATAAATATAAAATAATTTGTTATCATGATTGGAATGTGCACTGTGGTGTGTAAGTAATCAAAAGATTAAAGGTATATGCAAGAGCAATCAAAGAAAGGCCTTTAAATACCAAGGTCAAAAGCTTGAATTTAATGTAGGTACTTACTGGAAGCCAGTGTTAAAGCCTTTAAGAGTGAGGAAACATGGACAAACCGGCAAGCATTGTGCAACAACTTCACTGCTGTAGGCTGTGCTAACTGAAGTCATTTTAGAGCAGATAAAGGCAATCAAGGTCATTGCAATAATCTAAACGTGGAATAGCCAATGACAAATAAGATCTAATGGCAGGAATGGCTTTACCACCCCCAGTGCTCTGTGTCGCTGGCCAGGGGAACATATCAGGATTGCCCATTGTCTCCACTGCTCTTTGCACTTTCAGTGGATCCCCTGGTAGCTATTATCAGATTAGATCCTAATATCAAGGGATTTGGGGAGGAAAAAGAGGAGTTCAAAATTTCTTTATTTGCTGACAACATCTTGTTAACCATAGTAGACCCAGAGCACTCCCTACCTCTCATCATCTCTACTTTGCGTGAATATGGGAGTCTTTCAGGTTTTATAATGAACACTACTAAATCTGAAATTCTCAATATCACCTTACATTTTGCTGGTGTGCAGTGGTTGAAGTCTGCTTTCCCAGCAAAAAGGGAAAGCATTTTTGCTGGGCCTAAGGGGCACATTAATTACCTGGGTGTTAAGATCAGCCCTGTTTATGAAGATCTATACAAACTGAATTATAGTAAATTGTTTCAGGATTTCTCACAAGATATTGACCAATGGCATGGATTGTCACACATGTGACTCGGGTGTATTGCCATCAGTAGAATGATGGTGTTACCTTGTGTTATATATCTGTGCCAGACCTTTCCTAAAGAATAGTAAGGGCCCTTTTTTATCAAACTGTGCTAGTGGTCTCCAGTGCAGTAGTGTTGACAAAGCCCATTCACTTTCAATGATTTTCGTCGGCATTGCCAAGCAGGAACCGCTAGTGCAGCTTGATAAAAGAGGCCATAAGTTTACAGTGTCAGGTTTACTTGTATATTTGGAGGAAATGCCCTCCCAGGAGTTCAATGAAGATGTGTTGATGAGGAGAAGGGTTGGGGGAGGCATGGGACTGTATGATCTTAGGAGATACATCTGAGCAGCACAACTTAGGTCACTAATGGAATGGGAAGACGCTAATCTGAAAGCTTGGGTGCAGTTAGAACAGCTGTTTTGGGTGAGGCCTACAGCAGTATTTGCTATGAGCCTTTGGGAAGGTGCCAGGATGATGGAAACATGAAAAGTCTGTTCTGCAGCATACACTATTGATATGGACTAAATTGAATGGTCTTCTTCTAGACAAGAAAGAACTATTGCAGCTAGTTCCACCATCAGCATTATTGCTTTTTGCCCCTAGCTAGGATGTGAAGTTGATAAATAGCTAGGAACAGAGGGGACTTTGGAGATTGAATCAATTGTACACATATGGGGTGTTTCAGTCCTCATAAAGATTTTTACGTATACTTGCAGCTGTATCTTCTCCAAAGCACCCTTCTTAAAGCTTAGTTAGCAAGGCCCTTAACCCCATTTGAAGAGTTAATGCACAATGGATCTAGACAACCTAAAATTATATCCCAGATATATGACTCTCTGAAGAGCCTAAATATATCCAAGACTGCCAACAGTAGCCACAGTGGCCATTTTGAGGCTGGACCTGCAATAGGCAGGAGCACATGTTCATCACTCCTGCACATATGACCCCCTTAGATCACCAGGGAGATTAGAGGTATGACCAGGGGTCTACAAATGTGGGGGGAGTGGGAGGCTTGTACCCAGCCTTGAATTTTCTTCAGCAGGATGGAGAGTGGATTGGAAATGGGGGGGGGGGGGATCAGAAGGGGGGGGGGTCATGCTTTTCCAGGGGAGGGAGAGAGGATCAGAAAGGGGGGTTTCAAGCTATTCTGGGAGGTGGGAGGAGGAATGGAAGAGGGGTTTCATGGTGCTGAAAATCAATGCTAAGCTCCTAAGGGAGTATTTTACTACAATACAATACAGTACAATACAATATGTGCTTATACCTCACAAAGTCCGAACTGAGTTCTATGCAGTTTATAATGAAAGAATCTAGGCATATCCAGGAACTACAACTTATGATTAAAAGAAGAGTTTAACAATTATTAAAAAGTTAAAAAGATGAAAAAGTTAAGTTTTAAGAGCTTTCTTAAAACAGTTATAATTAGTAGATGTCCTTATATTAATGGTAAATCATTCCATCACTTAGCAGACTGAAAAGAAAACAATCCATATTTTACACATTTGGGGCTAGGGTATTGCTGCAGTAATGGAGGCCTATCTGCCAATGCCCTATTCTATAAATTAGATTAACCAAATCAGTCAAACACTCTGGGGAAGACCCATGCAAAATAAGAAACGTCATTGCACATAAAGTCATAATAATGTGAGCTTCAACTAAAGATTAATACATCTTATTTGCCATAGGATCCACTTTATTCCTATGAGCCCTGCTGGAACCAACATGTGCTAGTCTTTAGGAAAAGACCCCCCTAAATGTTTTTCTTTTTCCCCCACCTTCAATCAGCCCTGTTACCATCCATTTATTATCCTTCTAAATATAGGAGTCTAGTGTCACTAAGAACATGCTTTTAGGGGTCCTTTTACTAAGCTGGGTGAAAAAGGGCCCTGTGGTAGTGACGGGGGCCATTTTTCCCACATACCAGGGCCCTTTTTACCGCAGCTGGTAAAATGCCCAAAAAAAATGGCCACATGGTAAGATAACTCTTACTGCGTGGCCATGTGGCATGGAACACTTAATGCCAACTCAAGGGCTCCCACAGTAACCCGGCGGTAATCAGGGAGCATACAGTGATACTCAATTACTGCTGGGTTAGTGCCAGAAATGGTGCACACTCCAGCTGGAACTACAACCGGCGGCCATGTTGGGCCAGTGGTAGTTCCGTTTTAGTGTGCGGTAAGCCTGCATTGGGCTTACTGCTGCTTTGTAAAAGACCCTTGGGCCCTTTTACTAAGGCATGCCTAAAGGTGGCCTCTGCTGGTGTAGGTGTGTGTTTTGAACGTATACACGTCCATTTACTCAGCGCACCTGGAAAAAAGGCAAATTTTTTTATGCCAAAAAATGGACATGTGGCAAAATTTAAACCAGTGTGCATCCATTTTTGGGATGAGATATTACTACCACCCATTGACTTAGCAGTAAGGTCTCATGCGTTAACCGCGGGTAAGCTCTACGTGGTGGAAAATAGAAAATATTTTCTACCTCATGTTTTGGCCACGTGTCAAAAATGGAATTACCGCCCGGAGCACATGGTAGCCAGGTGGTAGTGCCAATTTGATGCATATTGGACACTCGTAGGCCCCTATGTGCTTTTGTAAAAGCCCCCCCCCCTTAGGTACTTAGCACTAGTAGGTTTTCAAAAAGGAAAACTTAGAAGTCTAACCTCAGAGTATATAAAAAGTGAGGTTTCATCAACAACTGTGACCCTACCTCATGCACTGTGACATGTAGGAAACTTTGATGCAATACCCAAATAGTTTATCCTTTTTGGCTGGAAGGAATCAGAAACATTGTGGGTGTGCTTCAATTAATGTTCCTGCATTTAGCCTGTCCCTCCCCAAGCAAGAATTAGAGAAATTTAGCAGAGCAATCATAATCTCTCCAAAATCATGGGCAGAGCAGTAGATCAAGCAGGATAGAAGTAGCTAGAGTCTTGCTGTACACCGCCTTGAGTGAATTCCTTAAAAAAGGCAGTAAATAATCCACTAAATGAATAAAACAGAGTGGCATGAACAGCCAAAGTGCAAAGAAGTGGCAAAGCAGAATACACAGTGGTATACACATCTCAATATAACAGTGCTAGAGATGTTTTATTTAATTTCTGTTTTTCTTTTTATTCTTTTTTTTTAAACAAACACTCAACATCAAGCCAAGAAGATTGGGTAACAGCAGTATAAACCACCCAAGGTACTAAAGAGGGGCAGTGGAGAACAAACAATGGTATGAACAGCCCTAGACACCTAAGCTAGAGGAAAATATAGGGCCCTGTTTATTAAGGTGCGTTTGCATTTTTAGCATGTGCCAAAATTAGCATGTGCTAAATGCTAGAGACACCCATATATTCCTATGGGTGTCCCTTGTGTTAGTTTGCTGGGTAGCAAGATACACGGTGACAGTAGCAAAGAGAGGCAAGGGAGGAGAAGGATTTTCTTTCTTGCTTTTAGATGGTTGTGTAATTGGGAGCTAAAAAGTTCAGCAGTGGCTTAATTCCCATTTTCTCAGCCACCTGCAGGGGCAAATTATCCAGGGCAATAATTTCCAAGGCAGGTATTAAACAGCTTTAAGTTAGTAATGCTCTGTAAGTAGTGTGGGGGTGAAGAATACCACATAATTTGCCAAGGATACGTAAACTTTCATATGCATATGATGATCCTTCATTTGCATGCGCAGACATGCAAATTTTAGCATGCTCACACTAATATCGTTCCACATCTCTTTACTGTAGAGTAATGCCTTCCTTAATAGCATAACAGCCTTAATATGCATAGAAAAATTAATTGCACAGGCTCTTATATTGATAGAAATGGTAATTTTCATCTCAATGGCAGCGATTATGGGCCTCCAGAGATCCCTTTTCAAAATTAAATAGCCAGCCGGTGCTGCAGGGATTTCCAATGCAGCACGTTTCTATAGTATATCTCCTGAAAATCTTAACGTGCAATTATATTTATTTTCCTGTCTCCATAAATTTAAAACAATTCAATGAAATCTAAGGAAGGATCACAATCTCAAGATCGCATGGAGTTAAGCTGGCAGTATTACCCATTCTGTGTCACTACGGCCTCTTTCAAATGACTTAACTATCTGGAGAGCAATGGAAAACCTGTCTGAAATGGAGCCAAGCATGATTTAAAGGATGAGAAAAGCTGAGTAGCATATCTGGGAGAATGCCAGGAATAAGTGTTGAACCACGTCAGATGCTACTCAAAATATGTAAAAATAAAAGTGCTGTGGGAGCCTGTTTAGTCTTGTTGGGCAAGCAAGAGAAAAAAAGTAATTAAAGAATACAGAATATATGAAAAATGGGAAAAACATAGTTATGCAAGAGACAGTGCAGTGTTAATCCATCATCACTCTTTGTGTTTCCCCTTGTCTCAAGTGTCCTAACAGCATTAATGCCCTCTTTTACTTAATCAGTAAAAAGTGGAAAATAACCCAAGGCTAGCTATTTTCTTTCATGTTAGGTAGGTTAATTTTATAATAGTATAAAGTACAGCTGCATTAGAAGGACTAATTTACAGAACACTTAAGTCCCCAAGAGCAGGAGCTCATGATCAAGGCAAGTGAAGCATCTGAGGATTTTCAAATATGATTAAAGCATGTGCATTTAAAGTTCTACAAAATGGTATGCTGGGCATAAGCTAGAGCTTGTACATTAGAGAGGTAATTTTAACAAGCCATTTACATGTATATACGCCTCATAACATCTCCTCTGTAGGCATATGTGCAATGGTAAGTTTGCATACATATTCGTACATTTGGTGTAGGTATCTTCTGGGGTGGAGTTTGGGAAGGCCATGGGCAGAGGCACAAGCAGGGGCGTATCTGCGTGGGGCCACAGGGGCCTGGGCCCCCACAGATTTTGCCCTGGACCCCCTACCGCCGTCAACTCTCCCCCGCCGTCGCCGTCACCTACCTTTGCTGGCGGGGGACCCCAACCCCGCCAGCCGAGATCTGCTTCCTCCTGCCGCTGCCTTTAAAATATTCCTTCAGCTGGCGGGGGACCCCAACCCCTGCCAGCTGAGCCGAGGTCTTTGAAGTTCTTCTTCGTCCTCGTACTGCTCAAAGCTGCATCCAGTTTCGGAGTCTGACTCGCAGCACGTTGTACGTGCAGGATGTCAGACTCACAGTGAGTCTGACGTCCTGCACGTACAACGTGCTGTGACGTCAGACTCCGAAACTGGATTCAGCAGTTGAACAGCATGAGGACGAAGAAGAACTTCAAAGATCTCGGCTCGGCTGGCGGGGGTTGGGGTCCTCAGCCAGCAAAGGTAGGTGACGGTGGCGGCGGGGGGGGGGGGGGGGGGGTCGGTGACGACGGCAACGGCGGCAGCAGTGGTGGCAGGGGGGCTATAATGTGCCCCCTCACTCTGGCTCTGGCCCCCCCTACCGCCGCAGTTCAGATACGCCTCTGGGCACAAGTTACTCCCATACTATGTAAAACACATACAATCTACATGCATACTTTATAAAATGTATACAATTTACATGCATACCTTACAAAACACATACAATTAAAATGCATACTTTATAAAACATGTGCAATTGCACATACTGGGCTAGATTCTATATATGGTGACTGAAAAATCAGCACCAAAAAATAATACACCTAGGCATATTCCATAAACTACACCTAGGGTCTATCCACACAACTAAATCTAGTTGTGGGAATTTACTCCAAGTAAAACTTGGTGTAAATACCGGCGACTAAGTTAGGCGCAGTGTGGGTATATTCTATAACAAAGCATATAAATTTTAGTAATGCTCACAATCCACCCATTCCATGACCCCTTTTTGGTAGCGTGCATTAGAATTTATGCACACCACTTAATAGAATACTTAGCTAGTTGTGTGCATAAATTCTAAACAAAACCAATTAGTGTCAATAATCGTCTGTTAATTGGCAATTATCCACACTGACTGGCTTGTAGAGATAATTAAGTTGTGCATGCAAGGCAGAATATGACCTAAACAACTTTCGCAAATCGTTGAAAACTTATCTCTTCACCAAAGCCTACCACGAGAATCCATAACCAACTACAACACATTACTAACCCTCCCTACTATGATCGCCTCTTTCTGTAATTGCTTGATTAGACCTACTGTTAGCCTTGCTATTATTGTTATCCTGTAACACCAATTGTATCTCTGTACCCTGAAATGCTGATGCCATGACAGGTCTTTGTAAGCCACATTGAGTCTGCAAACAGGTTGGAAAATGTGGGATACAAATGCAATAAATAATAAATAAAATAATTGCGTGTGAAACTCAGGTTGCACTATATAGAATCTGAGGGATTGTACGCTTGCTTATAGGCAGGTGAAAATGTACGGGGTATGATTTACTCATAAGTTCTACAAGATTTGTGCTGGTATGTTATAGACACGTGGAGGGGCATAATCGAATGGGGCCGGCCATCTATAAGGGCGGCCATCTGTAATGACGGCCCCGTTAAGCGGCATACCCGACTGTATTATCGAAACAAGATGGCCGGCCAAATCTCCACATTTGGGCCGCCCTTAGACATCGCCGGCGTTAGAGATGGCCGCCATTGGTTTTCGCCGATAATGGAAACTAATGGCGGCCATCTCAAACCTGGCCAAATCCAAGCCATTTGGTCATGGGAGGAGCCAGCATTTGTAATGCACTGGTCCCCCTCAAATGCCAGGACACCAACCGGGCACCCTAGGGGGCACTGCAGTGGACTTCAGAAATTGCTCCCAGGTGCATAGCTCCCTTACTTTGTGTGCTGAGCCCCACAAAACCCATTACCCACAAACGTACACCACTACCATAGCCCTAAGGGGTGAAGGGGGGCACCTAAATGTGGGTACAGTGGGTTTGTGGTGGGTTTTGGAGGGCTCCCATTTACCACCACAAGTGTAACAGGTAGGGGGGAGGATGGGCCTGGGTCCGCCTGCCTGATGTGCACTGCAGTACCCACTAAAAACTTCTCCAGGAACCTGCATAATGCTGTGATGGAGCTGGGTATGACATTTGAGGCTAGCATAGAGGCTGGCAAAAAAAGTTTTAATTTTTTTTTTGGGTGGGAGGGAGGGGGTTGGTGACCACTGGGGGAGTAAGGGGAGGTCATCCCCAATTCCCTCCAGTGGTCATCTGGTCATTTAGGGCACATTTTTGAGGCTTGGTCATGAACAAAAAAGGACCAAGTAAAGTCGGCCAAATGCTCATCAGAGCCGGCCTTCTTTTTTCCATTATTGGCCGAGGCTCGCCATCTCTTAATCATGCCCCGTCCCACCTTCGGTACACTGCCAACACGCCCCCTTTAACTTTGGCCGGCCCTGCGACAGAAAGCAGTTGAAGCCGGCCAAAATCGGTTTTCGATTATACCGATTTGGCCGGCCTTAGGAGAAGGCCAGCCATCTCCCGATTTGTGTCGGAAGATGGCCACCCTTCTTCTTCGAAAATAAGCAGGATAGGCACCTATGGGATATCACCATTTCTTTCCAAAATTAATAAACAGTAACTGTAAGTAGACATCCATGGCCATTGTTACTATGCTGGCATTTTAGTGCATGCTAATTAATGTGCTAACCCCCGGATTCTATATAGCGCGCCTAGCATTCTGTGCCAAAATCCAAGCGGATTCTACAACAGCGCACGTAACTGAAGTGCATAAGTACATAAGTATTGTCACACTGGGACAGACCAAAGGTCCATCAAGCCCAGCATCCTGTTTCCAACAGTGGCCAATCCAGGTCACAAGTACCTGGCAAGATCCCAGAAAAATTCAATACATTTTATGCTCCTTATCCCAGAAATAGCAGTGGAGTTTCCCCAAGTCAATTTAATAATGGTCTATGAACTTTTCCTTTAGGAATCCGTCCAGACCTTTTTTAAATCCCGCTAAGCTAACCAGCTTTACCATATTCTCCGGCAACGAATTCCAGAGTTTAATTACACCGTGTTGAGTGAAGACAAAGTTTCTCCGATTCGTATTAAATTTACTACTTTATAGCTTTATTGCATGGCCCCTAGTCCTAGTATTTTTGGAAAGAGTAAACAAATGATTCACATCTACTCATTTCACTCCACTCGTTATTTTATAGACCTTTATCATATCTCCCCTCAGCCGTCTTTTCTCCAAGCTGAACAGCCCTAGACACTTCAGCCTTTCCTCAAAGGGAAGTCATCCCATCCCCTTTATAATTTTTGTCACCCTTCTCTGTACCTTTTCTAATTCCACTATATCTTTTTTGGGGAAAAAAACATTTTTCAAATATATAAGTGACAGGAGGAAGTGCCATAATAGCATTGTGAGGCTCAAAGCTGAGGGGGGGGGGGGGGAAATATGTAGAAGTTGATAAGGATAAAGCTGAACTGCTTAACAATTACTTCTGTTCTGTGTTCGCGGATGAAAGGACTGCAGTAGGTCTGCAGAAAACAAATGTTAATGCGGATGGATGTATGGCAGACCGAGACCGATTCTCAGAAGACTGTGTTCATGAGGAGCTAGCTAAACTAAAAGTAGACAAAGTGATGGGACCTGATGGGATACATCTGAAGGTGCTCAAGGAACTTAGAGATGTTCTGGAGGCTCCACTGTCAGACCTTTTCAATGCTTCCTTAGAATCTCAAGTGGTCCCAGAGGACTGTCCCTCTGCACAAGAGTGGAAGTAAGAAGGAGGCTGGGAATTGCAGACTTGTCAGTCTGACCTTGGTGGTGAGTAAACTAATGGAAACAATTCTAAAGCCTTTGATCATGAGTTTTCTTGAATCGAATGCCCTGCAGTACCCGAGGCAGCATGGCTTCACTAGACATAGGTTGTGTCAGATGAATCTGACTGGCTTCTTTGACTGGGTGACCAAACAATTGGATGTGGGAGAGGCACTGGGTGTGGTGTATTTGGATTTTAGCAAAGCTTTTGACACGGTTCCACTCAGGCAACTGATTAATAAACTGAATGCCCTCGGCATGGAACCTAAAGTGACTAACTGGGCTAAAAATTGGTTAAATGGGAGGAGATAGAGGGTAGTGGTAAATGGAGCTTGCTCTGAGGAAAGGGGTGTTATTAGTGGTGTACCGCAGGGATCGGTCCTAGAGTCGGCTCTTTTTAACAACTTTGTATTGCAGAAGGGCTGTCTGGTAAGCTTTGTCTTTTTGTAGATGATACCAGACTTTGTAATAGGGTGCATGGCATGAAGCAAGGATCTAGCAAAGCTTGAAGAATGGTCTGAAAATTGGAAACTAAGATTGAATGCTAAGAAATGCAAGACCATGCACTTAGGTTACAAGAATCCAAGGGCACAATACAATAAAGGGGTGAAGTGCTCCTGTGTACAAAAGAAGAGCGGGACTTAGGGGTGATTGAGTCTGATGACCTTAAGGTAGCCAAACAGGTAGAAAAGGTGACAGTCAAAGCCAGAATGACGTTTGGATTCATAAGGAAAGGGATGACCAGCAGGAAAAAAGAGGTGATAATGCCTTTGTATAAGTATCTGGTGAGAACCCATCAGATACTTATGCAATTCTAGATACTGCACCTACAGAAAGATATAAACAGGATGGAGTCGGTCCAGATGGAAGCTACCAAATTGGTAAGCGGTCTCGGTCATAAAACTTATAGTGATAAGCTCATGAGCCTCAACATGTATACTGTAAAGAGGAGGTGGAACGGTCTAGGGGACAAGAAGAGAAAAGGAGAGAAAGAGACTACAAATCCCAACATGCACTAAAGGAACCCAGTGGTAGGAGAGGGTACGTGCATTCCCGAGAGTCACCAGAGGAGGGCTGCAGGGAAAGGAGTAAGGCCGAGTCTCCAACCTGGTGGTGGAGGAGGTGGTGGGACAAGTGGGCGGAGAAAGAAAAGATACAAAAGATCCTTAATGAAGAAAAGGGGAGGCAGCTGAGGGAAGGGCGGGGTGAAGAGAATATGGACTGGGCTCCTGAAAAGCGGGAGGAGGTCAGGTGAGAGTGTGACTGACCAAGAGGGTGGAGGCCCTTGGCTTTGTTCCCGCGCCGAGCCAGAGCGAGAGAGAGAGAGAGGTACGGCGTGAAGGACTTGTTACGTGTTTGAAAAGCTAAAGAAGGACTGGGCTGCGGCTCATGGTTTTTTTGTTTCACAAGAGCCACTTACCTGTGAAGAGAGAACAGGCCAGAGGTTTAATGTGGGGGGGTGGTTTTTTTTGCTACCACTCTCCAGGAGAGGGAGAGGGGAAGCAGCCGAGAAACACGGGACTGTAGTATTGATTTGTTTTTGTGGCGAATTTTCCTCTTCTAAGAGCTAGAGGGGAAGTAGCTGCTGAAGCCTGGGCTGTGTATCACCCGGCTTGAAGAGAGTAAAAGTGTTGGGGGGCTGGGACTTGAATAAAAAGCCAGATCCAAACGAGAGGCTCTCTTCCTATCCCCTGAACAGTTTTCTTTGTGTTTTGTTTTGAATTGAACTGTACCTGAATTTGTTTGTGATTTTTGGAGCTGCGACGGATGAGTTAAGGAGGAGCGAGCTTACAATACGCTGGAAGAGAGGCGGGAGAGAGGAGATACGATAGAGATGTTTAAATACCTCAGTGGCATTAATGTACAGGATGTGAGCCTTTTTCAAATGAAAGAAAACTCTGGAATGGGAGAGCATAGGATGAAGTTAAGAGGAAATAGACTTAGGAAGAATCTAAGAAAATACTGTTTCACAGAAAGAGTGGTGGATGCATAGAGTAGCCTAATGGTTAGCCAAGTGGTTAGTGCAGTGGACTTTGATCCTGGGGAACTGGGTTTGATTCCCACTACAGCAACTTGTGATTCTGGGCAAGTCACTTAACCCTCCATTGCCCCAGGTACAAATAAGTACCTGTATATATTATGTAAACTTCTTTGAATGTAGTTGCAAAAACCACAGATAGGCTGTATATCAAGCCCTATTTCCCTTATCTGCTGTTATGCTTCTATGTTACAGTAAATGAATCTTGCCTTGATGAATTAAAATAATAACATAGATCCAACCTGACAAAAAATGAACTGAGTGAGCTTTGGAATAGTGCTCTTCAATTTTTCATGACTCAGAGAAGGTGAGCCCTTGGGTTGGTGCTGCTCGGTCAACCCAAGGTTTAGCCAGGCCCCAACTGACAGCGGACAAGTCACCTGGGCTAGGCACAAGCTTGACAAGAACCGGAGAATAGGCTGGAGTTGGTAAAGTAAACCCCGCCCCTGGGACTCACGGTGTAAAGAGTGTGTTCCTAAAATACCAGATGTTAATGTCTGTAGTCAAACCGAGTGGTTAGGATCACACTGCCGAGAGCAGAGGGAGGGTGCACATTAAACTCAACTCCCCTCTCCCATTCAAAGTATGAGGGAAGAAATTGAACCAATTACAGTTTTTTAAAATTTTGTTTTATAAAGCCAGATACGAGTATTCACAAAGTAGGATTTTTTTAATTTTCCTTTTACACAACTGGGTAAGTATCTCTTCTTCTTCAATTCAACAATGTTTTCTTCTGCGAACATCTAAACACAAATTTTCAATATGTGCTTATAATAATTTACATATACTTATTTTTATTCCCTTAACAGAGTTACTTCAAATTTCACAGAACAGGAACATCTATCAGATAAGTAAACATTTTTTAACAACATTAAAATGTATCAACTTTCTTCATAAACGGTTTTAAGTTTCTTGCATATGATAACAATTTGATTATTTGTGTATTTTTATATGTTTGCAGGATCTACTTTAGAAGAACCCAGTAGATCAGGTGAGTATATCAGTTTATTATCAGTTTATCCTTCCTTATACAGTTACTTAGCTGTAGTTGAAAATAACCTCCAAAAGAAATCTGAATTGCAGAATTCTTTCTTGCGTGGGGGCCTGGAGAAATTTGTTGGCTGTCATTCACTGCTTTCTTTTTCTTTTCTTTGCCGTCTTCCTCCTAAACCTTACTTACTCAAATCAAATTTTGAAAAAAACCCTAACTCCCTGACTGTTCATAAAATCTCACTAAGTGACATAAAGAGGTACAAACACTGTGGCCAATTTAACTAATCAAAATAAAATTAATTAAAACATTCCCTTTCTTCCAGGAGCTACTGCTTTACATTTATTTCCCTGATCTAATTTCAGCAACAGAGAATACAGAAGCACCGTCCCTCTGACACTCTTACAATATTTCATTCCAAATTCTAGCACATTAACTCATACGCAATATGGCGGTGCTTATGTACTTATGTACTCTCACTTTCACACTTTTCACCAGCATTCTTCAAATCACACTCAGTTCAGTCATTTAACCTCACCCCCGCTTAACCTGTAAAATCTCCCAGCACTTCATACAACATTCTAAACACTCAAACACCATTTCATTCATACCCCATTAATTCCCTTTGGTATAACAATAAAACTAAACCCTTTTTTTCCTAGAAAAATAAGTAGAATTAGCTTTACTCACTTCCTCTAATCTATACTAAACCTCTTTTAAAACTGCTTTTAAAACTGCTTTAAACAAGCTTCACTTACCCTACCACACACACAGTCAAATCTCTCACCAGAATTACCTGTACTCACCAGTGTAAATATCTACACTTACCACTGTGTCACTATTTTCCCATTTAACCCTAAAATTTCCCTCTTTAATACTACCAAACTACCTCCTCACTCTCCCTGCCATAGACACTCACACAGCACGTCCTATCTGCTCAGCTGTTTCTGCCTCTCTCAGCAACTGACAGCAAGCTGTTGCTAAAGCAATGGAGACTCAGCTTGAACACCTGACGTCTCCTAACCAATAAAAATGTCTCTTTACCTACATTTTTTTACAGAAACTTAGAACCTTACCTAAACCAAACTGATTCTCCATTTTGGTTTTTAATTTTTCCATAGAAAATAATGAGAAAAGTACTATTTAATAGGTATTAAAGTGAGTTCTACACCAAACTGTACCCAAAATCATCAAGTCATTTACACATAACAATGCTCACAGAATCATGGTTTCAGTTTTAAAATTACCTATATTAAATGGACGTTCTATATTTTTCATTAATAAAACCCTTTTACAAATCCCAAAATAAAGTAAAATAGTAATCAACAATTTAGTTAAGCCTTTAACCATTTGCTCCATCGAAGGTTTGTTTTTAAACCCCGGCAGAGACCCCTTTTAAGCCCCCAGTAAAAACTACCATTTAAAATCTTCTTTTTCAATTTTTTACCCTCCCAGAAAATATAAGGTGATCCTCAAAACCCCATAACTACAAAACATGAAAATTCAATTAACCTCTTAATATCTGTAAATTTAAATCCCCAAATCCCCAATTTAAAATAAAAGCAAATAAACTTTTGAGTCACCAGACCCCTTACCTGAACCTCTAAGGTCCCCTGACCTGGCGACCACCATTGGTGAACTCTGGCTGGGCAGCTCTAAAATCGAGGCCCAGGCTTCAGCGAGGCCTAACCGGAGCTCCAGGGATGGACTGAGCATGTGTGAACTTTGCACTTGCTCAGTGCCCCCCCCCCCCTCCCGGCAGGCTAGGCCGAAAGCTGGCCATTTTCCTGCCTGGACATGTTTTGACAGCTGGACATGTTTTGATGGCGCTCCCAGCTCTGGGCCGCCCTGGACCGCTCCTGGCCACCAATGCCCGCCCCAACTGGCCCAAAACAGGCCCAAACCGTCCGGGCAACCGGAACGGCCCAGAATGGCCGGAACACCCATTGGGCCAGCAAAAGAGCATCCCTGGGCACAGAAGCACCCCTGTCACCCAGGACTACCCAAAATGGCCCGAAGTGGCCACAACAAAGTCTGGGGAAGCCCAGGTAAGATTTATTTATTTTAAAAACATATTAACCCCTTAGGGTTACAGTAACAAGACAGGCAGTCTTGGCTGGAGTTTGGGCAGGCAAGGCTGGAGCTGGAGGCAAGGCAGACAAGGCTGAAACTGGAGGCAAGGTGGGCAAGACTAGAACTGGAGACAGGCAGGCAAGACTAGAGGCAGGCAGGCAATGCTGGCTGGAGACAAGGCAGGCAGGCAAGGCTGGCTGAATACAAGGCAGGCAAAGTAGGATCTGGAGGCAAGATGGGCAAAGCTGGAACTGGAGCCAAACAGGGAAGGCAAAGCTTGAGGTAGAACAAGAGTCAAGCGATCTGTTGTGAAGGTGAGGTAGTAGGGTCCAAGGCATCCTTATTAATGGCACCACCTCCAACATCACATAAATGACACCCTGGAACACCGGGGATGATAAAGTCCACAACCCCACTCAGCAAGAAGGGCCACCCAATGCCCAAAGAAACCTCAGGACCACATCCCAGGACAAGTGAGGTGAGTTGGGGCTTCTGCGCATAGCCGTGGCCATGACATAATTATTTATTTGTTTTCCATTTCTTGTATTCTGCCTATACCTGTTCCGTTCAAGGATGGATCACAGTTAGTTAAAGAGTTAGGTTAATCAGACCAGGAATTACATATAAGTAGAGCAGTTAAGAACATAATTTTAATATCAAGGTGATAATATATAGATTAAACATTTGATAGACCTGCCTTGCAAAATAAGAAGGTTTTTAGGAGCTTTTTAAAATTTAGATAATGCATGCACAATCTCAAGGGTAATGGTGAATGGTTCAATAGATTGGCTAACTGGTATTGAATGGACAGAATAAAATGCCTGATTGACTTTAGATTCTTGTACATTGAACATTTGAGCTGGAGGGAATTGTGGGTGTTGTGTCTAGAAAAAGGATCATGTAGCAAGGATACTAAATTTGATATGTATTTAGGGATATCCCCTACAAGAATTTTAAAGGTAGCAGTACCAAGTTTGAATTGTATCCTCTCGCTAACTGGTAGCCACTGGAGTTTGGAGTAATAGAGTTAAAATAATTTGAACCGCATTAGCAAGTTACTGTCACCCTGGCCACATTTAGATTCCCGCAGTTATAGCAGACTATGGCAGCAGTAACTGAAGGCACCTAGATGTTAGGTACACCATTGCCAGATTTCCCTAGTATTCCATAATGGAATCTGGGTGCCCAAATACCATTATGAAATAGACTCCCACCATGTAGCATTGGGGTATTTAAAAGGGAGTAGCCATGTATAGAATTGCCCCCTTATTGTTCAATATTTTGCACACCTACCATGCTGTAAATGCCAAATTTTACTACAGTTTAGTAAAAAGTGCCCTTTGGTTTGTCTCATTCAGTTCCATTAAAATTAATTAGAGAAGCAATCTGGAAGATAATAATCAAGTAAAGTTATCTGGTAAAACTTTTTCACCCTGGCTGTGTGTAGGGTGCCCCAGAATTCTCCTCCTTTCTCCCATTCTATTTAATATAATGATAGTCCCACTAAGTAGATTACTGGAATTAAGTGGCTTTAATACCTGTATTCATGCTGATGATGTCACTATTTTTTTTGTTGCATTTGTACCCTGCACTTTCCCACTCATGGGAGGCTCAATGTGGCTTACACGGGGCAATGGAGAGTTAAGTGACTTGCCCAGAGTCACAAGGAGCTGCTTGTGCCTAAAGTGGGAACTGAACTCAGTTCCGCAGGACCAAAGTCCACCACCCTAGCCACTAGACCACTCCTCCACTCTGTACCACACCATTTAAAGAAAACTTAGATGAAATCTTGCCTAGAATTAAGTCCGGCATGGATCTGATGGAATCTTGGGCTGCCAATTTCAAATTAACACTGAGTAAGGATAAAACTAAGTTCCTAATCCTAATCAAGTTTGCCCACCTAATGACTAATAAAAACTTCACTACTGATAATGTGTCCTAACCTTTTTCTACCACCATGAAAATCTTGGGAATAACTATCGACAAATACCTATCATTTGAACCTCAGGTTTCTGTGGTGATTTCTAGTGTCTTTAATTCTCTGTGGAGATTGAAAAGACTAAGGCCTTTCTTTTCTAACTCGCTCTTTTTTCACTCTTTAATTCAGTCTTTAGTGCAGTTCAAATTTAATTACTGTAATGCTGTTTATTCATGCTTAAAGTATCTCTTATCATAAAACTTCAAACAACTCAATACTGCAGCTCATCTCGTATGTAAATCCCCTTGATTCACCAAGTCATCTCCTCTTTTAATCAAACTACACTGGCCTCTAATAAATGCAAGAGTTACCTTTAAACTATGTGTAATTGTTTATCACATTTATTTGGTCTTTTACCTGACTATAAGCAATACTTGTTAGAATTACCTTTATGTAATGCTCATCAGACATCGATAGACTATCTTCTCCTCCATTTTCTGTGTTGTAAAAATCTTATCTATTTATAATGCAGGCTTCACATACCATGCTGCTAGGAAATGGAATTCCCTACCAGTCACTCAGAGATGTTACTGACTATTTGAAAGTTTGTAATTTTTCGTAAAGTGTTGAAAGCATTCTTATTTAGTGAATTTCTCTCCACTGTTGTTGATTTTTATTCTTATAGTCAATTTGGTATTTCAAAATAAGTCATCTTACTGCTCGGCATGGGTGTAGACTGGGAGGGGCGAGGTGGGCAATGCCCCCCCAAACGACGATGACGTGACGGCGCCAGTAGTGAAAAAAAAAACCAAGCAGGCACACGCTGGTCTCCGTCCGCTTCGCTTCCCTGCCCTCTCTGACGGCGTCCCGCCTTCCTCTGATGTCATTTCCTTTCGGGCGGGACGCAGACAGAGAGGGCAGGGAAGCGAAGCGGACAGAGACCAGTGTGTCTGTCTACCCCCTCGCTTCCACCCTCCCTCCGGCGCAGGCAGCAGTCTTTTTCAGCGTTCCTGGCAGTGGTAGCGACGTAAACGCTGCCTTCGGCTCTGCCCCGAAGCCTTCTCTTCAAGTTCCTGTTCCTGCATAGGTGGGAACAGGAACTTGAAGAGAAGGCTTCCGGGCAGACCGAAGGCAGCGTGTACGTCGCTACTGCTGCCAGGAACACAGAAAAGCTGAAAAAGACTGTTGCCTGTGCCAGAGGGAAGGAGGAAGATAGGGGGTAAACGGAGTCACGATCCTGGGCCTCGCGGGGGGGGGGGGGGGCAGCAAAGGGAAGATGGATGGAACTGGGAGGGGTGGGGAGCAGGGGAAGATGGATGGGACTGGGAGGGGTGGAGAGCTTGGAGCAAGAGATGGATGGGACTGGGAGGGGTGGGGAGCAGAGGGAAGGAGCAAGAGATGGATAGGATTGGGAGGGGTGGGAAGCAGAGGGAAGGAGCAGGAGATGTATGGGACTGGGAGGGGTGGAGAGCAGAGGTAAGGAGCAAGAGATGGATGGGATTGGGAGGGGTGGGGAGCAGAGGGAAGGAACATGAGATGGATGGGACTGGGAGAGGAGGTGAGCAGAGGGAAGGAGCAGGAGATGGATGGGACTGGGAGGGGTGGGGAGCAGAGGGAAGATGGATGGGACTGGAGGGGTGGGGAGCTTGGAGCAAGAGATGGATGGGACTGGGAGGGGTGGGGAGCAGAGGGAAGGCGCAAGAGATGGATGGGGTTGGGAGGGGTGGGAAGCAGAGGGAAGGAGCAGGAGATGGATGGGACTGGGAGGGTTGGGGAGCAGAGGGAAGGAGCAAGAGATGGATGGGATTGGGAGGGATTGGAAGCAGAGGGAAGGAGCAGGAGATGGATGGGACTGGGAAGGGTGGGGAGCAGAGGGAAGGAGCAGGAGATGGATGGGACTGAGAGGGGTGGGGAGCAGAGGGAAGGAACAGGAGATGGATGGGACTGGGAGGGGTGGGGAGCAGAGGGAAGATGGATGGGACTGGAGGGGTGGGGAGCTTGGAGCAAGAGATAAATGGGACTGGGAGGGGTGGGGAGCAGAGGGAAGCCTACTGGAAAGAAGACACTGCATAAAACAGAAGGCACTGGTACCAAAGCGAATAGAAAAACTAAATGATCAGACAACAAAGGTAGAAAAAAGTATTTTATTCAGAATTTATTAATTGAAATATGTCAGCTTTTTGAGATGTGCATCTGTGATATTTTGCCTGTAAATTTCAATTTTTCTGGTATTGCTGCATGCTGAGTCTGACTTCTTGAGTTAACTTTCCAGTTCAGTATTTTGCCTTCATACTTTTTTATTTCTAGTTCCTTGTGTCATGTCTGTTGTGTCATGTGTTTTTCATGTGTGATTAAGGTGCAGTATTCTGCTAGCGTGTAGTATTTGCAGCCCTTTTTGTTTTGCTTTTTTTCACGCGGTAGTGTATTGGTGTTTTAGAGCCTGGTGTAATTACAGTTCTGCCTTTTCACACATAAGGTTGTAGCTCGTCCTGTCCTTGGAATTAGTGCTGTTATGGTTTGGTAAGGTTATGAGTGTGTTTTTGCACAAGTTTGTGTATAGCATTTTGCAGTGGAGAGATTGTGTGTTGGCCTTACTGAGGTGGCACCAAAACATCAGAAAGGGTGTAGAGCCTAAATCATGACACACTACCTCTTGAAGGATCTACATATAGAGCCTATGCATTTCTAAGGTCAACACTGGTATGGTATGGGAAAGGGGGTGGGGAAATACTACTGGAGATGAAGAGGGAGTGCTGGGTAAGGAGGAAAGAAGGAAGGAAGGTAGAAAGAGCTAGCTTGATATCTCATACATATTCATTATGGTTATTCCCCAAAAAAGCCAGCTCTTTTTCCCTTCCTTCCTCCATATTAGCATATTCATTTGCATATGTATATATGCAAATGAATATGCTAATATGCTCCGCCCCATTCTTTGCCCCCCCAAATGAAACAGTCAAACTACGCCTATGCTGCTCGGATGTTCTCTTATTGTAATTTGCTTTAAAAGTTTGATGTAAGCCACATTGAACCTGAACTTGTTTGGGATAATGCGGGGTACAAACGCCATAAATAAATAATTCAGTAAGTAAATACAATTTTTGATGTTTTCCATCCATGTTTAATGAAACATTTGAACTTGATATTTGAGTAGCATGAGTCACCCCAACATCTTTGACTGACCAACCTACCCTTATAGCATCCCCAGCTCCACATTTTTTTTTTAGCCTAGATACGTTTGAGCTGGACAACTCATTGAAATTTGTTTAGCTAGCTATAAAAGTATCTGAAAAACCATGATTATTTCCGCACTGTTTTGAAAAGAAAATTCTGCCCAGTCCTATCCCTGAGGTGGCAAGTTTGATGGAAGCCCAGATCAGCTAGGAGCTATAATGCAGATGGGGCAGAGTCACAGGGTCCATCAGAGGTTTCTCTAAAGTGTGATTCATTGAAAAATTGTCATATAAGGAGAGTTTTCTTTATTACGAGAAAGGAGAATTAGGATAGAATGAGTAAAATAAGACATTCACCTAAAATTGTTTCATGTAGGCAGTAGTCTGGTACATAAGTATCAGCAGAAGGGCATGAATTAGTCAAACAAGATCTCTCAGGGAATGAGAGAGAGAGAGAGAGAGAGAGAGAGAGAAGAGAGACAGATGGGGAGAGACAGAGACAGAGGGAGAGAGTTTTCAAGAATTGTAAAAATAAGAATCAGGAAAGGGGTATTTTCTACAAAAAAGATTCCTGTCAGCAGGACAACAACAATGAAAATATTAGTGCAAATATTGCAGTGTTTGATTGCTGGGTCTCAGGGTTGCATCAAATGAGTTTGCTGAGGAAGAGGGAGAGATAGTGATGAATCATTCAGAAAGTGCAAATTCAAAAACTTGCCAGTTTATCTAAGTGAAGATATCAAAACTCATTTTCCATCTGTATAATGAAACGTGTGGATCCTCAGCTATCACAACATGAAGCAATTTTTTATAAGCTCCATTACTGGGTCTGACCTTGAACCCTCAGTGAACCGTGTCACAGACATATTGTATGAATTAATCTACTACTACTAATTATTTCTAAAGATGTGCCAGGCATATGAAGCACTGAACAGATACACATAAGGGAAAGTTCCTGACCCACAGTTTCTGGCAGTTTTCCTCTGCTGCTAAGGGAGCCCTTACTATTGCAGGTGATAATAACATAGCCTAGCCCTCAAATTAGAGAATATGGGCCCAATTTCTGAAAGTGTTATCAGGCAGGCTGAACTTTTTAACTAACACATTTTGGCTTTTGGATTGTATGACATCTGGAAAGATCTCCACACTAACAGGTAAAGATTCATACCTTTTCCTCAATCCCTCACAATTTGTATTCTAACCTGGATTATTCTTCATAGACAAGACCACACTGTCTTAATTTATGATGCCATCAATGCCTCCATCTTGTGGTCCAACCAGGTACCCTCTTATCCTAAGAGATGACTTAGGCCTGGAGACTTGGGGATGCAGGAACTGAAGGGTGAAGGACAAGTTATTATAGGATTCAGTGACTCTAATAAGTGAAGCATTTTGACATTAACAACACGGAGGAGGTATTATCAGTGACACTTTGGGTTGCAGCCAAAGTGACCATTAAGGCTAAAAATATTGCATTAAGCACTACAAAAAAAAAAATAATAAAAATAAATAAATAAATCATTGAATCATTCTCACAGATGTGCGAGGGAACTCTTAATTAAAGCCAAAAGATTACATCAGTTTTATAGATTCAAGTGTCTCAAGCAACAGCTCCTGAAATGACAGGCAGCCCTTAAGGCCATTTTTATGGAAAAAGCAAAACAGTTTTGAGGATGAAATGGAAATATTACAAGCTAAAGAATAAGGAGAGCAAGTTGTTAGCTCAAAAAACCCACTCAGAAAACTAGATTACTTCTCTTAGCTCTCCAGAAGGGACCATCATCTATGATAATATAAAGACCTGTGTCTCCATTTGCTAACTTCTATGAAACTTGGTACAACACCTCTGCCATTCAAAACTTGGTCATAAAAACTGATCATTTTTTTGCCAGGTTGAATATCCTAACTCTCTCCTCTGAGGCTTCTAATATGCTAGCAAGTCAATGTTACAACTTCTTGAACCCATCTTCATGCGTTAATGCAACAAAAAGTGACACTTAAGCATGCAAACACCCTAAGCGTCATTTTATAAAGGAGTGAGTAAGTGGCATAGCATGCAATTGCAAGGCAGCATACATATGGGTGGAGCATAGGTGGGACATGGGCGTGTCTCCTGCTTCTTTGCACAGCATAGAATACCGTGAGTTGTGTGTGCTGTTTGCTGCACAGGTGCAACCATTTTTACCTACCGTAAACCTGGTGTGTGTAGATTTGCCTACATTTAGGCGTGCCAATGAGGGTTTACGCTTATATTCTATAATGGAATCTGGGTACCCAGATTCCATTATAGAATAAGCACTCCACGTGCTGTATGAGGCACATACATCTAAGCACCCCTTTATAGAGTTGTCAGAATTAGTGCTTTTGAATTTGATATAGATAGTGATCATAGCTTTCAAGTTAGGCAAAAGCCTTGGAGCTTATGACTTCTCGTTGGCATTCTGTAAATCTTTGTTTCTACAGTTAGTCCCTGGATTAGTAAAAGATTGTAACTACTTTTTAAAAGGAGGTGCCTTGCCTGACTCCATGCTTACGGTTTCCATTTTGGTAATCCATGAACAGGTAAGGACCCCTTTTGAACTATGATATTAATACCCTGGGGAAAATATTGACTAGGAAATTGGAGTAACACTTCCAACTCCTTACTCATAGGAACCAAGCTAGTATTTGGGGGCATCAAGGAGCCAATATTATTAGGCTCACCATTGACTTGGTCCAGCATTTAATAATACCCATTTATGGAGGTGCTGTGGAGAGGGGAGGGGGAGTGAAGGGAGAGATGCCACATGGAGGGCAGGGTTCTCAGGCCCACACACTTTGGGCTCTATATATGGCTCCTGAAATATCGGTGCCGAAAATAATTCCGCCTAGGTGTATTCTGTAAAATGCGCCTAGATTTAGACACAGTTTATAGACTACACCTAGACAGTTTATAGAATATGCCTAGCAGTCATGCCTGTGCCTAACTGTAGGTATGTCCATTTACACCAAGTAAAATGTGGTGTAAATACTGGGTGCCTAATTAGGCGCGGAGCAGGTGCATTCCATAACCATGCATGTCGATTTTCAGAATAACCACAGTCCACCCATTTTACACCCTTGGCCACATCCCCTTTTTGGCAGCACACATAACACTTTACAAAATATGCATAGTAAGTTGTGCACATAAATGCTAATTAATACCTATTAGTATCAATAATTACTTGTTAAGTGGCAATTAACAGCACTGATTGGCTTGTTAACTCATTAAATTATGCGTGTAAATCCAGAATACATGGTAACATAGTAGATGACAGCAGATAAAGACCTATATAGTCCATCTAGTCTGCCCAACAAGATAAACTCAAAGCATAAGGTACGATGTGATACTACATATGTATAACTGATCTTGATTTGTCTTTGCTATTTTCAGGGCATAGACCGTAGAAATCTGCCCAGCACTGGCTTTGCTTCCCAATTACTGGTGTTGCCATCCAATCACTGCTTAGCTTGTTTGGTTCCATGCCTTCTACATAAGACTCCTTGTATTTATCCCATGTATTTTTGAATTCCGTTACTGTTCTAATCTCCACCACCTCTTGTGGGAGGGCATTCCATGTATCTACCACCCTCTCAGTGAAAAAATACTTCCTGGCATTCCTGAGTCAGCCCCCCTGCAACCTCAGTTCATGTCCTCTAATTCTACCACATTTCCCTCTCTGAATAAGATGTGTTTGTAGATTAATATCTTTCAAATATTTGAATATCTGTACCATATCACCCCTGTCTCTCCTTTCCTCCAGGATATACATGTTCAGGTCCTCAAGTCTCTCATACATCTTGTGGCACAAATCCCGCAACATTTTCATCACCTCTCTGAACTGCTTCAAGTCCTTTTACATCCTTAGAAAGGTACGGTCTCCAAAACTGAACACAATACTCCAGTGGGGCATCACCAACAACTTGTACAGGGGCACCACCTCCTTTCTTCTACTGGTTATACCACTCTCTATGCAGCCTAGCATCCTTCTGGCCATGGTCACCGCCTTGTCGCACTGTTTTGTCATCTTCAGATCCTCAGACATCACCCCAAGGTCCCTCTTCTAAGCTGTGGTTATCAATCTCTCGCTTACCTGGCACACCTCTTTTGGATTTCTGCACCCCAAGTGTATCACTCAGTACTACTTAGCATTAAATTTTAACTGGCAGACCTTTGACCTTCTTCTAATTTTTGGAGACCTCTCATGGTTTCTACTCACTTCGGAGGTAGCCACTCTATTTGTTATCTTCGTGTCATCTGCAAAAGGCAAACATTTGTGCATGCAATTTCAGTCACACTATATAGAATCTGGGGGTAGATGCCCACCTCTATTAGAAACTGTTTTGAAAATGTTTGAAAAAGATAAAAAATGTTTTATTTGACTGGAAGGATCTAGAACTTAATTTAATATACTCTGACCATTTGTCTAAATATATATGAGGGGTAGGGAAACAATCATTACAGGATTTCTTGGTCTATTATATTTTTGTGATCCTGTAATTCCCCTGCGTCTGGTTATTAGTAGATTCATACAAGGAGGAACACTTTATTCTACTAGTGAAGTTGCATAATTAACTTTGTTAGATTCTCTTTTCTTATAGGAAATTTGGAAAGGGCAGGATCCAACAGGCCTTGAGTGCTGCTCTAACTCTTCTTTAGTGCTGGCAGAGGGGAGTGACAGCAACAAGAATAGGTTTATCAGGGGGGACAGCAGAGGGAAGATGTCTGGATATCTGGGGGGATAGTGAAGGACAGATTCTGTACACTGGAGGGGTGAGTGAACAAGAGATGCTGGAGTAGGGAAGGGAAAGGAAGATGCTAGACACCTATTGGGGGAGAATAGAAAGGTAGATGATAGTTGGCTGCAGGGTGGGGGGGATAGGGAGATTCTAGTCACCCTGGAGGGAAAAGTGGAGATGCTGAGCAAGGGGCATAGAGGAAGATGAAGAGAGAGAATGAGTTAATGAGAGGCTGGAGAGGGAAAGACAGAGAGAGAGAGGGAGAGTTGAGGGAATGGGAGGGATAAGATGAAGAATTTAGAAGGCTATAGGTACATCTCTCTATATAAAACGCACCTCCAACGTTCTAAGGAAGCCACAAGTCTCCAAACATTCTAAATTTGTAGTTGTGTAGATCGCTGTTCCTCCATGAGTGTCTGCCCCGCTCTCGCGTCACAACGTGATGACGTCGAGGGTGGAGCACTGACACTCAACGAATCGCATAGCCCACCCGTTGCTACGTGACGAAACGTGACATCAGACGCATCGTAAACTTATGCGAACGACCTGTAAGAAAGAAGGGAGGACTACCATCGCCCTGAGCCAGCCTGAACATGCGAGGGAGGGAGGGAGACAGGCAGACAGCCTGAACGTCGGAGGGTGGGAGGGAGGGAGCCAGCCAGTCAGCCAGCCTGAACATGGGAGGGAGCCAGCCTGAATGTGGGAGTGGGAGGGAGGGACCCTGAACATGGGAGGGAGGGAGGGGGCCATGACCCTGAAAGGCGGAGGGAGGGGGGACCGCGACCCTGAAGCTGGGATAGGGGAGGGGAGGAAAAAGGAGAAGGGGAGGGGAAAGGGGGAGGGGAAAGGGGGAGGGGAAGGAGATCAGGAGACGGAGGGGGGCCCCTGCCGCACACTCTCATTCTTTCTCACACACACACTCTCAATCTCACACACACACTCTCACACAGATAGCCTCACTCTATGTCACACATACACACACACTCGCACATTCACTCTGTCTCTCTCTCTCACACAGTCACTCTCACACACACTCTCTCAAACATACACACTCCGATGAAAACCTTGTTAGCGCCTGTTTCATTTGTTATGGAAATGGGCCTTTTTTACTAATGTATCAATAAAAGAAAGAAACTGACAAATGAATGGTGAGAAGGAGGGGTGAAATCTGGGTAGAGAAGGAGCAAAATGGAAGAAAGCTAAAAGTGAAAAATCAGTGTCTGAGCTAATTAGATTATTCTGGGGCTAAAATTGCACAGTTAATAACTCATGAGGTCTTTTTTGGTAGTTTAACAATTAATATCAAACAAGAACAGAAATACAGAGGGTCTGTCCTTCAGTAGAAGTATAAGTTGAGTATTTTAGTGTTAAGACAGCTACGTTGGGCACAAAATTCAGACCATGGGAGACAGCCTGCATAAGTAACTGGCATTGACTATCCATTTTTTTTCGGGGGGGGGGGGGGGGCAAACTTAACCAGCTGGCTGGTTAAGTTTATAGTGGCCAAAGATAGGACTGCTATTTAGTCGTTCAGTGCTTGAATATTACGTCATATAGCCAGTTAGCTGCTATCCCCCAGATTCTATATAGTGTGCCTAGGGATCTGTGCCAAAATCAGTGCAGATTCTATAACAATGCATGTAATTTAAGAAGCTTAAGAAGCTAATAAGCACTGATAACGGCACTTAACAAGCCATAATGAGCACTAATTGGTACTGATTAAAATTTAGGTGCACAAGTCACTAAGCGATGTGTGCTGAACTTCTATTGTGTGCAGGCAAAAAGAGGTGTGGTTATTGGCAGGGAAATGGGTGTTTCATAGACATTCTGAAATTTATGTGCCTAGTTATAGAATATGACCCAGTGTGCCTAAATCTACATGCTGAGATTTATACCACGCTTTCATTGGTGTAAATAGATGCGCATAGATTGAGGCGCTGAAAATATCAACAAAGCGTATTCTATAATCGATGCCTAAATCTATTGGCTGGATTGTGTAATTCAGTTCAAGATGAGTTGCTTATTGCTTGTCAAGAGCATCACAATCTGACTTTATGAGAAACATTTCCCATTCCTTCAGAGCACAGGACAGCAAAAATTCGGACACAGTTACCAACTCACGTGGTCTTAATCCTTGCCCCATTGGTTAATACAGCTATTGAAGAATATGATATTGTTAGGTTTAACTATTATTGTAAGTGGAGCTTTACAAGATGGTTGTTACCCATTAAAGCTTAAACAAACAACTGTTGACCTTGGTACAAAAAAGGTACTGTATACCCTATTGATACTGAAAATTATAGCCCACTATCAAATTTGCCACTCTTATCTATTCAGAAAATTGTTCTATAGTGTTTGGTAGAATTTTCTGAAGATCAATCAGTGCTAGAAACCACTCAGAGCTGCTATTGTAACTTTCATAGGCAGTTTTCGAGCACTTGAAGCAAAGTCAACACAAGTCACAAAAAATGTTTGCTTTGTTTATGATGCTTGATATGCCATCAGCATTTGATACAGTCATCTTTTGGGTGTCTGTAAAATTGTTTTCAAAATGGTTTCAAAACCTTTCAGGGATTCATCAAGAAAAAGTGAAATGGCAGACAGTAGATTCCAAATGTATGTAAGGTCAGAAGCTGCAAAGACCTTCACTGTCATCTAATGTTATTAGCTATTATTATCAGTGCATACGTACAAGTGTTGGTTCTTTGCCCCTCACACAATCCCTCAACTCTGAAACTCTGATTCCTTGTTTTCAAACAGTAACTGACCGGATGCAAGCTAATCAGCTAGTACTGAATTTAAAGAAAACAAAATTTCTCTCAATTTGGGAAGCAATCGCCCCCAATGAAACCAATAATGTTCTACCCTTGCGATTTCTGTTCTATCAGTGGTTCACAGTTTAAGTTCAAAAATTGATAAATCAGACTTCATACAGAAAACAAATGAAGTCAGTTTTGAGTAGCTAAGCTGTGTTAGGTGCTAACACAGCTTAAAATTGTATACTGTGGGATGCACTCAGGTATCGTGTAGTAACTGCCAAATTAGCAAATGCAAATCTATGCACAAATTTGTTATGAGGGGGCGTGTTGGGGGAAAAGAGTGAGTGTTCCTGCACTAAACAGTTAGGGGTCCTTTTACCAAGCTGTGGTAAACAAGGCCCTGCACTAGCAGCGGAGAAGCTTTTTTTCTGCACATTGTGGCCCTTTCTAGAGCAAAGGGTAAAAAGGCCAAAAATGACATGATCATGAAGTAAGATTTCACTTACTGCATGGCCATGTGTAGGGGAGCACTTAAGGCCACCCATTGAGGCAGTATTAAGGGCTCCCGTGATAACCCTGTGGTAACCGGGTAGCATGCTCCCCGATTACTGCCGGGTTTGTGCCATGCTGGAAAATGGCTATTTTCCATAGCATGGCAAATAGCATGCACTAGGGCTGGAATTACTGCCGGTGCTCGCGTTCGGCCGGCAGTAGTCCCAGATTCGCGTGTGGTAAGGCCGCTTTTGGCTTACCGCCATTCTGTAAAAGGGCCCCTTAGTGCATCTACATTAACGAGTGCTAATTGATTAACATAGGATTACAGTGTGAGCCTTATAACCTACAAAAAGGGTGGCAGCAAGGGCTCACTTGGTAATTTATTTTAATGGCCGTTGTGCTAATGGTAACTTTAGCGCACAGCCATTAATATAAAAAAATGGAAAAGTGGCCATTTTGAAGGAGATTCTATATGCGACACCTAAAAAAATCGATGTTGAAATCAATGCCAACTAAGCATATTCTATAATCGGTGCCTAGATTTAGACACAGATTATAGAATATGCTTAGTTCATATTTCAGTGCCTAGATCTACGTACATCTAGTTACAGCAATAAAAACTTGGTGTAAATCCCTGTGCATAGATTTAAGCGCACTAGGCCATATTCTATAACTAGGCGTGTAAATTTTGGAATGCCTACAAAACTCCCATTTCCCCGCCCATAACCATGCCCATTTTTGCCTGCGCATGTTAGAAGTTCAGTGCACATCGTTACAAAATACACTTAGTGAATTGTGTGCCTACATTCTAATCAGTGCCAATTAGTGCTCATTATTGCTTGTTAAGTGCTGTTATCAGCATTCATTAGCTTGTTAAGCTAGACACATTGTCATAGAATCCACGCTGATTTTGGCACAGATCTCTAGGCGCACTATATAGAATCTGGGGATTTATGGCTACAGCAAAAGGCCTTAACTTATGGGACAAACCTGTGAAAGGGCACACTAAGGCCACTTTTGCCATAGTTTAGTAAAAAGGTCCCTTAGATTACCAAGAGGAATTTGGGAACCCCAGAACTTTTGATTGGTGCTGCCAAGTGCTTGTCTTAAATTTCTTGGATTATCATGACATTCGAATACTATGTGCAGTTCTGGTCACCGCATCTCAAAAAAGATATAGTGGAATTAGAAAAGGTACAGAGAAGGGTGATGAAAATGATAAATGGGATGGAACCATGAGGAAAGGCTAAAGCGGCTATGGCTCTTCAGCTTGGAGAAGAGACAGCTGAGAAGAGATATGACAGAAATTTATAAAATACTGAGTGGAGTGGAACAGGTAGATGAGAATTACTTGTTTACTCTTTCCAAAAATACTAGGACTAGGGGGGCACGCAAACAAGCTACTGAGTAGTAAATTTCAAATGAATTGGAGAAAATATTTCTTCACTCAACGAGTAACTAAATTCTGGAATTTGTTGTGACTATGGTAAAAGCAGTTAGCTTAGCAGGGTTTTAAAAGGTTTGGATATTTTCCTAAAAGAAAAGTCCATAAGCCAGTATTAAGATGGACTTGGGAAAATCCACTGCAGATTCTAGGATAAGCAACATAAAATCTGATTTTCTGTCCTGGGATCTTGCCAGGCACTTGTGACCTGGATTGGCACTGTTAGAAACAGGAAACTGGGCTTGATGGCTCTTCGGTCTGTCCCAGTATGGCAACTCTTATGTTCTTAGAGCTCTTCAGATTATAGAAAATGCAGAAGCTCAGCTCATAAATAGTTGCATATCTAGAGCAGTTGCATTGGCTGCCTGTAAGACAACATAATGCAATTTAAATTCAGCTGTTTAATTTTTCCCTTCTATATTCTGAGGTAAACTTACTTTAAATAACAATCACATCAATTATAATAATTTAATGAAGTTAAGCTGAGCTAGGTCAGAGTTACTATATCCAGTGAAGCCAGTCCTATTTTTTTTTAACGCTTTGCCAGTGCCATCATGTTCTAGTACAGATTATCTCACATTTAGGAAAATTATTGAAGAAGTATCTTTTTTATGAGGCATTTGGTAATGAGCGAGAGAATGAAGTGATGGTATTTTAAAAATAATAAAAGGAGAGCTATTTAGTGTCTTTAGCTCAATTAGGGTGATTGAGTAGTGGAATAGATGTTTATGTTATTTTTATTTGCTGAAATAATTATATATATTGTATAGAGCTTGTGGGTATGACAGCATATAAAAATAAAATAAATAAAATGAAATGTATGGGAGGTAGTAAAGGCAGGAATACAGAAAAGAAATGGCAATTAGACAAGAGAACCTAGGAAAAGAATCATGAGAAGGCAGAGGAGAGCATATATCAGAAAGTGAATTGATTAGTAAAATAAAGTGGCCAGATCACAAACAGAGAAACACAATTGTATTTTCAGTTTAATGACTGGAATTTGTCCTTTAAAAAAAAATTACATCTGCTGTCTTTATATTTTGCACGGTACAGAGACAAATGCTTCCCTGTTCCTATTCTCTGGTGTTCAGGGCAGGATCAAGGCATGAGCCAGGTGAGGCACTGCTTCATGAGCCAGTGGTCAAGGGTGCCAAAAGCCTGCATTTCTGCCTCAGTCTTCACAGCGGTGAGAGAGTGTTTTGTTTTCACCGCTGTGCTGTCTTCTCTGCATAGCCACAAACACTGCCACAGGTGTAAACACAAGAACAGGCACTTGGGACAGCCAAGCGTGGAGCACAGTGATGAGAGCTCTTGCCACTGTAGAAGGTAGAGCTGAAGTCAGTGGAGGGGGGGTTGGAGGGCATCAATGCTGCCAGGCAGGGTCAGGCGAGGAGGCACCAATAGAGATGAGGGCACTAGAGCAATAGTAGCCTCAGGCAGGGGCGTATCTGCGTGGGGCCACAGGGGCCTGGGCCCCCGCAGATTTCGCCCTGGACCCCCCTACCACAG
Source organism: Microcaecilia unicolor (assembly GCF_901765095.1). Lineage (NCBI taxonomy): Eukaryota > Metazoa > Chordata > Amphibia > Gymnophiona > Siphonopidae > Microcaecilia > Microcaecilia unicolor. Next base: position 180,430,584 of record NC_044032.1, on the reverse strand, counting down.
ACCCTCTCCACCTCCCCCTCCCTCCCGCCCGCCCGCCACCAACCCGTCGCCGATCTTTGCTGGCGGGGGACCCCAAGCCCCCGCCAGCCGAAGTCCTCTCTTCCATGCAGGATGCAAGTTTCAACGCTTCCTGTTCTTCTGAGTCTGACGTCCTGCACGTACAACGTGCAGAACGTCAGACTCAGAATTTGGAATTCAGTCTGACGTCCAGCGCGTTGTACGTGCAGGACGTCAGACTCAGAAGAACAGGAAGCATTGAAACTTGCAGCGGCGCAGCCTGCATGGAAGAGAGGACCTCGGCTGGCGGGGGGTTGGGGTCCCCCGCCAGCAAAGGTAAGTGACAGCAGCGGGGGAGGGTGTCATTGGTGGCGAGGGGGGGTCTGGAAATGGCGGGGGGGGGATCGGTGGCGCCGGGGGGGGGGGGCTAAAATGTGCCCCCTCCCTCTGGCTCTGGCCCCCCCCTACTGCCCGAGTCCAGATACGCCCCTGGCCTCAGGGCATCAAAACCCCTTGAAGCAGCACTACTGGTGTTGCACTATTTGTAGAGTCTGCCCGCTTGATTTTTAGTTTAATTTTTGTCTACATATTTCTATTTTTAACTTGTAGTAATTTGTTCTGTACTTGGTGAGTGTATATCTATATTTAGTGTGTGTGACCAAAACCAGGTATTCTGTGAGCATGGATTTTCTATGTAGGGATCTGGTTTAGTTTTCCTAGTTGTTCTAATGATGTTCTAAGGAACACTGCAATATTGACAGTGCTGTCTTTTTCTGGGTAGGCCTTTTACTATGCGAGTTTTGGTCCTGATTGATTTTTGTAGGTTTTTATTATTACTTCAAAATATGCTTGCTACTGGAACATATTTGTGGTGTTGTTCCTGAGATGAAACCACAATCAGGCTTTTTTGTTTATTTGTTTATTTACTTTTTGTTACATTTGTACCTCGCGCTTTCCCACTCATGGCAGGCTCAATGCGGCTTACATGGGGCAATGGAGGGTTAAGTGACTTGCCCAGAGTCACAAGGAGCTGCCTGTGCCTGAAGTGGGAATTGAACTCAGTTCCTCAGTTCCCCAGGACCAAAGTCCACCACCCTAACCACTAGGCCACTCAGTTCTACAGGGAAATTTCCCAGTTGAATTCTACATCAATTTTTGGATTGTTAGGTGAGGAAGACTTCTGTGGATGCAAAATATAAGTCTACAATTAACACCATAACTGCCCAGTGTGCAGGATTAGGAGTCAGTATTTTTACAGTAGAGTCTTAGAAGTCAATATTCAAAACAATTTAAGCAGTCAGGAGCCTCTGCTGCTCGCTTAAATCACCCAATCGCTCATATTCAGTGGCACTAAAATGGGGAGTGCCGCTGAATATTGCCTCTGACTGACCCCCAAAAAAGTGGGCGAAGGGGCGGCACTGGGGAAGAGCCAGGGCTTATGTGGGCACCAGTCGAGGCCTGCAAAAGTTAAGCACGTGAAGTAAGGACACCTCAAAAGCTGCCCTAAATTCAATTACTTATCTTAATGTAGGCCCCAGCTAAATATCAGGCCAGGACCTGCATTAAAAACATTTTTCCCCCCTGCAGCCCCCAACAACAGCCCCCCTGGGTGCCCCTTCCCAACAACATTTCCACTCCACTCTGCCCCCCCCCCCCAGGCAGCACCTCAAACAACATCCACAATGGCACCTCCTGGTCAGGATAGGACCCTCCTCCAGGGCCTACCTGACCTCCCTGGTGGTCCAGTGGGTCATCAAGGGCAGAAGTGAATCCCCCATGCTCCTGCCCCTAGCAGCTGCTGTGACCTCTTGCGATACTTGCAGTACCGCAAGACTGCTGCAAAAGATTGCAGCAGCCATTTTCAATAAGCTATCAATGGGGGCAGGAACAAGGGGGATTTGCTCCTGTCCCTAGCTGTCAAATTGACTCCAATGTCACCTCAGCAGGCTTCCTCAAAAGAAAAGCAGGTATTTGTATCTCAGGAACCTCAGGAGCTAAAGAAATTGCACTTGGCTTTACTTCAGCCACCATTCATAGGAACAGTTCCATTCAGGGTGCTCAGAAACACCAAGGACCATGGATCACTGCTAAGCTGAACCACTTCCTCTTATACAGGGGCTGCTTCACCTTCTCGCGGCTGAAGCACTGCCTAGCAGTCGTGGAGAAGGAGCTCTCCGGTCATGGTTCAAGATAGTTTCTAGCCCAGGAGATGCCAGGGTTACTCCTCCATCTCCTCACATCTCAAGCAGGCCACTCACCAACTCCAGAAGCATCCCAGTCCTTCCTACAAAAGAATCCATTGGGCTGACAGTGGAGGTTGGAGGCCTCTGAGAGGAACGTGCTGCCATCTTATCCCTCCACTTCGATATATCTGGGAAAAACAAGTTCAGGAAACTGCAGAGAAAGGCTCAACATGTCAGGTACATGTGGCCATCTTGGAGCCTCAGAATTTGACTTGTATGCATTCTTGAAGTGTAACACTAGATGGCCCTTTATAGAATTAACCCCTTATGGGGTAGTTCTATAATAGTGTGCCTATATATATAGGCATCCAGAGGGCACCTATGTTGCACTTGTCCATAAAGGAAAGTAGATGCAAGTTACTGAGCTGGTGTAAATTCTTGGGCTTATATGCCAGAAATATGTGCATAACCAATAGTATGTGCATGAATCTCATCCATGTGCCACCCAAACTCTGCCTACATTTATGCCTACCAGTCAAATATATCCTATGTAAGATATGAATGTATTTACAGAATAACACTTAGCAGGAATATTAGCTTTTATGCATATATGTGCACACATACGTGCATATATGCCATTATTATAGTCATGTGCATGCATAAACAGCACATAAATGGCAGTGTCCACTTTATTAGATTACCCCCATACAATATCATCAATGGAACCTCTGTAAAGCATCAGTAATTAAACCCGCCACATTACTGTTCTGTTTATTCTTTGGCTCAGCAGTTCCCTCTGTTTCTGTGGGCTTACGGGTCAATTAATCACTACTACTCCTTGTGACCTTGGGCAAGTCACTCAACCCTCCATTGCCTCAGGTACAAAATTAGATTGTGAGTCATCCAGGGACAGGGAAATACCATGGGGCCCTTCTACTAAGCCACGTGGAGGGGCATAATCGAATGGGCGCCCATATATAAGGGCGCCCATCTCTAAGGATGGCCCCATAAAGAGGCGTCCCCGACCGTATTATCGAAACAAGATGGGCGGCCATCTTTCATTTCAATAATATGGTCGGGGACGGCCAAATATCAACATTTGGGTCGACCTTAGAGATGGCTGCCCTTGGTTTTCGCATATAATGGAAACCAAGGACGGCCATCTCAAAACTGGCCAATTCCAAGCCATTTGGTTGTGGGAGGAGTCAGCATTGGTAGTGCACTGGTCCCCTATCACATGCCAGGACACCAACCGGGCACCCTAGGGGGCACTGCAGTGGACTTCACAAATTGATCCCAGGTGCATAGCTCCCTTACCTTGGGTGCTGAGCCCCCCAATCCCCCCCCCAAAACCCACTACCCAGAACTATACAACACTGCCATAGCCCTTAAAGGGTAACGGGGGGGGGGGGGGCACCTAGATGTGGGTACAGTGGGTTTCGGGTGGGTTTTGAAGGACTCCCATTTACCACCACAAGTGTAACAGGTAAGGGGGGGGGGTGGACCTTGGTCCGCCTGCCTGAAGTGCACTGCAGTACCCACTAAAAACTGCTCCAGGGACCTGCATACTGCTGTGGTGGAGCTGGGTATGACATTTGAGGCTAGCATAGAGGCTGGAAAAAATGGTATTTAATTAGTTTTTTTGGGTGGGAGGGGGTTGGTGACCACTGGGGGAGTGAGGGGAGGTCATCCCCAATTCCCTATGGTGGTCATCTGGTCAGTTTGGGCACCTTTTCGAGGCTTGGTCGTGAACAAAAAGGGACCAAGTAAAGTCAGCCAAATGCTTGTCAGGGACACCCTTCTTTTTTCCATTATCGGCCGAGGACGCCCATCTCTTAACCACGCCCCAGTCCCACCTTCGGTACACTACCAACACGTCCCTTTGAACTTTGGCCGTCCCTGCGATGGAAAGCAGTTGAGGTCAGCCAAAATTGGCTTTTGATGACGATTTGGGCGCCCTTAGGAAAAAGCCGCCCATCTCCCGATTTGTGTCAGAAGATGGGCGCCCTTCTCCTTCGAAAATAAGCTGGATAGGCACCTATACACCCACCATACATCAATTTGGAGTTACAGCCCGGCTACCACGTGGCCCTTGTGGTAATTTCATTTTTGACGCGCGTTGTTTATGCGCACCGGAAAATAATTTTTATTTTTTGGTTTGCAGCAGAAACCGGGCAGTAATCATCATTCTACGTGCATAGATGATTACCACAAGATTAACGCGAGAGACCTTACCGCTAGGTCAATAGCTGGTGGTAAGGTCTCAGACCCAAAATGGACATGTGCCAATTTTGATTTTGCCACACGTCCATTTTCGGCAAAATTTAAAAAGGCCTTTTTTATAGGCACTGAAAAATGGATCTGCGCGAACCTGAAACACACGCCTATACTAGCGCAGCCCATTTTTCGATGCACCTTAATAAAAGGACCCCCTAGTGTTCCTGAATGTAACTCACCTTGAGCTACTATTTAAACGGTGTAAGCAAAATCCACATAAATAAATAAGCCTTCATTTGAATTACTCTAGTTGTTTTATTTCCTTACTAATTTGCAACCTTGTCCCTTAGCTCAGCCTACCCACTTCAGCAGCAATGCTTGGCCATGGGGCCAAGAACCATGGTTTCATCTAAAACCAAGTTAGTGCAGACCAGGGCTTTTTTTGAGGGGGTACTTAGGGGTACTGAGTACCGGCACCTTTTCCATTGTCTGCTAAAATTGACCCATGGACCCCAAGTTTTAATGAAAGAGCTGAGGCTCTATACACCTATTCTGCCTTGACATACATTCTGTGACCGGTTGCAGGGGGCTTGGCTATTGTGGGATGGGTCCCTCAGTGATTATCCCACCCCTGAAGAGTGGCCTAGCATTTGAGTACCGGCACCTTTTTTACTAGGAAATAAGCACTGGTGCAGACCCTAATTCCAGCCACTAACTACTCCTGTTGCTCACTAACTGTGGTTCCTTCTCTCCATGTGTTGAATGCTGCCTCCATTTGATGCAGGGAGCAAAATTCCTGATCTGGTAACCAAGACCTCTGCATTGCAAAGCACAGAAATATCTTTGTCCCTATAATCATTTTTTAATGGTCAGCACTGCACCATTATTCTGCATTGTAAAATTTGAAGTCTACAGATCCTGAAATCATGATTTTTCAAAGACATATATTCCCTAATTGCTAGTTTCCTGGGAATTTACTATTGATTTTCCTCCATCAGTAATTTAAGAGATATTGTCAGCCGCGTATCTAGGCTGCGTAATTGTCTCTCTCCCTTATCTGTGCTGTCTGCTTCCGACTCCACACTCATCAGTGCAGTTCGCTCTCACCGCCATACAGTTCTGCTAGCAAGGTGGTGCAACCCAGTTCAGCTTGCCAGTCTTTTTAAACAAAGTTCAGCTAGTCAGGCTTTAAACACAGTTCTGCTAGCCAAGCCTTCCAACAAAGTTCAGCTAGCCAAGCTTTCCAACACCGCCCTCTTCAGCAAGGCCTTAAAACAGTTCAACTTAGCTAGGCTTTAAACACAGCCCAGCTTAGCCAGGCTTTCTCACAAAGTTCAGCTAGCCAAGCTTTCAAACACCGCCCTCTTCAGCAAGGCCTCAAAACAGTTCAGCTTAGCTAGGCTTTTTACACAGCACAGCTTAGCCAGGCTTTCCAACAAAGTTCAGCTAGCCAAGCTTTCCAACACCGCCCTCTTCAGCAAGGCCTCAAAACAGTTCAACTTAGCTAGGCTTTAAACACAGCTCAGCTTAGCCAGGCTTTAAAGATCCACCACCCTCATCTGTCAACACTTTACCTCTTGACATCCACCTGCCGGATGTCTCCTGACTATTATTCTTTTCTTGTTACTTTGGGCTCATCTAGAAGTCACTCTTCTTCTCCAGCAACTTCCTCTCCCACCTCCATTTCCTCTTCCACACCTTCTCCTCCTACCTACTCCTCCCATTCCATCCCCTCATTCTCCACCCCCTCCCTCAGGTGTTCCACCCTCTCCTCAGCTGATTCCATCTTCCAATCAGCCCCCTCTCTTTCCTTCTCCTGCAGCTCAGGTACTCGTTTGTCCTGATCTAACATGCACCCCCCCCCCCCCCGGTGTTCCTGATGGAATCTGTGTATCTCCCAGAACCGGATGGCTGCAGTCGGGCCAGGTTCTGAAATTACACTGCAAAACACCGGGAGTGATGCAGAGACACTAACCACGTCTCCCACTCTCAAAGAATGGAAGAGGAAAAATAAACTAATTTTGGAATTCTTTCCCAAATTTACCTTGTAGAGAAATGCAATACTTCAGAATTTCTTTAAAAATAACAATTTTATTGTAATAATATTGTCTGAAACCCCTTTCTGATTATAGGTTATAAAGAACAATTAATTTTTTATATAACAGATAACCCTTTTAAATGCAACAAATAACTCAAATTATTGCTCAATATTGTTTTCTTAAAATAAAGCTTATGATGCAAAATATAACACAATTCTCCCTCTTCTGTAGATACCTTTTCCCTCAATTGGATGAACAATCAGATAAGTATTACGTTTTCAAATCCAAATTTCATTACACAACAAGAAATGCTTATTTACTTTCTTTACTTCTTATATTACAAGAATTTGATTCTTTGTGTCGTTTTTTTGTCTTGCAGGTCTCCTCCCTTCACATCAACCTTTCAGGAAAACTCAGGTAAGTATGTGCCGTTGATCTTCCTCCTAAACCTATCCTTAACCAAATCAAACGTAGGCAAAACCCTAGCTTCCTTTTAGCTGGAACCAGTTCTACTAGGGGAATATATTTAACAAATACTGTGGCCAAGATAATCTAATGAAATCAAAATAATTAAAGATTCCCTTATCTATCAGACTTATCCTATCCTTCAACTAAACTTCTTTTTTATTCCTAAACTATGGAGAGAGATTGGCAGTACCTCACTTCCAGCCACATTCACACCTCATTCCAGACGCTGCCCCTATTCCAGAATTCCATTCCCCCCCCCCCACCTTATTGCACTAACCAAATCCCCCTAAACAGAACACACCCTCAGTCCACTTATTCAGATACCAATCATTCCAATCAGATATCACCACAACTCGTTTCACACTAGCCCTCTTGCATTACCCTTCAATACTGTATCTCTAAATCCCTTTAACTAGTTCAACTTTTATCCCTTAAACCACTCTCATACTCCCACCACTCACAACACCACCTCTCACCTTGACCACCAAACTCACTCTGGCCCAAGTAAACTATAAAAATAAAGTAATAACAACGTTCCCTTATCTTCCTCGCCTATGCTATTTTATTTTATTTTCCTATCCTACTCAGAGTGGCTAGCCAGCACTCCCTTACTGCATCTATTCACAACAATCTACTTTTAGCATTATATGATAACATTCCAACTCACCCTTTACTTTAAATGCACTCAAATCACTCAGCTCCTTTTCCCCTAAACTAATATCTTATTTCCCAAAATCACCCCCTTACTGTTCCCAAGCTCACCACTATTCATTCATATAAATTTCTAAACCTGCTTCCCTTTTCCACCCCACTACACATATAATGGAACCCCAAACTCAATTAAATTTTAAATAAACCTCCTCTCACCCATACATTCACTATCACCTTCACTTCAGTCAGACACTGTCACTCAAAAACCCCACTTTATACCTACTTCTTTCCTTTTAGCCCTCCTTACTTGCTCACACCCTCCACAACTCATCCAGTCACTCCAGCTGCCTAACCAACTCTGCTAACTGCCCGCAGCCCACTCACTCGGTCACCTAGGAAACTGGCTTTAGCTTGGGGTTCCAAACCCTTCTCAAACTTCCAAGCTACATTGCTGACCAGCGGAATGTTCGCCAGCACAAGTAAATCGCCATTTTACAACTTTGTTTTTTTTTCCTTTCCCTAACCCCATGTTACACTGATCTCTCCTATTCTTCCAGGCAGTCTGAAATCTGTGTTCTCTACGCTCCTGCCTCTCCCCTCCCGCAATGCATTCTGGGATCTGTAGTTTTTCCACTCTGGCTTTTCTCTCTCCCTCCCTGCATTCTGGGCTCTGTGGCTTCTCTGATTCTCACAACATATATAAATACATAGTGTGGAATGTCAGGGATCAACAAGTTTTATCTTCATTTTATTTCGCAAACTGCATATCCTTACAGCAAGTGTTACTGAGGAATTTGAAAGCTGAAATTCAGACACCCTGAAATTATTTGCACATCAAAGCAAAGTTTTTAAACGTGAGTTCTGAGCGCTGTAAGTAAAATAGAAAGACAAACAATGAAAGCAGGGATATAATTTTATATTTGGTCCCAAACTTCTAAACTAATCAATGGAAGAACTAATCAGAGACATAAAAAATAAATAAATAGAAATAAAAAAAAAATATTTTAATGTACAATGTACTTTGCTTCCTACTTGATATTTTGTGAATATAGGTAGCATCCAGGAAAAACAAATACATGCCACAATAAAGAAATGTTTTATAATATTTTGAATTTGTGCCTTAACCATCACATTTGCTCTACCGGAACTTGGGCTTGTATTCTATCAGATGAGGCTCACATGATTTGCATACGGGCTCTTTTACTAAAGCTTAGCATGCTAATGGAGATTACCATGTGCTAAATGCTGCATGTCCTATTTTATACCTGTGGGTCACGTGAGGGGCCCTTTTACCAAGCTGCAGTAAAAAGAGCCCTGCGGTAGCAGCAGTGGCTATTTTTGCTGTGCGCTGAGGCCCCTTTTACTGCAGCAGGTAAAGAGGCTGCAAAAATGCATGGCCATATGGTAAGATTGATCTTACTGCATGGCCCTGGGGGTGGGGGGGAGGACTTATTACCACCCACTGAGGTGGCGTTAAGGACTCCCGCGCTAACCCAGCAGTAACAGGGTAGATTGCGGCACTGCCCAATTACCACCGGGTAACTGCTGCGGAAAAAAATCAAGTCCTATTTCCCCAGTGTGGGAAATGGCACACAATGGGGCAGGAACTACCACAGGCACCAGTGGGCGCTCCAAATTGGTGCATGGTAAGCCCGTGTTGGGCTTACTGCTGCTTTGTAAAAGGCCCCTTAGTATACACTGTCCGTTAGCACACAGTAAGTTTTAATAAAAGGGCTCCATAATGTGCTAAGATCCTGGGAGGAAGGGAGGAAAACAGTCAATACAAGACTGCCCCAGGGTAGACTGAGTGACAGTTCCAGAAGACATTTCCTGTCTATGCACATAATAAGAAAATGGATGAGGCACTATGCAAGAAGTCAGAGGAAAGGCATGTTGAAAACGTTATTAAAAAATTAACAAAATTTGGATTAAAATATGCAAAAAATTATATTTTTGAATATAACTTAATTGGTATGATAGCAGTAAATGGCACCCATATTTAGGTACTGTAAATATCCTCGCTAAATTCATAAAGGGTGCTCTGTGCCAAGTGCCCTTTATTTATTTATTTTTATTTATTTGTTACATTTGGATCCCAACTTTTCCCACTTATTAGTAGGCTCAAAGTGGCTTACATAGTTCCGAAGAGGTGGTTACAGACTCCGGTGTGAACAAATACAGTATAGGGGTACTATTACAGTGACAAGTACAGTAAAGAAGTATCAGTAAATAGGTTGGGATGATTCAGACAAAATGTTAGGGTGTGCTCATGCATCAGGGTTGAAAACTGTCCGTTTCCTGATTAAAATGCCATATTTCATTATTCGGTGTTTATATCAGATACTGTAGGGTATGCCTTCTTGAACAGGTGAGTTTTTAGGTTTTTTTCGGCATTCTATCGTTTATCGTTTATTTATTTACTATACCGTTTCTTATTGCATTCGTAAAACAGAACGGTTTACATCATAAAAGCTAATATTTATATTAAAAATGTAAAGAAATCCATTAATTTGATAAGAAAGCACTGCAAAACACTAACATTCATACTAAAAATATATAGACAATAAACAACCATCCATGCCAAAAATATAATTAAACCTATTACTTACTAAAATGTATTCTAGATGATTATTCATAGATTTCATCGTTTTGGTAGAGAATTCCAGAGCTGTGTGCATATGTAAGAGAAACTACGTGTATATTGATTTATACTTCAGGCTTTTACAACTTGGGTAGTGAAGAGTTAAGTACGTTCTGGCTGATTCAATTGTGTTTCTAATTGGATTAGTTCAGACATATAGCTCGGGGCTAGACCATGTATTATTCTGTGAACAAAGGTACAAATCTTGAAAGTGATACGTTCCTTGATTGGTAGCCAATGTAGTTTTTCCCAGAGGAGTTTTGCGCTTTCAAATTTAGATTTTCCATAGATAAGCCTGGCTGCTGAATTCTGAGCATTCTGTAGTTTCCTTAGGATTTGTTCCCTGCAACCCGCATATACTCCATTGCAGTAATCGACACCTGTTAATACCATTGTTTGAACCATGTTGCGAAAAGCTTCCCTCCGGAAGAATTGTTTTACCTGTTTCAGTTTCCACATTGTGTGGAACATTTTCTTTGTGATGGCAGTGGCTTGGTTCTTTAACGTTAGGTTGCTGTCAATAATAATGCAGAGGATTTTTAGGTTATCTGAGATTGGAAGAGTGTGTTCCGAGGTATGTATGGCTGTGGGGTAGTTTGTAAAATGTTGAGATGAAAGAATAAGGCAGTATGTTTTTTCTTTATTGAATTTTAGCTTGAATGTCATAGCCCAGGTATCCATTAGGCTGCTTTTTATTATATTGGCGATTTCTGAAAGGTTCGATTTGAAAGGTATGTATATTGTGACATCATCCACATACAGAAAAGGGTTAAGGCCTTGATTGAAAAGAGACTTAGCTAAGGGGGGATCATCATTAGGTTGAAAAGGATGGGTGAGAGAGGTGATCCCTGAGGTACTCTTAAGTCAGTTTCCCAGGGTGGAGAGATGTTGGAGTTTGACTTTACTTGATATGACCTTGTGGTTAGGAACCCCTTGATCCATTTGAGTATACTCCCTCCGATTTCTATCCTGTCAAGTATATTTAGTAGTATATTGTGGTCTACCATATCGAATGCGCTAGACATGTCGAATTGAAGTAGGAGAATGTTTTTCTTGCTTGAATTTGGCAAGAAAGAAATACCAGTACAGTTTCTGTACTATGGAGTGCTGAAACCTGCATCCAATTTTGGGCAGAAGGACTTTTGCCTGCTAAAACCTGGTGTAAATCCTGGCACTCAACCCACGAATTCTATAACACTGTGCCTACAATTTTGGAATGCCCCTGACCTGCCCATGCCCCTCCCCTTTTGGGTTGCGCACAAGACATTTTGGGCACACGGCATTATAGAATAGTGAATAGGCAGGTGCACGTATAAGTCCAAATTAATGCATATTAACACAAATAATTGATTGTCAGCAACTTGTTAACTGATTAAATTGTACATGCATCTGCCCTGTGTACCCAAATTTGGATGACCTATATAGAATCCAGGGGTTATTGCCTTTCCATGTTCACTTCCTTTCTCACCCTTGAATTTTTTTTTTATTCTGCAGTCTCAAAAATTCAGTTCAAAATGTGTTATTAAAGTAGGAGTTTTTGGATCATCTGAGTCCTACAAGATACATCAGGATAAACAAACAGGTGAACTTTTTAACTATGTCTGTTCTTTATCTTAATACATTTTTTCGTTGATTCACAGCTTGATTATTGTAATGCACTTTATAATGGTATGCATCAATCAGACATTACACAATTATAAATAGTCCAAAATATGGCAATTAAGTTGTTGACCAATTCTCGTAAATATGACCATGGTACTCCTCTATTAAGTTAGGAACATTGGCTACCTATCTCTCAAAGACCCACCCATTCTTAGCTCAGGCCCACCCAGCGGCAGCACCCCACATCAACATCTCTCCTCCCCCATGGTGTACCGGCATCTGGCCGCCTGTCGCTGAACCCCTTCTCTCCCTGGTGTACCTTAAACGCATCCCCGGTGCCTGCTGTGATTCAATTAATTATTTTATTTATTTGTTGCTTGTGTATCCAACATTTTCCCACCCATTTGCAGGCTCAATGTGGCTTACATATTAACGTTAGCAGCGTTAGCTGATTCCGGTCTGAACAAACACATGGTATGAATGAATACAAAGTGATTTGTATTTATTTGAATTGTATTGATTTGAATTGTAGCTGCCTCCACCAGCCCTGCAGGCTTCAATTGGCCGGATCCCGCCCTCGCTTTCATTTCCTGTCTGGTGGGACCTGGCCAATGGAAGCCTGTGGAGTCAGCGCAGGCAGCAATAATTGAATCACTGGATGCGTCTGGGATGTTTGTGAGATACACCAGGGAGGGACAGGGTTCAGTGATGGGCAGTCAGATGCCGGGATGCCATGGAGGAGGAGAGATATTCATGTGGGGTAGGTGAAAAAAATGTATAATTTTTTTTTATATATCTCCGGGGGGGGGGGGGGGGGGGGGGGGGGGGAACTGGGAAGCTGTGGAGTGCAGTGCCGTGCCATGCCATGGAATGGCCCATGTAAGTTAACTCTGGGCCTATCCAAAATACTGAGTCTGGCTATGCCATTGGCATGTATTGATCCTATAGGTACCTACGTATCTTTATCAAATACTAGTATAAGTGGGAGGCGTGCACATTTACAGCAGACCTAGTACAGGCGTAAATGTCTGCACCAATATTCAAGAAAACAGGAGGAGCCTCCATGGAGAATCAAAGCAAAACAGCAAAAGCAGAGGCTGACAAATGAATATTCTGAATAAACTGTTTCTTGATATTATCTCCCTATTGGTTTGCACATTTGTCAGCCTCTACTTTTGCTGTTTTGCACCAATATTCGTCACAAACATGCATAAATTATAGCATTTTGTAATCTACACATGCACTTGTTCACTCTGGGGGGAGTTCTATAAATGGCATTCAAAAATTGGAGCGGGAAAAAAATTGGCGCTAAGAACTACTTTATAAAGGGCACTCCAGGATGAGTGCTTTTTATAGAATAGTGCTTAGAGCTGATTCCCACATCTAAAGTCATGTGCCAATATTTGTGCCAGCTGAAACCTGGTGTAAATAGCAGCTCTCAAATTATGGAATTTTTGGAGAATAACTGGCGCTATTCTACAACACTGCATGCAAATTTTTAAAACACCCCTGACCTGCCAATGCCAATCTCTTGGCCACTCCCTTTTTGAGTTGCACAGTATGGGATTTAGGCGCTCTGTGTTATAGAATAGTGCGCAAGCAGAGATGTATGCGCAAATCCAAATTATTGATTGTTAAAGCCAATTAATTAATTAATAGTGAAAGTCTCATTTACCAACTTAGGGGCCCTATTATAAAGCAGCAGTAAGCACAAGGCAGACTTATCACACACTGATCTGGAGCTACTGCCAGCCAAATGTGGGCACCAGCAGTAGTTCCTGCCCTGGCGCGCCATTTCCCATGCTAGGGAAGATTGGCCCATAGTTTTTAGCACAGCGCTAACCCGGAGGTAATTAGGCAGCGCCACACACACTACCCGCTTACCACCAGTTTATCATGGGAGCCCTCACTGCCACCTGAATGGGTGATGATAAGTGCTCTCCCTCACATGACCACACAGTAACAGTAGTCTTACTGCATGGCCATGGCTCTTTTCAGTCTTTTTTACCCGCTGCAGTAAAAACGACCTCAGCATGCAGCAAAAACAGCCCCCAGGGCCCTTTTTTACTGCAGCTTGGTAAAAGGACCCCTCAGTTACTTATGAATCCTGGGTCTGTGCTGAAAGTTTGGTGCTGTATATAGAATCTGGGGAGGTCTGTCCATGTTTTCCCAAACCTCAACTTTGTGCAAGCTACTAACAACATACATGTCATCATGTCATTATACATTCTTTACTAGTTGCTATTTTTAAAAGGTTATTTACATATCTATTGTAAGGAATATGCCGAAAGGAAGATATGTAAGGAATATGCCGAAAGGAAGAGGGACCCCAGCTACCCACCGGAGAAAAGAGAGCCGGAGGGTAGGAGGGAAGACCCTAGGGATGCTCAGGTTTTGCCCAAAAGGGACATAAAGATGGGAAACTACAACTCCCAGAAGGCCACAGGAGAGCTCCGGGGGAGGAGAAGTAGGGTGCAGTACCAAGGAGCTCCAGAAGAGGGCCGCCAGGGAAAAGGAAAAGCTGATTCTCCCACCTGGTGGAGGAGGTGGTGGAACCGGTGGCAGGAGAAGGAAAAGCAGCCTAGCAGAGTTAATGAAGAAAAGTGTAATCAGCTGGAAAAGGGGTGGGGGGAGGAGAAAATGGACTGGGCTACTGAAGGAGAAGGGGAGAGGGAACCAGAGGCGATGGAGCAAGAGGAGGCTGAGCTGGTCTTAGAGGAACCCATGGAGCTCTTGGCTATGGCTCAGCCAGCACTGGAGGTATAGGGGAGAGGCCTGGGTCAAAGCGGGAGGAGGTCAGGAGAATAGAGACTGACCTAGAGGGTGGGACCCAAGGCTTTGAGTCCGCACAAAGTCTAGCTCCATTGAACTGTGCTGAGAGAAGTCTGGCTGTAATTGAACTGTGTTAGAAACAGCCTGACTTTATTGAGCTGTGCTGAGAGAAGCCTGGCTGTACTTGGACTGTGTTTGAAACAGCCTAGCTCCATTGAACTGTGCTGAGAGAAGCCTGGCTGTAATTGGACTGTGTTAGAAACAGCCTGACTTTATTGAGCTGGGCTGAGAGAAGCCTGGCTGTACTGGGACTGTGTTTGAAACAGCCTAGCTCCATTGAACTGTGCTGAGAGAAGCCTGGCTGTAATTGGACTGTGTTAGAAACAGCCTGACTTTATTGAGCTGGGCTGAGAGAAGCCTGGCTGTACTGGGACTGTGTTTGAAACAGCCTAGCTCCATTGAACTGTGCTGAGAGAAGCCTGGCTGTAATTGGACTGTGTTAGAAACAGCCTGACTTTATTGAGCTGTGCTGAGAGAAGCCTGGCTGTAATTGGACTGGGTTTAAAACAGCCGAGGAGCTGTTGAAGAAAAGGGGCTTGGGTTGCCAATCCCAAAGACAGGCCCAAGAAAGAAAAAGAAACACATAAAGAGGAAAACAGAGAGCTCGGTGCTGATGGTGAGGAGGCTTCACGGACTTAGCCAGGAGGAGCCTTGTTTACACTATGTGTCCACATATGTGCATAAGAGTGTAAAATACCAAGTGGGTGTGTACTTTACTACTTAAAGTACACATCCCTTATTGCATTACCACCTAAATGTGCAACTTTCATTTGTTATTTTTGACAAAATCATAAAAAATTTGTTGCTTGACAAAGGTTTTTTCAAATAGGCTGAAATATGTTGATTTCTTTGAATTCTATTTGTTAAAGTAAGTTTAAATAATGTTTACATTCTATTGGGATAGACATTGCAAGTCCCCGAACGCTGAAGCTTAAGACAGTATCTGCTAGATTTGTCAATATATACAGAAAAATATATCACTGTCTGAGTAAGCTGTGGGGATAGCAGGCTATTTTGTTCTTTACAAAGAGAGATCTATACATGGAACACTCATATAATTGGATTCCTGCTGGCAATCTGCCGGGAGTTCTCTTAGTGCAGTTCTCTTAGGCTAGATGTGACAGATTCATTAGTTAAAATTAAGTTAGCTGAGTGTTTCTAGTGGCTGTTTAGAACAGATCTAAGATTTTCCAAGGGATTATCATTTTTGCAGCTGACACAATATAACTTTAAGGAAACATATCATATTGAGGAAATATAATGTGAATATGCTTCTTTTTTTTTACGTGAAATATAAATGACTGTCATTCGTGATGCAGACCACAGTACTTGATTCGAGTATTAATAATAGCTACATGAACTAACATGATTATTATCTATAGATGTATGCAAAGTTTCAGGCACCCCTAATCAAACTATATATTCCACTGAGGGGCCTTTTTACTAAGCTGCTTTAAGCCCATTGCGTACTCACCATGCAGCAAACAGGAACTACTGCAAGGCTACCGCAGCAGCCCGGCGGTAGTTCCCACCCCCTGCATGCATTATTTTCGGTGCTACAAAAATATTTTCTATTTTTGTAGCACCAGTATTTACCCAGCAGTAATCATGCAGTGCTGTGTGCTGCCTGATTACCGCCATGTTAGTGCAGGAGCTCTTACCCCCACTTCAGTGGGTGGCGGTAAGTGCTCCCCCGTGAAATGGCCACGCGATACGTGGTTCACCTACCGCATGGCCATTTCTTTTCAAAACAAGAGACAACCTTTTACCCACGCTAGCGCAGTCCTCCTTTTACCACAGCTTACTAAAACGAACCGTGAATTCCTAATGCGTCCTTTACCATAGTGTGGCACAAATTTGCACTTAATGAACATTAGATGCTAAAAAAATAAAGCATGGTAAGTACAAACCTGTGTGCTAACTGTTGGGTGCATCCCTAGTATGATCTCATATAGCTACCACACACAAAAGAGTACTTTACAGTGCTAAATGTACAGTTGAAAATAACACAGAAGCATTTACTGGCACTCATTTTATACAAAGGAGACTCCGTGTATGCAAATCAATCTTACTTAGTTAAACACAAGTTAAATTCAGGTACTGTAGGTGTTTTCCTTTCCCTGGCGGTCTTACAATATAAACTTGTACCCACCATAATGGAGAATTAAAGAGCCCTTTTACTACTACATGCTAAAATTTGCAGGTGACACAGCTTAAGGCTGGATTTCCCACGTGCTATCTACAAATTTAGTGCTTGTTTTTTTTACGGCATTTCCACTTTTTGGGTTTTGCAGGTCATGCGCTAATATTGCCATTAGTGTGTACAATTTGCAAAAGCTTAATGCAGGAGCACTTAGGCTCATTTTCAAAGCACTTAGCCTCCCAAAGTTCCATAGAAACCTATGGAACTTAGCCTCCCAAAGTGCTTTGAAAATATGCCTCTTAGTGTCTTCTATTAAGTTATAACTTCACTAAAGATAATTGTCGGGGAGACGCCGGTACAGGTGCTATAAATATCCTTGTTCCCCGACACACATTCGCAACTGGCTTCCTTTTCAGGGTTTAAAAGAAAGTTTATTAACGCGTTTCTCTCCAGAGCACAGCCTGCACTTCCACCGATGTGTTCCCTTTGCAATATTTCAGGCAGAGTTTTGCTACAGGTTCAGGTTAGGCTTTCACCTGTGCTACAGCAGTAATTCCAGCCTCCTGATGCTAGGTAAAGCACAGTGTCTTGGCACAACACTTAGTGAAAGTATTGTCAATACTGTCCCAGCATTTCTACAGTTCAAAAGTCAGTTTCATAGTCTTTTCCCAATAAAGCTTGCAAACCCAAAAATGAAAACCTTTCTAGCACTAGGGGCTTAAATAGTGCTTTCCCCCAGGCTAGGGCAGCCTCTGCTCATTCAGTATTCCATGCACACTGTCCCTCCCACAGCTGCCATGGGCATACAGGTTTCTGGTTCGCAAAAGGTCTGTGGGTCAGCAAGCTAACAATAATAGGAACTTATCTCCACTTCCATGTTGTCTTCAGCCATATCCAGGTGTTTTTCTTCCTTCAGTGGTTCCCCGGCCTCTATTAGATCTATTTCCTCATCCTACTCCTCAGCGTTTGGGTCAACCCCTCCTGTCTCCATGGGTTCAGGCTCTTTCCCTGCCTTTCTATTTCCTCCTCCCAGCCTGTCTAGTCCTCCAACCCCTCCCTTAGATCTCCCCCATTCTCATATGGGCAGCTGTGGGCTTGGGTGATCTAAACACCTCCCCTTCTGGTGTGGTCCTGATTTATTGCAGCACCCAGACCCCACCTCCCCACAGTAATGGAGATTGCAATTGTAGATGATGTGATGAACTCCAGTGTAAGCAGTGGAGTTCTTATTTATCCATGGCAGGCCAAGAGAGTGCTACCAGAAGTCACATAATGGTAACAGTGAACATTCTAGAGGTTAATTCTATAAGAAGCTGCCTAGGTTTGGGTGGTCACTATGCATAAAAATGCCAATATTCTAGATATTTATGTGCATATGAGGACATATAAGTACATGAATGACAAAAATCTGGCTGAGCACCATTCTGTTAGGAGGCGTCAATCTTAGAAGGCCTTTTCTTTGGAGGAGGGCAGAACATCGCCAGAGTTTGGGCAGAGCATGGGCAGGGTGCACACTTACACATACAGTGGCAGATATTCAAATGGAATATGCTGGAAATGGCTGCCGAAGGGTTAAAAAGCTTGATTGCGTTTATCCGGTCATTTTCAGCAGCACTTAACTGGTTATCTCCACTGAAAATGACCAGTTAGCACTGAATTCAAAAGTGGCTAACTCATGGCTATTCCAGTGGCGGAGTCGGGTTAAGTGCTAATATTGAACTCCTCACCGCATACATAAACCTCTTAAATAGGACTGCATAAATAGCAGTCCTAACTTTAAGCGGTTTGGCTTATGTAGTAGTCAAGGGCTGAATATTGACAATTGGCTATGTATTAGCCAGCTCAACCCCCCCACCCCCACCCCCCAGATATTCAATGTTGATGCCCGGAGAGGGCCCGGCATTGAATAACCAGGAATAACACAGTCGGTGGGCAGCAAATTCCTCACCACCGCTGGCTGAATATCAGGGTGGAGGGGGGAAGGGAATAATAGAATACTATTATTTACACACATACTTCCCCTATCTAGCTGCGTCTTTACACCAGCTGTATGGCTTATGCATATATCTGACAGGTTAGGATAGTGTTCTACTAAGAAAAGTAGGTGTCTTCTTAATAGAATAGGCTCTAAGTAGGTGTTTTATTGGCACCTAAAAACAGGTGACATCATAAAATTACCCTCTATGTGTATGTATTATGATACATATGGATCTAATTTACTAAAAGTGTGCTAAGCTCATGAAAGTGTTAATGTATGCTAAACACAGTTTAATGAATATTACTATGCTTTAATTCATGCCAACATTTGCATTAACACACAGTACATTTAATTTAATTACATCATTTATAATCCCTCAAACCCTGGCTATTCGGAGAAATCTTCTCTCTTTAGCTCTTTTGTTGTTGTTGTTCTCTTTTTTTCCTTCCTTTGTTTTATATTTTTTTTTTAAATTTATCTTGCAAACCGCTTTGATGGAATATTTCAAATCGTGATATAGCAAGTGTTTGTAAATAAATAAATACAAAAAAGTTTTGATATGATGTTCAAATGGTAAAATAAATATTTACCAGAAAACATTTAAAAATGCAAGTCCATAATGGAATAAATAAATAAACGTGTTTTGATATTTGAAAATATACCAATACAAATGTTTAGAAAGAGGACACTGAGCAAACGTCATAGCTGTTCTGAGATAAACATTTCCACCAATCAGAAATACACTCTGCAAAATGTGTAACGTATTGGTCCCTGCATCAAGAAAATGCATATATACCTGAACATGGAGGAAGGTTTCTCAGTATGACCTGTCATATATTTTTGGAGGGAGCCCAATTTCAGTGTACCAGAGACAGAGCTCCTGGTTCTCCTGTGCATATGGCACAGGAGAGAAATTTTCAAACACCACCACCACCTGCAACCACACAATGTCTCCATGAGGGCACGGAAATCAATTAGAGGCAGCCTGGCAAGGTAAGTGTAGAACAGTGCCTCCCAGGATCACAGCACCACTCATGTGCAAGAACTATACTTAGGGTCCCAGAAAGCAACAAGGCAAACGATCTGCAAAATCCAACGTGGAAAACAAACCAGCAGATCAGTATAATATCCAAAAAGACTTTATTGAGGATACCGTGTATGAAACAAATGCCCGACACAGGCCGTGTTTTGCCCAACAATAGGGCTGCGTCAGGGGCTAGTCTGTATCTTTCGTTAGCAGGCTATTCATTGTCTATCTGGCGTCATCCAGGATATTCTATTTTATGCTGCTCATGCTGTTTTTTTATGAAGAAGGTTCCTTATATCCTTGTTTTGACATATAATTTGATACCGATCTTATTTAAAATGATACAGACTAGCCCCTGACGCAGCCCTATTGTTGGGCGAAACACGGCCTGTGTCGGGCATTTGTTTCATACACGGTATCCTCAATAAAGTCTTTTTGGATATTATACTGATCTGCTGGTTTGTTTTCCACCAAGAACTATACTTAGGCAGGGTCACATACAGTGAGGCAGCTTTGTTGTTGCAATACATGTTATCAATTTTTCATAAGAAAGAATAACAAAACATTGGTGAAATCAGAATGTCCAGAATATCCAATGACAAGTAATTATGGGGCCCCCTACACTAACCTTTCAATGCATAGAAACTCTGAGATAGGTCATTTTTCTGGGTAAATGAATATTTTTTGTAGTCTGTGCTTTGGTGATTTAAAGAAAAGAGGAAAGGTAGATTTATTGATAAAAACAGAATTTTTTTAAAAAGCAAACTTTATTAACTAGTCTATCTACCCTTTTCCCCATAGTTTTAAAAACTTGAACCACAGCATACAGCATTGACAGATAGCCTCTAGAAGGCACAGCAGACACTGTTTCAGTCTCTAGCCCAGCCCAACCTCCCCAACTCCCACCCACCTCTAGCACATTTCTTCATTTATAGTCTGAACTTATAGTCAGTTATTCTACTTAGGATAACAAGAAGGGAGTTTTCATTAGAGTTATAATTATATTTAATTACTTTCTGAGAAGCAAACACTAAATAAATCATTCAGTATATCATAGTACACGTTGCTGCATTGAAAGAATCCTGTTGTACCGACAATCATCGCCCTCGTCGGACATCAATGAGTTTAAAGAAGTAACATCGTCGTGCGTGCTTCCCAGATTGCTGGATACCAAACTGATGGCAAGCACACAGCCTTTTAAGGAAATCATTAACAACACATCCCTTGCAGAACTGGAGTCGCGTTTAAAAGAAACACCATTCAAACCTCCTACAGTTGAAAGTGCAGAAGGGTTTCCAAGTTACGACACGGCTTCTGAACAGCTTCATGAAGCGGGCTACGATGCATACATCACAGGACTCTGCTTCATCTCCATGGCAAACTTCCTAGGTTCCTTCCTCAACCCTCCCAAGCTCAATGTCTCTGCTCGATCAAAACTCATTGAACCTTTTTATAACAAGTTATTTCTTATAAGGGTTATGGACATACCATATCTCAATCTACAAGGGCCAGACTTCCAACCAAAACAAGATCATGTCCTTCATGTTACCTTTCCAAGAGAGTGGAAGACAAGTGATCTGTATCAGCTTTTCAGTGCATTTGGTAACATTCAAGTATCCTGGATTGATGATCCATCAGTGTTTGTGTCACTTAGCCAGCCTGAACAAGTTCAAATAGCCGTCAACACCAGCAAGTATTCGGAAAGCTATTGGATTCAAACCTACGCGGAGTATGTGGAGAAGAAGTATGAACAGAAACAGCCAAAGAGAAAATGGTCTGAGAACAGCTGGAAAGAAATAGAGAGGGAGAGCATCTCAGCATCTGGAATTTCCCTCAGACTGGCCTCTCTCGGAAAGCCAACTACAGAACTGCCACAAACTACCTACAGTCCATCCTGATATGTCCATGGACCTTTTTAGTCTCTAACTCCCTTTCCCTTTTTCTTCTTCCCAGTTCCTTCTATCCTATTTTATGTAATTGTATATCCACTGGTTTGGCGATCGCCTTATCGGTACATTGTAAGCCACTTTGAGTCCGCATGCAAGTGGAAAAATGGGGTATAAATGTGCATAAATAAATATAATATTTATATTAATCGAATACTTTAAGAAGTTTAAACAACATAATGCAACAAGAAGGGTGCTATCTAGTCTTTTGCACTGAGTGTCACATGCATGATTATGTCCCAGCATGTTTAATGGGAGAACAGAGTAAAGGATTCATTTATCCCCGTCAACTTCACAGCAGCTTGTAGATGCTAGGAAAAAATACAGTTTGAAGTGTCTATATACAAATGCTAGAAGCCTAAAAAGTAAGATGGGAGAGTTGGAATATATAGCACTAAATGAAGAGGTAGATATAACAGGCAGCTCACAGACTTGGTAGAAGGAGGACAATCAATGGGACACTGTGTTATCAGGATACAAATGATATCACAATGACAGGGCACTGAAAGAACTCTTCCACCTATTGTACCCAGTGAGACCCAGCACCGGCACCCACTCTCCCAACACCAGCAAACAATCCTCATACAAACGGCAATAACAGACTATACAGTCTTTCTCAGCACCAGCACACAGTCCTCATACAAACAGCAGCAACACAAAGCACAGTGACAAACTGGGAGTGGACAAACAGAGGAACAATGAGAGACAGAAGACAAGCAGGTAGGGGGTTTTAATGGGAGATGTGGGGATTAGAGACAGTGAGGGCTTGGTAGGGGAAAGCGGCCGAGATAAAGAGCAAGGGATGGGTGTGGCTGGGGGGCTGTCAGCCCTGAACAAGGACTTGAGGAGGTGAGACAGAGAGGAGGCAAGGCAGGAAACGTGAGGGTCAAAATGTTCAGACAGGGTCAAAGAAGCAAAGTTACAGGCACTCAGCAAACCCCAAAATTCCATCTCTTCACTCTCAAACTCAGCAAAATCACAAATGGGTCTAAGGACAAGTTTGGTCTTGAGCTAGTCACTTTTAAAGCAGGTGTAATTCACAGCCTTTTTCTTTCCAGCACAAGGAAATTGTTTTGATATGCGTTATCACAAAGAAAGTATATTACGTAACACTGCCCGTCTCACGTCCACAACATGCCCCAAAAACACTCACTCTCAAAATGTTTTTATTTTGGCAAATATCAGTCTTAAATGTTTTAAACCCATTTATTCTATAGTTTCAACATTTCCCTGTGAGAATCACATCCATTTGGCCCTTGTGCCATTTTTTGCATGTTCTTTTCTTTTGAAAATGAGCCCAACAGTGTGTCATGAACATCATCATAAAATACAGTTTTACAAGTGACTATGAGGCCCTTTTTACTAAATCTTAGCCCATGTTAACGGACATTAGTGCATGCTAAATGCCATGTGCCATATCTTATACCTATGGGCCAGGTGGCACTTAGTGTGTGTTGAAGCCACAACTGCAAAGGTGAGGAAAAGAAGTCCCAAAACAAGCAGTGTGGTGCTGAAGTTTATTAACTGGTAACAAAGACCCGACATGAGTCGTGTTTCGGCCATAAGGCCTGCCTCAGGAGTCTGTACCAACACTTCCTCAATTATAATTGAGATGTAAGGTGAAACATCAAAAGCTGCACTATAGAACAAGAGATAAATATCAATTTGTACACGAGGTTCTAAGCTGATTCGAAAAGTGACTGTAGAAGATCTGGAATGGCACAGCCAAGCTTATTCTTCCCTGTACTTGTAACATAGGGGCCCTTTTACTAAGCTGCGGTAGGCTCTATGCGCGTGCGGCACACGCCAAAATGAGACAACCGCCAGACCAGCACACCCTCCTGGTGGTAATTTCAGATTTAGTGTGCACCCATAACGCCTGGATGAATTACTTATTTATGTCCTCCTACACGCACTGGTTCTGGAGATAATTGGCACTTGGTGCATGCCAATCGGTCACCGCGCATGTAGTACGTGAGCCTTTACCGCTAGATCAATGGGTGGCATTAAGGGCTCAGGTAGGTATTGGGCGCATACTGGTTTTATTTTTACCGCAGGCCCTTTTCCCATTAAAAAAAACCCACATTTTTTGTAGATGCAGTTAAAACTGGCCTGGCGCGAGCCCAATACACATGCCTACACTACCGCAAGCCACTTTTTACTGCAGCTCAGTAAAAGGAACACGTAGTGCATATTAACAGCCATAGTATGTGCTATGCTTTAGTGGAAGGACCCCTATATTAGGTATTCCACATGCTGTTTTACACACTACACCTTTGTCTATTTATATAATCTAAAATTTCTTACTTAATTTCATGTTGTCTTAGAAGCTGTATTATCTATTTTCCCTGCACTCTGTATTTACAGTATATGTGTGTTCAGCCGTGTGCTTTATTTTTCTAATAGATTGCTTTTTTGTGTGCTTATAAGCTCCCAATGGGTCATACCAGTGAAATAAAACTTTAGTCTTTGAGATTTGTTTTCAGCAGTGGTTCCAGGAGAAATGCCAGCAGTACTCTGATTCATACTCTGATTACAACACTGCCCATTCAATTTATGTGGAGCTGCTTGCAGAGGGTTCTTTTTTTAATGAACAAACTCAAATAAAAACTGTAATAAGGCTGTGCAAAGAAAGAGTCCACAAAAATCTAGATTTTGTCATCTAGTACTGCCTAACAATTAAATGGTAATAATTCAGCTTTCCAAAGACTGCTGTCCAATGTGGACTGTTTTTAAAATTTTTTTAATCCAGTCCAAATTCTGTATTTCAAAAATGTGCAAAATTGCAAACTGTGAATTAAGAAGAATTCGTTTTCTAGTTATTCTGGGAGCACTTACTGAGCATGGTGAATGATGCTCAACAATTCAATTATGAATTCATTAATAGGAAGAAATATTAACTGCCGGATTCTATATATCATGCCTGTGCGAAAATCCTAGCGTATTTTATAACAATGCGTGTAACTTAATTGACTTAACAAAACAATCAACACTTTTAACAGCACTTAACAAGCAATAATGAGCATTAATTGGCAATAGTTACAATTTCTGCACATAACTCACTAAGCATATTTGTAACACAGAGCGCCTAAATTGTAATATGTGGAGCCAAAAAGGGACATGGTTATGGGTTAGAAATGGGTGTTTTGTAGGTTTTCCAAAATTTACGCACACTGTTTTAGAATATGACACTCTGCGCCTAAATATATGTGCCGGTATTTGCGCCACATTTCCCTTAGTGTAAATGGATGCGCGTATTTATAGGCACTGGGGTATCAACTAAGCATATTCTATATACCGCACCTTGAAAATGACGTACGACCACCTAAACTTCCGGAAATCACTAAAAACCAACCTGTTTAAAAAGGCATACCCTACCGATCCAACTTAAATGCCTAATCTTTGCAACACAAATTAAAGCACGTACTACTTACTACTACTTATCTATAGTGCTACTAGTCATACGCAGCGCTGTACATTTGAACATGAAGAGACAGTCCATGCTCAACAGAGCTTACAATCTAATTAGGACAGACAAACAGGACAAACAAGAGATAAGGGAATATATGGACGTAATGGACATAACACAACTCTTCCGCTCTCCAATTCCCTAATGTGGCTGTGCCACATGAGCTTGAGCTTATCACAACATCACCCTGTATTTGTTCTCACCGGAGCCTGCAAGGGCCTCTCCGGTACTATGTAAGCCACATTGAGCCTACAAATAGGTGGGAAAATGTGGGATACAAATGTAACAAATAAAATAAATCAAGGTACCACTTTTAAAATACACTTAGGCAGAAATGTATTCCACATGGATTTTTTAGGTGCTATATGTAGAATCTAGCCCTCAGGGGGTAATTCTAAAAATGATGCTCAAAAAATGGGCACCGGAAAAGATCATCACTAAGTGCTATTCTATAAAGGGTATGCACCCTTTATTGAATAACTAGCCGTTAAGCCCATAAAAACGGGTGAGTATTGCAGCCCTCCTCTCTCCCCTGGCCTCACCCAGTCCACTGATCCTCCATGGCCTCTCTCCCTTGCCCTCCCCCCATGACCAGCTACCCTCATCGCCGCTGCTCCCTCCCCCCTCCATGCCGGGCCCCCTGCAGTGACCTGACAGCGCCTCTCACCTCCGTGTGAAAGCGCTACAGGCAGCAGCAGATCGCTCTTTTGCTGCCTGCAGTGCTTCCACACGGAGGTGAGAGTCGCTGTCAGGTCAGTGCAGGGGGCCCGATACAGAGGGGGCGGGAGCAGCGGCAGGGATGGGGGGGAGGGTGGAGGTTGTTTCGCGCAATGTTCCTTTCCAGGCGGCAGTGGCGGCGTCCGACAATTCGACTCCGTTTCCCTCTCTGTTCCACCCTCTGACGTCATGACGTCTTGA
The DNA here is from genome assembly GCF_901765095.1 of Microcaecilia unicolor. Lineage (NCBI taxonomy): Eukaryota > Metazoa > Chordata > Amphibia > Gymnophiona > Siphonopidae > Microcaecilia > Microcaecilia unicolor. The sequence goes on along the minus strand of NC_044032.1, from coordinate 180,404,473 downwards.
TGCGAGGGCGGGACAGAGAGGGAAGTCTGTACTGCGCATTTGCAAGTGAGTACGGTCACTTGCCGTTTATATGTTTAATGCTTAGTGCTGATTCTCTGGATGCCAGATTTACACCTGCTGAAACCTGGTGTAAATCCTGGCACCCATGTTGGGTCCACTGAGCCATTATTCTATAACACTGTGTGTAACTTTATGGAGCACCCCTGACCCACTCATGCCATACCCTCTTTTGGGCTGCACGCTATGGGATATTTAGGTGCCCAGCATTATAGAATAGTGCACAGCCAGATATGTTCAAATCCTAATCAGCGCCAATTAATGTCAATAATTGGCTGATAGCATCCAATTATTGATGTTTAACAGCTCATTATCTAATTAAGTTGTGTACGTTACTCAGGAGTGCACCCAAATTGGGGCTCCCAAATCTGGGCACCATATATAGAATCCAGGGATAGATATATTCACATTTGTCTTTGTTCTGAGCAGAGACAACAGATTCCTCAGCATATGATTGCACAGAGTACATATTCATTTATCTGCAGATAGGAATGTACTGATAAGATACAGAGTGATATTAAACAATGACCATAACCATAGTTGTTAATTACCTTTTTTTTGCATTTGGGCAGAAGATAAGCACCTTAATACATTCAACCCTATTCCTTCTCTCTATCAACTTAATATCAAAATATAAGGACATAAGAGCTTCTTAACTACTATCGCACAAAGCTCTGTCAGTCCAAAAAATTACAGCCTGCTGTAGAAGTCCTGACTACTAGTTAGCATTGGTACAAATGCCCCCCCCCCCCTCTCTTTTCAATATATCACTGAATGTGATTTAGTTTTAAATATTTATTGTTTTGTTGATCTTTAGAACACCCAAGTCATAACTACCTTTCTCACTGAAACACAGAATGCAGCATGTATGTGAGAGACTCACTTAAAAAAAGGTCCCAGTCCCCTTGAGCTTATGAAGAACAGAGTGTTAATCTAATCAAGTTCTGGTGTTTTCCTTTCCTGGAGGCAGCAAAACCAAAGCAGAGGAAGAAGTGCATTCCTTTAAACCATGCCGGTGGAACTCATTAAAGATGCTGGACTTCCTCTGCCTCTACTAGCAGTGACAGGATACCTTCCTTGAGCCAGTGGCGTAGCCATAGGTGGGCCAGGGCCCACCCTATTTGGACTCTGGCCCACCCAAAATTGTGCACTCTTGCTATGGCTTGCAGAGGTCCTCAAACCCCATCAGCTGAAGATTTCCTCCTTCTCAGGCAGCCAGTTCTCTTTCAAAGGGCAGCTGACAGCACTTGCCTGGAGCTGAAACCAACACCAGTCCCTCTTTACATGCTTAGTTTTCATGCATGCACTGCCTGCTGGCCGTGGCATCAGGTCAAGGAAAGTGCTGCTGGCTTGTTTGGAAGAGTGCTGACTGTCTGAGCAGGAGGAAATCTTCATCTGGCGGGGTTTGTAGATCCCCTCCTGCTCAGGTATTTAATATTGTGGGCTTGCAGGTGGAAGGAGGGATGAAGAGCAGAGGGGGGCTAGAGACGGGGGGACGGGGGGGGGGGGTAGGGCATGAATTCATAGGCGCCCCGTATAAGAGGCTTGGACAGGCTAAGCCTCCCCTGCTGTGCTCTGAGGGGTTTAAATTGTTGATTTACCTCCATCCTCACAGCAGGAGCTGCAGTGAAAGCCCTCTAGCCTTGTGTAACCAATTGTAGAAATTGGTTTATGGTTTGTTTACCTTACTGCTGGGAGAGCAGGGAGAGGAGGGGGGGGGGGGTTGGCTGGGTTGCCAGGGAGATATTTAAGGAGGATGACTTCCTGACCTGCACTGAGAACAGATAGCAGCAGAATCGGACAACCAGACAACAAAGGTACAAAAGATCATTTTATTTCCATTATAGTGTTTGGAATATGTCCACTTTGAGAATCAGGTGCTCAACATTAAAAGTTTATATTTATTTACTTATTTATGGCATTTTATCCCACATTAAACATGAATTAGGGTGTTTTGTGGCTCTACATGAGAATTGTGATGATATGATCCCTTGTTTCATATTGTTGACAGTCTGCATGTTCCGTATGGGTGGTATATTGGTGTATTAGGTTCTGCCCAGTGTAATATTTATGGTACAGTAAGGTTGTGAGTGTGTTACATAAGTACATAAGTAGTGCCATACTGGGAAAGACCAAAGGTCCATCTAGCCCAGCATCCTGTCACCGACAGTGGCCAATCCAGGTCAAGGGCACCTGGCACGCTCCCCAAACGTAAAAACATTCCAGACAAGTTATACCTAAAAATGCGGAATTTTTCCAAGTCCATTTAATAGCGGTCTATGGACTTGTCCTTTAGGAATCTATCTAACCCCTTTTTAAACTCCGTCAAGCTAACCGCCCGTACCACGTTCTCCGGCAACGAATTCCAGAGTCTAATTACACGTTGGGTGAAGAAAAATTTTCTCCGATTCGTTTTAAATTTACCACACTGTAGCTTCAAGTCATGCCCTCTAGTCCTAGTATTTTTGGATAGCGTGAACAGTCACTTCACATCCACCCGATCCATTCCACTCATTATTTTATACACTTCTATCATATCTCCCCTCAGCCGTCTCTTCTCCAAGCTGAAAAGCCCTAGCCTTCTCAGCCTCTCTTCATAGGAAAGTCGTCCCATCCCCACTATCATTTTCGTCGCCCTTCGCTGTACCTTTTCCAATTCTACTATATCTTTTTTGAGATACGGAGACCAGTACTGAACACAATACTCCAGGTGCGGTCGCACCATGGAGCGATACAACGGCATTATAACATCCGCACACCTGGACTCCATACCCTTCCTAATAACACCCAACATTCTATTCGCTTTCCTAGCCGCAGCAGCACACTGAGCAGAAGGTTTCAGCGTATCATCGACGACGACACCCAGATCCCTTTCTTGATCCGTAACTCCTAACGCGGAACCTTGCAAGACGTAGCTATAATTCGGGTTCCTCTTACCCACATGCATCACTTTGCACTTGTCAACATTGAACTTCATCTGCCACTTGCACGCCCATTCTCCCAGTCTCGCAAGGTCCTCCTGTAATCGTTCACATTCCTCCTGCGACTTGACGACCCTGAATAATTTTGTATCATCGGCGAATTTAATTACCTCACTAGTTATTCCCATCTCTAGGTCATTTATAAATACATTAAAAAGCAACGGACCCAGCACAGACCCCTGCGGGACCCCACTAACTACCCTCTTCCACTGAGAATACTGGCCACGCAATCCTACTCTCTGCTTCCTATCTTTCAACCAGTTCTTAATCCATAATAATACCCTACCTCCGATTCCATGACTCTGCAATTTCTTCAGGAGTCTTTCGTGCGGCACTTTGTCAAACGCCTTCTGAAAATCCAGATATACAATATCAACCGGCTCCCCATTGTCCACATGTTTGCTTACCCCCTCAAAAAAATGCATTAGATTGGTGAGGCAAGACTTCCCTTCACTAAATCCGTGCTGACTTTGTCTCATCAGTCCATGTTTTTGTATATGCTCTGCAATTTTATTCTTAATAATAGCCTCCACCATCTTGCCCGGCACCGATGTCAGACTCACCGGTCTATAATTTCCCGGATCTCCTCTGGAACAAAGTTGTGCATAGTGTTTTGCAGTTGAGCGATTGTGCTTAGAATATGCTTTGAGCAACCACTTTATTCTTTGACATATGATACATATCTAATATCTAAATTTAATAAAAGGTATTAATTGTGACTTTTATTTTTATTTATTTATTTTTTTCTGTGTTATCAGACAATTATGGATTTAAGCTCCACCCCTGGCCCCACCCAAAACCCCGCCCCCTTTAGCCTCCCCAAACAGTTGGGCCACCGACCGCCTATGCATGAATTCCATGCCCACCCACTTTGGACTCAGGCCCACCCAAAACTGGCTGTCTGGCTACGCCCCTGCCTTGAGCTGTTCTGGGATGTTGCTAATGTATAGAGTGTGTCAACTGAGAGTGATAGGAGTGTTGAAATGAACCAAGAAAAAATTGCAGGTGAGGATTTGTGTATTAACAACTCCCAGCAGAAGCCTTTGATTCCCTGGGACTCAGCAAACCAGAGGATTTCCAAAACAGAAAACAGGGTTGAAGACAGTTCCACAGAACTTCAAGGAAAAGTATTTGCCTGCAGTCACAGACAAATGGCTCCTCTGGGTCCAGTATTGAGCCACACCTTGCCTGAAACCCAGAACAGAATCAAGAAGCTTTCAAAGGAAAAATCCACACCACTAACCAACAGTAGCCTGTACAGATTTCACTCAGTGCCTGGGAGTAGGAAGGAACTGATTCTGGGACTGGCAGCTACTGTATGGTGAGAGATACGGACCTTGCAGGGCCCAAATAAAAGGTTATTTTCAGCAGTTCTATAAAATAGGTGGTAACATTTCAGCACCAACTATACACATAAATGATTAGAATAATGGCATATAAGTGCATATGTGTGCACTTATATACATAAATGCCAAACACACCTAAGTGCTATTCTGCACATATGCACATATTTTACATAGCATGTATTTTACAGGTAGGCACTTATGCATGTAACTTATAGAATTCTATTATCTCCAGCATATAGATGCTCACATTAATATGGCATTAAGGGCCAGATTCTATATATGGTGCCTGAAAAATCCTCACGGTAAAAATATGCCTAGGCATATTCCCCAAAGTGCATCCAAATTTTTATAGAATGGGCTTAAATTTCCACACATTATATAGAATATGCTGCACGCCTGTGTATTCCATTTAGGCCACGTTTTACTTGGCGTAAATACTGGCGCATAGATTTAGGTGTAGAGGGCCATATTCTATAACAGTACGTGTAAATTTTGGAACACTCAGGAAACATCCATTTCCCCACTCATAACCACGCCCTTTTTTGTCTGCACGCACTAGAATTTAGGTGCTCTGCGTTACAGAATACACTTAGGGCCCTGTTTACTAAGGTGCGTTAGCATTTTTAATGCTCCCACAATTAGCGCGCATGCTGAGTAGGTGCCTATAGGGATATTGTAGATGCATACACTGTTAACGTGCATACATGGTCAATGCGCATTAAAAATGCTAATGCGCCTATAACGCGACTTAGTAAACAGGGCCTTTAGTGAGTTGTACGTGTAAATTCTAATTATTGCCAATTAGTGCTTATTATTGCTTACTAGTAAAAAAAGCCCGTTTCAGTTTTTAAGGAAACGGGCGCTAGCAAGGTTTTCCTCGTAGTGTGTATGTTTGAGAGAGTGTGTGTGTGTGAGAGTGACTGTGTGGGAGAGAGAGAGTGACTGTGCGAGTGTGTGTGTGTGTCAGAGAGAGAGTGAAATTGGGTGTGATTGTGACTGTGAGAGTGTGTGTGTGTCAGAATGACAGTGTGTGTGAGTGCATATGTGAGACACAGCGAGACCGAGAGTTTGCTGAACCCCCTTCTTCTCCTCCCTTCTACCCCTGTCTGAGTTCCTGAAACCCCTCCCACTTCTTCACATGTGAGTTCCATGACCCCCCTGCCACTTCTTCCCATCCCCCCTCCCCTTCCCACTCTGCCTCTCCCTCCCTCTCCGAGTTCCAGGATCCCCCTCCCCCTCCTCCTCCCCTTCCAGTTCCAGGACCTGCCCCTACCCTTCCAGTTGATTTCCAGGAATCCCCTTCCCCCGTGTCATTTCAGGCCCCCCTCTGTAGTTTCTTGACCCCCCTTTCCCCCCGTGTCGGTCATGACCCCCCTTCCCCCCCCTGTCATTTCAGGACCACCCTCCCCACCTCCTGCACGTTTTTAACTCCCGCACGTTTCACACAGCCTCTTCTTTCGCTTCTGTTTTAGCTGTTCTTGTGGTCCCGCCCTCAAAGGCGGGACCACACGAACAGCCAAAACAGAAGCGAAAGAAGGACCCCCTTCACCCCCCCCGTGTCATTCATGACCCCCCCTTCCCTCCCCTGTCGTTTCAGGACCCCCCTCCCCACCTCCTGCACGTTTTTACCTCCTGCACTGTAGGGACGCCGCTTCACACAGCCTCTTCTTTCTCTTCTGTTTCAGCTGTTCTTGTGGTCCCTTGAGGCTGTGTGATGCAGATGACGTCACTGATCTACTGCCGGAATCAGACCACGGAGCCACGGTCCCAGGCACAGACCGAACGTTGGAGGTGAAAATTATTTTATAGGAAGTGCTGTTATCAGTGCTAATTAGCTTGTTAAGTCAATTAAGTTACATGCATGTTTATAGAATATGCTTGGATTTCAGCGCAGAATGCTAGGTGTGATACATGGAATCCGTGGTAAATGCTGTAGAGGTCCTGAACATATATGTACATATTTGACCTATTCCACTAATTCTCTAAAGGAAGATAGGTCCCCTACTTTCTTATATAGAATAGGCACCACATAGGTGCCCTCTGTGTGCCAAAATATAGGCACACAGTTATAAAATGACCCCATGGAGAGTTAAAGATTCATCCACAGTTTATCAGGTATAAGTCCCAGAGGGTTCATCCAAGACACAAACTCTAGAAACTTGAAGGTGTGAGGGACCCGTCTCCAGCAATGAAGAAGCAGCCACAGGACAGGTAAAGTAGGCTTGGAATTATATGTATAAGCAGGCATGTATGGTTTGGGAGGGGATGGGATAGGGGGAAAGAGTTCAGCCCACCAGCCTTGTAATTGATGAACCATAAATGCCTTTTAAGACAAACAGCTGGTGGTGGCAACTTTTCTATGCTGGGAGGCAAGGCTGGATGGTCATGATATTTATTTATTTATTTATTTATTTGGATTTTGTTCACAACTTTTTCAGTACTAGTTCAAGGTGAGTTACATTCAGGCACACTGGGTATTTCCCTGACCCTGGAGGCTCACAATCTAAGTTTGTACCTGAGGCAATGGAGGCTTAAGTGACTTGCCCAAGATCACAAGAAGCAGCAGAGGGATTTGAACCAGTCATCTCTGGATCTCAAGACAGGTGCTCTAACCACTAGGCCTCTGGAATTCATTGCCAGAGAATGTAGTAAAAGCAGTTAGCTTAGCAGGGTTTAAAAAAAAGGTTTGGATAGCTTCCTAAAAGAAAAGTCCATAAGCCACTATTAAAATGGACTTGGGAAAAATCCACTGCTTATTTCTAGGATATGCAGCATAAAATGTATTGTACTGTTTTGGGATCTTGCCAGGTACTTGTGACCTGGATAGGCCACTGTTGGATTTAGGATGCTGGGCTTGATGGACCTTCAGTCTGTCAATACTTATGTACTTATGTAAGATTTATAATAAATAGCTGATCTTTTTTTTTTACCTGCAGCAGGAGAAACAGCTGCCAGGGAATATTTAGTATGATTTAGAAGATGATAATGAGCAGCATTTAAATTAGTTTTCTAAATGAATAGAACGTCTAGGGAAATTCTATTAACGTGAGACCAAAATTTACTTATCTGAAAAGGGTTGTTTAATCTTTTTATATTTAGGGGAATTATTTTTAATTTGTTAGCCATAAGAGGTCTAAAGGAAAAAAGATCCTCAGGGTGTGTAAGAAAGTATCCGTAAAAAAGGACATTTTCAGTGCAATTAAAAACATCATATAGATATGCAATCTAATACATTAGAATAAGAGAACAATCTGCTCATATGAAAGAAAGTGAACTATATAAGAACTAGAAAACCATGTAAGTGGCAAAGCAGAAAAAAGCAGCAGACATCATCTCAATGAGATATAACAAAAACAAAACCTTATGTATAATAACCTTTTTTAACATTTTCTTTTCTTTTAGTTACAATTTCCTTTGGTATTTCACTGTATTTTCCTCTTCAAAGTACTATCTTTGATTGTAAATTAAAAGCAACAATAACATTAAAAAAACATTGTCAGATCAGAATAGTAGAGATAAGATATAAAAATTAAAACTAATATTATGAGAACGTCAAAAGAGTATGCAAAATAACATTCATGTAATAAAATGTGAAGTTAAGCAAAACCAGCATAATAACATCTGAGAAGGAGAAACCAAAAATTAGAGGTTACCAGAAAAATATCAATTATCATTCATCAAATTATCAAACCAAAATAAGGTTTATATTTAAATACTGAAGTAGCAACTATTCTTCATTAAGACAAGAATACAATGATCAAATGACAAGAAGACTACCTGATGGAGGAAATTTAAGAAGAAGAATAGAGGTTCCAGTTGAGAAGGTAAACTCTGCCGAGATTACCAAATTCTAGAAGATACAGAAACGTGCATAAGAGAATGCATCAAGTGCAGAAATATTAATAGTTGGATCCATGTCCATAAAACCCAACTGTTCCATGTGTTGCAGTAAAGCATCTGGAACCTCGAAGGATTTAATGATGTTGTTAATAGTGACTTTCATAGTTGTGGGAAAAAAGAGGCCATACTATGTGCTGAGCCAATGCCTCATTGCGATGAATTGCTTGCGTCCTCGTATAGTCCTTTTATGTAAGTCAGCAACAATTTTAACAGGGCTTTAGCCTTCGAATTTTAACAGATCTTTAGCCTTGACTAGTTGCAAAATTTGAAATGCGTGTTGGTATCTTAATGATTTAGCCACAATTGCTCTGAGAAATTTCACATTCTAAGGAATAAAACAAGGGCGCCCTATGAGCTCTTTCAAGTTCTAGAAGAGTGGGGGATAAAACCACGGTTTCCAGAAAATGGAACACAACTAATCTTGAGTAAAACCAGTGTTTATTAAAAATCAAAGTGACTCAACAAAACGTATTTTGGCCAAGAGGGCCTGCATCAGGAGTCTGTGTGCAAGTGTCGAAAAGTAAAGTCTTGAGGACCACAGGGAAAACCGAAATGGTCTTTAGAAAGACCGCTGTGTGTTAGCACTGCTAGATATTAAGACTAAGTGCCTTATACAAGTTCTAGCAGCTGATAAGTTTTCAAACGGAGAAATTTTGGAATCCAATTTTCCAGAAATTGAATCATGTTAGATCATTCACTTTTTTCTGGTAGACCTAAGATTTGAAAGTTGCATCTTCTGGACTGATTGTTTGGCCCTTCAAGGTCATGTTTCAGTTGCATGGATTTGTGCAATTTCAGAATGGCCTGTAGCTGTTGACAGTAATGCACATCAATCCTGTTTTCTACCATATCCATTCTTGAAAGAGAAAGTTGAATTATTGTTTAGTATTAAGTGTCTTCCTTTAGATCAGATAAAGATTCTCTGTTTTCCGATATTAGATCCTTCACTTGACACAGTTCTTGAAGTAGGATGTGCATTGTGACGTCATCTTGCTTATCTAGCTGAGACTTACAGGGTGACAGAGGTTCCAGTTTTGCCTCTTAACTCCTTGATTCTCAGAGATAAGGGAATCAGATTTTGTATGTTTCCATGCAGCCATGTTTTAGAAATAAGAAAATCCAAAGTTATTTATGAAATAAATAATCTGACTGAATGATGACGAGAATCTCGGGGATAAGCCAAGCAAAAGCTCTAAGCTGTCATCTTTGCCGCTGCTCACAAGTGTCCCCCTTGTGTTCTTATTTCTATTTCTAATTGGTGATCCGTTGTTATATGTTAGATGAGGGTCTGTCTGTATTTGCATGTGTCTGAGCTTTGGTATTGTTTGCATGTAGTTTCTGTGTAGATCTCTGTAGCAAGTCCCACTTATTCTGTTATACCAGTAGTAGAGTTTATCTGTTTAGCAACATTGTTGTTGTACTTTTTGGGTTTTTGTACTTCATCTTTTGTAACCCATTTAGATTCTCTAATGATAGAAGTGAAGTGGGATTTAAATGTCAAGAATAAAACAGATGTATTGGTGTTCTAGGATGCCATGTAATATTTGTACTGCAGTCTACAATATTCTTGGACAGGGTTTATGCTGTTTGAATCATAGGAATTAGTGCTACTGTTGTAGGAGAAGTTTACTATATATATGTTGAGATAGGGTTTTTTTCAGGTTTTGTATTATTTCTCTATATTTCTGGAAATACAGAGTTTTATGTTGATATTACTAAGATGACATGAGAAGTGATATATATATATATATATATATATATATATATATATATATATATAT